>NC_081307.1:29830000-31080000 GCF_030435805.1 Mustela lutreola
TGTAAGGATGGGTATACATGCGAGAATTTCTTTGAAGGGCTCTCCTGTCCCTTTTCCCTGGGATGCCCTTGGGGGAAAGGGAAAAAGTCCAGGCCGGAGAGGATTACCCAGAAAAGTGTAGTTGCTACTGTTCTATGTTAACAACTAAAGCACAATTTTGTTCTTAAAAACCAGTCCTTCTCCATTCTTTGTCCTTCCACAAGCTGAAGACCCAAACCCTCTTTTGCAAGTACTGAATGTGTGTCAACTTTTAATGTGGAAAAGAAAAAAAAAAAAAGATGACTTTTTTAGATATAAAATTAATACAAATCTAGTAACCTGAATCTAAAATCACGTGAGCGACCCATCACGGCGACTGTGGCAGACCCTCAGAAGTAGGCACTTAACCTTTAAACTTCTGCCATGACTTCTTTTTTTCATCTTAAAAAAGAACCAAATATTGTCTTTGAATGAAGAGCATCAAAAACATACATGCTCAAGTCAGTCAGGTTTTGTTTTTTTTTGACGTAAACATGTTATCGTTCTTAGATATTTATATTTCTTATCTTTTTTTTTTAAAGATTTTATTTATTCACCTGACACAGATCACAAGATGCAGAGAGGCAGGCAGAGACAGAGAAGAGGAAGCAGGCTCCCCGCCGAGCAGAGAGCCTGATGTGGGACTCGATGCCAGGACCCTGAGACCATGACCTGAGCCTAAGGTAGAGGCCCAACCCACTGAGCCACCCAGGCACCCCAGGTATTTGTATTTCATGATTATTTCACAACTTCAAAAGTCCTTCCCTCCAGGGAGAACTTATCACTGAATTTTATATTACAAGAAGAAAAATAAAAATATCAATCAGAAGAAGGAAAAGAAACTCAAAGAATTTCTCCCATTAAGCCAGAAGAGCCACTTGGCGACGTATTTTCTCTGGGAAAACAGATCTTACAGGTACACTACCATCCACACAACCTGAGCAGGACACGTCTCAGGTTTTCTGTTGTAAATTCTTTTATAGCTTCCTGGTAGTAGACACTTTTCATTTTGTGGAAACCCCTCAGAATATGGTTTTAAATGAATCCATTCGCAAGGTTCAAAAGCTTTAAATTACTAGACCATGACTACCATTGAGAAGAGGCACTGAGCTATATCTAGGACAGAAAGAGAGAGGGAAAAAAAAAACCAGGTACAAGTTTAATTCTCTAAGGTTGCCATGTAAGTGCTGCTCAGAAAGGATTAAGACTTCCCAAGAACAAGAGAGCTCCCAAACACATCACTTACAAAGTGGGGAAAACACACACATGTTCTATAATCCATTGTGTCTGGTCAGTTCCATCTCGATAGAAAATTCCCTCTAGTTAAAATGTAGAGATTCTGTATTTTAGAATGTCCTCATTTATCTAATTTTCCATGAAAAAAAAAAAAAGGACTGACTGTAGAAATGTCGTTTTTCATATTAAGAAAGAATATGAAAATCAGATTAATTAGAAACATTTTTTAGAAACATTTTCCTCGAGCTGATTCATGAAAGTTAATAGCTTAAGAAATGGGCTACAGGGCACAGTGCAGTGTAGCGAAAGTGGATCTTGACAAGACAAACAAGTTGCATATTTAAAGAAGCCTTTTTGTCTCATTTGGTAGGCCTGGGACTTACCTTCTCTTCTTCTTTAAAGAGGTGTTTAGTTGTCTTGGTTGTGCAGAAATTCCAAATCCCTTTGTTTTAGAAGGACAGGAATTCTAGAATAAAATAAATAAAATATATAAACAGAAAGAAAACTTGATCTGATGTGTTATATAAATAATTTCAGTTCTGAAACTCTTTAAATATTAAGATACGCATCATAACAAAGAAATGCTGCCAATTTATAACAATTAAACATAGACAATATTAATAATCATAAAAAGAATGTGTGGCTATCCTAGTAGTGTATTAAGCTAAAGTTTATTTCATGTATTCAAGTAATCCTTTTGCTTTTTTTTTTGTAGTAAAAGTAAGAAATTTATGGCATTTTTATCTTGACGACGAGTGAAATGTTTATGAATTTATCTGAGATCTGCCACCTTTCCATCTTGTTGAAAGCCCCTCCCATCTCTGTCTCTGCTGCTAGTTCTGATTACAGGGTTGTGAGAGTTATGTCAACAGTAGGAGATAGTTTTAGTCACATCATATTCCCAGAGCTCAGGATTATGTTTATTACTGTGTGAATTTACAAATACTTGTTTCTGGTTCTGCTGAAGGAAAAAAAAAATGCGTGAGTTTCTTGTTTTTGCTTTATTTAGTCATTTTAAAGAGCAATCACAGAGAAAATAAATCCATTGCTTGAGTTTCTCATTTTAGCATTACACGGTCCCTTTCAGTAGTTTCCAAGTGTCAAACAGTCCAATTCTCTCTGTTCCCTTTCTTTCCCTTTTTCTCACCCTAAACAATAACAAAAAGTAAACAACTAAACAAATAAAAGACATAGAGGGTTTAAGATAGGCAAAGATAAGTTACAGATTACTTTTAGGATTTCAACCTTGTTGACTAAGAGATAATTGATATAATCATGGGAAAAAAAGAAGTGGAGATGTAGAACTAGTTTTACAGAAAGCTGGTATTCGTTTGTTTGTTTATATATATTGAGGGGCCAGATCAATGTCTAGTTCATATGTTAGCTGAAAAGTTAGGTTATAAAGGTGGGAGTCTTGGAATAGATGTAATTCTTCAGGTGGTGGGGAAAAGTTGGTCTACACTTGGGAAATACCTACTAACAGAGTGTTAGGGTGTGTGTGTGTGTGTGTGTGTGTGTGTGACGGGTGGGGGGGGGATGAAGAATGAGCCATAAAGGAGACAAGAGGACTGGGAAAGAGGAAGGCGCTCAGAATCAAGGAGTCACCTTGGAGGCGTGGAGCAAATGTTCTGAGAAGAAGTAATTGGTCCACAGTTTTAGGTACTACAGGTGGACTTGAAAGTCTGAGAACTGGCTGAAGATGACAGGAGTTGATTTTGGAAAAACACGTGTGACTTAGGAGACAGGTATTTTGGTCAGGGAGAGGGTACAACAGCCAGCTAATATGAGGAGGAAAGCCAGATTATGACAGGAATGGAAAAAAAAAAATATGGTACAGTTGATGGAAAGGGTGTTGCAGTGGTCATTTTCTTTGGGTTGCTTCAAGGCTGGGATCATCCTGGGCGCGCTAATGAAACAGAACTGGAGGCCAACGAAGAAGGAAAGGCTGCAGGTGCTCGAGAAAGGTGAGGTGGGTGTGTGCGCATGCAGGGGAGAGCAGTTCGGAGCACGTCTGGCTGTGAAGGGGGAGGGACGCCACGCCATTTGATTTAAGGCAGGAAGGAGAAAGTCATTTGTGACTTGAGGAATTGTGAAATATGAAACAGGACTGGAGAGGCTGCTGGGGCAATACAGGTAGGTGTGAAAAATAAACGAACAAACGAGTTCGAGTGGGAATCCAGTGCGATTAACTAGGATAGGGTTATCCTGGATCTCGTTGGAAGGTTTCCCTGATTTTCCCAAGAAACTGCAATGACCCATCATCGGAGAAAATCAAAGGTGAGGCCAACCCAAGGTGGGGGACCTACTTGACAAAACAGAAGAACAAAACAAAACAAACAACAGCAACGACCAACCAGGGAAGTCAAGGCGCTGCACAAAACATGGAAAAGAGTAACGGACTGGATGACTTAGACACTGGGCTGGCTGCTTCAGTTGGTTAACCAAGCCCTTTCTTGTCTTCCTCCCTCCTCTCTCCCCTTCCCTGCCTCTCTCCTTCCCTCCCCTCCTCTTCTCTCCCTTCCCCTCTTTCTTTCTATCCCTTTCCTTACTGCCTTCCTCCCTTTCTCTTTCTTACTTTTCTTTCCTTTCTTTTTTCTTTTCCTTTCTTTCCTTTCCTTTCCTTTTCTTCTCTTTCTTCCTTCTTTCTTTCTTTCTTTCTTTCTTTCTTTCCTTCCTTCCTTCCTTCCTTCCTTCCTTCCTTCCTTCCTTCTTTCTCTTTGATATTTACTGAGTCCTTTCTTTCTTTTAGACATTGAGCTAGGCACCGGATAGCAAAGAAGAGGGAATGAGATAACACCTTAGCACATTTTCACCATAATCACGTCAGCAACACTCATCTCATATATGTGTGTCATCAATGAAAGTGTATAATACGTCTGTATAAGCATCCATATATAAAATAGCATTATGTGCATTTGGGTTCTCTCTCGTGTAAATTCATCTCATCTTTTCTCACACTGTGGGTGTCACTATAGGTCCTCAGTATCTTTATTTCGTAACCTTCGTATCCTACAGACTGACTGCTGTGTATGCGAGATGCTGTTTGACAGCAGCGTCACTGTGGCAGGGCAAATGACCACTGTAGATGAGCCCAAGCGAAGGGAGCCTTCAGTAAAGTCTCAAGGGGTGCAGGGTGAGGAGGCATCCTGAAATCAGAAATAGATTTTTGAGCACAGAAAAATAGATCAGTTCTGCTGTGTGGTAATCTATGCCTACAAATCCATATTCCTTTATTGAAAGAAAAAAAAAAAACCCCAAATCATCTTTTATCCAGGCAAAGAGGATTCTAGCATCGGATGGAATTAATGTGGGGGCTGCCATGCTGTGTGGAGAGTGTGACTGGGGGAGCGAGCGCTGGACGCCGGGTGGTTCAGAGGACTGCAAAAGGCTCCCAAGGAGCAGGATGTTGAGGAAACTTTCTAGGGATTCTCGAAAGTCGGATTTGGACTTCATCTTTCAAAATGTGTATTTTAGTTTCTTGTAGCTGTTTGGCAGTGTACAGCTCTGCATGGGTCTTGAACCCAACTGTGGGCAGATGCTTCCCATGTCGCTAGGGTGGCAGGAGGCTTGCGACAGAGCACACAGGTAAGGGGCCCAGGGGGGCTGCTGGCTGGGCTCAGACCATCAGCTTTAGGAATGACGCCTTCGGTGCTGCTCTCACAGAACCAGCCACTTAACGGTGACCTCTTTGGTGCTACTTCCTTCAACTCACATCTACAGAATGCTGAAGATGCCAGTTCTGAAACCAAACTGCTTGTGAAGGTGCCTCGGCTTGGCCATGTGACCGTGGAGCCTGGGGGACCTTGAGCAAGACACTCCATTTCTCTGTGCTTGAATCGCATCATCTTTAAAATGGGAATAAAAGGACACCTTCCCTTGGCTTTGTCATGAGGATAAAGAGGGTTAGTATTTGTAAAGCACTTTAAGAGCTAATACTTTGAGATACTTTTAGATTCTAAATTGTAATCCTTATTTATATCTCTACATTGAAATACAAGTTTTGTCTTTCATGAGAGGATCATTTTTTAAAGACTAGGAATAGAGTCTTGATTGGTGATGGGAAAATTTCAATAGGTGTTGATCCAGGAACATTGAAGATCGATTGGATTCAAAATGAAACTACTGGTATCCTTCTGGAACCAACTACCTTCTCAATTAGTGTAGAGCATCCCGAAACACACAATAGAGGATAGAACACTTGTGTGGCGAATGCTCGTGCAAAATCAGGTAAAACAGAGAAAGTATAATGACGATTTGTGTCATTAGGTTTCGTCTTGTAGGTGATCAAACATTTCTTAAATCTTCAGTGTTCTTAGGTAGTTAATATACCTTGTACTCCCCACCAGGCTTCAATTTTTTTCTTGAAAGAAAGTACTATGAGCATAACAATAAAAGGCAGATTCTTTCTCTATTAATTGATTAGCTGAACACCATAGGAAAGAGGTATGTGCAAACAGCATTGAGATCTGCCAATGCAGAGACAAATAACAACATTCAAAGACAGTGGCTGCCTTGTCCTACACGTGGCATCTCACTCCTGCAAAGAAATGACTAAAGCCCTATTCTGCTGATATCAGGCAATTATCTACTATGAAACTACAATGGATAGAAAACTTCAGTAATGTATTTCAGAGAAGACCCTTAAAACCGTACTTACACAATGTTTAATAAAGACATTTGAAGATAGGGAGAGTTGGAAGTATTTATAATTCAACAGAATGAAAGTATGTAGAACTCTGCTCACCTTATTTTCATTTTTTTCTAACTGATAACTGTAGATAAACATTTGGAAGACTGTTTTATGAAATACATAACATGCAAGAGGAGGGGACATCTTAGGAGATTTGAGCCATCTTTAGCACAATGAGAAATCAGCCAGCCAACACCATACTGAAGTCTGTTGACTTTCAAAACCACTGCAAAAAGCAAAGTGAGCCTGTTATAAAAAATACCAGCAGGATAAACAAATTAGCTCAATAAAGTTGTGGCCAAGCAGTATTGAAGAAATGTGTTTCTGGTTAGCAAAATTAATAGCATCTTTTTGTTTTCACCATTTTAATATCAGAAACACACACAAAAAAAACAAGGGTGGAAGATCCTCTAAAAACTGTTTTAAAAATTGGTTCAAGTGGTCTTTGCATGCTGGGAAGCTAAAACTAGGTAACTGAAATGCTAGCCTCTTTTTTATTCATTTGCTCGGTAGACATGATGGTGTGTCTATGGCCAAGCTCTGCTTTAGGTTTTAGCGACATAAAGATGCACGAAATCTGACACAGCCACAGTCCTCATGCAGCTGAGATGGATACAAACTCCACCATCACAGAACTACAGCTGGAGACGTACAGCAAGGAAGGGTAAGTGCTGTGGGACCACTTGGCAGAAAGACTTAAGAAGCCCAGAGAAGGTTCTATGAGGAAGCTGGTAGGAGTTACCTGAACCCAATGGAGCAAGAGTCAGAAATGGGAGTGGAGAGTCTTCTGGACAGAAGGAATCATTTGTCCAAAGGCCCTGTGATGGAAGGAAGGGTTAGTATGAAGACTTGAGAGAAGGTCAATGTGGGAGCACTGAGGTGGGAGCACAGGAGGCTGGTGGGCCATGAGGGGGCCAGACCGCACAAGGTAGGGTACTGTAAGAATTTAGTTTTTATCCTGATTCCAATGGGAATTTTCCAAGAGCTGTAAGCAGGAGGTGTCATGGTCTTATTTGTGTTTGAGAGTATTAGTCTGGCTACAGCTTGGAGGACTGGCAACCACTGCAGGAGCTAGAGCAGAAGAAAAAGAACCATGAAAACAAGAGATACCTTATGGAGGAAAAACATGAAAAGGATTCAAGTGAAACTGAGAGGTGAGATTAACAGTCCATAGATAACGTCACACCCGGATGCATGTGCAGAATTTTCAAAGTTGTTAATTCTGTGTGGTGATTTCCAGATTTCATCATTTCATGAATGCTAAAGTTTCAAAAACTAAAGTTTGTTGCCCATCCTGAGAATAAATACTAGTACTACAATGGCACGTGAGATTTTTTAAAAACATGATATTGATTTTGCTGATTAAAATAAGATTCCTTCTCAGTTACAACTTCACTGAACTATGTTGTTTATCTTGCTGATATATATATATATATATATTTTTTTTTTTTTTTAAAGATTTTATTTATTTATTTGACAGAGAGAGAGATCACAAATAGGCAGAGAGATAGACAGAGAGAGAGATGAGGAGAAGCAGGCTCCCTGCTGAGCAGAGAGCCCTATGCAAGACTCGATCCCAGGCCCCTGGGATCATGACCTGAGCCAAAGGCAGAGGCTTAACCCACTGAGCCACCCAGGCGCCCCATGATATATATATTTTTTAAGATTTTTATTTATTTGACAGATAAAGATCACAAGTAGGCAGAGAGAGAGAGGAGGAAGCAGACTCCCCACTGAGCAGAGAGCCCAATGTGGGGCTGGATCCCAGGACTCTGGGATCATGACCTGAGCAGAAAGCAGAGACTTTAACCCACTGAGCCACCCAAGCACCTCTCTTGCTGATATTTTTGATAACAAGTTCAGTCTGCTAATTTGGGTTGTCTTACCATGGCTTAAAGTCCATGAAATGCACTTGTAATGAAATGTAAACTTTGAACTCAGTATGTAGAACAAAATAATTTAAATAAAAAGTTCAACTCTGGAGTGATTTCTGATAGAAACAAATCTTCAGGTTTCATGATATTTGAGACTTTGCAACATGTTATTGTAGGATATTTCACTATGTTACAAGAGTGTACGAAATATGTTTTCTGTTGAAAATGAAGTTACCATTTAGACTATGCAGGGAAACTGCTAACCAGCTCCAAAGTGACCATTTATCTAAAATAAAGAAAGCAAGCACTTGGAGATTAGGGGCGATCCAACTCAACCTCCATTTTCTATTACTCATCTTTGAAACTTGTATTAGTTTCTTCTAATCTTATGACATTAAACATATTCTACTCCATTATATTGCCCTTTCACAACTCTCGTTTGTTTTTTTTTTTAAGATTTTATTTATTTATTTGACAGAGATCACAAGTAGGCAGAGAGGCAGGCAGAGAGAGAGGGGGAACCAGGCTCCCCACTGAGCAGAGAGCCTGATGCGGGGCTCAATCCCAGGACCCTGAGATCATGACCCGAGCTGAAAGCAGAGGCTTTAACCCACTGAGCCACCCAGGCGCCCCACAACTCTCGTTTTTCATACAAATACAAGAATAACAAGAAGACTTTTGCAGTGTTCCACGTGCATCTCATAGTTTTATGAATAAAAACGGAAGTTCGTTTTATAAATTAGCGACAGCAAGATTTAGCTACCCTAAACATTTTTGGTAGAAAGCTGAGTATAAATAAGTACACCGTACATCACTTATTTGAAGGCAGAGTATAAATAAAGACCACATACATAAATGTAACACAAACAACACTATCCAGTTCCACTCCACTCCCAGAATAGGTAGAAAATATTTCTATTCTTTCGTATTTGAATTGTTACAGTGTCTTAACTTTTCCTTCCTTCTCTCTACCCCCACTATTAAACTTCTGCTGCTTGGAAGTATTTAGGATAGACATCAAAAATATTCACTGTCTGGTAAGCAAGATGAATACAAAATACAACAACATCTGGTTTATTTATTGATTTCGTATTTGTTAAAAAAAAAAACATAGCATCTTAAAAAAACATTTCTCTTAGAATCCTGATTCTGCATTTTCTTTCTGACCAGTAGTTAATCTTTAGAATGACTGCTTTTTCCCCCAGAGCTATAGTTTACATTCCCTGTTTATCCTTCAGTATTAACCACACACATTCAAAGAATGACATGTGTAATAGGAGAGCACCATTGTAATGCTCTCTTACAGTGGGTGAAATGATGCAACAGTCCAATAGCAGTAAAGAATTGGTCCCCTCTATATGAAGTGGCTCTATTTTATTTTATTTTATTTTTAGATTTTTACAAATTTATTTGACAGACAGAGAGATCACAAGTAGACAGAGAGGCAGACGGCGTGTGTATGTGTATGTGTATGTGTATGTGTATGTGTATGTGTGTGTGTGTGTGTGTGGTGTGAAGCAGGCTCCCTGCTGAGCAAAGAGCCCACTGCAGGGCTCGATCCCAGGACCCTGAGATCATGACCTGAGCCGAAGATAGAGGCTTTAACCCACTGAGCCACCCAGGTGCCCCGAAGTGGCTCTATTTTAGACTCAGAGTTCTGTGACCGCCACGGGACCTGGGACACTTCTAAGTTATTTTTTAATTAGTGCATGATATTCACAAGAGCATGACAACAAAGAGATGCAATGACAATGACTTTTGATACAGATATTAATTTATGCTACTGGAAATTATGTAAGTGAGAAAACATTTCTTTGATCTTTAAAAATAAGCTCCCTTTGTGGCCTCCTGTCCACAGAATACTCCCCGGTCATGAAATGTTCAAAACAAACACAAACAAATGAACAAGACTTTTTGCCAGATTCCAGGTAGATAAACCTGCTGAGAGACAATTTTCTGTACGCAGGGGGCCGACGATCGGTCGCACACACTTAAATTCATCGGTGCCATAAACCAGAAGGGGTCAGTCAGAAGTTCCTCCCTGTGATATAATCTATGTTCAAAATTTTTCTGATAATCAGGGTAGTTCTATATCTCTTTGGACAAGAAAACCCAAATGTGTCTGTATCCAGGATGGCAAGAAAAACCTATCATAATTCTACCGAGGCAAACTCAAAACGCAAATGGTCTTAAGTCAATATTTCCCCTCTGTGGGCATTCTCGGATTCATCAAGCTTCCACAAAGATAAAATATTAAAAAATAAATAGCAGCCACTCCAAACCCTGAGTCTTTCAAATAACAAAGCTGTTGGGGATGTTTCAATGATGTATAGAACATATCGCAGTTATTGGTTGGTGGAGGGGAAAAAAAAGTTAAAAAGAGAAATATTTAAAAAAAAAGAGAGAGAGAGAAAAAAACATTTTCTTACTTAAGTAAATGCAAGTCAGGAGGAACTTTCATGGCATGCTTTCAGTGCCATTTCAAAGCTCCAAATAGCCTAAAACAAATAAACCACCTCATTTTGACCTAGATTACTGTTTAAACAAAGGTACATATTCTTAATTTACATGAAAAGCAATTAGGCCTGCTGCTGACAGCATTGTGAAAAATGTCTCTGCTCAGGGCAAGCTTTTATATTTGGGGAAAAAAAAAAGCTAAAAGAGGGTTTTCTTGGGTTTTGTTTTTTGTTTTCTGGTGGTCCACCCCCTCCCCCCAAGCCTCAGCTAGCATCCGCTGTGCCACAAATGCTGTTAACATCGCTGAACTAATTTGTGTGAAGAATTACTCTCCGTTTATACATGTTTAAAGTATGTTGAAAATTATTTTCTGATTCACACTCTGAGCCCAAATTTCGACATCTCATGTTGCATTTGATAGTTAAGAAATGGCTTAAAAATGGTCTCATTGTTTTCCTTCTCTGGAATGCTTTGTGAACACGGTAAACTTAGAAAGGAAAAAAAAAATTGACTTGGGAAGAGCATGGTAGGAATTACGTTCTTATTTATATTTACTAAAATATGAATGTGTTGGTCTAAACATACTTTTAGAGTGTGTATTCACCTGTGGAGACCAATGTTTAGGAATTCAGTACGTGGTACTTTTCTCTCTTTTCCTTTGGAAAGTTTAAATTTTTCTTGTTAGAAAGATGATGCCTGTTCTTTCTTTTCAATACGTAAACATTGAAGGGAGAAAGTAAAAGACTGACTACGCTTAACCTTTGGGTATGATATTTTCTCACTTATGTTTCTTTCATTCACCAAATACTCATTGTTCACCTATTGTCTGCCAGGATGCTCGAGGTGATAGCGACATACTGTTGAACAAGGCTCTCGTAGGCCAAGGAGTCTAGAAGAACACGAAACTAGTAGATAAATACATGATAATGACACATTTTGGTAAGTTTTTTTTTTTTTTTCCTTCAGGAAAAGAATGACGTTTTATGGGAGGGTATAAGAGAGGGTCTCTTCTAATCTTGGGTGCATTTTCAAGTTTTTCTGAGGAAGCTGAAGCAGAGCTGTGGGGAAGTAGGGCAGTAAAGTGCAGGAGGACAGGCCTGTGCGAAGATCGCGGAGCAGAAGCTGCTGTGGGGTCAGGAACGGGCAGGACTGACTGGGGAGGAGGCATGGCCCCGGGTGAGGCTGGAGCGCGGGGGAGGAGCCCACCCCCATTGAGCCTCGAGACCCACTGGGAAAATTATATTTCTGTGTCATCCTGGGAGTGACGAACACCACTGGAGGATTTTGAAGCTGGTACAAAACACGATTCAATTCCAAAGATCGCTGTAAGCTGTTACTTCTACAACAGTTACATACGTTCGAGCTGTCCCCACAGCTGACCCTCCACTTCACCAGACCTTTCATGGCAGAGCAGAAGCTATGGATACTTTTGTAATGGAGCTGGTCAGAGACTTAGTTCTCTGAAATGATAGAAACACCCCAATTTGTTGGCTCCCTTCAGGCCTCTGGGTCTTAAACAACAAAGTAAAAAAAACAAAACCGAACCAATACCAAAACCAAAACAAAAACAAAAACAAAATCCCCACCCCCCCCAACCCAAAAAAACTAAGTATTTTTTTCTACTGTAATATTTCCAAGAGAAATGAGGTCAAGAGTACAGGTCAGTTCTGGTTTGGAAGATAAACGCCTACTTTATTTAGTTTGTCAGTCTCGCTTTTGCTGTACTCTTTCACAACAGAATCGGTACATGCAAACAAAACGTTTCAGTGAGAAACATTGCGGCACCTGGTCTACCTAGTTGAACTAGAGGTAATGGCAATCAAGAGTAGTGAAGCAAAGGTTCTGCGTGTTTAGCAGAGGAGGAAGTACACATGCAGTGAACTGTATAGCTCGTCTTCCTGCCTCATCTCACTCCCCCGCGTGGGACATGAGAACACAGAGAAGCAGCTCTTGCCACAGGCACTGGAACTGGCGAAGCAGCCCATGGGACACTGGCAGCCTAGGGTTAACATGACTCAGAGGGGATCTGCTATTTCTTTGTTCAGTTGGATATGAATCTGGAACGAGGGGGGCAGATCTCCAAACCACAGGGGCGGGGGTGGCCACCGCTAGGACAATAGGGTGTTGTGCAGACCAAGAAACACCCAATATCCACAAAACACTACAGCATGAGAGGAGTTTGAGAAGTGCAAAAGGAAGACCACTGTTATCATTAATGAGGCAGCTGCCTTGGGCAATGGGACCACGGGATCCGAATAGGACCACGGGATCCAAATTAGGACCATGGGATCCAAATTCCATGAGCTCCTTTCCTACAGTCCTTGCTGAGAGACACCTTTGACCTTGTTGGCTTTTGGCAATTTGGGGAGGTTGTGGATGTTTACAACATGATCTGAACATGGCCACTTACTCCTTGGACCATCCTGGGGGAACTTTCTTGGTCTTTTATGATAAACATTGAAACAAAATCCACACAGGATTGCTATAGGGATAATATATACCATCTGGCATAAGATGACTGCTCAGCAAATATTAGCTATCATTAGATCTCAAGATCTGTGATAAAATGTGATTTCTCTGTTTGATAATTTACTGTTTATACAACTATGTGATAGGAAGCACCAAACTGGTCAATCTTCTTTGTAAAGCATGTAGAAACTGAAAGGGAATTATGAACCAAGCAACAAAAGACTTCATCCAAGTAGATAAATACTATCCTCATTACACAAAAGTCACAGTGATGCTGGGGACTCAAGTAACTTGTCAAGGAATGTCTGAGTTTGAGGTTGGAATGCTGGCTTTCCTAGCTCCTACGAACACTGCTAGATAAAGGCTCTCCGAGGCGAAAAATCCCCATCCATTCAAATCATTTCAAACATTCCAAATGATTACAACTCAGCCACATTTTTTTCCCATTCATTTCACATTTCTTGTTAAACAAATAGTTAAGGGACAAAACAACAACAAAAACAACAACATGTACAAGTCTGTGTGTTGGTGGCCATGGCTCATCAGGGTGGCCGGCCGCTGATGGTGGAAGGCTCAGGATTCTGGGCAGAAATTCACAAGGCAACCAGGAGAAAGCTAACAGGTTGATCTCATACCACATACATTAATTAGTATTGAAAACCAAAAGAATCATCTCCTACCAGAACAGAACTAAATGGTCCTTTATCTGAGTGTACAAACCAAATAACTACTCATTCGGAATTAGACGTTCTCTCACCCCAGATGTTCATAACTCCATGTCCAGCTCTTGGGAAGTAAACAATGTATTTTCCTGCGTCACCATAAATTTCGCGTGGTTGGCATTATTGTTTGATATAACATCATAAGCTCCTTACCTTAGTCAGAAGCTTTAAGACCTTCGTTCTGTTTTCTCTTCCTCTAAAGACATCACAAATAAATCATAAAGTGTGTCTTTAGTTTGTAAAAGAGCAAGAGAAAATCGTCTCAGCCCTTCTCTTGGAAAATGCTGCAGGTCTCTTAAGAAGTTCCAGTTGGGTCTCTCATGGCATTTTGTTCTGCAGATTCATACAATGGTAATTTACGGGCTTCTACCACTCCCTTCATATGGTCCTCATACAAAGCATGCAACGACTAGAAGAAAAAGGCCTTAACAAGCTTGCGTCGTTATTTTATTCTGTGGGAGCCGCATTTCTTAACTCCTAGCTAAGTAAGTTGTGTGTGTATCTGGATTTTATATGTTGCTACAATGAAACGTCCTAATAAAGAGTTTATAGTGAAGAAATGAGTCTCGGAAATGATATTCTCCTTTCAAAACAGGCAGGATGTTGCATCCCAGCAGAAACAGCCCCTCCTCCTTCAACACTGATCTTTAGAACACCCATCATCATTGCCATATAGAATGCGATCCCCGAAAAAGTGCATTTTACTTTACGTACACCAGCAAGCTAATTTTCACCAAGTGTGACAGAAGATTAAAGACAGACAAAGCTCTCTACTAACCAAGTTCATAATCTACCAATCTTCTTGCTGTGCTAGAATACGGTAAATACGGTATTGAGGCAGGACTGACTAGAACAGGGCTTCATCCATTAGTGCCTGCCCTACTGGGACGCCCCGGGGGAACTGGATGAGGGCAGCAGCAGGGGGCGCTGGCCAGGGAGGGAGGAGCTGGGGAAGCAGGACTGTCCATGAGGGAGATTGGCTGAAGGCAGCCCCTTCCAAAACGTACTCTCTAAAATCGATCTAAAATCCCCAGACCACCTAATTTTGCATTTCAGCTTGTCTATATTTGGGATATGTATTAATTACAAGGCAAACAATGAGGACATATTTGGAGGAATTTTATCATGTTTGGTAAATGAATTCCTGAGAAAATCCAGAAAAAGATCGCAATGGCCCAAATCATAAATGCTATATTTTACATTTAAATTGTTCTAAATTGTAGGTTAAGTCATACACTGGCATTACAAATTATTTGTTTAACATATATGTATGCTGTAAAACAATCTGAAATACATATTAAAAACAAATTTCAAGATAATTTTTTAAAAAGAAATAAAGCATCTTTTTATATGACAATGACCTATGTTCCTTGCAAAAAAAATAGTTTTTGCTTGATGATATTATTATTTAAAGATATTATGGACATACTTGGGACTCAATCACGTATTCCTAAAGCTATTTTAGGCAAGTAGAAGTTGCCTGTGGAGAATGTTGGAGACTTAAGCTAAGCAAGTTGATCTTACCACACAACCCGGTTAGACCTCCATGCTGGAATTGCTCTCAAGTCATTCCCTGAAGTCAAGGGTCTTCCCAGAGACCACACAGACCAGACCCAAAGAGCTTTGTGTGGGACATCAATGGGGCTGAACACAAAGCAGTTGTGAAAACTGCCTTTATAAATATGGTATTCGGTAAAAATATAAAAACAAAAACATGCCAAGCTAACCAAGGTAGTAAGAGCAAATACCGTATTTCTCTGAGAGGATTTAGAACTAAGTACATTTTTTATAAATAGGGCAAAGAGTTTTATTGCCAGTAAAGCTTCCCTGGGTCAGTAAACCTCAAGTGTCTTGATTATAGTATGAGAAATTCAAGAAATTTGTTACAGAGAAAGAAAAACAGAGGAATGGATGTAATAATATTTTGTTTCATGTAGCACATTTCTACACAGTTCCTTACTTATCTTCGTCATCTGTGTAATATCACATGGAAGTATAAATATCTCTAAAACAGGGGGGAAGAAAAAACATACCCTGAAGGAAACTGAATCATCAGGGAGGGATCCTTAACCACTCAGGTATTTTGAGTGGCTGAAAATATTAGGCTCCCAGCATCATCAATTAAAGACTAACTAGATTTATGAAAATTTTTACCGACACATGCTGAGGAACATCCAAGATTTTTACAGAACAAACTCGGTGTTTTTAAAGACCATGCAAGTTTGCTCTAACATGTCAGGGGTAAGGTAAGATTAACACAGTCATCTTAAAATGTGAGACTTAGAACGAAAAAAGCACAGCAAAGAAAGGATGGGGGTTTCGGAACACCTGTGCAAGTTTGGTGATAGCTGCCATTTTATGAATCTAGTAGGAAGTCCAAATGGAGAAAAACAAAGATGTTCAGGGTGCTATTTTAAGTGTGACTTTTCTTTTTTCCACTGCTATTAACATTCTAACAAGAGGTAAGGGGGTTTAAGGACTGTAAGACCACCTGGATGCCATTATGTAGAGTTGATTCTCAGTCATCACTGACAACTAAATGGCCTTTGCAGGAGAGTGGAGGCAGTTGGGGGCGGTCCCTGGGGAGACCTGTGCTCCCACACGGGCCCCCCTGGAGACCGCTCGCACCTCAGCTGACCCGATAGAGCTCGTGGGTTATAGTGACAGAGAAGAAAGAAAAAAGTAGAGCGGCATTTAATTCCCTTGAATTCCCTTTCACAAAGGGGTATGTCCTGCATGCCTGAATTAAAATCCTGTCTCATTTTGATTACTTAAAAAAAAAAAAAATGCTTCCTGGCAGACTACTCTTAGAAATATAGCCAGGACTGGCTTGTTGGGCTTGATGAACTTTACCATTAATTAAACATTTTGTTAATCTCTCCACATGTCAGTTGGAGAGGCTGACCCCTTTGAGGTGGGTCTTGGGTCCCAGGGCCTGTCCTCTGGAGCTCAGAGACTTCTAGAGAGCCCGCAGCCCCTGGTGCACCTCATTAGGCCTGGCTGCCTGGAGTCGAGCGAGGCTAAACGCCTCCCCAGTGCCTCATCCTCACGGCTGCAACCTATTTGTTTTGTTTCTCATCTCAGGATCAGCCTGCCTGTGCCTTCCAACATGACAATTAGCTAATTTAATAAATCTAATTTAGTCTAATGTGCTGCTGTGAGAACCATAGGAGGGGCTCTCTTGTCACCTCTAGGTCCTTTCTTTCCCTGCTAGCATCCTCTTTTCCTCATAAAAATCTCTCAATTTCCATAATAAGTTTCTGGAGAAAATAGGCTTATCTTTATTTCTGAAATGGTAAAGAAATTTCATTTTTTTTCTTTTTTTTGGGGGGGGGTGGTCAGGCTGGAGGTGCCTGGCTAGGATGTCATGATGAGAATGGTGATATCTAGTTGGGGCTTTTTGGGAAAGGGTTTTTTGATTGATTATTGGCGTCCCAGTAGGTCGAGAACGGAGACCTTGGGTTTGCTCCCCTGGGTGTCTCCGATCAAACAGGAGGTTCATGGCAGCTAGCTGCAGTGTGTTAGCGTATTAGCTCCCAATTTTACTAATTTTAGGGTAACCAGAGTTCTCAAAATTATATATAGAATACTTGACTCACAGAGAAAGATTAGGTCTATCATTAAAATGAAAATGCAATTTTAGACAAAATTTGACTTCGACTGGTCAAATTCAGAATACTCAGTTAATTGTATCTATGGTATTCATAGTCGATGATCCAACAGATTCTCCTTGAACCTCATCGCTTTTCTTCCCAGAGGTGTCGCTTTGGGTTCTCGACTGGTCCCTGGAAGTCCTTGAGCTGCTGACGTTAGCCTCAGGGGGAGAGGAAGAAAGTGGCCCAGAAGAACAAGGGATAGGAGTCAAAAAAAAGAAGAAAAATCTACTAGAACGAGGACAAGTGTTCAATGAACACAAAGTAGTAAAACTGGTCCTTTATTTTTACGGAGCTGAGTGGCTCCATCCGTTGGGTATCTGACTCTTGATGTTGGCGCAGGTCATGATCTCTGAGTTGTGGGACTGAGCTCTGCACTGGGCATGGAGTCCAGTGAGAGCACATGGAGCCCGCTTAAAGTTCTCTCTCTCCCTTCCCCCTCCTCCCCCCCCTGCTCATGTACACACTCTCTTTCTCTCTCTGAAACAAAAAGACAGAAGACCCGAATGGAAATTTTTCAAAGACATCCAGATGGTCACCAGCCATATGAAAAGGTGCTCAACATCACTCATCATCAGGGAAATGCAAACCTAAACCACAATGAGATATCACCTCCCACCTGTTAGAATGACTTTTACCAAAAGGAAATAACCAGTGTTGATGAAAATATGGGGAAAAGGGAACCCTTGTACGGTGTTGGTGGGACTATAAATTAGGGTAGCCAACTATAAAAAACATTATGGAGGCTCATCAAAATAGAACATGATCTAGCAAGTCCATTTCTGGGTATTTATCTGAAGAAAATGAAAACATATCTGCACCCCCATATTCACTGTGGTATCACTTACAAAAGGCAAGACATGGTGTCCATTAATGGATGGATGGATAAATAAAATGTGGTTTATTTATATAATGGATTATGATTTAGTCATAAAAACAATGAAATCTTGCCTGTTGTGACAACAGGGATGGACCTTGAGGGTATATGCTAAGTGAAATAATTCAGACAAATACTTTAAGGCCTCATTTATATTTGGAATCTAAAAAGTACAAAATGCAACAGAAAACCAAGCTCATAGATAGGGAGAGCAGATTGGTGATTTCTAGACCCTGGGGCTGGAGGGGAGTGAAATGGATGAAAGAGGTAAAAAAAGTTCAAACTTTCGATTTTAAAATACAATGTACAGCACCGTGACTCCAGTTAATAATACTGTAGTGCATTCTTGAAAGTTGTTCAGCGAGTAGATCTTAAAAGTTCTCATCACAAGGAAAAAAAATGTTTATGGTGATGGATGTTAACTTGATTCACGGCTGGTGATCTTTCTGCAGTGTATACAAATACTGAATCTTTGTGTCATATACCTAAAACCAATATAATGTTACATGTGAATTAGAAAAACATTGAAAAATCAAACCACACCAAACCAAAGCTTCATGTGAGTAACAAGTAGCAATCTGGGATAAGGCAAAGTATTAGGCTCAAGACTGAGATACAATTCTTTGGATACTGTTTCCCAATCGGACCAACCCCTTGTCTCTTTGCATACCCACCATTTATAAGGAAAGAAAAGTGAAGTAGTTTGATATGAGGGACCAGGAAATTGGTGGGAGGGTTATCTGATAGGCTAAAAAATGCCTAAAATACCTTAAAGATACAAGGTGAAACTGCTCTCACGATATACTGTAAGAAGAAACCGTGTGTATGTGCTAGGGGAAAACTCATGAAAAGAAAGCACACACAAAAAACAAGACAGATTTTTCGATCAGTCATAAAAATTATTAAAGCCGTCCTATATCTCCTTACAGTTATTCCCAATCATCTCTAAATACAGCAAAGGTCCTACCTCTACGTGCCACAATCCTTATAAGAATAATCCTTCGACCACAGGGAGTGGGCCACGGTGGCCACTGTTTGACAGCGGGTTATCCTAACGTTGACCTGAAGAAAGGGGGGTTTTGCAGGGGATAAGAAATTATTGAGAATTTAAAAATGTCCTGCAAAATGTTATCTTCACATATTCCTGGTCACGGCCCAGGAAATTTGAGTTGATTGCCTGTTGTTTTTTCTTAGGTTTTAGTAAAATTTTTGGCTTCCAGGATGCCGTGAGGCCTGTGTCTGATATCCGTGGCATGCCAGATAATTCCATTATTCTTTACGTCTATTCCTTTGGTACAGGATGCATAGTTTTCTGGAAATGTGTTCTTCCTATGCCCTGTAACTATACTGCCCTTTGCTGAAACTGAAACAGGAGCTGATTTCTGAAACATAAGGAAACATTAATTATTGAGTGATTACTGAGGATTTGTGTAAGAGTCCAGGAGAGGGAATGTGCTAGAGAAAAAGTGATATTTTAAGGATGGGGCACTGAAAAAGGCCAAGATGATCATTCTGATTATCTCATGTTGTGTAACAAATCACTCCATAAATTCATGGCATAAAATAACCATGTGTTAATGTTCATGAATTTGGGGGGTCAAAAATTTGGACAGAACACAGTAGAGATGGCTTGTCTCTGCTCCATTATCTCTGGGGCTTTAGCTGGTAAACTTGAAGGAAACTAGAATAATCTGAGGGCCTGTGATTCATGTACTTGGGAGTTAAAGCTGACTGTTGGCCTCATGTCTCAGTTCCTCTTCATCTAGGCCTGTCCACGAAGTCTCTTTGGAGGGGCTGGGTTTGCATCCCCCAGTGGGGAGCTGGGTGGGACAGCATTCCTTTAAAATGACCTAGCTTTGAAGGTCCCACAGCATCACATCCGCCTTCTTCTATTATTTGCAATAGCCACAAGCCTACTCAAGTGCCAAGAAAAGTGAAGAGACCCTACGTCTTGATGGAGAAGAGCAGAGAAGGGCAAGGTTCTAGAACAGCCTGGGTCTAGAGAGAGGATAGCGGCTACTTTTGGAAGACAATGCAGCATCAAATTGAAGTGCGGGGATCCACGGGGAAAGCAGCTCAAAAGGAAGCTACTACAAAGGTAGGCAGGGGTCAGATGGTTCAGAATGCGGTGCATGACATTAAGAATGTCGGTCTTCTTTTCTAAAGCTCATGGAAAGTCATTAGGAAGTTAAAGCAGGTGAATATCAAACTAAGTTCTGTTACAGCATAGAGAATGGACAGGGTGCAAGGAGCCCAGTTAGGAAACTCTGGGGACAAGCCAGGCAAGGTACAGGGGTGTTTGGGCCAGGGCTGTGGCAAGATATAAGGAGCAATGAATGGATTAAGCAAATGCATGAGTAAGAGGGTTGTATAAACTATGCTTCCCAGTATCTGGGGTGGGCAACTCTGAAGATGGTGGTGACGGTCCTGGAGGAAGAGAAAAAAGAAAGAACATACTGAGCTTGAAGGGAGAGGTCATGAATTCAGTTTTGAGCTTCAGAGAGGGAGGAACAGACACATGTGAGTGCATAGTGGGATACTTGGGGCTGGACTACCAAGAATAGGCCAGGGCTGGAGATACGCATTTGAGACATAAAGGTACAGATAGTAATTGTAGCTGCTGGCATGAAGAAGACTTCTTGGGCAACTATAAACATTTTGTATAGGAGGTCAGCTACATTTGGAAAGATAGTTCTGTGAAGCAGCTATAACACACAGCAAAGAGACTAGAGGGAAATTGAGCAGAGCAGTGTCATGGAAGCCAGAGAAGGGAGCGCTGGAGGCAGGTAACCGCTGATGGTCTATAATGCAGGAAGAGCTCACATCATGCACGCTCTAAGCATGCTCACTTAATGACCTCTGGGATGCAAGTTCAACTTCTCAGCACGAGATACAGAAACTTGGTTAATAAATTAAAAAAAAATAAAAACAGCAAGTAAAACTCTAAACAATTTTTATTTATTTGTTTGAGAGAGAGTGCAAAAGAGAGAACAGAGAGGGAGAAGCAGACTCCCCACTGAGCAGGGAGCCCGACGTGGGGCTTGATCCCAGGATCCTGGGATTATGACCTGAGCTGAAGGCAGATGCTTAACTTACTGAGCCACCCAGGCACCCCTCATTGCTGTTTTTAATTTTTTTAATATTTTACACTAAAAATAGAAGAGGAATTCCTATAAAAGGTACAGATTTCATAAATCATATGATACTATGCTATGTGGAGGGTCTTCCATTATAGACAACAGAAAGTAAGAGAACGTTTCAATGTTGAGTATCAGGTCTTTCCTCAGGAACTTAACCATACCAGTACTAATCTTTTCTTTTAAAAGTTGGGTTTTCACTACTTGATTTGAACCTACAACACTTTATATAACACATCAGTTGAGAGATGTTTATTTTTAAACTGCAAATTCCTGTATATGTTGAAATATGTATAATGATGGGTGCAACATATGTCAACATTTATTCTTCAACCATATTCTGACAATTATTCTAAAACACATTTCTACTTCCAGTTGGTCAATTTTTAATATGTTTGCATATCTATATGTGTATGTTTACATATATATATATATATATATGTATGCATGCAGAGAAAATAGTAAGCATAATGTGACCATCGTCTTTTTCAGAATGAAATCCAATTCAGTGATTCAAAATTAAAGAAAAGAACAACGTGATACTTCATTATGCTTTTACAAAGAGCTATATTTTAACAAGACTGGAACATTTTTAACATAAGCCAACTACAATATGGTTATAGATCCAATATTCCTCATATCTCTTTACTTACAAAAAAGAATGTTCTTTTCCATTGATGTTAAAATAATGAGAATAAGAAAACAAGCTAAGTTTTAAAAGGTCTGACTCCTTTTTTTCAGTATTCATGAATGGATTAACTAAATAAAACCATATGTTATCTTTAAAATGCTTATTGGAACAGCAAACATGTGTATTGGGAAATATTTTTTAAACTCAAGGATCCAGAAGGTTAAAAGTAGTTTTAAGAGAATTGCACATAGCAATAAAATAGAGTAGGATTATAAATCTAATCATTGCTTTATAAAAAGTTGGAGCAATTGGCACATGTAGTGGCCGATAAACATTAGTGGGATATAATTGCCCTTGTCAACCTCAAGTACACAATGACTAAATAACAAGAAAACAAAGTCAATATGTCAATTGTGCACATAACAGTAATGTGTTTATTGCACCCAAAAAAGAAAATCATTACGGAAAAGTCTACAATCTTATCTTCATTTTACTTAACTTAAAATATATTCTTATAATTAACCAGGAGATATTTTGTCAAAATAATTAATATGTGTGCATGTTTAGTTAGTTTTAAAAGGGTGACCCATGGGTATAATATTTTAGATCTAATTTTATTTTAAAACCCCTATACTGAGTTATCTAATTTCAGGGGATTTGGAAGGAAGCACTGGTCTTGGGCTTAGATTGCAGTCTTCTAAACTACAGGAAAATGTTGGTAGCCCACCTGCTTACGATAATTGATACATAGTACTCTTTCCCAAGAACCCTGATAAGATGGACATGAAATATAATTGTAGTTAGAGAGATGCTGAACTACCAGAAGGGGAATGTGGGTACTTAGTCATCAAGAATCCCTGCTGATTCCCAGGTAGATTTGTTACTTAACTTACCAGCATGCTGTGCAACCGCTATTTGTATTTCAAAATTACCCATTATTCAAATCACCAGTGGCCATCCAATTATAAAGAAATAATCAATGTATCCCACTTGAACAAGTATAATATGTCAATTGATCCAGTGACAAAGTTTATATAAAAAATAAAGTCTGTTGACATTGGTGTCAGACTCAATGTCATGGTCTATGTCGTAAGAAAGGCAAAGTCAAGAGTCAAGGTCAAAATGAGCTTCTGTGAGAAGGCTGGGGGTTAAGAGACGATAGGAAAGCCAGCAAATATTGTGATGCTTTCAGGAAAAGCATGCAAGAGTTGAGTTGTGAGGGTAAGTCCTCAGGAACGACAGATGCCTCGTGACCTACAGGTATGAAGAACAAAAAGCCCCAATTCAAAGGCCATTACTGCTTTCAGTGATGAGGTTTTACTCAACAGAAGAAGCCCTTTCTCTCTCCACCTCCCGTGATTATCCGAACCTTCATCAGCTTGAACCCATCAAGCACAGCTTCCTTTACTTCAGAGTTAGTGAAATATCAGAAAATGAGTTGAAGTCAATGTGCTTTCTCTCTATGGAAACTTGGTCTATTTTAAAAGAGTTTGTTTTTGGCAGGGATCTAGCAGAAGGATGTTGAGGTTGCTTTTTGAGACATTTATATGTTTTCCTAATGTAAAAGAAATGTTATTAACTTTTTTCCTCAAGAAGCCCCAAACCCAGAGAGGCAAAACAACAAGTTCAATTGGAATTTGGAAAAACATTAGTGCTATTTAAAGCCTTTGCAAAAAGTCCCTTTATTGGTATGTGAATTTTATACTATTATAAACTTTATTCAGGGTTCTATGCTGAATGATCTAAGAATTTATAAAGTCGCAAACGCTGAACCAATTGTCTAATCTAACTAGCATTTTCTTACTCACTTCAGACATACTCTATGTCTTGCGTATAGAATAAAACCCACCTAAGTAGTGTTGGGGAGGCTGTTTTCCAACTTTTATATGTTGTTTATTTCCCTGAATTTTTATTTAAAAAAATTTTTTTTAAATTTTTATGTACTTGACAGAGAGAGATCACTAGTCAGAGAGGCAGCAGAGAGAGATGAGGAAGCAGGCTCCCTGCCAAGCAGAGAGCCTGATGCAGGACTCGATCTCAGGACCCTGAGATCATGACCTGAGCCAAAGGCAGAGGCTTAACGCACTGAGCCACCCAGGTACCCTCCCAGAATTTTTTTTTTTAAGATTTTATTTATTTATTTGACAGATAGATATCACAAGTAGGCTGAGAGGCAGGCAGAGAGAGAGAAGAGGAAGCAGGCTCCCTGCTGAACAGAGAGCCCGATGCGGGGCTCGATCCCAGGATCCTGGGATCACGACCAGAGCCGAAGGCAGAGGCTTTAACCCACTGAGCCACCCCGGTTCCCCCCACTCCCAGAATTTTTAATGAGTATATATGTATATGCTAACATTCTTTTAAGAAACCCAATGCACTTTAGAGACATACCTCTACATTCTCAAAGTACATGAGTTACTCCTCACATAGTAGCCATGGTGATTATATTTTTTTCAAAAGTGGAAAGTAGGGAGTAGTTGATGGGCCTGGAACTTACTGTTCTACCCTATTGGTCTGCAAGTCATTTACAGCTTTTAAAAGAAACAGTTTTCTCATGAGAAAGGGCTGATTTCCCGTCTCGTTTGGTTAGTTCTTGCCCAGTAACTTGGTGTGACACGTCACATTCAAGCTGAGGCAGGTCCATGGGGCAGACGGGGACGCTGACACCCGGAGTCCACTGGTGTTCAGCATCCACAGCACAGACAGAGAACAAGAAACAAAGACGGCTTCTTTGGAGGCCAAGACAAATGATAGTTTCAAAGGACCACCCATACTCGCTAACTATGCTATTTTGTTTCCTCAACATGCAGCCAGTGTAATTTTTTTAAAAAGTTATATTCAAAAGCACCAAGGTCCATTAAGCTAGGGGAAATGCTTTATCTTTAAACTACCTAATGCCGAACTGGTTGACCACAAACAGGTTATATAACAGGATGAAAGTGAGACATTCTAGATACGGGTTTTAATACAAATACGGTGGTGGGTTGTGGTAATGGTGGTAGTTCTAAAGCTTTGGAACAAATACGATTTTCTGGTTTGTTCTTTTGCTGGAAATATTTTTTAAAAAATTAAAAGAAAGAAAAAAAAAAGAACTCTCTCTGCTTTGGCCAGTCCTCAGATGACTTTGATTAATTCTTCAAAGCATTCCTGTCACTGCTCTTGTTTTCAACTTTCGTGTTCAAAATTGTTAACTTAGGTTTTCCTTATTATGCAATCAGTCACCCCTTTTCGACGTCTTCTTTCTAATCAAGGCAAGATAATGGCCTTTTGGACTTGATAGATCGCTCTAACAGAGTCTAACTTATCACGGATTTTCTTTACACTTTTCTCCAACCCAGGAAACGATACCTTTTCTGTCCTTACCAGATCAGCTGTGGACTCTTGTTCCCTGAGAGGGAGCAAGAAATTCTTTAGACTTTTAAAAATATACTGTTTCTCATGTATTTACCCTAATGTCACATTTGTACTGGTTTAAACAGTCCAAGAGTTGCCTCGACAAAGCACACGCTAATGCCCACACCTCAAGGGTTCCTAATAAATAATCCATTGAACCAAATACCTCGAACAGCAGTAGCACCTCCAAGCAAGAGAAAATGCTTGAAAATGTGAAAGAGACCAGTGGAGATCACCTTATAAATATCTGACACAGGCACATCAAGGAGAACGCTCCCCTAGAAGGTGATTCTGCCGCACAAGAACACTTTTCCTTTCTAAGGACAGGTTCTCAGTTCTTAGGGAGAACTGATCTTCAGCCAGAGAAGGGCTGTGGTGATCAAGGAAGTCCCGGGGGTATAATTTTAGCTTTTGCAGAATTTTCCATTGCTTATTTTCAGCACTACTGCTATTTCATCATTTCAATGATTGCTCCCCCAACACTGACTGACGATTTTATTGAATGCAGAAAGGGTTGAGTTGGATTATATTTCACTGAACAGCTCCACAGCCTGTGTAAAAACAGTCTCTGGAAATGAAATAATCCCATCTAATTGACCACAGTGAAAGAGGAAAAACACAATGTGTTGGTGTGAGATAGACAACACCAAGCAAAAGCAAAGACTGACTAAGTTTTCACCACATTAAAATCTCTGAACTTTAGAGACGATACTGGCCATCTCCTGGATTACAAGGATTACGGATTAGGAGTTTTGCAGGCTTGGAAGCAATGATTTCTTAGTATTTTATATTTAACATAAAGGTTAAACTCATTAAATACTTAATAAGCATAAAGTTTCTAGGAGTTAATGAACCGCTGCTCCTTTCCATAATGAATTTATATCAAAATTGGAGGACTCACGTTTAGGTTGAAAATGAATTCCTCATTACTCCCATAATGGATAAAGCATTATCCTATTAGCGTTTCCATAACACAAAACATCTTTATTAGACTTTGTTGTCATGTAGACATATGGATCAGTTGTGTTTTGAAGAGGGATATAGGCTATTTTTATATTGAAGAATATTGGAGGGTTTTTTTTCCTCATTCTACTTCTGATGTTTTGTATGACATTTAGTAACTCATGCCATATTGTCATTTTCATATGCTAATAGAAACTCATATTATTTCTGGAACGCTCTGATGCTGGCTCTATTCCATGCAAGGACTATATTCTCATTGCTTCACAAGTTTTGTATACGTGTAACATTCTTTCTCATCTCTGCAAAGTCACTTAAAAGAGTCAACAACAAGACGGGCTCTGGGGCAATGTCCAGAAAGTGCATGGCACAAATGAATCAGAACAGGCAATACCTTGGGTCAACCTCGGAATTTGGCTCACCTGCCCTGGTTCCTTTGTATCATCTGCATGGTTTGGGGATCCAAAAGTTATACATGGGTTTCTGATTGCGTGGTGGTGATGGGGGTGGGGGTTGATGCCCCTAACCCTTACATTTTTCAAGGGTCAACTGTATTTATTGGACATCCTTGTCCAAGTTCTCATGCCCTGGAACACTGTCTAGCCTTTAAGTTCTGACTTTTTCTTTTCATGCTCACCTCATCATTCACAAAGTCTGATTTTAGTAGGAGGGCATATAGAATGGTAAACGAAATCAAGCATATCCTCTCCTAGGATGAGACACAAGATTGTTGGTGCTAGAAAAATCTGGCAATTGTTATAGGGGCTTAAAACCTCAGCT
The DNA here is from genome assembly GCF_030435805.1 of Mustela lutreola. Lineage (NCBI taxonomy): Eukaryota > Metazoa > Chordata > Mammalia > Carnivora > Mustelidae > Mustela > Mustela lutreola. Next base: position 29,856,895 of record NC_081307.1, read on the forward strand.
TAAAGGGAAGGACTCAGGAGATCAAAATGAAGCCTTCGTATAAGAATCAGAATAGCGACTAGCATTTAACCATGAGTCAAGAGCTCTGCTAGATGCTTTCCACACAGTAGTTTTAATTTTTCAGAAGTGAGTGAAGAATGGTCTATTACAATCATCTTATCTTTGAAATAACTGAAGTTCAGAGAGGTTAAATATTGTTTCCAAGCTCACAGACTAGTCATTGATGGAGTTGGGAATCTAATCAGGTCTGTCTGATGGAAAGCTTATGTTCTAAATGGTATGGTATGCTCCCTCAAGATACCTCTAGAAGGCTTAAGGCTTTTGACCATTAAAAAAAAATAAAGCAAGAAAACCATTATTGGACTATAGTGGAGGTCCTAACAAGGGTAGGCTAATGATGATTGAGGGCCTGGTGAGTTCTGAGCTATTTCACTGAGATCACATAGAGGAACTGATCTCACCATCTAAGGTGGGTTTGTGTTGGCAGGTCTGGTTTAAGTTGTTTCCCAGAACCTGGGCTGTCTAGGAATTAGCGAATAGGGAACCAGGCAGTTAGTTATACATCATGAATAAGAGAAAGGTTATCCAGTTAGCCTAATTAGGTACTGTTTGGTGTTGATGCTTAGCTGGGGTCTAGGGAAATAATTTCTCTCTCTTGGATATCCTGGGGTCAGGGATGAATTTAGGTACAGGAGAGGACATTGTCTAACTGCTCAATTTTTGGAGCTGCATACTTTCATTTTTTAATTTTCAATGTTGGCTTCTGCAGATGATGTTCATCTAACTGCTCCTTGTAAGAGTGATCCCTCCTAGGTTGGCAAAATCTTTATCGTAGGGCTCAAATCACTCCCAGTTAACACACCGATCAATAGGCAATCATCAGCTAATAAAAACTTTTGCATTCTGTGCATGATTTTCAAAAGGGTCGTAAGCGTGGAAATGATAATGACTCTCATCAGATGTTTGTGTGAAAAAACTGATGATATGTTCTACAGCTCTTTAGTGATTTAAAGAATTTTAGTGGCAAAAAGCAATATTCCTCAAAGAACTGTTGTAGAAATCAATTATTATTTTGCCTACCTATTCCTTTAACTAGAAGCATCTGTAAGGATCTTCTTGCCCTGATGAAATCTTAGAAAGCTTTTCCAATGGAAGAGCAGAATGCCCAAACAAGTTCATTTAAATGTTTAAGTGAGATCATAAGCCTTATTCCTGCAGCAATGAAAGTGGTTTGACTTTCATTTTTGTCTGTGTGAGTGCATCTGAAACTCGTTAGTTCCTTTTTATTAGTTAGTCATAAAAGTAAGTTCCTATGGAGTAGACGTTACTATCTCCATTTTACAGATAAACAAACTGAGGAACATAGTGCTTATGAATTCTGTTGCGTTATGTAATACCTCTCTACCACGGCTTATACAAAAATTCCCAGCAAGACACCCTTCAGGCTATGGATTACCTCAGGGAGACGCTCTGTCACTGACCTGACTTCCATGCGTTTGGCCAACATGGCCTTATCCTCTTTTTCTCCTCTTGGCATTTTGATAGGGTCTTTCATGCAAAGGAACCAGTCTTCCACAAAAAGCCCTACAACTAGGCATCCATATTCCCCCTTAGAGACCATGAGGCCAAGAATAATCTCATGATATCAAACAGAAACCTTCCCTTGGACAGCACTTTAGGAACGTTAAGCGTATATAAAGATCCCCATGTCCACTTACACCATTTAGCTAGTTCATAGTTTTCTTTTTACTTGAAAGGCATCACTCTTACACAGGCAGTCTTAGCCACCAAGGACTGAATTGCGAAATAACCCATCAAGAAAGAATGGCCACTGCCAGCTTTGCTCCACCTGGCACCAATAAAGGCCTATTATTTAGAAATCGAATGGAGATGTTTGACAATTTGTGATGCTGGAGGTGAAATGAGTGAAAACAATTAGAGATGAGGCACATAGTAGGTGAAACATCTCTTTATCATTACCCCTAGCTTCTTCCCCAAATCTATATGTACAAAGTGTTTTATTTCACTATCATACTGGTGAAAATTCCATCAAATAATGATGTCTTTGCATCAGAACTTACCCGTTACAAAGAAGACTTCCAGGACCATGAGTCATCCCTTCATCGTGGGTTACCCCAGCACAATCCAGTCCAAACCTACACCTTTAGGTGTCTTCTCTGTCAACACCACCATTATATACTATTTTTCAGACCACTCCACAAACCAAGTGGCCATTCTTGATCCCCTATCCAGGACGTCATCAAGTACTATTAATTTCCGTGTGTTCTTCAAAATACACCCAAAGCTGACCACTTCAGAGCGTCGCTGGAATGACCTTGATCTAAGTCACAGTTGTCTCAGCTTGAATTTTCCATCCTTCTCTGAACTGTTTTCTCATAGTTCGTTCTCCATTGAACAGACAGAACAATGAGGCAAAAGTAAATCAAACCAGGTCAGGAGCTCTTCCCTAAAACCGCTGTCATGGCGACCAAGACTCCTCTCCCCACTCAGTTTCCTCCACCTGTCCCCTTTCACTCTCTGCTTCAGCTCCACTGGCTTTCTCTTTGTTTCTTAAAGCGATAGGCTCTTTCACGTCTTGCCTGGTGTTTTCTGCCCGTAAGCCCCTTGCCCAAGCCTTCAGATGGCTGTTGCCCTCTTTCACTCAATCTCAGCTCAAACTCTACCAGGGAAAGTGGGCTTCCCTCCCTCTCCTCCTGCTCTCCTACCCCATCAGTCATCCTACCTTTTATTTTCTGCATAGCTCTGACCACTCCCTGTGTGCTCCTTTGTTTCTATGCTTACTTCTCTGACCACAGGAGAAGGTAATGACAGCAATTTCGTGTTTTTACCACCCTGTCCCTGGGTTCTCCAATGGAGCCTGACGTATTTTAAGTGCTCTGCAAACAGTGGTCCACTATCACGGTGCTTTCCTCTTAATACTCAGCTGCGATTGGCTACTCTAGGTAACTGAGTTTGCCTGAGGAAGAAGGAAGTCCAGTGTTGAGTATGGAACCTTCAGGGAGGAAAGGAAAAGCCAGAGGTGTCACTGAGGGGACCGAGCACAGTCTCAGTCTACAGAGACACTTGGGACCTGTAAATCCCACTTATTTTTAATTTTGAGCCACACCTGAGTTAAGGATGGAGCCCTGCTGTTGAATCCTAAAAGAGGTGACTATTTTATCGTCTATAAAGTGGACAGATCTATATGATCTATCTCCTAGGACTATAAATGGGAATAAAATACTGACCACAGAGGCTAATCTATAGCAAGTGCTCAATTAAAAAAAAAAAAAAAAGAACAAAAACCAAAACACAAAACAAAACCAAAAAACCACCTTCTCTCCTACCCCACTCACCCACCACACACAAAAACACAGATGATTGCTTTTAAGAATTCAATTATACCCAGGGTTAATTAAGCTTAAGCCCACCATTTCAAATAGGTTCTACGGGGAATTATACACCTGAAGGACCAGGTTCCATATAAATGCCTTTTGGAATACAACCTGGTTGCAATGGGAGAACTACTTGTAATGAAAAATGTCTGTGCTACATTTTGTCTCTAAGCAGATTGTATGAATTCACCTCCTAACCGCGCTGTTTCTGTAGCACTCATCCATTGTTATCGAACAATTGCCTCAGAGTGTATGCTCACTGTACAATAGGACAAAGGCAGATGTGTAATTCATTCTACTTTTCTTAGAAACAAGAAACTAAATATAAACAAGAGTAATTCAATTCCGATGAATAGTCATCACTATGCTTTATAATCTAACTGAGACAAAAGGAATACAGAAAAAACTTGTTACATTCAAATTGTATCTGAAAGCCTTATGTGATAGGGCTGTGAAGAAGCATTACATCCTAATTTATGCTACTTTCTATTATTTACTCTGTTTTTCGTTAGCTAAACATTCTTAACTTGTGAAAGCTGCTTTAATCTTGGAGACGAACAGTTGAAGGATGAGGCACGCAATTGAGTTTTTGCTTCTTTGGAGTTTCGGTGATTTCTTAATTCTTTCTTTTAGTTACACGAAAATGTTTAATTTATAGATTTTTATCAGTACACCTATCGGCTGCCTCAAGAAAATAATTCAAGGCTTATAGAGAACAAATTGAGTTCACCAAAAAACAAAAACAAAAATAAAACAAAACAAAAAAACAAGGCAAAAACAAACAAACAACAAAGGTTGCTTTTTCAGGAAGCTCCTAGATGATTCTGTAATACTATTCTGAGACTATCTTTTTATTGACAAAATAAAAAGTTTCTCTGTGTTGAGAATAAAACAATGCATGTATACTTTGTGACTTATTTTAAATAATTCTGCATTTTAATGACATTCTTACTGTATTTCCTTCCTAGTCAAGTATATCTGAATAATTTAATTTTTACTCCTTTGATTATCCGTTTAACTGTCCAACTTACATTCTTTACGTGGGGAATTTCCTGAAACAAACTCACCTGAACTAATACGATAATTATTTTGTTGCTTATTGTGAAGCAATGCACTTTTGATTTTAAATAAATTCTATGATTTTATTATCATCTTACAATTGTAAGAGGATGTGGTTTTATACAGTTTACTTCATGGTGACAGCAGAAATTGATATACTATAGAACTGAAAAGTAGCCTAAAAACAGAAAATGACTATAAGAATATAATCAATGTTTCATGATGTAAAGGCATATATACAAACTCAGAGTTAAACACATCCATCAAATAGAGAAAAAAGCACACCACTCTTAATATTACCCTTTCTTCCTCCAAGTTTCATCAGGGGACTTTGCTGAACCTTCTAAATTACATATATATATATATATATATATATATATAAAAAATCTGTCCTCAGAGAGCCAACTGGCAAAATTTTTAATTATATGTTTTGCTCTTTGCATATATGTAATTATTTTTCTTTATGAGAGTTCAGTGTTAGAACATTTTACAGATAAGATAACCAATGATAAGAACTATTATAATTATTTTCATAGATCAGTTTTAAATAAATATCTTTCAATTTTGAGGCATGAGAACGAATGGGTGTGGGGGAAAAAAAAGAGTTTCTTATTTTCTATGCCTCCTGGCTTAAATGCAAAACATGGGCATCGGTTCATGATAATTCTTACGACTGCTTTGAGGAGTCACAAATGACTGTGTTTCTGAAACCAGTTCATTAGTTTATCTAATTTATTATGTCCATACAGAAATGCCTTGCTACAGCAGAAAAAGCGAAGCTGTTCTTTCATATTTAACTACTAATTAATTAGCAAGAATTCAAGTTGCTCATGATTACTACAACAGCAATGCAGTTTTTATGTTTGATAAGCTACATCATCTAATATTTCGAAGAAAGATGCTATTTAAGTTGGTGAGTCCAGCTTATCGCAAAGTATACTGACCCCTTAATAGGAACATAATGAGTGAAGTTAGCATCTGTACCTCCGAAATAAAAACTTAACATCAACATGCCTATTAACAAAATGAGAAAAAAACTAATTAAAGCAAATTAGCCTAATGTGCACATGCTGGATAAGACAGATTACTTCTAAAAATCCGAGAAGATAATGGTACCCATATGGGATATGTTTTTGGCATTTTTCATATAAATTGGACAGTTTTAGAGGATAAATATGGTACAAAAGTCCTTACAGGCAATTATGTCTTTACAATGCTGGTGGCTGACATCATAAAAGTATAATTTTAATTGCTATTAATTGCATTAAGTCTACTCTTATTGAATACTTAATGCTATCTCTGAACAGTAGTACTAATTTATATACTTTAATGAAGCTTCATGGTAGAAGTTGGGAATTATAGAGCTACTTAAACTATGTCTTAAATAGTACATTTTATCTGTCAAGAAGTTCTAGAAATAGAGGCATTTCGTTGGATTTTTTTTTCCCCTTTAAAACCAGGTTTTGCATTTACCCCACTTTTTTTGTTTTGATAAAGTGATGTTGCCAGTTTGTTGTTCTTGTTGTTTTTGTAAGATACTTATTGAAAAATGCTTCTAGGGGTGTTTACTACACATTTAAAGCAGCTGCTGGCTCTCCGATGTGTCATGTGGTGAAATATACGTGATAAAACCCCGAGATTATGAACTCACAGTATTATTTAGCTGCCGTAATTCCAGGCATCTGATCTTCAGAAGGAAAGAGTCGTTTATGACACAGAAAAGGTAGAGTGACGCAGAGTATATACTATCAAAAAAGGCGCAAAAGATTTTGAATAAAGCCACAAGATAAGTAACCCTATAAGCGCTGTATCTCTCAGTTGGCGTTTGTAGTAATTCCTCCAAGGCTACTAGTTATTGGAGGTCTCTGCTGTTCGTGGGATTTGCATTATTAAATTATGAAAAATTCATTCATCTCAATCAGTACTAGTTTCAATATTTGTGAATTAGTAATCTGGCTGGTTGCACTAATGGGAGAAAGCATCCATTATTGTCTTTTCAATCTGTTTTCATGTTCGTTTATTCAAAACATGCTATTTGAAATGGTAAAGACACCCTACCTGGGCTGAACGGTATGCAAGAGAAATCTTTGTCCTCAGATACGGAGACTTTTGGTAAATTCTAGCCTGTTAATTCTGCTCAGAGAGGCATGCTTAATAAAGTGAAAAGCACAAATGTCAGGTAAAATATGCCATGTACTTTTCTATGCCCTATCGATTTTTCCTATAATTAAAGTGATGAACACACACTGTTTGGTCATAATGAAGCCAGGTCTCCTTTTGAGAATTTTTTAAAGGTTTAGCAAAGTTTGTTTCAGCCTGTTGCCTCTTAGTAGAATATCTTTGTTCAGACTTCCCCAGGGACATCCAAGTAAAAGACAGGACTGTGATGAGGTAAGGCAGAGGATTTTAGAAGTCTGCAAGAGTTTCAGATTCCTTGGGTTCGTTCGGTTCCACTGCCCATGAAAAGGGGGGTTGGGCTAAAATCGCCAGAAATGGGCGCTGCCATTCCCGTCTGGCATCATGGCCCGCACCAGAAGTCACTCCCCTCAGTGCGATGTTGCCCATTTCTACCCTCAACCTAACTCTGACGGCTATTTTAGATTTCAATCTCTTTATTCGCTCTTTCATGCTGAGAATGTCAACCAATTAGTGCTACTTTACGTAATGCTTTTCACGAGACTGACACTAGTCCATAAGGAATTAGACTGAGACCACCAACCCATTTCACATGGGCCAATGAGTAGCCATTGGACGGTGACAACGTTTGATCACAACCTGCGTTTGGGTTCAAACCAATTACTTAACGGCGACAGGTTCCATGCCACCCGATTAAGCCTGTGTGTCATTCGGGGACCCAGATTAATTAAAACAACAACTAGGCGGAAACCTTTTACATAACTTATTTCCACTGCTCTGCCCACCAGGATCACTGAAATGGAAAAGGCAAGCTAGCGCAAGTCAATATTGAGGCTGAGAGTGGTTTCATCGTTTTGTTTTTTTTTTTTTTTTTTTTTTTGCTTTTGCTTCTGTCTGCCTGTGGAAGAGAAAAAGGGTCAATCAACTCTGAAAGAGAGCACAGAAAGTCCCCTCTCAATTTTTCATTAGGAAGAAATTAAGAGGTCTTCTTCTTCTTATATGAGAAAATATTTGGCAGAATGGTTCATTTAATTTGTATGTATTTTTGCCTTAAAATTATTTCCTAATTAGGGAAGCAACTCACGCTTAATGCTGCAGCTTCAGAAAATACAGAAACGCCTCCCCCAAACGCTTAAATCCCAGCACAGAGATGACAAATTACTGTTAACAATTTGCTGACTATTCTTCTCATTTATTTTATTCCTACACGATCTCACTGCATGGAATTGTTTTCTACTGCTCTATTGTCTGCTTGTGTCCCTCAGTAAATATTTTGTTCACCTGTTTCCTATCAATGATGCTACCCGACGACACAGGTATTTTGCTTCTAGTCCTTTTTTTTTTTTCCTTTTATTTAAATGGTCTACTTGGCGCTCTCAGGGTAGGAGGCAAGGAGCACCACAGCTCGGTTCTGATATTTATTTATTACTATTAGTTTTCAATTTTCATGTTCCTTCTGTTGTAAACGTCAGGGAGTAGGCTGTGGGTGGGGGGCTGTGAGCAGTACCATCTACTGATGAAGCCTCCTTCATGCCCAGTATGACGACACAACATTAACCCAATGGGGAACAGAAAGTTCAGTGGGATTTTTGTACACAGTTCTCCCTGTGGTTTTAGAATGATCCCACATCACTCCTGTAGCATCAAGTGCCCAGATGCGAGGAAGGTAATATTTTTAGGTTTAAAGTAACATAGCTCTGGTTTCTGTAAGTCTGTTGGCTGAGATGTGCTATTCACCTATCCAATCTGAGTGCCTAGGCAGGATTGCTATTCAAGCCATCAAGATCAGGGCCAAGTCCAAAAGGAGTAGAATTCCAAAAAAGAGAGGACAGGCGAGAGATGTCCTAATCGGTAAAGGGGGTTCCACCGCCTCGGAAGCACCCTCAAATTAGGAAAGTTGGGTAGTCTTAGGATACTGGTATGTCTTTGGCAGGGAAAGGCATCTTTGGTGTGTCAGTTCAGTACCGATAAACTTGTCCCAATGTCCCCAAGAGAGGACACTATAAAAATAGGAGCAGATTCCCTTTTGGGTGTCTAATAAATAATCAGACCTTGTGCACTACGAGCAGAGTTGTGTGACCATGAGCAAGTCACTTAACATCCTTATATTTAAGTTCCCGCCTTCCTAAACTGGGAGTAATTGCAATACCACTGTAGAAGAAGACTGTGATTTGAGTGCAGAGTTTTTGCAGGTTTGCGTTAGGCAAAGGCAGCGGGTGTGGAAAGAGCTGTTGCCGAGCGGAAGCCCTGGAGAAGTGAGCGACCGCAGCTTACTGGAGGGTTAGCAAAAACTGATGGCTAAGGGGTCGCCAAGTGGAGGACGATGATTAGAAATGGAAGTATTTAAGCCGCTCTATTCTGTTATGAGGAGAGAACCAAGCTATGATAATAATGGCACAGCAGGAAACACGATACAGGCAACATAAAATAAAGCACGTGGAATTAGAGAACATTAGGAAGTTCAAGAAGTAAAAAGATACGAGAGCAAAGGAAGGAGTCAGATGAAATGAGATAGGAGGGCTGCAGAACCCGGGGCATGAGGACAAGAAGCAAGGGAGAGATCCTATTTCTTTTGGAAATTGGGCTGGGAGTTCTAATTTCTTTTGACTCTCATTTTTTTTTTTTTTAAATCGATTCCCTTGTTTAACCCCCTACCCCCGTTTAATTACTGACCTACCCCAGTTTCCATTTCCTGCTTGCCCAAGTCAACAGCCTCTTCCACTTCTTTCCATTTTCTGTTCCTCCTGCGTGTGCTGGTCAGTGCCTTACCCCAGGCGCTCCTCCTCTCACCCCCGTTATGTTTGCTCCAACGCTGTCACTCACCCAGAGAAAAAAAGAAGATTTTTTTTTTTTTAGCACCGTTAAGCCAAAGGGAACTAGCAACGTGTACCTTGGCTATGACATTTTCCTCATGCTGTTGTCCGACAGAAATTTTGAAAGAGAACCAAACCAAAAGGCAATTCTGCCAGAGCTCTGCATTTTCGGTGGGAGCTGGAGGACGGAGCTGTACGCATGGCTAGAGAGCGAGTTTCCAATTCTTGAGGTTTTAATTGAGACCTGTGGCCAACCGGATCAAGTGAATAACGCTCGAGTCTCTGTAAAAGGATTGTCAACCGGAGAAACTGGGGAGCACGATTCCTTTGAATTTGTATCAAACAGAGAAAAAGATTGTTTAGCCTTACAGTCAGGTGTACTGCAGGATAAAGGGGGGGATGGTCTTTTCTCCCTCTCTCAGGGGCTCCGTTGGTTTTTATTCTTATTGGATGCCCTAACACAATTGCAAGCAAAGCTTTGTTCGCATTTCACGATTGCCAGGTGCTTGGGACGGTGGAAAGAGCAGGAGGTTTGGTGTCAGATAGCCTAGATTCAAATCCCGTCTCTGCCACCTATTAACTCCGTGACCCTGGTAAGGGAATAGATGGCCGCATGGCCAGAAGGGGAGATTGAGGCCAAGAGCAAAACAGGAAGCATTAGAGAAGGGTTCTGGTTAGAATTTGATGAATTTTGTTTTACTGTAAGTTGGTTTTGATATTCTGTTGGGACATCCAGGAAGAGATATTTTAATCCAAGGTATGGATTTAGGGGTCATGGGCATTGGAAAAGCTTTGGATGAAAACGAAACCCACTCATTTCTCCACCGTTGCATTGTGGCTGCTCTTCATAGTTTGATGAATTTCTTTATACAATTTATAAATTTTTCCTCATTAAATACTATGCAGTACATACCTTTCGGTGTCTCTAGATAAGTATCTGTAGTATTATTTAAAGGTTGCGTATAACTCCCCATATTCCCCATTAAACCAAAGGAGGACCTGAAGCTCTAGGTATGATCCTGGAGAAAACAGGCAGAGGGAGAACATGGGTGCTAGGAAAAGGGGCGTCGAAGGAAGGCAGAGAGAAGACACACTTGGAGCACGATGGAGACCAAACACCCAAGAGTGCTGTAGGTTGGGATCAACCTTTAGGAAATCTTAGAGGGCTCTTGGAGACCCATGCTGAGGAAAACCACTCCCAGGTTTGGAGGTGAGGATGTTACTACTGGTTTTTGGAAAACAGTCACATTGGGGGTTGGCAACAAATGAGCTCCTGAACACGTTGTTTGTAACACCACAGAGCCAGGACACTCGGAGCACACTTAACATGTTGGAAAAATAGGGTCAAGATAAAACAAAATCATGTGGATCGCATTATGGAGTGGGGTCAAAGGCACATATATAATAAAACTTGGGTTCAGCAAGCAGTGGGACATTTTGTTCCTCAAGAGTAAAAGAAGGAGAGGGGGTGAGCGGAAATGAATATTGGAATTTGGAATGCAGAAGGGGAAGATGAGGGCAATCTGGGGGCTTCCCCTTGTCAGTACGATAGAGGGCGGACGTACTACCGGCTGGCAGACAGGGGAGCGGAAGAGCCGCGTGAAACAGGCGCTGGGAACCCACAAAGCGAGTCCAACAATCGTTTGGCGAATCCGAGGCCTAACAGGATGACGTCAATGTGCAGCCTGTCCAATCAGTGCGTTTTGATTTTGGCTAGGGAGTCCTGTCTAGGGTAGAGCCAGAACTCCTGGGTCAGTCCTAGAGTCAGGCATGTGAAAAACGCCTGAAAGATGAAAGCAGGTAATTAGAGGAGAAAGAGAAGAGGAGGCCTTAACTGGAAAAGCCAGGGGGAAAGGATTAACTAATACACTGCAATTGCTTTCAACGCACACAGAGAAACATTGTATCACACACAAAGTTGTAAGATAGATACACGATGGAGTGTTATTCATATTATAAAAGAATTCTTTATGCTACAGAAAACAAAACAAAACAAAACCATCCCTTGTTTCTCTCCCTTGGCCCATTTTTTATTTAAAATACAATTTGGCTGGCAAAAAAATTCAATTGGCAAGCTTTTTTTTTTTTTTTTTCTGAGACACGCCTATTATCCAAAGTGAGGTGTCCTCCCATTGTTCTGCTTATGCAGAAATGAAAGCAAAGATGGGTAGTGTGTAGATGTAGGACTTAGATCATCAGTTTCTTTGCCGGCTCTGCCTGCGGATGTGGTTTGCAGCGAGCCGTTTAAACTCCGATCCATTCCTCATTCATAAAACCAAGAGAATGATCTCTGCCTGTTTCAGAGATGAGGATTATTTTACCTAGTGATGATTAATGACCTGATACCAGTACAGCAGTCTCAGCTTCTTGCAGATAAAAAAGTAGGTGTCCCGAGATTCCTGTATTAGTTCATTGTTTTTCCTCCATGGGAACCTTAGCCGATTTACTCCAGTAAAATCCTGGGATGTTTCCAGGGGGCCTGTGATGCTCTGGGGGGAATGGGATTTTAAAATGTGTCTGATTTTTTTTTTCTTTCATGAATGTTACTGTGTATAATGATGCGATTATAAAAAATTCTTCTTCTCTAATGAAATTTTTCAAAGAAGCAAAGTGTGCACATTTTACGTATTGTGTTACACTTCTGAAAGAAATGAGCTGTAGTTCAGGTAAAGAGCCAGTGAATAAGCATCTCTTTTCTCTTTTCTTAAAGTCTCTATCAATGTGTTGTCGTCCTCCGCCCCAACCCCTTAATGGCACTCATGGCTGGTCAGTGCGACCATTGTGAAGTGGTCATTTTTTTACCCCCACATAATTCTATTTCTCGGTTCTCCTGTTTATAAGGTTTCTCCCTAATCATCTCTCTAGTGAATTATTTTTACTTACACACAGTAGTATACACATTTAGAGTCAAAATCATTTATTTCTTTTAAAGGGACACACACCTTGACTCCTTTTCAGGCAGAAAGCAAATCCCGAACTCCTATATGATTTTGGCATTCCTTTTAAAATTTGTGTCCTGGTGCATAAATGTCACAGTAATCCCAAATATTGCTACTCCACAATTTACTAGAGATTACTTTGCTTTAAAACATGCTACTCTGCTCCTTTTGGCTTTAGGTTAATGGGCAAAACTATATGGTTTATTATCCTTTGCAAAAGGTTTTTTTTTTTTTTCAAGTACACAATGAAATGAAACACATATACACACCAATTGAGCAAATGACACAGAATGCATGATTCAAAGCAAGCTGGAACAACTCTCAAGAATTCCAGAGAGGAGAAAGAAAGTTAATTTTTCTTTCTTTGTGCAACTGTCTAAAAATCCACAAAACAGAAAATAATGCCATTTCTGCCTTCATTTATTTTATAGGACTATTATAGGCATACGTTTTTGCCTGTTAATTGCCTTGGATTTCACGGTTAAAGAAACATGCATATACATGCTCCGATAAATTTGGTGCGTACATTTATTTACTTGTATTTGTATTAAATATAACATATGAGCAGTAGAATGAATCCAAAGGAGAAAACAGTGGCCCAAGGGCTGTCAGGAACGAAGTGATGCTGTGTAACTGTTCTGAGATCAGAGGAAAATGCAAAGAACCGCAGAGGATTAAAGGAACTCCAGGAAGCTTTAGGAGACCCATAGAAAAAAGGGACAGAGAGAAGCAGGGGTAGGTAGAATAAGTGCAGCAACAGGAAGCATTATTCCATCACCGAAAAGGCAGAATAACACTTAAAATATATGGAAGAATTCATACTTGCAAACACTAGCATAATCAGAGTGAAAAAAAAATTATTTCTCTTTCCAAGAAGTAGAAGACAAGAGGACATCTTATCACATGTTTTAAAAACATCTTATTGGGTTTTTAAATTTTTTTTTTTTTTTTTTTTACTTCACAGATACAGAGCACAAAGATTTGGGATATTGAGAGTTTATTAGATTAAAACTGAATTCAGCTGTGTCCTGTAGAACATTTTTTTTTCAAGTAGATATAAAGAATAAACATTATTTTAGCTGAAAAAAAATCAATCCAAGTGGATATAGACTTGTCAATGAACATAGAATATCATGAAGGAAATATCCTTGATAAATAACAGGAAATTGTTTTAAAAGTTGAACCCTCCTAAATTACAACCTCTGTGTATGGTTGTAACTACTGTCCTTAATAAGTCTGTTGAAAAGGTAAAATAAACTTTGACCTCAACAGGGAGCCAAAATGAAAACAAAACAAAACAAAACAAAAAACAAAACAAAACAAAATTCGAAGACTTAGCAACCATATATGTTTTAAGGAAATGGACAAAATATTAATAAAAATGATCACACGTTTCTGTTGCTGAGATAGAAGATGTTGATTGTGAATATAACCACTTGAGATGTACAAGCAATTACATGCTAAGTCTTGGATTTCACTCATCCTGGGAAAGGATATGATTATCGTGGCAGTTAAAAGCTATCTGGAAAGTGTATCCCATCAAATCTGGTTCGTTTGTGTGTATCTCTTTCCTTAGGTCACAAGCTCTTTCCATGTGAGAGTTCCCACTCTTCCTATAATGCACTGTCCATGGTACTGGGCAGAGAACAGGCAGAAGGGATTTTTAAAAAAAAATTAATATCTACTGAGATGCTTCTGTTGACATCTGAGCATTCCTGAGCATGCACACTGATACGCTCTGGCTGAGAATAACTTGGCATTGATTCATGTGTGAATGCCTTCCGATTCTCCTATTCTTCATCAAGCAGCTTTGTGTTAAAGTGCTCTGGTATGCTGAGAGGCAAAATACAAACATTTGTACACATCTCCAGAATGACCCCTTCCAGAGTGGAAATAAAGACTGCTCCCAAATCCACTGGTTTCACGGTATCACTTGAACCCTCTAAACCCCCAACCTTTGGGGAGCGAAGGTAAAATTAAAATAAAGTAGTTTGCTTTGGCAACTCAAGGCATCTAAGTCGATTTCTTGCAACGTCTTTTCGTGTAGTCCTACGGAAACAGATTACTGAAGGAAAATGTGGCAGTAGGTGCACATTTTTTAAATGAAAGAAATTGTTCCCCAGAACTTTTCAATAAGAGAAAGCATGTGACCTCCTTTCTGTGAGACCCACAGTACAGTAAACAATTGAATCCATATTCAGCCAGATGCTTCCAGTGTGTAAATTACTCCCTGGGTAAATGTTAGGCACTTTTGGAGCCGCATTAACTCTTTCAGGCTTCGAGTATGCAATTTAGTAAATTACCACTGCCTGCACGTAATGGGGCTCCAGGGACCGAAAAAGATTAATGTAGCTCTAGAAGTGCCCAAGTTCCTCTCAGGGAGAGCATCTGACTGAATGGAAGGAGCTCGCGTCTAATCATTCTTTGTAAAAGGAGGTATTCTTTACAATTCTTTAAAATAAAGTTACCTTCATTTTCAATGTTATCCATTCCCTCCCCAAAGCATACATACTAAGGACTTGAATTTTTTTTTTCTTTTTCCCTATTGGAGATAAGGTTTATTTTTGGAAAGGTTTTCACTGACCCCCTTCCCTGTTTAAAAAAAAAAAAAAATCACAGTAACTATTAGTTCTTGTTCAGTGTGGTCTTTTTGTCATTTTGGCACAGTTGATTTCATTCTGCTTAATCGCTTCCCTGAAATTCCCTCCCCTGAAATCATCCCTTACTGCTTTTCCTATTACTTCTTTGATAGCTATCGTCTTTCTTTCATATTGTTTTCTCTTCTATCCCCACTGATGTTTATTATGGACCCCAGCTTGGCTCCCTCCTGGTATCCGTACCCACAGGGCTTTATTGATCTCTCCCAAGTTCAGGGTCTAATGTGGGTGTGATCTGCTCCTCCAGGCAACCATCCACGTCCCGCTTTATGCCATCTCAAATTCAATTTAAGTCTACGGGTTATCTTCAATTGGGTGTCTCACCACCAGTTCAGCACGTAATGAAAACACAGAGCCTCTCTCATGGATCAACTCATCACGTCTCATCGTCTCCAGCCACAAGGTACCTGTCAGAAGCCTAGAGCAGTTGCCACACTGAAAATAAAACTAAACCTTTCCTTGCCTCATAAAGCCAGCTGGTCAAGGACTTGCTACTTTTTCTCACATAGTTTTCTTTGCCCATCCTCATGATGATCTCTTGTGAATGTCCCCCATTCCTCTCTCATTCAGTGTCACTTTCGACTCTTTTTATTGACCCCCTTTTCATGCCTGATGACAAATTCTCATTTTGCGTGATTATTTCTCCTAAAGCCAACCAAATTCCAACTCCCTGACTAAAGGGGAGTAGCTTAATACTTCTTTTCTAACTATTTTGATAAAATATGTGTTTCTTTACACAGAGATAGACATTGAAAAGCTTACATAATGTTTGTGTCATCTGTCTATAATCTTTGTCTTTGATCCCTTATGTGTTGGTATCAAGACATTTGGATATTTGGTATTCCTGCTGGCTTGAATTATGTTGATTTTTAAAGCACAGAAATCACACCTGTTACATCTTCATAATAGTTATTCATTACATAGGCCATCAAGTCTCCCTGCTGATGAGCCCAGCACTACTTGACAGACCCAAAAGCAAACAGAAGAACCAAAATGTGCCTAGAACGTGCAAGAAAATAGAATGCATAGTGTGCCTAGGGGCAAAATTGGTGCTGACAGTGACAGGAACAGTGCAAGATGGAGAGGCATGATAGTAGAAATGAGTATGGCACATATTATACCATAGGGGCCATGGGCCTCCTCTTAGACAATGATGGAACTTATTCAATTCCCATCCGTGTTTACCTTGTTTCTCCATGTTTCTTGAAATACCATCTAAGGCACAGTTCAGTAGATTTCTTTGGAGCATATTTAATTCATTAGAGTAAAAACAATTTTGAAAGAAAACAATAGGGCTGAGTTTTAAGATTTTATAAAGATGAGAGCCAAAATCAAATGTTGTCTTATATTCCAGCAAAGGAATTATTGCACCTAATTCAAGGTAAGTATTTTCATTTCTATTCTAGTCATTGTTCAATAGTTAGTGGGCATTTTAGGTTTAAAATTAGACATATGGATAAAGAGTTGTGATTTTTATGGTTCTGTGACTTAACATGAGTAAGTTGATTTGGCCCAACTTACCATTTAGTAAGCATTCCAAGTGGGATTATGGGACATGGAACTATTAGACTGAGCATATGAGATTGCCACTGTTCAACCATTTTGATCTCCTAATAGCAATTTCACAGGTTCAAATTAAACACTTTAAATAATCATGTTTGGATGTGAAATTTATTTTATAGATGTAGTTTTGTTCCACCCTTGTCTGGGCTCTCCTTCCAGATTCCAATTTCCCAGAGGAAATAGGACCATGGAGGAAGAAGTCTCCAGTGTGGGAAAGACGAGTTATGTGGAAAACAACCTTTCAAGCAAGGAGGTGTGTTACCCCCCAGAGGAGACTCCATTTATCTGTGAGATAACTGCCTACACACATAGACCCCAGATGATCCTAGGGATAAAAAAAAAAAAAAAAAAATTGCATTTAACATTGAGAAGTGGATATCCCTCCTTCCCTATTTTTAAACTCAAGACTTAGTCCTGTAGGAGCAGTTGGGTAGCTCAGTTGGTTAAGCCTCTGCCTTTGGCTCAGGTCATGTTCTTGGGGTCCTGGGATCAAGCCACATGTCAGGCTCCCTGCCCAGTGGGGAGTCTGTTTCTGCCTCTCTCTCTAAAACTTTCCCTCCACCACAGCTCATGCCCTCTCTCTCTTTTTCTCTATCTCTCAAATAAATAAATAAAACCTTAAGGAGAAAAAAAGACTTAGTCCTTTAAACCAAAGAAGTTGCCACCTTTGAGGTAAAGCTTTGGTAAGAGAGATCTGGGACACAAGGGAAGGAGGCTTTCTAGTTTCTGTTTGTGGCCAAGGCAACTTTCTTCAAAAAGGGTTCAATCTGCCTGGTTTCCCAAGCCCTTTTCAGATCCTGGTTGTAACTGGTGGACCTGCTAGCTCTATAGAACCCCAGCCATAACTGTCAGGGAACTCATCCTTTGGCATGGGTCAGGAGTAAGAAAAGAACAAGAAAGAAAAAAAAAGGACTGCAAGGGGAGGAGGAGAGCACACCCATCTCAGTTTTAAATCTGGGTCTGTCGTGTCTGGCTGTGTGATAGTCAACAAATCATTTGACTTCTCTGAGCCTCCCTTTTCTTAGAAGGCACAATTTGCCACTCGTGTCTCACAGAGCGTTGGGCTGAGTGAGGACACGTAAAAGTGCTTTGTACACTGTGCATTGCTCAAGGGCTGTGCCAGTGCTGAATACCATGATTTCACCAAAATCCTGACAAACAACAACACTGATTCCCAAACAGGCGACCCTGGTCCCTCCCAGCCTATGCCTGGGCCAAATGTTCCCCCTGTTCCCCATCCGTCCCCAGAGCAGCTAGAATGAAGGTTTTACCACCCCTCTCAGACTTTCCTCTTCTATGTACTTTACTTTTTCCACTCTAGGAAGTGTTTTACTTGAGCCATAATTTTTTTTCTACTTTAGAAAGCCAATAAGAATTAATCAATCAGTAATTGTGTTGATGGGGAAAAAACCAATAAAAGTAGAACCATAAGAGGACTTGAACCTAATAACTTTGAAATATAAAGGGGAAGCTTTATCCATGGGAATTTACAGATATTATTTGGCCACCAGACGGCTTCCATATTTCTTCATTACTGCAATACAAACATAAGAAATATGAAGGAAAAAAAACTCTATATAAGCGCTATAAATTTTGAGCTGAATTCCCTAGTCCGTACCATGGTAGTCATCCAAGGAATTTTTATATATATATAAAATCAGGCTTAATTTAGTGTATATTTTGCTTTTTCAACAAAAAATGTGGAAGAGTTTTATGCTTAAAAAAACCCCTCACAAATATACGTACAATTTCTCCTTGTACAAATAAGATAAGTATGAAAATTTTCTTACTTGACAAACTAATCTACTATTTTCAAAGTCTCCCCAGTCCCAAATACTCAATTGTGTAGCCTCACACTCACCATGCCTCTTCTCCAAGGTCTTCCTCAATCCTTTCAAACCGAGAGAGGGGCCCCGATTCCTGCTTCCCTCCTGCCCTCTTGTGCCTCATTTGACACTTAAACCGTTTCAGGTAGTGAAGTATCCTTTTGTTGTTTACTTCCTACCTGTACCTTCCTTCTAGGCTCTGGAGTCTTTCTTGCTATTTGAAGAGAAACCTCAGTCAGAAAGTCCCTTTCCTGGTCATAATGGATCCTTCCGTGTCTTCTAGCCTTTCCACAAGCTGGTGCTCTAGCTGGAAATACTGGTGAGAAGGTAGGCAAGTGGCCAGTTTCACGGAGGCTCAGTTCCCCTTCAGGTACAAAACGTTCAAGTAGACGATGCCCCAGGCCCCTTCTAGCCCTACTGTTTTAGGATGCTATGTGCGCTGACTTAATGTTCTCTTCTAGCTACTTGAAAATGACTCATTCCATCCACTTCCGCTCTCCATGATAAGGTTTTGAGTCTTCATCTACTGTCACGCGTGCTTCCAGATCTTGTGACAGTGACATGATGCGTTTCACTTTCCTGAGACATTACCTGGACGACCTTTGGCCTCTTCACCATCACGTGACTCCCCAAGCCGCTCTCCTGGATTTCGCTATTGTCTTTGATGCTGATTGTTCTAAACCTCCACCCTCTTCAACCGGTTCCTGATTCTCTGATGATCATTTTCAGTATGAACTTTACACAGATAGTCCTGGTGATCCCACCTCTGAGGATAAGGGCGGAGCGGTGGGGAAGACAAAGGGGCAACTGTAGGTGAGAGAGGAAGGAAGACAATCCTGTGGAACATCGCCAGCAGGTGCTCTGTTTTTCTGACTCTCCTAAGCCTGATCTTTCCACCTGACAACCCCCGGGTACCTTGGGCTCTCCAGGAAAGAGTCACATTCACTGTGAGATGATAGAAGGGAGATGGGCTCTGCATATTGAAAATCTTAGGTTCAAATCCTCTCCCTGCTTCTTAGGAGCAGTGGGACTTTTAGCAAGGTTTCTTCATTAGCAGACAATGCTACAGGGTTTGCCATATACCAGGACTGTGCAAAGCACGTTAAAAATTATTCATTTCTTAAGAGTCTTAATTTATCTACATAAGTAATCATTATACCAATCCTATAAGGTAGATATTGTTGCCATGCAGCAGTTGAGGAAACTGAGGAACAGAGAGGTAAGGCATCCTGCACGAGATGGCGGGGCTAATGAGGGAGGAGAAAGCAGGCCCTGCAGAGAATGTTCTGAAGCATATTACCGTTCTGCCTTAGAGCTCCCGCGGGCTCATCTGAGCAAAAGAGGATGACAATTTCCGAGTCGTGCTGGAGGAATTAGAGATACTGTGTATACAACATGTGGCCCCGGGCCTGCGCCTTCATGGGCTCCCAAATAATATCTTCCTTGCTTTTGCTGCTGCTGCTGCTGCTCACTCTTCCTCAGTCACCTCTGCTGGGTCCTTCTCTTCTCTCCTGTTTTGACTGTGACGTGTCCCAGGGCTTGGTTCTTAGCTTGGTTTTATCTCATCCAGGATCATGACTTTAAGTCTACTCCATCTCTATGCTAACAATACCCGAATTCTCATCTTCAGCCCAGCTTTGTCTCTTGAGCCTTTATCCACGTTGACATCACGGTCTGCTTGCCATCACCACTTGATTTCTCGTAACACCTCAGGCTGACTCTAGGCAAACCTGTGCCGCCCACAGCCTTCTGCATGTCAGTTGACGTCAACACTATCCTTTCAATGGGTTGGTGCCAAGCTCTTGAATCCATTATTACGGCAGAACTGTGCCCGCCGCCCCCAAAGGTGATGGAGTCCTACTCCCCAGTATCTGCAGACGGGACCTTACCTGAGTGTAGGGTTTTTGCAGATGATGACATTAAAATAAGATTGCAGTGAGCCCTATTCTAATATGACTGGTAGCCTTATGAAAAGGGGAATTGGACACAGAGAGGCGTGTACTTAACTATAGACAATGTGAAGACACAGGAACATAGGCAGAATGCCTGAGGCTACTAGAAGCTCAGAACAGATGGTCCCTCAGAGACCTACGAAGGCATCAACCTGAATCTCAGATTTCCAGCCTCCAGAACTGTGAGACACACATCTTGTAGCACTCTGTCAAGGCAGCCCTAGGAAACTGATAGGGCCTCGATTTCTTTCTCTGTCTTGCATTCCACATACAACTTTCAGCTCACCTCTTTGGTTTATATCCACAATTGGAATTCCTCTCATGTCTTCCTTTGCTACCTGAACCCCATCCAACTGGATCAATGTTCCAGCCTCCCCACGAGTCTCCCCACTTTTACCCTGTCCCCTCACAGTCTAGAGTAGTCAGAATTTATATTCCTTTTTTTTTTTCCTTAAGAAAAGATTTTATTTATTTATTTCTTTATGTGACAGAGAGACACAGCGAGAGAGGGAACACAAACAGGGGGAGAGGGAGAGGGAGAAGAAGGCTTCCCACTGAGCAGGGAGCCTGATGCGGGGCTTGATCTCAGGACCCTGGGATCATGACTTGAGCCAAAGGCAGATGCTTAATGACTGAGCCACCATGTGCCCCCAGAATTTATATTCCTAAAACGGAAGTAAAGTAATGTCACTCATTTCTCAAAATGGCCCAAAAGTTGTCACTGGCATTAAGGTATTCCACTCAGTAAACAGCCCATGGTCTCGTGGTTGATTTGACCCCAACCCCCTTACTTCTCTGACCTCACCACTGCTCTCCCTCTTGCTCGCTCTGCTTTAGCCTCATCGACTTGGTTTTGTTACTTGAACATGCTAGGTCTTGAAGAGGCCCTGGGCCCCCAGCTCCCAGCCGCGTGGTGCTCAGGTCAAGGCTGTGTTCCTACTTAGCCAGGGACTGAGCAAGCCCGGAGTTTGGGACCCAGACATTTCTTCGGCACGTGTGACTTTTTCATGAGTAGCGTGTGCTTGGGGGCTCCCCACTAATGGCACTACAACTCCTCAGAGCTGTAGTGTCCTCTGACACTCTTGGTAACCCGTCTTCCTTCCTTCAGGGCAGCACTGTGGCGGGAAGGTTCTCCCTTCCTCCTCCTGCCTAGCCTCACCTTTACTCTTCACAGGAGCTTCCCCCTCTGTTCCCGCGTCTCCTCTCCCCACAAGGCTTGCCCTCCAGTTACCTGCTGGGCGGACCCCACGTCTCCGTAATGCCTTTGCTGAAACGTCACTCACTTAGAGACGCCTCCGCTGACCTCTGCCTAAAACACTGCTCTGACTCCATCTTCCCTGCTCGGCTCCTTGTGCTCAGGTCCTACTTTCTACTTTTTATCACTTGTCACTTTTTTAATTGTTATAATTTACCTGTTTATCATGTTTATAGTTTTCTGCTCTCCGGTATCTTTGGTTCACTAATGTAGCCCAGTACCTAGACCAATAGGTTAAAACTGGGGTGCCTGAGTGGCTCAGTTGGTCCAGCATCCAACTCTTATTTTTGGCTCAGGTCATGATCTCAGGGTGGTGGGATCGAGCCCTGCACTGGGCTCCGTGCTCAGCGCGGACTCTGCTTAAGATTCTTGTTCCCTCCCCCTTTTCTCCCCCCTTCTACTCTTTTTCTCTAAAATAAATAAATAAAAATTTAAAAACATTAAAACTAATATCTCCTGGTTATTTGTGAGTAACTCGAAAACTCTACTTACTGTATAAGGTAGAAGCTAAAAACCAGTTGCTCATCTAACTGTGATGTCAGGCTTGGCATTTTGATTTTGCACCATTACTGTCGATATTGTAACAGGTAACAATGCTGACTGCCTTTCTTATAATCTATTTACAGCTCTTCCTTCTAGTTTTGCCCAAAAGATGTTACTCGACCTGGACTATGGAAGGGCTGATTCATATCTTAAGGTCTGCTTAACACTTGCCCTCCAGTCAGGGATGGTTCTGTGGCAAAACTAATTTCTCTTCTTATAAATAGCAGGTGAATCAATTAAAGTGTATAACAATGTGTACTCGATAATGCTCTTAATCCACAGACTTAGTTGAGCACAAACCCCTGTATTTCCTTATTTTCTCTGTATGTACTTAATTCTGAATTCAACAGTTATTCCTGGGATCAGGAGACTGGATCTCAGTCAAGATCATGTTAAGGACTTGGGTCTCACAATGCAGGAAGGTGCTCGAGTGGATCCCTGCAAAGCCTGGGCTCTAGTCTAGGATAATCCCCAGGCTGCCTGGTCTTCTTTGGTCTCAGGTCAATGGGATATAGAGTTTGAGAATTTTTAAGGAGACTGGAATTCATTGCTAAAGGTTTAGCCTCACTCAAAGTGTTATCCAGCCGCCCTCTCTAGGATCTTTCTGGGGAACCCCAACTAAGATTTCTAACATTTCAAAAAACTATTCTGCTTCTAACAATGGATTGCCTCTTTATCACAGAGAGATTATACTGTTTTCCTTCTCTACTAAGCCTCTGGAGAGTGATTATCTCCACTTCCTCTATAGCAAGAAGACAGAGAGAGAGGGAAAAAAAAATGCTAGTTTGCTAAGTAATCTTTCCAGATGGAACCAGAAGTCACCTACCAATATGGCGGCACAGAACCTGGCTGCTTTTTCCTATGATCAAATTAATTCAATTATATTAGACGTATTTGATTCTTAGGAGCTATGTCATCTCCTCCACCCCTGGACATTCTGCATTATTAAGGGATAAGAGGATGGGGTCCTCTTCTCCATGGGTCTTAAGTTAGTTCATAGCAGCTCTCTTGACCTGGTCAGGCATTACCAACCTTGGGCTTATCTGGCTTCTTCTTCTTCTTCTTCTTCTTTTTTACATTATTTTATTTTTTTATTATAGTATTTTATTTATTTATTTATTTTAGTATTTATTTTTTTTTGTATTTTATTTATTTATTTGACAGGCAGAGATCACAAGTAGGCAGAGAGGGAGGTAGAGAGAGAGAGGGAGAAGCAGGCTCCCCACTGAGCAGAGAGCCCGATGCGGGACTCGATCCCAGGACCCTGAGATCATGACCTGAGCCGAAGGCAGAGGCTTTAACCCACTGAGCCACCCAGGCGCCCCTGGCTTCTTGATAAAGGGAGAAAGAAGGCCTTTTTTGATAGAAGAATATTGATAGAATGTAAAAAGTCAAACAGTTTAAAAACGGATATAGTTTTGCTACAGCTAGTACAAAGAAAAGAGTTGGGGGAAGCATCGCGGACAGATTGGGGAGGCAGACACAGAGAAAGGATTCTGAATGAAAAATGATGAAAAGACTGAGTGGCTGGAGCAACGGAAGAACAGGCGAGAGAGGGGACTCTGGTGCCTCACCAGAGACCTCGCGTGCCAGTCAGAGAAGTTTGGGTTGATTCATAGGCAGTAACAAAAGCTCTGTAAATCCCGGCCATGAGCGTGCTGTGCTGTGCAGAGGTTGGTGTAAGCAGCAAGGGGAGCCCACAGACGACGATGATCAACCAGATGGAGGGAAGCAGCCCTGACCATGAAGGGCATCTGGGAGATGATGAAGGGCCAGGAGCAGAATGAACTGGGAAAGAAGGGGGATTTGCATGAGTAGCAATGCGGGCAGGGCCTGGGAGGCCGGGTAAAGAGCCCCCTCTCCCCCCATTATCCCTAGTGGGATAATAAGCATTGACAGCTTTTTTGGAGACTCACTCCATGAAGATACGGACTGTGTATTCGCTGCTGCAGCTGTTATTGTTGTGATTATTATTGGTCGATTTCAGGATTTAGGTCAAGGTGATGAGAAACCCAGCCTACCTGTAAAAGGTGAAAGGGTTTCATGGCTGCCAGTAAGAGGCAGTGCCCCTGTCCTGCCCACAGCCTTTGGGCGCCCAAAGTTCCTGCACTGGGTTATCTTACTGAGCTCACACCTGTCAGCCCGAGGGCTCTGCCTGGAGGCAGGGGTATGGCAGGGAAACATGCTGGATCACAAATCCACGGAGTTAATGACAGATGGGAACTGGTGGATAAATCCTGTGGCTTTCTTGCCCTTCATGTGGGACAGCCTGTGATACACACAGCCTCGTGGAGCTAGAGGTCCGCAGTAGAGGTCCGTGCCCGGCGTCCAGGGCACCCAAGGTAGTCAAGTTAACCTTGTCTTCAATCCGCCTTCCCTCTTTCCTTGTCTCACTTTCCCACCTCCCTTGGAGGACTTCCTGGGGTCACTTCCCAATTAAACCACTCGCCTCAGGAACTACATTGATGGAACCCCAGCCAGAAGATGCCACACAATTCCAAGTACTTATGACAACCAGATTCCAACAGGACAAACATCCTGCCTTGCTGGCCCTGGTCACAGCTATGGCAAATGCCTTCTGCTTTCCATGACAGTATCCTTAGAATGTCTCTCTCTCTCTCTCTCTTTTAAAAAAAATTTTTTTTATTTATTTGTCAGAGAAAGAGAGAGAGCAGAAGCAGGGGAAGTGGCAGGCAGAGGGAGAAGCAGGCTCCCTACTGAGCAAGGAGCCGCATGTGGGACTCAATGCCAGGACCCTGGGATCATGATCTGAGCTGAAGGCAGCAGCTTAACCGACTGAGCCATCCGGCTGTCCTGCCTCGAAATATCTTAAGCCAGACTCCCCAAACCATCTTCTTTTCATATCTGATGACTCACTCACTCCACTAGTTACTGTTTTTATTTTTGATAGAGGAGTGAAAGGGAGAGCTTAGCCTCTCAGTAAATTTTCTCTCTCCTTTGAAAATGGGGGACGGCTGCTGGGGAGGACCCTGGGGGTGGCTTCCTCCCTTTCCCTCGTCTGTACCTCCGGGATAACCCCTGTGACTTGCCCAGTTGAACTTCCTAACTGGGTTACACTGAGTAAGTCACTTCTTCCTTCTTGGTTTCAGGAGTTCTGCATTGGGTCTGGCCCTGGCGAATAGATAAAGGGTGAAGGAAAAAGGAGAGGGTTGGTGGGAATCGTCAACAGCACAAGCCATGGACGTGGGGGTGATGCAATTATTAATCGTTTTAAAAACAACTCTATCTGCTGCTTATGTTAACCTTTGCTAAGTCCGTTAGATATTTATGACCATAATTGCATGCGAATAGCCATGAATTTTTCCAGATGGTCTGCATCGTGGTTTGGGAGGAGGATTCCTTGACCCTTGCTTGTTTATTGCTTTAACAAATATTTTTTGAGTGCCTCCGACAGGTCAGGCACCCCGCCAGGTGCAGGGAATAAAGTGGGAAACAGAACGGTTCTAATCCCTGTCCTCATGGGGCTTGATTTCCAATCGCATTCCTTATCCGAAAATATTACCTGCCGTGTTGGATAATAAATGCTCATTCTCTGACAAGCTCTCTCTCCCTACTTTTTTTTTTTTTTTAAATCTCCTGAATATCATTTAAAAATTGCCAATAAGGAACCTGTAGGATAAACAAATCTTTTACGCCCTCCCCTCCAACACACATCATTTTTGGCATTTACTATAGGACATACGTTTGCAGCTTACCGAAAATAGTGTTTATTTTTATTTATTTGAAAATCCTCAAATGCACGCTCTAGATCAAACCCAGAGTCATTCTTTGGGCTGAAGAGGCGTGCTGGCAAACTCTGGTTTGAGCAGCCAGAAGCAGACACGTCCCAGGAACGCCGAGACAGAATGCATGTGACGAAGAGTTGAAGGAGAGCCCCCGGGGCTCTGTCACTCTGATTAACTGGGCCCCTGAAATAACTTTAAAATGTAGACTTTAAAAGATATATCATACGATCACATAAAGGAGGTGGTTATGAATCACTGATGGTGGGAAAATTCTCAAGGAGAGTTCTAAAAACTGCTTGATGTTAAGCAGATGCATTATCCTTTGGATTGAACCACAGGAAGTGAAAGTTTTAAGATGATAGACAAAAGAGTATTTTTTTTTTTCTTTTATCTTGATGGTTGGGATAAAGTTTCTACCAGAAAGTCTAAAGTCAGCAAGGATAAAAAATAATTTCGGGTGGTTTAAAAAACTCAATTATACTGCTGTGTAGCCTTTTAGTAAATATGCTATGGAAATTGACAGTGAATTCCCATTAATTATAATTCAGTTTTAAATATATTAGAAATTTCATGTATAGCCATTATTTATTTACATATTTTAATGCTCATTCTTATTTAAATTACTACTGGTAATTTCATTTTATGAATCAATAAAATCAGAATTTATGCCTAGAAGAATACTATTTAGCTTTTATAATAAGCAAACATTTGGGATGAAGGTGTTATCTGAAAGCTATCAATTATGGCTCAGAGATTTGTTTTCAGAATTATTCTAAGTGGAACAAATGAGGGGCTGTCTTTGAAAGTGATTTCATTATTAAAATCAGGCACAAAGAAACTCAATACTATTTATTTCTCTAAACCTTGTTTACTTGAATCTCGCTAATAACTAAAGAACACAGCTTAATTTATCTTTAATTTAAATCAGGCAACAAATTAACAAATTAAACAGTGAGTTTCTTAATTGTTTTTTGTCAGGTGGCATCCAAACTTGCAAAATATTTACCCACCTGAGTGAGATTTCTGCATAGTGAGAAAAAGACCTTCCACTTTAATGTAATTACTGAAATAATAGCACCGTTCTTGGTTTGGTGCAGACCAATTATGTATTTTAACACTATAGATTTTAGTGTCTTTCTTGTGAAACACTGGTAGATTTAATTTAGAAAAAAAATGTTTTGTTTTGTTTTTAAAGATTTTATTTATTTATTTATTTGACAGAGAGAGAGTGAGAGAGAGAGATCACAAGTAGGCAGAGGGAGAGGGGGAAGCAGTCTCCCCGCTGAGCAGAGAGCCCGATGTGGGACTCAATCCCAGGACCCTGAGATCCCAGGACCTGAGCCGAAGGCAGAGGCTTAACCCACTGAGCCACCCAGGCACCCCCCCCAAAAAATTGCTTCTTACTTTGTATTTGAGGTTTTCCTGAACTCGTTGATCTTCATTGCATTTAACATCCCTCATGTGGGAGATAGCATGGGTAATAAGGTTAACGCTCAGGGCATGTGATGCACATAAATACGTCACGTGTCATGCATGTCATGGTGGCAAAAAGTTGAGAAAAGTTGATGACTCATATACTATCATTTTTTACGGTCAGTATGTATTGGTATTCTGATTTTAAAGGGGAAGGCCCAGAAACTCAGAAATGCTAAATAATTTGACGCATATCACAAGATAGGAAAAGGGGTTAAAGTAGAACTTTCCAATTAGTTCACCATAAAATCTTTGAAAAAGTCAAAATATTTACACCAACTCTATAAAACATGAATGTCTTGAGACACCTGTGGGCCTCAGTTGGTTGAGTGATGGACTCTTGATGTCCGCTCAGGTCATGATCTCAGGTCATGAGATCAAGCCCTGAGTTTTAGCTTTGTGCACAGCTGGGAGTCTGCTTGAGATTCTCTCCCTTTTTACCTCTTCCACACACTCTTTCGCCTTCTCTCTCTAAAACAAATAAATAAAGCTCAAAAAAAAGAGAATGCCTTTAATCATTTTTAGTAATCAAGTTTCCAATTGATTATCAATAGGCACCAACTTTAGTAAACGTTTATAACACGTTTAGCAGCAGAACAATGCACTTAGTCGGATTTTCTGGATCCTGTAACTTTTCATTCCCTGTTTTGAAGTTAAAAAATGTATATATCAAGTTTTAAAAGATTTATGTGCAAAAATATATGAATGTGTATTTGTGCTTGTGGTGTGTGTGTATGTGTGTAATGATTCCAATTTTTTTTAATTGTAGTAAGAACACTTAACAGGAGATCTACTCCCTTAACCAAATTTTAATGCACAATACAGTATTGATACCTACAGACACAATGTTGTACAGCAGAGCTCTGGAACTTATAATCTTACATATCTGAAGTTTTGTACTTGTTAAATTGAAAAAAAAATACTCTGAATTAATAACTACAATTACCTATGGGTGATGTATTAGCCATTTATTATTATTGGCCATTCTTTCTTTCATTAAAAAAATAAGCTGTATTCTCTGTGGTTTTCTTTTTGGTTAATTCCAAAATTAACATTCTAGATGCTTTTCATCAATGGGTTTTTTGTTTGTTTGTTTTTTTAATGAGCCAAGCAAAAATGCTTGATGCAAACCAAGAAAGGAAAGAAATAGATCCTATATTTTCTTGCCATTGGCAGAGGAGGCATCATGGTTTAAGAGATTCCTAACCCAGAGGTCTCCACTATATCTCAAAAGCAGGTATCCCCACCCGGCAATAGCCAATGACATATGAGTCCCAAATATTAGTTCTGCATTTAGATATTCTGCCTTTAGGCTCACTCAGGTATGGCTGGACAGGATCTATTGGGGGAAAACCAAGCCTGGGACTTGCCAGCCAAGAAGGGTTCTGGGCAACCACTTTCCCCTGCAGGAGATGAAGAAGGCTTTAGTCCAGGAGATGTCTTCAGAAAGTATGGCATCAAGACATCTCAGAGCAGGCAAACAGATTCTCAGGTGAGTGAAGGGGTTTGATACTCTCTATCCATCCTTACAGACTGGGGGAGAGAGGAAACAAAATGATCCTCTGATAATACCAGGACCTGCAGGCAATCTGTCAGCATGCAGCAAGGCTCAAACCAATGGATTAGAATTAGGGAACTGGGGAAGATAAGGTACATCCCTGCTTATAGAGAGGATGAGTTTGGGCTTTACAACAAGGCAGAAGTCCAATGTGTCAAGTGAAGTGCTTGGACCAGGGCAGACTGGCAGCCCAAAGTGGCTAAATCTTGTAGGTTTGAGCTGGCCGGTTGAACTGAGTATCCCCAGCCTCGCCAGCGGCTCTGAGTAGGAAGACTCTGGCCTCACTTTATTTACTGAGCACCTTATTTACTAATTATAAATCTCTGAAATTCGAGTTTGTGCTATGCCACAGGCGAATATGTTAGAGATTTTAACCTGGCTCTCTTATTCCTCCTAGGAAGAGACCATCAAATCAGCATCAGCAAGGTCCACGCCAACAACGAAACATGGTGACAAGGAAGGAAATGCTTTCTGTCCCATAGAAAGTGAGCATGGGAAAGGGAGGTCTTGCTTCAAGACCAGATTTGCTTTATGGTTAAATAAAAAATAGAGTTTAAATTGCTTTTAGAAGTTGAATATTCTCTAAAAATAATAGTAGTCAATAGCATTTATTGGGCCATTTCTTGAGTCTCCCCCACATTCTCGGCACTGTTCTGGGTACGCTGCACCTGTAACATACAGACTGTGCAACGGTACTGAAAAGTAAATACTATGATCACAATTTTACAGGCGAGGGAACCGGGTAAGGTCATGGGACAGTCTGGGGGCATGCTGGACTAATATTAAAGCCTCATTCTCTCTGTGCGCAGAGCCTGTCTATCGGTAACTTGGCTTTTAGTATCTCAAATGAAACTGCAAAACAGGAAAAGCATGGCATTCACAAATAGACAAATTATTTCTGTAATTGTACATACTGGATAAGCAAGGAGTGGAAGAAAGTTTTTCACGCATAGTACCTCCTACTTAAATAGCTGCATTTAAAAAAAGTCTATCTATATCCATATATCTATATATGGATTGGTGTGGCAATCCATATATAGATATATATATATCTATATATATATATATAGAGAGAGAGAGAGAGAGCGAGAGAGATGATTCTGTCTTCACAGGGAGTTCCACAGGGGCCAAAGAAACAATATTGCGTTCCTAAAAGCTCTAATAAGTGGCACAGGTGGGTCAAAAAAGAGTCTTCATCAGTCAAGTAAAGATAATGTTTTGCTACTTCTATGTCTGGTGGCACCGTAGGGCTGGGAGTCAATTTGCTAGCTATTGTGGAAAGGGCCTCATCCATTTAAGAGATGGACTTGTTCTTATTCTCTCAGAGATTAGGTTGGCGTTAGTCCACAATGCCGTAAATTGTATTTGAAACAAGCACTTATTGCATTCTCTAAGCCTTTACTAATTCTTTGCCAGAACCTTACCTTTGCCCTTGGGCCTTCTGGGAGATCAACTTATTTCGGCTCCCATTTTATTCTTTGGGATTGGCTTGATTTGGAGAAGACAGAAAACACCAAGTAAAATCTTGAGTGGATTTCTCAGCCTTCTGCCTGCTGGACTTTTATATAAAGAGAGAAATAGGCTCAGCATTAGCAGTGGTCTTCTGAGATAACCTAATAGAGAAAATCTGTGGAGAGTCCCGAAAAGAACTTCGTAATAGAAAGGGAGGTAAAGAAAAGTTCTCCGCCATATGGCCCTTTACCACGTAGCTAGAGGACTGACACATGACGGGGGCATGCGTTTTTTCTTTTAATCCCCACCATCTGAAATCGAACGAGACAGAGATCGTTTTGATATCCATTGGAGAAATCTCCTCACTAACCCACTCCCCTCAACCCTTCGGAGGCGCCATGATACCTCACCAGGTCTGTGACTTCCTTTGGTCAGTTACCTGCTGTCTTTCTTATCTTTGGAAAGAGGGACACGGTTGGTAGTTTAGAGTCAAACTGAGATGCAGGTTTATTAATGAACTGATAAAAAAATGACAGATTCTAAAAGTCACTATTTTGCAACACCCAATGGAATGATGGGTCTAGGCAATAATCAACCAAGGATACTAGGAACTCTGGGTAAAAAGACAAGGGCATTGATAACGAATGGATCACGCATTAGGCACCAGAACCCGCTGATCCCGCCAGGGCAGGTGACCTGTGTGGAATCTCTTGCCTTTCAAAACAAACAAACAAACAAACAAACAAACAAAATCTTGAATCTCAGCAGCAAATAAATGACATTCAGAAGGAAGGAGATTATCACAGAATAACAAAATACAGGATGAAAAAAAATATATACTGTTTGGATCCTGATTTAAACAAACTGAGAAGAGACATTTTTGAGACAGTCAGAGAAATTACCGCATGGCCAGAAGGTTAGCTGGTACTAGGCACCGATCTGGTGTAAGCTGTGAGAGCGGCCTGGTGGTATTCTAGAAAACGAAGGAGTAACGTAGTAATTAAGTGTCTTTATGGACACGTTAAAGTATTTCGGAATGAAATGATCTGCTTTAAAGTTCTTCGGCAATAAAAACGTAATAAATAAGTAATGGGGAGGGAATCAATGAAATGAGACTTGCAAAATACACTCTCTACTGTTGTATATATTTGAGAATGCCCATAATAAAAGCTAAAACATTCTGGGCTTTCATTGTCTTATTCAAAGTACTCACTCCTAAAAGAAGTCCGGTGGCCTCTCCATAAAGAGAAGCAGGGAGATGAAGGCACTAGTCCTCAGAATGGGACTTATATGGTTGCCTTTTTTTTTGAAACTAGAAGTAACATATCACTTTTTCCTCCAATGGCAGGCACCGATTATGGCCTGTTTACCTATGTAAATGGATCAATTTTCATAGTTTTATAATTAAGATTTTTCAAGAGGAAACTTGCATCAGGAAATATGTAAGACATTTAACAGAAAAAAAAAATTTGAGCATTTTATTTTTTAACTTTTATGTTCTGGCCCCCACTCCCCGAAGAACCACTCACTATTCACAGGTTTCACCAGCAGACAGACTTCAGGTCATTAGAACCTGAATGTATTAAGGTCATTGATACAGAGACCATACTGAGCATTTTGCATGAAGGGGGTGTTTTGCTTTCCAGATGGAAAATCCTGAAATCCCCCACTCAATGTAAATCTCATTCTCCATTCTCTTTCCTTTTCGGTTTTAATTTTCCAGTTTGTTTTTCTCAGTGTCTGCCCCTGTATCTATGTTTACTCTCCCACCTGTGGCAAATACATGTTTTAGAGCTGAGTTCCTGCTGGTGCTTGTCCTTTGTTGACAACACTCAGGCCATGGGCACAAATCACAGCATAGAACTGTGTGTCGGCGGGGGGCGGGGGTAGCGGGGCGGGGGGGGGGTTAAACTCCATCAACATGGTCATAACTGGGTATAAAATGGCTATTGTTTTCCGGGGACATTAAGGAACGGCAAAGAGAGCTGAGGGACAGGAGAGGAGGAACAGAGTTGAGGAGGGATGGCTGGGTTGGGAGGAGGCGATGTCACTCTACAGACGCATACATGACAAAAGCAAACACAGCACGACTTGGCTTCAAACGGAATGTGTATGAAAAGCTCATTCAAGCTGCAGCCATCTGACACACGCAAACAAAAGTAGCTGCCACCAGACAGATAGAGTTGCTTACTGGAGATTGAAGTTCTGAAAGCTTTGCAAAATTATCCTGCATCCATCTGACACCCCACGTCCCTATCTTACTTTGTTGGTGGACCGGCCATTTCCCGAGAGACTATAGCTGGGTGCCTGTCAGAGCGGATGCCTCTGTGGCCAGCCCCCTCG
Organism: Mustela lutreola; assembly: GCF_030435805.1. NCBI lineage: Eukaryota > Metazoa > Chordata > Mammalia > Carnivora > Mustelidae > Mustela > Mustela lutreola. Next base: position 29,889,605 of record NC_081307.1, read on the forward strand.
GGCAGGAGATACTTCTATTTTTCTGAAACCATCCCGTCAGAGGCCCCGATCAGTCTATTCCCCCCCGCCCAAGGTATGTATCTTGCCCTTTAATCTTAGGAGGCTTTTTAGGAGAGACCTCATAAAATCAAAAGGTCATTGCTTTAATCTGAATCAATTCAATAGAAAATTTCAGAAGAGGTCAGCTTTTTTCTGGCTTTCTTGGATTTAGTGTCTTTTTCTTAAATTGAGTATAAAACACCCCATAAAACATAACAGAAGGGAGAGTTGGGCACTTAGCCTTGACCCACGTCTTTGAAGGGTCATCTTCCTAGTGTTAACTATCCGAAATTAATTACTCATAACACATAGGACTCTTTATAAATTCTGTGTGAATACCTAAAGTGATCATTTTTCTTTGCACCTGCTTATACAACAAGCATCCATTAAGTTTTAATTATCTCTTCTCATGAGCCTTTCATCTTTGTGTTCCATCCACTGCTAGAGGCCTTTGAAGATGGAAATTTGGATTTCATATGTGCAGTTCATTGAAGGACTTACTTTAGGCCATACAAGTTCAGAGCTTGTTGATTGAAGCTATGCCGCCAACACAACCCCAAAATTCCACTTTTCTCTGAATTGAAACTACTATATTTTCTTAGGGAATCGGGGACAAATTTGGCCTGCAGTGTCTATATCCCTTCTAGAATGGAAACCTTATGGGGAGATCAAAGTTTAAAAGCAGCTTGCTTTGTTCTGGGCAAATTGCGCTTTGAAATTTAACATAAAGAAATATTGCTGTGTGTAGTCTCTCCCAGACTAGAAGGGAGAGAAAGAATCGGGGTGGTGGGGGCAGGGTAGAGTCTAGAAAACAAGAATTTGCATTTAGAATCTTCTTTATATTCAAATAGCCATTGATTTATTTTAATATATTACTTGTCTTCCTGAAATATCACATTGTTTTGAATTTTATTTGTTTATAGCTATTGAAGGATTGGGCTCCCCATCTGCTTGAGACAGCTCTCAAACAAGTGGTATGACCAAATCTAATTATTTCTCTTGCTACAGCAGTAATAAGCTGTATCTTCAGAAGAAATCGATTCTAAAATGTATTCAAAGAAACCAGCTCACCATCCACGTCAAAGCATTCAATAAAATAAACTTTGCTGTCTGGAAAAGTCTTGAGAGACATTAAAAATCGAGGGCCAGGATAAAGGGGTAGAACCGGGCTCATTTGAGTTGCCATAACAATTCGATATCAAAGAAAATCACTAATCACTCAGTAGACAGATGTATGTTCACTTAAAAAATCTTCACGTACCATTTATTTAGTTTTATTTCATTTCCTTGAGTCTATGTGTTGATAAGGAAGTTGATATTTGAGTGCTGGCATTTGAATTTTGAGATGCTAAAGCCTGGCAAGAACAAAGTATCTTTTATTTTAAGCACCACTCAAGTGTCTTACGTACAATTAGCTGTGACTGTAAGCTTTACTTTGGAGGCTGAGAGCAAGCGGGTAATTTGTGTGTGCGTGCTGTGTGTACACATGTGTGTGTCGGTGCATGTGCGTGCATGTTTAAAGACGATCATCTTGCCCTATGATTTGGGCCGGTTTGGTCACATGTAAGATAATGGACTCTTAAGCTGTACAGCTGGATATTGTCTGGCGCGGATACAACCTGTTTAATCAAAGCCAAATTCCTTTCCTTAATCCATTCAGCTGGGAAGCAAACTTTCCTGCATGATCTCTACTTCAAGCAACAGATACAATAATACAAAAACTGCTACCACCAGCAGACTGACACCTTGATTGCAGGAAACAGGTAGGACAGATGCTAAGTCACAGTATCAAAGGTAGAGGGACCAGATTTGCTTACCCATCTCACAAGCACTTTACTCAACTATTTGCTGTTAATAAAATTCTGGAATTTGGATTTTGGCTGACATTTTCAAGCTTCATTTATATGATAAAAATGATTTGGATGCATTAAAATTAAGATGGAAGAGGCAATTAGAATAACTTAAAATACAGTAGGAGTATTTTATTTTAGGTGCCTTGCCTATGCCTAGTTTATGTTAGTTAGTCAGTTATATGCGCACAGAGATTGGAGTACTACCTCCTAGAGTAGAACCCGCCTCTAAACGGTCTTTTGCAAAGTGGTAACACAGTTACTGTAAAAATCTTTCTCTAACCATGGCAGCAAACTAGTGTTTTTCCTCCTTTATTCCTTTAATCTTTTTGTGTCTCTCTTCCCCCCATTCCCAACTCCCCGATCTGTCCCCGTTTTGGTTTCACATTTTCACTTACGCCGAATAAGGATTTTGGCTTACAATTTAAATTTTATCTTTCCAAATGCAATGTCAACAGGTCACCATTACATAAGAAAAAGTGAAATTTACCAGCGGGTAGCCAAGCCTAGAGCGAGCAAGATTTTTCCTCTATCAAAGCAATCTTCCAGAAGTTGTATGAACCAACCTTTTGAAATATCCCAAATAACAGATTTTATAGGAAATCCTATAGAGACAATATACTTTTACTGTTCAACTCTGTTGAAAAAAACTTCTAAAAATCTATTTTATAAACATATATTTTTTGGGGATAAAAATATATGTATATAAAAATCTATTTTAAAATTATATTTGGTAACCTGAAAAGTAGGCTCTTTCTCACCACCCAGATTTCTGAGTGCAATAATCCACAGTCATTTTAAGTGATAGAATAATCAAAGGCACCCTATAAAACAATTGGAAATAGTTCCACAGTCCCCCTGAAGTCTGGCTTGTAAACATGGTTTACCTTTCTTCTCTTATTTTGCTCAGTGCTAGCACAGAAGTGAGGATCCAAGGTGAGAGCTGGCATCAGGCAACGTTAAGCAATGTGCGCCGTGGTTCCAATTATTTTAAGGTGGTATGTGCCCCATGGATAATTGGTTATGAATTTACTTATTCCTAATTTGGGTCTCACTGTTCCTAAGTAGCTTCATCATACCCTCTCTGAGCAGGCCCTTTACACCCCTGGGCTACATCAGACATCCAAACTCATCTATTCACGAGTGCAGTGTTACCATTAGCAATGTACAATGGCTGTCACTGTGCTCTGGGATCAGCAGGTGGTATTCTGCATGACCAAGGTTGCTGGAGAGACAACACAAAAATAATCTTCCGGGAGAAATAAAAGTAAATTTGTAATGAAATCAGTACTCTAAAAAAATAAGTGTTCAAGTAAGCTTAAAAGCCTATTTATTATACTTTTGTTCCAAAAAAGTATCTGTAATCATTTTATGAGCATCTGATGACTTGAAACCAAGACCGTCTGTTACAGTTATAGTATACACAAAATTATGGATATTGGGACATGTCTTCATTGTTCTACACAGAGAGTATCAACCCGCATTATTTAAAGGCCAGTATATCCTCAGGCAAATTGAGTTTCCATGCTCAGTTGATTCAGAGCCTATTTTAAGCAAACGCTGCCGACTATGTCAAAATGTATACTGATTTTGTGATATACATAGTTTTCCAAAGGACGGAGTGAGATCACCAGTCTCAATCCATTTGTGACTTGACTTAGATTTAAAGTTGCCCTCAAGAAATAGCTAGCTGGTATGTAAGTGCATTGAAATATTTTACATTGAGATAACTTTCTCCTTATCCTTCAGTTTTCTGATTGTGAGTCATGAAAATGGTCCTGAAAAATTGAAAAAAAAAATTCTATTATTGAAAGGATTCATTCTATTAGTAAAGGCAAAACAGCCTACTTATAATCAACCATACCATTTTGAGTACTTTGTTCTCTGACGTTTTCTAAAAGAATAACTCTCCCTACATTAATCCTATAATAGACAAAAAGAGTATGAAGTGCAAGAAAATACACAAAGTGCCTTATAATTCCTATTTTTCTTTAAAAAAGATGTCAAAGATAAATCTAAATGTGGTTTAAATATACACTTTGCTTCAAATGTTTAGGAAATGATGCCTAACACAGAGAAAAATAAAGCCATTAATTTTCCATTTGCATTACTTGCCCTTGAACTTTATTTGACATTTCTCATTTGCTTTTGCAATATCAAGTCCAAGATTCCAGTTTAAAGGATGTAAATGTTAGGTTTTGGGTTTGTTTTTGCATTTTTAGGGTATAGGCACTCATTTTTCTTAATGCCCCCTTGATATGGACAATTTAAGTACTAATTTAAGTTGTATGTGGCTCACATCTATTACCTTTCCAAACTCCATATAGCTCTACTTCTGAAGGCTTTTAAAAAATTCTATTTGGACTATTTTACCTGAGAATATATCCTCCACCATGTAAAATTTGTGGTCTGAATTAATTTTTTTTTCCCCGCTCAACTTTCTGTTGGAATACAGTTCCTCCCCACCCCTCCAAGAGAAGAGAGGAGGAGTACAGATGCGGTATAAGACGCTCATCTACAGGTAATGTACGAACAAAGTCGATGGCCTTTGTGGCTTTAATGGAAGCCTGGATTTATCAAATTCACTCACAATCTAAATTTAAGCACATCATTTTATTCCTTTCTCTCTCTCTCGCCCAGCTCCCTACCTTATTCTGTCCTCCCCTTCCTTCAAGCACCCTAAACAGTTCCTGTTGTAATAGGGATTGTGTGAGACACGGGAGCTACAGGGTTATCAAAACAGAGACTTCCCCCACCGCGGGGATCTCGTCATTCCGTGAGAAAGATGGACGGTCAATAGATACGCATAAAGTCCTACAATTACAAGAGGGGTTAAGAGTCAGAGTGACAATCGCAGGGACCAGGAGCAAGTAGACCAGGGCAACCCGTTTAGGTCAAGAGTCAAGGAAAGGCTTCTCTGAGGAAGGATGGCTGAGTGTAGTGCCTTGCTACCAAACAGCAATACCAACAATGGTTTGAGGATATAATATGTGCAGGTTTCTATGTGAAGCTCTAACGTTAAAATTGATAATGGCCAAAAAGCAGACCCAAACAAACAAGTAAACAAACAAAAAAAGCAAAGCTCTGATTCTTACCCTCAAGGATTTTTATGGTTATACGTGGGTAGTAGAATCTTAAAAATGAATTAGTGCATTGTTTCTCTAAGCGGTCTTCCTAAACACTTTCATATTCATTCTTCTGCTTAACTGTACATTAAACCTGTGCATTGAGTAGGTTAACGGGTAGTCGTTTGTCTAATCAATATTGATTTTCTATTCTGTGTCATAACATGTATTCTTCTGGATTCTGGAAATAGGATACCGAAGGGGAGTCTGCTGCTGGCTTCAATAAGGTACGTACAATCTAGGAGACACGCAAGTGGAAGGGAGGTGCATTAGCCAAATTTCCTCTTGGGAATAAGTTCAGAGTGGTTTGGAGCACATGGGAGGCCCACACATTCTTGGCTTGAGGTCAGGAGAGACCTCCTGTGAGGCAGTTACCAGAAGACTCATTCTAGAGGAGCAGAAACTGGAGCCCAGGAATGACGGAGGACTTGCCCAGTTTCAAATTATTTAAACATTTTTATCTGAGACAGAAGGAATCAAGTATTCTTTACTCAGATCACGGCTGTCTTATTGGTATCGTTAATCTAATCTTAATTTAGGATGATAGTTACATTCCAGTTCTCGTAGTTTTACAAACTATAAGGCATCTGCAAAGGTAGATTCTCACTTTTTGATGACAAGAGTCCTAAAAACAAAAATAAAAGGAAACAAAAAGACCTGTAAACCTAACATCTAGCTTTGAATTTTTTCACACACCAACTTTCTCCACCAGAGGATTTAATGATCCCAGCAAGCCACCCGTTTCGGGGAAGACAGAATCAGGACAGGAAGGAGTTTGTGACCATATTCAGAAATAAAGGAAGACAACTTTCATTTAAACATTCTTATTTAAGTATAATCTTTAAGTATAACTTGCATTCTCTAATAGCATAAAAGAAAGCCTGAAATTTGCAAAGGAATTTCGCTCAATGGTGCTTCCTTATGGAGTTTCAGCAAAGAGGGTTAATTTCTTCTAAAGGACTTCATAATATGATAGGAAAAATTATCAGAGATAATGAGGAGAAAATGGCATTGCAATCCCAGAAGAAAAACACCTTATAAGAGATCCAGAAATTCAGCACAATCTGGAGTTAGAATCCCAGTTGGGATTGGCATTTTTGCAATGCATTAAAACGTCCATGATTAGTGCATTAAGCCACAAGGCTGACTTCGTCGATCATTCTCCATCAAAACCCACATTTTTAAATAACACTATACCACTGGACCCAAATTCAGTGGTTTCCCAGAGACCAATTTTTACTGTCAGATGTTAATAAACTAGTGTCAGCATAGTCAGATGATTTAGATGTGCCTGGATTGTTAGGATGTTCAGGGTGGTTCATCACCATTGTAAATGACAGAGTTCACAGCAATGATAAATGCCTCCCGTCTGCTGATATACGGGCACATTTAAATTATGTTGCATGCCTATTCTGTCTCTTTAAACAAGAAGGAAATTAAGCTTCAAGTTTAATTAAACATTATTTTAAAAATTGGGTTTTGGTATATAAAATTCACCCTGTGATTCTTCCAAGTTCTTTCCTTGAGAAAATAGATTGCACGTTTCATTGGGATTTGACCTTAATTAATCCTGTACTTTGTGATCCACCCCCTTGCTGAAATAGTCTTATCAAAAGGAATGCAAGCTATGGGCTAAGATAACAATCGGTCATTAACTTCTGTGTGTAATGCTGGCTGTGGTCCATGGGCAAGGAATTCAAAACCCATTGTACGCAGTAATGTCCTGGGCTTAGTGCTCTATGGCCGAGAGACAAAATAAACTATGCAGAACAGCATCTTTACACAGTCTACGTGGATTTACACTAGAGCAAACGGTCTGAAACATTCATAATGCAGTGTGTGCGCTGGCATCCAGTCCTGCCGTGTCAGATGACACGGGAGGTAGGTCATTCCAGCAATGCCAAGTGAAGTCAATAAGGGGAAAATGTTGCTTTCCAAAAATCACTCGTTCAGTAAGAATGACTTACAAAGCTATGCTATCACTTAACATTGAAAAGAAACCGAGGAGCTGTTTCTGCTGTTTTAGATGTTACCCTAGAGCATTAGCTCCTCTTTCAGTGATTGGGCTACTTTCTAAATAAGAGAAGGATTTGAATTCGTAAATACGTGTGGCCTGTTATTCTAAAATGTATGTAGTCCAGGTAAATATAATACATGTTCAGGGTTATTCATCAAGCAAATGCCTGTAGCATCTGAAATCTATTATACAGCATCGATTTTTTTTTCTTGGCCAAGACCAAGAACATAAGTTTTAGCTTTGGGAATCTGAAGAATGCCACATGAGGATTTCTTTACATTTGTGCGATCGACCAAAGAAACATCCTGTAAGCCCCTGGCACAGTGATGATGATTCTACGTTTTTTAGTACCCTTTTCAGATTCAAGATGACTGTGCTAATTTTTGAACACTTGCCATTCATCTAACATTTACTGAATACCTGTTATGTGCTGGGTTCTCTTCTAGATACTCAGAATATAGTAGGGAATCAAATTGTAAAAAAACAAAAATAAAAACCCAAACCAGAAACCAAACAAAGAACAACACCACAAAAACCCATCTGCCTTCATGAAAAATACATTACAAAGGTACAGAGAGACCATGAGACATGGGCATGCAACTTTTGTCATTGATGAGTGTCCAGTGGAAACTGAAGAAACTTATGGGATATTATAATAACATATATATTGTTCTTATATTTTAGTTCCTGAGAGATACTGAGGCTTGACATATCATTCCTCCTTCTTCAATTCCTTCCATTCTAGTCTCCACGGAAACGGTTTCAGTCTACATCATTGTAGTAGCCTCCCGATCAGGTACCACCTAACCCTTTCTTGATTCAAACTCACTTAGAAAATTAATTTAATTAAAGAGTTAATTATTCAGTGATGACTATACACAAGACGGCTCTGAATTAATCTTCTTAAAATATCCTTCCTATCATGGCAGCCATGAGGTAAGTGGTTGCCCGCTGCCTCGGGATTCAAACTAATCTGCTAAATTTAGTATTCATGCCCCTTCGTAATTGCACCCATGTGGTCTTTCCAAACTCTAACCCTTCCACCTCCCACATGATATTGTCTATAACAGTAAGACCATCCTTTCTTTCATTAGCTCCTTTCCCCATGCTTAGATCCACCTCCAGGAATCCTACCGCAGAAGCCCTCACTGGCTGATCAGAGGCTTCGGTTCTTTGTACTTGCTATTCTTCTGCTTGGTACAGTCTGACAGATATTCTCCAAGATCGTTCTTTTCAAGTGTGGGCCCAGATGTCACTTGTTCAGAGAGCCTTGGGCCTCAGGCTCACATCCATTTAATTAGCTACCATCTCTGTGATAGGGAAGGGCACAGAAGGAGGTGAGAAGAGAAACTAGAAATGTGTGCAAAGAAATGAAATTCTTCCCTCTCTGCGCAATGGGATAATCAGTAGAAACTCCTTATCTGGAAATGTGAGTAATAAGAATTCCTTCAAATCTTAGATTTATTAATATCCTAGGATAAGAAAACTGTGGCTTTTGAGTTTGGCCTACTCAAAATCTGTGAGACAAATTTCTCAGTTAACAGTTAAGAAGATTAAGAAAGTCTCATCCAATATTTATCTGTAATGTTTAAACTAAAAATACCAACATAAGAAACAGAGCTATACACACATGGTCAACTGATTTTCAGCAAAGGTGTGGAGGTCATCCAATGGGGAAAAAATGCTTTTTTCAATACAGTTCTAGAAAAATTGTATACCCTTATTGGAGAAAAAATATATATATATATATACATATATATATATATAATATATGTATACAATGCATATATATATATATATATATATATATATATAAAACCATAATGGATAAGCAAAAATTAACTCAAAGTAGAGTATAGAAATTAAACAAAAATAAAAATTTAAACTATAAAACTTCTGGAAGGAAATATAGATAATCTTTACAACTGTGTGATAGGTAAATATTTTTTAGGACACAAAAGGAAGAAACCATAAAGGAAAAGAAATTAGACTTTGTCAAAGTTAACATTCAACAAAACTAATCATTAAGAAAATTGAAAGTTAAGGACACTTGGGTGGCTCAGTGGGTTAAAGCCTTTGACTTCGGCTCAGGTCATGATCCAAGGGTCCTGGAATCGAGCCCCACATCAGGCTCTCTGCTCCGTGGGGAGCCTGCTTCCCTTCCTCTTTCTCTGCCTGCCTCTCTGCCTACTTGTGATCTCTGTCAAATAAATAAATAAAATCTTAAAAAAAAAAAAAAATTGAAAGTTAAGCCCATAACCAAGGACTAGTATTTGGTAGACTATATAACAAATGCTTTTTTTTTTTTTTTTAATAAATATTTCATTTACTTATTTGACAGAGAGAGACAGTGAGAGAGGGAACACAAGCAGGGGGAATGGGAGAGGGAGAGAAGCAGACTTCCCGCTGAGCAGGGAGCCCAATACAAGGCTCAATCTCAGGACCCTGGGATCATGGCCTGAGCTGAAGGCAAACGTGTAACAACTGAGCCACCCAGGTGCCCCACAAATGCTTTTAACTTACTAATAAGAGACAAAGAATTTTTAAAAAAAGGAACAAAAGATGTGAATGGACACTTGCAAATATACAAATAGCCAGTGAACACAAGAAAAAAAAACAAAACCCAAACCCTCAATATCATTAGTCATCAGAGAGAAACAAATTAAAGCCACAATGAAATACCGCTGGATAATTATTAGAATGGCTAAAATTAAAAAGATTAACCAAATACCAAAGACAAATACTGTAGGATCTCACTTATACATGGAATCTAAAACAAACAAACAAACAAATTAAGCTCAAGAATACAGAAGAGATTTGTGGTTGCCAGAGGTGCAGGTGGGGAATGGTGGACCAAGGGAGTTGAGAGGTACAAACTTCTGGTATTATTAAATAAGCCAGGGGGATGTGATGTACAGCATGGTAGCTATAGTTAATAATATTGTATTGCACATTTGAATGTCACTAAAAGAGTAAATCTTAGAAGTTGTCGTCACAAGAAAAAAATATTCTGTGGCTAAGTATGATGGTGGATGTCATTGAGACTTATGGTAGCAACCATTTTGAATATATAACTAATACTTGAATCATTATGTTGTGTACTTGAAACTAATGTAATATTGTAGGTGTATTATACCTAAAAAAAAAAAAGTTAACAAAAAGAAAGACTAACCATACCAAGTGTTGGTAAGATGTAAAACACCTGGAAGTCTTACAGAATGCAGGCAGGAAAGCAAGGTGTTACAACTACTTCAGAAGAACAAATCACCAGTTTCTTATAGCATTGACTTAGACTTACTATATGACTCAGTAACTCTAGCTCTAGATATACCATACAGAAGTGAAAATGTATGTCCTTACAAGGACTTCTACACAAAGGATCGTAGCAGCTCTATTCACGATAGTTTAAACCGGAAATAAACTACCCATCAGCCGGTAAAAGGGTAAACAAATTGTGTTATATATTCAGTAGAATAATACTCAGCAATAAAAAGGAATGAGATACCGACATACAACTCCATGGATACAGAAGTATATAAACAATATAAGTCCATTTTCATAATAGTTTAGAAAAGGACCATCCATTGTGATAGAAGGCAGATAAATGGCTGTCTGCACAAACAGAAGCCTGGAATTCACCGGGAGGATCAAATGAAAACATTTTTGGGGAGGATGAAACGTGCTACACTTTGACTGTGGTAGTGGTTATATGGTGTACAAATGTGCCAAAATTCACTGAAATACACGCTTAAATGAGTGAATTTTATTGTATGTAAATTATACCTCAATGAATTTGAATAAACATTTTTAGACAATACAAACCTGAGTTTGTTTTGCCATTTGTGATTTAAAAATTTCTTCACATTCCTTATTTTCTACCTTAGGCGTGTGGGGTTTAATATGAAAAGGTATTGTTTTGTTGCCATATGAAAAGGTATTGTTTTGTTGCCATTTTGCTGCATCTATCCCCCTGGGGGTGCTTATTTACGGTGCCCTGGCTTTGCAAAGATGATGATGATGATGAAGAAGAAGGAGAAGAAAATCCCACACACTGTTAAGAGCCTCCACCTCATGGGGTTATACTGAGGATAAAATTTGATAGTAGGTGTAACATACTTAGGGTAATACCTAACAATTAGTAAATACAAAATTCAAAATGGCGACTACCTTTATTAATTCGATGTCACTCATTATACTTCTGTATCTTTATAGGTCACATTAAGATAAAAGTAAAATCTAAAAAAAAAAAAAGATTAAAGTGAAATGTACCTCTCAAGGTTGTTATATGCATCAAATGAATTCAAGTAAATTATCTGTGTGAAATCGCGAGCATCAGTAGCCCCCATGGGGCCATGGCGAGGGGGAATGTGGGATGGATATCATTGTGGCCCAGGGCAGAAGAGCCTTTTCAGGTAGTAGGAAGACTTGACAGCGCTCACGAGGTCTGTTTCCCAGCTGAGAAGTCTACATTAAGACAGTAAGGGCTCTGCTGGCTGAGTGTTCACTCCGTGACAACACAACTGAATCCCAAACTAGAAGTCTTTCTCTAGAAAAAAAACCTAGAAACTTGTATCTTGATCCCAGATATCCTTTGCACTATATCTTGGCTGAACTGAAAGTAAACCAAAGTGGAAACAACTTCAACCAAGTTTGAGTCCCTTCTTTTTAGTCCTTTGTAAGATGGCCCAGCTCAAGACCTAAGGTCTTCTTTCTTGGCTTCCTGACCTCGGTGTCCATCATGTTATACAGTTTTGTCTCCTCATTCTCCATCTGTGGAGAGCCTACTCTCAGGAACATGAGAACATAATTTAATTGCTGCTGCTGCTGCTGCTGCTGTTCTGGATTTTCTTGGCTTAATGTGTTGTGCGGTAATTCAATTACCAGTGTCAGGCAGGTAGAAGCCTTCCTCCATCTCTTCGTTCACTTTGGAGGAGAAAGAAGAAACTGAATTTTCAGGTCTACCTTAAATGGCGCATGGCTCTGCAACAATTTCCAGATAAGGCTCTTACTCATTATACAAACAAAGAAAGCACAACCTCTAGGATTGAGAAGAAGAAGAAAAAGACCCCAATTTAGAAACACATCGTAATTTAGTTCTAAAAGAAAGGCAATACAAATAGCTTTATAATAATGTAGAACTATTTCCATAGATCACATCCCTAATTACTTTTATGAGTTTAAAAGCCTGCTTTACTCAGAATAGGTGTTATGACAGGGACAGAATAAACCACGGTTCTTTATAAAGTCTGATTCTGTACTAAAACACCATACAATACGATACGGTAATAATGTAGACTTTCCAGTAAATGTTTCTTGGAATAAAAAACTAAATCCTACTAGACAAGCAACAAGCATTTTAAAAAGCCCTATAATATATAAAGGACATTTCCCACCCTTTGAATTCTTTCACCAAAGTTTTACAGTTTCCCATTATACTTTTTTCCTGAACTATTAAAATCAGAATAGGCATCCTCTCTTCTTGTGGATACATTCTCTCCCTGGTTTTCTCTTTTTGCTTATTTTCTAATACATGTTATTGTAATTAACAAAAGGACATAAAAGTTTGGTGATAAAAAATGTACTTTTAATTATCACAATGAGCAAAATGCACTTAAATGTGGATGGTGAACAGACACCTTGTTTAAGCTTAAGCACATTCATTTCTGTGCTTAACAAAGCAGAAGGACACTGGGTTCTATAGAGCGATCAAAAATGCTTTAGGCTGCCACAGTGCTGGAGGATAAATTTCAAATATGGACTTTGTCAGTCCTCCTTTATTTTGACTGTAGAATGAACTGCAAGTCTTAATGCCAGTTGACAGCTACACGGTACTCACCCACGAAGTGTCAACCTCTGTCAACATGTCACATACAAAAACTGGTAGGCTGCATAATTCAGGTCTGTACACTCATGCTAAAGCTCCTGTTCCTAGCACTTGTGATTATGCTATAGAAGATATTAGGTCTTTTCTCTTTGCAACCCTGATTTTGAGACAGGTCCAGGGTTAACAAAAAAAAAAAAAAAATGATGTTACCATGTCTATGCAAGGTTTTGTTCAATGAACCTGGAATGGAAAAAAATGCCTGACCTTCAAGTAAGAAAGATATTTAACAATAAGGAGTACTGGGTACAAAGGATATTTTTAAGCAACCAACGTGGGAAGCAATAAAGAAATTTGGGATCCAAAGCTGACCTATGGCTATATTTCTTACATAATCTCTTGAGGTAGTATGAAGAAAATTCCAGATGCTGAAGAAAATGGGTGCACTGTTAGTGTCTGTTAGTAACTGAGAATGAATACAGTGTATTCTCAACTGCTACAGTATTTAACTTCATTCCTTCCAGAAAGTTTTGTTGAGTGCCTACTATGATTTGCACCAGGTCCAGGGTTCTGCGTCCACAGCAGAAACCCAGACAGAGTACTCTCCTTATGCAGGATACATCCTACTGGGAGCAGACGGTTGCCAACAAGTGGTTAAGTGTGTACTTATTATGAGGTTATGTACCATTTAGCCAAATAACACAGAGAAGAGCAGAGTAAGGGAACAGGGAGGAAGGTCAGGGGAACAGGCTTCGAGACCTGGGCAGCTCAGTGGGTTAAGCCTCTGCGGAAGGCTCAGGTCATGATCTCAGGGTCCAGGGATCAAGTCCCGCTTCAGGCTCTCTGCTCGGCGGGGAGTCTAAGCTTCCTTCTCTCTCTTTCTCTCTCTCTCTGCCTGCCTCTCTGCCTACTTGTGATTTCTCTGTTAAATAAATAAGTAAATAAATTCTTAAAAAAAGAAAGAAAGGCTTCGAGACCAGAGAGGATTGGCATGCCCGCAGGACCCCACGGAGGCACTGTAGCAGAAAGAGGTAGACTGAGAAGGAGATTTGAAGTGCGGGAGTTCACAGGTTATGGGTGGGGGTGTGGTCTACCTGAAGGACCACCGTGCCAGCGCTCGCCCTGAATGAGCTAGCCGGCCGGTGAAGACAGTAAGAAGAGATCGAAAGACTTTGACTTTCATATTAAAAGGGAGATTGTGGCCTTTGCGTGGTGGTAGAGAGCAGTCCCAGTAATGGCTGTTAACAATAACCGGAGTGAGACAGGCGTTAACTCGAACCGCGGTGGGAGAGGGGTCTGATTTCCCATTTCTTCTAAGGAAAGTAACAAGCCTTGCTGATGGGTTAGATGTGGGTCACGTGACAAAGAGAGGCGCCGAGGATGACCCCAGGTTTTTGGTTTTATTCATAAGCCGGATCTTCAACAGCAGCTCTGTCTTTTGATCCCTTGTCTTCCACCTTAAAGGCAAACATGAATAAAAGCGCTATCCAGCCTCCAACTCCTGCAGTTGTTCTATTAAGAAGATGATGGACAGAGTACATCTAGGGACTAGAAATAAATCCAGTTTGTATTTAATTCATTGGAGAAATTGTTCATGAGCAGTTACCCTTCTATACATCCTGTACGTAATGCTGACAAGTTCAATTTCTGCTTGAGTTAATGGCCACATAAATGTCTTTTACACGAGTTAAGGTTGCTTGGAGGCAGGAAGGATTTCTAATTTTTTTTTTTTCCCTATGTTTTGCATTGCTAGATAGGATTTCTCAAACTTGCTGTTTAAGGTCTAGCCTCCCCTTTGTACTGGCGGGTAAATCTAATTAACATTAATGAGAGTTCTGTGCACATATTGACAGGATAATAGACCTTTTAGGATGGTTCCTCCCCTCTTGTGCTACCACTCCCCCTCTGCATACTAGCTGATTATTTCATTAGGCAGCAATATAAACCCATGCAAGAGAACACACCCTTGGTGGAAATTAAATGGAAAAAATCTGCATCCATCCACACTTTCACTTGCATTAGGGTGAGGAGAGTGGGGGGCACAGCACAGCCACCAGAGAGTCAAGGTCTCTCGAGAGGAAGCTTTTATAGTTTTCCCAAGTCCACTCGGAGTTGCGCACTTACCTACGGTTGTTTTGAAAAATTGATGGTGACCATTACATCTGATTCTAATTTTCACGACTCTCAGCAAATTGATAGAGAATTGAGGGGGATATCAGTAAGGCCTCGCACTTATAATTAACAGACCGGTGTGATGTATTCCTAATCTATGAAATAACTATGGGAATGATACAGGCATTAGTGTGGGCTCTAGAAATAAAGGATTTTTTTCTTTAAGATTTTATTTATTTATTTGACAGACAGAGATCACAAGTAAGCAGAGAGGCAGGCAGAGAGAGAAGAGGAAGCAGGCTCCCTGCTGAGCAGAGAGCCTGATTCAGGACTCGATCCTAGGACCCTGAGATCATGACCTGAGCCGAAGGCAGAGGCTTAACCCACTGAGCCATCCAGGCGCCCCCAAGGATTCGCTTTTTTTTTTTTTTAAGGTAACTATTTACCAGCTGCCTATATCTGCTGATCAATGGGTCTAAGCATTTTTTTATTCTAAAGGCTACAAGAAACCGAATTCAATTTATACCCGTTTATCCTATTCAAATGTTCTGCATACGATTAATGGAAGCACTGTATTCTACATTTTCCTCCCTTGTGCATCAAATTTGGCAAATGGAGAAGTTCATATTCTTCTTACCACTGAAGTATATTTTGGAACATTCACAGAAGCTGGAATAAATTATTGTAGGCTTGAAGGCAGATTAGTGGAGCTGGTTGCGTTACTTCAGTTACCACGTAAAGCTGTGCCTCCCTGAGCTGTTAGGTAGGATGAGTGGTGAGTGCTCACTTTCCTTTAATAAGGCTGGCTCAGAAAAGAAGTTGGGATTGCAAAGTTGTTTTTTTTTTTTTTTTTTTTTTTTCCTTCCCAAAACTTGAGAGGCTGTGAGTCTTGTGGAAAAAGTGTGATATACTAGCAATGTTGAAAGCTGGCAGGTTTGTGGGAATCCAAACTTTTCGTCTTTTGGGTGTCATCGGTTAAATCCATCAGTTAAGCGAGCTTGACCCATTTAGCCATGCAACAGCTAAACCCTTAATCCTAACAGATTCATTTTACAGTTCAGATTTTGCCACTGATACTGCACTAATTCAGACCCAAAGGTCAACATGTTAGAGCGAAAAGGGCATTTTTTTCCCCTCTTTTTTTTTTCCCTCTCGAGAACTTTAGGAGCAAAGAATTCCCATCAAAACAGGTACAAAGATCCCTAAAACCTTATTATTTTTTATCCCATTCACTGACCTCACATTGCTGCAGTTTTATAAATACTGTTTTCCAAACACACAATGAGATATTTAGTATGTAAAGAAGAAAAGGTGGGGTGCCTGGGTGGCTCAGTGGGTTAAAGCCTCTGCCTTCGGCTTGGTCATGATCTCAGAGTCCTGGGATCAAGCCCTGCGTCGGGCTCTCTGCTCATTGGGGATCCTGCTTCCTGCTCTCTCTCTGCCTGCCTCTCTGCCTACTTGTGATCTCTGTCAAATAAATAAATAAATAAAATCTTTTAAAAAAAAAAAAGAAGAAGAAAATGGTGATAACCATTCAGCATTTTCCTTGTCTTAGTATACCATCTTTAAAAATATGAATGAGTTAATAAAAAGAAGTAAGTGGAAATAAAGGAAACAGATCATAGAAGTACTGGTGCTCACATAGGTCTCTGAACCAAAAACATTCATGGAATATATTTAGCTTGTGGTTCAAAAATCTTGTCTATTAAAACAATAATCATTTGTCTTTTATAATGGGATTGAAAATGTTCAATAAAAGACTATGTATTCAATTTTTTTTTGTAAGGAAGAGCAGACCTTGTCTCAACTGTATAATACCTCCTTGTGCACAGACATCAATTATTCTAAAAGTGTGTTCACGTACATGTCTTGTGATTCCCACAATGTATTCATATTTATTGCCTCTGTGCCTGACTCACAGTAGACACCTAGTCAACCTCTTGTGAAAACAAATAATCATCTTGCAAGTAATGAATTTTCTGAAGTCACAAGATGGTAAGTGACTTACATAGGATTTGAACTCGTTTCTGATGCCAACCATGTTGTTCACTGTACTTCATATACAATAAAAGAATTATGAGTTAGATATTTAATTCCATGCAAATTAATATGTAGGTATATTTAGACCTAAGAATCTTGGGATGGATTTTATATACGGTTTCCTCTGACCTGATGATCCTTTTTTGTATTCACTGTTTGCTCAGTCTTCTCAGGATAAATCAAAATGTTCATCATCAGTAGCCATCAAGGAGATTCAAATCAAAACCACATTGAGATACCACCTTACACCAGTTAGAATGACCAAAATTAGCAAGACAGTAAACAATGTGTGTTGGAGAGGATGTGGAGAAAGGGGAACCCTCTTTCACTGTTGGCGGGAATACAAGTTGGAGCAGCCACTTTGGAAAACAGTGTGGAGATTCCTCAAAAAATTAAAAATAGAGCTTCCCTATGACCCTGAAATTGCACTACTGGGGATTTACTTAAAGATCCAGATGAAAAGAAGGGCCATCTGTACCCCAATGTTTATAGCAGCAGTGGCCACATTCGCCAAACTGTGGAAAGAACCAAGATGCTCTTCAACAGAGGAGTAGATAAGGAAGATATGGTCCATATACACTATGGAGTATGATGCCTCCATCAGAAAGGATGAATACCCAACTTTTGTAGCAACATGGACGGGACTGGAAGAGATTATGCTGAGTGAAATAAGTCAAGCAGAGAGAGTCAATTATCATATGGATTCACTTACTTGTGGAGCGTAAAGAATAACACGGAGGACATGGGGAGAGGGAGAGGAGAAGTGAGTTGGGGGAAACCAGAGGGGGAAATAGACCGTGAGAGACTGTGGACTCTGAGAAACAAACTGAGGGTTCTGGAGGGGAGGGAATATGGTGTTGGGTGAGCCTGGTGGTGGGTATTATGGAGGGCACATATTGCATGGAGCACTGGGTGTGGTGCATAAACAATGAATTATGGAACATTGAAAAAAATTAAATTAAATTAAATTAAAAAAAACTAATGATGTACCATATGGTGACTAACATAATATAATTTAAAAAATTTAAAAAATGTATGCAACAAAATTTCCTTATCAAACATTCTTCATTTATTTTTTTAAAAATTTTAAGATTTTACTTTCAAGGAATCTCTACAGCCAACAAGGGGCTCAAACTCACAACCCCGGGGTCAAGAGCTGAACTAATGCTCTACTGACGGAGCTAGCCAGATGCCCCCAAACATGGTTCATTTAGAATAGAGGTCCACTCTTTCCTTTTTTCTTCTACTGTTTGTGCATTTAATTTTTTATTTTTATTTATTTACTTATTTTTTTTTTTTTTTTTTACCTCCCAGCTATGTATAAGCCATGAAAACAAGGACCTAAGGGAGATGTAAAGATGAAATGGACATAGAACTTGGCCTTGATTTCAACCCAGAGGCAGAGTTAAGAATACACACTAATAGTAACTATAATACAGAACTGAATGTGACATGTAATGAGGCAGGGCTGGACACATCCCTGCCGTGACCCAGCCATGTCCCAGGTGGCCAGGGAAGGTGTTGACGAACGTGATGGCATTCAAGCCAGGCGGTGAAAGACAAGTAGCTTCTGATAAACACAGAAGTGGTGACAATTTCTCTCTCACATTGCCAAAAGGTAAAAAGGAAGGTGAAAGATAGAAAGATTAAAAAGATCCATTTTTGATGAGGGTGTAGTTTTATATGGGTATTTTTAGGCACAGTTGATGTGACGGTAAATTGATAGAGTCTTTTGGAGAGAAATTTAGCAGTCGCTGATAAAACCTAAAATACATACCAACATTGCCTTAGCAATTCATTCCTTGGAATGTATTCTAGAAGTATACTCCAATGGGTATGTGAGAGCATATAAATATAAATATTTAAAATATAAATATTTTAGGGGACACCTGGGTGGCTCAGTGGGTTAACCCTCTGCCTTTGGCTCAGGTCATGATCTCAGGGTCCTGGGATCAAGTCCCGCATCGGGCTCTCTCCTCAGCGGGAAGCCTGCTTCCTCCTCTCTCTCTCTCTTTCTCTGCATGACTCTGCCCACTTGTGATCTCTGTCAAATAAATAAATAAAATCTAAAAAAAATATAAATATTTTAAAATTTAAAATTATAAATAATTTAAAATTTAAAAAACTTAAAAATATTTTAATATAAAAACCACCTATAGAAATGACTGTTAAGTGAATTCTATTATTACAAAGAATGAATATATACAACATAGAATTATCTTTAAGACAAACAGGAGAAAGTCTGAGCTATAGAAGAAGGAGCCTATTCATATATAAAACACAGAAATATCACACCTACGAAAAGACGATGACAAAATATGCATATGCTGTCTGGACTGCATGGCATGTGTAGAAGCACACGCATGCGTGGATGTAGAGATGGGTGTAGGACAGATTGCTTGCTGTTTACTAACCGAACTGATTACATTCCTTTGGGAACAAGTCAAGAGCTTCTGTTTCACCTGTTGGAGTTTTCTTCCCTGATATCACGCATGTATTTTGCAGATAATTAAAAAAATAAAAACTAAAATGTCAATGCTCTGTCGATGCGTGAATAGAACCTTCGCCGTCTTCACAGAGCTGCTTGATTCCACTCTGCCTCCTGCCCCTCAGGTAAGCAGTTTTGACCAAGTTACCTGATTATAGAAGCTGTACGTCTCCTGGAGTCTCGGTCAGGCAGTCTGAGCTAAAACTCGGGACAGCGGGACCAGACTATAGACATGATTCAGTTACATTTGTAATTAAGGCCCTCATCCTTGAAATACTCTCATGTCAACTCACAGTGTGAATGAGGAAAGAAAAGTCTTCGCAACCATTATCCCATTCCTATGTCTCCAAACGCCCTAAGCAGCCATCTTGTTTTTTAGATGAAAACAGAAATCTTCCATTTACTGTTCTCCATGCTGTTCTGAATTATTTTAGTTCTCTCTTCCTGGTGAGTCTCAGGCAGTTTGCCCATTTTTTTTCTTAAGAATATTTACTGCCTACGGAGGTGAGCTCCATCAACCCATTCTTAACTCTTAATTTTAAATTTAGTTGCCTTCTGTACCTTATACATCCTCCCAAAACACTAAGTTGCTTCTCTTTCACTATTTAAACAAGCCATTCAATTTCCCTTTCTCAAAATTATTGCTTTCCAAAACTGGAAGTGAAATAAATGGTAATCTCCCTCTGATTTAATCACATTAAGGTTGTTATCAGTAGGGGAATAAATGCAAAAACTCTCTTACCAACAATATATTATGTCAAGTCAATGACAGTGTTTTCCCTGAGATGCGAACATGTTTCAGTCACCTGACAAATAAATGGGCTGTTTAAATAGACGGTTCCATGAGGAATTTTTCAGTAAGGATTTTGTTTTGGATGGAAGAGAAAGAGAAGCCAACACTTGAATGTAAGGGATAGAAAGCGGAGGCAGGAACAGCAGCACAGTGTCTGTCTCGTACTGGGACCCAGATTCTACCTGCAAACGCTTAGAAGGGTGGGCTTTTGGCAAAAAGTCAAGTGACTATGAATGTGAGGGTCACTCTGAGTCACACAGGAACACAAAAAACAGCGCAGCACAGAGTGAGTGGGAAGGGGGCTGCTGCCTCCTCAGAGAGGAACATGAAGGCTCTAGCATGCCATTAACCATCCACCAGGCCACCACAGGGCAGAACTGAGGGGTAACTTTATATCCCCTCATGCCTTGAAACAAATGAGTCATGTGCAGTGGACAGAACTGGACAAAGTTTTGTGGGATCCGGTTTCTTAGTGAGCATAAGAGAGACACAACTTGGGACCTTCCGTTCTCATTTGAGGAATATTTTATTGGAGGCTAAGGTTCTGTGTGATGCACTCGAGGAAAGAGAGAGTTTGAGTGGTAATAGTTGTTGGTATCCCCTCCGTAGCCAGAGACTGTGGGCCCTGGAGAAATTTGTTATATTAAACAATTGAATAATTGGGGTGGTGGCTCTTACAGAATTTCAGCTGATTAGGTGACAATAAAATTGAACCAAGGTTGACTATCACTTATAAAGCCTTTACGCATTTGTTCGTTTGCTTCTACAGTGTGTAAAACAGTATTTTTCAGCATTTAACTCCAGATTCTGGGAAGGCAATCCCCAGAACCTGTTTATCTACCAAAGAAATAGATAAATAAATAGATTTGATTAATAATGGCTTATACACACCGCTATTTTTCAAATACATATTGAATTGACATTGAAATGAAAATTTAACTACCACAATTACTGAATTCAGAGTGAATTTTTTTCCTAAGGCTTTTCATAACTAACGAATGCTAGAAGAATAATCTTTGGAGCCAGAGGCAATTTTTGATAACATTTTGGACTATCCAAACGAGCCCAATCTCTTGCTGTAATCTTCGTTTGCAATCTGATTGGGTAAGGGCTGGAAATAATTGACAAGTAGGGACAATAGATCTATTTTTTTTCTTTCCCCAACTTTATTGAGGTATAATTGACAAAACATTATATATTTAAAGTGTACAACCTGATTATATATATATATATATATTCACACACACACATATATATGTGTGTGAACATATGTGTGTGTGTGTGTGTGTGTGTGTGTGTGTATGGTTCACATAATTAATTAACATATCCACCACCTCACTTAGTTATTTTTTTAGGTTTAGGATCTACTGTCAGCAAATTTCAAGTATACAATACATTATCAGCTATCATCACCATCCTATATACATTAGAGCCTCAAAACTTATAACGGAAAATTTATACAGAAAGGTCCTTTAAAATAATTTCCAAGACAAGGCAAACACAGTATCGCCCAGCTCTCGGTATAATTGATAACCTTCTCATTAAACTTTAAATATTTTATGCTTAAATACACAGGGTTTTACAATTTACTCAAGATCCAGGACTCACCCACTTTCAGGATGTAAAATCTCCTGCATACCAAAAACCTTACTTCAATCTACAGATTTTATTTGTTGACTTCCAACAAAAATTTATCCAAAAGATGCTTTTGGACATCTTTGGATTCCAATATCCAAAAATATTGGAATCACAATTCTTACAGCTGAAATCTATGTGATTCTTTGAACATGCCAAAACTGTCTTCCTAATTTCTAGAAAATAAACACCAGTATCAACATTATTAACCTATTTTCAAAGGTACGTATTTAATGATTTTCTTATTGTAATTAAATTTTGAAGTGCCTGGAACTAATTAAAATGAGGCAACTATAATCCTAAATACCTTCACAATGTGTGTTTTATTTTGCATTGGAATGAGTACATGAAATTAACTTTCAGTCTTAAAAATAGTTTTTTCCCAATTCAATCTTCTTTCAGGAACAAAACAGTCTAAATACACGTTAAGAAAGCTCTGTGTAGTTTTGAATAATTTAATGCCCAAATATTTTTCCAAGTCTTTTATCCCCTCGAGGTAGTGCTTTTCCTTTGAGCTCTTTATCTAATTGTAATAAATGACAATATGAGTTATGAGTAGAGAACAATAAGAAAATTCACTATTGCTGTCTGATATTTGGTTGATACACATACATGTGAACTGTACTGGTGGTTAAAATATTGAAAGTCTTGGGTATTGGTTGATACATGGCCA
Source organism: Mustela lutreola (assembly GCF_030435805.1). NCBI lineage: Eukaryota > Metazoa > Chordata > Mammalia > Carnivora > Mustelidae > Mustela > Mustela lutreola. Next base: position 29,912,198 of record NC_081307.1, read on the forward strand.
CCACCCTGGTCCTTCCTTCAGGATCCCAGACTTCCCTACAATTCAGAATTATGGAGTGCTTGATGCACTAATGTTTTACGGACTCAAGAGGCCTAAAGATTTTGTGTCATACAGACTTTTAAATATGAATTATATTTAGTGACTTCTAACTCCAAGTGGGTGGGAATTCTGGATAAAAGCTAACCAAAACTTTAAAAAATAAACCATATACAGATCAAAAGAAAGAATAAGTAATTCCCAGGTTATTAAAAAAAAAAAAAGAGAAAAGGACCTTAACTGGACACCAAAGTCCTCTGGGGCGTATCAAGCACACATTGGCAGATTGGCATTTAGAGAATGAGATGGACTGTCTACAGAAGGTCACGATGTCTACGTGGTCAGTGTCCTCACACTGAAAAGGGAAGGAAACCAAGATCACCCTAAAGCAGGACACGGGGAAGACTGCCCTTTTGTGAAATAGTCTACAAAAATGTTTCCCATTCTCTAATAAGGGGCAAGGCAATCTGTTGTCTTGCTGGTGGTCTGGTGGAAAAATCTTCTGTGAGAAATTTTAACTCCAGTCTTCCTCGAAGTGCAGGTATGGGGGTCAGATTGAAAATATTTACTCAGGGTCTGGAAGTTCCAATTCCAATACATGAGATAGGAACTAAAAGATTCATCTCAGATGTGTAAAGCCCCTGAAGCCTTCAGTGATACAAAGGTCAAACCAAACCTACAGAATAGTTTCCACCATCCAAGTCCAAGGGACAACTATGCTCTTGATGACCTAAGAACAATGACAACAAAGAAACTGTCAAAGAAATCATTCACAATGAGGCAGAGTGGTCAGAGGTAAGGAAAAGGAAAAATGAGCATCTCAAGGAATAGATCATGGAATGCTAAGAAAACAGAAAATAATTTTGGTTAGAACAACTAAAGTGATAAAACCAATAACAGAACACATCGATATACAAAATGAATGGATAGATCTAAAACATCAAATATAATATTTATAAGTTAAAATTATAGTCATTGAGATTAAAAGTAAGTGAGCTTAATAGCAGAGGAGGCAACAGGTAGAGAGGACTGTAATTTAAGAGATATATTTAAGGAAATCATCCAGAATGCAGTGGGGAAAAATCAAGAAGTGATAAAATATGGAAAGAAGCATAACAGATACAGAAACTTGTAATACAAGTTCTGGAAAGAGAGTAGAGAATGGGGAAGAAGTGATATCTGAGTGATATTTGTTATGGATATTCCAGAATTTAAAGATAGGAGTTCTCAGATTATAGTAGTTACCACTGATGTAGGGATGTATATAAGGCATGCTCATCCGCGTCTAATGGGAATGTAAGTTTTTACAAACTCCCTAGAGAGGCTACTTGCAATGTCTGTCCTTCTGATTCTGCTGCTCACTGCCTATTATACTGTCTTTCGACTCTTGGGCAATAGTAACTTCATCCCTCTGGTTATTCAGGCCCATGGCCATGGAGTCATACCTGATTTTCTATTTCTCACACCCCATATATATCCAGTCCATGTGCAAGTTTGGATGGGTCCATCTTCAACACATATCCAGAGTCTGACTGCTTCCTAACGCCCACACTACCGCCCTCCCTGTGTTGAGACCTCATCAACGCTTATGTGGGTTACTATAATACTCCCCACATAGATTTCGTTAATTCTGCCTTATTATTAACACAGGCAGCCCGAATGACTTTAAAAATAAAAGGTGTACCATGTCACTCCTGGGCTTAGAACTCCCTTGTGGCTTCCCATTTCACTCAGACTAAAAGCAAAGCCCTATAATGACCTGTAAGTCATTACATTACCACTCAATAACCTTGAAGGCAGTATCTCTCTGACCTCCTATGGTCGACTTTCTTTCACTCTTCCATTTCCTACACGCTGGCCTTGGAAGCTGGCTACCAACAGGTCGTTGTACTCGTTCCTCTGAAATCTATATGGCTCACTTCTTCACCTTTTTTAAGACTTTGCACAAATGTCACTTTTTCAATGAGGCTACCATATATAAAAATTGAAGCCCTACTCACATGTCCTGCCCCGGTGTTCCCAATACCCTATACCTGGCTTTATTTTTAGAGGGCTTACCTATTTCAGTATACTATATAATTCATTATTTATTCATGATCATTATTTATTATCTGTCTTCTTTTACCAGAATGTGCATTCTACTGGACAGGAGTTGTTTTGTTCAGTACAACAGTACTCAACACATAGTAAACACTCAATTGATTGAATCAATAGTTCTGAGAAGCTAAATATATGCATGCCACACAGCCCAGTTGTTGAGAAGACATCTGTATTTTCCCATATGTTTGAAGTATTTCACTAGTAAAACTCATTTAAATTTCATAAGTTAAAAAATATTAATGTTCAGATCACGAGGAAGGGGGAACTGAATACTTTATATTCTTACAAGGAACACACCAACTGCACATTATGAAAACCAAACAACGTGCGTATTCAGGGACATTATATTTTAACTGAGTGTATTTTAAAATTATTATTAACATTATTTTTTATTGGTGGCTTCGTTTCAAAACAGGGCAGCAAAAATCCCCAACCAATCTAAGCTAGGACATAAAGAACATCTACATGAGATGGGCAGCTCTGCTCAGATTCCTGCCGTTTTCAATTCTTCTTTCCTTAGTCAACTGCCTGTCGTTTATTTTGAAAGTGTTTGTTATTGAGGTCAAGGAAAAAGGAAGGAGTATTTGGATTATAGCTGGAAGCACTGAGATGAAATACTGATTGGTGAGGAACATTAGATTTTGTAAATTACTAAAGCAATACCAAGACCTTAAAGGAGTCACCATGGAGGGTTCTGCTGGTACCTCTCTGCCTTGGGTTCCTTAATTAAGCTGAGTGTCCGGTCACCCGGATCCAGCCACATTCTGTACTTCCTCTCTCTTCCCTTATATATGTCACCTGAGAATAGACAACATCTTTACCCTCGTAGCTCCACTGAGGTTGGGGAGCTTAAAAACAAGGGGAAAGGTGAAGAAATACATAGATACCCTATAAGAAGCATAAAGCAATTTTGCTTTTAGAGTATGAGTTTCTCATCTTACCAGTTTTGCTCTCTCCTTGGCTTAGAGGCACTCCTGGTTATAAAAAAATACAGGAAGATGGGCGCCTGGTGGCTCAGTGGGTTAAGCCACTGCCTTCGGCTCAGGTCATGATCTCAGGGTTCTGGGATCGAGTCCAACATCGGGCTCTCTGCTCAGCAGGGGGCCTGCTTCCCTTCCTCTCTATCTGCCTGCCTCTCTGCCTACTTGTGATCTCTGTCTGTCAAATAAATAAATGAAGTCTTTAAAAAAAATGAAAATACAGGAAGATGAACACAGTCACAGCTTTTTCCTCTGGGTTCTTTTTTCCATCCTCTATTCCTCATGGAAGATACGACTTCATAATCTCCAGGAGCTTTTCCTAGGACTACTTCCAGCTTTTTGGTGAACACACAAGCTACAGGCCTACTCTAGAGCACACTCCAGTGGCTGATACCAGAAATGAGCCTCCTGGACCCTGATCCGGGGACAGGACGGCCCTTCTGCAGAACGAGGGTTCTAGCCACACCTTAGTATAATAAAACACCATAAAGTACACAAAACAGCAGCAATGAAAGAAGGGTTTTCCTTTTATGTGCAGAAATGTAGATTTTTTTCCTTTACACTTTAAGTGTGGAAATGCCCACAACTATTTTTCTAATGATTGTGGTTATCTTCACTTACTCTGTACCATTCCTTTCTCTTAGGTCACTTATTAACCCCTAGAAAATAGAGTTGTCTGTGTAGCATGTTCTAAAAATGCAGGCTGAGGCAAAAGAAAAAAAAATTCTGTTCTTTAGGGCTAACATACAATTTCCAGCAAAAAAGAAAAAAAAAACTAGGACAATGCACCATTTATGTTTTATATTGCAGTAGGACTTCAAGCCTTTTCCAACAGCTCTTTCACAAAATTGATAGATTATTCTTCCTATTAAAAGAGTCTTTTATTCTGGGTGCCAGACCCAGTTCTCAGGTTGAAATATTGCTTTAGCCTCTTTGCTACCACAGTGGCATTTCACTGCTGAATAAAATTACAAATTGTGTACCCGATTCTCCAGGGCACAGAGGAGTCTCAAAGGGCTTGAAATGTGCACAAAGGGGGAATACATTTATTTGTTATTCTTAAGAGACCTGATAAGAATCCATGAACCCATGAAAATTTCTATCTGGTTGTAGGTTGCATAGAGAGAGTTGGAGGAGTTTGTGAAATGTGGGTTCTAGGCTCGCATTGGCCAAGTGGCCTGGTCACTTTAGTAATTGAGAAGGACAAGAACATATAATAACAGTCGGTATTTACTGAGTGTTTATAAGTCCACTGGTACTAACTGCGCCCCGGTCAACTATTCTGCGAAGGAGGGATTATTTCCCCATTTGAAAATGAGGACACTGAAGGATAGGGGAGAGAGATTAATTTTCCCAGCTAATAGGAGATGTGGTTAGAGTTAGCGTGCAGACATTTCCAGTTCCAAAGGTTATTCTGGAAAAGAATTGATGTTCTCCAAATCACCTTAACTTTGTGCATCTTAGTTTTCCCACCTATTTAAGGAAGGTGTTAGGTAACATGGCATCTAAGGCTCCCTCTACCTGTAAGATGTTACCAAGTCCAGCACACAAGCAGTGCCTCGTGCAGGAGCAAGCTTAGATCCAAGTCAGGATTCACTTGCGTTTTCTTATTCATACAACCAGAGTCAAAGCACGCTAGGAGCTGGAAGTTAACAAGGGGCAAGCCTCTTGCACGTGCTCCAGCTGCTGCCCATGGTGGTTTTCCTACACACGAAGGGCCTGTGGGAGTCTCGCATGAAATATGCAGGAGATCATTCCAAGGCTTCCCTTCATGCTCACGTGAGAACCACATCTGACACGAGGTCGGGGTCTTCTCATGGGGAGCAGAGGCAGTCTGAAGCGGCTCCTTACAACTTCCATTTTGGGAGAAAGGGGACCAGGACAAGTGAGAAGTCAAGTTTAAGACTGAAGGTGACTTTGACATCAGAATTCATAATCCTTCTCTTCCGTGCTGGTTTTAAGGTCTTAAGAGGTAAATATATAAGGAGAATTCCAAGAAAATTCTCTTCTCTTGTCATAGGGCCAAGAGAGAAAAGAAACAGCCCCAGAACCAAAGAGGCCCAGAGGGAGGAGTTAGCAGAAAGACCTTCCCTCAGAGCTGATAACGGCTGCCCTTAAGCTCCTCAGTGTTCTTCCAGCCAAACCCCGGTCGGATCCGCATCTCCCTCTCACTGCTCTCCCCGAGCATGCGTGGGGGTCTCCCACTCTGATCTCTACTCTTCCCACCCTCTTCGAAGTCACCATGACCCCGGTGTCCTGCTTCTAGTCTTCCCGCCCCATCTGGCAGAAAGCAAACGCTTTGAAATAGAAGCTCGGTCATGCCACTCAGGCCGAAAGACCATGAATGGTTCCCCAGGATGCTAGGGAGACAAAATGAATTATTCTCTTGGCTTATGAGGTCCTCGGTGGTGTGGTGAAGTCTACCTTCCTAACCTCACCCCGGGCCAGCTCTGCTCTCTAGCCACATTGGCCTTCTTTCTGTTCTTTGAATACTCCAGGTTTTCCCCCCACCATCAAAGCTTTGCATAGGCTAGCCCCCCTGCTTAGAAGGCTCTCATGCCTGCTTTTCCCCCTGGCTGCCTCTTTCTTATCCTACAGATCTCAGGTTAAATGGCATCTGCTCTGAAAGTCACATTCAGGCCACCCTATGTAATGAGATTTCATTCCCCCACATGCTACCTTCTTATAACGACAAGCTGCTTGCTTCCTGTTTTCTTCATTGTACTTATTGCAAATTGTTTTATTATTTATGACCTCTGTGGGGGGGAGAAACTTTTTTTTTTTTTCTTCTTTTCACCTTTGTGCCTGGAGCCTGGGATGGGTCCCAAGAATTATCTTGGCCCACCTCCCTCCCCTTCTGCTGGGCTCACCCTGTGCTTTCCTTGGGTTTTGGTTTAAAAGTCTCTTCAGAGAGCACTTCCCTCACCCCAGACTAAGTCAGATCCCTGTTCTTTGCTTCCATAATCCTCTGAACAGTCACTGCCATATTGTTCACCACATTTCACAGTCAGGATTGCTGTGCTTATCTTCCTTGACCTCCTCCAAGATTATTATCGGTTGTGCTACGTGTTCAGCCCCAGATCACGGGTACCAATGTCATACTTACACATAGTGAGAAATCAGGAAATGAATATTAGAAAGAAAGGGTCCATGAGAGAGTGTGGAAGTTGGAAGAGAAAAAAGGGTTTCACAATGTTTTTAAAGTAATTGACTAACTTCCTAATCCACTAGTTAATTCAGATGTGAACTATTGATGGCCACTTTCTCACCCTGATTCCTAGTCATGCAAGATATAGCACTTCGCACCGACCAACATTTAGTCATGCAACAAACACCCACTGATACCTACATACTGATTAGCGATAGGGGCCAGGCCCAAGATACCTGCTGAGGATAGGAACAGGAATGAGATATAGTAGGGAGAAGAGACGTGTGTATGAACATTTATGCTAAAAGGCAAAAGGGTCCCTGGCATATGACTGTCATAGAACAAATGTATTTAGAACCCAGAGCAGATACGGAAAGGGGTGGTCATGGAAATGGCGGCATGGGTTGCAGTCCTAAAGGATGGGAACATTTCTATAAGGTCAGATGCCGGTAGAGTATAATCCAAGGAAATGTAAAGGTACCAGCGTGGAGGAGGGAACACCAGAGCAGGGCAGTGAGGGCTGGCTGGGACGTGGGGGTTTTGCAGACCATGGGCTGTAAGTCTAGAAGGGAAGGCAAGAGCACCAGATGTTGGAGCGCCCTGCATGCTGAGATGAGCCTGTGCGATTGTACTCAGCAGAGAAAGGAACCTTCTAGCAGGTTTGAGGTTGAGGGTGGCCTGATGGGAGGTGCTTTGGGAGACAAATACAATAGTGGAGCTGGAGAGGGAGACACGACATTGCATTTGAGAGGCTTACATTGGAGGCATGAGGCATCAAGGGTGCTCTCCAGAAAGAAGCAACTGGAATGGGAGAGATTCTCCAAGGCAGACTATGGTAGCTCCTAGCTCTTGGGACAGCGCTCAGAGCAAGAGGGAGAGATAAAATGAATGCAATCTTAATACCTAATGTTTATACGAAAGCATTGTACTGTGTGCTTGCCGACATTACTCTAATTCACACTATTTCTCTAACATGGGTACTATTATTATTCCTACTTTACTACTTCCCTACTGTTAGGGAAATCGAAACACATAAAGGTTTAGTGACTTGCTCAAGGTCATACAGCTTTCTAATTAAACATTTGTCAGTGAGAAAGTATGGTAAGTTATCTTGGTTTTTGTTTTGTTATGTTTTGTTTTAAACTTATCTACCATGTAGAGAAGTAATAATATTTCTGTTACTTCCCTCTTATTTATAAAATGACACTAATAATTCCACAGATTTCTTTTCTGGGAATACTATCACATTTTAAAAAAGAATGATAAATCCTTATAATTCCACAGATTCACAGTGTTGTTATTAATGAGATGTCTTTTGATTTATACTTCATTTTGCATCTTGAAAATCCCAATAAAACAAATGGGAAATGAAATGTCAAGAAAGTGACGTGGAGTCTCCTAATTCACTGAGTAATACTTATATGCAATTAAGAAGTTTTCCCCAAAGATAAGGGAAGTCCTTTCATAGATTTCTTAGAAAGGAAGCAGAACCCAAGAAAGCCTTTTCTGATTCACCAAAATATAGAATTTAAGCAAATTAAATTGATTTCATTTAATTTCACATCAACCTAAAACAAATGGGTTTTTAATACTTTTAAAGTCAGCCCATTATTTTGGATGCTTATACTACTTCAAAGTAAAATAAATATAAATTAAAATGTAAAATTTAGTCTCTTCTCTTATGGCACTTGAACACCCCAGATCCTAATGATTTTTGAAAACAACACTCCCACTAACTTCATACCATTAGAAGCCACCTTACTTCTGTATATTTCAGCATTAAAAAAAAAAGAAAAAGGAAGAATCCACCTCATATAACCTCTTACTGATAAATTATTTTAAGATTTGAAGTGATGGTGAAAATCATTTTTTTTAACCTTGGTCCGTCTTTTATTTCCTGTGTTTTATAGTAGACAAATCATTTATTTTCTCATTCAACTGCCATCCATAACAATAATTTAAAACCAGCTAATAAACATTATGGTTTGTTAGAACTGCTACCGATTAAATCTTAAGTGTCTAATACATACAAATATAAACAGAATGTAATTAGAGCTATTTAAAGAACCCATTTTTAACTTAGATTAACCATACTTTCCATTTGCTGAGGATAAACACTCATAAATGAAACCCATTGCTGAGCAAGAAGCAATTACTTCAGTTTAAAATATTAATATGCACCGCCTTTTAAAAAGCCATGGAAAATCATTTATGTACTGCACTGTACAGACTCAAGTCATACCCAAAAGGAAGAATGGGGTACATTCTGTGTCCTAATTGAGAAGCAATCAACTGAGGTATGGCGTGTCCTTACCCTTTATCAGGCCCATTAAACTCTTTGCTTCGATTAGTGCAGATTTCCAACCTCATATTCCTAAATATGTTTAAGTATGATTTAAAACCACACATACACAGACTCAGAAAGAAAGGGGGATTTTGCTGTTGAAAAATCAACTCAATCAACCTGTTTCAAGGAGCAAGTGAGACACATTTATAATCTAAACTAATAACTCGCTTGAACATATTGAATATAGACAGTCTGGAAGAGAAGGAAATGCCGACAGCCCACAAATCTTAATTGCACATTTCTTGCCTAAAAATACACAAAAAATATATTGAGTCCAATTGAATGCAGCTAGCTAATCAATTCCGCAGTATATTTTGTGACATCAGTAGGCTGACACACACAGCTTGGTTTGGGCTAGAATTCTATTTAGTGCGGTTAAATGCATGCATTTTTAGTCGCTGCTATGAGTTAACCATGGGTCAAATCCAGTTACAATGAGCACATTATCACCAAATGCTTCCAAGCCAGTCCACAGAATCCTCAGAATAGTGCTTTGTTGATTTCCTCACAGCGACACTGCTCATGGGAGAGCCTAGACAGACCTATGAACCCTTGGGTGCTTGAATGACCACAGTCCTTAGAATCATTGACTAGGTCTCTGAATATAAAATGATGCCAGGTGGGGAAGTGGGTATTTTCAAGATCAACAGACAAAAATCCCCAGAATAGACTTGCCCTACTAATGGTTCATACCTGCTGATGGCTGTGTGTGTAGTTGGAGTATAGAACCGAATTTCATGCTGATGAATTCAGAGGATGATTGGCAGATTTGGTGATATGGCTTGAGATGTCAATGACACCTATGATTTCAGCATTTTATCATTCGATTCAACTTACAAAATTACAGCCAGTTATTTTTATTCTGAATTACGGAAAGTTCCATTTTCACTAAAGAGATGGAAGTGCTACAGATTTAAGAGCTTGGAACGGAAAGAAAAATCTTAGCAGGGTTGTTTTGAAGTTGGCCTTAGGTTAAACTACCATGCAAGGGACATCTGTTTTTGGTGTCAATCTCCATCCTTCCCAACGGTTTTCTATTCCATCCCGGTACACAGAGACCTCGTGGGGCCCTCTGGGCTCCTAGAGACCTCCAGCATCCGTGCCCCTTTTATTATTGTGCCCAGAACTCTCTGCTATCATCCTTCTTTCTTTGTTTCCTGACTGGGTTTATTCTCTGTCTCTTATTTACTCTTTCTGCCTGATACTGGCTCATCTAAAAATTGAATTCCCCTGAATTCAGGAATAAGGACCATCGATTCATGTTTCAACCATGGTACATGGCATATTTACATTTACAGAAACTTTCTGGGCGAATGCCTAACCCAAAGCACTCTTTTCCATTAGTAGAAATGGCAGGTTGGTCCAACATCTCCAGAGGAGATGTTGAAGCTTGAAGACCTCTCAAAACACGTCATACAGGTGGGCTGCGTACTCTATGGAACATTGAGAGCCAGTCATGCATCTTTCATTAGTCATCTTTAAGTACAGTGGCCAAGTCATGTCACTTTGACTTATAGTTATTTCATGCCAAAACAAGGCTTTTAAGAAACTTGAAACAAAAATTCAAAATAGTGATTTTACTAAACTAAAACTACACAATCTTTCCCAATTTCCAGGAGCAAAGAAGATTCAACTGACTGAATTTTTCACTGTTTTTCACTGTTGAACCTACAGAGTAGAGTAACTTGAAAACTGTAAAAGTAGACAAGCTCCTTTTGGAATAGCATGATAAGCATGCATCCTGGCCCTCCTCTCTGGCACCGTCCACCCCTACACAAAAAGAGATTACTAAATAAAATGCAGATCGGAATGCCAAGATTAAATTGAAACAGAGACTTATCAATGTTAGTAACTCAAGGAGGAACTAGGCTGTACTCCATAATTTTATAAAATTTTACAACTCACCAACTAAATAGTCTAAATTAGTTGACTTTATTGTTTTCTAAATGCTTGATAGCCAATAGATTTAATACATTGTTAATTATCCTATTCTCCTTAAAATAGTATTTTCATTTTTATAACCAAGAATATTTAGAGGCTAATTAGAATCCAGTAATGTGAATTGTAAATTATGTGTAATTACAATAAAACTACTGAGGAATAACACACATTACTTATAAATTGTAACACTGTGATAAATTAAAGCAATTACAGGTAAACCAATAATGTTCTTTAATTAAGTAGTTATGAATGAGAATTTGTGCTTCGCATTTACAATAACCTATAAGATTGGGGATTGCAGTTACAGCTTATGCAGAAATCGATTGCACTCTGCTGTGATCCTCTGCTAAGAATAACTTCTAAGTTCATTACTGTCATTATGCCATTATCACGTAAAAACACCCAGGATTGTTAAATGTAAAGTATGCTGACAACCAATCAACCGTGTTTCTTAATATAATTATAATTATGTCACTATCTCTTCTTAGGCCCTCATGAATCTGACAGAAAGTTCATATTTCCACAAGTCTCCAATATTGGTTGCAAAGGAATAGGAGATGCTTTGTTGTAAGTTTATTGAGAATACTATCGTGTCTGACGTTAATAAGGCCATTCATCCTCATAATTATCCTACAGCAGCCTGCCGCTTATAAGACTGCAGGAATAGTTGTGTATCGCCACATCTGTTTATTGTGTTCTAGATTGCGTTCATGTTGAAGTAACTCCTTGACATGTACAAGTTGCAATCAATGTCACAGGATGAATACAGACCAACAGATCATCTTTCTGTCCTTAACTCAGGTCACGTGTATTTGTGTGGGTGTGCCTGAACAGGTTTCTGGAGGAGAAAGAAGTAACAGGAGTTGGTGGAAGGGGGAGCAGCTGCGAAGTCCAGATGATAAGTACATGGTGATCTGAATTTAGAATATCTTGAGGCTTACTTTAAAGATGAATATTTAAAGGATGAGTACTACGGAAACAAACAAGTAAAAAGAGGGCTTTGACTTACCCAGGTATACATGTTATGAATTTGTTTGAGGCATTAACACTTACAGGGTCCCCCAAATTAAGGACAGTTTAGATTAGCAACATAAGAGCATTCCAAATATAATATTTTGAATACCTTCGAATGATACACCCAGCCAGGGAAAGCCAGTAGAGATCACACCTTAGTGACGATTTACCCTACTTGTAAGCTAGTAAGTTTGGCTGTTAACGCTTCATGGAAGCTGGCAGAAGACACAAGACACCCATGTCAGGGATTCTTTCACTAGATGGACAGAAAGCAGCAAGAGCATCATCAAGTTTGTGCTGGTTTCCCTCATCCTTGCATAGAGGTGCTGTGGAAGGGCCCAGCTCAATGCTCTACACACAGTGGGTTTGCACCACAGCTGAAAAACACTGCTTGGGGAATGCATCATTTTTATAGCAAGCAGTAAGCAAACCTGCTCTTGGTTTCAGAAGCAGACATTACATCATCTCTTAAGACTGCTGTCTGTAAACACGACCTTGAGAAATGGCCCCGGCAGAGAGCAGTCAGGGCTTTGCCTAATTGACAATGTCAGTAAGATATGTAGGAGCCCAGAGACCTTTGGAAGACTCCTTTTATCAACAGTCAGTATAGATATATGCAAGAACTTGATAGGCAACTAGGAAGAAAGACAGCCTTCATCCATTGGTTTCAAGTTCAGTATTTTGTTCCCAGGACAATGGTTACCTCTATGCGTTTACTAGCATTCAAAATAACACAAGAAACTCCTGGAGAACTATCGTTTGATCTACCTCTTCTCTGTATTACTGTTCAAGTGATTGGCTTCTAGCCTGTTGTTACTCTGAAACTGTCTACTCACATCATTTCATCTCCTGGTTTCAGTTCACTTCTCTTAACCATTTAAATTTAGAATCCTACTCTTACTGAAACAGTAGTTTGATATGCTTCTTCCCATGTTGACTTACTTGGTATATTTAATTGTGGCGGCTGATAAGGGAGCTTATAGACCATTGAATCCATATTTCTTAAAGAAAAAGCAAAATATATGAAGCCATAATGCATTTTTATTCTCATATCCAAAGACAATCTCCAGCTTTTAATTAGTTATGCAGAGTGACCTACTGAAATATTTGGGCAATGGGCCACACCGTGGTGTACCCACAGAATTCTATGTCAAAGGCTACAGTAATCTGTAATCAGTGTCCAGCACTCTTCTCACTCTATCCTTTTGCAAAAAATGTTGTCACCCTTTGCAACACACACTCATTTCTTTGCTTTGAAATAGTTTTCTATACTCCATGATGAACGGCCTTGGCTACATCTCACGTTGTATAACTTTACTAGATGAGTAGGACTAGGAAGGGCACTGAAAGAAAACGTTAATAATTTCTCTCTCTGGTCACCTTTCAACCTACTCTCAGCAAGGCCATATTTCTAGGACTTGGGCTGAAATTTCAAATAATTTTTTACATTTATGATTACTCCCAGATAATAAATAAATAATTAAAAAATAACAAATAAGCCTTGTGCAAGGTTTTAAAAAGTTGAATTTGGTGTAAAATCAAAACCTCAAATCTATTTAACTTATTCTTCACTACACCCACATGCACACATGCGCGTGCACGTGCACGCGCGCGCGCGCACACACACACACACACACACCCTTGGGGACTATTGGAAGGTCTAAAGTTGGAGTAGAGGGTCTAGAAGGCTCCTTCCCTCTTCCTCACCTTATCTCCTTCCAGCCCTCTGCTGCTGGAAGGGCCCCTGCTGAAGATATATAGTTCACTTTTCCACTCAAGCATTTTCTGTCTGGGTTGGCTGTCTGGTTGGTTATTCCCAAACCTCTCAATCTTTAGACCATTCCTAGAAAAAGTCAGACTTCAGTCCCTGGGTACCTTGAACACCAGAAGACAGACCTCAACTTTTTGGGCGACTATCTTTAAGTTCCACTCAAGCAGATTCAGTTTATGAAAAACACTCCCCTCCTGAGTGTCACGGTACCACAGCTTACCATTCCACAAAGGAACTCTTACCCTCTCTAATCTGGCCAATCTTCAACTTCTCTCTTACACACTTAAGGGGGCGGCATGTGTACAGCATTGATTTCAGGGTTTTTTCGGGGGAGGGATGTCTAATCAGTACAAGCAGAGCAAATATGTTTATTAACTCGTTAAAGCTTTTCTTTTTTGGTCTTTAATTTTTTATAGATTATTATTTATTTCATATTATATTGTAAGTTTTTTGAGAAAGTGAGGGGACACTTCTTTTACTTTATTTTCTGGATCAGTGGATTCAATCTGTCAATTTATATGCCTTCAGAGAGAGAGAGAGAGAGGAGTGATAAGATATATGAATGAATGAGGCAACCAGAAATGAGGGAATGAGAGGTATTGAGGTTACTTTTTATTTTTAGAAAAGCCAGGAATCTAGAATTTTATGGGACCGATTGATTCATTAATTGAAAACATACAGGCACCTTAAAGTCAGGTCTGCAAAAAGTCAAGAATAATCAGTACTTTTAATTTATTATGAAAAAAATCACTCCACTATTGGGGATAAGGAAAATAATAATGAAATGTTCCACTTCTAAACTTGTTGTGGTTAAACTTCAATTAATCTAAATAATGGGATGTACTTAACAAATTTTTTTCAGCTGAAAAGATAATCTTCTTGTGGACAATGAGTGCATCTTGCAGAGGACGACAAAATTTTCATGAAAGAGGATAATGAAAGGATTAATTTATTCTTTTCCGACTGTTTAAACTATGAACAAATTTAAAAAATATGTTTACCTTCTGTTTCAAGAAAGTCAGTTTCTGAGTAAACAGTGTCTCAACAGTTTGAATTGTTCCAACTGTTCTCTAAAAGTTGAGAAAAAACTATTAAATATTTATCATCTTATATTGTGTTATTTACTGTTATGATGAATATGCAAATTTTATTAATGCTATTCAGAAAGCCATGAAAAAATTATAATTCATGAATGAAAAATTAAATGTAACAAGCTTGTTGGAAAAAAAATTAACCTACATGTGAAATACATTGTCTGGTGCTTTCATGTGAGTAAATAAGACCATGGAAGATTTTAGGGACAAGGAACTGATGAAAGTGACAAGTAGGAAAGTAGCCTAAGGAAAATATTTATTATTTTCAGGAGAGCAAAATAAAGGAATCATCCAAAAGTGTTAGAGCCTGAGATGCTACGTAAGGGGAGGTGCTGAGAGCAGTGTTTTTACCAAAGGGCAGGGGAAGGGCAGGTGGTGTTGCTGGTGTGGGTTCCCCCTCCTCTCCCTCACCCTAGCCAGCTGCCCAGGAAGGAGACGTTCTACCTACTGCTGCTTTCCTGCTCTTGAAGATATTATCTCCAGGACATAGATGAGAAAAAGAGCAATTATATTTCATCAAATACCTACAATTGGAAACTTTCTGGGTTTCATTTAGGAGCAAAACAATAAAACAGAAAGGCAAAAATTAATATATCTTATGTGCTATAGATAATGGGTGTCATGTCCCTGGTCTACCTGTATGGATTCTGCCTTACCTCTCTCTACTTTCTCTTGTTCCACACATACAGCCTTCAAAGAGATAATATAATACACTCATATATACTGTTTACTCTTTATTTTCTGCACAATGAGGCAAACTCCATGAACGTAGGGATCTTTGCTTTGTTCACTGACATTCAAGGACCCAGAAGACTGCCTGGCATAGATTCTCAATAAATATTTATATAAAGTTCTAGAAAAGATATGTAGGAAAAAAAGAATTGGCCTATTCAGAGATTTTGTGGAGCTGAGAAAGGATTCCTTCAAAATCAGGCAAGTTGGGAAAATAATGAAACTTAAGTATTATATTGAGCATAAAATGTTAATATTATATTAAACATGAAATATTTAAGGAAGCCTGGGTGGCTCACTTGGTTGAGCCTCTGCCTTTGGCTCAGGTCATGATCTCAGGATCCCAGCATTGAGCCCCGTGTCTGGCTCTCTGCTTAGTGGGGAGTCTTCTGCTTCTTTTCTCTCTGTGCTTCCCCATTTTTGTTCTCTTTCACTCTGACAAATAAATAAAATCTTTATAAAAATATTAAATATTTATTATTAAATATATCTATAGGGTCCCTGAAATTATTTAGACATAATCCATCTTTTAATCTCCAACTTCTATTGCTTCTAATCCTAAAATACCTTGTAAACATACGTCTCTTGTTCTATGTATATCACATCTCTAATAACCCTTCTTCTGGACATTTCAAAAATGTCCTGTTTTTTTTTTTTTCCCCCCTCTAGTCCTTACGTCAAATAAATAATCTCCAATGATCTAATTGATCCAATTTATGTATTTCTCTCCTGTGTTAGATCTGGGGTTTTACACAGTCCCTGCTTTTGTTGAATTTATAATTTAATTTTGGATACAGGTGTTAAACAAGTAATGACCCACGTATATATAGAATTACAATTGTAATTTGGTGTTGGAAAATAGTATAAATAAAGAACTAATCTAGCCTAGAATTTCAGAGAAGAATCTTTTCCCGAGAACGTGAGGGATAAGATGAAATTTGAGAAAGAGAGAGGGGGGGGGGGAACATATGCTGAAACTCTGAGAAATGGAAGTGGTAGAGCATTATGATTTACAACTGGAGTGTTAGGTGGAAACTAGATGATATGAGATTGAGGGTCCAGATGCAGTTTTTAACCATAATTCTAATACCAAGGAGAAAATGCCATACGGTTTTATTGGGTAAAGAAACTTAATCCAATCTGTAAAATCACAGTGATTCTGGACTTTTCTTCAAGCCTCAACGACTCCCTATTGCCCACTGAGTATAGATCTTAGTAACACATTAGCTATAATGAAAAATCTTACACCTTGGACCTTGTCATTAATGTGGGCCTTTTCCTGTTTCTACGTGCTGGACTAGGTCTGGCTCCCAGGACCACCTGCCCGCCCCTCAGTCTTTGTTCCATATTTTCTTTCTTCATCTCTCTTCTCTACCCCTTTCCTTCTCTTCCCTTCTTTCTTATGGAATACTTTTTCTACACACATGCTTCTCAATAGCATATGTCCCACCTAAATTTTTAAGCTCAAATCAATTATTGCATTACTTCAATTATGTTTGAATCACTCCATAGCATGCATATTTTACTGCATGGCATAGTGATTTTTTTTTTAATACCTAAGCTCCATTAAAATATCTTTTCCCTAAGGACTATACCTAATTCTGTTTTGGTATTTCATCGGAAATAAACAATACTGAACACTAGTAGCACATGCTCCATGAATATTTATAAAATAAATTAACCAACGCTTTCTTCCTGAATCTAAGGAGAAGTGCTGAAAATACTCAGAAAATGACTATACACCTCGAAACATAATAGGTACCTTTTTTCTCTTAGTTCAAATGGTGAATGTAGTAAAAGAAAAGATTATATTCATACAAGCAGCATTCTGGTTTCATTTGCCTTCAAACAAACCCAGTGTGGACTCACTGTAGGTTATTTTAAGTCTGCCTTCTAATAATCTAAGAAGTCTTGTTCTCCTGATAGCTTTTGATGCCCCAACCAGGGCCAATTTTTCTGCATGTCTATAGAAAGAGCATGAGCCTTGGAGGAAAGAGCCATGGGTTCAAATTTTAGCTCTGTGATTATGACCAGGTTCTAAAATCCTTTGGGTTGGTCCTATCATCTGTAAATAGAGAGGTTACATGGTTTATAATGATAAATGATGACCACAGGTAACTAAAGTACCTATCACAGTACTTGATACATCATTTCACTGATGAGCCCCTGCCCATGGTCCCCTCCTTCGGGTGAAAAGGTGTCTTTCCCTCTCTCCAAGAGTTACTTGGATATCTAAATTATTTATGTGACACATCCTGATTTCTTTAGGACATAGCTCTGTTAGTTACCTCCTCCTTTCTCTCTTAGCTTCAGCACTCTCTTTCCCTTTACCTACTCCTCCTTCTGCTTTACTCGCAAACATGTTCAGCTCTTCCTATCCCCAAACCTACTGCATTCTAGTAGCTACTTACATCTTCCTTCTTTCCTTCATTCAAAAGCAAAGAAAACTAACAATGCTAGGTTCTAGACTCAAAGAAAGAGTATGACACTGTTTTTAACTGTACCACAGTAGAGGAGACAAGGTGTGTGATCAAATCATTGTTCAGTAAATGTGATCTAACAGCATAGGTGGGACCCCTGAAAAGGCCTATGGAAGCACTGAAGTGAGGAATCTGTTCTGCCTGGAGGGCTTCAGCAAGGAGATGACCGAGGTAGACCGAAGACACATTGGAAGGAATTCTATTAAACAAACAAACAAACAACAACAACAACAACAACAAAACCCACCAGCATTAGCAAAAGTAAGAAGCGTAAAAAGTTGACACCTGTTTAAGAAGGGAAAACAACATGCAGCCGATTCAGCAAATGGTGTCAGTTTAGTGAGGCCTCAGTTGGAAGAGCCTCAAAGTCTGTAGGCCATGGAAGCCATTGAAAAATATTCACCCAAGTAATGACATCACTAAATTTGGATATTAGAAAAATAACTTTGGATAGAAAGGATAGTTGATAAGGGAAAGGTTGGAGTAGAAGCCTTGTTGAAAGGTTATTTCAATAGACATGGTTGAGATGCTCTTTGCTCTTGCTGCCACCATTTTCTGAAACCAATCACACCCCACAGAGAGAATTTAATGGTCTTTCCTTAGATTTCGATCTCTCCCGTGTGTATGATTATTTTAAATCTTGAGTGATCTAGTTGTTCTTACCTTTCCTTTCTGTCCTGGTGACTGTGTTATTACTGGGGCTCATTGTCCCTTCATTCCTATGATTCCTTGACTCCTTGTCTGCTGCTTCTTACTCTTGACCCAATGAGATGGTCTGTTTTCTTAGCCTTTCTGTGTTAACCTGCATATTCTCCTATCCTCATCCATGTGTTCAAGTATCATTTCTAAGCAGAGAAAAATCAATTCCAAACATACAATCCCAGCTGTGTTACTGATTTTGAGCTCCATTGATATATTTCTATAGGTCTGCTGGATATTTCTGCATAGAAGCCCCACCAACGTTACAAATTCAACATCTACATGTACTTCAGACTCACATTTCCTTGTGTCTTCTCTAACACCTCATTTATCAAGTTGAGGTTCAAAACCATATTTTGAGTTATGCCTCTTATTTTTCTTCTTAATCTCTTTCTCACTAACCTTAAAGTCTCATGTCGTCTTTGCCCGAGCAACAGTTCTTTAATCACTCCATTCTGTCCCATCCCCACTGCTTCTGTTCTAGGCCCAAACTTTGTTTCCTGGATTATTTTAATAGATTTCTTCCAGACGCCCTCTTTCCAAACCACTTTGTAATCATTACAAGAGTAATCTTCCAAAAGTGCCCATTATAATTACATTGGTCCCTGATCAAAATATTGAATGACTCTCACTGTCTGTTTAATTAAAATATAAATTCCTTAGCCTGACAATCCCAAACCCTTAAGAGTCTGATTTCTTACTATATTTCTTACACGTTAGCCATTTTGGACTATTTCCTGTCTCCCAAATGTGTTTTGTACTATTTTATTTCTATGACTTTGCTTATGTTTTCTTTACCCTTCCTTCCCAACATCATTAATAACTATTGAAAACCTTAACATACTTCAGGGCTCAGTGGTGTACACGTCTCAATGATACTGTCTCTGACCATTTCCACGCAAAGACTATTGCTCTCATCTTTATCTGCAGGTCAATGTTGAGTCCACTGCCCTACATCACTTTTGTTGCATTTTGCTTCCTGTTAGGAAAATTAGTGCATGTACATGATATCCATATTTAGATTTGAAGCATTATGAGGAAAGCAGTTATCAACCCAAGGATCCCGATGGCCTAATGAGGTTTGGAGGTCCATCATGCTAGAATCCTGCCATGTAAATTTCTCCAACCAAGTGTTCTCTTTCTCTTGACTTCTCCTCTTTTTGTGCATCCCTGAAAGCTCTGTTGTGGGACTCGAGCGGATATCTCTGGGGCTCGAAATTTATGTCATAGCTTTCCAAAAGACTGCTTTTGTGACTAAATGACCTTGGTGCTTGGCCTTGGCCCACCTCCATCTCTGTTCTCATTATAGCACTAAGTTGCCTCGCTTTGTAGACAGCATCTCTGGTGTGTGATTCTGAAATATAGTTGAGGTACAAAGACTCTGTGTCCTTTTTGGGTCTCAGCAAAGTGCTTTATTCGTGGTAGGCCGTAACTATCTGCTGAATGACTAGCAATTTATCTAATCTGATTTCGGTGTGACTGGTATTTGTATGTGTTATTTGTATATTTTAATATACATAATTATTGGAATGTTAGCAAGTCTTTTCTGCCCATTTTAATGGCTCATTACCTGCTATAGCATGTTATATCCTGGTTTATATAAGAACAGCTGTGTCTAATATATTCCTGTAAATCACCCCCTTCATTTTCATAAGGATATTAGACTCAGCAAGTATGTGTCATGTGGATTTTTATGTGCCAGTCTTGGAACATCACAAAAACTTCCCAGAGCCAGAGATAACTGCCCTGAATCAGCTGTTCCCAAGTTTACTTTTAACCATTGCTCAAATTAGATATCTATGAGCTCCCCTTAGAGTCCAATCCCGGGCTGCCAGCTGCTCCAGATGTAAGAGGCTTTTATAGCCTTCAAACACATTTTATCTGTCATCATTTTCATCAACAGGAATATCTTTCCCTCTATTCTCTTTCATAGAACCTGGTAAACAAGGAAAGAGAAAAGCTTGCCTTTATTGTAACTCCAAAGATGTCCGTGTGGGAGAAAAAAAGCACAGTGTGTCTTTCTCTGCATCTCTTTCTATGCATTTCTTCAAAGGCCTTACCAGCCACCACCTTAATCCATCTGTGGAAGATGCCCAATTTTTCAAATGACCTTTTCTTTGGAATTCATTGAAAATTCAGTTTGAGGTGACAGAAAGAGATGAAGAACCTAGCGAGGGATGTGTTCTTATTTTGTTTCTACGCTTACTAATCAAGTGTCTTTACTGAATTCCCCATTTTTTCTCATCCGTAAAATGGACATTGATTCTGAGAGAATCAGAGATTTAAAATGATTATAAGGCCTCTCTTCAAATAAAATAAATTGGACATGCATTTGCATATCCTTCGTTCCCAGTCACAGAGCTGGGATATACTTACCCAAGTTTGCCAAGATACAAGTGAAACGCGTTTCACCACAGTATTGTTCATAGTAACAAACAACTGGAAAGAACTACGGGGCTTATTAGAAAGGTTTTGGATGGAAGCTGTGGAATAGCCATACGATGAGAACGCTAGGGAGCCGCTCTTTAAAAGTTGTGTGGTTGGGGCGCCTGGGTGGCTCAGTGGGTTAAAGCCTCTGCCTTTGGCTCAGGTCATGATCTCAGGGTCCTGGGATGGAGCCCCGCTTCGGGCTCTCTGCTCAGCGGGGAACCTGCTTCCTTCTCTTTCTCTGCCTACCTCTCTGCCTACTTGTGATCTCTGTCTGTCAAATAAATAAAATAAATAAAATAAATAAAATCTTAAAAAAAAAAAAGAGTTGTGTGGTTTTGCACAGCTTTCCAGGAGCTAAGAGTAAAAAAAGGAAAGGCAGAGGGAAAGAGACCTTATGTAGACCTATACCTTATGTAGACATTATACACTGTAAAAAAAAAAAAAATCTGTGCACATATGCTGGGTTTGCATAGACATTTTGGACTAAAACAGAAAACTGATAAAATGGCCAATCTGGGGTTGAATAACTGAGGCGAGGAAAGTGTCACCGCTACACGTTGCACCTTTTTACCCACTTGTGTTTTATATTCTTTATAAAATAGCGAATGTTGTGTGAATGATATGAAATGGGACTTTTTCCTTATCCTTTGTATATGTTTAAGAAACAAAATACCTATTATCTAAAAACTAATACTTATTACCTAAGGATAGGTGGAAGAAATTTTATAAAATTTCAATGGCTATATCATAAAAGATTGTTTTACCACACAAATAATATCAAAATTCAGCAGCAGACTCTAAAAATTAAGTGTAGAGGATGTGTTGCTTATAAAAACGTGGCATCAGAGGAGGAGTCAAGATGGCGGAGAAGTAGCAAGCTGAGACTGCTTCAGCTAGCCGGAGATCAGCTAGATAGCTTATCTAAAGATTGCAAACACCTGAAAATCCATCGGCAGATCGAAGAGAAGAAGAACAGCAATTCTGGAAACAGAAAAACAACCACTTTCTGAAAGGTAGGACCGGCGGAGAAGTGAATCCAAAGCGACGGGAAGATAGACCCCGGGGGGAGGGGCCGGCTCCCGGCAAGCGGCGGAGCAACCGCGCACAAAATCAGGACTTTTAAAAGTCTGTTCCGCTGAGGGACATCGCTCCAGAGGCTAAACCGGGGCGAAGCCCACGCGGGGTCAGCGTGGCCTCAGGTCCCGCAGGGTCACAGAAGGATCGGGGGTGTCTGAGTGTCGCAGAGCTTGCGGGTATTGGAACGGGAAAGCCGGCTACAGAGACAGAGCCGACAGTAAGCTCACAGCTCGGTGTTACCTTGAACCGGTCGCAGGCTCGGTGAGCTCGGAGCGCGGCCGGAGGTCAGGCAGACGGGAGTAACTGGGCGCGGTTCTCTGAGGGCGCACTGAGGAGTGGGGCCCTGGGCTCTCGGCTCCTCCGGGCCGGAGACCAGGAGGCCGCCATTTGTATTCCCGTCCTCTGGAACTCTACGGAAAGCGCTCAGGGAACAAAAGCTCCTGAAAGCAAACCCGAGCGGATTACTCACCCCGGCCCCGGGTAAGGGCGGTGTAATTCCGCCTGGGGCAAAGACACTTGAGAATCACTACAACAGGCCCCTCCCCCAGAAGATCAACAAGAAATCCAGCGAGACCAAGTTCACCTACTAAGGAGTGCGGTTTCAATACCAAGGAGAGCAGCAGAATTCCAGAGGAGGAGAAAGCCAAGCACGGAACTCATGGCTTTTTTCCTGTGATTTTTTTTAGTCTTGCAGTTAATTTAATTTTTTCTTTTTCCTTTTTCATTTTTTTTTTTTTTCTCGCCTTCGGGTAAAATTTTTTTTTTTAACTGTTACCTTTTTCTTTTTTAACGATTTTTTACTAGTTTATCTAATATATATATATATTTTTTTTACATTTTTCTTAGGTGTTTTCTTTTTTTAAAAAAATTCTTTTCTTTTCTTTTTTTTTTTTTCTTTTTTCTTTCTTCCTTTTTGAACCTCTTTTTATCCCCTTTCTCCCCACTCACGATTTTGGATCTCTTCTAATTTGGCTAAAGCATATTTTCCTGGGGTTGTTGCCACCCTTTTAGTATTTTACTTGCCCCTTCATTTACTCTTATCTGGACAAAATGACAAGACGTAAAAATTCACCACAAAAAAAAGAACAAGAGGCAGTACCGAAGGCTAGGGACCTAATCAATACAGACATCGGTAATATGTCAGATCTAGAGTTCAGAATGACAATTCTCAAGGTTCTAGCCGGGCTCGAAAAAGGCATGGAAGATATTAGAGAAACCCTCTCGAGAGATATAAAAGCCCTTTCTGGAGAAATAAAAGAACTAAAATCTAACCAAGTTGAAATCAAAAAAGCTATTAATGAGGTGCAATCAAAAATGGAGGCTCTCACTGCTAGGATAAATGAGGCAGAAGAAAGAATTAGTGATATAGAAGACCAAATGACAGAGAATAAAGAAGCTGAGCAAAAGAGGGACAAACAGCTACTGGACCACGAGGGTAGAATTCGAGAGATAAGTGACACCATAAGACGAAACAACATTAGAATAATTGGGATTCGAGAAGAAGAAGAAAGTGAGAGGGGAGCAGAAGGTATACTGGAGAGAATTATTGGGGAGAATTTCCCCAATATGGCAAAGGGAACGAGCATCAAAATTCAGGAGGTTCAGAGAACGCCCCTCAAAATCAATAAGAATAGGCCCACACCCCGTCACCTAATAGTAAAATTTACAAGTCTCAATGACAAAGAGAAAATCCTGAAAGCAGCCCGGGAAAAGAAGTCTGTAACATACAATGGTAAAAATATTAGATTGGCAGCTGACTTATCCACAGAGACCTGGCAGGCCAGAAAGAGCTGGCATGATATTTTCAGAGCACTAAACGAGAAAAACATGCAGCCAAGAATACTATATCCAGCTAGGCTATCATTGAAAATAGAAGGAGAGATTAAAAGCTTCCAGGACAAACAACAACTGAAAGAATTTGCAAATACCAAACCAGCTCTACAGGAAATATTGAAAGGGGTCCTCTAAGCAAAGAGAGAGCCTACAAGTGGTAGATCAGAAAGGAACAGAGACCATATACAGTAACAGTCACCTTACAGGCAATACAATGGCACTAAATTCATATCTCTCAATAGTTACCCTGAATGTGAATGGGCTAAATGCCCCTGTCAAAAGACACAGGGTATCAGAATGGATAAAAAAACAAAACCCATCTATATGTTGCCTCCAAGAAACACATTTTAAGCCCGAAGACACCTCCAGATTTAAAGTGAGGGGGTGGAAAAGAATTTACCATGCTAATGAACATCAGAAGAAAGCAGGAGTGGCAATCCTTATATCAGATCAATTAGATTTTAAGCCAAAGACTATAATAAGAGATGAGGAAGGACACTATATCATACTCAAAGGGTCTGTCCAACAAGAAGATCTAACAATTTTAAATATCTATGCCCCCAATGTGGGAGCAGCCAACTATATAAACCAATTAATAACAAAATCAAAGAAACACATCAACAATAATACAATAATAGTAGGGGACTTTAACACTCCCCTCACTGAAATGGACAGGTCATCCAAGCAAAAGATCAGCAAGGAAATAAAGGCCTTAAACGACACACTGGACCAGATGGACATCACAGATATATTCAGAATATTTCATCCCAAAGCAACAGAATACACATTCTTCTCTAGTGCACATGGAACATTCTCCAGAATAGATAACATCCTCGGTCCTAAATCAGGACTCAACCGGTATCAAAAGATTGGGATCATTCCCTGCATATTTTCAGACCACAATGCTCTAAAGCTAGAACTCAACCACAAAAGGAAGTTTGGAAAGAACCCAAATACATGGAGACTAAACAGTATCCTTCTAAAGAATGAATGGGTCAACCGGGAAATTAAAGAAGAATTGAAAAAAATCATGGAAACAAATGATAATGAAAATACAACGGTTCAAAATCTGTGGGACACAACAAAGGCAGTCCTGAGAGGAAAATATATAGCGGTACAAGCCTTTCTCAAGAAACAAGAAAGGTCTCAGGTACACAACCTAACCCTACACCTAAAGGAGCTGGAGAAAGAACAAGAAAGAAACCCTAAGCCCAGCAGGAGAAGAGAAATCATAAAGATCAGAGCAGAAATCAATGAAATAGAAACCAAAAAAACAATAGAACAAATCAACGAAACTAGGAGCTGGTTCTTTGAAAGAATTAATAAAATTGATAAACCCCTGGCCCGACTTATCAAAAAGAAAAGAGAAAGGACCCAAATAAATAAAATCATGAATGAAAGAGGAGAGATCACAACTAACACCAAAGAAATACAAACTATTATAAGAACATACTATGAGCAACTCTACGGCAATAAATTTGACAATCTGGAAGAAATGGATGCATTCCTAGAAACATATAAACTACCACAACTGAACCATGAAGAAATAGAAAGCCTGAACAGACCCATAACCAGTAAGGAGATTGAAACAGTCATTAAAAATCTCCAAACAAACAAAAGCCCAGGGCCAGACGGCTTCCCGGGGGAATTCTACCAAACATTTAAAGAAGAACTAATTCCTGTTCTCCTGAAACTGTTCCAAAAAATAGAAATGGAAGGAAAACTTCCAAACTCATTTTATGAGGCCAGCATCACCTTGATCCCAAAACCAGACAAGGATCCCACCAAAAAAGAGTGCTATAGACCGATATCCTTGATGAACACAGATGCGAAAATACTCAACAAAATACTAGCCAATAGGATTCAACAGTACATTAAAAAGATTATTCACCACGACCAAGTGGGATTTATTCCAGGGCTGCAAGGTTGGTTCAACATCCGCAAATCAGTCAATGTGATACAACACATCAATAAAAGTAAGAACAAGAACCATATGATACTCTCAATAGATGCTGAAAAAGCATTTGACAAAGTACAACATCCCTTCCTGATCAAAACTCTTCAAAGTGTAGGGATAGAGGGCACATACCTCAATATCATCAAAGCCATCTATGAAAAACCCACCGCAAATATCATTCTCAATGGAGAAAAACTGAAAGCTTTTCCGCTAAGGTCAGGAACACGGCAGGGATGTCCATTATCACCACTGCTATTCAACATCGTACTAGAGGTCCTAGCCTCAGCAATCAGACAACAAAAGGAAATTAAAGGCATCCAAATCGGCAAAGAAGAAGTCAAATTATCACTCTTCGCAGATGATATGATACTATATGTGGAAAACCCAAAAGACTCCACTCCAAAACTGCTAGAACTTATACAGGAATTCAGTAAAGTGTCAGGATATAAAATCAATGCACAGAAATCAGTTGCATTTCTCTACACCAACAGCAAGACAGAAGAAAGAGATATTAAGGAGTCAATCCCATTTACAATTGCATCCAAAACCATAAGATACCTAGGAATAAACCTAACCAAAGAGACACAGAATCTATACTCAGAAAACTATAAAGTACTCATGAAAGAAATTGAGGAAGACACAAAGAAATGGAAAAATGTTCCATGCTCCTGGATTGGAAGAATAAATATTGTGAAAATGTCTATGCTACCTAAAGCAATCTACACATTTAATGCAATTCCTATCAAAGTACCATCCATCTTTTTCAAAGAAATGGAACAAATAATGCTAAAATTTATATGGAACCAGAAAAGACCTCGAATAGCCAAAGGGATATTGAAAAAGAAAGCCAACGTTGGTGGCATCACAATTCCGGACTTCAGGCTCTATTACAAAGCTGTCATCATCAAGACAGCATGGTACTGGCACAAAAACAGACACATAGATCAATGGAACAGAATAGAGAGCCCAGAAATAGACCCTCAAATCTATGGTCAACTAATCTTCGACAAAGCAGGAAAGAATGTCCAATGGAAAAAAGACAGCCTTTTCAATAAATGGTGCTGGGAAAATTGGACAGCCACATGCAGAAAAATGAAATTGGACCATTTCCTTACACCACACACAAAAATAGACTCAAAATGGATGAAGGACCTCAATGTACGAAAGGAATCCATCAAAATCCTTGAGGAGAACACGGGCAGCAACCTCTTCGACCTCTGCCGCAGCAACATCTTCCTAGGAACAACGCAAAAGGCAAGGGAAGCAAGGAAAAAAATGAACTACTGGGATTTCATCAAGATCAAAAGCTTTTGCACAGCAAAGGAAACAGTTAACAAAATCAAAAGACAACTGACAGAATGGGAGAAGATATTTGCAAACAACATATCAGATAAAGGACTAGTGTCCAGAATCTATAAAGAACTTAGCAAACTCAACACCCAAAGAACAAATAATCCAATCAAGAAATGGGCAGAAGACATGAACAGACATTTCTGCAAAGAAGACATCCAGATGGCGAACAGACACATGAAAAAGTGCTCCATATCACTCGGCATCAGGGAAATACAAATCAAAACCACAATGAGATATCACCTCACACCAGTCAGAATGGCTAAAATCAACAAGTCAGGAAATGACAGATGCTGGCGAGGATACGGAGAAAGGGGAACCCTCCTACACTGTTGGTGGGAATGCAAGCTGGTGCAGCCACTCTGGAAAACAGCATGGAGGTTCCTCAAAATGTTGAAAATAGAACTGCCCTATGACCCAGCAATTGCACTATTGGGTATTTACCCTAAAGATACAAATGTAGTGATCCAAAGGGACACATGCACCCGAATGTTTATAGCAGCAATGTCCACAATAGCCAAACTATGGAAAGAACCTAGATGTCCATCAACAGATGAATGGATCAAGAAGATGTGGTATATATACACAATGGAATACTATGCAGCCATCAAAAGAAATGAAATCTTGCCATTTGCAACAACGTGGATGGAACTAGAGCGTATCATGCTTAGCGAAATAAGTCAAGCAGAGAAAGACAACTATCATATGATCTCCCTGATATGAGGAAGTGGTGATGCAACATGGAGGCTTAAATGGGTAGAAGAATAAATGAAACAAGATGGGATTGGGAGGGAGACAAACCATAAGTGACTCTTAATCTCACAAAACAAACTGAGGGTTGCCGGGGGGAGGGGGTTGGGGAGAAGGGGGTGGGATTATGGACATTGGGGAGGGTATGTGATTTGGTGAGTGCTGTGAAGTGTGTAAACCTGGTGATTCACAGACCTGGGGATAAAAATATATGTTTATAAAAAATATAT
Source organism: Mustela lutreola (assembly GCF_030435805.1). Lineage (NCBI taxonomy): Eukaryota > Metazoa > Chordata > Mammalia > Carnivora > Mustelidae > Mustela > Mustela lutreola. Next base: position 29,940,167 of record NC_081307.1, read on the forward strand.
GTTTATAAAAAATAAAAAATTAAAAAAAAAAAAAAAGAATACATGGGATTCCAGAAGAAGAAGAGGGGGGGGGAGCAGAAAGAAAAAAAAAAAAAAAAAAACGTGGCATCAAACAGGTTAATGTTATTTGGGATTGGGTCATGGGGAGGGTTTTCATGTAATTAATTTTTTTTTCTTTTGAGCACCTATTTTTTCCCCTTTGCCTTCAAAACCTACATTTTAGGCACAGAAGGCACAATCTTGTTCATTGAATTATACTGGTTTTTAAAATCTGAAAAAAAAAAATGGTTACCAGATAATACATGAATTAATAGGGCAGAATAGGGGAGCATTCTCCCCAGGTAAAAAGTATATACAGAGCTGGAATAATAAAGCCCAGTCATAGGGTTCTGGAAGCCAAAAGAGGCCTCAGCATCTATGCCTTGAGTTTTTTGATAGGATAGTTGGACCCAGGGAATTGTGATGATTTGTCAAGGTGAATGAGATGGACTGAATGTGGTCTATGTCTCTGACTAACCCACATCAGTATAGTACTTTGTCTAAGTGAATTAAGTTCTGCACTCAAGTTGAGTCACTAGCAGGTTTGGGGGAAATTAAATTTTGAGTTGCATCATTAAAGAAAGTGACTGTCTTCCTTCATGAGCATGAACTACACATCGGCACTGTGATCAGCTACCTGCCTGATCTAGTCCCTACGATAATTGTATACGGTATTTATTTCGTGAATAAGGAAACTCTGACATTAAATACTTTACACAGGGACACAGTTTGTACATAGCAGCACTAAATTTAAACCCAAGTCTGACTCCGCTCATTGCTGATGGCCTCAATAATATGACCAAGGATATGTACAAAAGTGTACAGAGGACACAGCCAATTGAAGTCCTGTTAAAGTGGTAGAAAAAGCTCCTCTAGGTACGAGTAGTCAGATAGTGAGAAATGAAGCCAGAAAGGAAACGCAGAAGTCAAGTCAGAAAACCAAACAGATAAAAATTCCCTGTACACACTATTGAGCTGGCTCACAGACGTTATGTCCAAATACTGCAATACCGGTAACCAAATAGTGGGAGTGTTAACAAAATCCTTTACATCTGCTTGCATGCCTTTCCCCACAGATCGAGTCTGTAACCCACTTTAAGGTTAATAGCTCTGCTTTTGAGGTGTATTGGTTTCCTCGCCTATTAAGGGTCATGCAAATAACTGTGATGACCTAATCTATCACCTACACTGGGTAACACCACCTTTTACTCTAAACAGAAAATGAAGCTCTCTGCAAAGCTCAAAAATGCATCTTGGAATCCGTGCTGGAAGGAAAAGCATTTTTTGCATAGTGACAGGTTTAATTTGGTTGATCCTGTTAGCGTCTGTTCTTGAAAACTAGGCCCTGAAATTTCCTATTTATGCTCCTAAATTCAGAAGAGTCTAAAATGTCACTTTTATTATTCCTTATATTAGAGTCCTTAAAATTAAAAACATTCATCAGAAAATGGCTGTCTTCAAAATATATTGTTCAATATGGAATGTAAATATTAAATTTAAATATTTTAAAATTAAATTATTATTTAATTTATAATTGCAAGAGCACAGCGTCGTTAGACTATGTGGGTGGACAGATCTGTTCATGTGCAGAAATATGTACCCCAGCATCACTCTGAAAGCCACATGCCAGAAGCATTCAGCTACTGGACTGAAGAGAGGAAGGTTACGGTCTCCACTTCACCAACAAAATGAGAATCAACTTAATTTTTTAACATAAAACTTATAAATAAGTGCAAAGAGGAAGGGAGGAAACACATGCACCGCCTCCCGACCCCGCGGGGTATGAAACAGAAACATACAAAGATTTTAAGTGGAACTTGCAGAGCTTAATGACCTAGTCCTAGAACGTAGTTGCAATCAAGAACCTAAAAAAATACACTTTATCTTCAAAAGATGGTGACAGAATCATTCTATGCAAGCATTTGATTTTCTGTACGTTTCAAATATTTTCTGTGATGCCAGTTCTAGTTTGTAATTAAGATTCTTGAAATGTGTATATGCCTCCTGTGTTTTGGAGCTTTACATGTAACTGATGATGTGATCTGAAGCTTGCAACACTGATGTAAGCATCTTTCCATACAGAGCAGGGTCTGTTCAGATAGTACCTGTTCTGTGATTCTCTGACCTCCCCCAGATGGGACTAATGCCCCTTCCTAAAGCTTCGAGACTTGATGGTCTCATATGGCAATGGTGTTCCCCTGTGTCAGCTTCTCCCTCCTTATCACGTGTCTGTGATGGCGTCCTGTGTACCCTCTCTTCCCCAGTTCTATCCCCACCTCTCACCCCTCAGCTCTAATACCCAGCACAGAACTTTGGGCAGGATGTCCATCTAGGGGGCCGGACATGACCTACAGAAAGGCTTTGTGCAGTCTCAAGGGCTTGAGAATGTTCAATGACCATATACTACTTTGCGAAATTTCATTTAAAAATAGAGATTTCTCCTTTCTTTTGAGAAAGTGGGAAATCGGGCACCTCTGGATGCAGATTCATTCACCCTACAATTGGCTAGCGCCAAGCCACTTCCTTCTTTAGGACACATCTGTGTGCTATCTTCTCTGCTCGCTGTTGAAACCTACTTTGAAGCATCATCATGAATTCATGACTGTTTCTTTTTTTGCCCCCATGGCAGAGGAATATTTATCTGTGCCCAGATCTCTATCAAAAGTGAGCTGACAAAGGAAAGCAAGAAGGCCACTCGGTGTTTTCCAACATGGATTGGCCTTTGCAGGCATTTGAGTCTGGACTTTGTGTTAAAGTAGAAAACTGAAGTACACAGTCGGTGTCGCCCTGGGTAGCCTTTGGATTTTATACCTGTTTTATCACTTATTAACTGTGAAGTCCATACTTCTTGTCCCTTACCTCAGAAATGGAAGTAATCCCAGGTAGTTTCCTTTGAGGATTAAGTAAGGCAAGTAAATAATAAATTCTTAGCCCATTATCTGCAGCAGAGTGAGCACATAGTAAATAGTAGATATTGTGACTCCCCTGACCACGTTTAAAGTTGAGAAATTCTTTTGAACTGATCTCACACACAAGTGATCTTAACCAGCAGCACAGGTGAGATTTGCCCAGCTGGCTGGAACTCATGAATTAATACTGTGAGTCACTCATTTAATACATATTTAATAGACAATGATTGTGTACCTGGTATTATTCTAGACATTTGGTATTTATACTGTAAACAAAGCAGACCTATCCCGTGTTCTAATGGAGCTTACATACTGGAAGCGGAGACAATAAATGCTAAAAGAAATAAATAAATAACTATGTGATATTATGCCAAGAACAATATATGTTGTAGAAAGCAAGGCAAGGCAAAGGCGTAGAGAAAAAATGGAAGTGAGTACTCTTTCATAGAGTGGACTACAGTGGTGGTTTCAAGCAGGGAGATGAATCAGAGGAGATGAGAGTCACAGAGGCCCTTGAGGGGAGAGCTTTGCTGGCAACAGGGGCAGAGTCCCCAAAGTGAAGTGTGCTGGGCCCTATGATCAATTATAAGGAGACCAGTAAGTGAAACACAGCTGGAGAATTTTCTAGGAGCCATACTGTGTTGTAGGCCTCAGGTGAACACTTAGGTACTAACTATGATCAGAAGACCCTGGAGTATTTCAACTGCATAATTTACAAGATCTGTTTTGTCTTAAAAGTCTGCTGTGTGGATCACAGGTGGTGGGGAAACGTGAGATCAATCAGGAGTGTGTTGTCATAGACCGTGTGAGGGCTGCTGGTGGCTTGAGCTGGAGACAATGACAGTGGAGGGTGTGAGATGGGTTGGGTTATTAAGGCAGCCCCTTTGCTGGGAAATATGGGATATATGCAGAAGAAAGGAGCAAATGATGCCCCTTGGATTTTTGACTCAAGAAACTTGCTGGATGGTGGTATGATTTATTGAGATCTAGAACTTATTGAGATCTAGAACACTGGAAGTGCATGGAGTGTTCTAAGTGAGGGTGGGGTGGATATCAAGAGTTCATTTTAGACACATTAGGTTTTAGATGCCCAAAGAACACCTGAGAGGAGATGCTGGACAGGCAGCTATCTAGAAGTCTGGAGTTCCAAGAGAGATTAGGGCTAGAGATGGTTATAAATCTGGAAATCATTACCTTATAGAGATGGCATTTAAAGTCATGGAATTGGTTGAAATCCTATAAAATGAAAAAGAAGAGGCATGAGCCTTGAGTCCTGAGCTACTTGAGCTGTTTGTGGTCAGGCTTAAAATGAAGAGCCATGAAACAAGATGAGAAGGACTGGCCAGTGTAGCTGGAGGGAACCCTGGTTTTTGGCCATCAGCTGGACCACAGATTGTGTTCATATCCTCAGACGTGAGGAAGGCTAGCTTGTCCTCCTTGGTCATGTAATTTTAGACCAACAGCATTTTCGATATGAAAGGACTCTAGCAGTAATATTTTGCAGACCTTGTACTTTATAGAAGTTGGGACTGGGATGTGGGAAGGTTAATCACCCAAAGTCATGAGTAATTGGTTTCAGTCGATTAGGGATCATGCTTTCAATTGGAGGAATAAAATACCCGGCCAGAGGCAAGAACCCCACAGTGAAGTTGGAATTGTTAACAGTCGCTCCCATCTCTGGGCAGGAAAGGGAGGGACCAGGAAGTCACCGGCATCTGATGTAGATCTTTTTTCTCAGAAACACTCCTTCCCAACGATCAGCCACAGCAACCTTGTATGAAGCTATTTCCGTAGCAGGATACAATTCAGACAGGGGTCAGCTGCCAAGGAGGAAGATAAATGTGCTTTCCTCCAAGATTTTTACTCTTCTAATCGGTAGAAGAGGTGAACGATCTAAAGCAACTATAAGTTTTCACATAAAAAATAATTCAGAAGTTAGGCTTTTAAAAAATCAGAAATAAAGCAGACCCTAAAGCAAGCAACGTGGTTGCTTCCATAAGGAAGTACAGTGAATAGGTTCACTAGCACAGAATTTGGCATTCAATTAATATTTACTGAGTAGATTAGTGCTTTCTGCTGCTTCTCGGTAAGAGACCACTAATGGGATAAAACAACCAAACTGTGACAGAACATAAGGAATTTTCCAAGAATTTCAAATTAAGAAGTTATATGCATGTGGGTGATGCCGAGAATAATTCCTATTGTAAAACAGAATTTTCTCAAATATTCCATGACAAATAACTTCTTTCCGTTTATTTTCAATCTATCACACCATATCCCATAAAAATCCCTCTGTTCTTCTGGAGCACATACTTTGAAAATCTAAATATGCGTGTGGCCACCTCATAGAGCAGGGATGTTGGGCTTGAAACCCAATGACACTCACAGAAACAGTATATTTGGGGATCATTTGTAGCATTTTAGTGTATCTTTTCCCCTTTTCTCTCTTTTATTTATTTATTAATTTGGCTTGTTTCATTGTTGTTTGTTTTCATTTACTTGTTTTGTTTTCTTCGACCACAATTGCTCTTTACACTAAAGTCTCTTAAATTTTTAATTCTGACACAAAGGCAATCTTTCTTTCTCACATTGGAGAATGACTTTAAAAATGTGGCTATAAAAATCTAAGTTAGTCCCTGAACATCAAACAGATCTAAATTGTCAAAAAGGAAGAAATGAAACATCTGAGACTTTGAAAAATGACAGCATATCCAAATTTTGTGTGTGTGTGTGTGTGTGTGTGTGTGTACATACATACTCCCTCTCATACACACACAGTTACCTCTTTATCTAGAACATATGGACTTACAGATTTTTATGCCAAGCCAAACGTTTCTGTCTGGCATCATATGGCTCAAATATGATTCAAACCATCCAGGCCTGTGACATGCTTCTTTGTTATGTATTCTCTGAGTCACGTGAGTGAGAATTCCCATTAGAGCAGGAGGAAAAAAAGAACTGCTATAATGATCCTTTTCCAGTTTGTTTTAGGGAAGTGAAAGATGAGAAAACTTGATGGAAACATAAAAATTTCACTTCATAATAATAATTGGATGATTCTTACATAACCAGTAGTTTTGGTGGGATTTTATACTTTAATTCATGACTTTTCACAAAATAAGATGCAAAAGTGGGAAAACATCGTGGTAAAATTCTGTGATTTTAAATATAGCGGGCAGCTGGAAAGGGTGTAAATGTGTGTGATGCTGTGAGGGGTGTGTAAGGAGCTTTCAGCTGTGAGTATTTCTGGTAAATATTTGCAAGTCATCGAGAAGATGTACACGAGGAGAAAGATCACAAAGCGTAGAGAGTCTCACGCCAAATAGGCAGATTCCATGGGATATCTCGCGAATAATTCTTACAGACAAGATGGGAGACTCACCTAAAGAATTTCTGGCTAGGGCACCTGGGTGGCTCAGTGGGTTAAGCCTCTGCCTTTGGCTCAGGTCATGATCTCAGGGTCCTGGGATCGAGCCCCACATCTGGTTCTCTGCTCAGCGGGGAGCCTGCTTCCTTCTCTCTCTCTCTGCCTGTCTCTCTGCCTACTTGTGATCTCTCTCTCTGTCATATAAGTAAATAAAATCTAAAAAAAAAAAAAAATTTCCAGCTAACCCAGATTCCTCTTCTTTTCACTTGGCAGTTCAGGGATTGAATTTAGCCTCAAAAAAAAGATCATATTCTCAGGGGCCCCGAGGGAACAACTGAAGAGGTCAGTTTTGTTTTTTGTTTTTTGTTTTTTGTTTTGTTTTGTTTTGAGGGGGGGGGTTATTTTTATTTTTGTTTTAGTTGTTGTTTTCTTGGCAGCAAAGGAATTTAAACATCTGTTCCCAGATTCTTACTAGGGTGGCACGGACAGTAGACGTGGTCACTCAATGAATAAACTCACCAGACCGCTTCGGCCATGGTATCCTATCCCATCTCATAATTTTGATTCATCACTAAAGACAGATGCATATACTTTGGCACGGACATAGAATATATAGATGTGACTCCTCACAACCATACAAGTTGGATTTTTATTTGTTGGTTTGTTTTGTTTTGTTATAAAAGGGTTGCAATTTGGCAGGGGGAAGCTTAGTGTCAAATGCTTCCTGTCTCTTGTCCTGATTAGGAAGGGATGTTGCAAGTCAACATCCCTGGTCTCCTCTTCGTACTTCAGAATTGAGTTCCAGTCTTAACTGTGCACTCCCACAAGACTTATTACCCAGTTCTCCTGACAGCATATGGCTCTCTGAACCAGTGTCCGTGCATACCAGGCAAGGCACTCATCACATACTACCTCTCTGCCATTTTGAAATGTTATTAACATCCAACCCTATTTAGACGTTGCATGGATATCCACAGAGTTGCACTCTACTACCCGGAATAGAAACTATTCTGATGGCACTGTGCATTTATGTATGCTAAAGAAAAATATGGGCAAATACGATATTGTCATTGTAAATTTTCTTCCGATTGGTTTTCTACCACTCTCCTGAGTAATAATGATAGATAGAAAATGGCTAATGATCAGGCTCAAAATAGCAACCCTAACATTGCTTTGAGGGGGTCTGATGCCTTTAATTTGTACTCTTCTTTCTACTTTCTTCCAACGTGCCATCCTATAGAGAGGGTTTGCTTAGTTATTTTTCCAAATTAATGAAAATAATTTTTACTGTGATCTCTGACATGTTAAGAGTGTTTTGAATGAATCTCTACAACCAAAGAAATGTGAAATAACTGGTGGCCTATAACAGGGGAATTATTTGAAAGAAATTCAAAAACAGGAAAGCTTGCTTGCCATGGGGAATCTGATGGAGACGAGGACGTTTGCATACACGGGCAGGTGCACAAAAGCTCAGGCAGAAATAGACGCACACTTAGTGAGGTGATTTGCCACTTGAGAATAAAGATACCGGCAATATTCCGATATTTACTTCTGCTCCCAGTAATACCACTGGAAGCTTTCATTCTCCAGGGGAAAGCCGGGGAGCACACCTTTCCTGTGCTGAAATGACGGAGAAGGACCAAAGCTTATTCTCTGTTGCACTTCACACCGAGTGCTTTACACACAGCAGAAGCCCAATTAATGCTTGTGGAATTGAATGTATTGACTTGCACTGGAGGGAAGAGAGGACTCAAGGGATTTGGGGGCTCTAAGGGTATACTGCAAGAGGGTCAGCTTCAGGTAGAGACTGAAATTTTCCTTCTCCGGATTTGTCTGTCGTGAATTGGAAATATGTATCTTGAATGGAAACAAATAACAAATCTACATATTGGAACTGCTGACATCTGGTATGATCCGTGAGATAGCGTGGGCCATTTATTCACGTCATGTGAAAGAATCATCTACACTACTGTAATACACCTTGAGCTGCTATTTATTTTCCTTTAGATTTTCATGAATTTTTGAAAGGTGGAAACCAGGTAAAGTGATAGAAAGTGGCATATTTTTCAGTTAGTTACTGAAAAAAAGTTTATCTACTATCACTGAAGTTTAAGTTAAGCAATATTTAAATTTAGATTAATCTAAACAGCCAAAATATTTTTGGCATTGGCAATAGAATCTTCTTTAAGATGTTCTCATGAATCAATTAAGAATTAAGATCTTCCTCAAATTTTGAAGATAAACTCATATTGGGGTTATGATAAAGTGTCAAAAAATTCAGCATGAAAGTGGTTGTTCTGATGAACTTATGAGTGTCTGAGAACACATTTGTGTGCTAAATCAATTAGAGAAATAAATATTACAACCAATATAAAATGAAGTGTTGGAAAATTTGTTCTAAAATTTAAAAAATGAGGTCTTTTTCAACAATAAAATATACAGGGCAGTTGATGAGATACTTTTAGGATCCTATTTTAAAAAAAAGAATTGGAAAAATTTGTTTAAACCAGTTTTGTTGGTTTTATTTTAGTTTTGTATACATGATACCAAGTATTTTTCTTTCTGTGTTTCTCTAATTCCTGCAATTCTTAACTACTCCTTTATTTTTCACCTGTAAGCAAATAACTACAAAAAACAAAACAAAACAAAAAAACCAGAACACACGCAACAGAGTTGCTTTACCTAAGTCTCAAGGACACAAAGATAATATATTTCTCAATATTTGATTTTTTTACTTCTCAGATAACATGTGGACCTAGGACTCGTCTTTTATTAAATCTAGTAATTTTAGTGAAAAAATACAGTAGTTTTTGTGAGCTGAGGAGGGATCTATAAAAAATAACTTATGGAAACTTAACATTTTCTCTAACAAAAAAAATAGCCAAATAATTTGTGTTATTTTAATATCAAATCTTTGGAAATAGTCAACATAAATACTTAAATATGTAAAACACAAAAATCTCTGTTAAAATGTATCAATATAGTAAGGTATAAATGTTTTTGGGTTAAAAAATAATACAAAAGTTAAATGATCCAGTAAATATCACCCCCTAATTTAGTGACTGCTTCATCTTTTCAGCTGAGTGTTCTTTCTTTGAACCAGTAGACAACAAAGTTATCGAGTGACAATATCTTCAGAATGTTATTTTTATTGGAAAAAAAATGTAAATAAAACATATTTAGGGATGACTATTTTGCAATATTATTGAAGCTGAAAGTTCAGGCACTTGGAAAGGGATACACCTGATGGATGAAAAATATGAAGGGAGGGCTATTTCCTCGGCAAATATTTAGGAAGAGATCTGGCCCGACATCGTTTGGGTTATATTGAAACCTTAAGTGACTTAATTAAGAAAGAAGAATGCCAGGAAGCTTAGTGAGGGGGAAGATATTGAGTTTGTTGAGTAGAATCACACAGCAAAGTGGATTTCAGTGAGACTAGAAAATATTGTAGGGGTTATGAAAACTTGCATAATAAGCAAAGATGATAGGTCTTAAAACCTTCACCCTTCATGTTAATAATTAGAGGAAATTCAAGCAATGGACAAATAAACCATCGACAGACATTTGCAGTGATGAGCAAAAATGTGGAACAAAACAGTGAAAACCCTAAAATAAAACACAGAAATGGGTAACTGTTATATTATCTGTTGCTAAAACTTCCACAAATGGTGTGTGTGTGTGTGTGTGTGTGTGTGTACGCATGTGCGCTCGTGTGTTTAACCACAGACATATTGGCTTATCCACTTCCACTTTTCCAAAGATTATATTTAAAAACAAGTGATGAAGTAACACTACGCTATTTTTAGTATACACTGTTCCTTTTCCATTTTCTCTTCTCAATGAAGTCGGATTGTGGGAACTCAATAGGGCTGTTTCACTTGATCTTATCAGGCTATGGCAGATGAAGCGAGAATTTTCTAATGGCACCTGTGTCGCTGACTGCAGTTGTTAGAGATGGATTTGTTGATGAGTCATAGGACTACTCAGTTGCTCAAATACAATGACAGTGCTGGTGAATATTTTGAAGGTAGAAGAGTCCATGAGGGCAAAGCAAGTCTTTAAAGCCCATTTTTGTTGGAAGTGTAACTATAAATGTATTGAAGAAGGTGAGGAAAAGAAGACTGAAAAGGCAGGCAAAGACAGTATATTTCATGATCAGTAAAATGCCGAAAGCATTTGAAGATGCCATCCATATAGTTATTAAATACAGTTATTAAATATGTTCTCTAACAAATCTATCAGTAGCTTTGACAGCACAGAGGTTTTCTTCGCCCAAGAGTGATTCTGCAAACACTTGAAGTTGAAAGAAGAGAAAGCTCAGTGTTTCCAGTGACCGCCAATATTTCCAGATGTAGATAATAAGCTTTTTGAATCAAAGTCCTTGATCAAAGTTATGAATTTTGTTCTGGAAGCAGAAGCAGACCAGTGGGAAAACCACGGTGCTTCTAAATTTTAATTGAGAGTCAGTATCCTAGGAATGTCTAGTTCAAAGGTGGAAGCTACCACCTTTGGTTACTACGAAACTGGTTCAGAAGAGCCTGCTTGGATGTACTGACTTACAAATGTGTTACTGGATACCCAGCCAGGAAGAATGATGGAGACACTCTTCCTTCAACCAAAAATACGTTTCGCGCTCTTCAGTATGTCTTTACATCTGTGTCAAAGCTGAAGTAAAAGAGAGATCAAGAAAGGAGGGGGTGAACATTGGAATATGTCAGGAAGAACCATTCCACTTAAACATGACATTTATGGCAAAATGATTAGTCTGCAGTGTGGAGTTCACACATGAAAATTTGGGGGTATAGATCTGGGGACAGAACTTGTAAACATCGAGTCAGCCAGCTTTGAAATTGGAGGCTGAAAGAGAGAAGGAACGAGGAGCCCACGTGAAACCTGATGTTGGAATTGGGGTGTTTTGGGAAGGGGCTATCAGGGAGAAAAGGAGAGATCTTTCTTAGCCTGTGAGGAATCATAAAGCTGCCCAAGGCAGGGAACAGGAAGTTTGCATTTCTGAAGGGTGAATTCCAAAAAGAGTGTTTCTCTGTGTGGAGATGGACCTTGGGTTTTCTCGTATTGGTGTTTACCAGTTGGAACTCATCCTGCTTGTGACTCCACAGATTGTTACCACCGGTCAGGGCCTTTGCAATGAATCAACACCCCACTGCATGAAAGGGAATGGGTGTAACAACCAGGCGAAGCCCAGCAAAGGGCCTGGAGAGCTGGTGTCTATTTACAGGTAACACTCCTTCAGAAAACCTGAACCCGCCGCTGTGACGACAAAGAAAAAGGAGCTGGAAACCATAAACCCCAGTCCTCCAGGTTCATGAAATACATCCCGCCATCCAATAAACTTGTCCACTTTTCAAGAAACAGCCCCAGCCTCTTTGCCCCTCAGAAAGAATCTTCACGCTGTGTGTGTGTGTGTGTGTGTGTGTGTGTGTGTGTATAGCATGTTCAATGGCTCCAGAATGTTCGCACTTCAATGTTGCCATCTGGCTTCGAGATACATCTGGAAAAATGTTGGAGCTGCTGTTTTCCAATATGAAAAGCAGAAGCTGAATTTTAATTGTTAGAAATATCAGGGTGTTTTTGAGAACATTGTTCTCTCCTTCAGCAAAACTTTCCAGTTCTTTTAAAACTTCTTTGCATGATGTCTCAGAAACACGAATTTTAATTTTAAAAGGGATCATGATGAGCTTATTCAACTCTTTCATTTTATAGGCAATGAAATGGAAGTCTAGAGGGATTAAGTGACTTGCCTTAGGTCATTTTCATAAAAATGGGGAAAAAAAAGTCTTGAACTAATTCTCTAAATTTTAGATTGAGTGCAAAAAAAAAAAAAAAAAAAAAAGGGAGAGAGAGAGCGAGAGCGTGAAAAGACCGTTTCTGTATTCACTTCCTAACAAATCATTCACTCCATCTCCCAGAGTTCAAGGTTTGCTCTCTCCTGATGCCCAATGTTCCTGTGTCCCAGAACTGGACTGTAAGTGGAAGGGGAGGGAAGCCTATTGAAGAGTAGAGACTAAAAGTAGTGCCTGCATTTTAAACACAACACAAATAATAGCAGTAAAATGATTGGTGGGGCAGGGGAAGTCCAATGTAAGCTTATGAAGTACAGCTACCTTTAAACAAGCCGACGAAAGCAAGGCTATGTTACAGGCTTTCGCTAACTTTAAAAAAGTTTGAGGTGGGTATAGTAAGAGAGAGAGAAAGAGAAGACATACACAAAGAATACAGTTGAAGAATATTGCATACATAGAAACAAAATATTGCATGCCTGCAAAGGTGAGTGTGTAGTAAATCAATGTGTTTAGGCTTTGTTCCGTGCTGGTGTCTGGTGAGTCAATATTTATAAATGGAATAGCTAATAAATAGTAAATTAATAATAATAGCAAATTAATAGGGATTCAGAAGGAAATTTATTATAGAGTGACCTAAGCCTTTTTGCAATGCTTAAATTTATAAAAATGCTAATTTTGGGTAGGTTCTCGCTAAAAGACACAAAGCAGCCAATTGTCACATGGTTGTAAAAGGCAACCATGTTATTTCTACTGACAGGAAATGAAATCTAACACAGTTAATAAGTATTTATTCATTTAATGGTTTATGTTAATGTGTTAAATCTCACCTCCTGCTTATTAGACTGAAATGAACGCATTATTAGAAATCACATTTGAAAAAATCACATTTTAGATCCGGCAGAAGAAATACAGGAGTATTTGCAGATGGGCTTTCTAAAGGAGATATCAGTGGAAACAAGTGATTCAAGTTGACAGTGGAATTATACAAAGGGCCCTAATTAATGTTCATGTTTATGAACATTAGGCCGTTTGTACACCGTGTGCTTAAATATGCATGCGGAACGAGAGACGCGAGTAATTGGACGCAAATGATGTTTAGATACCTACTCTGTGACATGTGTTTTCTGACATATCATTGCACCTTAAGCTCAGAAAAGTTCTAATTTCCTGTGTGTGTGTGTGTTTTACTCTCACTGCCTTGGTGACAGTTTACTTGGCAAAACCCCTAACCAGATCTCTGATAAAAGCAACTATTTACAAAACATCAAATCTTCTTCTGCAGCTCTGGATTAAGGATTCTAACCTTAAAAAATAACTTCTACTTCCAAACACCCTTTCTCTTTGTAAATATGATAGACGGATGGCTATTTTGCTCATGTTCCCTGGCAGTAGTAAGATAATGTCACTCTTCAAATAAGTTCTTGCTTATTGGTTACCTTTTGATGGGCTTATCGGCTGCCAGCAAATAATGGATAACTTTTTGGGGAAGCCAGTCATGCCAGACCTATAAATGAGACCATCCCTGTGTGGAGTCTGAGTATGACAGGTGAATCTCCAAGGCATGGACATCTGAAAGAATTAGAACTATCCTAATGCTTATGTCTGTCTCCTTAGCCCTCCTATGTTTAGGGTATAAAGTAATACATCTTTGGATACCTAGGTGGCTCAGTCGGTTAAGTGTCTGCCTTCAGCTCAGGTCATGATCCCAGGATCCTGGGATCCAGTCCCCCATGGTGGGGGGGGGGGTCCTTGCTCAGCAGGGAGTCTGCTTCTCCCTCTGCCACTCCCTCTGCTTGTGCTCTCTCTCTTTGATAGATAAAATCTTTTTTAAAAAAGTAAAAGAATACTTCTCAATAAGATGACCAGTCCACATATGGGCTTAAAAGGTGATGTTACTACGTCATTAGAAACTTTGGTAATAACACCATTGTGTCATATCCAATTAACTAATTAAGATCAGCTCATTAGCCAAAAACATTAGAAATTATAGTCAGTGGCATATTCTTTGCAGGTTTTCCAATTTAAAAACTATCTTTCTGATCCGTTAAAACACGTTTTTTGTTTTTTTTTTTTTTAACTTCTGTAAGATATATACAGGATTAATGAGCCTGCTTTTTTTTCCTCCTACATAAAAAACATAACATGTTATGTCTGATGCTTGTTTATTGGTGTTTCTATGAGCAATAAAAATGCTTTGCTTCATGTGTAGTACTCTAAAACACATATTTTAGAAATGTGTGGAAAAAAATATTATTTCAAAAGTTTTAGTGACACATCAGGAGGGTTAGACCATCTTGTGTTGTTGAAACATTTGAACCTACAATTGTGCTTTCTTATTCTGATTAAAGCTTTATCAAGCCTAATGCAAATCAAATGTAGAAATGGGCCCAAATATTAGCAAAAGCATTTTCCTTTTGTGTTCTCAAGAACACTTCATCTGAGATTGGTAGTTTCACAAAATCACAGATATAAATTTCAATGAATTTTATATAAACAAAACTGAGGAGGCAAAGATCTTTGTATTCATTGACCCACTATTGGGAGCCCACAAAATACCCAACCCGTATGGAGAAGAATGGAGAAGTAAATTAAGTTCTGTCCTCACATTTTCCCAAATACATCCTAGGTGTCTATAATTCATTAGCTATATTACAGTGGGATAATGGTCAAGTCTGCTCTACAGGTGTGCAATTTGTACGGGCAAAAAAACATGCAATTTTTTATGGGTAGAAAAACATGAAATGAGTTCAGAGCGTAGTTTAATGAGCAAGACCACAGTTCTTTATATTTGCTAGAGTTACATGAGAATGTAGACATTAATTCTTCCATTTACAGAACACCTTTTTTTTTTTTTGTCATGTGAAATTCATTTTTATTCAGTCTTTTTAATTTAAGCATGCTTCAATGTATTTATAATAAATGAGGGTACATATAAACCTTCCAGAACATCTCTGGGAATACGGAATTATATTAATAACACTCTTAATGTCATTTATTTGACATGGGATCTGATTATGCCATTAAGACCTAGTTCCTCTGATACTCACACAGGGATTAGAAATAACTGAATTGGGGAAACATCCCAGAAACTAGGAATAGTTATTTTTAAATTCAATGGTAGAATTCACACTTTTAAAATGGTACAATTCACAGTTTCTCCTCTTTAGGAAAGCTAAATCTTGTTTGAGAGGAAATTCATATATTCATGATGACTTAGGAAACAATTTGGAAGCAAATATAAAATTTATAGAGAATTTCAGCCTGTGTGTGTCACTCTGAAACATCCTTTTTTTCAGAGGATGAAAAAAAATCACTGTGGACTAGTGTTAGTTTAGGCAACGTTTGTGGGTAAGGCAAATGGTGTGAGTGTTAAAAATTGTGCAGGATTGTTTTGAGTCGAGGGAAGAACAGAAACAAAGGTCAACGTAAGCACACCATAGCACAAAGTGGTCTCTGAGCGTGGTCTCTGAGTGTCACGCAAAAGCAAGAAGCTACAGGTTGAACACGGTTAGGATCGAAAAGGTAGAATGGGGTCAGTTCAGACAAACCCCAGTGCTGGATTGTGGATTTTACATTTGCTCTATATGCAAATGAACTCTAGGCTAACCTGGTTAGGCAGCAAGAAGTAAAGTGGTAACCCCCAGAAACGAGGTCATCAGCTAGTGTGAAGGAGAAACGAGGTGATAATGATTCAAAAGGGAGGAAGAAACAAACTTAGAACTTCATGGAGGTCACACTTTAAGACTTAGTGGCTCACCAGGTGTGGGGTGAGGGAGATACAATCCAGAGAACTTGAAATCATGCAGCTCAGGCAAGCAGGTAACGTGGGAGCTATGGATAGGAACAGCAAGATAGATTAGGGCTGCTTTCTTGATGATGGCATACCCTGCAGTCCGACTTCACAAACACAACCACCTGGTCGGTCATGATCTGTGAACAATGGGAAATAAATTAAGAATAAAGGCTTGAACAAGAACTGCAATTTAATAATAGGCACCTAGGTTGCCTGCCATTGAGATGGGTTAAGAGTGGATTAGCAATCTAAGAAAATGGATTAGGACCAAAAAAAAAAAAAAAGTAGGAAGCAGAAATGGAAACTCCAGGAATTTTATAAAAGACATCTAGCAGAAGGAGAAGCAGAGAGGGAAATAAAGAGAAAATGAGAAAGCTATTGGAAGATCTAAGGGAAAGGAAGGAGGAGATTGCTAAGAAGGAGAGGGTCGACCTGTGCAAAGCTGCAGAGGTAGAGGGAAGAGAGTAGAAGGAGAGGCCATCTGGATTTAAGCGTCTTTATTCTACAGGGGTTGTAAAAAATTAGATTAAAGGGGCTGATTCAGGAGGGATCACTTAGCACAAATGTTAGTTTCTTAAAATGGCAAGGTTTCAATTTATACTTTAGATGCATTTTCCTCCTCTTAGGGCATGAGTAACCAACTCATTTCTGTTTCTTACTGGAATGTAGCAGTTTAGCTGAACTAATTTAAGTTTTGGAGCTTATGAACAGCTGCAACTTTGTATTTAAATTTCATCTCCTCTCTGTCCTACTTAATGTTCCAGTAACAATCCATCTTACTTTCAAGTCTGACAATTTCATAAGGGTATTGACCACCCACAGAGAGTATGCCTTCAAAAGGGAAAGCCCTTTAAGAGCTGTGTTGAGTGAAGCAAAAATGCTTAGATTGTAGTCAATACTATTAGAACCGAACTGGGATAAGAGTGCAGTGATTCAGAAGAATTAGTTCCATTATTTTTACTGATGCTTCAGGAAAGCGATAGCATCCAGGAAAACAATAGAATTTAGAGCATCGTGGTGGTCATTGGGATCCTAGGCTCTAAGTGAAGCATTCCCACTACAGAATTTCAGCAAAAGTGCAGTTAAACACGTAGCACTGACAACTGTACCAACTCTTCAGGCACTGAAGATTTCTCAGATAAATGGCCCAGGTTCCCTTGACTAAGAATAAAGGCAGGACTATATTCTACCTGGTTTATAACAGAGACTTCTGATAAGAATTGATTTTTTTGTAATAATAGAGTGGGCCGTTGGTTAGTCTAACACATTAGGATAGATGGCTTGATTTGAATCATCTTAAATGCAAAAATTAAAAAAAAAAAACACAACTCGCAATGAATTTTGATATTTAAGTACCTCTTATTTTCAACATAAATCTTGTAAGTATGACACTGAGATTACAACTGATGTCTTTTCCTTCTTCCCACGGAACAGCTTGTATTTAAGTAGTCTTTCTTTTCTTTGAAAAATCTGATTCCTATCCATAAATATTTCAAAATCAGGAGAGTGCTCCTTTAAATTAAGTCTGTTCCCGAAGTGACCCATATCTGGCCATCAGGTAACCTGTATCAGGTAGGACCACATGTTCACAATCAACCCCAGCATGCACCCTTTGGGCTGATAACTAAAATGTGACAATTCTTGATAATTAAACCACCTAACGCCAGCGGCTGTCTTGCATTAATTCAAAACAGCTTAAGGTGAAACTCAGCGCACTATCCAATTACCCGAGACATGGCATATACGCTCTCAACCATGTTGGCGTGGCTTTCCTCAGATACACTAAACCTGATATCTGACCAAAAAACTGTAATTTAAACAAATAAAGGGGGTAGCGGATGGATGGTAGCCTGTTTAATCTAACTGTGAGTTTTTCCGAAGACTTCCCTTGATTAGCAAGTCTGAGTAGGTCAGAGGATGACATTTTCCAATCAACCTAACATTCACGGAGAAATTATATTTTCCTGTATCATTCGTTAAGAGCTAGTGGAGTTCAGATTTTTGGTTCATATGGAAAATCCCAATTAATTAAAATAATGAGGAGGAAAACTGAAGGAAAATTACCTTTATGCTGGAGTATAATTTTAACATTTATGTGCGTAGATTCCACTAGCAGTGAAGGAAGTTAAGGAACGCAGCCCTCTTCCAAAATGTAACCAGAAAATACTGGAATGGGAAGCATAGTTCCAAAAATTATAGCCTTACATATCTTTGTTGTTTAAAACACGGTCAAGAGGAACATCATTAATTTCAGGATAAATTTCTAACTATTGCCTATTCAATTAATTGTTCACATCTCTTCTTTACCAGCACTACTACCATGATTAAATAGCATTGACTGTGTGCCAACAAACGTCCCAAATGCATATCATGTAAAGACAGTGAATTTGATTTGATTTGAATTTGTCCTTTTAAACTGGGCTCTCAGACAGCAGGGCTGGGAAACGACAAGCCACAGCTGAGCCTGATCTGGGAAACTGTTTAGGATTGTTGTGTGACTTCGATAGCTTGCTTTTTTTTTTGCACATCTGCCTTTATATCGTGTATATGTCCCAGACATGATCTAGCTTAATGTCAAATATCTGAGGTCATCTCATCAATGGAGGATGCTTGATAGTTGAAAAGAGAGTCATCTGAATTCAAGATTTTTGTACCATATAATAGCCTATTCTAGGTTGTTCCCAATTTCAAAGCTGCATCTTATCTTCAAAAAGCCCAGGATATAAACCATCAAGGGCATTGTGGAATCTGAGAAGCTGATCAGAAGTGTGCCCAGCAGACCTGGAATTTTTTAGCGAATTATACTGAAGGAAAGCAAATGTCCTCAGACATTCTTGAAGGGGTAGCAGGCATAATTTAAGGGGTGACTCAAGGAAGCATCCATTCCAGTGTAGATTGGATAGAAAGGCATTGAACAGGAAGGACAATGAAGACAAGTAAAATGAAAAATGAGAACCTGTACAGAACTAGGATAGACCTGTAGCCATCTAGGTTAAAGAGGATCACAAATTTCCTGATGAAGAGAAATAGAAATATTCACTAGAAACAATGTATCCTGTCGAGTATACCATTATGCTTATGTTAACAACCCACGAAACCACAATTAGCTATTAGCCCATCCTGCGTATGTTAACTTCTTTTTCTAGCTGAAAAATGTCCTTTAAAAAAGAAAAAGCCAGTTAAATACTTGGAACAATATCTATTTAAATTGGGTAGATCTAAACAGAATTGAAGTTTCAAGTCTGGCGTCCAGAATAGACAGTCTATTTTCATAGTGTCCACCATAACTGAGTCTATCAGACTGGCATTTAGGATAAATAAGGCAAGCAGGAAGAAAAACTTTTCAAGTGTAGTGGGTTAGAACTCATGAAATAAATCAGGAAAGTATTTAAAGTATTTGCTGGGTTCTTAAGTGCCAAATTTCTTCAAGGTAGCTATTTTCTCTACTTTCCAGATTTTATTTACATTGGCTCAATGGAAAACTTTCCTCATGGTAAAGGACATTCAAGCAGGTGTCAGGCACTAAGAATAATGTCAGATATTAATTACCCAATTTAGAAATATCACTGAATTAAAATGGAATTAAACTGAATTACAACTGATCATTAACCGAAAGTTTATTAGTAAGGTGTAATAGCAAACAAACTGGTAACAATGTGAGATTTTTAAACCATTTTTTTCTTACTTTGAAGTTTTGATCTGAATATGAAATGAAGGCATGTGAAATTAGAAAAAAAATAGAAAATTAGAAAAAAAATTTAGGAAAACGTATCTAAGATATTCTCCTTAACAATGGTAATGGAGAGCTCACTATTCATATTAAGTACATGTCCATAAGGTGCTTGATTTGTATCATATATATTAGATGTACAGATTATATATGTTATTAATGCCATGAATTAAAGAATGCTCTCCAAAATCCAAAAACCCAAGAATTAAGATAAAAAACTCTAAGAATTTAAATGATTGAAATGCATTTAGTTAATGCATTTACATGTATTAGACTAACGTTTCTTTCAAAGGTTTGCTTCAAAACTAGGATACATTTGTATTTAATTTAATATCTAGCTACTTCCAAAATTATTAATGAAACATAATGAAGCAAAAGTTGTATGAGCAAATGTTTGAAGAAATTTCTTTGCAGGTTGTTCTAACTATTGAAGTATTCATCGAAAAGAAGATGTGATTCAAAAATAGATATAAATGATTATTGTTTCAAATCCATATTTAGAAATATAAATAACTTAATTTCATTAAGTTCTTCAAATATTTTATCTCTAAGAAGGGCTCAGTGAAAAGATATGTCCTATTATTATGTTAGCAGATTATAAAGTGGGTATAACTAATATAAATGTTTTATAAACAGTAATTTCTGAAATGTTGAATTTTTGAATTAGCATTCAATGTATATTTCACAGTTTCAACTTGATTTAAGACATTGCTATTTGATACATGCCTTGGTTTCTATACATTGTTTTTACTTGAATCAAGTAGAATGGACATTCAGGACTGATTTCTTTTCATGCCCAAGAAATGGTAATGTTGCTTAAATTCTAATCATGGTTTTAAAATCTTGAACCTCTGTACTCTTAATACTTTGTAGAGTTTTTTCTGAGACTGTAGGAATTAACAGAAGATTTCAGTATCCAGAGCTCATGGACATTCCCAGGAAGGAAGTAGCTATTCAGATCAAGGGGAAACAAAATACAAACTTGCAATGCTTACAAATTATACAACGAGCAACATGAAAATATTTGATAATTGTATTGATCAATTAGGAGTTCTCAGGAGGATGTCACATGAAACTAGAAAGTTTGGGATTTTTAAAAAATAGACAAACAAACAAAAATAGAATTTTAACTTTTGTTCACAGAAGCCAGAGGAAGACTGGCTTACAATGCAAGTTCTAAGTCTGTGATACTGTGATATAAGAAATATATCTTTGATTTATGTCCCTGCTTCCTGGTACAGAGCTCCTAAAACACTTGTAATTTCTTGAGCAATAGGAGTGAGGAGCATCTTGTGTGATTTATAATTAGCCCATTTCAAGCATATCTCAGTTGATGTTAATGAGATAACTGGTTGCTGAAAGCCTCTAGGTAGCTTCAGGATGGAGGCTGGTTGGAACAGACTGTTTGATTAGGGGACTGGCACACTCCGCTGTAAACCCTCACCTCTGGGGAGAGGGGAAGGACTGTGAATTGAGTTAATCACCAACTGCCAATGATGTAATCAACCATGCCTGCAAAATGAAACCTCGATAAAAACCCTAAACAGTGGGGTTCAGACAGGTTCCGGGTCGGTGCCTGCATTTACGTACCGGGAGGGTCATACACCCCACACTCCACAAGTACAGACATTCCTGCCCTAGGGACCCTTCTGGGTCTCACCTCATATACCTCTTCAGCTAGCTGTTCATCTATATCCTTTATAATATCCTTTATAATAAGCCAATCAAGTAATAAAGTGTTATAGCAAATTGTCAAATCTGAGGATAGGGTCATGGGAAACCCTGCCTCATAGCAAGTTGGACAAAGCGTGGATAACCTGGGGACCCACTAATTGTGATTGGCGTGTCAAGCAGAGGAGAGTCTTATGGGACCGAATGCTTAACCAGAGAGGGATCTGCACCTACTCTGGGTAGATGGTGTCAGAAATGAATTACATTGTAAGGTACGCAGTGGCTGTCCACAGAGAATTGGAGAATTGTTTGGTGTGCAAAACCCACACATTTAGTGTGAGAAGCGTTGTGAGTAGAGAAACGTGCTTTCTTTTAAAGTCAAATTATACTAGATAAGGAAATAATATCAAAGTAAAATCTCGGGGTAAGAGAAAATAATTGAAACAATGATTTGTAATGTAAGGGTACTTAAGAGATTGGCAATTTTTCCTGGTATTTTGACAACTCAAGGAAAAAACAGGGAAAAACCTTAAGACTGAAAAGGTGAACTTATATATTTCAAAAGGAAGGATACAATGGAGTATTACTCAGCCATAAAAAGAAACGAAACTCTGGTATGTACTGCAATATGAAAGACCCTTGACAAAATTATGCTAAGTGTAATAAGCCAGTCGCAAAAGCAGAATATTGCATGATTCCACTTATATGAGGTATATGGAAGACGGAAATTTATCGAGACAGGAAGCTGAGTATCAGTTACTACTGGTTGGAAAGAGGGGGAATGGAAAGTTACTGTTTAATGGGTATGGAGTTTCTGATTGGGATGGTAAAAATAAATTTTTTTTTTTTTGGAAATAGTGGTGATGGTGATACAACATTGTCAATGTACTTGATGCCAATGTATTGTACACTTAAAATGGTTAAAATGGTTTATAGTGACTAAGAGAACACACAAAAATATATATTAAAAATAGTTAAAGTGGTAAGTTTGATACTGTACATATTTTACCACAATAAAAAGTTAATTTTTTTAAAAGAAAGGGGAATTCTTATAAATTACAGTCAGTTAATCTTATTATTCCTATTTTCAAGACAAGCAACTTTGAACTAATTGGGTTAGCCAAATAACTACTTGGTTACCTGCAGGAAGCCCAATTGGTAAATAAAATGATCAGTATGCCATAAAGAAATAATCAATTCATCTACAATTAAATGTAAATAATGAGGTAGTTCCACAGGAATTTGTCTGCAGAACACAACTATTTACTGTGTTTATCAACATGTGTTATTTCCCCTGAGGGGCCGGTGTGCTCCCTCCCATCCATTAATGAGAACTTACCACTGAACGTGCTTCCGTTTCTTTCTTCTGGCTACCAGAAAGCTCACACGAAGTCTGCCAGACTCATCTTATGACTGGCATATTTCTATTCTCCTTGTCCCTGGTACTAATCTTCTATCCCTACTTATAGCTTATTTCACTGCCGGTTTTCAAAAAATTGGATATTGTCTCAAATTCTTCGTGAAATGAGGCAGGTTGTAAAAAATAACAATGCAGTTTGATCCGTGGCATGGAATCTAATATTACAAGCATGCACCTTACATTTGCCGAGCACGCCTAAATGGATGATTTGGATGAGTTGGTGAACCTGTCTTCATGTCAATGGAACACACACACAGAGGTGCACACGCGCACACAAACACAGGCACTTGGTCCAAACTTCTGTGTCCATTTCCTCAGCGCTACCCTCAGAGAACTCATGATCTGGTTAGAAAAACAGCCTTCTTGCAGAGAAAGACAACTATCATATGATCTCCCTGATATGAGGAAGTGGTGATGCAACATGGAGGCTTAAGTGGGTAGAAGAAGAATAAATGAAACAAGATGGGATGGGGAGGGAGACAAACCATAAGTGACTCTTAATCTCACAAAACAAACTGAGGGTTGCCGGGGGGAGGGGGTTTGGGAGAAGGGGTTGGGATTATGGACATTGGGGAGGGCATGTGATTTGGTGAGTGCTGTGAAGTGTGTAAACCTGGTGATTCACAGACCTGTACCCCTGGGGATAAAAATATATGTTTATAAAAAAAAAAAAAAAGAAAAAAAAAGAAAAACAGCCTTCTTACTCATTATTTGAAATGTTAGAGGAACTAAGGCCGTTGTTAAACAAAAATAACTGGAAAGCACAAATGCTTATGCATACAAATGAAACAAACAAACAAACAAACAAAAAACAAGCTATAACTTTGAATAGGGGCACAATCTCCAGGGATGTGCAAAATTTTTTAAAAAGACTTCAAATTTAAAAATTGTTGATTAACAATATGTGGAGTGGATCACTGTTCATTTTCACTTTGGTTCTTGTTTTGAAATCATTCCACACCCTGCTTCTCTTAATCATACATTTTGAGAGCTGATTCAATCTAGTGTTTTAAGTAATTACCTTAATGTTCATGACTTCAAGCTACAAGTCCCATTTTCAACTTTTACTAACCTATTGGACCATTTTGGAAGAAAGCACTGGACTGGGTGACCAAACTGTTAAATTATGACTAAAGTCCTTTCTAAAACAGAGGTCTGTAATGATACAGGAATACAAAATTTTTGAATTAGAGAACAGAAATAATTGGTTCTATTCCTCTCGTCTTACCAGGTCTTTGATATTAAGTGTCCAAGGTGCTATCATTGTCACTAGGGTCAAGGTCAGGATCGCAGTCCCGGTCTTTTCCTGCTCACCTCTGTCATCCCAGCTGCGCTACGATGTACCTGAGAATGGGCACCAGCATTTACGCATCTTCAAACCCCAGTCCTGACGGGAGGACCTAAGTGCCCGACTATACACAGGTCCCCGTGTTAGGGATATTTCTCTATTCTAGAATGCTTAAATTGAAATTCCAACACCGAGAAATAAAGACTCACTCCTTTCATTTCTCATTTCATATTTCTTTTCTGCAGAAACCCACGAGTACACAAAGTGATGAGGAACAAAGGTAATGAATGAATTCCCAGGCCCCATGTAGAGGAATAATTAATCCATTTGCTTCTCATTTTGATTCTGTACCTCCCTTAAAATTTATTATTAGAATTGAGCAGATGCCCTCTACAAAGGGTTTTCCTCATAATGAAGTCAGAGCCTGGAGAGTCAGGGTACTGCCGCCTAACTCTGCAGGCAAACAGGGGGACTGTGGAAGTCCTTGAAAACATATGTTCTTTCAAGTAAAACCTTGAACTTCAAGAATTAACTCAAAATTACACTAGAGTCTTATCACCCTGCAATTTTTGACTTTCTGAACTGTATGCATATTTCCCGTCCATCAACAGTACACAAAACCATAGAAGTTACACGAATATGGAATAATCTAGAAGATAATTTTAATTGGGAAGAATGTCATCAAAGCCTGAAACCAAAAATTTAGGCGAATTTCATGGTCTAGAGGCCTGGCAAGGAGATGAATATAGGAATCATTTCGGTTATATGTTAGAATTCCTACAATCCTTTCATTTGGCTGCTGGAGTCAAAAAACACAGGCCGCTCAAGGGTTAATGTCTATTAGGAAGTTTTTCCTGTATTGTCTGGGGCACAGTTCTACAAGGCACAGGAAACACACCTAGATCTAGTTATATTTCATTGACTTGTCCCACATTTAATATGTGCTACTAATGCTAATAAAAGAAAAGCAAAATAAACTAAGGGGGTCAGAAATTAAGACCAGGTGAATACATGTCAGGATCTAGAATAATGTTTCATAAATAATATGTGGTCAATAAATACTACCCCCTCTTTCTGACTTCAGATATCACTTTTCCCTGGTATATTTATTCCTAGCCCTTTTGTGTCTTCTGGACTAATATATAAATTATTATGATGATTATTAAGTGGGCTACATGCTCTGGGGCTTGAAGTCATGACCCTGAGATCAAGACTGAGCTGAAATCAAGAGTTGAACACTTAACTGACTAATCCACCTAGGTGCCCCTGGACTAATGTATTTACTTATTTATTTACTGAAATATTTAATTTATTTATTTCACAGACAGAGCTCACAAGTAGGCAGAGAGTCAGGCAGAGAGAGAGAGGGAAGCAGACTCCCTGCTGAGCAGAGAGCCCGATGTGGGGCTCGATTCCAGGACCCTGGGATCATGACCTGAGCCGAAGGCAGAGGCCCTAACTCACTGAGCCACCCAGGTGCCCCTGGACTAAGGTGTTTAAACTTACTCTTTTTACATTCCTGTTTTCTTTAACTTCTTTCTGTTAATGACTTCTACTGAGTTTTCTTCCCCTTATTGGGGTCGGGTTCAGAAAACTAGTAAGAAGTAACATCACCGATGTTAAAAACTTCATGTCCTCCAGCAGTACCCCACACTGTGCTACCTTTCTGAACGTGTGGTCAAGGCAGAACTCCTCCTGGGAATGTGGAGCCAAAGTAAAGCCATTAAATGGGTCATCCTTATCCTAAAATGGGCAGAGTAGGGAGGGTGTTCACATCTGGGATTCTCCTAGAATTAGAGCTTCTAGTTCAAGGCTGTTGTATCATATACTAACTAGTTCAATGAGTTAATCTCATCACATACCCAAATTAGCTTGAGTATAATATAACAAAATGATAAAATTAAATAAACAAAACATGACTTATGTATCAGAGATAGAAGACTTGATCTGACGCTAGTCTTTAGGTTGGCGCTGGAAGTTGGCCAGAGAAAGAGATGTGCTCAATGCTTTGTAGATTTTACTGGCTTGGTCAAGAGAGGAAGGGCTTGCCATGCTAACCGGAACTCTTTGTGAGTTTATATAAACATTGTGCTGAATCAAGGGTACTTTCCAAGTCTAGGAGACAGATCTCACTAAATAATTTTTCTTCCAGTGCCTACTCCATACCAGGCACTCTTACAGTTGTGGACAATTTGTCTGACATTCTATGACCTTAAAAAAAATTACTTTTCCTTCTGCTCTCTTGCTAAAAGTTGGATAAGAAACACGAATACAATATATTGCCACTGATTATTTCTACATCCTCTTTTATGCCAGTCAGAACGATAAACTAATTGTTACTGATGAATTTACAATCACATTTGAATTCCCCAATATCTTTTCTTCCCTTTAAACATTTTTTTCTAGTAACAATGATTAATATTTGCCTAACATTTGAAATCATTTTCAACCAGTTAACCTCCCACATCTTTCTGAGAAGCCCAGAATTTTAAGTCCATTCTGTAAAGAAATAAGACCAGAATCATCCTTGTAGTTTATCCCTGGCTATCAAATTTGCTAACTTCTTTAGTTGGAAAGGAGAGAAGGAGTGGAGGAAGGTGCCTTTGGCTGGTATAGGTCAGGAATCAACATGAGGCAGCGTTTAACAACGTTTCAATTATGAAGTGAATGAATAATATTATGAAGTCTCATGAAAATTATAATAAATTATTTCAGAGAACAGGAAGGGCATGGCAAATGAAAGTCCCATAATATCTATCCCAACCCCATTGACTCTGTAAGACTTGAATTTTGAAAAATTTACTTAGACACACTAAAAAAGTTCACTTATTTTATTTTTAAAATCCAAACCGAACATGTTAAAAAATAAACTTATTTTTTCTTCAGTATGTGCAAGAAGGCATGCTCGCAGGAGCCGATATTTGACAGATCACTCTGGAATGTGCACTCAGCTATGTGCCATGAGAGTGTCTCCTAATTTTGTAAGAGGGACTAAGGCTAAGGGGCATCTGCTAAGCATCAAAGAATCACATCTGGGGTTTCTGCGTAGTGATCTCTAACACAAACGAATCCGACGAGTATAAGATGTTTTAAAGAAAAAGCAAAACTTATCTCCTTACCTATTGTTATTGTCATCCATGATAACTTAAAAATAATGCCTTCACAAATTTGAACGGTACGGCAGATATTAAATGCATTCCCATGGGAATAGATTACGAACGGTGTCTTCACTTGGCACTTTGTTTTCTAACTCAGCAGCCGCTCAACATTCTCTCAGCTCTCCCTCATTTCCACTGGACTGTCCATACTGCTGAGAGAAATGCGGAATTGACATTCCTCCAAACCAGTTAAGAAGGTCACTGAAAACATTTTAATATGGTTGGAGGTAATCTCTTTCACTGAACATTCTGCAGAGAACTTTTTTTTCCCCCTTTTTTCCCCTCTGATGTACAAAGACAGTAGTTCATTGTGCAAATTGCACAGAACATTATTCTTTTTGAATGTAGGTCAGCAGACAGTGTTGATTTCTGCAGCCTGGCCCTTATATTTCTGTATATGTAATAGTTACACGGGAGCAGTCCCGCTTTCCCATGGCAGAGAGATCTTTAATGGGATAACCACAGACTATCATGGAACTGCCCAACACAGGGGACCCATTTTCATCCCAGACTGAGTGAGGAGAGCTGATTCTTCTTGTGGAAAGGAAGAGCAACTGGGTGGCTCCGTGGGTTAAGGGACTGACTCTTGATTTCGGCTCAGGTCATGATCTCAGGGTTGTGAGATCAAGCCCCACACTGGGCTCAGAGGGGAGTCTTCTAGATTCTCTTTCTCTCTCTCTCTCTCTCTATATATATATATATATATAAATATATATTTTTTTAAGGGATGAGGCTCTAGCATCACCCTTCCACCAGCATGAAGCAACACGGAAGGTGACACAGAAGCAGATTCACAGAAAAGCGCTCAGAAGAGAAATTCATCCCTTGTTAAGAAGTAAATAAGAAATGGAACGTATGATAAAATATTAGGGGAAAAAAGCTTCCTTGGGGCTATGTTTGAGGTACATGCACAGCATCTATCAATGTGGAAAAGCAGCATCATCTACAAATAATAATAAGGATCACAAACAGAAAATCATGCCGGAGCAGAATGACGTGTCGCATTGGGAAAATAAATGATCGGCAGAGTAGGTCAGCGCAGAGATGGACATTTTGATTAGACTGACTATCCGTAAACATGCCCTCCAATTCCTTAGTTTTCTTCCTCTTCCCCCGTTGCCCCGTCATCTCCTTTTCTCTTTCTTTTTATTAACCGAACTACACAATCTCCTACCTATATACCTACCTACCTATCCATCCACTCAAATACACCGACGCTCCTTTGCGCAAGTTCACTATGCGTTCCAGACATCTACCTTTTCCTTCACCATTTTCAAGGACTTTTTTCATGATCTGCATAAAATCGAGGAACTAACGTGGGTGGTGCCCAAAGCACTGCATAACTATTTGGGTGCCAGGAACTGATCAACCTCACAAGAGATATCCTTCCCTTCAGGACCCTAAGTCAGCCCAGACTCATTTCGACTGAGAGGTGCCACAATTTGCACCATGGACATTAAAAATATTTAGCAGGAATGACAAAAACCGTGCTATGCTTACCTTAGGCATCAGTGATCTCCTTCCTCTCCTTAACAAAAACCCACCGCTCACTTAAGGCTAGGCAATCCCGCTCACACCTAAAAGATGCGTTGGCAGCATCTTGATGTGACTAGTGTTGGGTTACTCATGTACCACATAGGTAAAGTGTTTTACTTCCTTGAAGCCTTCTTTTTTTTTTTTTTTTTAAGATTTTATTTATTTGACAGAGATCACAAGTAGGCAGAGAGGCAGGCAGAGAGAGCAGAGGAAGCAGGCTCCCTGCTGAGTGGAGAGCCCGTTGCGGGGCTTGATCCCAGGACCCTGAGACCATGACCTGAGCCGAAGGCAGAGGCTTAACCCACTGAGCCACCCCCAGGCTCACCTCCTTGAAGCCATCTTAAAGGAAGCGCTGACAACTTTCTTTGTCCCTCCACTTACTGTAGGCCCGGAAGAGAGATGTGACGACTGGAGCCCGCATTGCCATTTTGGACCTGATCCAATACCCCATCGGCAGAAGGGTGAAGGCTTATGAAACACCCAAATGGCACCATGAAGCTGCCATTGCCTGGGACTTACAGTAAGTGCAAAAGTCCATCCCTGGAGAGGTAAGTCACAATTTTTTGGCAATCTCTTACCTGAGCATGCACAAAATACTGATAAAGTAGGTAAAAGTCAACATGAAAAACTAAATAAAGTACTAATTAACAGAATTTCAGTGCTTCTTTTTTTTTCTGTTAGTATGAAACCAAATATAACTCTAAAAGAGAAAAGCATCTGTTCTAATAAGTTTTTTTTTTTTTCACCTTTTTTTTCATATCCATGTAGGTTGCTTGGCTTTAATAAAAATTATATTCCATTTAAATTTGTTACTATTCAATAGTATTTTCATCGTGAATTACTATGATGCATGAGTTTCATGCCTTGACTCAAGTCCCATTTTATGTTGATGTTATACTTTTTAAATCTTTTTTAAGATTTTATGTATTTATTTGAGAGAGAGAGCACTGTGAGAAAGAGAAGGCACGAGCAAGGGGGAGGGGTGGAGGGAGAAGCTGAGTGAGCAGCTATGCCCATGAGGGACTCCATTCCAGGACTCTGGGATCATGATCCGAGTTGAAGGCAGACGCTTAACCTACTGAGCCACCCAGGTGTTCAATGTTGACGTTTTAGAAGACAATTGCTTTTTTCCTCCTCCAAACCCAAACAGCACTTAGGTGTACATATCATTCTTTTGACACACCAACATTAACTAGATTATAAACTCAAGGAAGACAAGATCTTAGTATTTCACATGACTCACAGGGAAGTGATTTATGCACAGTGGGTTTTAAATGTTACTGGTATATATGCTGTTTATCTGTCTTATGTAAAATATCATTTCCATTAAATCTTAGGAAGGCCAGCCTTATTTTTAATAATGGAACTATTTATTTCACCAGTTTCCTTCACAATTCCAGCTGTCTCCAAAGGGTGAAAAACAAAGGTCTAAAATACATGACCTTGTAAAATCAAGGAGAATAAAATCTATGAATATCTGAAATCTAAAACTTTTAAATGCCATTAATAAAGACATCAAAATTCTGTTTAACATACTTTGCATCTCTAATGTTCTTAACAAAACATGCATTTCAAGCAGAAGTTTTAAGAGTTTTAAATCACAGATTTTCGCAGCATTTCCTTCCGGCAGCTGATGAAAATTGGATAATATACAATCAGAACACTTTTTCTACACATTTTAAATTGATTGAAAAATAGAAACAGATTTAACATTCAAAAAGACACATTTGCAACCGTTATATAAAAATGGTCTGATCTGATTTAGTAGATACTAGGTATAGAAACTTGGAGCTGACAGCATTCTTTGCGATGTTTTAAAACAGAGGGAACGTATTACAGCACCCAAGCTGCTACTCTCTCAAAATAAGTGCCTCTGACTAACAGTTTGAATCTTCTGAAAGGACTATCGTAAAAGAAAACCTTCCAGTTAATGAAAGGCATTTTCCATATATCATTGCAGGTACCGGCCTGACATTAAATCAGTTATGAAGAGTTTTCAATATAAAAACATAAAAATAATAAATTGCTGAACAGGAAATAGAGGAAATACAACACATTTGCATAAGATTTGAAAGTTCAGCATTTATTACCATCTTTAATATGATATATTACTTGGCAATTGAAAAATAACTAGGTGACTATACAGGTTGTCAGTCTGCATTAACTAGGTGTGTATTCAAAGAAAATAAATAATGAGCAAAAGTACCTGCCTTACATCATGTTTACTAAGCTATAAAGGCATTGGCTACATGTCCAGAAATGCAGTCCAGAGAACACAATCCTCTTAAGTAAGAGGAATCATATTTATGGCTAGAAAGATATCACATTTACTCTCAAATACTGCTTGACTCAAGTAATTCATTCTTTTCCAAATATAAGGTAAATATAGGTCATTTTTCTCTGCATAATTTGCTTCTCTTTCTTTTCTGTATGGTGATTGGGCACCATTCCTATGTGTTTTTCAGAAGGCCAGGTCACAACAGCTAAAATGTAAACGACTGTTAGAGGAACTGAGAAGAGAGATTTGAGAAGAAAGAGTCTTAACTCTTCCACCCTCAAGCACTTCAATGTCCCTGTCTATTATCATTCTGGTACCAAGCCAGGGCTCTAGACACTGGGTCCATGGAGTTCACCTAACCAACCACATGAGTAAGAGCAACCTTCTATCCAATAATAAAAAAGCCTCTAAAAAGAAAAAAAAAATTGTGAGTAAATAGGATACATTTTGCTTATGTAAGAAATATTCTAATAAAAGTATGGTTTGTGTTATGAAGCTTTCTTCTCAAAACGCATCTTGACCACATTTGAAATATGAATCACCAAGCACCAGTTAATAGAAAGAGACGGTTGCATGCAAACTTACATATTAGTAAAAAAAAAATTTAAAAAATCCTAAAAGAAATAACAACATTAAATTCAGGGAATGTAAACTACATGATAAAAATGGTTATATAATAAAGAAAGTTAGCTTATATAGGATTCTCACTCTAAACATTATTATTATTAATATTTATAAATAAAGTAGCCAATTTATTATTCAAACTAGAATATTTTGGGGAGTCAAATGGGGAACTATTAGTCATAGGCATTCCCTGAGAAAATGTGAAGAAAACCAGGAGATGTGTTCACTCTATTTATAAAAGATGGGAGGGT
This sequence comes from Mustela lutreola, assembly GCF_030435805.1. Classification (NCBI taxonomy): domain Eukaryota; kingdom Metazoa; phylum Chordata; class Mammalia; order Carnivora; family Mustelidae; genus Mustela; species Mustela lutreola. Next base: position 29,972,035 of record NC_081307.1, read on the forward strand.
CCCTCATTTGGCTGGAGTTAAAGACCATGAGATATCCTTAAACTTTCCCAAATGAAAACAGATTCATCGCAATTCTTTTGTCTATTGTGGAAAATTATAGTGAATTATTAAAACTTCCACACATGGCCATGACCAAATAATGGGAACTGGGCATCCTCTCTCACCCTAAACAACAAAGAAACTGAACAGAATATATAAAACAACTGTTTTGAGGCAATGGGTAACAGGCAGCAGAGGACTGTGATCTTCGAGAGACAGGAAGTCCATAAAGGAAACAGTGTTTGTTGTGGCTATCTGCCCTATGCAGTGTCCAGAATGCATATAAGGAAGTAGAGCCAAAGTAGAGCACTGTGTTATCATTAGTCAGAGTAGGCAGAGGTCAGAGTTCAGGACAACAGAAGCATCTAGAAACTTGCATGGTAGGGTACAAGAAATGAGTATGCTCCCAGTAGGATTAAGAGAAGTAAAGAGTGAAAGACTGCGTGGAGATTCTCGGGGGTCTTTGGCTAAGGATTGGATTGCACATACAGGGGGTGACATTCCAGGTGATGGAACAGAGTGGGCTCTTTACTGTGAGGCTGAGAGTTGATATTTCTGTTGATCTCTTTCGTCTGGGGTCATGCAGGATTGAGAGTTGTTAAAGCCAACTGAGTCCGAGTGGTAAGAATACACTGAGTATTTGAAAGCACTGAATTGAAATTATAGACAGGCTACAAACTGAGAGTAAAGATAAAGACTTAGAGTAAAGGATATGCCCTAAGGCCTAGGATGAAAGGGAGATACAGCCACCTTAACAAAAAGTAAAATCATCCTAACGGTTTAAAAATAATCTTGAGTTAGGGGTGCCTGGGTGGCTCAGTGGGTTAAAGCCTCTGCCTTTGGCTCAGGTCATGAGCCCAGGGTCCTGGGATGGAGCCCCGCTTCGGGCTCTCTGCTCAGCGGGGAGCCTGCTTCCCCCCTTCTCTCTGCCTGCTTCTCTGCTTACTTGTGATCTCTCTGTCAAATAAATAAATAAATAAATAAAATCTTTAAAAAAAATAAGTAAATAAATAAAAATAATCTTAATTTAGCGGTCTACCAGAACAAAACTCAACACCTTTAAAGGAATATAACATAAACCAAATTCTCCTGTAATTCTTTATGACAAATATCCGTAGTGTTCAGAGTATAATTAAAAATTACTGTAAATGTGGAAAAGCAGAAGAATGTGACTCATGAGCAAGGAAAAGCAAGCAATCAAAATATACCCCATAAATATCTAATCTAACATTAGTATCTAATATCCTTAGATACTAAAATATCTAAACTTAGATACCAAAGTGAGCTGACAATGACCTGAAACAGTTATTATAAATATGCTCAAGGACTTAAATGAAAACAGGTACACAATAATTAAACACATGGAGGACTATCAGTAGAAAACAGAATATCTAAGTACTTTTGTAAGTAGAAAAGTAAAATAACTAAAGTGAAAATCCACTGGATAACCTTAGCAGAATATTGGAGACTGAAGAATAAAGGGTTGGTAAACTTGAAAAGAGATCAAAGAATATTACCCAATCTGAAGAACACAGAGGAAAAAAAAAAAGATTAAAAATAAATGAATAGGTATCCATGGGCAATTTTTAAAAATCAGTCTTAACCTAAAGCTCACACTTTGTACAAAAAAATAACTCAAAATGGATCAGAGATTTAAATGTAAAATATAAAAGCATAACATTTTTAGAAAAAAAGAAAAAGAACAACATAGAAAAAAGTCTGAGACCTAAAACTAGGTGAAGAATTCTTACACTTGACCCCCAAAGCATTACCCATAAAAGAAAAAGTTGATAACTTTGCCCTCCTGAAAATGAGAAACTTTTGCTCATGAAAAACTCTTTTAGGAGAGTTACAGAAAATATTTGCAAATCACATATCAATAAAGGACTTGTTTCTAGAATATATTGATTACTCTCAGAATTTAGCATTAAAAAACAAACCAACCCAATAAGTAAATAGGCAAAAGACAGGAAAAAAAAAATTCGCCAAAGATGAATATGCCTGGAATAAAACCACATGAATGGATGTTTAATATCATTAGCTATTTTGAAAATACAAATTACTATCATAATGAGGTATCACTACAGACTTATCAGAATGGCTAAAATAAAATACTGATAATGCCAAATGCTGAGAAGGATGTAAAAAAAAAGTACCATTCATACACTGCTAGTGGGAATGTAAAATACTATAACCAATTTGGAAAATAGCTTGATATTTTCTCTTTTTTTAATTTAAATTCAATGAGCCAACATATAGTACATCATTAATTTCAGATATAGTATACAGTAATTCATGAGTTGCATATGACACCCAGTGCTCATCACATCATGTGCTCTCCTTAACACCCAAGCCCACTTGCCACCCCCCACTTCCCCTTCCACAGTCTTTTGTTTCCCAGAGTCGAGGGTCTCTCATGGTTTGTCTCCCTCTCTGACTTCTTCCCATTCAGTTTTTCCTCCCTTCCCCCATGATCCTCTGCACTATTTCTTATATTCCACACATGAGTGAAACCCTATGATAATTAACTTTCTCTGATTGACTTATTTCACTTAGCATAATACCCTCCACTTCCAACTATGTCGATGTAAGTGGTAGGTATTCATCCTTTCTGATGGCTGAGCAATATTCCACTGTATATACGGACCACATCTTCTTTATCCACTCCTCTGTTGAAAGACATCTAATCTCCTTCCACAGTTTGGCTATTGTGGGCATTGGGGCTATGGGGTGCGGGTGTCCCTTCTTTTCAGTACATCTGTATCTTTGGGGTAAACATCCAGTAGTGCAATTGCAGAGTTGTAGGTCCTATTTTTAACTTTTTGAGGAAACTCCATACTCTTCCAGAGCAGCTATGTTTGACATTTTCTTTTAACATTAAACATGCATATACCAGACAACCTATCAACTGCACTTTTAGGCTTTTATCACAGAGAAGTATATTTTTATGAGACATTTGTACATAAGTGTTCATAGAAGCTTTAGTAGTCTCCAAACTGGAAACTGTCCTTCAAAGGATACGTGGTTAAACAATTTGTGGTACATTCATGATGTGGAATGCCACTCAGCAATACAAGGAAAGGATTCTTGATACATACGATAACTTGGATGAACCTCAAAGGAGTTATAGTAGGAAAAAAAAAGTCAAAGTTCACATACTATATGATTCCATTTATATGAAATTCTTTAAATAACAAAATTATGGAGACCAAGTACAGATTAGTCACTGCCAGGGGTTAGGAATGGGGAAGGATGTGTGTAGGTGTCAACAGGTGAAATGAAGGATCCTTGTATTTTTAAGAACTTGTAATGATGAAATTGTAGTGATGAAATTGCACAGAACTACTGACACACACATACATACAAATGAGTGCATACCTAACTAGTGAATAAGTTCTGTGGATTATAACGATATCAATTTTCTAGCTTTGATACTGTAATATAGTCACGCAAGCTGCAAACACAGGCAAGGTTGGATTAAAGGTTCACAGACCTCCATGTACATTTCTTTGAAACCTTCTGTGAATCTATAATATTTCAAAATAAAAAAAGTCAAAAATATAAAATAAATGAACACACCCTTAGTAACCCAGAGGAAAATATCAAGTAATCCAACATACATTTCACTGAAGTTCAGAGGAGAGAGGAGAAAATATTTGAAAACAAGGAAAAAATACTTAACACACTAATAAACTAACATTCTAATTTTTTAGATCCAAAAGTTCAGCAAAAACCATGCAGGAAATACAGACAAAAAGAAAAACAAAAACAGAAATAAGCAAAGAGGTACCTAGTCACATCTGGGCTGAAAACCAAGGATAAAGAGAAAATCCTGACATCAGTACAAAGAGTAAAAGACTCATTACATATAAAGCAACAGTTCTTAACTGGGGGCAGTTTTGTCCCCTGGAAAATCTGGCCATTTCTGGAGACATATTTGATTTTCATAACTCGGAGTGGTTGTAGGTGCTAATGGCAACTCCGTAAGGCCAGAGATGCTGTCAACCATTGTACAACACTTAGGGAAGCCACCCACAACAAAGAATTGTGTGGCTTACCATATGTAAAGAGCTAACCCGAGAAATCTTATTAAAAGGAAATAATAATAGGAATGATGGCCACCTTCAGATCAGAAGCAATGGAAACCAAAAGATGATTAAATGACACCTCTAATGACAGGGGAAAAAAAAAAAAGTCTCTCAACCCAAAATTCTATGTCCAGTTTAAAAAAAAAGAAAGAAAAAAAGAATAGAAAAGAAAAAAAATCTTTTAAAATAGAGTAACGATTTTCAGATAACTGAAAGCTGAGAAAATTTGTCACTAGCAAACCTGTCTTGCCAGAAATGCTACAGAAATATCTTCAGGCTAAAGGGAAATGATACCAGATGGAAAGTTGATCTATGGAAAGGAATGAAGAATATGTAAAATGATAAATATATGGGGAGATATATATGTTATATTTCATACATATATTGACATATTATATGCTATAATTTTAATAATTATATACTATTGCATATAATTATATATGCATATGTCTACATATGTATGTATACACATATACACACAAACACACACTCTTTTTTTCCTTCTCTTAGTATTATGGGTTGAACTAAAGCTCCCCAAATTCATATGCTGAGGTCCTAAACCCCAGCATCTGTGAATTTGACCTTATTTGGAAATTGGGTCTTTGCAGTTTTGTCATCACATTTAGATGAGATCAATAGGCAGGACCTGATTCCAGTACGACTGAGGCCCATCCAAAAAGGGGAAACCAGGATGCAGAGACATGTGTCTGGGCACAAGGAGAATACCCTGTGAAGACTGGAATTCTGTTGCCACAAGCCCAGGAATTAGCAGAAGCTTGGGGACAGACCTGCGACAGAGCTTCCCCAGCACCTACAGGGAGCACAGCCCTACACTCACCTTGAGCTGGGATTCGTTGGCCAGCGGAACTGGGAGACAATACATTGATTTTGTTTAAGCCACACAGCCTGCAGCTTGTTACGCAACCCTACTACCAAACTAATACACTTAGTTTCTCTAAACAACAGACCCTTTATGGCAAAAATAATAATATGAAATTGCCGTGTGTTCATGTGTGTCGAACTAAAATGTATGACAAAAAAACAGTACAAAAATGAAGGTTCAAATGAAATTTTGTTTTTCTAGTGTTTTAAAATGTTTTTCAAAGCATACTAAGTAGATTGTCATAAGACGGCATGTTGTAAACATGTAAAAAGTTATCTTAGGTACAACTAAAGAGCCTGAATGAAGGAATTAAGGTGGCTATTGAAAATTTTTTTTTTGATTAGGGGCCCGTGAGTGGCGCACTTGGTGAATGGCAGACTTGTGGTTTCAGCTCGTATCATGATCTCATGGTTGTGAGACTGAGCCCATCTCGAGCTCCACACTCAGTGCAAAGCGTGCTTGAGAGTCTCTCTCCTTCTCCCTCAGACTCTCTCTCTCTCAAATAAATAAATAAATCATCAAAAAAATTTTTGGATTAATTCCCCTAAAAAGAAATGAGGAACTGAAGAGTCAAAATGAAATGCAATAAATAGCAAAATTGTAGATTTAAATTGTAACAATTTATTATATGCAATGAGCTGAACCCTCCAATTATAAGGCATACCAGAAAAATACAAGAAAGAAGTATATATTATCTTAAGAAATTCACCTTCGTCACAAGACACCAATAGATTGAAAGTAAAAGACTAGGAAAAGATACACCACATAAACAATAGGCAAAAGTAGGTGATAGAGCTCTGTCTGCATCAGACAAAGCAGACACAAAGATAGAGAATGTTGCAAGTGAAAGAATATTTCATAAATAGAAGCCTTGATTCTTTAGGAACTTACAATAACCTTAACAACAGGCATATGTGTATGCAGGTAACAACAAAGCTTCAATAATGCATGAAATCAAAATGTTGACAGAACAACAGAAAAACTGGTAAATCTATATTCATAGTTAGAGACTGTTAGGACCTTTCTCTCAGTATTTTATAGAATGCATAGATTAAAAAATGTTAGGATAAAGAGGATTTCAACCACATGACCAAACAAATTGAAGAAGTTTATATTTATATAACACAACACCCAACAGTTTCATAGTATGTATTTCTTTCAAACGCACTTAGGACATTCACCAAGATAGCCATTATGATGTAATCAGCTACAAAATAAAATGTCTCAACAATTTCAAAAGATGGAAATCTCACAAAATGCAACTCTAAAGAGAGAGAGATTAAATTAGAATAAGAGATCTAAAAAAATCTCTAAGTATTTAGAATTAAAACAACACCCTTCTAAATAATCTGCAGTAAATCATAAAGGGAACCAGAGGATATTTGTAACTAAATGACAATGAAAATATCATGAATAAGAATTGGGATGTAGTGAAAGTAAAGATCCAAAAGAAATTTGTAGCTTTATAATATTGATATAGGAAAAGAAGAATGATTTAAAGATATAATCCAAGTTACTCTCTTAAGTATTTAGAAAAAGAAGATCAAATTAAAATGAAAAGAAAAAACAGTAAAAATAAAAATTAATTACATTTTAAAAAGACAGAAAATTTACAATCCAAAAGTTGGTACTTTGAAAAGACTAATAAATTTAATGGAACTCACAGAGCTGATCAAGAAAAAATATTAAAAGAAAAAACCACAAATTAGCAATGTCAGGAATGACAGAAGAAATAGGACTATAAATGATATAGAAATTTAAAGGATAATAAAGGAATATTATGAGCATTTGTTGGAAACTGATAGCTTATATGAAATAAATATGTTGAAAAATTCAATTTACCAAAATTAACATAAAAATAAAAAAAATGTAAAAGCTCTGTATCTTTTAAAGAATTAAATTTGTAATTACAAATTTCCCCAGTAAGAAAACTTCAAGCTGAGATGGATTGTCTGGTGAATTCAATCAAGTTTTATGGATAATGAATCTAGAAAAGTTATAAGAAAAGACCAGAGGAGGGAAGACTTAGATACCTTCTAGTTCATTTAATGAGGTTAGCGGTACCATAATAATAAAACCTGACAAAAATTCTTGAAGAGGAGACCAATGTCCTCCAGAATATAAAGCTAGCTAACTTCTAGGAATCAAATGTCAAGTCAAATCCAAGATTATATAAAATGGTCATACGTCACAACAAAGTGGGGATTTATACTGGGGATGCAAAAAGGGTTTAGGAATTACAAGATCAGTTGAATCCACCAAATCATCAGGAAAGGAAGAAATGTCACATAGTCATTTCAATATGTGCAAGAAGAAATTCATTTGACAAAATTCAACACCTATTCATTATAAAGAACACTTAAACTTGGATCAGACAAAACTTCTTTAGTCTGAAAAAGCACCTACAAAAAGCCTAAAGTTAACATCACACTTATTGATAAAAGATTGAAAACTTTCCTTTTGGGGCCAGGAACAGGCAAAGATGTCTGTTCTCACCTTCTATGTCATATGGCTCAGGTCGCCCAAACTAATACGATAGCAAAGAAAAAGACATAAAAGGCAAAAAGATTGGGAAAGGTGAAGTAAAATTCTTTATTCATTGACAAAGTGACAATTTACATAAAAATCCAGAGGAGCTTGCAGAAAAATTACTAGGAGTAGTAAGGCAATTTGAATGATTGCAGGATATAAAGTAAAAAAAAATCAGTGGTATTTCTGCATAATGGCAGCAAGTGATGAAATGTTAAATGTGAAAATTTAAATGTGGCTTATAATAGCACAAAAAGCAAAATATTTAAGAATAAGCTTTACAAATATGTGAAAATTCTACAGTGAAAAGCATAACATGTTTAAAAAAAAAAAAGATCTAAGTAGAGAGTTACCATGTTCATGTATTGGAGAACTCAACATTTTAAAAATAGTTATTTCTCTTCAAATTGAACTATAGACTGGTTGCAATCTAATCAAAATCTCAACAGGACTTTTTGATTTTCTCTTCACTTTTTCCTTTCTTCCTTCCTTTCTTCCTTCTCTCCTTCTTTCTTTCCTTCTTTCCTCCCTGCCTCCTTCCTTCCCTCCCCCTTTCTTTCTTTCTTTCCATTTTCCCTTTTTTTAAATACAACTTTTCTAAAATATAAATGGAAATATAAAGGATCTAAAGCTAAAACAATCTTGAAAAGGATAACACAATCTTGAAAAGGATGTAATGTAAGTTGGAGGACTTACATTACCTGAATTCAAGACTACGTTGTTCAAGATAGTCTGGTAGTGGTATAGAGATAATGAAACAGATCAATAAAATAAAATAAGCAGCTCAGAAACAGATATGATCTATTTGTTTTCACTAAGTGCCAAACAGATTCAAATGGGAAGGAATTATTTTTTCAATAAATTGTGCCAGAATAATTGCAATAAAAATGTGTAAAGAATGCATCTCAACCCCTACCTCAAACCATGCACAAAAATTAATTCAATATCATCATAAATCCAAATGTAAGACCAAAGCTTTAATGATTTCAAACTTGATGTTGGCAAATATTTCTTAGAGAGAACACAGAAAGAATGAACCATACAAGAAAAAAAATGACTAATTCATCAAAATAAAAAGTTATTTATCAAAAGAGATAGTTAAGGAGATAGACAAGCCACAGACTAGTGACAAGATTCACTGTATATAAAATCTAACGAAAGTCTTATCTCCAAATTATATTTTAAAAACTCCCACAAATCAAGCTAACACAGCAAATGGGCAAACAATTCAAATAGACCCTTCAAAGGAAAACGAGATATATAGATGTCTAACAAACACAAAAATATCCGTACACCACTAATCACAAAGGTAATACAGAGTAAAGCCACAGTGAGCGCACAAAAAAGCTAAAACCCAGAAGACTAATAACATCAAATGTTGGTAAAGATTTGGGAGAAATGGAGCTCTCATGCATCTCTGGTGGGAGTGGAAAATGGGTCAAAGACTTTAAAGCACTGTTGAGCAGTCTGTTCTACAGTTAAACATACACCTGCTCCATGACCCAGAAATCCACACTTTGATATTATTCCAAGAGAAATGAATACACATGGCCACCAAAGACTTTTACAGAAATGTCTGTAACAGCTTTATTCATAATATGTAAAACCTGGAAACAACCTGAATGCCCCATGAGAAAATAATAAAAATAGATAGGGCAGTATATTAATTTAATGAAATACTACTGAAGAGTAAAAGAAAAAAGGCTGAACTTAAAACTACTTTTAAACTAAGCAACAGCCACGAGACTCAAAAATACCACATTGAATAAAAGAAGCTAAAAGCAGAAAAGCACACATTGCACGACCACATTCAAATGAAGTTCAAGGGTAGGCAAAAACTCATCTCCAGATAGAAAGTTACTGATGAGGGAGAGTGGTTAGGGATTGACCCTGTCTTGATGACAGAAAGAACTCCTTGTTTTTCACACTTAATGCATATTAATAGCTGAATGGAATATATGCCAAGTAGCTATTTTTGTAATTCCCAACATTTTAAAAAGTTGAGATATTACTGTGTTGCATTTTTTGATGTCAATTTTAATCTTGCAACTCTATAAATACTTTATAACATACATATTCTTTAAAATAAATAGAAGAACCACTGAAGAGTTTTAAATAAGATAGGAAATATTACTTTAAATGTGTCTCTTATATGCAAAATGCACATAATTAAAGACAATTAAGTACATGTTCAAGAACAGGTTGAGGTGATAGAGATATACAGGAGACTACAGAGCTCTCTAAACTGGAGAGTATCTTTAAAATTTAGGAGTAGGTCAAGAAGTTTCTCCGGATAAAAGATAAATAACATATAATGGACAAAATTTGGTAAAATAGGCAGATAATTAATGACACTAAAGGTAAAAAACAAAGATGATTTGAATTATAGAAGTCATTTTTTAAAAACAGCACCAGTTGCCCTAAAATGAAAATTAAGTAGGGCAAGTCACATTTAATATATTATATTAATAATTAATTTTCATTGGTATATTAATAATTAATAAATTATTATATATTTCAGTATACAAGAAATCGAGCAGTGAGAGTTTTTTGGGAAAAGTAGGCCAGGTAGAAACTCTAATAATTTTGTCTCCAGGATCTTGACCAATAAATTACAATCTAAGCCATTAAGTGAAACATTTGGAGTGTTAAGGTTTAATTACTATTTCTTGGGAAGAAGCCTCAAAATTAACAGAGATGAGGAGGCTCTTAGCAAGGACTTCCCTTGAATAGATAACCGGAAAGGCAGTTACCTCTCTTGAAATAAATGTGATTCCATTTCTCATTTATTATGCTAAATACAATAAGGCCTTTAACAAATGTGACATTAAGCCTTTAGCTGATCTAAGTGTACCTCTACCTATTTTCTTGGTTCCTTTGAGAAACTGCAAGATCTTCATTATACATTAATTATCAATTTAAATCAGTCAATGCTAAAAGAAAATCTTTTGCTCTAATTATAAGCGACAGTTGCTGTAAACATTTGACGTGATGAATACCTTTCCTGATCTTGGGCAGGCTATAATTTATTAAGCACACATACAAGGAAAAACCCGAGTGGAGTGCTTAATCAGCAGTGACCCACAATTAAAACAGGTGATATTTGCTAGGTTTAAGAATAAAAGCAATATGACTCCAATTAGCTGTCAAATCATCTGGAAACACAGCTGTTGCATAAATAGAAAAATCACTCAGCCTTCCTGCTCACTTCTTCAATTTTTTCTTTATTTTTAAGCCATTTAAAAAGATAGTCCCTTTATTCACAAAACATTTAAAAACAGGGGAAACTAATTCGCAGTGTTGGAAGTCATGAGGGTAATTAACTGTGCTGGGTGGGGATTGGGGAAGGTGGGGAGACGGGAAATCTTCAAAAGGGCATGCGATTGTAGGGATCTACTGGGTTGCATGTAACACTGTTTCTCAGCTGTGTCTTGTTTTACGGATGTGTTCACATTGTGAAAATTCATTGAGCTATGGACTTAACAACCTGTACATTTTTCTGAATGTTATACTCCAATTGAATTTACACAAAAACATCAATTCTTCCCCAAACTATGTGGAATCACTTCAGCATGGTGTCAGAAATGAAAGGCTGTATGCTAGTGTTTATAAAAGATAATAATTTTCTTGAAAACTTTCCTCATCAATTCTAATCTCCAAGAAAATACAGCAGAATATTTTTAAAAATTTATAAAACAAGGTTTTAAGCAAAATAGAGGCACATTAGCTTTTGATAACAGATTTAAAATTTAAAGGCTACTTACCAAAAAGGTGTATTCTCCTTCAATTTTGTATCAGATCACTCATTGGCGTTGCCACGCAAAGACGCTGGTTGTTTTACAAACCTGGAGGAACAGTACAAATAGAAAAATTGCTATACTATATTTATTTTACTATCACTGGATACATCATACTATAATGTATGTATCTCCATAACTATAAAATGATAACTCATTCACGTAACCCTTCATGTAACAAGCAATTGCTAAGTATCTTTGTATGTACCAGGAGGTACAGGAGAAATTAGGCAAATAAAGAAGTACAAAAAATGTGCCAAATTTGTGAATACCATTAAAGAGGAATAGATCAAATGTTATGGGAATCAGGAGGTTACTTCCAAGAAGGAGGATGGGTAAAGATTTCGGGAGGGGGTGGGCCTTCAGCTGATCCTCAAGAAAAAATCTGATTTCTTAAAGAAGGTGGGCAGGAACTGGAACAGGGAAGAAAGGTTGGGGAGGGCAATCCAGGTAAATGAGACCAAATGACCAAGTGGGGAGTTTGAACATAATGGAACTAATGGGTGACATATTATATATAATATAATATATATATTATAATATAATATATTATATTATTATATAATGGGTGGGGAGGTGAATGCTTTCAGTTTCACTGGGAAACATTTTCAGAGGATTTGGAATCAGTGAAGTCCTGGGTCTAGAAGTTGTCACTTGCAGTGACCGAGGCACTAGCTAGGTTCAAGGATTCAGGACAAGCCAATACAAAAGATTATTGCAGTGTGTAGTGTAGCTGTAGTGGGAGTTTGTAGCAGAGGAACCAATGAGGTCCCACAGACAGGGCTAAGCAGTTACGAAGCTCAGAGAAGTGATCACGGAAGCAATGGCGATTGATGCAGTCACTCCGGAGAGTTAGAGTCTGAAGAGGGAGGGCTAGGGACAGACTCGGTTCCATTTACCAGAAAGGAAAAGGTAAGTGAGGAAGCAATCAAGAGGAAGCATGAGGCTCACAGGAGTCTGGCATCAAGAAAGACAAGGGAGAAAAATGTAATGGAAGACACTCTGCTCAAGAACAGAGTGCTTTGAAATTCAATCAGGACTAATGCTAAAAAGTGTTTTATTTCCTTTGTTTGTTGACTTGGTAAGGTGCAAGGTATTTACGGTTGATGACAAAAATTGGGGGGTGATGGAAGCTGACCTTCTATTTGGCCATTGTGCACAAACATCAGCACCAATTTTTATAGCAAATCTCTTGATTTGTGCCTGAACCATACCAGTTGTTAAAAATCTGCAAATCACCTTACACGAGGGCATGATCTGCTCCGGTACGTAGTTATTTCTATGAAATGGCACTCTGACATTTTCTTAGCACATCAAGGATCTCTGCAAATGATTATATTCAGTAGATAAGGGTCCCTGAAGGTGATTGAGGTATTTTTTCCTCCCCCAGCACAGTGACTCTTCCCCACAACTTGGATATGTGTGGACATGGAACCCCAGAGACAACCACAAAGTGATGAGTTCATGTTTATTGAGCATATTAGTACTAAGTGTTTTATGAGCATTAATTAATTAATTAAGATTTTATTTATTCATTTGACAGAGAGAGTACAAGCAGGGGGAGCAGCAGGCAGAGAAGGAGGGAGAAGCAGTTTCCCCACTGAGCAGGGAGCTCAATGAGGGGCTCGATCCTTGAACCCTGAGATCATGACCTGAGCAGAAGGCAGAAGCTTAACCCACTGAACCACCCAAGCACCCCACTGATTAGTTCATTTAATCTCCATAACAATCTTATAAAGCAAGAACTATTTTTTATCCAAAGATTCCAGAAGAGGTAACTGAACATAATAAGACTTAGGTAATTTGCCAAAGGTCACTCTTCCCAAAGCCAACGCTGATCAGTGCTTTTTCTCCTGGTCAGAGTTGGAACTACTGTTCACTAATACTCTTGATTTCTACATAATTCTCCAATTGAGCCCCAAGTCCCATACTAGGGTGCCATGCTGGGGCACGTTGGCACACTCTGAGCTGGAACACATAAGAGGCAGATCTCTGTTACATTTCCTGATAGTCTCTACCTTGATGAAAAATTGGTTTTTTATGCTGTGGAACACTCAGGCCCATGGCTTATGCTTTACAGTTTAAGTAGCCGATGCTCTGTTTCTTCAGTTCCTGGTTATCAGATGTCCCACTAAGAGCCTGGTATGGTGGAGTAGGTGGTACCTAGTGCCATGGCAGAAGGTGGGGGTGGGGAACAGCCAATTCCCAAATTATATCTAGGGATTCATTGGTCATTTGTGACTCTAAAGACTGCAATTATAGGAGAACGGTGATTACACAAACTGCTGTTTGCTTTCTGTGGTCAAACCTTTGGGTTTCACAAATCCATACAAGTAGCTTGGCACTGGAGGATCTCTATCTGCTTCCTACGTGACTACCGAAAATGGCTGGCAGAGGAAGCTGTTGGTTCCACTGCATTTTGAAGAAGCTGTGGGCTCCTCAGTTTGGATTTCTAACCGAAGAAACTTAATGTGTTTTCATATGAAAATGTGTGGGCCTTGTGCTAAAGCCATGCTGATTAAATACTCTTTTCTAGTTATCTTATTGGCTCTGTACATTTTATCATCTGGCACAAGAACCCAGTCATATCATCTAAGATTATTTCTCTGAGAAAATTCCATGGTTCTTATTTATTTGTTCATTGAAGAAATACTTCTTGCACATCAGCTATGTCCCTGGCACCGTATCAGACAAATACTGTTTATACGATGCTGAGCAAAAACAAGTATGGTGACTGGCCTAACCAAAATTCTAAATGCTCCAGCTGCAAAGACACTTTCCAATCCCATGAGTCTTCTAGCCGACCACTGACTATTTTTCTCCACACCCGACCTTCTGTTACTGGAGAACAATCACACAGACAACAGAAGGAACATGGAGTTTCATGTTCAGAAACAGAGAAGTTTCATGAGAACATGGCACATGTTTTGTGTCAGGCATGGGTAGATGTTGCGTACATGGGCATGTACTTCATCCCCACAATAGTTCTGTGAAGCTGCTGCTGCTTTCCCTGTTTTGAAGCCTAACTTGGTTGAGTCTGAGGAACAGGCTTTCTGCCTAAGACCACAATGGCTCTTATTTGTCACACTGTACCTATCTTGCTGTGTCCCTGAGTCAGTCACACTGTCTGTAACCTCTGTCACTTTCCTCCTTTGTTGAGATTCCTTTATTATGCCCAAAGGGTATCACAGGCTCTTTACACTTGGTGGCCCGTAGACACAGACAGTCAGAGATATTGGCCAACTATGTTTGAAGGAGATTTTACTATTTGTGGTTGCTACAACTTCTGGAAAATGCAAATATATATATTTTAATATTGATGATGGTTACCACTGAATTTTTCAACATGTTATTTTCATTTATTCAAACATCACACTAAGCATTATCAGTTAAGATGCCTATCAATATCAAAGTAAACATGATGGCTTTTGGTTGTAGTTGTTTAACTTTGATATACTTCATTGCTATAATAATATCAATCCTTCATTACTTATAATTATATAATTCTAGAGAATATATACAGTCCCAGCACTTAATATCACTGCTGAACCATAGTTCTCTTTCCTAAAAAGCAGCCTCTCCATCTGATCTTGAACAGATGGCTGATCTTGAACATTATGCAATGATTCAGGATTTACTCTTCCTGGGGTTCACAGGTCAGCATAATTCATTTAAAAGTAATCATTCCTAAAGTTATCAATTGTAAATATGTAGCTTCAGTGAGTTCACATTGTTTTAAAATTATAGGATTTTTGTTAAGGGTAATGATAGGCCAAAAGACAACCCAAGGAAGCATCTATAAAATAAATAACTCAAGAGTGGGACAGTTGGTGTGATTGTTCCATCATACAAATTATGAATTAGATGGACATACAACTGATCACCATAGAGTTAATCATGAGGGTGTTAGGAACTTCTAGATTGACTGCGATGTGGGCGACTTATCCAGAGTTTATAGTTAACAGCCTCGATTTCTTGAAAATTACAGAAGATAGAAATAGCATGTTAATTTATGGGGAGTAATTACTGATGGGTGCTAGTGAGGTTAGCCATGTAATCAAGATTATGGTTTCCAAATATCAAGTGAATTAAAATAATCATTTACTATTAACTTTACTCTTGAAAAAACTATTTTTGGCTTTCGGTAATTTTAAATGCCTCACAAATATTTAGAAGATCACCAAGATCTAGGGATTTTAAAAAGTGGATATAGCGCATATAACTTAGAGCAATACATATGCTGTGCAGATTTATAAACAATGGAAACCAACTGATTATTTTAAATGGACTCAAATTTATGAATTTCTATGTTAACGATTTAATTTTTCTACATGTTGAGGTTTTTTCCATCAAGTCTCCTTAAATATATATTTGGGAAGATTCTGATAAGAATCATAATACAAACAAGAAGAATGAAGTAAGCAGATTTCTAAGGCTCTACAAACCTAGGGACATGTATCATATCTGAAGATCACAGGAAAAAAAGTGTCTATGATGAAAATAGACAGAGTGGAAAGAAATGGTTATTTCTGTCAGTGCTAAAAAGCTTAGAGAGTCACTCATTAAGGTCACTGCCAATTTTATCAATGAGGAAAGTGCTTTAGCAAGGCTTCAACCCCTTATTTTTACCGTCTTCTGTGTAAGCATGTGGATGACGTTTCTGTCAGGGTGTCCAAGATCAAACACAAACAGCATTCAGGGTCAACTAAACTAGAATTTTTATCAGAACATCTAGACTGTCTAAAACCTACTCCAAATAATGCATTTTGTGTCTTCCTGACCCCTTGTCTCCTTCAAAGCCGTCATCATGAAGAACAACAAAAATAGAGAAGAAGAAGGAAGGAAGGAAGGAAAAAAGAAAGGAGGGGTGGAAAGAAAAATGGAAAAAAGCACTAATAACCATATTAACATTTGTTCTTGGCTTCCCTGGAAATAAAATCTATTAAGTTCAAGACAAATCTTTCCTTGAAACATTTATCAATAGAATAACAACAACTACTGACAACAGTAAGTAAGATCGAAATCCCAAGCTCCAAGCTGATATCCAAACAACACATTGCTCATCAACGACCAACACAGCCTACTCTATACAGCTCGGGTGAGATCTATGAAGTCATATTCCCAACCGTAAGCTCCACATAAGGAGGAAAGATATGTGTAAATGGAAACTGGTAGTACTTGAGTAAATGTAATTGGAAATTATAACAGGACAAAAAAAAAAGAGAGTAATTTCACATTAGAACACATCTTAAATCACTTTGTACAGATGGTTTGACATGTTCAGACAAACAGATGTCGTCGGAGCCCTAACTGAGTCATAGGATCAACTCACTGTAGAGCAAAGGAAGAACAATCCATGAAAGAAGTAGCCCAATAGTTTGGCATTGATAATTCAAAGTCCTGGGATGCCTTCTGAAAAACACGGACTTAAATAAATCAGAGCGCACTGCCGCACTTACGCAATCTGCATACTGAGATTCCCCATCTGGCATACAGGAATCTAGGATCTCACACTTCAGACCTATCAAGGCAGTTTACCCACCATCTTGAATCGTCTTGATACATCTTCCTCTTATCAGACCTTCCTCAATTTTATTTGCTCCTGATCAATATCTTGGCTGATTTGACAGTGACAATACGGCTGTTAACTTTAATCGTTCCCTGGTTTGTGGCCTAATAAGGGTCCAATTATAAGATTTTTTTTTTCAAGGTCTGACATATCTCTGTGGCTTACTAAGATACAACTTTCTCTCTCTTTTTTCTCATTCTTTTTCTCTTCTTTCTTTCTCACTGTCCCCCCACCCCACCCCAACTTTTTTTTTTTTTCTTTTTGGTAGCCTGGGACTTTCAACTTTATAGTTATTAGCCCCCAAGAGAACAAGGATGAAAATGTAATCTCTATCAGGGAAAACCTCAAATTCTATCAGCTCACTACCAGTGAGTTGATTTGGGGACCCTAAAGCTTAAAGCACACCCTAAGAACTTCTGTGGAACTTCAAAGTTCAGCCTGATGGATAGAAAACTCATCTTTAACTTCTAGAGTTAAATAACATTCAATATCATAGAGATTAACAGATACCCACTAGTATTTGCTGAGTTGCTAGAAGGTACTACTCATAAACTAAGATGAGCATGTTACCAGAATTACTGGAGAACTCTAAATTAGTATTCCACAAAACCACTGGACTGCAACCCACTGCCTTGCAATGCTCCTGCTATTCATTTTCACATGAAAATTGTTAGAATTCCTGAAATCTGGAAAGGGACATGTGGTTACTACTACCGTTAATACCACTGTTTTGAATTGGTCTTGATTGCGCACAAATATATATGAGTTAATGTATTTGTAACATTACTGACTTGATATTTGTTCATCATTTGCTTTGTTGTATAATTGTTATGTTGGTAATATGTTAACTGTTATTTTGCCCTTCTCCACTATTTATTATTATTATTACTGTTATTACTATTATTATTATTATTATTATTAGGTCTTTTTCCTCTGAAGAGTAGAAGTAGATTGGGATATATAAATCCTTAAATAAACCACGGTCAAAAGCTTTGAGCACCAGTGCCATAAAAGGATGGAAGTGAGGGTGGAAAATGTTTCATGAGCAGGGACTTAAAATAACAGTTTTTGTTCATGACCAGGTACTTGTAGATGCCTGGATCTACAGGAGAGACCCTCAGGGGGCCTAGGTACCCGAGGAATGAAGTCAAGGGCAGGCGATCACTTGATGTCTTGCCCAGGGTCAGCCTTGTTTGTACATCACAGAGAACCAAAATTTGTTTCAATTTTGCCTTCTTATCTAGGTATCATGAGGACCATTAGCATTTTGCCCGTAATTTGTTTTTGCCTAACATTACTAGAAATTCGTTTTCTACTCAGAATGTAAATTATGTTTCCTATTTGTCCTCAAACCAATGTAGCATTTCTTCATGGTTTTTATGCATGATATTTAGTGTGTCTTTGACATTTTTATTTTGTAGTCAGTATTAATAAATCTTCATGAAAGTAACAGAGTCATTGTGATTGTGTTAAAAATGCATTGCTTACAGTTCTTTGAAGAAGTATGAATGTGCTGAAAAGACAAACAATCAAACAAAAGAACAAAAACTGTCGTAGAAGGAATTTAATTCATCTTTGCATTGGTGAAATTACTATTTTTAGCTGAACGATTAATTTTTTCCTGACCTCCATTCTTTTCAGCTTCTAAAAGTGTGAAACCAGGGTTAAAGTAGTATCTAGAAAATGTCATCTAGGCAACAATGTATCTAAATCAGCCCATAAATAGTTATGTAGTTTTCCATAAAAATATCAAAAACTTATCAACATTTTTCATGACATATTTCCGAACTACCTTATTCATATGAACATTCTTCCTGGTGTCTCCGCTAAATTTCTTTTGTTTGTACCTGTACTTATCTCTACAATAACTTGATTGGGAACTGAGATATTCTTCTTATGAGACATACTTCTCTACAAACAAATGTAATTTATTTAAGTTCCTTTTCATGTTTCTTGTGTTTTATTTCTCTGAAAACAGAGGTCTATTGTTCCAAACCGGAAAAGGTAATTCAGTAATCAAAATAATCAGGTAACAATAATAAAAGAAAAATAATGCAGTTGGTATCTAATATAAAGAAGCAACAATTTTTTAAAAATCAATTTTATTCCATTTTATTTGAGAAAATGTGTAAGAGGTTATCAACTATAATGCCTGGTATATAAGGTCCCCCTAAACGTTTCATTTTTCCCCCTTTGTGACTTGCTTCTCAGAGCAGTTTGGTTTATGACAAAGCTTCGCATTTACATAAGTATGTACACAAGATATTTTCTGCAAGGAGGCATTTCTGTTTATGAAGTCTGAAAGAGGCTCAGATTGGGATGACAAAAAGAAAACATGGGTATTGGCAAAAAAAAAAAAAAAAAGGATGGAAAAGGGAAATTGAAAAATATATTTAGTGCCTTATCAGAAAAAATGAAATGATTCACTAGAAATTTAAATGTTTTACTGCACTTCACAAGAAATATAGTAGTATATTGCAAACTAACATTAGCTTGTGGTCTTCTATGATCCTAAGCACTTTTACATGCAGTTCTTCTACTATTTACAGAGGAGTGTATGTGTGTGCGTGTGCATGCGTGTTTGTGTGTGTGAGTGTGTGTGTAAGGAATTTGTGTAACTAAAGGACAGTGCCCTGATCCTTTTAATACCGAATTACGTATCGACTTTCTCTCTAAGGAATCCTTTTAAAGGACTTTGCTTTTAAACACCTTATCAAATAACATCACTTTCTAGGAAAAATTCTTACACATTAGCACACAATGTAATAGTTTTCACCCAAAACAAAGGTAAATCAATATTGAAGAGGTGAGCTGGCATCAGAAGACTGGGTCATGGATTCAATTTCTGGGCACGTTTTTCACAGAGGCTCAAAGCAAAGTATAAATATTGCGCTGGCAAACTGTGCAAGTTAGACTTCTTTCCGTCCATGAAATTCCTCTATATTAATCAGATGTTAACAGAGGAACACACAGAAGGGATAATTTCACTGCTTTCTTTAACTGATAGGGACAGGTAGTTAAAAGAAAAAGAAGAGAAACAGAAGCAAAGAAACAGATATGACTCATGGTACAAAATATATCCTTCCATTAAACAAACCGTCGTCAAGCTAACCAAATAAAACTGTGATGTGAAGTGTTGTCAATAATGTTAGTTATGGGGTGCCTGGGTGGCTCAGTGGGTTAAGCCTCTGCCTTCGGCTCAGGTCATGATCTCAGGGTCCTGGGATCGAGCCCCTTATCAGGCTCTCTGCTCAGCAGAAAGCCTGCTTCCCCCTTTCTCTCTGCCTGCCTCTCTGCCTACTTGTGATCTTTGTCAAATAAATAAATAACATTTTTAAAAAATGTTAGTTATGTAGCTATATTATAAAGACTTTTGGACAAGTCATAGATTAAGGAATTACTAGAAGCATGGAAGAAAAAAAAAAAAAAAGAAAGGAAAACCTGAATAAGTAAGTAGTGACTGAAACACTCAGCAAGTTCCAGCTCTGCTAGGAAGAGTGTCCACATAATGAATATTTCAGGTGCATCTTGAGATGCTTGTATTTTTCAAAGACAAGTAGACAGGATGCATTTCACATTTGTTAAAGACTTCTGATTGGCATATATGTTGAAAGTCTGCCTCAAGATTGAAAGGCGGAATGTTCCTCAAAAGCCATAGCTATGAAATATTTATTCCCCTTTCTTTCATAGAAAAGAATGAGTTGACTCTGTGACATAAATCTCTACTAATACCAACAAAATTACACATCTTCTGTTAAATGATTATTTTTAGAAGGTGAACCAGGTCGCGTTTGTTGGAGATGATCATAGTAGAATAATGTAAGTATTGTTTACAGTGTTCTTGTGAGAGAACAGAATGCCTGTATTTTCAAGCATTAGAATAAGATCTCCGGATATAAGGTCTGCCAAAGATTGCTAAAGAAAGACAATACAGGACACATTTTTTTTCTGGGACTGTTTAGTTTCTTTTTAATTTTAAAATTACATTTTTGTCAATATCAACCTCTGCTTGTGAGAACCTTTTATATATAAAAATACTGGAGCTATACCTTTGAGTATCCTTTTTATTAAGCAAGGCAAAGACTCGTGTGTCTCCAAATATTGCTCAAATCTCCAAAGCCAGCTGAATAAATAAACATTATGTGATCTGTAGCCCAAAAGTCTGCAAATGACTCTATGTGATGTTTAAAAAAAAAAAAAAAAAAGCTATGATTCCTTCTAAGTATTTCTTGGAGCCAATGATCAGCAGTTTTGTTTAAGTTCTGGGACCCCTGAGCCTCCATAAAAATAACTTTGAAATATTATATTATGTGTGAAAATTTTACACACATGCACATTTAAAATCAGCAGGCAGGCCCTCTGCCCTTCTTCAACCTGATAATCAACCATAGTGCCTACTCAAACATGGAAAAAATAAAAGATTCAGAACTCTAAAGCACATAATCTTAGTGCCATTTAGAACCATGTGTATTTCTGAAATCCTCTATTACTGCAAATCTCTTGGTTGTATTTTCCATGGAATTGTCTGTTTCTCATTATCAAAGTCTAAAGAAATTTGATACAGTCATGTAACACTTGGCGACGGAGTGTTAGAAAAATGCATTCCAAAGTGTTCAGCTTATCTTTTCTTTCCAATGCAGTAACTACTGTCTGACTTTCCTCCCCTGGAGAAGCCAGTTGGGAGGTGAAGAAAAAAAAAAAAAAAATCAAACCAAAGTAAATTAAGCAATGGCCCCATGCCTAAATCAATCACAGACATCAGCTTTTAAACAATGAATTGTAGTTAACAGGAGCGGGTGCAACATTCACATGGAAAATTCTTACTCGGTAAAGTCACCTTTTGCTTGTAGAATGTGTACCACGCTATTCTTCGAACCAAGTTTGTTAGAATAAGTTGATATGGGCAAAGTCTAAGGCTTGGAAAGCTTGTAACTCAAAGAGTCAGAAGGCTACTGGCCTCAGTAAATCAGAGTATGAACTCCCAGAGATGGAGTATGGTTCATTATATTCTCAGTATGGCCAGAACTCAAAGTGACATCTTTCCCCAAGAGTCAAGATACTAGGGAAAAGAAAGTCTGGCGGGGGGGGGGGGGCCTGGGGGGTAAGATATGTAATTAATAGTCTGAAAGGAAGTATGTTCTATTCTAACAGGTGTTTTTGTTTTGTTTTGTTTTGTTTTGTTTTGTTTTGCTTGTTTGTTTTTTTCTGCTTCTGGAAGCCAGTTCAGTTATTCAGATATTACACAAATAGTGTTTCAGGCAACTCTAGTTGCACATCTGATGAATTAAGACAGAATTCTGTTTTTGCAATTTAAGAATTTAAAAAGCATTGTAGTTAAGATACTCGGCAAAGACATGCTGGGATAATTGGTTGTCAAAGTATATTGGTACCACTGACTAGTCTTAAAATAGCAGGAAACACAGCCGAACACTGGAAAGGAAATCGCTATTTCACTTTTTCAAATAAAACATATTGCACCTCTGAGTTCACAATGGGATATTTGTTGAGAGCCTGTAATTAACTCGTAATGATGAGAACCGCAGTAATAAACATTTCCTTAGCAAAACATTCACTTGTTTTCATAATTTCCTACTCTTTTACTATTTCCTTGTCAGTTCTTAGTTAGCTTGTCACTATTAATCAAGAAAAGAATGGAGAAAAGGGTGAACAATTTTTCTAGAAGGGGGATATTCATTTTAATTATATAGAAAGAACACTTTTTTGATAAAACCCAGCACATCATCAGAGAATTCACACAGTCTAAGCACAAATCAGGAGGCTTTTTGACACACTCATAAAATTAGTCTACTTCGAAAACCTAGAACCAGCAAAAGCAAAACACCGCTCCTCACCAGATCACCTACAGCAGTGGCCTCCTGATGGGCTCCGGTCCTGTCTACCTGCAGATGACTGTCACACTAATCTTCCCAAATACCTTTTCAGCGTGTCCCTCCTTGGCTCAAAATCCTTCAATAGCTGTTCAATACCAACAGTACAAAGTCCACATTCCTTGGCTAGGCATGAAGGCCCCTCTACAATCTGCTTCCAATTTTCTTTTCTGGCCTCTTTTCCCATTCTTGCCTTCCCACTCTTCCCTGCCAATGGCCTCCCCATCACGCCCCTGATAACGTGGTGGGCCATGTGAATTCTCTGCTCCAGATGACTCAAATGCCTTTGAAAAGACACTATGCTTCCTTTTTCTCCTGTTATTTTCTCAACTGTTCACTGCCTAAGGTGCTCCCTGTGCCCATTTCTCAGCTTGACTGGGTTGCGTCCTCTAGCATGGCCTTGGATCACATCGGGCATGGTCAGCTCAGGGTACCTGATCAACCTGCAGACAGCATCTGTGGGAGACTGAAGGCTCCTTGCGAGCCAGCATCGATGGTGTACTTCTCTGTAGAGCCTGCATGCTCCCCCATTCTCAGCACAGTATCTGGCTAAGTATGGGGGCCCTTGATAAGTAGCTACTGACACACACGGTGTTTCACGGCATCTGATTGGTCTCACCAGTGTCTTTCAGAAGTAGCCAGTTTCATGACCAAAATATAGGATCCCCGCCCTCTCAAGTTTTCCTCCAACACTCTCCGAAGGTAAGAGTAAGGCAGAAAATATAGCACATAAATCTTTCCAAGTATTTGGGCTGACTTCGTGAAAAATCTAATTAGAAATTCTTGCATATTAAAATATATGCCCCAATTAAACACTTCTAATGAGTTATTATATAAATAATAATAAATACTTTATATATTCCAAAGTAGTTGAGTACACCATGCAAAGAGAATTATTGGCTTGTTTCAGCTCTTGATACTATAGCCGGGCTGGAGGAGAGGTCTTGTTACAACGGCATAATTGGGCCCATTGTTTCCATCCATCCTTCTTACAGCACACAGAGCCTTATTGCTCTAGTGAAAATCACATCATGTCATGCCTCTCCTTCAACCCTGCCAATGGCATCCTCATCACGCCTGAGTTCGAATCCAATCCTTTTCCATGACTTACAAGATGAGATCTCACCCACTATTCCTCCCCTCATCAACCACCCTCCAGCCACACTGGACTTCTTTCTGTTCCCCCATCTTTGCATTTACAGCTGCTCTGACCTACACACTGTGCTCCTCGATCTTTTCCTGGCAGATCCCTGTGGCCATGCTCAAACATTCCACCTCTATAGGGCCTCTCTTACCACCAAACTAAATTCAGTGTTTCTCATTTCCTTACCACATTCTGTATCTTATCCACTCTCCCTCCCTCTTTCTCTCTCTCTCTCTCTCTGTTTTGATAGCCCCTACTAGTATCTGAAATAATATTATTTGGTTCTTTACTTGCCTGTTATCTTTTGCCTTCCACTGGAAGCAAATACCCCTGAGTCGGGGGCCATGTCTGGTCACCGTTGTGTTCCCCAGAAAATGACTTGGCACAGAGTGTATGGTGAATTATTGTTTGTCAAGTGAATAAACTTCCTTGAAGGAATACAGCTCGTTAAGTGACGGTACTAGCTGAGGCCCAAGTCTCTGCATCTCTCTGACCAAGATGGCACCCCCCACGCTCTGTCTAGCGCTGACTCTGCCACAAATAACTGCTTCGCCATCCTTACTGTTGAGTGCTAACTTGCTCTGCTGTACACAGAGGCCTTAGATTTAGGCTGAAGATACCAGAGAAAGTCAGTATGCCTGTCTGTCCAGGAAGATCAGCCTGGCCCAGACATTCTGACAGAACTGTGACCCAGACTTCGTTGCACTCTAGGAAGTCGTCAGTGCCAGCTGGAGGGGCTATCGTATGCTATTAAGGGGGCACTTACTTACAAATTTGTTAAAAAAAAAAAAAAAAGTTAGTGTTTATCCCCAATGTGTAAGGCATGGAGAATGGAGAGAATGGGTAAAAGTAGAAACATGTGAAGCACGCTACAGAAGTGAAGTCAACACTGTGCATTCATTCATTCGCTATTGGACAGAATAGCCAAAGACAGCGACAAAATCACAAAACAGGTTGATGAAGATGACGGCGTTGTTGACAGAGCTAGGACACTGAGAGAAGAGAGGGGGTGTAGCTGAAGAAGCCAGGGAATGTCCTCAGCCTTGATGTAGACTTACAGGTTTCGGAATGCTCTTGGTGCTCATAAAAGATTTGTCCAATGTTCTCATTTCCCTTTGGGAAATGCATGTTCTTTAGGAGGAAGGAGAAAGCGGAAGTAGGGATAACTGTTAATTCCTTAAGGTCTGAGGCCATGTCTGCAAATACCATTTGTTCTTTGTTTCTTTTTTTTTTTTAAATTTTTTTTCAGTGTTCCAAAATTCATTGTTTATGCACCACACCCAGTGCTCCATGCAGTATATGCCCTCCACAATACCCACCACCAGGCTCATTCCCCCACACCCTTCCCCTCCAATACCCTCAGTTTGTTTCTCAGAGTCCACAGTCTCTCATGGTTTGTCTCCCGCTCCGATCTCCCTCAGTTTACTTCTCTCCATCTCCCAATGTCTTTCTTTGCTCCTTCTTCCTCCCCTTCTTCCCTCTTCCTCCTCCCCTTCCTTCCTTCCTACCTTCCATTTTCCTCCCTTTCTCTTTCTCCACAGCAATTCACATGACTATATGAGAAACCATTCATAAATGCCAGACACCTAAAGATTCCAAAACCAAAATTTAACCAGACTCTGTACCTTCACAGCAACCCCTACTCCAAGGAGATCTGCAAAGCTGAAGAACAATGACCTTAAAGTCAAACCGTCCTGCCTCTTACTCTTCTGTAACCTCAGGCATTTGCGATTCACTTTCCTCATTTGAAAAATGAGGCTAACCAATGTCTGCAGGGATCTTGTGAGAGTTACAGAAAAATAACATACTTGGGACATTTAGTGGGATGTTTGAATCATAACTAATGCTTAATAAGTGATAAATCTTTAATAGCATTCATTTGTGATTCTACCTGTTTTGGCTTTACCCATTTAGAGAAGTATGTATCACTCTTAAACTTGAACTAGTAATCTTATCTTTATGAGAAACCATCTCTTACGAGTCTAATTGCACATCATATATTTTTTTAAGGTTTTATTTATTTATTTGACAGATCACAAGTAGGCAGAGAGGCAGGCAGAGAGAGAGAAATAGGAGGAAGCAGGCTCGTCGCTGAGCAGAGAGCTGGATGTGGGGTTAGATCCCAGGACCCTGGGATCATGACCCGAGCCAAAGGCAGAGGCTTTAACCCACTGAGCCACCCAGGTGTCCCGCACATCATATTTTGAAAGTAAAACTATAAAGTTAAGGAGTAATATTACTACTATGAAACATTTTCTGGAAGACAAAGAAAGCATGCAGTGTAGAGTGACGTGTCAATGTGAACACAACATTTTACCTCAACCTTACTTGTACTGGCCAATTTATACAGATATTACTATTTTTTTCTCTCCAAAAAACATAGTTATCAGTTTTACCTCACAGAACACAAGTGAACTCATTGCTTCCATGTTTATTTTCTATTGTATTTCTCCACACCAGCCTGTCTATCCAAACCGAATGTACTCCGTAAATTATTTCATTTGTTTGGTAAAGATGCAGAGGTAGAAAAGGCAGCACGTAAAAACAAAACAAAACCAAAGAAAACCAAACAAAAAACAGTCTTGTTTATATTCACACCAAATCTCCATCCTAGCTAAAGTACAACCTACCACCTTTAATGTTATTCTGAGAAGGTGGCCTTCTGGGGACACTCTGCTACCAGTTCATCAGTAGCTATCATTGATAATGACCATCTTGTGATACTTAATAAATGATGATTAACTTAAAAATCAGATAGATACAGAAAAGCACCACAGGGATTGAGTCACTGGGCCCTTCTCAAGGCCTAAAATTCCTTGAAGTGTTGAGTGTGTTGGAAAAAGAGTAATGAAACTCTACTTCTCAGACAAAGACATGCAAATTATGCTTCCTGTTACAGAGATGGTTTTAAAGATGTAAATGCCTATTATGTCATGATTCTGCAACAATTTATTTGCAATTTAACAGCAGAGTAAAGTCCAACATTACCATTTATTGCCAATTGGAAAGGGGAAAAAATGGGAAACTCGGTGTCTAGGGAGGGATTCTATAGTTTGGCACATTTGCTGGTTCTTAAATTAAACTGCTTTTCTGAACGAGTTTGTGTACAAGTGTGTGGTAGCCCAATGTTCTCCTGACTAATTTGGATTGCTGGAGGCCATGGAATCATTGAGTGGTTCCATTCATGAACAGCAGATGATGCATGACAAAGCCGTAATGCTCTTAGGAGGAAGTTAGCTAGAAGAGCTGTTCTCTACCAGAGGGGGTTTTGATAAAACTTCCATCCAGGCTACAAATTGTAGACATTGATTTGAAATAAATTGTGACTGATGATCAGTCGATGACGATTTCCATAATCATTATGCCGTCAGTAATTTATCAAGGTAATGATATTTGTGTCCCTGATGCCACATTCATCCTGCACTGAGGGACTGAAGAACATGCTGTGATTTTTAAAAGCCCTTATTAAGAGCGGACTGGTCGTGTTATCCTTCCAACTGTAATCAGTGGGATGGTTAAACGTGAGTAAAACATTTAAAAAACCCTGCTAGGTTTGGAATAAAATTCTTTTGACAAGACCTTCTATAGTAAGGAGACAGAGATCTTATGCTTACAGCGTTTTAATTAAATCTCCTTTATCAAGGTTGTTCAGTGTCGTTTGCCAATATGCCTTGGAAAGAGATATGACAGCATGCTGGGCAGATCAATCTGCCAGAGAACCCTCTCTTAACCCTCCTGGACCACTTTTTCCCAGTAGACTTCCGTTACTCCCAGACTGCAGTTCAATCTTCCCAAGCATGATTTTTAGCATGATCAACATGTATGTTCATATCCTGCATTTACTCTGGCGAGAGACAAAATTAATGAGCAATATTGCCATCCTCAGGGGGAAAAAAAAAACCAACCACCACCACAACAGCTAATGACATTAAACCGCTAAATGTCATCAGTATCTCTTCACCAAAAGTGAGACCGAGCTGAGAAAGTCAACGACAGGGATGTAATTAACAAAATTAACAAACGTGTTTTCAGATTGCCATTATAAAGTGAATTACGATTAGATTGCAAATGTTATGGGAACGTTTATTTATTTATTTATTTTGTAGGCCATGGTTTAAATACCCATCAGCCAACATAGCCTCGAGAATTTTATGAATAGTTCTCGTTTGACATCTTCAAAGAGTAAGTTAGTGTAAAACAGTTCTTTGGTGGGAATCAGAAAATAGAGTATTTTAGATATTTGTTTGAAAAACTCTACTCAGTTCATGGAGATATATGTTCCTGTTCCTCAGAGGAGATCGGGTATATAACAAACACATGGGCAGGAGGTCGGTATTTAAAGATTAGATAATAAAGTTACTTGACATCAAATACACACATTTCAGTTTTTCTAAAAGCTAAAAAGGTAAGTAGATACAACTGCTATCTACACACTTCCATTTTGAGGTGTTCTATCTTTACTCGTCTAAAATAATCACTCTGGTTCTATGAGCTCAGCTCTTGATACGTCTGGGTACTGCCTGGCTTGGCTTCTTGGCTTCACATGTTCCTCTAACAGCCCCCAGGCCATAAGAGATGAAACTGCTTCGCTTCCAGGAGCAATATAATTTGGAAACTATATAATTTTGGATGTGTAGAATGGAATGAAAGAGGAAACTGAAAATAAGGTGGTATACTTAAGAGCTATTTCCAAAGAAAGGTAATTTGAGCTGTGGCTTAAAAAAACCTTAAAAAAAAAAAATCAAGGATGCCCTATTAGGGTAATAGGGAAATGTTATGAAAAATATGTTGCCAATTATATTTTGAGTATTTTGACATGAAAACTTAAGACATAGAACATATAGAACAAACCCTGAAAGCAACGACTCCCCTTAAAAAACAAAAACAAAAACAAAAAACACTTAAGAAGAATAACTGGATTCATGCAAACCCTGGTTTTTATTATAATGACATGGTTTGCAGATTTGTAAGCATAATAGCTGAAAATGTTAAAACTCACAATATAACAAGTATTACTACACTATAGAAATATGGATTTTTGTTAAACTTTGAAAACAAGTTTTGAGAAATAAAGCTTCCTGTATAGCTTTTTCAAACAAATGCCACTTAAAAATACTTTAAATGTCATCTGAAAAAAGTAAATACCAAAATTTATTTCTAGACACACTTCATACAAAAATGTAACGAGTTTCTATTAAAAGCATATACGGTGATTTATTCTGTGCTATTAAAATTTTATCTTGTTCATCAAGCCATATTGACTAACAAAGTACAGTTGAAGCTGTTATAAATATATTTGTAATCCTTACTTAAACAAGGAAGGGGTTACACTGAGAAGCAAGAAGAAATGAGAATTAGGCCTAAGAGGGAAGTGGAAAGAATTAAAAATAATAAGAAATCTTGCTGTTTCTAACATCACGGATGGACCTGAAAGGCATCAGGCTACGTGACATCAATCAGAGAAAGACACTGAATGATTTCACTTACCTATAGAATCTAAAACACAGAAAAAGAAACAAAGCGAACAGAGACGGGTTTGTATGTACAGAGAACAAACCGGTGGTTGCCGGTGGGGGAGGTGGGTGGGGAGACGGGCACAACAGGTGAAGGGAAGAAAGAGTGTCGCAACCTCTGGTTATAAAACTGAAGAGTCACAGTAATCACAGCACAGGGGAAGTTGTCAACGTCACTGTAGGAACTTTGTACGGTCACAGATGGAAACTACACTTACGTGGCGGTCATTTCCGAGTGTATCGAAATAGGGAACAGCTAGGATACACACATAAAATTAATAGGATCATGTACATCAATTATACCTTGGTCAAAACTTAAAATTAAATAAAAATATAGATGAAAAGAGAGCATGAAGGGAAAAAAGAAGTTTTCAAAATGGGAAAATAAGGGAAGAGAAGGGAGAGGGAGAGAAGAAAAAGCAAGGAAATGAGAAAGGGGAATGAAATTTGAGAAGACACCCTTCATTAATGAAATGATCAGAGAGATGGGGGGGGGGGATCCTTCTAATCCCAGTACGCAGACAAGCCCAAAATAGCAACTTTGCCTTGACAACTAACCCCCTTCTCTTAAGAAGGAGCAACACTTCTTTCAGTATTTCCTGCAAGTCATGCTGAAACTAGAGAGATTACCTTTGTGTCTATCAACAGATCATAATGGGTATTTCAGAATGCTCAAAGATAATTCAGAAGAATTCCAACAATGTCTGTGTAATGTCATACAAAAGGACCTGGGAAAACTCAGCATACATCAACTTGAATCATGACACCATATTCCATTAGCTTGCTTTTGCTTTGACTTTTTAAGTGGCTTTTAAAAACATTTTTGAATTTTTAAACACATTAAAGAAACACCATAATGCTTTTTAGTGTATGCGTATGTAAAGTACATTTTTTTTTCCCCTGCAGCATAATTGAAATCTAATTAATCATTTTCTCTGGAGATTTTTTTTTAAAGACAACTATTGTGACAACAATAGAAAAATGACTTTGCTCGTCACCACTGAAAATGTTTCAGTGGAGGCAACAACGTAATTTTGTGAAAGCTTGTACACATTTTTATTATTTATGTCACACCATTTACATAAGAAAGTAACCATCCAACTGAGAGGCCTGGAACTCTTAGCTCTTTTTCAGGCTTTATTTCTCTATCTTTTAAAACAAAAATTTGTTTTATCAGCTATTTCAACTATATTGGTTTCTTTCCCATTCGTGAATTAGGGGAATGATGTCCCCCCCCCCCATTAGTTATAGACTCGAATATTGAGCCTCTTTCTCATAACAGTTTCAGTGCTGATTTAATTATCTAGAAGACCCCCTCCCTTACCGTGGCTGACATATGAATGTTTGTTCATACTGTTTATGAGTGAACTGTAAATTTTAGTACCACATGGTTATTTTCTGCTTATCCATCTGGAGCTCACAAAACAAATGGATGTGTGGGTTGTTCTAGATGAGTAAATCAGCTGACTCATAAAGGAATCTGTTGTCTTCCACTCGTCTTGTGTCATCCGCTCATACAGCCCCTCACAGCAGACTGTACCCTCCACCAACATTCCTGTATCCAGGTGGCTCAGGGCTCCTGTGTTATCCTAGGTCCCTGAAACTATGTTTTGCATTTGAAAATCAATTTTGGAGATTCAGCGCTGACACTCATTCATCAGGTCCCTGTTTTCCATCGCAAACCTCATTCTTAAGTCCCTCTATTTTTTCTCTCCTTAAACAGATTTATCCTTTTGGATTTGGGTATTTCCAATATTTGTTATATTATTATTATTATCGCCACCAAGAATCCTGGTAATAAATACCATTTGCTAGGATTGTTGGGTTGGTTTGATGACTGACATATGGCATGGTAGAGCACTCAGCTTTCCATTGATGCCCAGTATTAGCCTAGCCAGGTAGAACACTATTTTGGGATTAATAATACCTGAGTTATAAATCGAGTACCTGCTTATGCTCCATATTGTACTGCAATGAGGTTATTCATAAAACTATTAGCATATTAACTTTTCTATGGAATCACATTTATGCTGTGCCTCATTGATAGGATCTAAAGACTGATTCTGCTTCTGGCTTCACTACCCAACCATCTCACAGCAAGTTTCTCCATGTCTCCATTTCTTCATTTCTGAAGGGAGAGTCACTAGATGTTCCATGAATCTTCCAGCTTAAGTGTTGAGCCCAAATGGGCCCCGTATGCTGAAGTGTAGTGTTAGGGCTTCCCGGGAGGACATTACAGACATCGGCAGATCGTGGTCTTTCTTAGTTTACTTTCTTAGTTCAGTTTCTTAGTGGTCTTTCTTAGTTCACTTCAATTGTAAGGAAAGATTCTAAATCGCATAATTTCTAAAATTAGGAATACATTGATTTGTCCCCTGGCAATCGAAGGAATAATTGCATAATTTTTAACGCACTCATATATTCCATATAGTTTTGTGCATCTGACTAGCAATGCCTGGAAAAAACTAAAACAACTAAGTCTAGGTTCAAACAATATTTACTTTTAAGTAAGGACTGAAACTGCAAAGTTTTTTTTTTTAGTCTTGGAAAGAAAAGTTCTCTAACCACACATACACTGGAATAGAACTTTCTGGCTTAACCATTATAGTCTAATATAGGATTTCTTTCAAGTTTATTTATAATTTTTGAAGGAAGCAATTATGATAATTTTTGAAGGAAATCTTATTTTGGGCTCTCATTTATTTTTTTATTCTTCACTTATAATTTTATTTTTAAATTTTATTTTATTATGGAAAGAACACATAACAGAAGATCTACCCTCTTGACAAAGTTCTATGTGTGCAACACAGTAGTCTAAATTACAGGCACAATGCTGTATAGCAGATCTCTGGAACTTATTCATCTTGCCTAACTATAACACGCCCTTTGATTAGAAAGCTCTCCATCTAATCAAATCTTGTTGGCATCCCATTCTTGGTTTTGGCTCCAACTGCCATCTGAGGGTTGTGAGATCAAGTCCGTAGTTGGGCTCTGTGCTGGACGCAGAGTCGGCTTGAGATTGTCTTCCTCTTCCTCTGCTTGCGCGCTCTCTCTCTCTCTTTATCTCAAATAAATAAATAAATCTTAAAAAAAAAAAAAAGTTCCCCTTTCTCCCCTCTCCTTGCCCAGATATTCCACCATTTTGACTATGCAAAATACCCTCTATAGGTAGAATCATGTAGTATTTGTCTTTCTATGGCTGACTTAACTAGCACTACTTTTCATAATTCCTCAAGGTTCGTCCATGTTGTCACACAGTGCAGAATTTTGGGGCCCTAATTTTTAGGCTTAGAAAGTTAATAGTCCTTGTTAATATCATGTATGTGTGTGTATACATGCACATGCATACATACATATATTAGTATATCTATCAAAAATGCCAATGTTGTTCATATATTACGTATTCTGTATATCTATAAATATACAAACGTCTTTTTTTTTTTTTTTAAGATTTTACTTATTTGTCAGACAGACAGAGAGAGCACAAGCAGGGGGAGTGGCAGGCAGAGGGAGAAGCAGATTCCCCGCTGAGCAGAGAGCCCGATGTGGGACTCGATCCCTGAACCCCAGGATCATGACCTGAGCCGAAGGCAGACGCTTAACCAACTGAGCCACTCAGGTGTCCCAGTATACCTATATCCTATCTATAAACACATTTTCTGTCTAATATACAGTGTGTTCATATATGTGTCATAAGCAATACAATTACTTCACCCAATAAAGTGGGGGAAAAGAACAAGTAAATGCAAGATTTTGGTTACTAAGTAGATTTAGCTTTTTTTGAAAAAATATGGGTCATATAAAGCCCATGAGTAGGGTAGTTATGGGGACAGACTGAAGAGAAATCAGTGCAAATGATACCTAGTCAAATTAAATTTATCCCTTAAGCTTTCATTTGATTATGGCACAATATCTATTTTTGCTTAAAAGTTACTGTATCTCAGTAGCAAGACAGGTTTCCTTTTTTTTTTTTAATTTAACCAGTTAAAATTACCTTAATGCTAAAGGTTTAGGTATGTAAAGCTGTGAAATTACTAATTCGCTGTATTCCCTGTTATAATGCATTCCATATGGATAGGATTTTCATATCTAAAATATATCCATATGGAAATACTGGAGCCATGAATTTCCTCCTGATGTAGCACGAAGCTTCCAGCTGCTGGTGTTCTGAAAGCAGTATTGTCTCACCACAGGAGAGCAAGGACACAGCAAACCCCAGTGTTGCTGTACCATAGGTTGTAGGACCTCAAGAGGAAAGGGCAGTTCCTATTTCTGCTGCTGTAAACAAAACTTATTTTTTGGTTTCAGCTTTCATTTTGGTAGAAACAATGTGACTATTCTTTGAAAAATCATAATAATGATTACATAGCCTGCGATTTACCAGTTCTGTATTTCAGTGCATTGGTGCACTAGAATGTAGTTGGTTCAAGTATGGCCCATGTTCCAGAAGCATCAGAGACACGGTGGAGGTGGTTGTAATACAGATTCCTGGGCTCCAAGCCCAGGACCACAGCAGAGATTAGGTGTGGAATTTCTGCTCGTAGGTACGCAGCATCCAGCCCTGAGCCTAACAAACAGGCTCATATAAATACATGTTCAGAGAATTAATTAATGAACACTAAAGAAGAAGAAACATTATTCTCTAGTAAAGAGAAAAACCCAAGGGAGCAAAAATGTAAACCCCAAGTAAAATTGTCATCTTACTCTTAATAATCTGCAAGATTATTGAGACCAAATAATTCAAAGGAAATTCTTACTAAATCTTTAATTTGAGTCAATGGGAAAATTAGACTTATTTTATAATAATCCACCCCAGAGAAAACCTTACAAAGACATAAAGTATTCTTTTAAACAATCTAATTCTTTCTAGACATTCTCTTGGCAGCATCCCTGCAGAGAAGTTTAAATCCTCAGCAATATTCTGTACTTTTCCAAAGCTAGAGTTTAAAAATGTAATATAGCATTTAAAAAATTCATAATACTTGTATATATGTGTTCAAAAATTACATATAGGCAAGTTTCAGGTGACTTGGGAGTTTTGGGCAACAAACAGTTCTAACATTTTAAAATTATTCACAGAAAATCCTATAGTCAGGAAAGCAGTAAGAATAGTAGGAGAAACAGATTGGAATATAGTAAAATAAAATAAAAAAAAAAGTAAGAAAATGCCTTTAAATGTAGAAACTGCACAATACAGTGGATGAAAGAGAGGATGCATGTAAGAATTGTTCAGAAATGATGAAAACCTTAGCATAAAGAGGAAAGACGAGACTCAGAAAGTTGGGAAGCAAGGAAATGAAGGAAGTGCCAGCAGGA
This sequence comes from Mustela lutreola, assembly GCF_030435805.1. NCBI lineage: Eukaryota > Metazoa > Chordata > Mammalia > Carnivora > Mustelidae > Mustela > Mustela lutreola. Next base: position 30,006,801 of record NC_081307.1, read on the forward strand.
TAGAGCAATAAACTTGAGCCACTGAATTATCCTTCCCTAAGTCAAGTACTTGTGGCCTCTTCCTGCTTGACTAGGGACCAGGAACACAGGATGGAATGAGCAGTGCTTTGCAGTCAACTCGGAATGGTTTATCTTCACCGTGGGACTAACTGAATTTCTTGCTGTCATAAGTCCTGTTTTTAGTACTGGAGTGTTAATAAACACATGAACCCAGGCAGGTCTTACCAACCACGAGGTCCTAAGATCAAAGCCAGTGCAAATTCTGTACCTGGACCTATGTACCCACCCATGCACTTGATAGAGAAAAATTGCAAGATAAGTGTGATAGGTGGTGGTGGGGGGGTTCTCAAACACTTAATTTGACAACATTATCTGTATTTTTGTATCTGTATAAATGTACATTTACGTATAACAGATATGAGATATATTTCCTTCCCCATCCACTAATATTTTAGTCTAAAAATACAAAGATATATCTAGCAGATTCCATGTTCCAACATTTAACAAGCACTATAATAGTAGGTAAGTACTAAAAAAAAAAGTGTAAGTATTCTATGCATTTACTGGCTAATAGCAAAATTGGACCAAAGTATCTCACTCATCACTAGCATTTCATAACTCAGATGCAAAATATAACCATATATCTTCAATACAGCCATTAAATACTCATGTTAAAATATTTAAAAATGCTGTTTACTAAAAAATAGTCCCAAGTTCTGAAAAGAAAAGGACAGCATTTATGTCTAGAAAACAACTCCCTAAACAAATTCAATGCAGTAGTATATTTGATTGATTTACTCTTTAAGTGTACAAATTTATAAACAATGTAGAAGACATATTGATCCCCAATACTTAAATATCACATTGCATGAATAACAAATGATATAAAATATGCAAAATAATAGTACATTAGCCTAAATAACACTAATAAATTGCAAAGCTTAGCATGAAATTGAAAATCACTAATGGAACATTGTGCAGTTTGTTCATGCAACAAGCAGAGACTCATACATAATGTAAGAGTACAACTGTTAGCAGCAGGCTCAGGGAGGGCAATTTAAACGTGTTTTTATGGATAGGCTAGATTGATCTGGGAAGTGGTTCCCGAGGAGATTCCACTTACCCCGAAGAGCATCTTGGGAGACTGTCGTGATTTTCCATCTGTGTCTGAAACTCACACTGGTTAGATAACTTTTACTCTTTATAACAAGTTTTATGAGTCAAAAAAGTAGAACTAATTTGAAGCAGTTATATAAAATCACTGGTAATAATGGTCCTTTGATCTGGGGTTTTCTTCCATAGCACATTTCTTTTTGGTATTCAAGTGTTATGCACTTTAATTAAATTAAAAAAAAAAGTCTTCTTCATCCTGCAGACAGTGCCTAATGTGATGAAAGCTAACCACACACCTGAAAGACCCAACATTCTTAGTATACCGGATCCTCATCCTGACAAAAGTCAATGTCATATGGAAGTTGGTATATGACAAGGGCTACCTTGGACCCCATCCAAGGGAAGTAAGTTATTGAACAAATCAGAAAGAACTTGTTAGGACTATGTTTTAACCATAAGTTGGTCCCTAGACATGGAGATTGATGATAACATTATTAAGTAAAGCTCTAGTGTTTTCTACTTTCATTTTTTACCTTAATATCACCTCTAAATCTAATTGGTATTTCAAAAGAGAATATAGTTTGAATTGGAACATTTTGTATCTAAAGGTGAGTGTAAGGATGAGAGTTTGAAGGTGATATGAAGTTGTCAAAAGTCATAAAGCTGCTACTAATTTCAAGATAAAAATAAATTGCGTTACTGAAGGAAAAGCTTAGCTAATACAACAGGGAATATAATAACGAGTTCACCGAATATAGTCCCTAAAAGTGAGGAGAAGATTTTAGTCAAAGGAACTTAGAGAAGATGGAATCTGTTTGTAACAGAACACTCGGGGGATGTAGAATAAGTAAAAATAGAGTTTTGTCCTTCACTCCTTTCTATCCTCAATGGTTCATTTATGAGCTTCCTTCTGAATTATGATCCTGTGGGCTCATTTAAGAATCAGGAAAAGATGCAAGTAGCATTCCTCGTCCATCTGTCGTACTGTCTACGACACATTAGTGATCAATAATATCAACACAAACAATTTCAATGTTAACATTTCCTTGAAAAGGAGAATTTGAAGTGTACTTCATACCTGCGGGGCAACTCACCTTAGAGATACCTGGATTTGGTCTATCATAAAACAACTGTGATTACGCTCTGGTGACCTCTTCATGTCTTAAGCTAATTGACCCAGCTATGGAATGCTCAGTCAGAGAACACCTGCTTCATGCACGATTTGCTACTCCCGAGTATTAAATAGTAAATGGATTAGCCAAAAGGGAGTTGCAAGTAAATATTTATTATGGGGTGCAAATATTAAGTTTGAAAAGATTTTTATAAAACTCATATATGGGGAATTGGTTAGTTATGCTTAAGATGGAATAGAAGCTTAGAGTAAAATAGTTATTAGTAAAGTGAAACTTTAATATGGCCACTCAAAAAGGGTAAAAGTACCTTCTTTCCCCCTTGATTTTCACAAATAATAAAAGAAAAATAATATTTCAAATTTTCAGTCTTTCTATTCTGGAAAATCATGGATGATCTTATAATGCTTCTTAGCTATTATTTGATTATTTTTGTAGTTTAAAAATAATTACATTTAACTAAATTATTTATTTACGTAGTAATAAATTAAAAATATTATCAGCAAAAGACATTCTTATAATGTTGCATGTCATCAACAGTTTCCAAGTCAGAAAAACACCTTCATAAAAAGAAATTAGTAAACATATGTGTAGATATGAAAGATGAAGAAAAAATCACATATGTCACTAAATATGTCCCTAAAACATTGAAACTGAGGGTTACTTTATCTATAACAATGCTCTGTCGGTTGATTTGGATCCTTAGGTTTCAACAGGTAAACTCAATCTGATGTTAACATTTTACAAATGTCAATTTTTGGTTTCTTTTCATGTTGAATAGCACATGAACTAACTGATACATTGACAGAATTTTTTTTGACTGTTTCAAGAAGTCCACGAATCTATGAAGCTCTATGTTTCATTTTTTTGTATTTTCAAATAAATGGACAAAGAAAATATGTGGAGCATATTATTACTGCTTTAAATGGCACTTACATGCTCTATCTCAAATTAAGTAGTATTAAAGGGTATTTAAAGATGCCAAAAATATAAAAGAACTAAAGCACTAAAAAAAAAAACTATAAGGAATGGAAAACATGTATGTTCTAGCAAAGTACATTTATAAAACCAAATCTGTATTTCTAAAACAAATGTTGGCAAGAAACCCTCAAACTTTATGACATATAAAAACAAAGTACACTATTATTTTAAAAATGTAGATTATAGGGGCACCTAGGTGGCTCAGTTGGTTAAGGGACTGACTCTTGCTTTTGGCTCAGGTCATGCTCTCAGGGTCCTAGAATCCAGCTGCATCAGGCTCCGTAGCTCAGTAGGGAGTTTGCTAGAAGATACCTCTCTCTCCTTCTGCCCTTCCCCTGACTCTCTCTCTCTCTCAAAATAAATAAATAAATCTTTAAAAGAAATAGAGAATATAGGTATCCCTAAAGGGATTCTGATTCAGCAAATTTGAGGAGGGTCTTAGAACTGTGCATCTTTAAGTGACCTCTTCAAGATTCTCAGATGCAGCTGACTTCTGGATACACTTTGAGAAATGCAATTTTTAAAGTGTGAATAGTTATACAATCAAAGAAGAAGTATTACAAATTACTCCCCCCTGAATTTTAACTTGCCTTTAAGGTATACAATGTTTTTGATCATTAGTAAGAAAAAGAAAAGTCTGTACATTTTAAGACCTGCAGTGTCAAGTAGTAGGAGATAATTACAGAGACAAAAATTCTCAAGTGAAAATAGACTTCAGCCCTTAGATAAGTATATCTACATACCATAAGAAAAATCTATTCTAATTCTACTCTTGTTTAGAGCCTCTCTAAATTTACTATAAAAACTGATTGAACTAAAGTGCCCATTAAACTATAAATCATGGGCATTATCTAAGACAACATGGATTCTCAGAAAAGAAAATTAAAATAACAATAATAGCAAACAAGGAAATAAATCTTCTTCTCAATTATAGTCATTCCAGAAAGTGTCCAAGCTAGGGACTGAGTGAAGGTGAGAGTCAGAAAAGTAAACAAAGCATTAAAGCATGCTCTTGCCTCAGGGAGTTTATGTCAAAATTGTGACCTTAAGATTTGTGATCTAATTTCCAGAAGCAGAGGAGTTCTAAGACTAAGGCTCACCTACACTGTAGATTCTAATAGGAAATCTTCCTCTATTCATGAACCTGGACATCTTCAGCAGAAAGGGAAATGATCCTGTGGGTTCATTTAAGAATCAAGAAAAAAAAAATAATAATAACCCCAGCCTAGGAGACTGCAAGCAAAACTGTGTATATGAGAACTAGGTATTAAGTAGGAGTAAGATGGGAAACCTATCCTGGTAGTTCATAACCAGAAGACAGACCTCACCAATGTTTGCAGCCCGAAAATCCATAATTCATAATTTTGAGTCTTACTCAAAAGCTTCAAAATGAGCATTTAGTTTTAAAAAATATATATTTTATTCATTTATTTGACACAGAGAGAGAGAGAGAGAGATACAGTGAGAGGTGGAACACAAGGAGGGGGAGTGGGAGAGGGAGAATCAGGCTTCCCACTGAGCAGAGAACCCAATACAGGGCTCAATTCCAGGACCCTAGGCTCATGACCTGAGCCGAAGGCAGACATGTAGCAAGTGAGCCACCGAGGCCCCCGAACATTTTTTTTTAAGAAATCTATTTTAATGCTCAAAATATAACTACCAATTTAAAAAAAAATTCACAATCCAAAAAGTAAAAACAACAAATGGATAAAGCATGAAACACATAAGAAAGAAAAATTAAAAAAAAAGAAAAGAAAGAAAAATAAGACACCACAAGCAAGAGCCAGTAAAGGTAATAGACAGAAGATTCAGACCATAAAATGTTCAAATATCAGAATTATTAGCCTCAGAATACCAAATACATATGCTTAAAATGTCTCAAGAAATCAAAAAGAAAACTAGTGAAGAAAGTACTCTTAACACTGAGTGCAATAACTGAAATTAAAAAAAAAATTAGTTGATTAACAATAGTCTAGATACAACCAAAGAGAGAATAGGTGACTTGGAAATAGAACTAAATAATATAATATTATATATATAATTATTATATATATTATTATATGTATATATAATTGTCTTTTAGATAGGATTCCTCCTTGAGACACAAGACAGTGAAAATATGAAAGAGAAGTTTAGAGATATTGAGAATAGAGTTAGCAGGTCTAACATCTTGATGTTTCAGAAGAAGAGGAAAAGAAAGAAGGTGGCTAATGCAGGATCTGAAGAAATCAAGGCTGAGAATTTTTCAAACCTATTAGGAAGCCATCAATCTGTTCATTACAGAATTCCAGTGAATAACCGGTAGTGTTAATAAGAAGAAATCTGTATCTAGACATGCCAATGTGAAATTATAAGATACCAAAGACAAAAAGAAGATCTTAAATGTAGCCAGAGAGAAAAGACAAACTCCATAGAAACCAGAGTTAGAATAACCTGTGAATTTTCATCAGAAACAATACACTAGACAGTGATATAATGTCTTTACCGTCAGTAGAGGAAAACAAAACAAAACAAAAGCTTCTCAATCTAAAATTCCAGGTTTTTAGGGGCCTCTGGGTGGCTCAGTCACTTAAGCATTGAATTCTTGTTATTGGCTCAGATCATGATCTCAGGGTTGTCAGACTGAGACCCATGTTGGGCTCTGGGCTCAGCAAGGAGTCTGCTGGAGGTTCTCTCCCATCCTATCCCTCTGCCCCTTCTTTCTCTCTCTCTCTTTTAAAATAAAATTCCAGTTTTTTAAAAAAACTGAGATGAAATAAAGATTTCCAAACAAAAAATGAGTTTACCATCTGCACACCTCAACAAAAATAATTCTACAGGTGTGTGAATTATTTATATAGCATATATAATTATATATGTCTGTATGTATATGTATATGTGTGTGTGCATGTATATGCACAGCTGTATATTCATAAATACACATGTATGTGTGTATATATACTCACATATGTATCTGCACACACATATACATACATACACACAGAGAAAGAGAAATGCTACAGCTAGTCAGTCTGGGAAAGATGCATGAGAGATCTTTGTAGTCCTCAATGTTTATATTAGAAAAGAAGACAGACTATGAACTAAAGAATCAAACATGCATTTTTAAGAAGATATAGAAAGAACAATGAAACAAGAAAAACATAAAGAACTCAATAAAGATAAGAGCAGAAATAATAAAATTGAGAAAAATCAAAGAGAAGGACCCCATTATTTTCTTTAAAAAACTAATAAAATTGTTAAACTTCAGAGGGTTTTTTTCAGCATAAAAAAAGAGAAAATAAATAACAAAATTAAAAAATAAGAAAGATACAAATATTCAATGCACCTGAATAAATTATGCCAATGACTGTGACAATTCATGAAATTAAAAAATGCCTAATTAGTATAACTTATTATACTAAGCTAGGAAAGAAAAGAAAATCTTAGTAACATTGTCTTGTAAGAAATGCACTTAAATATCTTCTCACTAATAAAAGTGATAGGCCTAGGTCGACTCTTTTATATTTGTTCTACCACACATTCAAATAACAGACAACACCTATTCTGAACAATTTACTCCAGAACATAGGGGAAATTATGAAATCCATTTTATGAAGCTCAAAGGTCCTTGATTCCAAAACCTGCCCCCAAAAGTATAATATCAGGTCAGTTCCACTCACCAATATAGATGCAAAAGGCATAGAGCAATGTAGACAAATGTACCTCTTGTGACAAAGTGGAGTTGTTTTTAGAAATGCAAATGAAATGCAAATGTAGCAGAGGCTTCTAATGTTTACTCTTACCAGGTTCCCCACTTCTTTTTGGGCACACAGCAGAAATTTCATTTCCCTACGCTCACATAAGTAGTTTAGGCAAAGTGCTGTGGGAAGAAGTGACTTGAACTGCTTCTTGGCTAGAGCACAGAATTGCCAAAGAAAGATCTTGTGATGCTCTGTTCTTATTCGATGATGATAATGGAAGCATGAGTCAAGAGGGTTTGTCCACAGGCTCAGGGCTTAGAATAAGACCAAAATCAACACAGGTCTCTTGTTAAAACCTGTTGGACATGTAACAGTCATTGTTTTAATTGAGATTTTAGAGATGCTTATTAATGCAGCATAGTCTAATCTGTAATGACTGGTACAATATGGCTGATTAAACATTAGAAGATCTACTAATGTAGTTGATCACATTCTCAGATTAAGGAGAAAAATAATAAACTTAACAGATGCAAAAAAAACAAGTGCTGTGATAAAACTGAATAACCATTCATGATAAAACAAACAAACAAACAAAACAAACAAACAATTCCTAAAAACTTGGAGAAGAACCTTTAAGAAAAAAACAGTACTATACAAAATAATGAAACATGGAAAATATTCTTTTTAAGCCCACTCTTTAAGGGTGGCTGCCAAAACCACTTTCATTCAACATTATATTGGAAGCTGTAGATGGTCCAGTAAGACAAGAAAGAAAAACTAGTTTAAAAGTTGTAAAAACAAACAAACAAAACTGTTCCTATTAATGAATTATATGATTGTCCGTATTTCTTCTAATGTCAACTATCAGAATAAACAGGAGGTTTTAGTCAGGTCACCAGAAGGTGAGCTATTATATAAAATTATGTGCATTTTTTATATAATGGCAAATAGAAACTAAATTTAAAATAAACCTTTCACAACAGCATCAAAAACTTACAATTCTTAAGAAAATAAAAAAAAAAATACATGTAAAACTTACAGAAAAAATACAAAATGTTATCGAAATTTATGAAAATGTCCTAAATGAATATAGAGATAGACTACATTTATAGATCAGTAAAAATCAGTGTCTTAAAGATGTCAGTTTTTCTTGAGATTAAATTATGGATTTAGGGGGCGCCTGGGTGGCTCAGTGGGTTAAAGCCTCTGCCTTCGGCTCAGGTCATGATCCCAGGGTCCTGGAATCGAGCCCTGCATAGGGCTCTCTGCTCAGCAGGGAGCCTGCTTCCTCTCTCTCTCTCTCTGCCTGCCTCTCTGACTACTTGTGATCTCTCTGTCAAATAAATAAAATTTAAAAAAAAATTATGGATTTAGCTTGAATTCCCCTCTCCCAAAGAAGAACGTTTATTTTATAGCTTGACAAACCAATTCTAAAATGTATATGGAAGTGAAAAGTTCCAACCATAGCTAAAATAAACAAACAAAGAAACAAACAAAAAACTTGCAAGAGATCAGGGTTGGAGCAGATCATGAAGCTAGAATATTAAGGTACTGTAATACTGGCACCAAATATCCAAGAACAGAGGCATATATAGATGAGCAACTGACAAATGACAAGGTGGTATTGGAAATCAATGAGGGAAAGACGGCCTTTCAATACATGGTATTATGATAAGTTATTCACATGAAAAAGAAATTGGACCCATCCCTCATATATAGCACACATAATCCAATTCCAGACTGGTGAGAGATCTAAACATATTTATGCCATATATTATTATAAAAACTTAAAATGGTGGTGGTGCGTTATACCTGGCCTTGACGTGAAGTTAGGAGTTGGGAGTGATATATAGGTGTGAAATTATAAATGACGATTATTTTATCTTAAATACAGGGAAGTATGTCAACTCATCCACTAAGAATAAGAGTATTGCAACTAGAATTAGTATTACTTAGGGCGTTCCAGAAAGGGAAGATGGGGTATATGTGTATGAAAACAGAGTGTAACAAAAGTGATTACCATGGTAGAAGAAGATATAGGAGAATCCATTTTGTCCTCAAGTGGTTCACAGTCCCTCAGATACTACCCATGAAACTTAATTGGCTACTTTTATCACCACCGTCCTCCATGGAAGGGGAGTTAGTCCAACGTAGTTACGAAAGTCAAAAAGTCCGAGGTTTTGGAATCACCTAGAAACGATCCTTGAAAATATAACCTCATCCAGAATCCTTTTTGAGGGAAAAAAAAATGAATCCATTGTTTTGAATTCTTAATCAGACAATTAACTGAGTGTAATTACTGGCTACTGAATAAGATAACTTGTAGTATTTATAACAATTACAAGCCCATCCTTCTAATCCTTTTAATTATGCACCTTAATGGTCTTAGTACTGATAACTAGAAAGCAACAAGGTTTGGTAAACAGGTAGGTCTCACCCAGCTCTCCATCAAACCAGTATAGTATTGGATCATCAGACCTGCCAGATTTTAGCTGAATATACAGTATTCTTTCCTGCATCACAGAAAAACATCTTGAAACGCATACTAAGCAAACTGTAACTCATTACACTGGTCACCAACAGTGGTTGACTTTGCTCATCACCTAGAGGAAGTCATCTTTCTTTGATCACTTGAGCCTCATTATTCATATAATTACTGTAATCATTATGACACTAATGATTGTTGAAGTCTAAATGTGTGAAATTAATCCACTAACAAGCATAAATATGTGTCCATGGAAATGAAACTTTGGTATTCTGTTAAAAATGAGAAATTAGGACCAAGATGACAATATCAGGAGGGTATGCGCATGACCAGTGAAGCTAACCACAGTGTGACCCTGGTTAAATTCAGTTATACAATTAATCCATATGGTGCAAATACTCATAGTACATCTAACTCTTCTCTAATGGATCAAATTGGAAAATCTAGTTCAGTTTCTTGGATCCAAAATAAATTAATTCACAAAGGTGACCTAATGTGCTGACACATTTTAAAATTTGAGGGTGACCTGGTTCTGACAAGCCACCCCACTGATCACCAGTGTTTTTTCAACTGATCTTACTGGCTTGCTGGGTGTCCCCTTTCTCCTCCACAGTTTAAGGTTTGTCCTTCTGAAACAGAACACTTGGTCAAAAAGATACTTTAAAAAAAAATTATAGAACTTTCTGTGTTGATTTCTATGGTGATTTCTGTTTAGGTAAACATCCAAAATTCTGGTTTATCTGAATTGAAACATGACACTTGGAAATGAATAACGGGAACAAGAAATCATTTTCTTTAGAGTTTTTCTTTAAAAAAAAAAAAAATCTATTTCTGGGCCAACCGTCAAATCTGTCCCCATCAGGCTAGCTGAGAGATGGTACACAGTTCTTGTTCTCTGCTATAAGGATAATCACCTGCCTGACTTTTAAACCCACTTCATAAAAAGCAGCCTATGCATGAGCACCTGACAGGATCACTTACAGGTTGGCTTAGAGGCCAACTCCCCACCCTCACCCCCATGCCAAGGCTGAGGGCAGGAACTTGAGTTTGTCCTGGGGAGGCGGGATCCCCGGTGCAGGTGCATGCCAGCTGGACGCTTCTTGCACGCCAGTTGGCACCTAGGAGTCCAGCTACACACTTGCTGTGATTCTGAGCCTTCCCGCCTCCCACATCCCTTCCGTGGCGAGCCCCCTAGACGACTGGTGATTAGGGCCATATTTAAAATGGTTTGTGACTGACAGGACAGGAAAACAATGCATTTAAAAATCACAGCACAACTCTTCAGTACAGATTTCGTCGAAGAGTTGGGCATCTCTCTTTAGTCTAAAACAAACAAACACGACATGGGAATATGTTATTGAAAATGCCATATGTCTGAGCTGGAGACTAAAAAGTTTGATTCAGTAAGAAGTTGTAGAGGAAACACGGGGGGTGATGTAGGGCGGGAGGGCTGAACAAAATGGGTAAATCCAAACCCCTTCCCTCCAACCCTCACTTGTTCCGGCACATTTACTTGTAAGTTTGGTCTTCCTCCTGCCACATGTGTGAATCTAAAACGCACGTCGGGGGTAATACAGTTGGCCTTTTACTTAAAACATCTAAAGCAGACTTAAAAAAAAAAAAAAAATCCCATATCTTAACACTCTCCAAGTTGGAGTTGCCTTCGTGAGTTAGACAAACTTTTTAAACCAAGGTTTAACAAGTTCTCCAGCAGGTGCCTGGTGCTGTGTTAGGGGTCAAGGGAGATAAAGAGAGGACCCCCCCCCCCAACCCTTGAGAAGCAAAGAGCCTACGGAAGAAAGAGACAGATAACCAAGTCATTCCGATCTAATTAAATGCACGGGTCAGTGCAAGTTGTTAAGAACATCACTAATTGTGTCAGAGAGAGCAAGAAAAAGTTCCAAAAGGAGTGGATCTGCGCAAAAGATCAGCGGGGAGAGCGAAATGAAAGGCATGGAGGTGTAAAAACAGAGATTTTCCCTCCTGTTAGAGGAGTGTGAATGTGTCATGCTTGAATGTAAAAAAGGAGGGAGACTTCGGAGACCTGGAGTCACGCAGGGAGGGCCTGGAAAACTTGTAAATGAGTTTGATTTTTATCTTCCAGCTAGATAGGAACTGATCAGAGGTTTGGAGCACCGGAGTGACAAGGTCAGCTTTTTTTTCTCTTTTAATGATGTAACTCTGCATTTTTTCGGCTAATGTGAACAGAATAGAGGCAAAGTCCAATGAGGAAGTCACTACAGTAGCCCAGGTGAACAATAATAAGTAGAAGCTTGGGTTAAACCAGTGAGCTTCGGGATGAAGAGAACTAGGCAAGGTAGAGGAAACAGATATGTTAGCTAGAACAGACGATCTGTCACCTCTACGGCTGGAAAGTTCATCCCTACACCTACACTTTACCCTCTTGATCTCATTTAAGACTTGGGTGAATTCCTTGGAGAAACAGAAAACAGTCACTCAGCATGCTCAGCAGGACCGGCTGAATAATCGAAGACATTTACTGTATCTGTTTTGGACTTTCTCTTGTCTAGATAATGTGATCTCAATGCCTTCGAAGCTAGGGTAGTGTACTGAATTCATTTTGTTCTTTGTCTCAATACATGCTGCATATCCACAACGGTTTTTCAAATACCCCCGTCAAATTTGGCATTATTGTCTCTTAAGCTCATTTGAAGACCTTCTTTCCTTTTTGCATCATTGCGACTGGGAAAACTCTGATGTTAGAGGGACCAATATTCATTGCCCACTGGACAGCTCTGCCTCTCTTCAGGCACTGACAACCCTCAATGCAACCCATGTGCCTCAGGCAATGCCACCTGATTCCTCCAGCCCTCAGCCTGTCCTGGGTGGACGGGGTGGGCTGTCCCATTAGTCTAAGAGTAATTCCATTCCAATGGCCAGTGGTTGGTCAGGGTCCAAGAGCACAGATGAGGTTTTCTAGGGGAAGCTGGGAAAGTTCTTGGCTTCTCTGAGAGAAATCACAAGTCTCTTAGTGTTCTTATGGATGATACTTCATAGGCATGGAGGTAGGTAAGTCATAGATACAAAGCCTAGAAATAGCCAGTTCGCTCTTGTCCTGAGAAAGAAGCTGGTTTATGGAGGCAGGGAGAGCTAAGGAGATGGTGGACAGATGCACCCAGAGCTACTAGGCTAATGGAACACTGGAACTCAACCCTTACTTCTGTGCTGCTACTTGGGGAACCAATTGGTTTTCTTGGGTCTTAAGCCAGTTACAGTTAGGTTCTCTAGCCGGCAGCTGGAAGAAAGCATACTACTACGTCCTGTATTCTCATGGATATATGATGATGTCAGACTTCCTTTTCTTAACAAAGACCCCATTATCAGCCTCCTATTTCATTGCTTCTGAATGTTTATAGCTTTATTTTAATCCACCATGTACTCAGCACTCTGGGACCCACTGTGGAGAACACAAACGAAGTTGAAAGCCATGGTTTCTAGTCTGAGTTCATAATGTCATTTGGAAGACAAGAGACACACGTCTTGAGCACCGTACACTCTGCAGATGGCATGAGTCAAGTCATGGCTGCTCAGAGACGGATGGGATCCATGTGGAAGGACTGGCCCTGGGATGCTGGGTAGATTTTGGTCAGGTAGGATACTGGATGGTATTTCAGTGAAGGGAGAAAGAGGAAACAAAAGCAGGTTATATTTTTGAGGCAGTTGGAGGAGGTGGACTTGTCTGTCCCCTGGAGGGGGGCAGAGAGACAAGGTTGAATGAAGGTCTTGAAAACTAGGCAGGGAAGTTAAGCCATCATATGATCAGAGAGTATAAAACAGTACAACAAGTCTCCCTCCCACATATTGTCAATAGTTTCCTATAGTTTCCTCAAATTCCTCTATACCATGAATGGCCTGAGAGCAGGAGCCAGGTCCTCATCATCTTTGTGTATATATATGGTCTTTGTGTATATATATGGTCTTAAATAATGGTCTTTGTGTATATATATGTGGTCTTATGGTCTTAATATGGACCTTTGTGTACATATATGTATACATTTGTATATGTTGACCATGCTCCATGTGTCCCCAGCACAGAGTATGCTGGGTTAATGCTAGGATTGTTTTAGACTCTTGGTTTATCACTCCTGGTAAATAACTTGTCTCTCTCTGTAAAATCATCTTGGTAGTCTCTGTTTTATCCTTTGTGTAACTGATTAAATATTGGCTGGTTTCCGGACCAGCAATACCACTTCATAAGTTCAATCAGGCCAGCTGAATCTGTTCTCTACAAAGCTTTGTTCTTTCTTACCCAGTGCCCTGTGACTGATGTGCTTGAAAACAGATTTTTATGATATTTTCCCATATTTTTCAAAACATGGAAATTAAGACCAGGGATCTTTGAAGAAGACTGGGATATCTTATTTTAATTTTTCACACTAGAGATAATGTGCCTTTCTGTCTAGCTTTTTACAACTCTCAAAAATAAGCTTTACTGGCACATTAGGTACATGTTAATTAAAAAGGTGGGTTTATACTTTAAGGGTCGAAGAACAGATGGCAACAATATTCAATGATAAACTATTTGGATTTTCTAACTTCTATAGGAGAAAACCAAACTGGAGAAATAAAAATCCTGTGACAATCAAAGATGGACCCATCAGAGACCTGTACAAGATTAAAATCACCTTGTAAATTTGCAATCTTTAAACTTAAGTTGGGAAAATATAATCATAGATGCTTAAACTGTGTGGTGGGCAAGGGATAAGAATGAGAATAATATCTTTAAGTCATAATAAATCTATTTTTTTAAAGATTTTATTTATTTGACAGACAGAAATCACAAGTAGGCAGAGAGGCAGGCAGAGAGAGAGAAGGAAGCAGGCTCCCCGCCAAGCAGAGAGCCCGATGCGGGGCTCAATCCCAGGACCCTGGGATCACAACCTGAGCCGAAGGCGGAGGCTTTAACCCACTAAGCCACCCAGGTGCCCCCAAATAAATCTATTTTTAAATAATATGCAAGAGTTTTTTAAAAGAGGTTGTTTCCTGCTTAACTTGTATCATTTATATTGAATCAGAAAAACATTTTTATAGATTGTGAAAAAGCATTTTTGGGGTGAAAGACGGGAAAGATTTTTAAGAATAATTTTTACTGGATGCCTGGGTGGCTCAGTTGGTTGGACAACTGCCTTTGGCTCAGGTCATGATCCCAGAGTCCCAGGATCGAGTCCCGCAATGGGCTCCCAGCTCCATGGGGAGTCTGCTTCTCCCTCTGACCTTCTCCTCGCTCATGCTCTCTCTCACTGTCTCTCTCTTAAATAGATAAATAAAAATCTTTTTTTAAAAAAAAGAATAATTTTTATTCCCATAGACTAACGTCTAATTGGGATTGTAAGTAAATGAGAATTTATAGGGAAAAAAAAAATCCCCCAGAATTTAGGCATGAAATTCAGGAAAATACTACTACTACTACTAATAATAATAAATAAAAATAAGTAAAAAATCTAATCAGTGTGGATAAGCTTAAAATCTGCAGGAATGGCCTTCCCTGGGAAAACCTGGATGATGAGATCACCCAAGGAGTCTTCCAGGACTATTAAGAGTTTAGGTATTTTAATTTTGGAACACTGAAAAAATACATTTAAATTTAAAAAAAAAGAAGCTACAAAAAAAAAAGAAATGAATTGAGGTATTTTAGTCCATTTGGGAAAGGCAAAGTCATTAAACATTTGTTCCATGTTTCCTACGTGGCAGGCACCATGCAAGGCAATTTATATAATAATGTGATCTCATTCTACCCTTATCTTTTTACTCTGAGGCAATATTATTTTTCCTAATTTATAGATGAGAAAACTGAGATTAGAGAGGGTGAAAGAATGCGATGTATGCTAGATGCCGTGGTTCTCGCCGGATAAAAACCCACCACTCCAGCACAGAACTCTTGGGCGGTTTGTACAGACAGCCTTCTTGGAGGACCAGGATGCTCATCTACATTTTCCCATGGCACACTCTGCTCACACTTGTGTGAGAAGGTGCCCTCAGGGTTGGAATTACCAGGATAATATTCTCTCTTCCATTAGACATGGAAGGAAAGGGTTGAGTCTTGGTCCCCATGGGCCCTAGAAACACACCCCAAGACAATGATTCCATGTAAATCCTTTCCTTTAAGGTGAGTCGGCCACTGGAAAGTAAGGAAGGCATTGTAACCAGTAACAGCTGCATTAGCTAACTAGCTGTCACTGTGGGTGACTGGAGCTTACTCATGCTTGGGGACCTCTGGGAGCCAATACCCAACACACAAGTCCATTACCCAACCCACCCCTCCTCACCCCACCCCCGCTTTCCACTGGGAATTGTTGGGGGGTTGCTCTTGTGTGAGAAGGATCACAGCTGCTGGCATTTGAAAGTGGGAGGACAGTAAGACTAGTGTCCCTAGTGGTAAGGGTGAAGGGGTAGGGTGGGTGGCTACAAAATCCTCCACACTTAGCGTGGGGCCAGTTGTGCGTTAGGTATGCAATGAACCTTCGTTGAGCGAGACTGTCATTCTGATTGATCGGTCGATATTTGTGCATGTGGCTCAAGTGGCCTAACCAACTTTAGGCCAACTGACAAAATAGAGTTTCTAGATATTTAAAATGTAGGACACAACCCTAAACAATTATGATTTTGACCTACAAACTGTCTGAAACCAATGGCTGAAATTCCCCTTTACTGGGTATTCAGCCACATCAATTGTATCTCTTGTGTTGCTGCACATGTATCAGTACCCATCACACGCAAAATTTTAGATAGAAACATATGGCTTCGTGTCCTGACTTATTCCAGAAACAGGTACATGTCGGGACCTCTATTTGCTGGGAGGGATCTGGAGTGGCTGTCGGGACAGCGTGACCTTCAGAAGCAAACACAGAAATAATTCACCCTGAATGATCTGATTATAGAGAACAATTCAAGGGGAATCAAGAATTTACGATACGAATTCAAAAACCCGATTTAAGATAAGGTGATTGTTTTGTGTTTGAATGCGGGTACATGCACCTACGTGCATATGTGTGTGCATGCATGTGCCTGTGCATGTGTGTGTTATTTAAGCTGTTATTTCACCTAACAATGTCTGAGGTGAATAAGGAAGAACTGAGGAGGGATACTGCACCTCTCTGGGTGTGCAGAGACCAGATGGTATCACCACCACGGAGCCCCTTCAGGGACAGGGTGGAAGTACAGGAGGACCAAGGGATTTGAAATTAAAAGTCCCAAGTTCAAACTTTGTTTTGTCAGGTTTTAAGTGTATAAACCTGGGCAAGACACTTGAACTCTTGGAGATTTAATTTCTGCAACACTCGAATAGGCTAATAATAGCTACTTCATTGGGATACGTCAAGGACTCATGCAAATGAGTAAACCCTGGAACACAATACAACTATCATTAGTATGAGAAGAAATGCCATTCAGTATCTTCTGAATATCAGAGAAAACCAAAAGAGATTTCCTGGTATAGGAGCCTTTGACTGCACCATGCAGAGGGTCCATTCATCAGAAAGAGTGGACAGGACCGCATCCTTGGCAGTTATGGAAAATTATCAATGACCATATCATGGCAGTAGCAGCTTTACCCTAGATTGTTCTCTTGAAACCAAACCATTAACCAGGAGACTGCAAATAAATTTGGTTTAGTCAGAGAAAATGGTTCTGCCTTCCCCTTCTCCCCCCAAAAAAGGTTCAAGGCCCAGATCTAAGCTCCCAGAAAACTGATTTCCAAGCAAGCAGCATTCTCTTTCCTTCTGGAAGCCTGAGTCGGGGTATCAATACCACGGTTGATATTCCTTACAGAAAAGTAAAAAGAAGGATCTCTTTGTTCTTTTAATTAATCACTTATTATTGCTGTTCCAAAAGCAAACTCTCCTGTCTTCCTGTCTTGTTTTCAGGCTTGATAACAGTCAACGTGCAAAGAGCTGGTCTGCTTGGCGACAGCTCTCACATTTGCTCTCTCCACGAAAGACTTCAATGCTTGGTTTGGCCTTCCCATTCTCTAGTTATTTCATTTGGGTTGTTTCATCCCCTGATTAAGATTTTTCTCTTCCCTGGGGTGAGATACTCTGCCACGGGGCTTCCTCCATCAGCCGCAATGTCAGGGGAGGTGTGGGTCCCTCCGCGAGTCCTCACTGAAGAGCTGATGCTGTTTCCAGACCGTCACTGTTGTAGAGGCAGGGGCTGCGGAGATCTTTGCTCTAACTGGACGAGACTTCCTAGAGGAGCAAGGACACCTCAACAAGGGACTCGTGCTGCTAAGTGAGCATTGTATGGGGCAAACGTCTCCCAGTGCAAGTAAAGCTTCTGTGTGAGCTCCTTTGAGACCCCTCCAGTGGTCGAGAGGGAAGTGCTCGCTTCCAGCTCTGCAGAAGGCTCCCAGCTGCTTGTGAGAAGAATGAAGCCAAACTTGAACCCTAGACAGTTTATTTCTCCTTTGCAAATACGTGTGTCCTGAATTAACACGGAGAGGGCAAAAAGGTCTGACAAGATCCCGTGTTTGAAGACTCACCAGTGTTGATTTTAAGAAGTTATCATGGTCTCCCAGGGTCTTATTACACCTGTCAATTAGTGCTGGGATGATTGAGGTGATGTTCTGTTTGCAGATAGGGACTTGCTAGTGGCTGAATTAGGCAGAGTCAGCCTGGAAGACTAATCACAGCTTTGCCATTTCCACAAGGCCTTCCTGTCTATGACCTTGTTTGTCTTCATTCTACCCCAAATCTTGGAAAGTAAGGGAGAGAGGCATTTCTGTGGTTCCTGTTTTATAGGAGCTGCTCGTCCAGTGTTACCCACCTGGGAAATGACAGGGCTGGGATCAGAGCCAGGCCTCCAGACTCCAAATTTTGTCCCATTTCTACATCATGCTATCCTGGGAAGAGAGGACGGTCTAAGAGCAGCTCAATTTTTCCATTTTCAGTGAAGATGAGCAATGGAACTTGTGAATTTGACCTTCCTGTAGAGCAGTGGTTCTCAACTTTGCTTGCAAATAAAATCATCTGGGAGCTTCTAAGTAATACCTTCGCTGGGACTCCACCCCAAGCCAATTAAGTCCAAATCTCTGGGGTGGGCCTAGACATCTGTATTTTTCAAAAGCTCCCAGGTGCCTCTCATGTGCAGCTAGGATGACATTCATTGCTTTGGAGTCACAGTCCACAAAACACTGATTGCATTTTTCTAATTTCAAACCACTCTGGGAGTATTGTAATAAAAAATCTTAATAGCAACTTTACTAGAAGCCTCAGAAGATAGGCCCTGGCCTTGGTTCTTAGTAAGGATTCAAATTTATCCAAAGGTGGACTGACAGATGAGATGGTAAGGAAATACTTTTATAGCCTGGATCTGAAACAGGAGAGCTGTCAATCCAGAAACTTTGTGGACTAAATAAATTACATCCCTGATCCCTTCACACCTTTTAATTACCTTACCTTAATAGTTTTACTACTGATGACTGGAAAATTAACATGTATCATTGATAATGCTCTCAACACGTAACCATTGTTTCTCTTTATTAAATAAGTAGTGGTTGGTTTTCCCCTGCTTATTTTTTTTTCCAAATAATAATAGATACCTTTATTCATTTCAAGGTTAACTTAGCAATTAGCTTTTGCTCACATCCCATTCTTTGTAAGTTAAAGCTTCATAAGAATATGCATATATAACTGGAATGCTTTTATTTTATTTTTTTATAATTAATCTATTACCACCAAATTAGGGTTGGGTATTTACGTGAAAAATTCCCTTTCTGTTACTTTAATTGTATCTCTTATTATGGAATTCTTTAAAATACTCATTAATTGGCAACCTTACAGTGTCAATATCTGTCCTAGGTTCTGGGATAACACGTAGGCTTATGCTAGGGATGTCTCCTTATGAGAGGTAAATGCTATGATGCAGATATCAGAAAGAGGCATGAAGAAGGGGCGCCCAGGTGGCCCAGCTGGTTAAACCTCTCCCTCTTGATTTCAGCTCAGGTCATGATCTTAGGGTCCCGAGACAGAGCCTTGAATGGAGCCTTGAACTCAGCATGGAGTCTGCTTGAGATTCTCTCTCTCCTTCTGACCCCCCCAACACTTCTCTCCCCCGGACCCCATCACTTAAATAAATAAGTAAATAAATAGGAGTGTAGAAGACAAAGACATTAAGGAGGACTTGATTTTTCATTGAGTCTGTACAAGCCCTCTTAATTAAGAGCCTACTTTGGGTCTTAAAACTCCAAATCAAGACATTCTTTGAGGTGTAAGATGTATGTTTTCCATACTTTGTGCTAAAAAAGGAAGTTTATGAATCCTTTTGTTCTTCTTGAAAACACTTACTAAGTTAACTCTGTGTTTTATAGTTGGAGGTAGTACTGTCAATAAAATATGGTATTACATTTGCTGAACTAGATTTCCTTTCAGAAGCTTACCGAATGTCTAAACACCAAGTTGATAATACCTTTTCCAATCTGCTTCACTTGATGCTACAACCTGGAACCCCTTTCCAAACCTTAGTATGTCAATTTAGATACCAATATAATGATAGATAAATACCTGATTTCATTTTCTCATATTTTTGGAGAAAATGATATTAATACAAATTATCTGAATTTTTTATTTTATTTAATGTTTTAAATTCAAAAATAACTTAAAAATAACATCTATACACCCAAAGTGGAGCTCAAACTCACAACCCCAAGATCCAGAGTTGCACGCTCTACTGACTTAGCAAACCAGGTACCCCTGAATTTTTTAAAATAAGAGTTTCATAGTTCTAGTTAGATACTACAGATTCTTAGGTTAATTACACATAGGAAAGTGAACTATTAAGACCACTGAAGTCATTTCTGAGAATTAAATTAAAAGGTGTGACAGGTAGCCCATAGCTTCATATAACCATCAATTAAATGGACTCTATATGCCCGGTGACTAAGGCTATTCTCAAATGTCAGTGAGTGCCCAGTGGTCTTAATGCATTGTAACTACTGGCCTGAAATTATTAACATCCGTCCCTACGCAATCTACTTCCTGTCAGAGCCTGGGTAGGTCACTAACAATGGAGTCCTGTGAAATAGGGGATTGTTTTCCATTAATTTTGATGTTCCCCATTGTTACAGGTGCTTTGAATATTAAGTCTTGGCCTGATCAGCAGCTCATGCTGTTCCGACTTAGCCATTTTTCACTTCTCCCCCTCCTGACCTATAAAAATGGAAAGAAATGGCATTTGAGTGCATATAGTTTTCTGGTTGTAGAATCAAGAGAGTTGGGATTATGGTTTCACGTCGTGTTATATCATATTCAAAAAATGTTTGCTGAGGGACTGCTCTTAGCAATGTGTATATAGGGCTAATATACTCTCGGCACTATTAATGGATTATGTTATTAGAAAAATAGGAAAAAACCACAGACAGAAGCCCATTGTAAAGCGAAGCAGGAAGCTCAGCAGAAACTCTGTCTTTAAATGTCTTCCTATATCTGTATCTTTTAAAAATGCAACAATCTTTAAAATGATGTTGTTTCACCCTATACACAAAAGCCATCGCTTCAAAAGCCTTTGATTAATTTGAGCACAATCAAGGGCATAGGAGATAGCTGCCATTTAGTGAGCCAAAGCAATCCAATGCCAACTGCAATAAACCCATCAAGCTGTCATCGAGTCAAGCTGTGAGAAAGAGGACGATTACAAGCAATAGTTTCCTTCAGTGGCTTCATAATTTCAATTTTTTTGTTACATTTCCAGATTTCCAATAGTTTTAGTAAGAATGCTTTCGTAGAGAAATATTTTCCCCAGGAGTTACTATCAACAACTTAGTATAGTGTATTGGTTTTTTTCCCCATCATTGATTCAAGTATAGAAGCTCATCAGGCAAGAAATATTGTGATTACAAGTCGTATATAAATTATTTAAAGGGGTCCAGCCAATCAAAACAGAGATCTAAGCGGCTATTTTCCTCTTGATGCCTTTGTGACTCCTACTCAAAAAGCAAATTCCTGATTGATAGAATAGTTTTGAAGTTACTTCAAAAAGGCCATTCTTTTGGATAGGAGGAGGGTCTCGATATGAATGGTTCACATCCTTCAACAATAACTCTTTCATGACAACTTTACAGAGGAGAGAGAGAGAGAAAAAGACACCAAAATAACACCAAGCAGGGGAGTAGGGGACGGGTGGGGAGACACAGATGGAAGGGAAGACGTTAGTTAAGGTCCATCCCGGAAAAAAAGAAGACTCGAGCATTGGATGTGTCTTCACTTATTCCAGCTCTGGCTAAAGAAAGTGATCACTGTTGACTAACCTGTTTCCCTAACACTCTCATTCCATAGCCAGATTTCATTCATGACTTCCAAATATTTAGCACAAAGTCGCCATCTTGCTTGACTTCATCATTCGAATATCACCTCTAAGAGGCAAAATGCTCCTTGCTTTCTTCTTGCCTACCTCAATTCAATTCCTCTACTGTCTCTTGAGACTTTTTTTTTTTTTAACCTTTTCTTAGATGGTATATCTTTTGCTTCAATAGTTATAAGCCATTATATGTCAACTCTAACTCAAGTGGATAATGATAGAATAATTCATTTTATACAGAATTAGAGGAAGTATATTTTCTTGAATCACATAGAAGAGCTAGCACTCCCTCTTTTATTTCCCAAATTTAAGCACAGAAAACCTGGAAATCCCCAAGACCTCAAGTTGTCTTCCAAAATTGCCACAGCAGTACATGTCTTCCATGTAAAAGCACATTAAAGGAAATCATTACCTTCTCCTCAAAGGACATCCTGTGAGTGTCATACCTAGTTCTCATACGTTAGGCAGTATAATCAGGATAGGAAACTGCGTCTTTTAACTCAGGTGCATCAGGGGAAAAGTGAAAACCTATGTTAGACCGTCATTCTGAACAACCTGGAGAATGAATAGACTAGTTTGATAAAAGCTTTATTTATATCTTAGTTTTTGTAAGGGTTCAAGTCAACCAATACACTAAGTTTTGAAATTACAAAAATGTAGGGATTACAAATCTTAATGACACATAGTGTCTTCCTTTAAATAAACCCCTTCCTCTTAAAGCTTATAATAGACTCTAAAATCCCCCATTTTTGTGACTCTAACTTCAAATACTTCACCAGAAACACCCTGATCAGTTACGCAGTCTCTATTGCAAAGTTTGAGGAGTTTAAAGTATCAAAAATAAACAAGAGGTAATAAACTCATTATTAAGGAATTTAGCTTGGCAAGCGATTTATCTCTTTTCCTTTATCTGCTTAGGGCTTTTATTTCACCGTGTGAGCAAATTTCCACCGACAATTTTTGGCAAACAGCCGGAAGTGGAGGGTGAAAGATTTTCTAGGATATCAAAGACCTGAAGAAACAGACAAACAAACAAAAAAACCATCAACACAAAAATCTGACAGAGTAACGTTTTTGATTTCAAAATAGTAAACCTTCTGTAAGTGTCCTCTCTATTTACCAAAGCAATCTCTCTTGGTTTTCAGCTCTCATTATATAATGGGATACGTAGTATTCTATCTGTATGAGATGTATAAGAATAATTCTGAGCAGAGAATTCAATGAAAAGGTAGAAACATTTTCTATTCTTATCCTGTGCTTTCAAACATTCTCCTGATGATACTACTGTGTAACTGAGCATGAATTCAACCAACAAAGGCTTATATGTCATAGGCGCTTAGTGGAAACTCTGTGATACCGTACCCGTGTGAGATACTGTCATTATTCATTGGTGTTCGGCCAAATCTTCTAAGTCATTTAGACATAGTAGGCCTTCAAGAGATGAATTTCATTAGAGAGGTTTATCACTGTAGTCTCTGTAAGTTATTTTTGTTTCAACTCACACATATGCTACTCCATGTAAGCTCTTTGTAAAACAGCTGTCTAAATATCTCACACAGAAACCACTTCTAGGCAAATAGAACAAGGCTGCTACGAACAGGTAAATTGTGCCACAAATTCATTTATTCACCCAATTTATAAATATTTACTCAGTGTTCAGTAGTACTAAGCACTCTGCTAGGTGCTGTGGCATTTTAAAGAATAATTAAGACAGACTTGTGTCTTCAAGGAATCTAATTATAGACAAACGATTATAATGTGGGATATAAGATGAGAACGGTGACAAGATGCTAAAGGGAATCCAAGGAAGAAGAGACGGTTTCCTTTTAGCAGATTCTTGGAGGACTTTAAGGCGCTGGTGGCATTTCAGCCTGGCTGGGAAGGATGGTAAGGGTAAGGGAATTCCTAGATACTACCTGGTTTAGATGGAAAACCACTGAAGGAAGAAAGCACAGAAATTTTTGAAGAACAAAAGGGTATTCAGGTTGGCAAACATGAGAGGAGAGAAAGGAAGTTATGGGAGGCAAGACCACACACAGCACTCTAAACATCGCCATCTATCTGTGGCTGGTGTGGACCAATCTGAATGTCTTTGGGGAACATTCTATATGACTGATAGGACTGCCCAACCTGGAAACTTGAAACAAAGATGACGTTCTATGGCTATTTATATTGCATTTTTTTTTCTTTTAACATTTTAAAATATGCACTCTATTTTTGGAATCTGGGTTGTGTTGAATAGGGTATAAAATCCTATAGGAGGGAGGAATCAAAAAAAGGTAATGATAAAAAATACAGAAAGGAAAAACGTGATCCACTAAACCACATATGCTGACATGGGCATTCAAGAAAATACCAAACCAATAAAAATAAAAATAAAAAAAGACACAAACACCCTGTTCTGTTCTCCAGCTCTGGCACATAAGAAAGGGATATTGTTTCACAGAACAACAGCCCAAGGTTCCCATTAGAACATGAAAATATTCACAGCAGTGGTGGTTTTTTTGCCACAGATTTGATAAGTTTCCTTGCAAATATTTAAGTTATTATGCTTTTGTGAGCAAAGGTACATGGTGTAAAGGAAATGGTATAATCAAGGCTGATGTTGAAGAGTAAACGTATTTTGTCCCAAATGACTGTTTTTAGAACACTTGTCGTTAATTGTGCTGATTACCACTAATCACTGCAACCAAGGAAATATGAAATGTTTTTATACTTAATCTATTGTGAAAGTGTCTGCTGAAATAAAAATAGCCCAAATTAATGGTGTGTGTGTTTTTTTTTTTTTTACTTCTTAATTTAATAAGATTAACATTTATTTACCCCATTAGTCAAAAACTAAATCAAATTGTTCTGGGAAATAAATTACTTGACCCATGGTAGTTACTCTTCCCAAACCCATTCTGTATTGAAAGCACAGCCAATGGTAGTGATCTCAGAGTTACGAGTTATAAGCTACTTTAGCCTTCTTCTCTAGATGCCCCACACTCCTGCTGGACAACTTGCAAGCTTTACACACCTAGAGAGCCACACATCTCCTGGGCACAAACATAGGTAAAACCTATTTTCATAAATATGCTTCATATAAAAATTAACTTGCTCAAGCATTGCATTCATCAATGAATATTTTTCAGTGTTGCCATTTGTAGAGGCTGGGAATTTTTTGTTTTTAATATATAATATTAATCCAAATTCTGTTTTCGTTGATAGAAGTTCCAGGAACCATAGTTATTTCTAGATGGCAAAAGTTATTCTCCAGGGAAAGTTACCAATGATCTCAATAGAGTGTCAATGGAATTATACCATATCTTTTCTCAGTGGCTAGAGAAGAACAATCGCAAAAAACTGCCTCCTCTTTGCCCATGTTCTTTCTCCTTTTTGAGGCCTGAAATATATTGCCTAAGTAACGGGACTTCCATTTTTCTGTGAACTTCTTATCAGCTTGTTTAATTGACCTACATGAAGCCAGTAGCTGAATGTCACTTTGGATGGGAACAGATTTGGAATGTAAATAACTTGAGAATGGCCAGACCCACCACTTAGAGGAGGTGGTTTGGATCGGTCTGGAAGGTAGTTCCAGAATGCAATACCACTAGGTGTGCAACTAACATCAGAAGGCATCTCACAGAAGGTGACATCAGGTACAGCCAGGTAGGCAGGTGAGTCCTTCAATGGCTACTGCCATGGGCAAGTGGAAGTTGATGACTGTCATTAAAGGTAAATTCTAGTAGCAGGTAGGGAAGACCTAAGCATGGACATAGAAGTTTAGGGAGAAGAGTCACCTATCAGTGAGGGTTCAGCCAGAGAAAAAGAACCAGCAGGAGACAAAAATCAAGAGATTTCTCTCCAGGAACAGTCTTATGTGATTGTGAGAGTTGGCTAAGTAAGTCGAAATTCTGTAGTCCTGTCACAGCAAGGGAACAGCCAGACAAAAACTGACACTGCTGTCCATCAGCAAAAGTTCTGGAGGGTCGCAATTCTATTTTTAAATCTTTCATCTGATCAAATAAGTACCCCTCAGATTATCTTGGATAATCTCCCATACTTTTTAAACTAGATGATTATAGACTTTAATCACATCTACAAAGTATCTTCAAAGTGATGCCCAGAATAGTGTATGAATGAATAACTGAGGAGTATAATCCACCCCAAAATGATAGTCGCAATTCACGTCTGCAGAACTGAGAAAGGCAAGGTGGGACACCCTATTCCTGGAGAAACAGTACAACTAGGCTAAAACAATGTGTGACTTTTACTAAGTCTGTTGAGTTAAGGATAAAGTTATTGGAACTAGAAAATGAAGACAGAGGGTCAAAAACCTGTTATCAAGACCAAAGAGACCAGCAACAAACCACTACAAATCATGAAACATCATAAAACTCCAGCCTATGGGAATGTTTGGTCCCTGAGTCTTCCTCTGGAGGTGTGGCTTAAAAAGTACAATCCAGGGGGGCAAGGAGATCTTTCGGAGTGGGGCAGCAGAACTGGACCAGGGGCAATTTTATGTCACCACCTCTCCACTGGGAACATTTGGCAGTATCGGAGACATTTTTGGTCAAACAGATCGAGGGAGGTGTTTGCTACTGAAGCACGTAGTAATTAGAGACCAGGGATGCTGATGAAAATTCCTATAATGCACCGTATTAGACCCCACAATAAAGAATCATTCAGCCTCAATAAGCTCAGGTTGCAAACCCCAGAACAGAATGAATACAAGCAGAATGTGCTTGATATTCAGTCTAAATGAATTCCCAGCTTTTATATGACTATGGACTATCTACGGAGATTATGCAGAAGAAAGAGGATGAGGAGGAAAGAAGCAGCCTCAGCCCTCTGTTTTCTCTGGAGGCAATGTGGCAGAGAGTGGAGGAAGCGTGAATTCAGAGTGAGAGAGTCCTAAATGCAAAGCCAACTCTGTCATCTACCTCCCCTGTGAACCTCAGGTGAGGCGCTTCACCTTTTGGAGCCTCAGTAAACTTATCTATAAAATGAGGAAAATACCTTTCTCAGCCTGTTATTGAAAGACTTTGTGAGATGACCAGATAAAGATTACTCTTACCCCAAGAAAACATTTGGAAATAACACAGTCAAGAGAGGATAAGACCATATATGAAGTGATAATGCTATTACTGTGCAGAAGGGCAGTTGGTTTTAGAAGTCTTTCTTGGACTCTACAAGATTCACTGAAGGAAGAGGTAGGTGGGAAGGAGTGGTAGGGGAGCGAAGGAAGACTATGGTGGATCAAGGATGGGTGGCATCACCACGAACTGAGATACGAAATCCACCAAGAGGACCCAGTTTGTGGGGGAAGATGATGAAATGAGTTTCAGACATAGAGTGTCTTGGGTGCCTTCACCTGTCTCCATTCATCTGCCTTCAGGACAGATGAATGGAGACAGTGGGATATCAATGTTCCATGTTTATTATTCCACTGACACTCTGATCCTCACCACAATCTGATGAAACAAAATGGCTTTATTACCTATATTTCTCCGATGAAAAATTTGAGGCCCAGAGAGGCTAAGTGAATTATTCAAGACCATGACGACCATAGAGGGTAGCCATTCTTCTTGATTTCAGCTCTCAATAATAGATGTTAAAAAGGAAAATGCTGGCTGTGAGATTGGCAAACAAGTAGGGATACGCATTTATTTTAGTGGTTTCTGTCTGTGAGGGGTTGCACCTGCTCCTCAGAGGTTGTGGAGGTTTGGGAAGAGTGGAACATTCAGGAAGGCTCTGGGGATGAATGTAGCCAAGCTGCCTGGAGAGGTCATCATGGATTGGTGAGGACACTGTGAGTGGAAATGCTTTACAGATCGTTAACTACATGAACAAAGGGGATGAGAGCAACTTGAATAAAAATTATTAGCTTGCATTGCCAATTCAAAAAAAAATTGCAATGAAGATAAGTCATCTGCGAAATGATAATGCAAATCAATGGAAAGATATGAATGAACAAATTTTGATTTACTCGTAACTTTTTAGGAATGGATTTACTGAGACACATTTTAATCTCAGAACATTGATGTTATCTCATTCCAATAGCAATGTAAGGCATGCCGTTCTGAGGAAGAGCTCTGAAAAGCCTGGGTGTTCACAGGTTTGTTTTTCACAGTTGAAATGTTTCTGAAGGCTTATTTTTGGACGTGAGACACATATTCAAAAGTGCACTAAAGAGACAAGTTTGATTTTTCAATTCAGAATTTCTGGATCTGAATTTCTGAAATTTTCATTCGAGCACCCCCTGCCCTGCCCCCCACCCCGCACTCTGTCTAGTTCCTGGGAGAATGACAAACTTCAGTCCCCCGGGCAGGGGTGTGGTCAGAGGACCTCCTGTTCCTGGCGAGGAGGACCATAGCTTCAAGATTCTAAGACCCAACTCCGAGGAGAGACAGACTGTGTTTCTAATTCTCTTCCAGATTCTTCTAACATCTCTACTATTCCGGTTCACTGCTTTTGGGGGGTAAAGTAGGTAATTTCTATTTTGTTGCTGTTATCATGTATGTCTGCTATGTTTTCAGGTTTTGGCCAAAGTTGAAGGTTGTCCTCCATGACCATTTAAAAAAATGTTCATCCCTTCTGCATCTCTGGCTATGCCTCTAATTCCTAACCATCATTAGACATGTTTTCTTCTTTCTCTTTTCTTAAGTTTCCTAATCAGATATCTCTCATCTTGTCAAGCTCTTTCAAGATTTAATTATACTTTCTAGTCTTTTGGTAAATTTCATTAGCACCAGTTTTTAATCACCATCACATTTCTCTTCGTCTTTCCTAAACTTTTGCAGTTTGCCTGTTTTTAAAATTCCTCCTCCCTCCTTCTATCTTTCCTTATTTTCTTCCCTTTTCTTTCCTCTTCTGCTTATCCTCTGATTACAAATGTCGCTAGGTCCCAAATGTTTTATATGATGAAGGCCAAGATATTTTTTTGGGGGGGGGGATATTTTTGGGGAGGTCATCTTTTTGTAAACTGTTTTATAATTTTATCTGATTATGAGCAGAAAAAGTTACCCATTTAATCTCTACTTTGAAAAATGTGTTAAGGCTTTTTTTTTTGTTTGCTTTGTCCAAATAAAAAATGAATTTTTATAATTGTTTCATATAAACATATACACACATACATATGAGAACATATATATTTAAAAACATACCTTTTTATTTGAGGAGTTCTGAATGTATCTCTTAAATAAAGCTTTTGGTAGTATTACTCAACTCTTGTGTCTTTGCTCACTTTTTGTTTACTTGTTCTTTCAGTACAGAAGATACATATTTTAAAATGTTCAGAAAGCTTATGTTTTTATCAAGTTATGCTTACATTTCTAAAGTATTTTTCTGTCTGCTTACGGATTTGGGTCTATACTGGTTTATGGCCAGTACTTTATGTTTTGTCTTTATAAATTACATATTACATTGTATCTTTTCATGACACTCTCTGTCTTGAAGCTCCCTGCTCCCTATGTATCATTAATAATGCCACTCTTGCTTTTTTTGTAATGTCTAGTGTGCATTGCCTTTTCTTTAATTCCAGATTGTTTTATCACTGTTTTAAATCTTTCCTTTTTCTTTAAGGTGAGGAGGGGAAAAGGGTGAAGGTGAGAGAGAATCTTACAAAGTCTCCACACCTAGTGAGCGCGAAGCCAGAGGCAGGGCTCAATCTCAGGACCCTGAGATCGAGACCTGAGCTGAACCAAGAGTCAGACGCTTAAGTGACTGAGCCACCCAGGGGCCCCTAAATGTGTTTCCTACAAGCAGCATAAAGTGGAATTGTCTTTCTTAACATTCTCTAAAGCCTCTGGACTTTAATGGGACATGTTCCTTTATGCACGTCTGGTACAGTAACTGAGACACTCGATTTTGTTCTTTCCATTTCTCTAGATGCGAGTATATTGCATAATATACTAGCATAAATATACAAATACACATAACAACTTTTGCATAAATTTATTTTCAATATTCACTTTGTGTTTCTTCTTTCTCGGCTATTCAGGTTTCATCAAGTTACTATTTTTTTCTCCAGTTTTTCCCTTATTAATGGGAAGTTCTCATTCTCTGTTCCCTTAAAGTTGCTTTCCCTTCCCTAACACTTATGCAGACCCATATTTATCTACTGTTCTTTGAAAACGAGACAATACCGACTCCCCTCTCCCCCCACCACCTCTGTGAGATAAAGTTTGTGGAATCTTCTCTCCCTTCTTCCCACCCTTAAAGTCCTCTCCCCCCAGAGACACCCCCAAATTGTAGGTTTTGTTGGATTTTTTTTTTTCATATTTCTTTCCTACATTGATTCCTTTTTCCTTTTCTGGAATACCACTTGTGGACATTTTGAACTTGCTGGATCTCATTTCCTGTTCTCTTATCTTTTCCTTCCTATTTTCATTCCTGTACAGTGGATCTGGGTTTAAGATTAAAAAAAGAGAGAGAGAGGTGAAGTGTGTAAACCTGGCGATTCACAGACCTGTACCCCTGGGGATAAAAATATATGTTTATAAAAAATAAAAAATTAAAAAAAAGAGAGAGAGAGAAGAAAGAAAAGAAATACCTTTCCTTAAGTGCACAAATTTGGGTGTCAACATTATCTTTCTCTTCTTCAAAGACTTATTTGTTTTAGAACAATAGAGCAGGAAGGCAGGGGAAGGGGCAGAGGGAGAAAGAGAGGGAGAGAAGTAGACTCCTCAGGGAGCACGGAGCCCTTCGAGGGGCTCGACAGGGAGCATGACTGGAGGCTGGATCTTAGGACCGTGAAATCATGGCCCTAAGAACATAACCTGAGCTGAAACAAAGAATCAGATACTTAACTGACTGAGCCCCCCAGGACCCCCTATGTTTCTCCTCTTCAACCAACCTACTGGATTTTTTAAGTTATAGCCTTCATATGTGTTTTAATGTTTTGTTTTGCTGTCAGTTTGTATTGATGTGTTTGTTACTGTGCTTGATTCTTAATTGCTAATATTATGATACCCATGTATCCACAAGCCCAGCATCTGCTGTATATGGGAAAGGCAGAGAAATTGGCCTTCAGAGTAAAGAGAGATTGGCCTGTTAAGGCCAGGACACTATCTCTCAGAATCTTCTCTACATGATGTTTTGAAGACATATACAAATGTGTTCTTTCAAAAAGACTTTGTTTGGGTTGATCTTTCAAAATGACTTATTGTTTGTATTGATCTCCATGCAAGTATAAATTACCAGCACAACTAATTTTGACCATAGAAGCTTTGGCATAGCATCAGGTAGATATAAATAATGAGTTAAAGTTTTCCTAGAGTTAAAAGCAGCAGTAGAAAAAACTAATAAAATAAGATTTTACTCATGTTAGTTTTTTTATCCTTAGAACAGTAACTTGAAATTCCCTATTTATTCTCTAGGATATTGAAAAAGGAGTCAGTATTTCTATAGTTTTCCTCATATTTCAAAGCTTAATAAATGTCACCAGCTCTATACAGAAATTTTCAGGACACTTTAGCTTAGCCAAAGTGGTTGGTCTGAGTTATGTCATTTTGACCCAGACCTCTTAGTTCCCAGCGGCTAAAATGAACAGAAAGAGAGAAACAAACAAAAACGAGGTTTACTCCAGTGAGACACATTATTTTTAAGGGAAGGGAAGTCAACCATCATCAACAAACAATATTTGTCTTGAGCATTAAATATTCATGCTTAACCACCCTCTACCTAGTTTTCTATGAGAAATTCCAAGTCCACATACTTATGACAATGAAATCCACAACATTCTTCAGGCCAACTTAACTCATAACTCATTTTCTTGACTTTGAAAGTACTTTCAGAACTTTTGCATAAATTTATTCCCAAAGAACTTTTTGGCCAAAATGTTGGAACTAGTGCATCTAGAAAGATACAGCCTTAATTATCACTGGGGCATAATTGAGAAGAACTATATGATACATTTTTTCCATTCTATCTGAAACAGGTATACACAGAAAAATGTAACAGTGAATGTGTGTGAAATATTCACAAGATACATAAATAAGAATAATTAGAAAAAAGGGTATTCAACTCTCGGGGTAGAAAAATAGCCTGTCAAGTGATTCTTTCACTTTTGAAGGCTGATCTAAAATATTCCATGGTGCATATTCATATAGTTATAGGAAGGACATTTGGTTTGGCAGACAAATTACTTGAGTCAAAATAATCCAATCTACTCCAAATTCCTAACTGCTTGCTGCATATCTCCATATGGTGCTTCTGCCAGTCTTCCAAAATCAAGTCATCCAGATTTGGATACATTTTCTTCCTCTCTTTCCTCCTAACTCACCCTTCCTCTCGCAGTCTCCCCATGTATTGAAAACCCATCTAGTCACCCAAACAGGAAAAGCGGGACACCTACCTCGTCTTCCTCCATTCTGTAATTCCAGTCCCATGGGACCACTTGCCTGTCCCTGAACATCCTAAGTTCCTGGCTTTGTGTATACTCACTCTTCTTTAACTGAGACTTTTCTAAAAACATTTCACTTGAGCACATACTGCTCCCTCTTCAAAACTTACTTCCAGTGCCACTGACCCTACATTGGTGTCTTTGAGTTTCCTAATCAAAATTCCACAATTCTGCCCCATGCTTTCATGGGCCCTTGTTAATGTATCATAACTCTTTTTGTCTACATCTTACTCACTTTACATGTACGCATCTATCTCTTATGACATCATAAGCTGCGGTGTTTAATGATAGGTTCTCAATGAGCTTTTGATTCTCAAAGTCTAAGTACAGGGCCTTATATAAGTAACATATCAATCAACAAAAGATATGTTGATTCTAAAGCTATTATGATGCAAACATACCTTTTTCCCCCCTGAAATCCAGAATTTGTGAGATGTCTAATAATTTTTGATTTTTTTTTTAAAGATTCTATCTATTTATTTGACAGAAAGAGATCACAAGTAAGCAGAGAGGCAGGCAGAGAGAGAGATGGGGAAGCAGGCTCCCCGCTGAGTAGAGAGACCGATGTGGGGCTCAATCCCAGGACCCTGGGATCATGACCTAAGCTGAAGGCAGAGACTTTATTGAGCCACCCAGGCGCCCCATAATTTTGGATTTTTAAGACAGAGGGAGAAGGAGACTTAGATTTGTCCCCTATTCACTAAGTGCCAGCTCTTCATGTTTATCTGGCAACAATCTTGCTTAGTCATTGTTAGTCTCACTTCATCTTGTAGGTACTGGGGGTCACAGTTTAAGTCACATGCCAAAGTGTGATACACCAGTAAATACACCAAGAGATTTTGAACTTGCCTCTGTTTGGCTTTAAAGGACACTGCTTCTCTACCATACTCTACAACCATGGATCCTGTGCTTGTTTCTTTTCACGTGAACCATTCTTTCCCAAACCCTCTTCTTCCCCTGAGCATGGTGATGGAGTCCCTGTCATTTATTTCTTCTTCATCCTGCTTTGTATCAGTTTCCTGATACAAAGTTTGTATCAGTTTCAGAGGAAACTGATACTGTTTGCTGCTGTAACAAATTACCACCAACTTAATAACTAAAACAATGCAAATGTATTATCTTTATATTTCTGGAGGTTCAAAATCCACAACGAATTTTAAGGAGCTAAAATCAAGGTGTGGGCAAGGCTGATGCCTTCAGGGAGCTCCAAGGGACACTCTGCTCTTCGGCTCTTCCGGCTTCCGCAGGATAATGGCCATATCACTCTAGTCACTGCTTTGCCAACACAGGGCCTTCTGCTGCCTTTGACCTTCCTGCCTCCCTCTTAATAAGAATCCTTCTGATTACACTGGGCCACATGCATAATCTGGGATAATCTCCCCATTTTAAGATTCTTAATTTAATCACACCTGCAAAGTCCCTTTTGCCATCCATGTAAGGTAGCATGTGCAAATTCCTGGGATTAGCATATGGGCAGCTTTGGGGGTTATTCAACCTACCACCTTATAATTGAAATATGTATTAGTAAAATAAGACCTTTCCTCCGTGTAGTAGTGCAGGAAGCTAATTGGTTAATAAAGGGGTTGAACCAGGAATTTCCAACTCTGTAAGTAGCATGGTCAAGAGAGTGGCCACAAACAGAGACACTTCTTTAAACAGACACCTAAACTCTGGATAATTGTGAAATATATACCCAAGAACTGCTGACTCCACAAAACTCAAAATCAACTTGATGCTACTTGTGTAGTGGCATATAAGTGGTCAAAAACCTCCATAGCCATCACGTTTTAGAAAATAAATTTATGTTATTGAATTCATTCCGCTATGTCATGGTGGGATTTTGTGTTTTGTTTTGTTTTGTTTTTTTAATTTAAATATAGGCCCTATGGTCAAAATTCTGCACAAGAATGCTCACTTTTCCTCTAAGTACATGTATTGTTTTTCTAACTTTGTCGACTACTCATCTGAATGGTAAAAGGCTCTCTTGCAGTTCTTTGTTAGCTTCTTCAAGTGAGCTAATCATCAGAGCCACTCCTGTGATAGAATGGCAGCTAAAAGACTCAAATGTCAAGATGTTTTTATCAGTCACATCAACAGTAACTTTCAGATTGAATAGTTCTCTGGTTTATATCACATCTTCAGTATGGATTTTTTTTTTCCCTTTCTAAAATAGAAATTGCTTGGATGCTAATAATATAAACTACCTTGTCCAATTCCTCACCCATCTCATCTAGAACACCTCTCCCCTGTTAGTGAAAAAGGATGATGGGACATATTATCCCATTGCTGATGAACACCCATCAGCCTTGAGAAGCAGATATACCCCCTTGCGTGCATCCATTATGTGATTGTAATAGAATTCCATTCTGTAGCTCGTGGAAAAAGAAGTGTTTTAGAGCCAATATACGTGTGTTTTCAAATTTCATACCAATATACATTCAGCTTCTGAGCTGTTCACTTGCCTGCTGGCGTGTATCCCATTTTCACATGCAATTTCTTTATGAATTGAAGGGAATGTGTGGGCAGACATCTAGCTGGTTAGGAAAATAAATTTATATATTTTGAGCATGTGCTTTGCTGTGCATGCAGGACAAAATAAATAGCTAGACCTCTCAGACCACCAGCGAGGCGTTATTTTCCAAGGTTGATTATAGAAAGGAATATTCTTCTCCATGCCTTCCAACCTAAATGCTTCTATTAGGTATTTTCCTTTACTATTTAAATATTGCTCTGCTCCATAATCAGGAATATAATGAGCTATCTAAAATGCCATATGTCATCAAACTATTTGGCAGCACAAACCTATTTGAGACCCATTATTGAGTGACAGCAGTGTATACTTGAATAAATAAACTTCATTATCTATATGCTCAAATCCATGAACAACTGTGAATGAAGAGATAGAGGATATTGATTTTGTGAGGGTCCTTCACTGCAATGTAGGTGGCATTACATCAGCTCACAATTTCAATGGTCTGCTGCAGTTTAGAAATAAAAAATCGTTATCTGGAAACCTCTCAAATCAACAGAAATGTAATCAATTTTTTATCTGTGGTTAGGCAGTGGCAGTCAGTGGTGGATTTTTCTGTCCTCAATGCTCTCGTCCTCTTGTTAAAATATTTAGGGAGCCCCCATGGGAAATACTATACCTAGATTGAACCTGTTTACATTAGGAAGTGAAAAATCTGCTCTTTGTGTTCTGTAAGCCACAGACACATTCTTGTCTCATAGAGTCACTTTCCCCGGGGGGTTCTGGGGTATGGTTCTCCTCTGGTTACTGAACACCTTTTTACTGCATGACTGAAACCAGAGGGACTTACTATTTCACCCTTGATTATTATTTTAATTCAGCATACAATTTTACATCCGTAGCCTTACCTCCTGTTCCAGTGGGGATATACTAATTTGACATCAAGCAATATTCTCACTAATGGTATTTTGATGATTATGAGAGGAAAACAATACTATGCCGAAAAATACAATAAAGGTCTTCCCAGGATTGGCAACGTGTCTCAGGTTTAAGTAACTGTCACATTTAAGGAATTGTTTGTTTTAGTTATCTATGCCAAAGCTTGCAACCAGTTGCAGATAGACTGTAGTAGTATTTGATTTTTTTTTTAACTTATTTGAAAGAGAGAGAGTGACAGATAGCACAAGCAAGGGGAAAGGCAGAAGGAGAGAAAAGCAGATTCCCCCCTAAACAGGAAGCCCAATGGGGGGCTAGATCCCAGGACCCTAGGATTATGACTCAAGCTAAAGGCAGATGATTAATCAACTGAGCCACCCAGGCAACCGCCCCCCCAACCCCCACCCAGTAGTTGATTTTGACGCTGCTGAAATTTTTGTATCATTTCCCAATTAGTTCCACCTAAGAACTCAGGTTTTCATCTTCTCTGGAGAAGCAAAGGCTCAACCAATCAGCTAGAGTACCCTTGTGCCTTGTGATCTCCTACCTCACTATACCTTATTGTCTATTAATTTACATTAATAGCCTGGGATGCAAGTGTTTGAATTTGGGATCCTGGCTCTAAAATTCCTACTGGATTTAACCAACAATTGTGTGTTGAGTTACTTAATCCAGGACTGACTGTTTAGGTCATCTGAGGGAAAACCTGTCAAATATCACTTCAGGGTTATTATCTTCGTTTAATGGTGGTGCCTTTAACTAGAGGAAGGGGGGCATGCAGGCAAAACCTGATAGGACCTCCGTGTCCTTAATCTAAACCTCAATTTCCAGTGTAAAGGCATATAAATATATGTGAGGAAGGAACAGAAGGCCGGGTAAACTCTTGATTGAATTAGCATAGCGCTTGCTTCCTTTGCAACTTTTTGGGTACATGTGGTAAACATGAGGTAGGGGGCTGGATTCCACCTGATGGGGACTATGTTGTAGAAAACTTGCAACAGTAGAGTTAGCACGGCTTACATACCTGGTGTTTGTTTGAGAGTTGGAATATCTTACAAGTGTGTGTAATCACTGGTTTTAGTGATGGAGACTTGACAGTTTGGAATTCTTCCTAACACATATCCGTAACGATGAAACAAGGATGTATCATTCTTAATTCCTTGTGTTCCAATGTTATAAAAAGAACCTCCCTTCTAATGATATGCTCATCCAAATGACTCAGATTTAACACCATCCATTGATGGATGAGGAAAGTAAAAATAAAACCCCCTAAAATGGAGTAATTACAGAGGAATTAAAAAAAAAAATTCTTTGACATTCCTGTGTATGAAGCAACCTCTTCTGTTAAAAAGATAAACTGAGGCATATTAAATGCTTAGTTTCTAAGAATTTGAGCAGCAGCAAACCATAAGTGGTTACTGTTCCACAGATAGGACCCGGGGGAAAGACTTTCATCACAGGGAAGATATGGAAGCAAAGCAAGGAAATTATTTGATTGGCTGTAGCTTAAGTGTTTGCCTTCTTTGGAAAAACCTAGTTGTCTGCTTGTGATTAATTGACTTTATGTTTTTATTTCTTAACCTTGAAGTTTTGCAGTTCAGTTTTGGTTCACCAGTAGGGGTGGTGGAGAAATTAAAACCACCTCAGCCTAATGGCCTCCTTCTTTAATTAATTTGACACCTTCCTGCATAAAATGGAATTTAAAGCTTATAAGTCGTGTTTTTGAATCTTCGGGAAACTTGGTGTTTTCTAAAAATAGAACTATTAAGAGTTCAAATGATAAAAATAGGTAGCTACAGCATCTGACTTCTCACAGATATATAAACAGATAATTAAATGTGTAAGATTAAAAAAAAAAAAAAGTCAACAAAGTTTGAGTACCTCACTGACAATGCGAAGACCAGGGGGAAAAATGTATCAAGACAGAGACTCAAAAACAATATCAAAAGGTAAAATGTTTTTGAGTGTTTGACCATGGAACATTTGAGGTTTACTTGCGAACTCAAACCTAGTTATTCAAAATAAGACTTTCCAACTTCTATTCTGAAGGTCTGTTCTTTTTTTTTTTTTCTCTCCTCTCAGACTATTACTTGCTCCGAAGACTGTGAACACGATAAGAAGTATTGTGTTACAACACATGCTCCATGGACACAACAGATTTTATAGGCTAGAGGAGATTCCGGCAAGTGGAAAGTTATGGCAAAATCTTTATATCCTGTGAGGTTACATAATTCTTTCCGTAACGTCCTGGCTGCAGACATTTATATAACTTGTCCAGCTTCAACACTGTCTCAGAGTTCATCTGAAAGGAACACAATGGCCATAATAGTACCCATTATAGCCGCTATTCTTCTCAATTGTAAGGGCACAGTGAAATCGTGGGGACGAAGCTGTGCTTTGATTGGCTATTAAATTGCGATCAATGAAAAGTATTTGTGCCATAATTTTGCAACCACGCAAGAACAGGCCATCCTGGGGGTAAGTCAGCATGTATATACCATCAAAACTAAAGTCACTTGGTAACTAAACTAAATTTTCTTTAAGACAACAGGGTACAATAGACATTATATTTAAAAAAAAAAACAAAAAACTGGGCATTTTTCTGTCTCCTGGTTAGAAAGAAAGGACAGATGAACAAGGAAAAAGTCCAAATATGAATAGTGACTTGTTTCTATTTTATCATGTTATAGAGAAAACCAATGCTACTCTTCCCTTTTAATAGTAAGTGAAAATGACAAAGGAACAGATAGTAAATATTTTAGGCTCTCTGGGTCATAGATAGTCACTGCCATATTTTTTTTTCTTTTCTTTTCTTTTTTTTTTTTTTTTAACCCACAATTCTTTAAAAAAATGTAAAAACCAGGCATTCAAAAACAGGCCATGGGCCAGCCACTTGGCTGTGTGCCATCAGCAGACCCCTAATTTATATGAATGCTTACAGTGGTGAATTTTAATAAAAGTCTCTTTTGATCTTCTATACATCACCCGTCCCCATCCACCTGGAGCGATGATCTGGAGGGCTATCTCTAGTTTTACACCGATGCTTGAAAACAGCACCCAGGGCCATCTCCATGAAACAAGGCTGGGAAACAAATGAAGACCATAGTGCTTTTCTTATTGTGCATATCTGCAGAATTTCTTGGCTTTGCAAAACCTGTCACTGTTTATCTTTCTCAGCCTTGAAATGGGTCTTCGAGAAAACAAAACAAACAAAAATCTTAAGAAAAGATTTCTTCCCAGAAGCCCACCAAAAAAGTTGAGAACACTCCCTTCTAGACATACACATTACTTGATGACGGCTAATGACGGCACGCCAAGCCAGCCCGTCTACCATAATTACCTCCTTGTCCAAAAGAGCCCTATGGGAAGCTGCGTTTCACTGTAACCTTCAACTATTTCTTCTCCACTCTCAGCTGCTTCCCAACTCACCATAACACAATTACTCAGATATCTTGCTGTTATTTTCTTCTTGGCAGGGTTACATTTAAGAGGCATTTTTTTTTTTTTTAAGTGTTGCTATACTGAGTTGTCGCATTCTGGTTATGCCATCTTGTCTTTAACATTCAAAGAGCACGCTCACATTTTAGTCACAGTGATAAAAGCAACAAAAGGTGACACTTACTGAGCACCTACTATATGCTAGGTAGTGTTCTAAGTGCTTTGTATAAATAACTCATATAGTCTTCACAGCAACCGTAAGACATAGGTACTATTAAGGGAAGCGAGGAGCAAAGATTGGTGATGATGACTTGAATTTTTCCTTCGACACCATACTATAGCTAAGTTATTCTCATTCAAAGAAATTTCTTATTTCCTCAAAGCTCAACGCCTACTCTGGCTGGGCTGGTGGTGTTAGTATGCTTGTTTCCAAAGTGGTTTTGGCCATAAGTTGTTCAACTAATGATCATGGTACCATCTACATAGACTATAAAGATATTCTCGTTATATCGTTATAGGACCCTGAGTTTACAAACAGGTGGCTCCCTTCTGAATCTAGCCCACACTCCTGTTATTGCTGTTGTTTTGAATAACTACATATATTTTCACAGGAAAAAAAAATCTTAATTCTTGGCTCTTCTTGAAGTATCAGAAGATCCTGCTGGACTTACGTTCTAGCAGAATGATAATTGGCTCAAACGTCAGTTGCCTCTATTCCTGGGCAAGTGCTTCCCAGTTTGCCTGTCTCCCCACACCGCACTACTCATTGGCAATACCTACCTCACTCCGAGCCTTTTGAATTTGCAACTCCTAATAGACATACTGCTGTCGACTTGGTTCACCCAAACAGAGCACACTGTGTTGTGAGTCTTTTGGAAAATCTATAGACACAGCCAAAGCACGCCATGTTGAGGACTTACATCCTAGTAGTATAATTTAATAACCTCCCCAAGCTTTCCTTGGTCTTCATCTATTACTATCCTAGGCATTTGCCAGCTAAGGAAGCATTTGGTAGTGTCTTAATGTACCAGACCCTTCCCATTCCTGTGCTGTCTTGAAGAGCTGTGTCAGCTTTCTTACTGCTGACATGACGTAGGTAATACATGTCTGTGGATATTTTCTGGTATATTTTATGAAAGTTTATAAAAGTAATTGTCAGAAATGATCATGCTTTGATTAAATAAATATGCTATTGAGGACTTAGGTACACAATTTAAATATGGCATGAATAATTTGTTAGCATATCTGTCAACCTATTTCAATAGCTTTAAATTGTGGATACATTTGTGGAAGCAGAATCCTATTTTGCGAATTTGACAGCAATAGCTGTTTCCTGAATATATTTGACATTATTTTCTACATTGTTTTATGCCAATCACATTTACTGCAAACCGCTTATTACTTTATTGCTGAAAATGGCAACATGTATTTATTTAGCTTTTTATTTTAGAATCAGCAGGCTATCACTGGCTTTATTAATCAGATCCAACCTTGAGGATTATAGCCACCGGTTTCAAGATTATCTAATTGCTGCTGCTCAAAAGCTGAGAAATCAGGAATGCACTTACACTATCTCTCTTGAGGAATTATTATTCCTAAGGATGCTGGATTTGCTACTGGGAGAAGAGAGGTTTCCAGTTTTTCTATATATTCTAGTCCGTTCTCCTCTAAATAACATAGGGATTCCATTGCAAACAGTGCATAAGTGGCTTTCTAAATTTTGTTTTAGCGGGTTACCCCCGTGAAAAGGCTCAGGCTGACCTTTAAACATCACAGCTTCTTCCTCTGGTTCTTACTATTTAGAAAGATTTTCTTTCCTTGTATTTCCAGGGATCTCCCTGGCAGGCACTGTTACATTTCTTATAAAATTAAAACTACATTTGTTCACTCACACACCATTGTTTTTATTAATCCAGCAGAAAAGTCAATATTTCTAATTTGTTGCCTCTGGATTCGTGCCAGTCTTGATGTATAATAACAGCCCAACAAGGCAACATAATATACACTAACCCAAATCTATAAAGAAGGGAAATGAAAGTCAAAATAATAGTAATAAAAACAATTACTTGGGAGCCAGAACGTGTAGCAACCTGAAACAACACAGTTACATCAGCGTGAATTGATTTCTACTTGTGAAAAAGAACGCACCTCCAAACCTTCAGAATTCAGAAGAGAGGGTAAACATTTATTTAGTGTTTGTTTTCCTGTGAACCCATAAGGGTCTTTTCCCAAACACTGTGACACTACCCCAAGCTGTGCTGGGAGAAGCCCATATGAAGTCAGGAAGAGTTGGATTCCAGAACGGGCTCACCTGTGGTTATGACTCAAGACGCATCGCTTGGCTCTGCCTGAGTCCCCTCACTGATGGAAGGGAGGCTTGGTTAAAGAATTAGCTCTTCTACGATCAGCTCCTAAGTTCTAGAATTCTGATACCTAAGAGTCAAAACAAACGAAGGGGGAAAAAAAAAAACTGTATACATACTCCTATTTTTTTTTAAAGATTTTATTTATTTATTTGACAGACAGAGATCACAAGTAGGCAGAGAGGCAGCCAGAGAGAGAAAGGAGGAAGCAGACTCCCTGCTGAGCAGAGAGCCCGATTCGGGGCTCGAGCCCAGGACCCTGGGATCATGACCCGAGCCGAAGTCAGAGGCTTTAACCCACTGAGCCACCCAGGTGCCCCTACACACTCCTATTTTAATATACACGTGAACATATTCCTTTCCAGAGAGGAAAGAGACTGGGAAAGAAAGAATCAAAAAATGCAGGCTTTCTCATACTTCTCCTATCTCACAGGTGAACTGTAAAAGTCTCCCAGAGAACATACATAGAGAAAGTTGGCTCCCAATTTACCTCCAAAGTCACAGAACACAGGAAGGGGCTGATGCCTCGTAGTCCTGCCTGTTCTCAAAACAGCATCAAGGTGACCCTATGATTGTGCCAGAGAGAAGCCCCCACGTTACAGTATGATGTACGGCGGTGACAGAGTGTTCACTGGCATTCTAGCTCTTCCTAGTGCTACTTCATTAAAAATAAATGATCGCTGAAAAGCCTATGGCGATGAGTTGAAAACACATATTCAGACATTTCAGATACTGTGTGTCTTCTTTCTTGTTCCCAGTTACCTCTGCAAATGTTACTTGTGCGTGCCCATGAACTAAATACAAGGTTACAGTTTGTTGGATACACCTGTGATGGGGGAACACAGGCAGAGGGCGTCAGAGCTAAATGCATCTCTTTATATCCATACACACATATACATATATGTATATGTTTTGCCAAAGGACTGAATTAGCCAGGCCGATAGAGTCTAACGTACTAAATCAGAAATCAAAAGCAACCAGAGGGAAAAGGAGAAGTAGAAGGTGGGTCAGTTTGGATCAAAGGGCAAGGAGTCCAAGACCCCTTCTCTGTTCTCCTGGGGTGCCCCTTTTGCCATTATGTGCTAGGTACTCTTTTCTTTCCCGCAGTTCAACACTTTGAAAGGGATGTTGACCATGGTGAGCAATGGGGTCACATCATCAGTAGCAAGGTACGCTTCATAGAATTCTTTTAGGATTGGGAGGAAGGGAGCAGGAAAAAGGGAAAAAAAGATAAAAACAGAGTTACAAAGAAAAGGGG
Source organism: Mustela lutreola (assembly GCF_030435805.1). Classification (NCBI taxonomy): domain Eukaryota; kingdom Metazoa; phylum Chordata; class Mammalia; order Carnivora; family Mustelidae; genus Mustela; species Mustela lutreola. The sequence goes on from NC_081307.1 coordinate 30,049,351, forward strand.
CGGGAACATATTTGGAGACAGTAAAAGCCTGCGGGGCTGGGCACTATGGGGCCCGGAGGGGGAGGGCCCACACTCTGGCTCGCACAGCAAGACGGCGGCAGGCGGGGCAGGGCCTCCAACTCGGCCCAGGATGGAGAACTGGCTGTGGAACGCCCCCCGGGCACCATCATCTCAAATACAGGAAACCCCCGAATGAAAGCAGTGTAACTTCTGAAAATCATTTTACAGAATCACAAAAGGCCGTCTCCAGACTTGCCTTTACCGGAGGGCCAAGTTCCTTAAGATGCAGGAGTCAGAGGGGGCTGGGGAGAGGGACTGGCAAAGGAGGGGAAGGGAGTGGGAGGTACAGGTTCCAGCGACTGAGTAAGTTGCAGAGTAGAAGGCACAGCAGGGGGGACACAGTCAAGGGGATAGTGACAGTGTTGCATGGTGACAGATAGTAGCTACGCTTGTGAATGTAGCGTCCTATACAAACTTCTCGAATCACTATGTGGTACCCGAAGCTAATGACCACCGTGTGTCTGCTACACTCACATTAAAAGTAAGAGATTTCAGGGGTGCCTGGGTGGCTCAGTGGGTTAAAGCCTCTGCCTTTGGCTCAGGTCATGATCCCAGGGTCCTGGAATTGAGCCCTGCATCGGGCTCTCTGCTCCTCGGAGAGCCTGCCTCTCTGCCTACTTGTGATCTCTCTCTGTCAAATGAATAAATAAATAAAATCTTTAAAAAAATTTTTTTTTTAATTTAAAAAAAAAGTAAATGATTTTAAAGTGGCATAATATCTTTGAGCAAGACCAGCTGGAGTGGTTGCGGAATAGCGGCCTTTTAGAATGAAAAAGGATAAATATCACAGTTGTAGCTGTCAGTTTCCACCCCGCGTCATTGGTCCAGGTAGCTTCCAAACTGGTCGTGTCCTGGACTTATGGACTCGCTCCTACCATGTGTCTAGGTGGCATCATATTTGAACCCCTCCCCTCTTCCTCACACTCAGGTAGTTAGTAATCCTGTTGATGTACTCATGTCATCCCACTTTTCTAGTGCAGGAGTTCATAGCCTTTGTTCTAACCTATTACAACAGCCATCAGTGCGGTGCCCACTGCTCAGAAGCCCTTCAGGGCAATGTCTATAATCTAAGTCCTATGTAAGCTTCAAGGGTCTGCTTAATACTATCTCATCCATTATTCCTGCTGAACCCCCAGATGAAAGTAACCATTCTTCCACTGAACACCACCAATTTTCATCTGTGTCTTTCCTGAAGGATTTATCCTTTTTTTTTTTTTTTTAAGATTTTATTTGTTTATTTGAGAGAAAGGAAAAGAGATCACAGAGAGAGAGGAGGGGGAGAAGCAGACTCTCCTCTGGGCAGGGAGCCCAACTCGGGACTCGATCCCAGGACCTTGAGATCACAGCCTGAGCCGAAGGCAGCCGCTTAACCGACTGAGCCACCCGAGCACCCCATTTATCCTTTTCTGCTTTGCATGGCAGTATTTAAGAACTTGTTTGATTCATTTGTTGGATCTTCTTTGCTTAGGTTCTGGATATAGGGACTAAATATTTATTTCTGATACATTAGAAATATATGCATTTCTCTATTTTTTAAAGATTTTATTTATTTGAGAAAGAGAGGGAGAAAGTGACCAAGCAGAGGGGAGGGGCAGAGGGAGAGAGAAGCAGACTCCCACCGCACAGGCAGCCTGATGCAGAGCTCGGTCCCGGGACTCCAGAATCATGACGTGAGCCCAAAGCAGATGCTTAACTGACTGAGCCACCCAGCAGCCCCCTTAAACGTATGCATTTCTATAAAGCCCACATCAGAGAAATTACTGACCTAAGGAGCGTATGTGACAATTAGAAATCGGAACTCATTGCTGTTTTAATATTAACATAGTCCTAAATCTTGATTCTCTCTGTAGGGGCCTTTGCATCTCTCTACCATCCATTAGGACACGGAACCATTTCTGATTCCTCCACGTCTCTCACTGCCCAAATCCAGTCAATTCTCAAATACTTCCAATTATCCCCCACCCCCTTTTCTTCTCATATTCAGGCTTCTATCATCTCTTGCATGCTTATACAAGGACCTCCTCCTGGGTCCCCCTTCTTCGGTGCTTTGCTCATTGAATTCATTCTCTGCAGAGGCACCAAACTGACCTATTGGAAACACAAACTCACCCATGTCATAGTGAAGGTATTTATTTTCCCCATAGCTTCTGACCATCTTAAGTTATTTTTCCATGGCTTATAGTATCCTCTTTGATGGACACCTTGTCTACCTCTCCAAATTCATTTCCAAATTCTATTCTTTACCCATGCACTATGCTGCTTATTTTTTTAAAGATTTTATTTGACAGAGAGAGAGACAGCACAGGCAGAGGGAGAAGCAGGCTGCACCCCCGCCCCTGCAGGGAGCCAGATGCAGGGCTCAATCCCAGGACCTTGGGATCATGACCTCAGCCGAAGGTAGATGCTTAACCGACTGAGCCAGCCACCCAGGCGCCCTGTGTCTTGACAATCTTTTCACACCTTCCCCTGTTCTGAGTGCCTGACTACAAAGGGTCTACATATGGCTAACTTCTATAAACAATCTTAGCTTTTACAAAGCTATTCCTACATACCTTCTCTCCTTCATTCCTCAAGATTTTAGACTCCCAAGGGGTCCTCTCTTAACGACTTCCCTGTCCACAAATCCATCACTGCATATACCCTGTTTGTTATAATTACCTGCCTAGAAATCTTTCGCTGGGCTCTTTGATGATATGCTTATGTCTTTGAATACCTAAGGCTCAGTGCAGTGTCTGTATATACGATACCTTACCTAACAGGTGCTCAGTGAGGTTTCCATGAATGAATGAATGCTAATATGGTATAGTATGAATATAAGCTATCTAAACAGTGGCAACCAAACATAACTTTTATTTTTGGGAACAAGCAAAAACTGATAAAACTAACGTAAAATAATTAGCAAGCAGATTCATACGGCTCAAACCAGCCCCACTGGGGTTCCTGGAGTTTAAGCTATGTGTGGTGGTGGCAGGTAGACAGGGCGAGCTCAGACTGGAAAGTTAGACCAGGGCCAGGTAGGGGTCACCAAAGGATTCCAAACAGGAAGGAACATGTACATTTGCATTCTACTCTCATTGATCTGGTATCTGTTTGAAAGATGAATCTAAAGGGGAAAACTAAAAACAGACAGATCCACCGGGCCACTGGCTTTGCAGTCAGAAACGAGGAATATCTGTATGACAGTAGTGATGATGGAGAAGAGAAAGGGAGTGGTTTTGAGTAATATTTAGGGGTAAAATTGATGGGAATTATTGATTTCAGAAGTGAAGTGTGCGTGTACATGTGTATTTATGTATTATTTTTCTTTTGAGTTATCTATTGGTTGAGGACACTTTGGATAGGACCCCATTGCCTCAAGCACCTGGTGACAGTTCAGGAGCTCGGCAAATGGCATTAGCCATCCCCCACCGAGAGCTGGTTGGATGCAACACATCCCGAACTGTTCAATTAGGTCAAAGTGAGCATTCAAAGACAAAGAAATAGAAGCCCCCAGGGTGGCTCAGTCAGTTAAGGGTCCGACTAGTGATTTTGGTTCAGGTCATGATCTCATGAGTTATGGGCTGGAGCCCTGTTTAGGCTCCATGCTTGGGAGAGCGGTGGTGGTGGTGGGGGGGGATCTGCTTGGGATTCTGTTCCTCCGCCTTTGCTCCCACGCAGGCAGCCACGTTCATGTGCTCTCTCTTTCTCTCTCTAAAATAAGTACATACATCTTAAACAAACAAACAAAACAGAGACAAAGAACCAATAGTGAGCATGCAAGGGTAGTAGTAACTCTTAACCCAAACTCCAGAATAACCAACAATGTAAGGAATTACAAGTCATCGTCGCTATTGTTAATTTAGATGTTAACTACAGGATGGGTTGCCAACCCAAATTATTTTGCAAGCAGGTGAGTCTCTCCTTGGAATCCTCGGACTAATGAAGTTGGGAGTTGGGTGGGGATGAGAATGACAGCTTAGGAGAAGCTCCTGAGGTACCTTGAACCACCATTTAACAAATCACTGAGGATGATTTTAGGCTTCATTTTCTCCATGTGATTTTCTAAAATGAGCGAAATCTCCTCTACCCCACCCGACCTAAACAGAACTAGAGCATTCGTCAAAGTACCACATGCATAAAGAAACTGTCATTTTGGCATTTATTTTGAGAGTAACTAAAAGTATTGACGCAAGATGTGTAGTATACGTGGGCAAGGGGTCTGTTGTGGTGCTAAGGATTTCGCTAAGTTTATTTTTTGAGGCTGCTTGTGTACTAATATTGAAATAAATCAAAATGGTTTTGGATGTGGCCAGGTTATCATGAGTGGGAAAATACTAAAACAATAGGAGGCATATAAAGTAATAAAAAAGGACTATGGGACCAGCCTTAATCATAATCTAAATAATGGGAAATACAATAAAACAAATGAACTGAAAACACTGAAAATACTCAACAGCATTTCAATTGAAAGAGGCAAGTATTACATTTTCTAAAATGATGTGAGCGAGCGTTCTCCTGATTCAGATACTAATGCAAGCACAGCATTTTCTTCTTTGTATGTATGGGAAAGCCAGCCCTTTTGAGAGTTAGAATAGCTTTCAAGACTCCTGATTTAAATTTCAAACTCTTGATCATAGCTGGGGAGCAAAGGTTTTTATCTTGGAATTGGAAATTGAGTTCTTTAGCTCTATACCAAGTGATAATATTAAGCATTTTGTTGTATCCACCATGCAAGCCAAGTTCCCCACTGTGCCTTCAAAGCCACAGTGAATGAACCATATTTGGATTTGCTTATCAGGAAGAGACATTTAAAAAGACAATACACTTGTCCTGCAAGACTGAGGCTCCTGATGCTTTTAGATAGGCCTGTGGAGAGCTGCAAAATGGGCCCTAAAATCAGGCTGACATGGTCTCTTAACAAGCTTCAGTATGCTCTGTGGGCTCAGCGAGTCTGTGGTGTCCCCCACAGGGCTGCTGATGGCAGCCATCATAATTAGGACACATGAATCAAAAACACCAGGTGAAGATTTTGCCTTAGAAGAAAGAAAAGGCAGATGGAGGGAATTACCATGCCCTTTGACTATTAAGCTCTTTCATGCAGCAGGATCGCTGGCTGGCCCGGTTGCATGAATGAGTCTGAAGGGCAGTTTACAGAGTCTCGGCCCTTCCTACAACCAAGCTTCAAAGTGGTAAAGGGAGCAGAAAATCTCTTCCTTGTCAATTCATTGACAGAAGTAAAACCTCAGCTTTTCTCTCAACATTTGGTAAAAACAGGTAACACCGTTGGTCTTCTTTTTCTGTGTGTGTGTGTGTGTGTGTGTGTGTGTTTTATGTGGAAAATGACTTGGCAATCTTTTTACAGGAACAAAACCTCTATAACTTTAAGGGATATGACCTTGAAAGAGATTTGCTGAACTTTAATATGACTGGATTTTTTCCAACCTTTATGGGCTCTTGATTTTAAAATCTGCCTCACAAAAGCTCTGCCAGGAAAGCTGTTATTATAAAGATGCTTCTCAATAGGGAGAAGTGGGTTAATTGCATGCTCTCCAGTAAAATAAAGGAGGGTTTTGAAAACAAGTGCAAAATTGACAAAATGTACCGCGTTGCTCTTATGGAAAAGGGAAAAAAAAAAAAAAAAAAAACCCAGAAGGGAGAAACATTTGAAATGGCAAAATGTCCTACATGAATAGATGCTATAAAACTTGTTGGAAGAGACCGTGAGGGATTTCAGATTTCTCATAAACAATTGCCCATCTGACCTTGATAGGAATACAGAAATCCATTAGCAATTAAATTTTCAAACATAATTGTATGCTAAAAAATATTATTTCTTTCATCTCTCAATTTGTGTTGACAGGATCTAGTTTAACACCACAATCTAGGCTTATTTACGACTGTATCTTCTTTTCCACTGGAATGCTCTTGAGAGTTGGTAAACATAACTCACAATGAAGAGATTACCAGTAAATTGTGAATCTGCTGGGAGGATTTCCTTTTGGCATTCTGTGACTTTTATGGCAATTTAAATTCCTTTTTTCTTTTTCTGGTCAAAATTAAAGCTCCCAAATACACCAGGATTTTTTGTTTCCCTATTTATAAGCAGTTGAAATGGTTTTCTTCTAATAAAGTTGATCTTTAGAGTATTCCTTTGATTGTAACAATGTTAAGAGAAAAATTACATGAGAATGTATCAATAACTCAAAGGATAACATCACTTAATATAATAAAGAGAAATATTTTCAGATTACTTTGATAGTAAAGTTACATATCTGAATGTGTTTAATATATATAAGCCAAAATTCGATAGACAACAGTGCCCAGAAACACTGTTATCATACAGACTAATAGAGATCTTTACTGAATCCATCAAAGAAATTACAGAGAAAATTGCATTTCTGTCCACATGTCCCAAGAGTGGCCATCCCTGGAGGACCCGGGCCTTAATTTTGCCTATTAAGTAAATGAATATTCTCGAGAATCCACAGAGTCAAGCAAAAACACAACAGTGCCCATTGTCTACTTTTATTTTAGTATTAGTCAGACTAGACATTTCTCTGTCTGATTTGAGCTTCATTTGGAAGCAATTAACTATTTTATATTAGATATAATAAGGGTCTCTAGTGCATGGACCACATTTGCCGACATCAGTTGTTTAAGGCTTAATTGAGTAAAATTGCGTTCACACTCAACATAGCTCCCAATGATAACCAAGTCCTTCGTGTTCAATGCCGTTTCGACTCCCCTTTCCTACAGCATATGAGGCAGGCAAAGAGGGGAAGAGGTAAAAGGTAGGCCACGACTACTAACTGCTCTTGTTTTTATTGTCCCCTTCTGAGATTTATGTTGAAGCATCAAAATGGCTGGAATTCATGTAAAATAAAATAGTTCACGTGGTGTCTACAGACACCTGCCTGGATGCCCGACTAAATCGCCACATTTCACTTTTAAAAATCATGATTTATATCATTTGTGGTTCGTAATTCCATTTCTGCTATTACGAACAAATCAAAGGAGAGTAAAAACTGAAAAAAAATATTTTAAATTTTCATTATTTCATGGAGTGGGAAAATTCTGACACATTTTTAAAAGTTTTTGTAAAAGGTATCTTATAAAAGTGGCAATACAAAGAAGAAAGACCCAGATATAAAGAAAGCAGAAGCTTGAGGGGCTGAGAGAGGCCCATGTTTCTTACAAGAAACTATGCTGGGGATATATTTCTTTTGTTATTTTTTTTTAATTTTTTAAGATTTTATTTATTTGAGAGAGAGAGAGAGAGAATGTGGGCATGAGTGGGGGGAGGGGCAGAGGGAGAAACAGGCTCCTCTGAGCAGAGAGAGCCCCATGCGAGGCTCCATCCCAGGACCCCGAGATCATAAACTGAGCCAACAGCAGACACTTAACCAACTGAGCCATCCAGGTGCCCCAAACACTCTTTGATTCGAGGTGATTTGCCCACTCTGCAGCTTATCTCGCTTATTGAGCTCCTAAGCTTTAATAACTGCCCAAGGAAACTGGTTTCCTGCCTTTTTAGGCTTTTCAGTGTATTCTGGACACGCTTCTACGAACACATTTATCATGTGGCCACACATTCGTCTCTTAATTGTGTTCACGAGACTCATAGTTGCTAGAGGCCAACAGCCAGGTCTTACTCATATTTGAGCCCCAGATACGAGTAAAGGATCTGACACAGAATAAGGAAGAGAGCATCAATTGCCTGTAAGAATGAGTAGAAATGCTTACTGAGGAAGCGCCTCCATGACCACTGAAGGTGGCTTCCGTCACCTCACTCCCTGAGCACAGAGTAAGAAAAGTACAGTCTAGCCTGGGACCGCTTCTTGATCTCTTGGAAGCCTCTGACTGTTTTACTGTCCTTGCCTAAAAAAATGTTGAGAATGAACTCAGAAAGCCTCCAGTTTTGATCCCAGCTCCTCCCCGGGTCTGGATTGAAATGTCTGTGATGGGAATGGAGGAGCTTCCTTCCAATAGATTCACTTCTCCATTAAGAAATTTCTTGCTTCTTTCTATACGTCGGCAGTCAATTTTCTATTTCTGCTTCCTCTCCTATCCATCAAGGCAGGAGCCATACTTTGTAAACTTCAGTCGTCTGGGCTTTAGCCATGGGGGACATGTGACAAGCAGTGCTAACTGATAGTACGTACAATGCATGCATTACATATAGAGTTTATGTCTGTAAAGCACCACACTGTAGACGCTACAGGAAAATATTCTAAATTTTAGCAACTTTCCCTTTAATGCTCAGCAAATCAAATTGTTCTCCGTACGTCGAATAACGTGAGCTACTTCATATACCAGATGGCCGGCATTCTAACCGGGTGCAGACCTTGTCTGGACACCTAAACACCAGAATTAAGGACCACTGGACTCTGCCAGGTGTGGAGCTGGTACCTTCACTCCACTCGTGCTAAGCAGATGTGATCTGATCAAAACTAAAAGATCAGAGGCGGTTTCTGCGTGATACCGAGAAAGCTCAGGGAGGCAGTGGTGGTGATAGAGCCAGATGGCTTCAGTTTTGATCCTAGCTCCTCCCCTTATTAACTGGGTTTCCTTATGCAAATTTTCCATCCACCCAGTTGGAGCATTAATAGTCACTGATCTCATCAGGTTGCTGTGACGGTTACATAAGGAGACGCGTATGAAGTGCTTGGATCAGTGCTTGGCGAATGCTTTTCAAGTGGTTCCCTTCATAATGAGGAAGAAAAGAAAAGATTTACCATTCATGAAGCTCTCACGCTCTACCCAGTGCTAAGTACTTCACATACATTATTTATAATAATCACCCAAGATCAGAAGAGGATACGCGGACAAGCGGCTTCCGATTCGCATCTACATCATGCCCTCATCAGGTCTTTCTTTCATTGAAAGGGGACATGAGAACTTCCTGTGTGGCAAATGTAGCTAGCTTATTTTTGAGAACATTCCCCAATACGTAGAAAGCCCTTTTTTGGTCAATGGAAAGCTGAAAGCAGACTCATCCGTGTGTAGTTTTGTGATAACTGATGGTTGTCAGAAAGCACGTGGGCTACTGGTACCACGTGACTTTGCAAGGCAGGCCCCATGGGTGCAGGTGAGTCTGTAAAGGTTTTGAAGGACCAAAATAAACAGTTATTATCAGATTTTTTTCTCTTTGAGACAGAGGATTTCTCTGAAATTTCAACTGGTATATCATTGTCCTAAGTATGGAATCACAAAAATGACATGGGAATATCTGAGTTTTTCTTTTTTTCTTTCCTTTCTTATTACCATTCCTTATGGTTTGACCTAAGTATGGGGTCACAGATTGGTGTAATGGTATCAGATATAGGGTTTTTTTTCCTTATACTAATGAGAGCTTCACACCCTCTATGGTATTAGCTCATATTAAGACATGGCTTCATTTATTTGTGATAACAGGTAAGCCATACTTGTTAAGGTCAGTTGTTCCCCGACTCCTACAATAAGACACGGGAAATCTATTCCACTTGACTCCAAAATAGGACATGTGTGTGATCTGTGCATATATTTCTACGTATTCATTATGATAGTATGTGTCATTCAAGATCACATTTAAACCAAGTTTTGGGGTACCTGGGTGATCCAGACCATTAAGTGTCTGCCTTCAGCTCAGGGTCCTGAGATTGAGCCCCACGTCTGGCTCCCAGCTCAGTGGGGGGGGTCTGATTCTCCCTCTGCCCCTCGACCTCCCCCCACTCCTGCCCTCTCTCTCTCTCACTCTCTCCCCTCTGTCTGAAATGAGTAAATAAAATCTTTTTAAAATTTTAAAAATAAATAAACCAAGTTTTGTATGTATGCCGCAGTCGGCTTACCTCTTGCTGGACCTGACCAAAGCCCAGTGGAACATTAGGAGACGGTTTGAAAGTATCAGTCACCTTCTGATGCAGGCAGGGTCTGACCTTGACCATTGGCCCTACCAAAGGATTGCCATAACACACTTTCTGGGTTCACTTATTAAGCTTTCTAAAATGCTTCCTTAGCTTCAGATAAACTAATATATACTATCATCTGCCCACAGATTTTCTTATTATTGTTTTCCTGCCTTTCGCTTCCTATTCAGAATATTCTCTGAGCTCCCACTTCATGTGTATCGCCTAATTCAGTATTCAGCTCAGATCTCACCTCTCCTCTTAAGTGTTTTCTGACTAATTCCTCTTAACTTTTGTCACTCACCACTTGGGCACATCCTCTCTGCATTTCCATACTCATTTTATGCTTTATCATGAAATATTATGAATACATTTATTTGTACTTTCATTAAATTATTTCAGGAGTGCATGTCATTTTTCCAAACACATTTTAAGTTTCTAAAGGCCAGATGATGTCTTTCAACTCTATCATAAAACAACTTATCTCTCACACCTTAAATCCCATTATGACACTCCTTACACACTCGGCAGTAAGTGTTAGTTGAATAAACTTAGAAATGGCTATGGGGCAACAGAATAGAGTATATGTACTTTCTAATCATGGATTATCACAATAGGGTGATTATGATCTTGGCCAAATAATAATGCCTTCATGAGAAACTAGCAAGAAATGATTATCTAAAATAAGGACAGGGAAAAATCCTCCCCAATAAAGAAAACAGAAGAAGAAGAAGAAGAAGTAGAAGGAGGAGGAGGAGGAAAAAGAAATTTTTTTTTTTTGAGAGATTGAAAATTCGAAGAACAATGAATTTGATGCCAAGGAATCCACAGCAGGAAATCATGGAAAGAGAAAAAAAAAAAAAAAAAGAAAACAGAAATAATTGGACAGCTTTCCAATTCATTTGATGAGTCTAGAATAACTACAAAAGAAAAACACAACAGAGGAAAAAACAAACAAACAAACCTGAAAACTATTCGAATTGGCTAAAAGGGAAAACTGACCATTGGTGAAATGGGAAAAGCTGGAAGGTGAAAGTGAGAAGGCAGATTTTCCTCTCTAAAGCGCATCCCGGTGAGAACAGATGCGAATGTGCTGGTGGGTTCCAGCTTGCCCTTATTTTATCCAAAGCCACTCAGATCTATTCTTCCCCTGTAGAGCAGACCTACTCCAGCAAGTGGATATGCCTGCTTGGGGGCAGGCTGGTCCTTCAACGGCCCCTGCCTCATTCCTAGAAAAACCTCTTATTCTGTAATACTTGGTAGTTCTGCTTCCCTGATTGAATCCTGGACTCAGACCTTCAGGAAAGACATCTTAAGGGCAGACTTTCTGGGAGAAGTTCTTGGATAGAAAAGAAAAGGTTAAGGAACAGAGGTAATTTTATTCAGAGAATGGATGTTGCTTACATGCATTGGATTTCTTTTTACAGCGAGAATAGTGAGCTAAACTTTACGATCTGGCTCAAAGAAAAGATTCTGACAGTTTTTCTTGTTCCGCGAAGGATGCTTGAGCAGAAGAAGAAAAGACTTATTTCTGGATCGGATGGTGACTTCCAAGTCAAAACTGCCTAGTGGAGTGGAAGCAGTGGGGACTCCAGCAGAAAGTGGCTATCCCATGATGAAAACACCGCGTCGAGTCAAGGAAACGGGGCAGGATCAGATGCATGGCAGAAATGGCAGGGGAACGTTTTATTTTTATTGCTTTGATAAAAAGGTTGACAAGCTTTTCTATTCTGAGTCCCTGAAAAGATCAACAGACCAAAGGAAGGAAACCTTTCAAGAATAGAATTGTTATACTAGAATGACCCACTGTACATTTCTTACAGCAAAATCACTAATAGTAACATTAAGTGCCAGTACATTAGTAAAGGTTGATTTAAACTAAGAATAAGAAATAAGGATGTGTTAGATTAGACACTATCCTTTTCCAGCATTGAGGCACTGTGGTTCTTAGCAATTCACTAAATTTCTTGGAGACTCACATTCTGCATCTGTAAGTAAAGAGGGTAATGTCTATGTAGTAGAAATTTCGTCAGCATTGAGTTAGGTAGTTTATGTGAAAATACTTTAAAATCGTATGATAAGCTTTATAAACAAGCACTATTAAGGAAAACATTATGCTAAATAGGGCATGCAAGTTGTAAGAAGATCGATTTTCTTCATGGGTTTATTATCTGTTTCAATGAAAAACAATGAAATGTACTTCTCAAAATAGTACCTGAAATAAAATAATAAAACATAGTGTATGTTGTTGGGGAAATGCTTTTTTTCCCCCTTCCTCTCTCCCTGCCTTCTTTCTCTCTTTTGGTTTGGCTCCTATGTAGAGAAGGACTGCTTTAGACAGAGTTTAGTTTCAGCATAATTGAAGAGACAGTAAAAGGAAGTTTAACTGTATGATTTTTTAAGCCAATTCTCCCATCCCAAATGAATTGTGTTTTAGGGTATGGAATAATTTGCTGAGGAGATTATGCATGAGCTACTGGTAGTCTTTTAGGGACCAAGGGGAAGTATAGAATGGAACCCCTGTCATGATTTCCAAAGTAAGAAGAAGAAGGATTTCTCAAATTATAGATATCAGTTTGACATAAATCATCCAACAATTTCTATATGGTCATTTAACATTCAGTGATTTCTAAGAAATCAAAGCAATTAGTAATAGGAATCAGCACATGTTTATCCAAAATAAGTATGGAGTTACTAGGTGTAGACACTAGTCAATTTTTAAAGATTTATTTATTTTATTTTAGAGAGATACGGGGAAGAGAGAGAGGGAGCGAGTACATAAACAAGGGCTGGGGCAGAGCAAGAGAGAGAGAAAGAGAATCCCAAGCAGATTCCCTGTGGAACCTGACATGGGGCTCCATCCCAGGACCCTGAGATCAAGAACTGAGCCAAAATTGAGTCAGATGATTAACCAACAAAGTCATTCAAGTGCCCCCAAACTAGTTAATTAATTATTAATTAAATTGTTAAAAATCAAGACACCTGAGGAAGCCTTGCAAAGCAATCTTGGTGACAACACAGAGGAAAGGTAGGCTCGGTAACAAAAGGGTGATGGTGAACAATGACCAAATTCCCAAATAGGACTGAATGATGGTTCTGTATCCCTTATAAAGAGGAATTCACAGCAGGTTCATGGCTTTTGCTTTGAGCCTCCTTCTCTGATGGTTTATCAATAACTTGGTAGGAAACATAGTTGGTATGCTTATTCAATTTCCCCATATTGTTAAATCAAATTAATACATGGCCAATTCACAAATTATAGAAAAATATATTAAGCACTTGGGATTTTGGGGCTGTAACCAATATTATAAAATCTAATTGAGATACATCTATATAAATCCTCTGCTTGAAGATAACACACCCATTCCAACACAAAAATCACACCCATCATCAATAAAGCAACAAAAAATCAACCACAGAAGCAACTACAGAGAGTATGGTAGGATAAATTGTTCCTAAAAATTATCTTAATAGAGTTTTGGTGGAGAAAAATTCAAAGTTAGGAGTTCTAGTCATAATATCCTCAAGCCTTGTGATCTAGAACAGAAGGCAACTTAAGTTTAAAGCCTCTTGTATGGCACACATACATGAGAAACTTGGACCAGATGGCTTTTAAGGTATATCTAAAGTCTCAGTTCTATAAATTTATAAATAGGTCTGTCCTAAATGATCACTGAAGCCCTTGGTATCAACTGTAGCAAATACTAATAGGATTCTGGCATGTAGAAATAGGAGCCTATTTTATAAAGCAACAGCTTTCACTATACTGGTATTGACTATATCCTTGAGAGTTCTATGACTCCACTAAGTAAAGTGAAACAGATAATTTTGAGTCTATCTGATGTTGAAGCATTAAAGAAAATACTCCTTGGGCTAAGGAGTTTTTGAGGGAAGGCTAAGGAGCTGAGGTTTAACCTGAAGAAGCAGAGTGTGGATCCCACTTCACAACGATAATCAGGTACTCACAGGAAATCATGCGGGTCCTGGTGAGCAGGTGCTTTTTGTGTTCGATGAGAACAAGCAGTAGAAAAGGATTTAGAGTAATGTGGGAGCAATTTTTTTTGTTGGTGGTGGTGTTTTGTTTTGTTTTGGGGCTGCCCTACATCCCTAAGTGTCTTTGAGATCATGAAATATGTTACCAGGGAATGTTGACCAATCTACTTATCTGAAAGTTTTAAGAAAAACTGTGGGGCCTTCTCTGCCAGATATAAGTGCCATTCTAGATGACCTGCTGATATTTCCTACTCTATTAGCATAGAATAATGTGAAAATTCAGATAACATATGGAATCCAAAGTAGGGCCATCTTGAAAAATGGCCGAGATTTGTGGTAGACTAGCTGATGGTGGTGTGATCTCATTTGGTTTCTCAACATTTTTCAGGACACTGATTGTCTAATTCTAGTATCTGAGAAATGGTTTGCTCCCCTAAAGGTCAAAATGGAGTATATTTTTATATAACTTGAAAAAGCAGGGATTATAATGATAAAATATGTCTCAGTGAACAGTACAAGGAGTTGCTTCTGCATTTTAATTCATATAACACATTAAGACATTTTTAAAGATCAAAGTATTATATCAGCCACCCTCTTCACATATTTGAGAAGAAGCTAGAGTGACATCACTGAATTTTTTTCCTATAAGACCACACAGTTTGAAATGTTTTCTATTTTCACAATTATTATTTGGTCCAGTTATAAGGTAAATTACTTTCTTAGCATAATACCTGTTACACAGTACATGCTCTGCCATTTACTTAATTAATGTGATCTTAAAAGGAAATCTCAGTGCCTGTGTAAAAATATCCATTACAACTGAACACTTGGCTATGCTCTTCTGCCTTAAAGAACACAGAGAAATTATTTTAGAACCGGAGTCTAGATATTTTGGGGAGGAACAGGTTCTGACCAAAATGATGGAAACATCTTTACAATTTGAGAGAACTGTTCATATGTGGTCCTTCCTGCTGTACCTGCAAGTCTGGCTTTGCAAGTGGGTTCCTCAAGAATGGCATCATGAGTGTCATGGAGAGCTTGTTAGAAATGCAGAATCTCAGACCTTCTGAAAGGAATCTGCATTTAAAAATGACACCCAGTTGCTTGGGATGCACATTTAAGTTTCAGGAACATCATGATAAGGAACTCTTGGGAGTAGGGGAGGGTTGGTTTTCAGTCCAAGAAGGGCTGTGTGGCAGAATGAGTCTCAGAGCATCTCTGAGAAGGAAGGTCTGTATTTTTCTACGGGAGGGAGGGATCCATAGTTTTCCTGTCATTGATGCTGGTAACCAGTGACCCCGAATCTCACTTGGGAGATTCTCATGAACTTTGAACCTCTTTAACCAAGGCTGCTAGTGTTCATCCCTTAGGAATCAGTGCCCAAACTATGTGTGGTGTATATCACAACATGTAGTATGTAATAGTTACATACTATTTCCAGTTGCATCACATACTACCCTTTGGCTAATGTGCAGATCTGCCCACTCTCCATCACCCTCCGTTCTCCAAAGACCACTCAAAATACTCTGTATTTCTCATCTATGTGCCTTGTCCTTGTCTTCCCATTTTGGGGTTCCTTTCTCCTTCTCTATCTCTGTGGAAATCCTCCACAACTTTAAAAGCCAGACATTAAAGTATATTGCCACCATAAAACCTTCCCTAAGCAGAATCAGTGGCATCCCACCAGGCATTCCCATAACACGTCGTTCTTTACATTCGCAAATTTTAAGAGCTCTGATGCTCCAGGCACAGATTCTTAAATATTAAACACAGATGTCATGTTTTCCCTTAGTTTATGCTCTGTAAATTTAATTGATGTTTATTAACTCAATAATTATGATTATTCTCTTCCAGAACAGGGTAGAGTAGATGATTAGACAAGGAATAGTAACATCCAACTCCTCCCGTAATTATGTCGGTGAATAATAGTGCAGTTTGATTATATCTCACTGCCAAAACAATTGACTGATGACGGGGGTGGGGGGGAATCCAATGAGTTAGATATTAGAGGCTATACAGGAATGATCTGAACAAATTCAACTATTGATATCTGGATATGAATATACCTAGTAGGTTTATGTAGGATCTAACATTTTAATCCAGATTTTAGACTCAAAATGTTTTAATAATAATTACAAGCAATTTTTATTAAATGGTAACTATAACCTAAATGCTTAACAAGCTTCATGATTTAACTGCACAAGGGAGAAACTATTATTATTTTCATTGTGCGGATTATAGCGTGAAGGTTTAGAGAGTTGAGGTGCCCAGGGTCACACATGAAAGCAAGTGGTTTAGTCAAGATAAAATCTAGACTTGTGTGATTCTCATGTCTAAATTTTAAACAGCAAAATCTCTTCATTGTATGCAGAAACTGAAACCAGAGGGCTTAATATCTAAGGTTATATGTTGTGAGTGATGGGCTAAGGCTTAATTTATGTTACAAAACTGTAAGCCCGATGCTTTCTCCAGGAGATTCTTCACAAGGGTTGAGCTAGACTGTTTGCATTAATATCTTTTAAAGATAATGAGTAAAGCTGACTTAAATGAGCTCCTTAAAATGGTGGCTACTCTATAAAATCCAATCAAACTATTATCAATTTCATAATGAAATTCCCATATCAAAAAGCTTAGATAAGCACCCCTTGCTAAAAGAGGAGAAAGCACTTGAAAACATGAACTAAGTTATAATGAAGGTCATTTCCTTGAAAGCTTTCAAACACGCACAACAAAACAAAATTTCTAAGTCATGATTCAAAAAAAGGAAAGACATGGAGATAAAGTAAATGAGAGGCATGGCAAGATGGGTCTTGTCTTCTCTAGACATTTTATGTTTTCATGTTGTTCTCATGTTTTAATTGCCCAGAAGATTGTGAAAACATCTATGCCCATAAATATTTTATGTCTCCTGCTATCACATCATAATAAATCACTTGATATTTGTATCTTTGATAGGAGTGTTACCAATGTAATAAAAGCACACTTATTAATAACTTTTGGTTTGATGGAAAAAAGACACAGTATTTTTTACTAGAAATTGCTAGTGATACTGCAACATAATACAATGCAAGTGAGGTAGAAAAAAAAAAACCCATAAGAAATTCTATAGTAAGTAGCACATTTAATTTACCAAGTGCTTGGTACATACTTCTTAATGCTAAAGTATTTCATTTTTACCTTCAAAGAATCAGAAATTTTTTTTACAAAAACTAATGAGTAAAGAATCTGAATATTTTAAAAAGGGTCATTTAAACACATAATAATTAAAACTGTAAAACAGAGTTTCACAACTTACTATTGATGTTTTGGATGGATAATTTAATGTGAGGAGCTGTTTGTGAATTACAGGGTATTTAGCATCATTTCTGGTCTCTACTTGCTAGATTCAGTAGCACACAGAAAACACCTATCTCAGTCGTGACAATCAAAAATGTCTCCAGACATGGGGAACATTTCCTGGGGCACAAAATTCCCCCTGGTTGAGGTGTGCTTTAAAGTGATAGTCTACAAGATCAAATAATTGTACTTTATGTTCTCTGTCCAAAACTCTGTTAAATAATCTTCAAAGTGACTAGTTTTTGATATTCAAGTCTGCAGGTCAAGGGACTGAAGATTAAATGAGCTTCTCTGGAGTTTCCCACTGAATGAGCATTTGTTGTCTACGTTTAGGAAGACTGTTATTTGTCAATATACATTAATTTAAATTTATAATCCACTACACATACAGATTTTTCTTAAATCATAAATACCTTCACATGTACTTATTTCTCTTAATCTTTTTAATTAGGTCAATATGACTTTCCCTTTCTCATCTAAATTGATAGGCTATATAAAATATGCCTTAAAGATAAGCAGATTTGAATTAGCAAAAAAAAAAAAAATTACAATTTCTCTGAAAAACAAACACCTATTTTGGTGTTTCTCAAAAGTAGCATCTATGGACCACCTATCTCAGGATTTCCTGAGATGCCTGTTAATATTATGGATTATTGGTCCTTTCCTCAGATCTACTGAGTGACATTCTTGAAACTTGGCTTACTAAGACCCACACAGGTCTTAGTAAGACATAGGCCATAGACACAAGAAATGTGTCTATGGACATAGGCCATAGACACAAGAAAAGCAATGTATTTATTTTTATTTACTTTTATTTTTTTTAAATATTTATTTATTTATGAAAGACAGAGAGAGAGAGAAAGAGGCAGGGGGAGAAGCAGGCTCCCCAAGTAACTGACAAGGAGCCTGATTCAGGACTTGATCCCAAGACTCCAGGATCACTACCTAAGCTGAAGGCAGACACCTTTTTATTTAAAAATATATATATATTTATTTATTCATGAAGGACAGACAGAGAGAGAGAAAGAGGCAGGGGGAGAAGCAGGCTCCCCAAGTGACTTACAAGGAGCTTGATTCAGGACTTGATCCCAAGACCCCAGGATCACTAACTAAGCTGAAGGCAGACACCCAACCAACCGAGCCACCCAGGCACCCAAGCAATGTATTTCTGAAATTATTCATTCAATGAAAATTGTACTGCGTCTACTTTTTTGGACTCAATCTCATTCTAACATATTTTAGCTACTTTATGCTAATTAATAATAAGCACTTGAGGGGCGCCTGGGTGGCTCAGTGGGTTAGGCCGCTGCCTTCGGCTCAGGTCATGATCTCAGGGTCCTGGGATCGAGTCCCGCATCGGGCTCTCTGCTCAGCAGGGAGCCTGCTTCCCTCTCTCTCTCTCTCTCTGCCTGCCTCTCCATCTACTTGTGATTTCTCTCTGTCAAATAAATAAATAAAATCTTTAAAAAAAAATAAAAATGAAAAAATAAAAAAATAAAAAAAAATAATAAGCACTTGAGATGTTTCATCAGAATTTGCCAAATTTTAAGGTAGGTGTCCTTGAGAAAGTGAAGCCTGTGTCCACCTTGCTGGCTCAGACAGAAGAATAAACACTAGAGGTCACATCAACCCCAGGCTGGTTTGACCAGCCAAGGAACATAGAGGCCCAGGCTCAAGGGATGTTTGATTATCATTCAAAAGACCCTGCAGAACAAGTAGCTAATCAGCACTACCCTAGAATCATCAAATGTTCCTAATAAAATCTCCAACATAGGTGCGCCTGGGTGGCTCAGTCAGTGAAGTGTCTGACTCTTGGCCTCAGCTCAGGTCTCAATCTCAGGGTCGTGAGTTCAAACCCCTTAAGAAAAATATATTCCAATATAAGGAATAAAAATATTTTTCAGATTCCAAGTCTCTTAAGATAGAAAAGACCTCCAAGGGACCAGACAAGGTTATACTAGAACACCCACTACTGTGACGTCATGGGCCTCTAATCAATGCTGTATACCTTCACAGAAGACCCTACCCCCAAGTTTGCGCTTAATTTGTTAATTTGTTTATATATGTTTGTTAATTTGTTATTTTGTTTATATATATATTTATATATGTTAATTTGTTCATATAATATGAATTTTTTTCTTTTGTAAAAAAAAAAAAAAAAAGCTATGACAAATGAAACCTTCATTTGAATTTATCTAAAAACCCTCACCATCAGGGATTATAGGATTTTCAGCATTAGCTCTCTGCTTTCTGGCACCACACCAGTATATAGCCTATCTTTGTTCACTGCAAAAGCTCAGCATCAGCTTTTATTGAGTTGTTGGGCACAGGGTAGATGAACTCTTCATTTAGTTCACTTACATAAAGCTACTCTTGTCAGGTAACATTTGAACTAAAAGTCTACTGATCTACTTAAGCTCCCCAATGGACAATAGTGTAATTGCTTGTCTATGAAAATTTATGCAACTGACTTACATTAAACCAGTAATTACCTTTTATTTAAAAATACTCATTTGAAAATTCAAAGAAACCAAGAATGCCAAGTCCCAGTATCTGTAGTTTCTCTTTCCATGTCACATTTCCAATTTTAAGTTATTTCAGATAATCATGCACCAAACTCGATTTTGCTAACTATAATTTTAATGTTTATGTAAAATTTTTAAAAGACATATTTTAATGCGGGGGTGATTCCATTTATCTCTCTTAAGTAAAAGAGCAAGACGAGAATTACTGTCTCACACCCAAACCCAACAACTTCTAGGTGGCTCTGAGGAAGAGGAAGAGAATGTGCTTTTCCACTTTTTCCTCTTTAATCCAAGCCTAGAAAAATCTACCTTCGTGTACTATAATAATTTGTAAAAACCCAGATAGCTTACATAGTCTTTTTGCTAAGACTGGTGAAAATAATAAAAGGAAGAGAATAATTTTAATCCAGTAAGGGCAGGCGCAAAACTGAAGTCAAGAATATGGACAGACTAAATAATATGTCGGAGTATACAGTGTTTCAATACTATTTCCCACCAGAGTCACCATACTTATTTTAGCCTTTGTTCTACAATTAAATGTATTATCTGAACATACTAAAAAAATGTTAACAAAAATTTAAAAAAATGTCCATCATCAATTTTTTGTTCATGTTTACCCAGTTACTTCTTGGTTGTATTAAACCTATCTTCAAGTAGTTTGTAAGGAAGTGTTAATGAGTACAGTATTCTCTAAGTTCTTATAATTTAAGACTGCTTTTCTATAGTCTAGAAAAAATATAGAAATTAATATTCTTGGAAGTTTGCCTTGATATAAAAATCCTTTTTCATACTTTTCTTTGAATTACTTGAAAATGCTGCTCTTGAGAATGAAGGCAGTATCCGAATATTTGTATCCATATAAATTTGATTTTCTTTTTCCTGGATGATCTGGAGACTTTTCTTTCTTTCTTCCTTTTTTTTTTTTTTTTTAATTTTCAAAGTCTAGAATGCTAGAATATGTTTTGGAGTTGATCGATTCATTGCAATTTTCCCAGGAATATACAGTGAGGTCTTTCAGTCTAGTAGGGCTCAGGTTTCTTTAATTCCCAGGGATGTTTTCTCAGATTGTAGTTATAAATATCTGTTCCACTATTAGATTTTTCTTATTCATCTCCTTCAGTTATATATATATTGGACTTCTTTTCTTACCTTCTACTTCAGCTACTTTCTCTCCCTTTCTCTTCTTTTCTTTATTTCAACGTTATTTTATTGGTTATTTTCCTGACTACCATTGATGTCCTTCATAGATTTTCATTTGGATATATCCTCCCTTATTTTTAAGATATTTTAAATATATTTCCTGAATTTAATCAACCTTCCCTGCATTTCTTTCCCATTTCTAGTTTTAATTTCTGAATTTCTGATTCCACTTTTCAAAGTATCTCCAAATTCTTCTGTGGTGTTCTACTTTTTTTTTTCTTTGAATACCTGTGTATCTCATGGCAGGGCTCCTAGTTCAAGGGCACCCTCTTCTAACAGTTTAGTGTTTGTTTCTTTTTTTCTTTTCACTTGTGTTTCTGAGGAATTGTTTGTTCCCCTCTGAATTCCGTCATCCCCATTCTTCTGAGGGGCTCTACTCCTTTCCCTATTCATCTCCTGTTGTGTTAGAAGAAATACATTTTCAAGGTTGGTAGTGCTGCTCTGCTGACTCTTAAGCATCTTCCTTATAACGACTGTTGCTGTGATCTACCCCGTTCCAGACCTGTGTTTACTATTTTGGCAGCCAGTATTGGACTTTCTGGAGAGTGATCTTGTCTGTCCTGCTTCCGTTTCCGGTTGAGTTACTTAAGCGCTCCCCTGTTCTCCATATCCACCAGCTTGTCACAATGGCAGAAACTCTGTTGGAATTTGGTACTTACTTCTGTCTAGGTCCCCCTAATTTCTTTTCCCTTCTTTTCTTTTTCCTTTCTTTTTTAATTCTTTTTCTTCTTTTTCTTTTTCTTCTCCTTTCTTCCTTTTTCTTCTCTTTGTTTTGTTTTCTTCTTTCACTCTGTCTCCCTCTGTTTTAAAAGAGGACTTATGGAGAGCCAGGCAGCTGTTCCTATCCTCCTGGGGAGCAGTGTTTCATGAGGAATTAGGATAATTCCCTAAGTCCAGGCACGGTGGCACATCTGGTGGTAAAAATGAGGGGTCCCTGACATGGGAAGAAACTTAAAAGCACCAATTTATTTATGCATGTTGGCCCTTTCCACCAGGATTCTATTTCCCACACTTCTTTCTGATATCAACTAGGTGGGCCAGTCTTATTTCAGAAAGAAAACTACCCTTTTAACAAAGTCTTCCTGTCCCCTTCTCCTTTCTGCAGATCTGCATTTTTTTCCAGTTGTCCACTCAATTTAACATTTCATATATCCCAAATCTACATCTATATACACGAAACTACATTAGTCTGTCTTCAACATCTTTATGTTCTAGCAAATAGTAACAGAAACAACAGCATCTACTTTCCTTTCTAAATCCTTTCCTTCTAAGACTACAGCTGTATATCATTTTGGCAGTGATGGTTAGGGGTTTAATCGGAACATAATTTCACATCCTCCGCAGTGAGGATAAGTGTGTATCTATTGTGTCTCGTTATTTATGGGCTTCTCAGTTCTTACTGATGGGGGAAAAATGCTTCACAATATATTATGATGACTTGACTAGAGAAGAGATAGCTATTTTTTTTCCCCAAAGTCATTGAAAACAGTTTGCTTCTTCTTGAATCAACGTTTGGGAAGTCGTCTTAAATAATGTTATTTTATGCACGGCAACCTATTGAATCCTTCTTTTTCTGTCATTCAAGGAGTCAGGGATTCATGTAAGATTGTTCTTGTAATCATTAACATGAATGGAGTAATTTTTGAACACTTATTTTCTTTTGAATGAGAAATAAAGAAATGGTTTTATAAAGTAAGAAATAATTCCATATTTTTCATGATCCTACTTGAAGCACTTTACATCATAGATGCTGCTTTTTATGTTTATACATGTCAACTCTACACATAAATAAATACTAACCACTTCCCAAGGGATCAATCCTCACAACTAAATAACAAAGCAAAAGTCAAGAGAAAATGAAGGACAGTATAACACAACAAAAAAAAAGGTTGTGGAACAAGGGAGGCATAGAGCTCAGACAATCTTTTTGAATCAGATGGGACAGGATAAATTTAAAAATTGCTCATTCTGTTTTTCCTCAAAAAGAAAGACCTAAGCAAATTTAACTTGGCAAATCATTCTTAAGAAGCGTGATGATTCTGGGTCATGTCCAAAAGTCACATATTTATACTCATTCTCTAATAATTAATAAGAATTGTAAATAAATATGAAATAACCATCTGCCCATAGTTTAGTTGGTATAAGATAATTCTTAAAATTAAGTAGAGAATATAAATAAATTACAGTGAGATTTAGCAGCCATGTATCCATGGAATAACCAGATAAAGTATCAGCTCTAAAACAACTACTCAGGGGCGCCTGGATGGCTTAGTGGGTTAAAGCCTCTGCCTTTGGCTCTGGTCATGATCCCAGGGTCCTGGGATTGAGCCCCTCATCGGGTTCTCTGCTCAGCAGGGAGCCTGCTTCCCTCTTTCTCGCTGCCTGCCTCTCTGCCTACTTGTGATTGCCGTCAAATAAATAAATAAATAAATAAATCTTTTAGAAAATAAATAAATAAAGCAACTACTCAAAGCTTAGACATTCAGAAATTAATGGTCTTCTTTGGTTGTTGTTCAATGAAACCACTGAGAACTGCTATTGCTTACAGTTCCATGAGAGGACATTCTGTGTCCCTAAGTCATGTTTTTAAAAGGGCAGAAACATACAATTAAGTATAAGCAGGTAAATCAAGAGAATGAATGAAAAAGACTTCAGAGGTTACTCATTTTACCATTTTTGCCATCCATTAAGGGACAGAGTTCTCTCTTCTCATGTTTCTCTTTCTTATTCTATGTTTTATAATTATTAAAACATTTTTAATTTGTTAATATAATATGAATTTTTTTCTTTTGTAAAAAAAAAAAAAGCTATGATAAATGAAACCTTAATTTGAATTTTCCACTTGAAAAATCTTTCTTTTAGAAGAGCAGAATGTTATAATATAGCCCTGAGTTAAATTAAAATTGTTCCACTACATGTACACTGTTCTATAAGCAAGGAAAAAGAATAATAACAATTATTCATTTATATTTTTCAGTTGGACAAATCAGCTCTAGGCAACAAATAAATGTTGGCTCTATAGAAAGTCATAATCGAAATGATCTATAACAGTTCTGCCAGTGTGCACGTCAACATACTTTCTGTGTTCATGAAAGCTTCCACAATTTAATAAGAACCCAAATTAAAGTTCCCAAATAAAACATTCCCAGAATAAACAGTAACTTGGTTTTGCCAAATAATTTTGACTCTGGTTTTGAATTAACTTGAGTTAACGCTAAAAGGGATATGAATCATCTAAGATAGAGGCTGTCAGTCTTTTTCTGTAAGTGGCCAGACGGTAAATATTTTAGGCTTCACAGGGTACACACTGTGTCTGTCGGAAGATGTAGCAAACGGAGCAGCCGTCGGTAATCTGTGATAGTGGGGACAATGACACTTGAATTTCACAAGTCACAAAATATTATTCTTCCTTTAATTTTTTTCAATATAAAAAAGGTAAAAACAATTCTTAAATCATCAGCAACAACAACAAAAAAAGAGGCAGTGGGCCAGATTTGGCCCTAGGACTGGAGTTTGTTGACCCTTATCTAGGAAGTTGCGTTAATTATCTTACGATCATATGATAAATATTATGTGGATGATTATGATGAGAAAGAAAATGGTAAACTGATGGTGACAACTAAGAAAGCGATTGGTATGAACACTAGGACAGATCCAATGTATTCGCCATTTATAACACAAAGGTCAAACTTCCCGAGGTCACACTATGATCCCTTTGATAGAAATTTCTTATTTTTTTATTATGGCATTTTAATTCTCCACAGTGGTCTACACTCCTATTTTCATATCAAATATAAATGGATGTCATCATTCATAATCATCATCATCGACTGGTCAAGATTTTGCAACAGTAAGTATTCTACATTTATCATATTTGTTCCACAGGTTTTCAGTTATATTGTTTCCATTTGATGAATTCTTTTCCACTGAAAGTTGAATACAGTTTGCTAGTGAACATAATTCATTTAATTTTCTAGGCTACCATTGTCTCGAACATGCATACTATAAGGCAAAACTGTTGGTATCTACCTGTGCTCGTACCTGAAATTCTCCCAAGTAATAACAACCCTCCCCACCTTAATTCAAAAGCAACCGAACTAAAAACTAAGTGAGAATTTGGCTTTGCTTGTTTAGCTATGCCATTCTTCAGCTGCTGTACTCTATTGGCAGCTGATTCGAGCTGCAAAAGTCACTGGTAAGGGAGTGGTCTTGATCATGGGATGAATATTTAGGTCATTTTGCACTATCACCACACCAGTTTTGAGACTATGAAGAAAGATACAGAATTTTCTGTCCCTCCCTACTCCCCACCCAGGGACTGGGGAAGCTGGACTTCAGCTCACATGAAACTCGAAGCAATGTCTGTAGTTGGCATAAAATGGAGCTGATCTGGCTGCCTAAGGCAAAATAGTCCTCCCAAACCAACTGCTCCGATGTCAGAGTCTCGAACCATCCCGTTCGGCTTCACGCTGGCCCTTTCTAACGGAGGAAAGCATTAATGGACATGCATTAAACAGCAACGCCCCTAAAAAAATGGTTTGGGGTGTGGAGGGGAGAAATGGGAGGAAGCCCAGATGATATTTAGAAGAATATATGTGCCCTCAAGACCCTTAGTCTCATCCACGAACTTATTCGTGTTATTCGTCCTGTGCTATTACCTGCTGGGCAGTGAGGAACAGATGATCTAGGACCAAGAAGTCTACTTTGACCACTAACAATCTCAGCTCCATCTGTAGAAAACTCCACCCATTAGACCAGAAGATTTTCACTTTTCACTTCACTACAGGATGAGCTGGGAGGCATTTTCAAACTGTGCTCTCATAGCATCCTAAGATAAAATGCATAGTGAGCTCTGGTGCTAACTGGAGGTTCCTACATTCCTCAGGTGTGCTGGTAAACAAGAATTTCTTGTAAGAGCTTATCATCCAGTGATCCCAGGTAGACTCACAAAGTGGCCACTAAAACTTGTCTGTTACCAACGAAAGGGAAGATACTGTAATGAAGAATTACAATATCCTAGAAATATTCTCTTGAATTGATATTTAAGATGATGAGTGACATATTCCAAATGTCAGAAGTATTGGACAACTGCATTCATGCTTTCAATTTAAACCCTATGTGCCAGAGAATCTACTAGGCATTTTGAAATAGATTATCTCTAATCTTCCCCAAATATAGAAATATAACATATATACTCAATGCTTAAGAATACTTGACAGGAAGCAGCATGTGATTGAAAACATTTTAGTACATCATACTTAGACTGTGAGGATTTTTTCAAGTGTAATTGTGAGTGAGGGGTATAATAAAATCGTTATAATATGGATTTGGTGTTAAAAAACAGTTTTTAGATGTGATCTTAGAATTCCATATACCTTTTTAGATATATACATTTAATTGAATATGATTATGGAAAAAAGAAGACTTTAAAATCAAGTTTCAATAGAATCATTTTTTTCCCTTTCCTCTTTCTCTATTATTAGTGATAAAGACTTAGAAAATACAGAATTCCTCCATTTCGTTTCAATAGTAGACTGTGCGCACATATTACCAGCAAATTTATCCACAAATTTATCTCACTGTGCACGAGTGAAATGACCTTAAAACGGAGGCGATTCTGCACATTTGTCTATGCTGGACCTCACTCCTGAATGTCACTACTCCAACCTGCTATTTACTTTACATGGCAGTTATGAGAGATGATTCATCTCCCTTATATGAACACATTTTTTATTTTAGCCATCAATAACCATGACAATAATAATATACTGTAAGACTGATAATGATGAAGTTGTTGTTGCTTTTTTTTCCCCAACCAGCTTGGTGTAATTGATAGTAAAAATTAAAAAAAAAAAATCAATAAAACTGTGAACTCTTGCCTTGACTAAGCAATTGATGACATAGAGATGTTTAGAGTAATTTGGTTAAAATATAGACAGCTAAACTAATTATCAATGGTTCTTCATAGACCAGACTTACCAAAAAAGTTATTCATTGTGTGTACATATACACACATGCACCCACACGTGTGGGTGTGGATTTCTTATATTTGTGGATTTTCTCATATTTATGGATTTTATATTTATGGATTTCTCTAGCTATATATAGAAACAGAATAAAACTTAATGGAAGGGAAAAAAATTGAAAGGAAGTATAATGACTCACATGGGTCAAAATCTTGGGTCAAGAAGGTAGGAAAATGCGAGAAGAGGTAATCTTCAACCAAACAATGGACAATCGTGGGCTGGTAAATCATAAGAAATAAATGCTAATTGGTTAAATTTGCCATCTCCTACTTATCATTGAACTTCTTGGTAGTGACTAGAAAGTCCCACTTCCTTCCTTGAAGGTATAAAATGACTTCTGGAATTGGACTGATTAAAATTTTTAGGTCACACGTCGCACTGTCATAACCTTAATGGATCCAACTTAGGAGAAATTAAATTACAAATAATATATACTTAAAAGGTATAAAATTAATTCTGTGTTAACAGTAGGAAATTATCCAATTGTGGTCTATTAAATTCAACATAGATATACCTAAGTGACTAGATTAGTACAAATAAAGGGAATTAGGGGCAATATTTAGAAATTTTATTAGCAATTTAAAAACAATAGAATGGTGAGTGAAAAGTGTCATGTGTTAAGAGGAACAAGTGTGGCATATTTAATTGCTAAATTACCTTTAGTCTTAGTTTTGGGATACTTTTTTGATCCTGGAATTAATTACAATAGGGTTTTTTTTTTTTTTTTAATCTATAGATGGAGATTTTATTGCTGTTAGAGGAAGGAGAGATCTGTTGATGACTTTTGGTTTTACTGGGTTAGGGTCAGAAAATATTCTCTGTAAATCTCTACGTTTTGAAATTTGTAAAAGTTTGTTTGGATCAATTCGTGAGTAGTTTTCACATTGTTTTTATGGACTAAGAAAACAAAAAACCAAAACAACCTATAGATAGATTCTCTGTAGTCAGCAAGATGTGTTTTAAGAGTCTTTAAGACCATACAGACTCTAGAGCCAGACCAGCTGGGTTAAATCCTGCTTTAAAATCTTCTCCGGGGGGTGCCTGGGTGGCTCAGTCCCTAAGGATCAGCCTATGGCTCAGATCATGATACCAGGGCTCCTCGATCAGTGGGAAGCCTGCTTCTCCCTCTCTCATTCCCCCTGCTTCTCCCTCTCCCACTCCCCCTGCTTGTGTTCCCTCTCTTGCTGTGTCTCTGTCAAATAAATAAATAAATAAAATCCTTTAAGAAAATAAATATAAACAATAAACGAAACTCCTCTCTGCCAGGGAGCCCAAGCAAGCTACCTGTTGGTGCGTCAGTTTCCTTATCTGTAAAAGGTTGTTATGAGAAGTACATGAATTAATACGTCCAACTCTGGAACAGTACCAGGCACATAGAAGCTTAAGTCATGGTTTATTAAATACCTAGCAGTTTAGCCTTCTGCTATCTATTCACATGCATATACACGTAAGTATCTGCTGATTGTATTATTCAGATCCTTGTTTGTTTGTTTGTTTTCACTCTAATTATAATGCTTTCAGAATTTTGCAGATCAATTCTCCATTATCATTTGGTTTTACTCAAATGTATTTCTAGGAGTTTTTGTATTATGTAGTCACAGCTACCTTTCAGGGTACAAAAAAGTTTATAATTCTTCATTTGCCTATGAACACCAAGTCTCCTATTTCCTTCTACAATACTTTTGTTCTGTTTAAGGAGAGCCTGAAATCCCACTTTAGATGTATCAGTAAGGCAACCCCAACTTTTGTTTTTAGTCTACGTTTATGAGGCACATCTTATTTATGATTATATTCCCAAATATTTAAAAAAATATATTTTAGATGTCTTCTTTATAAGCAGTTGGATTTTGACTTTCATCCCAGTCTGAAAGTCTTTGGCTCTCCTCGACTAGAACGTTGACACTCCCAGTTACTGTTACATGAATGACTTAATTCCATTCCTTCCTTGAACGAACTATTAACTGATATTATACATGGCTTAGTTTTCTTTTTCTTTCCTCATTTTCCTCATTCTTACATCTGCCGGCTTAATCAACTTTCTTCTAAGTCATTTCGTATTCTTCATTCACCTCCCCCAAGAAATGAGAATTCTGCCAGGTGACTCTCGAGGCGGTGGACTTTAAGTGGTTAAACTGTATGTCAGATATTTAAGAGCTGCTGGTTGAAGATTTTTACATCAGAGAATGAAAACAAAAAGAAACATTTAAAAAATTTTTGCACGTTAGGAGTGTCATTTTTAACAATGGAAAACATTGTTATTCTTTTTTTAATGCTTTTTCCTAAAAATAGAAATTTGGTTGAAAACACAGTTGATTTGGTGGGCGGGGGAAGGCTTCTTTAGAAGTGGAGTTTCCGGGAGTGGTGAATATTTTTTTTAAACCACTAAAATCAAGAGGAAACAGAACCACGTGTCCGTAAATGCACTCTCTGAAACCCAGCTGGCTTCTACTCACCTTCTCAGACCAATGACATCCGAGGACAGAAGGCTCGCTGTGGAATATTTACAAGGCTGCACTTAGCTCAAAGTTGGGCCTACAAAAATTGCTGTGGCTCTTTTACTTATTAATCTATACTGTTTTACAGAGCGCAATTATCCAGTAAACATAACATTTCAGCACAGCTTCAAAAGCTAATTAGTACAGGCCCTTTGGAAAACCTCACCCATTTTGGTTCTTCCAATCATTCTGTGTCTGTGGCTCTGCTCAAAGTTCCCAGGCTGAGGAAATGGAAACCGTTCCAGAAATTCATAAACAACTCTGATCCGCATTCCCTCTTCACGTTATCTGTAGACTGTGTGATTTTCAAATTAAATACATTTAAAAAGTTAAGCCCATTAGTGGTTAGAGATCCTTGTTAAGCTAGGGAGTCTCTTCCGACCTCCCTGAAAAGATGTACATAATTTTTAAAATGTCCTCATACTGGTGGGCCTTCTGTTCTTTCTCCACTCTGTGTCCCCACAGGAGCTCATTGGGAGGTAAATGAATGCAAAAGATTCTCACTAGGCATTTTTATTCAAGTCCATCTCTCCACATTCTGGAGAACACTCGAGAAGTAAGCTGGGGAGCGGTAGTAAAAACAGTAGCAAGCTGTCAGCGGGGCAGTTTGTCATTGTTCCACAGACAAAAGGCAGACTGTCACAATAAACAGCATTTATTCCTTTCATATTTGCGGCTGAGGGCTGGAGAAGGGGCGGTGTCACTGGTCGTAATTGTAGAACACATAAATAATAATGGTAGCTTGCAAATCATAGATCAAAGGAAACAGAGGGAGTTGGCAGGAACGAAGGCAGGAAAACAGATATTCCAGCCCAAGCTAATTTACTACCCTTTTAAAAAAATATGTTCTCCTTCCCACCCGTAGAAGTGGAGTGATTCTGTTTGCCTCTGCAGCTGCAGGTGAGGAAGATGAAACTTCCAAACCCTAGGTCGTGTGAATGATTTTAGGTACATAAGTGCGTGGAGAGGATTTTTCATTCGAGGGGTGATAAATTCACAGTCATTACTTTTACTAACGAGCTGTAAGTGGTAACCTTTTTGCTTACTCTGAAAGTTCCTGTGCTGAACATACCGGCTTGTTAAAGCCTAGAGCGAGGCACTCACGGGGTCTCTCAGATCATACTTCTCAGAGAGAAAGCCGGATCTTCGGATCTGAGAATTCCTAGCTGATGTGACACCTGGCCGAACCGACCTCATCAGAGGTAAGACACCTAGCACCCTGAAGACTGCAGCCTTGAATCACACCTTCTCTATTGGACTCCCCTAAACATGAAAAATATGACAGAGTGCAAGGCTAAAATGGAGCCTGTGTCTGACAGAGAGACCGTTGGGTAACCTTCTCCTTCGCTTCAACCTATGGAAACTCCATGGGCGAATTCCCGTAGGATGATCGAGGCTGAGAAACTCTCCCCATGTTATTACAATGTTGAAAGGTTTCTCATTTATTGCTGGTGAAAAGTGTCTATTGTGTCTTCTAATAAAAACCTGTGAAACCACACGGGTGTAAAGCAATTTTTTTTCCCAACTTTTCAAGAACCCAGTGGCAACGCTAAGTTCACTGTTTTAGCTTTGGGTGTGAAGTATTTCACCCTATTTGTGATGGCAGGTTTACATCTGGGTTGCGACCTATGCTTACAACAACATAATTGGAACTAGACTTCACACATGGACAGGCTTTCTCTTTGTGGCTCGCGGGCCGGGGCTCCGATAAACTACATGTGAATTACATATCAGGAGAGGACTAGTGAGCACGTCCACGTGGGCGGTGTGATGGTCAGTTCGCGCTTTTCTAAAAGAAGGTAGGCTTTCTTCAACAGAGCAAGTGGACGATATACCCAGAGCAGAGAGAGGGATTGAGAGAGAGAAGGCAGTGGGGATGATAACTGCAGGAGGCCCTTGACAGGGACAAGAACGTGGAGTTCACTGGGAAGACATCTTGGCCATCAGCATTTGAATCATCAGGTTGCAAACTTTGCTGCTGGTTAGCCCCAACATTTGCTTTTGGACAGAAGTTTTGACAGTTGCCTTGCTCACAGCAAACTGCCACTGTGGTTCGTTCTGCTCCAGTGCCACTCGACTGTCACAGGCTGTCATGAGGCAAGAAAGCTTTCAACCTAACCCCATCCGACAGGGTTTCATCATTCTTATTACCCTGTTGCTGGTGCGGGCCACCTTGACGCACACAGCGTGCAATCCTACCCCTCCCCAGGCACTGGCTTCACAGGTGTCCACTGGGCTTTTAGCACCAGAGTGGCAAACTACATTATTTTGATAAAATAAAAATCAGAGAAATTAATTTTTTTTTTTTTTTTTTTGCTAAAGCAATAGGCTGAGATGGATTCATGAGGAACCAAGCCAATACGGAAAAAGGAGGCTGCTTTGTCCTGCCTCTTCCAGCTGTGGCTGCTTGTCTCCTCACTTGTGCTGCGGAGAAGGAGAGCAGGGACACCTCTATTCCATGAGGACCACGCCTCAGAAGAAAAGCGGTGACTTCTTGATTACAGAGAGCGTTTGGGAAAAGACATTAGCAGTTTTGCCCCGACTCACCCTTTGTCTGGGCTAGCCTCACCTCCGAGGATTTGCTTTTCTGATCCGTGAGATCAGGAGAGGCCCACACTCTGGTCAGGGACCAACTCCTCGGGCACAGAGGCGCTCACGGAGGAACAGTCAGGTATTAGGCATGTCATCACCTATTTCCCAGGAAAGGTCTCTCCACTGTCGCGGATGAGGTGACAGATACCGGAGATTACAACTGCTCTTTTTTGCTCATTAAGAGACTGAGATCAGGGGCAGTATTCTCCCTCCACAGGAAGAGGAATCCAAACAGCCTTGCCTTTACTAGTGGACTAGTACTGAACTCATCAAGATCCAAAAAACCTTGCTTGCTATTTCCCCTAACCAGGATCCACAAAAATGAGGAGGGCAGAGAGAACTTATCACTATGGGGTCAAGTGACAGAATTCACCCGATGATGTCACTTGGCCATGTGTTCATGGATCTCTTTTGGACCACCTGTTTGGGTTCAGTTTTGCTCAATTTTGGCCAATAAGCTGATTTAAGATAATAACTACAACTAACTGGTCTGATTTCTGAATGGCCACTTCAACTTCTTAAGTTCAGATTTAAACCAGCTAACACAGGGTATACTTGATTTTTTTTTTTTAATGGGCTGACTCAGGCTTCTTAGCATTCAAGGGTATAATGGATTTATGACTAGAATAATCTGAGTTCTTTCCCTATAATCGTGCTATATTGGAAAATATTTTTTCATTTATATTTTTTTGAGTAAAAAATGAGTAAGACTATAAAAAGGGAAACCGTTTTCATGAAATGAATATCTTCCCACGTTTAAAATGAACACAATTAAAAAAAAATGAACTGAATACTCTGCAAATAACTGAACTGTGAAAACTAGGTATAAGATTAGGAGGCATTTTTTCCCCTTTTAATTAGTATCAGCATAAAAAGCATTAAAAAAACAACTGGTGTCTGCGATGTGTGGACAACCAAGGACATCATTGCTCTACTTCACTGGCATCTTAGTGAGAGAATTGTCCAAGCAACTGTCCCTGAGCTGCACTTGAAAAGTGAAGCAGGAGAAACTGGGAAGTGCTCACTGGCAACCAAGAGATACCTTGGCTTGCATTGGAGAGCTGACTGTCTAAATCTAACAAAGTCCATGACCTTGATAATGTCTTTGGAAAGGCAACAACAATCAACATTAGAGACTAGCCTGTTGGCCCATATAATTAGTATTTTAGTTTTCTGGGGGCTGCAGGCTAGATTAATTAAGGATCTTGACTAATAATGGAATACAAATGTCAGGCATGAATCGCAATGGGACCAGTAGAAACCCCTTGGGACACCTGGGTGGCTCCAGGCAGGTGGGTGTGAATTTAAGCCCAGTGTGAAGCCTACTCAAACCAATCAACCAACC
This sequence comes from Mustela lutreola, assembly GCF_030435805.1. Lineage (NCBI taxonomy): Eukaryota > Metazoa > Chordata > Mammalia > Carnivora > Mustelidae > Mustela > Mustela lutreola. The sequence goes on from NC_081307.1 coordinate 30,082,786, forward strand.
AACCAACCAACCCAACAAACAAACAAACAACAACAAAAACCAGGGATGCCTGGGTGGCTCAGTTGGTTAATCGTCCACCTTCGGCTTAGGCCATGATCCAGGGTCCTGGGGAGTCTCACATCAGGCTCCTTGCTCAGCAGGGGGTCTGCTTCTCCCTCTGCCTGCCGCTCTGCCTACCTGTGCTCACTCACTCTCTGACAAATAAATAAATAAAATTTAAAAAAAAATAACAGAACACAACTCCTTAAAACTGTCTAGTTCTTAACTATAAATCATGACTCTGGTCCTGCTTGCTGGCCATCCATGGCCCTCCAGGGTTTGATGCTGCCTACCTTCCCAGCTTTGCTCTGACCACCTCCCAGCCACAATCCTCATGTTTCACCAGACTGGCTTAGTCCTTATGTATTAATGAAGCTTGGCGAATTCACGTGGTTACTCTTTTGTTAATGCTGTTTTCTCTTGGAATGTCCTTCTCTCTTCACCCTTTGAAACGGTATCCATCTCCTGAAGGCAGATTTCACAATCTTTTTAATCCACAAAAATTTTTCTCATTTCTCCACCCAAATATTTTTCTCCCTACTGATCTTTTAAAGCATGTTATCAGCACTTCAACAAAAACAGTTCCCTTTGCATCAATCTTTATCTATTGTATTATAAGCAACTTGAGAAAGAAAGATTGTGTGATTTTATATGTATGTGTGTGTAATAATATATATGTAATATATAATATATATGATAATTATATATGCACACATACACATATGCAAATCACGAGAAATATACAACACAATCCGGTGAGTAAATAGATCATTCAATAAATGATCAATTATTATCATCTCTTCCTTTTGGTTAAAACTAGCACAGATAACTTAAATGTTGCTTTTGTCAAATATGCTGTTGGGATTGTTGTCTTGTTACTAGACTGAAGATTTATGATTAATAAACTGATTTATATCTTGAAAAGTAGCTTAATATCTGCCAATGTAACTACATCTGTAAAGAGTGTTTCACAAGGAACAGACTTGGTCAGTTTTATGTGGTCGCTTCCCTCCCCACATTGTTTCGCTACATGAACAAATCAAGCCTCATTAAACCCCCACATCCCATTAACTGAAGAACCTTCCCCCACATCATCCCCTGACTGAGGAATCCCGGGCATCATTTTGATGAGCACGTACTTAACAGAGGGTCTCTTCTGTACCTAGCACTGTGTGTTGGGATGATTTCCCAAGAAGTCTCAAAGCCCTTCTACCATCTGCTTGTGCAAAGTCAAAAACAAACAAAACTACAGGCAAATAAAAAATCAGCTCCTCCAACATTTCTTTTGGGACCTAAAGTTTTGTCATACGCCACTAACACGGTCCGCGGTGTCATTTCCACAGAGTCTCTTTGCTGCCGATGGTCATGAACGTTGGTGTGAATGATCCACCAGGAGTCTTAATATGAGAACAACGTTGCATGCCCAAGCACCCACTTAAACAAATGTTTTTATATCCTGAACGCAGGATAAATCCATCTTTTTTTTTTTTTTTTCATTTTTGTAAAACAACTCTGGGTATTATCCAAAAATAGCTGACTGTTAACTAGACAACTAGCCAGATCTATAATGCCCCACGCGGACTCGGGCTGTTGCGTCTCCATCTGTAGCACCGGCTGCCTGCCTGTTATGAATTACGGAGAGCTGGGAGGGAAATCCAAGAGATAAGGTGTCGGTGGCATAGGTTGTCTCTGCGCTCGCTTTCATGGGGGAGATATTTTTCTCTTTTATGCTTTGACCGTGGCTGACGATAGAGGATTCCAACCAGCCTCTTCTCTTTCCATGTGGTCCTGCGTGGAGAACACCTGACCCAGAGTTCCCTGAACATCGGGACAAATCCGATTACCTTCACGGGTCCTAATGCTATTTTTGTACACAAATATTTTCCTTCCCTCCTGCCTTTTGTGTCTTATTTATTTATTTTATTTATTTATTTATTTTTTACACTTGAAAACCTGGGGATTTTTGTTTCCTTTAGACAAACAGTATCTCACTTATTAAGCAGAGAAATGCCTCTGCAAGATGAATCGTGATCCCATGCTTCCACATCAGATGTTAGCTTTCAGCCATGAACTCTAAATCTCTATCATGTGAGTGGCAGCAGGTAAAGGTTTTAAACTCTTTCCAGCTGATGGAATAAGTCTTGTCAGTTATTAAACTGCCACTGAGCTATTTTTAGGGTCTTATTTTTTTTAGTACTTTTTTTTCTTGGTTATATTGTATGCCATGATTTGAAAGATAGGATTTCTTTTTTCTGTCTTAGAAGCAAGAATAGAAATTTCTAGCAATGGTTGACCTTAGTTTTTCATAATTTTGCTTTCTGTTCCATGCTGGCTATGCAGCAGGGGTTTGAGAAAAGAGTTGGGGTATGTTGTCATAACTCTCATAGCAAAATCTAAAACGATACCATTATAATGCGAGATAGTACGGATTCCTTTTCTTAGTTTGGTCTTGATTGGTACATACATCGCACTTTCAATCCAAATGCAGTGACAAGGAACCTCGGCAACTCACGCAATGAGTGACCTTGTCAGAAATGAGGACTCATGTCCTTTTCTTCTGAGCTACTATGGTGGAAGGAATCAAAGGTGGGTACAGTCTGAGGTCGTCGGTATCAGAAGTAACTGCCTATACAGGAGAACGATTAGGAATGGGAATCCCAGTAGCTGCTTTTTAGTCAAAGACCTTAGAAACAGCAACTCAGGGAAGAAAATTGAAACAAAAAGCAGGGAAGTCGTGTTAGGAAATACGATAGGGGTCAAGGAGATGAAGTACAAAAAACATGGAACTATACCCGGTGGGCAGGGGTGGGCTCAGACACAGGCAAAAACCCTTTGATCCTGCCTCTGTGTCTTCTTTTTTATCTGCACTTAATGGAGAGGGTAGTATTGGTTTTAGCCCCAAATAATCAACCCCCCTACCCCTACTCCAATGCACAAACAAGGGGTGATGCCAGTTCATCGAAATGGACCACAAGTAAATGTGGGTGAGAGTAAGGAATTCTCTTGCTCTGTGGCTAGAATCATGGAGTCTTTTCGTTGAACTATTGGTTCTTCACGCAATGAAGCTGGTGCCCATGCCTGCTAATTTTCCACTTCTGCTGTTGCACTTCTGAAAATGTGTAAGGGTTCTGGAGCAGAAAGAGGGTATGTAGCAACATGTGAGGAGAAAGGTTCTTAGAATGGTCACTGGAAGGAATGTCTTGGATTGCTGTCTAGTCTTGGATTGCTGAGCTGACTGGGCAAATGAGTTTGATTTTTGTTTTTGATTTTGTTTTCTTTAGAAGACCTTAGTAATGGCTAAATTTAATTTAAAAACAAACAAACAAAAAACAAGCCCAACAGTCTAACTTCAGCAGGAGACAATATGGTTCACTAGAAATAATTCTGGTTTTCAAATCATAGTCTTGGCTTAAAAGACTGGATCCATTGCTTACTTAATGAGGATCCCTATGAACTTGTGTCTCGGTCTCTAAGTAAATGCTAATGCTGCAATGCTATTGTAAACATTAATGAGACAATGATGCAGAGTTCTTAACGTTGAGCCTCTTACAAAATAAGTACTAAGAATTTATCCTAATAAACATAAAGCTATAGGAAACAATTGTGATCATCCTACTAAGTGGTATGGCCAGCAGAAGACCTGTTTGAATAAGCTTGAAGGCCTAAATGACAACCAACTAGTGAGATGATTATATTCATAAATTATTACATCCTAAAATATCTTAAAATAATTACGTCTGTAGAAATAGATACAGCCTACGTCAAGGACATGACAGTATAAAAATTAAAACACGGTAATTGAATACCTTTTTCTTAAAAATACATAGATATTCTTCATTTACTTTTGTTGCAAGTTAATGGCATAATTTTCCAGTATCATCACCTAAAAGTAACTCTCAGGATGGCTGTTACGCTTTTTAAAAGCCACCCATCATATGGTTTGCCCAAAACTGACCCAAGTAATCTTGGAGAAGGGCTAAAAGGAAGCGGTGGTCTCCCATTTCAAGATTATAAAGTAAAATCCTTTTGAGATGAATCTCCAGAAAAGGATCAGTTGAAGTCATTGAGTAGAAAAGTCAATCTTGCCTAATTCCGTTAAAACAAAAACAAATGAACATATAAAGAATAAGTTTTATTTAACCGTTGTGATAGACCTATTGACCTACTAGTGTAGTACTAGTACTACTACTACTTCAGTACTAGTACTACGACTACTTCAGCACTGAATATAAAACTTTTTCTGGCTTTTCCCACCTCTTTCATCATTTAAGATACATACTAGGTACCTAATAAGACAAGGTCCATCCTCGCCTGAAGAACTCATTATTCTATTCCTTTTCTTAGGGTTCTTCTACCCCAGCATGTCAAAAGTGTGCTCTCAAGCCACTTTCCATTACCTAAGGGCCTGTCTGTCGACGAGTAGGTATCTTGCCCACATTTCATGCTGGACATTTTCTTGTTGCATATCTATTACAACATTCCTCTCTTGCGTCTCATTTCCCTCTCTGCTTTTTGTCATGGACTAAAACAAATATAGATAAACAATCTACGAATTTATAAAATGGATAGATTAAGGGATTAATAACTGATGACTGGACTCTCCATCATTGCTTTGGAAGAGATTTTATTTTAATAAAAGACCGAGACACAAACACGAATCCAGAGGAGTTAATATTAATGGTCCTGTGATAAGATATTAAGGGATATATTTTGGGCAGGTAGGTGTTTCCAGAACCCTTCAAAAATACTTTCTATTTGATCTGTATATTAAGGTATCTAAGGTTATTACACTTACAGAAAGAGATCGAATGTCATGATAAAATGTGCTAAATTAAAGGAAAACCTGAGACAAAATTAACGGTCTCAGGCTGTAAAATATAACATCCATCTTGCGATACTCACAAAAGAAGTCGAACTTGTTAACCCCTCAACTATTATAAAAGTATACAATATTAGCAATAGGAGCACAAAATATAATAACTTTAAAAGGAAGTAGTCTTTTGAAACACTGCTCTACAGATGAAAAGCAAGTAGACTTTCTCTTTATTACAGTTACATACTGACCCTCAAACATTTTTTCTTTTGAATGGGTAGAAATGAATTTTCTTTTTTAAAAAAAGCAGTGTTTCAAACAATGTGTTTTCTGGTGATAAGAGATCTGTTTTAATGTCTTTACAAAAGAGGACCTTCAAAAATGGTATGTTAAGGGGGAAAGCCTTAGGATTACAAATCACACTGACTTTAAAAGGACCCAAAATTCTATAAAATTGCTCCACCCCTTGTCAAGTTCTTTCAGAGAAATGCATTTTTTCTTTCATGGAAGATTTATGTTAGACTTATTTGTTAGTTAACACTGCTTTGTAAAGGAAAAAAAAAAAAAAAAGAACAAAAACAAAAACAAAAAGGCCCTTCTCAAAATTTCTCAACACTTAGCTCCCACCATGTGTTTTCTAATCATAGGGGAAACGTCAAATTAATGTATCATCTTCCTAGGAATCATGTCTGTAAAAATATTGTGTGGAGAGTTACAAATGACAAAGCTAATTTTACTGTCTTGTCTTGCTATATTCCATCCCTCCCTGAAATAAATGCTTTCTTTTAGCTTCTTAATTTAACCACACTGCAACAGATAGTCTCTAACATAGAATTTGATATATTCAGTATATATTTTATTTTCCAAAATTATTTGGAAAATAATTTAGAATTCTTCCACAAAGTTCTAGATTTTGAAATACAGTGTAATAATTTATGCCTGGTCTACACAGTGACACCTGGCCCTTGGCCTCTTGTCTAACAATGCACTAGACAAGAATTACTACTTCATAATTCATACCCTGTCATGTCTTATTGCTTAATTAAAGCACAACCTTCCTCTACATGACAAGCGATTGGACTGTTAACGTTATAGATGATTATCCAACCCAGCATATTTTATTTTTACAACTTACTCTTTTTATGTACACACGATGCTCATTTCAGGTACACTTACTTCTGAAAATATGAAAAAATCTGTTTCTTTACTAACTTTCTGGCTACCGTACAAATTACCACTTGCAAAAACATGGGCAAAATATTGTATGTTAGAAATTAGTAATTTAGGTGTTGAAATAACAGTCTGATAGCTATAAAGCAAACTAATGCATGAATTTGAGGGCCTCTGACTATAATAGCTTCTTGTCTCCATTCTATTTTTGATCTGGTCAACATTAAGAATGCTGCTTATGTGCCCTTACTTGTAAAACAAGTTTAAATAAATAAATTCATAGGCTTTATATAAAAAAACCTTAAAACTCTTCTGAAGAACTCAGAATAAGCAAATGATAAAACCTAACAGGCACATGAGTAAGAAAAGTGCATAGCACAAAAGTATTGATTTTTCTCAAATGTCCCTATGAATTTAACAAAAATTCAATAAAAATTTAAAAATCATCAATGTTTTTAATATAGCAAAGTGATACTAAAGTTTTGGGGTTAAAAATCTTCTGCCTATAGCTACCATCGATTTTTTTGGGGGGGTCCTATTTATAGCAAAATTACTTCAGCATAGTCTATAGAGATTATTTTCAATTTGTCTCCTCTCATTCTCTTAAGCCAACTTCAGTTACATTTTCTGTCCCACCGTGCCACCAATGCCCAACATTGCTAATCTCATCTAATCTTCATGTTCCTTGATGTGAGGATGACATTTTACAAATGGCTTCCACCGGGCTTCCCGGAAACCTTCCTTTTCCGCTTCCCTCCACCTTTACTGACTGTACTTCAGAATCTTGACTTCTAAACATTGGGGTGCCCGTGTCTAAGACTTTGATGCTCCTTTCTGCTTCTACCCACAACGGCTCCCTCAGTGACTTCCTCCAGTTTGGTGAGTTAAGTAACTTCTTTATGCTGGAAATTTCTAAAGTCCTATTCTAACCAAGACCTAAAGAACAGATTCTTGCATTAATGCTGTTCTCCTAGCATCTCCAACTGGACACTTCAAAGTAAGTGGGTCCAAAGTAAGTGGGTCCCAAACAGAACCCTACCAACTTTTTCCTGCTGATCTTCCCCACCTTAATAAACTACAACCCCATCCTCCTACTTGCTCAGACCAAAAACACTCTAGTCATCTCTGACTCTTCTCAATCTCTCATTTCATAGGAAACCCACCAGAAAGTTCTGTGTTACCTCCAGAATATATTTGGAATGTGAAACTACGCATCATCACTGCCTCCTTTTCCATCCTGGTCTGACCCACTATCATCTTTGCCTGGATGATTCTAACAGCTCCTAACGAGTGCACCTGCTGCCACCCTTTGTCCTCTTCTGTCTATTCTCAGCACAGGATCCAGGACTGTCCTTGCAAAACATACATCTGCTCATGCCATCTTCCTCCTCAAAATCTTCCAGTATTATTCCACATCCAGAGCCCAAACACACAACACGTGCGCGCGCACACACACACACACAGAACAAAAAATAATACTTGAAAAGCTTTGCATCTTACATAGATTAAAAGTTAAAGTCGATTAGTAACCTTTAGCCTCTGTCTCTGTGACTCTCCTCCTGCCTACACTCCTGCTTTCTCGCTGTCAGCCCCTTCATACCACTTGCCTCCACCAGGAGTGTCCTTTCTCAAAGCTTTGCTCAAGTTCTTCTCTGCCCCGAACTCTCCCCGGCTGCCTGCAGAGGCCTTTCCCTCACCTCTTTCCACTCTTTGCTCAAGTATCACTTTCCAATAAAACCCTTCTTATTTACAAAAGTGTCCAAGTGACACACAGGAAGTGTCCAAGCATCCTTCCTGATTCATTTTTCTTCAGAGTGCTTCTCACTATTTCTCTGTCTCTGTCTCACACACACACCCATACACACACACATTTATTCTGTTTACAGTCTATTTGTCCACACAAGAATGCACGACCTATGAGGACCAGGATTTTTTATTTATTTATTTATTTTCTAATCTGTTTTGCTTGTGGTTACAACATCAGCACTAAAAATAGTGCTTGGTACCTAACAACCCATGAGTAAAAGCTTGTAGAGTGGATGCATAAATGATATGCAGATAATTAAAGGGATATGCATTTCTGTGGAAGAAATATTAAGACATTATAACTAGCAATTAGAGGGGAGAGACTTTTATAAATGTCTCTTTTTTTCTACCGTTAGTTTTCGCTACCTAAAATTATAACACAAAACTATGTTGGCATTGTCATTACAGGGTATTATAGCATATTTGTTGGTTTTTTTCTTTATACTCTGTCTTTTCAAAAAAAATCTAACAAATTTTATTTTGCATAAATCCACAAAACCTTTAAAAATGTTGCAGTTACAAACAAGTGATTCACCCAGAGACGGAACAGTGGTAGAAAAATGAGTTGTCCAGCTAAATGAATAATCCCACATCTAAAGAATGACCTGAATTCCAAATGAGGGAAGAAGTCTAAGAAGTTTATCCACCTACTGAAGCAATAAGTATATGGTAAGTGTTATGTTTTGAAGACCAGAGAAGAGTTTACCGAGGTTTTATTTTACTGTACATAGTACAGTAGTAGAGGGTAAACAACATGTCTCTTGGTACGTCCGTTCACGTATCAAATAATAAGAGTATGACTGGGAAGCAATATAGCAACTGGAAACTTGGATCTCACAGTCCGTGTTCGGAAACAGAACAGAGTAAGAGCTGATTTTATTAGCTTGAGTGATAGGCTATTATATTAATGGTTCCATTCAAGGCAGGGTGGCCCTGGCTTACCATCGTGCTGACTGTGCTCCATTTCGTAATGACTTACGGTTTTCTGTCAGGCATCATCAGCACTTTGATGACCCAACATATATGAAGAAAAACGTTGATACTAATTCTGGCACATTTTACTCGTTTCAATCCAAAGGTATTGTTAATGTTAGGATTAAAGTATGTTGAGTTTTTTGCGAACTACATTAAAAATATGGGAATTCAAGTAGGACTATCTGCCAACTGAGGAACATATGGTTACTTTTTCTACTAATAAATATTTCTACAGATAGGAGACTAATGAAGCACACAGAGATACTGCCTTTTCATGATTATTAAAGACACAGATTCTCAAGAGAGAGGAATAGATTAAGGTTATTTCAAGCACAACTACATAGAAAACTACCTTAAGTACCTGACCTTGCTTAGCACATATCATATGATGGAAGAATGGGACATAAACACGTAATTACAGAAAAATCAAAATAAACACTTCGATTTTTTTGAAGTACATGCTTCACTCTCATTATGCCAAAATAATTTTTTAATCAGAAAACGTTATATAACTTCTACTTCAATGGTCTTGATGCTTGATATTTTGGTCCGTTTAGCCACCAAATAATAAAAGGATCTTACAGTCAAGAAGCTGTTCCATTTTTATTCAATTTCAGTCTTAGCAAGATAGTCTTGATGTTAAGAGCATTTTGTATTTTTTTTTTTTTACGAGATTATAAGCTCAGGATTTTTTGATCTCTCTCAATTTTTCTCCACTTCAGGTTTTCTCCGAGGTAATAGTATAGCTATTTGATAGAAATGTAGCCATCTTAGGACTTTCTTTTTAAGTGGGGCTCCACATTTTTCACAATTTCAAACAGTAGGCACAGCAAAGTGCACTGGAGTGGAAAGGGAGAAAGTGTAGGGCCTACATGTTCTCCTGAATGTTTTAGGAACACAAGGTCTTAGAAGAATTCTTTTTGATTTTTGGTACTAGAACACGATGGCCCCCCTAAATATTTTCTGAATCGAGTCCTGTTTCCTTTTATCACTTATTTTTTCTACTTTTGCCAGTACCGATTTGGGGGCTATGTTTAGGTTTGACACTTTATTGATTTATTTCTAAAATCTACTTCAGCATTTCTGTCGTTTGGATTTTCTGTCCCTTCTGTTCTCACTGTTTGCTTTTCCACTTCTACTCATTCTGGTGTATCCATTTTATGCTTAATAATTTCTCAATCTAGGCTTCTTCTGGTCTTCATCCTTTTACCTTGCCATTTAAAATTTTACACAGGCCCTATTTATATTTTGTCTGAATGACACATATATTTTCAGTGACAGCTTTCGAGTAAATAATTCAATATCCTAAATTTTCTATATTATTCATATAGTCCTCAGAAATAATTAAGATGGTGAGTTTTTCATAATTGTTGAGACAGTTTAAAAAATTTGTGCATAAAAATTTAAGATGTAAGTAGAGACATTTAATATGGTATCATTGTCTTCATTTCTATCAAATAGCCCTGTCTCTTAATTTTATTTTGAACTAAAAAGCCACCTAGGTTATACCAGGTGGTTTATTAGATTTTACGAAAGTCAGAGCCTCAGAATACCTATAATAGCATAAAAGAAATAGATGAACTGAAAACCTCAGAATGAAATAAACATAAAAGAAACATTTCAGTATGGTCTTTTGTAAGGCAAGGGATTAGGTGTGCTTACAATTAGGTACATTTCTGAAAACCAAACTCAAGGACTAAGATTGGGTTTGATTTCAAACAATCCCTCCATAGCATATGCATTGGTTGCTATGCAACACAGTTTAATATCAACAAATGATGCCAAGTGATTTTTGCATACTGTAATTGGCTTGTGAGTTTTGCTGCTTGAAGATTGCAAAGAGAACACGGTGATTTAAATTTAAATGGCTATGTTAAAAATGCTAATTTTTATAATTAAAAAAAAAACTACAACACAAAACCTACATCTTAAAACTGAAGAAAAGAACTACCTTCTGTGATAATAAATGTGCAACAGTCTGGAAAGTTTCTCTTCCACCCTTGGGGAAAGCATAGAACATATTGAAATAACTTTTTATGCTGGTCTACTCACCTAGCTTCTCTGATGAGTTGGCTGTGGAAAGTCTGTATGGAGGCAGAGCTCAATTAGTGTAATTTATGTATCCTTGGACGTCAATCATTCCTGTTGAGAGGTGGGACTCGTAAGCTCTCAGTGCATTAATTAAGAGCTCATCTCAACAGAGCCATCTTTCTACCTAAGGACCAAAAAGAAAGTTTTAATTAGATTTTTAAAAGCAAGTATGTCATATATGAAAGCAAGTGTAGTTCTTTAGCTGGTATGTGAAGCAACAACTGGAAGGGGGTATTCCAAACAATCCAAAGGGCACACGTTTTCAATCATCTGTGATGTTATGAGTAAAGGGGGGAGGGGAAGCATCCATCTCCAACCTTGGTCTTGGCCCTTAGAAATCACCTCATGGAAAGAACTAAAGTTTTGACTGTGTTGTTTCATTGCCAACATAATTATTGGACCCCTGTCTAATTATTGATGCAGAGCTGATGCTGATCGAGTGGAATTAACAACGTTGAGGACAGACAATGTTTCTCTCTGATGGCTGGCTTTTCATTCCAGGCTGGCTTTGGACTGAATATGCAGTGGGCAATACAATGCAAGTTCAGCAAAACCGAGTGAGGGAACTTGCACAACACATCAATTTCATTGGTTCAGTGATGGAGTAAGTGTGCCGTTGTTCACGGACCTAAAAATACAGGGACTCGAGAGAGGTAAAAACTAGCGGGGCTCACTGGTGTCAGCTGCTTGAGAGAGGCTGTTTTCTTTGGAATGGCTTGTGTGAGGCCATCAAACATCCTTCTTAGGGCTCACTTGGGAAATAATAGATACATTATTGATTAAAATATTTATAAATTAAGGGAGGGAAACAAATTTTAAAAGCTAGTTTGGAATGGAGAAGGGAAATATATCTACTAATAGCTATTAACCCCTCCCTCATCATAATTAAGATGGGGAGGTCAGGATGAGTGCTGGGAGACCAAAACCAAAGGAGTTTGCCAATGTCAAGAAAAAAACCAAATAGCGAGAACAAAAGGAAAACAACAACAGCAGAACAATAGAAACACCATCATAAGTCACAGATATAATGAATACACTATCCAAACTGAAATATTCCAAAAGTTCAGCCCCAGAAAAAGTAGGGATGCAAATTTCATGCTTTCAGAAAGGTTATAGACAATGGGGGAAATTTAGCCCAAGCATAAGGAGCACAAAGTAAATGATGTGATAATTATAAGGCAGCTTCTAACAGGGATGACTGGCCCGAGGGGCCAAGGCCTCCAAACACAAGGGAAGCTCTGCTCCCCAGCTCAACGTAACAGAAACTGTGCTCAGTGTTTTCCCATCACTCTTGTATTTCATGTTGTTTTTCTAAGGGAGGGTGTTTAGAGAATCCAGTTAGCATATATGCTATAAATTTACCCCCTAACTAGCGTACTTGACACGGACTGAGTAACAGCAACATACCTGACAAAAGAAACTATAGATTTTATAGGTAGATGGTTTATGCGGTGTGTTTGTAAATGATAGTATATGAGGAAACCATGACTGTATAGACAACGTGTCGAAAGTATAAAGCTGGAAAATTGTAACTCATCATTTATGTTAATGTTCATAAAGCTATTTTATACTCCTCTCTCTACTCTTACCCCTCACATATTTTCCTAGCTATTTTGCCTCATTTATTGTGCTGTTTAATGTTTATCGCATAATACATAGAGCAGTACTCCCCAGATACAAGTTGGCCGTTTTGCTGGTTACACCAATCTTGTGTGTCTGAAAAATTTATGTAATACAACATCTTGAATTTGAGTACAGTTTTTGTGTCCTTCAATGCATCTTTTTATTTGCATTTAAGCCAGCTTATATTACTACGTAAAATTACTTCTTTAGTATACTAACGATGTCTAAATGGTAATATTCATATACATATTTTTTGTTTTACGACTATACAATTTGTGTATGATCTGAGGACAGATCATGTTAAAGTTAATGAATATTTAGTACAATTGTTTTCAAAGAAGCAATACATCATGATGTATTTTTTCCATGAGCTGTCAGCTTTTTTTTGGCACCCCCCCCAAATTAGTTACAAATAGTTTTGTGATCTGAAAGCACCTTTAACTACACTGACCATGGTAACTTTGTTGTACCTTCCCTGTGAGTTTCAGTGGGCGGTGTTTTGTTTCTTAAGAGCCTGGAGGAAGAAACAGGCTTCAGAGAAGGTAGTAAATTTTTGTGCTTTTAGCCAAAGATTTGAATTTTCCTACTACTTAATTTGCAGCTTTGAAAGAACCCAACTTTATGTTGCTGGAGGTAGAAGGAAGCCTTTTCCTAAATGAAATTTCCTTGTTTTTCTCTAAGCCATTTTCTCCACGTAATGGCACCTGTTGAATCAGCTTAATTAGAAAACCATCTCCCATTGTTACTGGAACAATGGATCCATACTAGCCTTTGTGCTTTGCTCTGAAATGGCTGGCCTTGGTGTGATGACATTCCAAGGAAGAAGCCCTGGTCTGCATTTGGAGAATGGTGGCTGAAATGGAAGACCCAGGTTCATATTCCGCCCTACCCTATTGTAAGACATTACATCATTTTCACAGATTCTGACTTTGTCACTCCACCACGTCATTTCCTGAGACTCTCTTATCCTCAGAGAATGATTCTGTGTTACCAACCATACACGTCTAATCTTTTTCCTTTAGCGGCCGCCATGACAGCAGCAGGGCAAGAAAATACATGGCTTTGTTTCTTCTCTAGAGGTTTTGAAGAGCCTCCCCTATTTCTGGCAGGGGTCACTGAAAAGTGTAATTTGATGAACTGGGGGTTAATTAAAAAAAAAAAAAGTGAGCCCTGGTAGTAACATCATGAAGTCTCCATCTGTTTCAACTTAAATTTTAAATCATTTGCTATGTAAGAATAGCATAGCTGGATTTGTTGTTTTGTTCAGTATATTTGAGTGAATATAGTCATAGAAAGCTACATGGTCCAGAAAACAAAGACTTAGAGCACATTTTACTCACTGAATAGTTTTTACCAGGTGGGCCAGTAAATTCTTTTGAACATTTAGCTAATTCATTCAGTGAAATCAGTCAAACTAATATATATTAATTTGCTACATTTTCTATACTCAGGGGACTTGTATCCAAAGGCAAACTGTAATGAAACTGTCGATAAAATGACCCAGTTCTATGTTGTCTTATCACTGGTGATTAAGTGTGAAAGAACAGGCTTATTGTCTGACCTCCTCTACTTTTTCTGAGAAATTATATTAGAAGGAATAGAAATTCATTTTTGTAATGTATTGTGAGAAAAAATATGGACATTGAATATTAGATTCAAAAACACGTATATCATTAAAATATAAGCTGGGACTTCCAACAGCCTATAAAGGACAAAAACACCAACTCTGCGTTTATTTTACAATTCACATCTGCAATTATGAAGTGCATTATCAGATATTTTCCTATTTCCATTAATGATATTCCATATAAAAAACCTTACAGATATGAATTCAACCTAGGAAAGCCAAAGCAAGTCTTAGTGTCTTAAAATGTGTGGGTTTGGAGAATGAAACTGGGCAAGTGTTCTGCAAAATCTACTTGTTTAGATAGATTTTTTCCCTAAGCCATAGAGGAGAGATGGCTGAGTGGGTTATCATTCTTTTATCTTTGACATTTTATTATTTAGTTTTAATGCTAAAATATTTTATTGTACATGAGCCTAGAGGTTTTCTGCTTTGATATGTTTATAAGACAGAATAATAAATAAATGATGATTTAGTCCAGTTTTGATATCAGGATTGTAGAAAGCTTCATATTTTTTAAGCCTTTCCAACTCTGACTTAGGAGAATTAGTTTCTAGTTACTTTCTTGACATCTAAATTATTAGGGGGAGAAGAGCCCCGTCCAACAGTTTCATGGGCATTTGGTTATGTAAGTGACACCAACTAATACGTACTTGTATTGACTATTTCAAGTACCAAATTGTGTTTCTGTAACTCTTCTACAAGTTTAGTGATAGAGGTGGGTAGAAGCTTATTTACTCTACTAAGAACATACTCAAATGTGATCTTGGAATTAAAGATTAGTCCCTCATAATGAAAAGTTTGGCAGTTAGTGAATCTATTCAAACACTTTACAGGTGAAATCCCAGTGGTGAAATACAGTAAGGGAAGTCCACATTCATTTATATTCTTTAACAGTGTATTTTTTCATATATTCTCCTCTTTCTGCGTTCATGTAGATTTTATATATGGGCATATAAGCACACACTACCCATACCTGTTAATTGCATTTTTATTTACTTAAATGATTTTATTTTATTTTAAAGAAGATTGAGGGTGGAGAACTCTTTAATATTCAACAAATATGCACTATTTCCAAATAAGTTTGTGAATGTCATGATATTTGAAAAGCTTCACTCTTTCATTGTGGTATAATTGACATATAACATTATATTAGAATCAGGTGTAGAACATAATGACCCTTTGTATACAGAAAGCTTCACTTTTAGTGGGCCATTTCCTTAAAATCCTGTAGAAACTAGATGCAGGGTATTTTTTAAAAGAGCTATGAGTTATTATATGCCCCATTGCCACTATCAACAGTAAAGACTTATTTCTCCTGTTTTAATATTCTCAAAAACACAAATCAAAGGAAAAGAAACAGAGACTTTTTTTTCAGTGATCTAGAATATCTTGAGATAGTAGTGCCCTATTTAACCAGTTATAGTTTTGTATAAAATATGAATCACTTTGAAAATTGGTCTCCTATGGTCAACACCACCCAAACAACAAGTGTGTAAAATTGGGGATAGATATTTGCACATGTATGTTTAATGTAAATTTGCACATGTATGTTTAATGTCAAGGAGAAACCTTGAACATCTCCCTTTGTCTAAGAAATGTGTGTGAGTGGTGATGAGGTAGGGGACATAAAGGATACTTAACTGTTCTTTCACACAGGTATTTAGACAATGAATTTGTATTTAACCCCTTCTAAGTGCCCAGGACTCTTCTGCGTTCTGAGAACAAAGTAGTGAGCAAACTAGATCAAGACCCTGCCCTCACTGAGCTTCTCTTCCCGTAGATATATAGATGGAATCGTTCCCTAAGACCTCAATACATTGATCCCATCTCCTCTTTGATCATGGCATCCTGATGCCAATATCCATTTAGTGATTTTCACTTTCCAAACACATTTGAAAACATACTTGGTGTTGAAGTCTGATTTGCCACCTGGGATGATTGAAAAAGCAATTCTAAATTACTTCTAGGCATTCTGTATAAAAGGAAATTTTCAAAGATACGTTTATGGCTTAATAATTAAATCTGGGTGAATATGCCTGCTGGGAACTTCTGCAATAATAAAATAGAATGGCAGGTTCCAAGCTGAAAACAAAGAACTTTTTCTTTCAAAGATTTGAGTCACAGCATATTAGTGTTTAATAGATTTTACATTTTTTTAAATGCATAATGCCAGAATTTCATGGTAAGGAGTCTTGAATTATTATTCAAGTACAATCCAAAAGATTCTGAAAAACACAAAGAGTGGGAGGAAAATACTCAAGAACATAACTATTTCAGAAACTCTAAGTGCCTGAAACAGTAAGATATGATTGCTTTGATGTCAATTTTGGAATTTCTTCTTTCCTTACCCCTCTGCCCCATAAGATACTCAAGAGATTCAGTCTTTTTCTGCCTTTTACAAACTAGTTCCGATCTGGTTACAACATCCCAACTACTACACGTGATACCCACAAAAGGAAATGACCATCTAGGGACAGCACTGATGTTGACCTATAGACCTCGAAGTGCTTAAGTTTTATGAAAAGCTAAAAATGAAACCATAAGAGGATGCATGAATTAACTTCTCTTAAGACTCAGTGAATTCAGTCACCTTTTCCTGAGAAAATGATCACAGAAAAATTATACTAGTCTGTAGAGATAAGCAACAGCTGGGGTTATAAAGATATGTAAACTTCCCTAAGGTTTCAAAGAGACACTTAAATTCCCTAGAGAGAAGATTCCACGAATAACCCCATCATAAGGTCATACTTTAACACAAATGGGTTTCAGAAGATTGGAGTTAATTATACATTTATATTGATTTACATCTACCAATATTTATCTATTTATCTATCTTCAGAAGTCAAGGAAAAATAAAGTTCTACCTTCTCTCCACGGTAATAACTGTAATGGGAAGAAACTGCTTGCATAACGATTTTAATTCCAGAGGTCTGAGGACCAAAATGGGACTCGCAATCATCCTCTGCATTTTCAGACCATATAAAATCACAACACTTTAGGGTACTCTCAGAACAGTTAGGCGATTCTAATTTGTGTCCATTCCCCTCCTTCATTTCCGTCTCCATAAATAATGGATAAAGCAACAACGGGTCTTGGCTGACTTTTTAATTCTAATACACAAAAATTATCTCCTGGAAATAAATTAACGTCTATACAATAGTCTGCAAATGGTTTGAAAGTAAGTTGGTGGTTCTTAAGATGCCCCATGTGTTCCGTTTTATTTTTGAGTCCATTTATCACGACACGGATCTTCCCTTCATCTGCATGCCCTCCCCGTCCGACTCCCACCTCAAGATCCAAGCTCCTGTCGCACTGACGCCAAGACCCGTTCTGTTATTTTCTGCCCCTCTTCTTGGTTTGCCATTCAGTTTTCTATTAACTGGTACTGACACATCAACAGTGCATATGCAAATGTGGTACACATATCAAATGGAAAGCCTTTTTTTCCCCACAGAAACACAATTGATAACTGTGTAAATATAATAACTATACTACTTAAGAGTTTACCTGATTTATAAAAAGGGTACGTGGGTAAGTAGATTTTCAAAACAAGGGCTGTTTAGACCCTTAGGAATCATTATGCTTTTATTTTATGGTGTTTTTTTTTTTTTTTTTTTTTTTTTTTTTGGTTGGAAACCTGGAAACAAATGAAGACATCACGCACTCTTGCACTTAAGAAACTGTCATAGGAAATAAAACCATAAAACCAAAATAACCTGAATTAAGTGAAGAGGAGAATGTCTTTAGATACACTGGAGTGAGTGAGACTGTCCTTCTACTACAAGCTTCAGAATCCTATTTTGGTGTGTGTTCTTCCTCCGGGGGTAATTTCTCAGTTCAAGGTCATTTCTTGCCAAGGTCACTTGGTATGCTTCTTTCCCACCACATATCTCATCTATTCTCCCAACCCCTTCTCCCACCACCCACCCATCCAATCAGTTCTCAGCCCCATTGCAATTGCTGTTGGGTTTCCTGCCTCAGGCTATAATTAAAGCAAATTGGAAGAGGAAGTGGGGAAATCTGACAACTAATTTTGTGTCTGATAAGTAAAATATATGCAGAGAATTTTTTTTTTCTTGGCCTCATATTCTATTTCCTTTCCCATTTAATTTTAGATTCCTTCTGCCTTTGAGGTTTTTATGTAAGTTGGAGATTGATATATAAATAAAATACAGTCTGGCCATATCCCATTCATCTTATATACTCCCTTAAGTTATAGAACTGACTCTGGTGCCCAGGGAGGTCAGACCACTAGAACAATCATTTTCAGTGTAAAGTTTATTTATAATAAGGCTCATTCATCTCTTAACTACTTTGTTGATATATAGTACAGGAGACGGCAATCATTTTACTTGATTGTATATATGTCTTCCCAGTAAAGAGAACTGGGCATTCACTTCCTCTTAATCAGCCACCCTTAGAAAAAATGAAGCCCACATGACAAAAGTCATCCTAATTCAGCATGTTAAGTGGGAACCACACATTATCTTGCACAGGATAGGCATTCAATAAATACGTGTTAGACTGAACTGAACTTGGTAAAATATACACTTATTAAATAATATTTCATAGTGTTTTAAATATTCACTTACAAAAACATTTACTCACATATTAAACGGAATCTTCATTAATTTTAAAACGTAGCAGAGATTCCCATAAGCAGCTTATTTCTCTATTTCATAAAATAATATAGTACTTTAAAAGTATTAATCAGGCCTGATTTTTCAAACACATCTCATATGGTTTTTTTGGTCCCTATCACAAAATGGATACAATCAGAGTTAAAGACTTGAAAAGACTCTAAGTTGTGATTCTGTCATTGAACATTTGTACAAAAGTGATTTAAATAATCCTAACATATCTCAAATTCATGCTTTTATCTGGGTAGTCTGCAACTCATAATCTAGAACTGGCTTTTGACTGTCTTCGGAAATGCGTACTTAACACAGTGAACATTGTTGTTAAGGAACAGTCAAATAAATATGAGAATCACAGATCTTATCTTGTTAAACACATAAACAGAGGATAAGTCACATTTTTACTTTGCTGTCTGAATAGCTTCAATCTCACACTTTAATTTGGGGAATTGCCTTAGCCACATGTATAAGTTATTCTAGAAGTCTCTTAAAAATTAACCATGTAGGCGGAGAAGTAGCAAGCTGAGACTGCTTCAGCTAGCCGGAGATCAGCTAGATAGCTTATCTAAAGATTGCAAACACCTGAAAATCCATCGGCAGATCGAAGAGAAGAAGAACAGCAATTATGGAAACAGAAAAACAACCACTTTCTGAAAGGTAGGACCGGCGGAGAAGTGAATCCAAAGCGACGGGAAGATAGACCCCGGGGGGAGGGGCCGGCTCCCGGCAAGCGGCGGAGCAACGGCGCACAAAATCAGGACTTTTAAAAGTCTGTTCCGCTGAGGGACATCGCTCCAGAGGCTAAACCGGGGCGAAGCCCACGCGGGGTCAGCGTGGCCTCAGGTCCCGCAGGGTCACAGAAGGATCGGGGGTGTCTGAGTGTCGCAGAGCTTGCGGGTATTGGAACGGGAAAGCCGGCTACAGAGACAGAGCCGACAGTAAGCTCACAGCTCCGTGTTACCTTGAACCGGTCACAGGCTCGGAGCGCGGCCGGAGGTCAGGCAGACAGGAGTAACTGGGCGCGGTTCTCTGAGCGCGCACTGAGGAGTGCGGCCCTGGGCTCTCGGGCCGGAGACCAGGAGGCCGCCATTTGTATTCCCGTCCTCCGGAACTCTACGGAAAGCGCTCAGGGAACAAAAGCTCCTGAAAGCAAACCCGAGCGGATTACTCACCCCGGCCCCGGGTAAGGGCGGTGTAATTCCGCCTGGGGCAAAGACACTTGAGAATCACTACAACAGGCCCCTCCCCCAGAAGATCAACAAGAAATCCAGCCAAGACCAAGTTCATCTACCAAGGAGTGCGGTTTCAATACCAAGGAGAGCAGCAGAATTCCAGAGGAGGAGAAAGCCAAGCACGGAACTCATGGCTTTTTTCCTGTGATTTTTTTTAGTCTTGCAGTTAATTTAATTTTTTCTTTTTCATTTTTTTTTTTTCTCGCCTTCGGGTAAAATTTTTTTTTAACTGTTACCTTTTTCTTTTTTAACGATTTTATACTAGTTTATCTAATATATATATTTTTTCTTTTTTACATTTTTCTTAGGTGTATTCTTTTTTGAAAAATTCTTTTCTTTTCTTTTCTTTTTGTTTTTTTTTTTTCTTTCTTCCTTTTTGAACCTCTTTTTATCCCCTTTCTCCCCACTCACGATTTTGGATCTCTTCTAATTTGGTTAAAGCATATTTTCCTGGGGTTGTTGCCACCCTTTTAGTATTTTACTTGCCCCTTCATTTAGTCTTATCTGGACAAAATGACAAGACGTAAAAATTCAACACAAAAAAAAGAACAAGAGGCAGTACCGAAGGCTAGGGACCTAATCAATACAGACATCGGTAATATGTCAGATCTAGAGTTCAGAATGACAATTCTCAAGGTTCTAGCCGGGCTCGAAAAAGGCATGGAAGATATTAGAGAAACCCTCTCGAGAGATATAAAAGCCCTTTCTGGAGAAATAAAGGAACTAAAATCTAACCAAGGTGAAATCAAAAAAGCTATTAATGAGGTGCAATCAAAAATGGAGGCTCTCACTGCTAGGATAAATGAGGCAGAAGAAAGAATTAGTGATATAGAAGACCAAATGACAGAGAATAAAGAAGCTGAGCAAAAGAGGGACAAACAGCTACTGGACCACGAGGGTAGAATTCGAGAGATAAGTGACACCATAAGACGAAACAACATTAGAATAATTGGGATTCGAGAAGAAGAAGAAAGTGAGAGGGGAGCAGAAGGTATACTGGAGAGAATTATTGGGGAGAATTTCCCCAATATGGCAAAGGGAACGAGCATCAAAATTCAGGAGGTTCAGAGAACGCCCCTCAAAATCAATAAGAATAGGCCCACACCCCGTCACCTAATAGTAAAATTTACAAGTCTCAATGACAAAGAGAAAATCCTGAAAGCAGCCCGGGAAAAGAAGTCTGTAACATACAATGGTAAAAATATTAGATTGGCAGCTGACTTATCCACAGAGACCTGGCAGGCCAGAAAGAGCTGGCATGATATTTTCAGAGCACTAAACGAGAAAAACATGCAGCCAAGAATACTATATCCAGCTAGGCTATCATTGAAAATAGAAGGAGAGATTAAAAGCTTCCAGGACAAACAACAACTGAAAGAATTTGCAAATACCAAACCAGCTCTACAGGAAATATTGAAAGGGGTCCTCTAAGCAAAGAGAGAGCCTACAAGTGGCAGATCAGAAAGGAACAGAGACCATATACAGTAACAGTCACCTTACAGGCAATACAATGGCACTAAATTCATATCTCTCAATAGTTACCCTGAATGTGAATGGGCTAAATGCCCCTGTCAAAAGACACAGGGTATCAGAATGGATAAAAAAACAAAACCCATCTATATGTTGCCTCCAAGAAACACATTTTAAGCCCGAAGACACCTCCAGATTTAAAGTGAGGGGGTGGAAAAGAATTTACCATGCTAATGGACATCAGAAGAAAGCAGGAGTGGCAATCCTTATATCAGATCAATTAGATTTTAAGCCAAAGACTATAATAAGAGATGAGGAAGGACACTATATCATACTAAAAGGGTCTGTCCAACAAGAAGATTTAACAATTTTAAATATCTATGCCCCCAATGTGGGAGCAGCCAACTATATAAACCAATTAATAACAAAATCAAAGAAACACATCAACAATAATACAATAATAGTAGGGGACTTTAACACTCCCCTCACTGAAATGGACAGGTCATCCAAGCAAAAGATCAGCAAGGAAATAAAGGCCTTAAACGACACACTGGACCAGATGGACATCACAGATATATTCAGAATATTTCATCCCAAAGCAACAGAATACACATTCTTCTCTAGTGCACATGGAACATTCTCCAGAATAGATCACATCCTCGGTCCTAAATCAGGACTCAACCGGTATCAAAAGATTGGGATCATTCCCTGCATATTTTCAGACCACAATGCTCTAAAGCTAGAACTCAACCACAAAAGGAAGTTTGGAAAGAACCCAAATACATGGAGACTAAACAGTATCCTTCTAAAGAATGAATGGGTCAACCGAGAAATTAAAGAAGAATTGAAAAAAATCATGGAAACAAATGATAATGAAAATACAACGGTTCAAAATCTGTGGGACACAACAAAGGCAGTCCTGAGAGGAAAATATATAGCGGTACAAGCATTTCTCAAGAAACAAGAAAGGTCTCAGGTACACAACCTGACCCTACACCTAAAGGAGCTGGAGAAAGAACAAGAAAGAAACCCTAAGCCCAGCAGGAGAAGAGAAATCATAAAGATCAGAGCAGAAATCAATGAAATAGAAACCAAAAAAACAATAGAACAAATCAACGAAACTAGGAGCTGGTTCTTTGAAAGAATTAATAAAATTGATAAACCCCTGGCCCGACTTATCAAAAAGAAAAGAGAAAGGACCCAAATAAATAAAATCATGAGTGAAAGAGGAGAGATCACAACTAACACCAAAGAAATACAAACTATTATAAGAACATACTATGAGCAACTCTATGCCAATAAATTTGACAATCTGGAAGAAATGGATGCATTCCTAGAAACATATAAACTACCACAACTGAGCCAGGAAGAAATAGAAAGCCTGAACAGACCCATAACCAGTAAGGAGATTGAAACAGTCATTAAAAATCTCCAAACAAACAAAAGCCCAGGGCCAGACGGCTTCCCGGGGGAATTCTACCAAACACTTAAAGAAGAACTAATTCCTGTTCTCCTGAAACTGTTCCAAAAAATAGAAATGGAAGGAAAACTTCCAAACTCATTTTATGAGGCCAGCATCACCTTGATCCCAAAACCAGACAAGGATCCCACCAAAAAAGAGAGCTATAGACCGATATCCTTGATGAACACAGATGCGAAAATACTCAACAAAATACTAGCCAATAGGATTCAACAGTACATTAAAAGGATTATTCACCACGACCAAGTGGGATTTATTCCAGGGCTGCAAGGTTGGTTCAACATCCGCAAATCAGTCAATGTGATACAACACTTCAATAAAAGAAAGAACAAGAACCATATGATACTCTCAATAGATGCTGAAAAAGCATTTGACAAAGTACAACATCCCTTCCTGATCAAAACTCTTCAAAGTGTAGGGATAGAGGGCACATACCTCAATATCATCAAAGCCATCTATGAAAAACCCACCGCAAATATCATTCTCAATGGAGAAAAACTGAAAGCTTTTCCGCTAAGGTCAGGAACACGGCAGGGATGTCCATTATCACCATTGCTATTCAACATCGTACTAGAGGTCCTAGCCTCAGCAATCAGACAACAAAAGGAAATTAAAGGCATCCAAATCGGCAAAGAAGAAGTCAAATTATCACTCTTCGCAGATGATATGATACTATATGTGGAAAACCCAAAAGACTCCACTCCAAAACTGCTAGAACTTATACAGGAATTCAGTAAAGTGTCAGGATATAAAATCAATGCACAGAAATCAGTTGCATTTCTCTACACCAACAGCAAGACAGAAGAAAGAGATATTAAGGAGTCAATCCCATTTACAATTGCATCCAAAACCATAAGATACCTAGGAATAAACCTAACCAAAGAGACACAGAATCTATACTCAGAAAACTATAAAGTACTCATGAAAGAAATTGAGGAAGACACAAAGAAATGGAAAAATGTTCCATGCTCCTGGATTGGAAGAATAAATATTGTGAAAATGTCTATGCTACCTAAAGCAATCTACACATTTAATGCAATTCCTATCACAGTACCATCCATCTTTTTCAAAGAAATGGAACAAATAATGCTAAAATTTATATGGAACCAGAAAAGACCTCGAATAGCCAAAGGGATATTGAAAAAGAAAGCCAACGTTGGTGGCATCACAATTCCGGACTTCAGGCTCTATTACAAAGCTGTCATCATCAAGACAGCATGGTACTGGCACAAAAACAGACACATAGATCAATGGAACAGAATAGAGAGCCCAGAAATAGACCCTCAACTCTATGGTCAACTAATCTTCGACAAAGCAGGAAAGAATGTCCAATGGAAAAAAGACAGCCTTTTCAATAAATGGTGCTGGGAAAATTGGACGGCCACATGCAGAAAAATGAAATTGGACCATTCCCTTACACCACACACAAAAATAGACTCAAAATGGATGAAGGACCTCAATGTACGAAAGGAATCCATCAAAATCCTTGAGGAGAACACGGGCAGCAACCTCTTCGACCTCTGCCGCAGCAACATCTTCCTAGGAACAACGCAAAAGGCAAGGGAAGCAAGGGAAAAAATGAACTACTGGGATTTCATCAAGATCAAAAGCTTTTGCACAGCAAAGGAAACAGTTAACAAAATCAAAAGACAACTGACAGAATGGGAGAAGATATTTGCAAACAACATATCAGATAAAGGACTAGTGTCCAGAATCTATAAAGAACTTAGCAAACTCAACACCCAAAGAACAAATAATCCAATCAAGAAATGGGCAGAGGACATGAACAGACATTTCTGCAAAGAAGACATCCAGATGGCGAACAGACACATGAAAAAGTGCTCCATATCACTCGGCATCAGGGAAATACAAATCAAAACCACAATGAGATATCACCTCACACCAGTCAGAATGGCTAAAATCAACAAGTCAGGAAATGACAGATGCTGGCAAGGATGCGGAGAAAGGGGAACCCTCCTACACTGTTGGTGGGAATGCAAGCTGGTGCAGCCACTCTGGAAAACAGCATGGAGGTTCCTCAAAATGTTGAAAATAGAACTGCCCTATGACCCAGCAATTGCACTATTAGGTATTTACCCTAAAGATACAAATGTAGTGATCCAAAGGGGCACATGCACCCGAATGTTTATAGCAGCAATGTCCACAATAGCCAAACTATGGAAAGAACCTAGATGTCCATCAACAGATGAATGGATCAAGAAGATGTGGTATATATACACAATGGAATACTATGCAGCCATCAAAAGAAATGAAATCTTGCCATTTGCAACAACATGGATGGAACTAGAGCTTATCATGCTTAGCGAAATAAGTCAAGCAGAGAAAGACAACTATCATATGATCTCCCTGATATGAGGAAGTGGTGATACAACATGGGGGCTTAAGTGGGTAGAAGAAGAATAAATGAAACAAGATGGGATTGGGAGGGAGACAAACCATAAGTGACTCTTAATCCCACAAAACAAACTGAGGGTTGCCAGGGGGAGGGGGTTTGGGAGAAGGGGGTGGGATTATGGACATTGGGGAGGGTATGTGATTTGGTGAGTGCTGTGAAGTGTGTAAACCTGGTGATTCACAGACCTGTACCCCTGGGGATAAAAATATATGTTTATCAAAAATAAAAAATTAAAAAAAAAATTAACCATGTAATTATAGAATGTGGCCTTCCATATTGTTCATATGATTTAGATTACACTATAAAGGTATCAAAACTATCTAAATTGTAAATTTTCTATAAATCCTGAGAAATTATAAAAACAAAACAAAGCAACAAAAATCTGTAACGGGCAGCTAGTTTCCCCCCTTCCTCCAAATCCATTTCTGCCCTTCTTCCTGGGGACACAACTGTCTACCCAAAATATAATGTTCCTGCTTCTCTCGGAGGTAGTGTGGCCATGTATTTAAATTCAGGCTAATGGAATGCGAGCTGTTATCTTTCCCAGGATATTGGCTTTTTACTGTCACTGGCTGGACAGTAACATAACTGTCACAGGAGGATAGAGCTGACAGTGACCCTGCTCTCACTACAAGGATGAAAATAACACCCCTGTGGGCTTGCAGAACAACAAAATGGAGGCACTTGCTTCCCGGAATGACCCAGTGGAGAAGAGGCACCCTAGCAGCCTAGACCAGCTGACTGCCATGTCAAAGAGGTTGCATTCTGTATTGTTTAAGATACGCTGTCTTGGACATTCCTTCATAATTTAACTGGATCTTCACCCTGCTCTATCTGTGAATGATATGGTCAGAAAAGTTTCTCTTACAATATAAAGCAAATGAAAACAACCTGATGGCATTTTCCCAATCCTCTGAAGAGTACCTTATAAACTTTCATTTTTTTACAGTGACTTCATGTTAATAGAAGCTTCCTTTCCACACCATTCTTTTATTTGTTCTTCACAGGAAGAAAGAGAGAAGCTTCTCCTTTGAGTGTTCAGATAACGTCCACGGCTCCCAACTACCTTTTGAGGCATGATCAAATGCCACCTCTCCAGAGATAATATTTTTACTTTTCCAACTAGTTTTAATCATTTTTTATGTATGCTCACACAATTGTTATCTATACTTGGGGACTTTCTAGCACTGACTGTAATTACATATAAACTTTGGCCTCTATGAAAAGGCAAGTTTCCTCAATGAAGAACTCATATCCTTATATTCTCTAGTGGTATAAATCACTAGAGAATGCTCAGTATTTTGCATGTATATAAAACAACATAAATATATGTTGATGATAACAGTAAGTAAATTCTCATTTATTAAATTATAAAACAACCTTTATTATGCTTAAAAAATAGTATAATGTATCTTGGATGTAAAAAAAAATTCTACTCTAACCCAGAAGACATACAAACTGACAATAATAATAATAATTAATAATGGTAATATCTTCTTTCTTGCCATTCAATTTAGACACAACCAAATGACTTAAATATCAGATGGGAATTGTGATTTTCTTTTAAACTGAACAACATCATTTCTTTTCAATGATACCTAGATAAAATTTTCAAAAGGCAGGAACATGACTCTACTACAAACTCTTGCTACACTATACATAAAGATCAGACTGATCTGATTTTGGTGGGAAAATCTATATGCCATTTTAAAAATCATGTCTGATATTTACTCACTGGCTATCTTATTTACTAGGCTTTATAAGATCAAATCAGGTGTCACCTATCAAATTAAGCTACAGAAGATTCTTGATTGATTCTGAAGTTAACATTAGGGCTAGCCATCAAAACTGTGGGTTTTCAGTTAGTTCTTGACTCACAGTCTAATTAGAACATGGAAATATGAAAAACATTTTTGACTTGTTCATAATACTTAAAAGTTTGGGAACCAGAAAGAAAAGTCTCAAATAGGCTTAGTAACACACTTATAGATTTTATGTATTCAATTCTCAAATGCTCTTATTTGAACATAATCTATTAAATATGACTTAATAAAATATGGCAAATATTTTCTCTTTCTAATATTCTAAATGCTACTTTACACTGAGGTTAAAGAAAACCATATTTTTAAATAGATTATGTGAATTAGATAGTATTGCATTAGAAAATCATCAAATTCTTTTCCTAAAATTTTTTTCCTATACTTGGGAGACTAGAAGAACATGAATTTGACATTCAGTAGTAAATTTCTGCAAGTTACTTAACTTCTCTGAGCCACAGTTTCTATATATTTATAGACTGGGATGATAATACTGACATACAGTATTAATATAAAAAGTGGATTGTAAAATTGTATGAAAATACTGATTATAGAACCTATAGGATATTCATTACATATAAAGCCTTCTGATACTTCCACACAGTGGGAAAGAAAGTTGGCATTATTTCATTCACTTCACCTTCCCAGAAAACTTATTTACCAAATACTGGGTGATTAAAAAGATGACTATTTTTTATTTTTCAGTGAATAAATATATTCTTTAATTTTTTATAAAATTTGGTAATTTTAGAAAATATATTTCTATACTATACAATTTGGATCAATAACTTTATATGTGAATGAATAAATATATTTTAAAATTTTTATACTCTCATTTTCTCTTATCGTTATCATTTCTTTCTTTCTTGGTCTTTCCTGTTAGTGTTAAGGCACTGTTAAGTATTTATGTTTTTTTTGAAAGGCAAATAAAAACAACAGCAACCCTTCCTTTGAGACCTGGCATTCAAGATATTAAGCTTTCTGCTGGAAGTATCATAATTAAAATCCTGTGGTACTGGTACCAGAATGGAATTAATTGATGAATGAAATACATTAGATAGTCCGGAACTAGATCTTAGCTTTTTTTTTTTTTCTTTTAAAGATTTTATTTATTTATTTGACAGAGAGAGAGAGCCTAAGCAGGGAGAATGGAAGAGGGAGAAACTGGCTCTCAGCCTAGCAGGGAACCCCATATTGCACTTGATCCCAGGACCCTGAGATCATGACCTCAGCTGAAGGCAGTCGCTTAACCAACTGAGCCACTCAAGTGCTCTAGATCTTAGCTTTTAATAATCACAAGCCATCACCTGCTGAAGGACAAAGAATCACTTAGAATGGTTTTGAAAATATGGCTATATTTGAGGAAAAACCCCACAAATTAATGCTGGATCTTCATTTTGTAATTTCAAATGTATTAAAAAGGTAAATGCAAAAAAAATCCAAATAAAGACGTAAACCTGCTTTCAAGGAATGTATTCATGTAATGCTTTTACTTCCTGAGACCCCATACAACATCTGTAATATATATATATATATATATATATATATATATATATATATGCATAAACCTACAAGAACAGGAAGAATAGGAGATAAAAGAGCAGCAACAAAATTTTAGAGGCTAAAAAGCAAGGGGTGAGTGGTAATGAATTTAGTGGATTCTAGATGCTAAAACCTAAGCTGACAGTTAAGAAAACTGGAAAGTAGTCTTATTTTGTCCAACACTCTGCATTAGGGTAAGTCTGGGGATTTACTCTCTTGAGAGCAAAACACAGGATTTCTATACTGGGGGACAGTGACACAGTTGGCAGAGTTACTATTCACCAAATGAGAATTTAAAAAAAAAAATATGGATTTACTGAATGCTGAGACTCCGTCTTCCCTCCTCATCCCTTTCTCTATTTCCTGAAAACTGGCAATCTGGACTTTACCCTCAAGACAGCACAATAATAGAATATTTTCTGGGGATTCTGACTGAACCAATAAGGGACAACAAAAACACCTGACACCATGTAACAATAAAAGACAGGCAACATTTCTCTAAAGTCAAGTTTAAGGTCAACATATGCTACTTAACTGAGTAGAATCTTTATTTAATATTTAGCCCCCAACTTTTAAATCTGAACAATCAACCAAAGGTGACTAGAAATCTATGATGTTTTTAGTACAAAAGATGTAGATCAAAACAAATTTTTAAAAAAATCAAACAGTTGCTATGCAGAAGGAAGCTTTATATTTCACCAATTTTCTCAGAGAAAGAAGAAAAGTTACTGCATTCACAAAACAAAAATAGAATGTTATTAAAAATAAACTACCTTTAGAAAACAATAAGCTTTTAGAAATTAAAAACATGAAAGCAGAAATGAATTTGACAGAACATTGGAAAATGAAGTTGAGATGATCTCAGATGGAAAATAGGCAATAAAATATTAGAGAACCAGTCCAGGAGGTATAATCCCTAGAGAGAAACAATTAAGAAAATAGACAAACAATAACTGTTATTAAGTCAAAAACAGTGAATGGGTTAAAGATTTTACTCCCCTTGAAAGTTCACATTAGTCTGCACAGATTTATAAACATATGCTGACAGAAGACATGATAGCCTGCCTCATAGATGCAACTCATTTATTACTCAAAGCAAAAACAGCAGCAGGAATAGCATTTTGTGTTGGTTCCCTATGCTCCAATCCCCACAGTGTGACACAATGAGGATTTACTTCTGTGTACCATGTGGTGCACCACTGCAGAGACATCCTAAATTTTAGAAAATGAAGCTTTTATAGGCTGCTGACATATCTTGTTATTTTCTCCCCAGAATGAAAGAGGTTATACATTATCCTGGAATTTAAGCAATACTTCCAGAAAGAAACAGAAAGCTTTAATCTTCTATACTCTAAAACATTTCTGGGGAAGCATGCTTTTAAATCTTTCTAGGGAGATACATTATCTCTAGTTTCTAAGACTGCTTATTAGTTAAAAAATGTCCTTTGCTAGGGATTCACAGACTGTACAGGTCCAAAGTTTGCAAAATCATGGAGAATTATCTTTCAACAATCATCAATGATATAATTCAATAACATTTCCAGAGCCCACTTACTCTTCAGTCCACTTGATGAAAATGGACCCTCACCAGAACACATCATTGTGAAACTTCAGAACTTGTGGATGGGCCAACAATTTTTAAAAAGTTTTCAGAGAGCTAAAAACATGTCATATATAAAGTCATAATGACTTTTGACTTCTTAACTGTAACATTGGAAACTCAAAGACGATGGAACATTGTCTTTAAAATTCTAAAAAAAACTATTTTCAAGTTAGATTTCTGTCCCTAGCTAAGTAAACAATCAAGTGAGAGTATAATCAAGATATTTTCAAATATCTAAAGTAATAAGAATTTTATCTATCATGTTCCTTTCTGCTTTAGCTACTAGAGACTGTATTCTACTGAAATAAGAGAGAAAAATCTAGAAAATGAAGAAATGGTTCCAAGACACAGAAAATCCAACACAGAAAAAACACATCAAGAGTTCAAAGAAGGGGGTACCTGGGTGGCTCAGTGGGTTAAAGCCTCTGCCTTAGGCTCGGGTCATAATCCCAGGGTCCTGGGATCGAACCCTGCATCAGGCTCTCTGCTCTGCAGGAAGCCTGCTTCCTCCATTCTCTCTCTCTCTCTGCCTCTCTGCCTACTTGTGATCTCTGTATGTCAAATAAATAAATAAAATCTTAAAAAAAAAAAAAGAGTTCAAAGAAGGATAACAAATGGAGCTTCTAGGAAAACAGCTCCAAGCTAGACAAAGTAGACAATCGGTCTGGATTGCAGTGATTTAAAATATGTTGAGGGCTGACTTCACCAACGTGCCCAAGATTACTGTATAATATGTAGGCAAGGAACTATTTATGCAAGGATATATATTAGTCTATTATGAATAACTTTAATTTTATTCATTGTATCTTTCTGTATTTTCCTATATATACTACTATCAACAAGTATTAATTTTAAAATCAGCAAATTATATTTAACACATCTACTCAAGAAACAAGAAACATTAGGGCTTGTGAGCCTAATGATACTTCTAGTGACAGCCTTCCTTTTCTTTCTTTTTATTATTATATATATCGAAGGAGTGGTCTACGATCAGCATCTCCAATTCCAACCCTCCCATCACTCTTAAATGTCAGAGAACAATAGATTTTGCCCATATATTGTACAGAATATACTCTGGAAATACCACTAGTAGATATTCTTCAGTCTTCTTCTTTCATCTAGGAGTTTCATCCAGCCAATATGTACTGAGTGCTTACTATGCGGCTTTTATACCATTGACTACTTCCTCCTTTGTAAAACACCCATATCTTTTGGATTCCATGACATCTTGGTCTCCAGTTCTCCTTTCACAATTCCCCCAACCTTTTTCCTCCCTTTCATTCTTTCTGTATATACTCTGAATTTCTCCACAACAGACTCAAAATCTGTGGCTCCCCAGAAGATTTTTATCGTCTTTCTCCAACTCATTTTACAAATTCTTGAGGTCATGGAATGCATTCACCACACAGCTTCATTCACTGTCCATTGCTGACTCCAAATTTAAATAACCTGTCAGATTGCTCCCAAGTCCTCAGACCAAATACTGATCAGCCCTAGTGACAATTCCACATGTATAATCCTGAGGTAACACTGATGCAACACATCCCAAACTTAGCTCATTATTAAACCAAAACAAATCTTAGTTTTTCCTACCCTCTACTTTCTAACTAAGAGACAGACGTACCATCTAATCTGGATTCCAAACTAAGAGGTTAAAAGCTACCTTGTACTTTTTACTTTTATTTTTCCTTATCACTCACACTTAGCGACCAGGTCTATTGATTTTGCCTTCTTGATACCTTTGCAATTGCTTCTTTTTTCTCTATCCCTACCTAGGTCAGCTGCCTGCTTAGATAAATTGTGGCATTTCTTACCTTGAGAATGAGGTCTAAACTTTCCACCATGGCATTTACAATTCTTTTCCAACTTGACTCTCCTTCTTTCTTCAATATCATCTCCTACTAACTTTATACTCCAGCCTTAAAGAGCTAGATTTTACACATTATTTTGCCTTTCTGCTTTTGTAGATAATGTTCCATTCTTCTAGAATAATCTTTTTCCTCTCACTCTTCTCCATGTATCTGCTATTCATCTTCATGAATCATTAGAGAAGTTCTTCCTGACTCTCCTTCATCCAAGGCTAGATTAGGTGCCATCCCTATGTGCTTGCATCAAGCTTGGTTTTAATATCCCTCTCTTCAGAGCTTTCCAAACTCACTGCAAGTTAATCCCACCGGAAATCCCACTCTGTTTCAATGACGTCTCCCTCATTGGAACTCCTCTGGAGAGATTTCTTTCAGAATGAGTTTATAAGTCACAAAAGAAAACTTTTCTTTATGGTTCAATTTTGTTTTTGCTCAGAAGTAGTATTGCCCAGTATGATCACCAAAATTATTGAACAGGTTTGACATTGAATAACTTTTGGCTATTTCAAAAAATTCAAATATGCTTTCAAAGAACAAATACTTCTTCCCACTGAGAATATTCAAAAGACTGTTATCAGATGTAAGAATTCTTGAATGTTTGCTAAAAAAATAGTCAAACTACTGTAGAACTATAGTTTTAAGTGTACACATGCTTTCCATACATGTTTCAATTAAAAATCACCAAGTGAATAAAATACACCTTTTAAATGGGAAAAATTAAGCAAATTCTTAATTTTACACAGTGATATCATATATAAATGCTGCAAAGCAGCAGATAAGAAAAATGATTAGAAATGTAGCATGCAAAGTCACACACACAATACAGTACTATAACATCAAAATAAACACATTAGGAAATGCAAAGAATAAAAAAAGATATCAAATAGGAATATCTTGGGAGAACATTATAATAAAAGAGTAGATTATTAACAGAAAAGACACAGAAATACTAATGTGGAAGTCTAATTCATGTTTTACATGTTGATTGTTATATTAATATCAGAAATATCTTCCCACAGAACTATTATTGGTCATTAGTATTTTCTCTCAATGAATAATAGTATGCTTGAAAAGAGGGAAAAAGAAATTTAGAAATATTGATTTAGAGGTATTGTTGCTCAGTACTTGAATATTTTTTTAAGATTTTATTTATTTATTTGATAGAGAGAAAGTGAGAGCACAAGCAAGGAGAGCAGCAGGCAGAGGGAGAGAGAGGGGAAGCAGACTCCCCACTGAGCCGTATGCAGGGCTCAATCCCAGGACCTTAGGATCATTACCTGAGCCAGAGGGACGCTTGACCATCTGAGCCACCAGGCGCCCCATACTTGAATATTTTAAAATGCAACTATGAGGCATAAATTAAAAGAGATATACTACCTAGCTTGATGAAGAGTTGTCCTTAGGAAGTATTCATACAGCACATTAAAGCATCAAGGCCTTTTGAGAATGTCACACAGTGAAAGTGTTGCATGAATCTAAGGCAAATGACACGCTGCATGCAGTCGGCTCTCAGGAGTATTTGCAAAACTGAACACCAAATATGAAACACCAATTATGAAAAGGGAGGTAGCAGTGAATCAGTAAAGTGACCCAAAGTCACTTTTACAGTCACAATTTCTGACTTCATTTTAATGATCATTAAGAAATCATTGCACTTCTAAGTTGAATTTATTACATAGACTATTGCTTAATATAGTGAGTTATTTTTTAATACTTGGAAATACTCATTGTACAAGTCTTTTCAGTGTGACTTTAGGCTTTTTATTTGTTTTTGGTATATGTGTGTTCTTTTTCCAAGGAGAACTTTGATACCTCAGATATACAGATACATATCTACTATAGAAATATAGGAGGAACTATGGTCAGTTTATATTTCATCAAACCTTTTTTGAACACTTACAACCTCTTACTGTTGAGTGTACAAAGATGAAAAGCAAGACCCAATCCTTGCCTTCAGACATGTCCAGTGGGGCAGCAAGGAACCTTCTATTATAAAGTAATGCAGCAAGACAAGGCTAAACAGGGACACCTGTGTGGCTCAGTTGGTTGAGCGTCTACCTTTGGCTCATGATCCCAAGGTCCTGGGATAGAGACCCACATTAGGCTCCTTAGGTGGTAAGTCTACTTCACTCTCTGCTTGTGCTCCCTTTCTCTTTCTGAGAAATAAATACCATATTAAAAAAAAATTAAAAAAAATAAACAAACAAACTCAAGTCTGAACAATGTGGGATCAAATGGGTAGCTGGGTCAATGAAACTTGGAAATTCTGAAATAAGCAATGGCCATCACATATTTGTGGCAGCTCCCATGGAGGATGAACCTTAGATAAGCTCTGGATTCATTCTCAATTCAAATCCTGGCTTTATCTCTTACTAGCTGTGTGACACAGGTATACAGTAGGTGTTCATCAAATTAGTCTGCCAAACACTGTTAGAAGTAAAAGGAGGCATAACTGAGAGCTATGGGAGTTTGGAAAAGACTTGGTGGGGGAGGCAGCTCAGATAGAAGCTGGGATGCCCTGTAGGAATAGATAGATGATATTTGGTCGGGATGAGGCCGTTTTGGCTCTGAGGAATGAAGGGAGTCTCAGAGAAGAGAGGATACACAGCATGTGATCTAAAGGCTGATGGGCATAGAGGTTGCCTGCCAGCAACGCAAATATATCAAATTCCAAGATCACAGAAAATCTTTCACAAAAGATCGAAACAGTGTCTTTCCAAGCTTCTTCTCATCCATGCTCTTACACTCTCCCTAATTTCTTTCAAATACATATTTAGAAATACTTACTTGAATGTAATATTTTGCCAGTATTTATGATAATTACTTCCTGTTAGTTCTTTTATTAAGACACAGTACAATTTTACGTAGGATGCACGGCCCCCGTATTCTCAGTCTGTAGTAAGTTATCTGATGTATCTTGCAATAAACCAGTATCCATAAGAGTTACTCTTCTGGGGGTGCCTGGGTGGCTCAGTTGGTTAAGCGACTGCTTTCAGCTCAGGTCATGATCCTGGAGTCCCCGGATCAAGTCCCGCATTGGGCTCCCTGCTCAGTAGGGGGTCTGCTTCTCTCTCTGACCCTCCCTCTTCTCATGCTCTCTCTCTCTCTCTCTCATTCTCTCTCTCGCTCTTTCTCCAATAAATAAATAAAATCTTTAAAAAAATAAAAAAAAAACAGTTATTCTTCTGGTCTAACAAGAGAACCTTACTTAAATTTTAAACATCCAATCTCTCACTATTTACGTTACATATGATGTAGGTAGAACAAGTAGTTAATTCATCCTATTCAAATATGTTATCTCCACTCCCTTCCCGCACCGTATTTTGTTATTATTTTTGCATGCAATCGAACTGGCTTTTGTGCTACATAGCTCCACAGGAAGGAATAGATGCACACAGCCACGTTCGAGACAGAGATATACCAGATCCAAACAATACCTCTCTGTAAAGTTTACAAGAGATTTATCACAATAAAAGGGGCCAGAAGAATCTGGACATTTCTGGGTTACTGTGCTATTCCCCACTGCTATGCTCTAACCATCTCAGACAGGCTGACAGAAACTATTGTTATAACTTCTGCTGGTGTTGTATTTATATACCATATTGCTTGGGCTGCAAGCCCTCAGTGCAGGCCAGCCCTCTCATGTGCTCTTTCAATTTGCACACAGAAACTTTAAGAGTCTATTATCTGGTTTACTTACAGTGTCTATCACCATTGCAAAAAAAAAAAAAAAAAAAAGAGGAGAAAGAGAGAGAATGAGAGAGGGAAAATGGCACCATCAGGTTGAAAACAGAAGAATGTCTGTTGTGTAGAGAATAAAAGGAAAATTTTAAAAATCTCTGCTGGAACGTTTTACACCCCATGGCCACCTCCTGCAATTGTCACTTTGACATGAAAAAGTTCGTTGTGGCCAAAAAAATAAGAACAGAACTCCTATTGCATTGTGACCTGTCAATAATTGTGCAACCACATTCAAATACAAGGTCATTCCCATGCTTCCAATGTATGATTCAGCAAGGGGCCCAACAATGAAATAATTATGTGAGTTCTCTTGGCTGCATAAATTCCTGTTTACTTAGAAGTCAGCAGGCAACCTCCAGATTCAAATCTACACATCCCTTAACACATGATACATGGTGAGGATCAAAATCAAATCAAAGCTCTAAGACTCCGTATCAGGAGTGGCTAAAAGACTAGTATATCCTGTGCTCCTGTTTATCCACCAAATTTGGCAAGAATATGTGCTCATAATCCCAGACGGAAAGAAATGGTATCAGAAACAGTTTCTGTTTGTGAGGGGTGTGTGTGTGTGTGTGTGTGTGTGCGCGCATGCTGGGCGGGGGTGGGGGAATTGGTGAGGAGGAGAAAGATTCCATATATGTCATAATATTTATTGATGAAGTTTTTTTTTTTAATTCTGTTATGTTAGTCACCGTACAGTATGTTGTTAGTTTCTGATGTCGTGTTCCATGATTCACTGTTTGTGTATAACACCCAGGCTCCATGCAATCCGTGCCTTCCTTAATACCCATCACCAGGCTGATGACGTTTTTTTGTTTGTTTGTTTCTATCCCAGCTTTTGACAGTTTTCTATTGTATTAAAAAAAAAACTTAAACCCATAGACTATTATTAACCTTTACTGAGAACTTACTTTGCGTCTGTTCTAAGTCCCATAAACTCATCTTATTCCTGGAAAGCCTTTTGAAATAGACTTTATTTTTATGACCTGGATATTACAGGTGATGAAACTGGAGCACCCAGAGGTTAGGTAAGCAGCCCAAGATCACGGAGCTAGTAAGCGGTAGATCTGGGATCAAAGCCCAGAAGACTGGCTTAGGTATGACTAGAGTTGTACTGGCCAATACCATAGGCACAGCCACAGAGAGCTACTGAGGAATTACAGTACAGCTGATTTGCCCTGAGATGCTGAAATATACATAGGCCTTCACAGAGTAAAGAAAGGAATATAGTAATATCTTATCTTGCCTGTTTAACATCTTATCAGAAACTTTTGTACTGATTATAGGCTGAAATGATATTTTGGATATATTGGGTTAAATAAAAAATACTCTTAAAATTAATTTCACAAGTTTCAGGGTGCCTGGGTGGCTCAATGGGTTAAGCCTCTGCCTTCGGCTCAGGTCACGATCTCAGGGTCCTGGGATTGAGCCCCACATCGGGATCTCTGCTCAGCAGGGAGCCTGCTTCCTGGCTCTCTCTGCCTGCCTCTCTGTCTGCTTGTGATCTCTCTGTCAAATAAATAAATACAATCTTTTAAAAAAATTAATTTCACATGTTTCATTTTACTTTTTTAATGTGGACACCAGAATATTTAAAATTACATATAGGACTAACATTGTATTTCTTATGTTGGCTCTAGTCTGGACTCTTTATTTATTTATTTTGAGAAAGAGTGAGTGAGGACAGAGGGAGAGGGAGAGAGAATCTTAAGGAGGCTCCACCAAGGAGCCCAACTCAGGGCTTGATCTCTTGGATCCTGAGATCATGAATGGAGCTGAATTCAAGGGTCGGATGCTTAACTGACTCAGCCACCCATGTGCCTCTCTAGTCTACACTCTTAACTACTCCGCAATATTGGTTTTATTTTTAATTAATTGGTTTTTTAAGTAGGCTCCATTCCCAGTGTGGAGCCCAACATGGAGCC
This sequence comes from Mustela lutreola, assembly GCF_030435805.1. Classification (NCBI taxonomy): domain Eukaryota; kingdom Metazoa; phylum Chordata; class Mammalia; order Carnivora; family Mustelidae; genus Mustela; species Mustela lutreola. The sequence continues at coordinate 30,120,658 of NC_081307.1, forward strand.
TGAAGTCACAACCCTGAGATCAAGAGTCAGACGCTTAACCAACTGAGCCACCCAGGTGCCCCTGCAATACTGGTTTTAAAATCAGAGTGAATATTAGCCCAAACATGGAAACTGATTTCATTTTAGTTTGTATTTTATTAATTTACTACATGTGTATTGTACTATAATCTCTCCGAGCTTAAAAACATTAATTGAGCCTATGTATCCATATAAAACTACCCAATGAACCAACTACGGGAACATGAGTTATTTTCATAGGTTGTCGATAAACCTATGACTGATCAATAGTGAAGTTGAACAAGGCCATCAGCACAAGGAATAAATATAATCTAATTATTATCTGCAGGGCCATTAATAAAAAATCATAATATGGCTAATATCTCTTAAGAACTTACTATATGTCAGGCCTTGGGCAAAGCCAGTGTCATGCAGACAGTTGGTACATTTTGGAAATGTTGGCCCATTTTCAGTTGTCCCAGAGGACACAGGTGGTATAAGAACTCTTGGGTTAATCCTCCCCAATGAAGAATGTCACTGGATATTCTCAGAGATGCATCATTTCATAATTGTCTCAGACTAATCGGCTCAGCCTAAAGTCTTACGTAAAAACACAAAATGTTTGTTGCACAATTTGAAGATGCAAAAAGTTTTCCTGGAATTCAGCTGCCATGAAAACGAAGGAAAGACTGTACTTTGAGTACCACTTCAGAAAATTAATTTGTGATTTTAGGAAACGACATCCCTGGTGGCAATATTGCTCTTGGAATTAGAGTGACACATTCAGCACACCTATATTTATCCTACCTGATCTGCCATAGGAAAGACGGTAAACTGCAAACATCTGATCATTTCCTGTGTCATTTAGATTTGTCATGCATAATCATGAAAGTGTTGAATATATATTCCTTTGTTATAAATTACTCTCCTTTTATTTTCTCTTTTAAATCAGAGTGAGGGAATTACTTCATTTATAAAAGTATCTATGTTTTAGGTTATATTGGACATAAATTATTTTTCAGAGAGCAAATGGGGCATTATAAAATATTAGTGTAAGATAGGGCATATTGTTCTGGTAAGAAAGAACTGTTAAGCTAAATTCTTTATATACATTAACTAGTTTTATCTTTAAAAATGGTAAGCTTTAGGAAGTAGGCATCTTTTTTTAAAACTCTATTTCATAGAAAAAGAGACTGAGGCTTAAATAACAAGTATTTTAATCATTTGAGGTCAATATCTGAGATTCACAAATTTAAAAATCTTATAATCTATGTTCTAACAAGTATATTGTCTTATTTTTCTTATGAATTACATAGAACTTGTTTTATAATATACATGACATATTATAATTTACATAAATGTCTTTTAATATATCCAATTTAAATATTTTTTAATGCTACCAATTGATAAATTTGTTGTTGTTTTTAAAGGACTTCTATTCCAAATGATTTCAGTATTCTCCACTTAAAGCACAGGAAAGCATTTACTTTGTCATTTGCAGTAGGATCTCATTACCTTAAATTTTTGAATGTTCAACCCTAAGGAAAAATAAATTGAGGAATAATGGATTTTGTTTTCAAAAAATGTACAACAGATGGAATATTTTAAATCCCCAGCTAATGGGAAATTAAAACATTTACATATACATTTACCTATGTCCCAGAATTCCCACTTCTACAAATTTACTGTAATGACAGACTGGGAAAAATAGGAAACTTATTAAAAGAAGTATACCTAAGCCTCTTCATTAGAGCACTATTTTTAGTACCATATATTAGGACCAACTCAAATGTGCACACTGGGGAACAAGTAGAAGAAACTATGCTAACTCCTCCCAGCAGAGTACTATGCAGCTACCAAAAATAAGTAAAACTTTTTTTCTGTTGCTGGAGTGATCTCCAGAATATAATCTGCAGTGGGAAAATGAAGTACAAAGTAACTACCTAGAGCACTGCTTCTCAGAGTGTAGCTTCCAGACCACACTAGCATCACCATCACCTGGGAGCTTATTAAAAATGCAAATAATTGGGGGCAATCCTCAACCTACTGAAATAGAAACTCTGGGGCAGGATTCAGAATTCTGCGTTTTAACAAGCTCCCTCCTACCAGTGATTCATTTGCACGTGAGTCTGAAAGATTTATTATCCATTATCCTACTGGTTTTCATGGAAGGGTAGAGAATATAATACAAATATATATATATATACACACACATATATAATTATACTCTAAATATGTATTTGCTTACATGTTTTTTTAAGATAGAAGGTTAAGCCATTAACTAAATAAGTCAGTAAATGGTTTACTGTGGAAGAATCAAGGGGCAAGAGATGCACAGAAGGTAGACCTTTCTGATTATATTTTGAATTATAGATATGAATTTGGTATCATATTACATACATATAATTTTTTAATACAAAGTAAAATAAATAACCCCATATTTAGTTGGTGGCTTAATAAAATAGAGTGCTCCTAGTCATTTAAAGCACATTAGGGTCTATAAATTGCTATTAGGGTATAAATAAATGGAAGAAGAAGTACAAGGGTATCTTACATTCTTTGCAGTAATAATTTTGCCACCAGTAATACTGATGTTAGTATTCTCAAACTATATAATAGTGATATTACTACAGGATCAAGGAAATAAGGAACTATGCTAATGTCATTAGGAATCTAGAATTTCATTAAAAGAGAAAAGAAATACAAAGATAAAATCAAGCAACTCAGGTTAAAACTGAGTAATTCTAAATTTAAACTTGCAATATTGCTATGAACTGTGATATAAGTCCTCTAGTAAAAAAAGCTTACTTAGTCCTGCCCACAAAAAGACCTAGAAACAAATGGCAAGCAAGACAGATCCATGGAACACGGTGGTCTCAGAACACATGGGGTTACAAAAAGACCAGCGGTGTCTGAGTGTAGCAGAGCTCCCAGTTATGGAGCAGGGAAGCCAGCTGCAGAGATGGAACCTAGGAGTGGCTGTCAGCTCGGGGTTACCTTAAATCGTGATCCCTGGCACAGAAGGGCCACTGCTATTTGGGCAGGGATCTCAGAAGTGGCAGATCTGGGGAGACTCAGCTCCCTCCTCTGGGAGGAGCAGTGTGGCAGGAATCTGCTGGGTTTGCAGTGTCCAAATGGGGCCGTGTGCCAGAGAGAAATGCTCCATTACAGGCTGGGTGAGCTTGGAGCGTGGCCTGAGACCAGGGAAATGGGAGGGATTGACTGATTTTCTCTGAGTGTGCACTGAGGAGTGGAGTCCCAATCTCTCCGCTCCTCTGGGCAGAGATTGGGAGACCCCTATTTTCATTCTCCTCCTCCAATGCTCTACAGCTCTACAGAAAGCGTTCAGGGACAAAAACTCTGAGAGCAAACCTGAGCAGATTACTTAGCCTGGCCCCTGGCAAGGGCGATGCAATTCCACACCAGGCAAAGACATTTGAGAATCAGGGCAACAGGTCCTTCCCCAAGAAGATTAGCTAGACCATCCATCCAAGACCAAGTTCAGGGTCAGTGAGAACTGCAAAACCCTAGTGCTAGGAAAATATAGCACAAAGAATTCATTGGTTTTCCCCCATGATTCTTCAGTCATTCAAACTTAAATTTTTAAAATTTTATTTTTTTCTTTTTCTATTTTTTAAAATTTTTCCTCTTCCCTAATTTAACCAATATCTTATAAAAAACTTTTTTTAGAAAATTTTAAAATTCTCCTTCTTATGGTCATAATCTATCACTTCATTGTATTTAACCTTATTTTTTGTATACATTTAAGTTTTTTCTTTAAAATTTTGGAGTACAGTTTCTTCTAACAGACCTAAATATACCCTAAATCTAGTGCATGGTCTTGTTCCAGTCTCCTGCCTGATCACACTCTCTCCTTTTTTTTTTTTTTTTCCAATTTTTTCAACCAACTTCTTATCAATTCTTTTTAAAAAATCTGTTGCAATTTTCATCTTTACACTTATAGTCTATCCTTTCATTGTATTTACCCTTCTTTTTGTGTATATATATGTAAGTGCTTCTTTCTTTAAAATTTTGGAAGTCGCTTTCTTCTAACAGACCAAAATACTCCCAAAATCAACTGTATGGCTCTATTCTATTCACCAGCCTCTCTATATATATGTGTGTGCGTGTATATATGTATATACATATATATACATATACATATACATACACATCCATATATATATATCCTTTCTTTTCTCTGCCTCTGTTTCGGGTTTGTAAATCCATTACACTGATTTTTCAGGTGTATATTTTTCTAGGGTCATTCTTACCCTTTTACCACTCTGTTCTCTCATTCATCTATTCTTCTCTGGACAAAATGGCAAGGCAGAAAAACTCACCTCAAAAAAAGGAAAAGGCAGTACTGAATGCTAGAGACATAATCGATATGGGAATTAGTAAGATATTGGAACTAGAGTTCAGAATGATGATTATAAAGGTATTAGCTGGACTTGAAAAAAGCATAGATGATACTAGAGAATCCCATTTTAGAGAAATAAAAGAACTAAAATTTAACCAAGGTGAAATTTTAAAAAAGTTATTCATGAGGTGCAATAAAAAATGGAGGCTCTAACTGCCAGGATAAATGAGCCAGAAGAGAGAATTAGTAAATGACAGAGAATAAAGAAGTTGGGGAAAAGAGAGCTAAACAACTACTGGACCACGAGGGGAGAATTTGAGAGATAAGTGATACCATAAGACAAAACAATATTAGAATAATTGGGCTCCCAGAAGAAGAAAGGGAGAGAGGGGCAGAGGGTATACTGGACCAAATTATAGCAGAGAATTTCCCTAATTTGGGGAGGGAAACAGGCATTAAAATCCAGGAGACACAGAGAATCCTTCTCAAAATCAATAAAAATAGGTAAAACTTAGAAGTCTCAGAGACAAAGAGAAAATCCTGAAAGCAGCTCAGGACAAGAGTTCTGTAACATACAATGGTAGAAATATTATAGTGGCAGCAGACCTATCCACAGAGACCTGGCAGGCCAGAAAGGACTGGCATGATATATTCAGAGTACTAAACAAGAAAAATATGCAGCTAAGAATACTATATCTAGCCAGGCTGTCATTGAAAATAGAAGGAGAAATAAAAAGCTTCCTGGACAAACAAAAACTAAAAGAATTTGCAAACACCAAACCAGCCCTACAGGAAATATTGAAAGGAGTCTTCTAAGCAAAGAGAGAGCCTAGAAGTAGTAGACCAGAAAGGAACAGAGACAACATACAGTAAGTGTTACCTTACAGGAAATACAATGTCACTAAATTCATAGCTTTCAATAGTTACCCTGAATTGTAAATGGGTTAAATGCCCCAGCCAAAAGACATACAGTCTCAGAATGGATTAAAAAACAAGACCCATTGATGTGCTGTCTTCAGGAGACTCATTTTAGACCCAAAGACACCTCCCAATTTAAAGTAAGGAGGTGGAAAACAATTTACCATGCTAATGGACGTCAAAAATAAGCTGAAGTGGCAATCCTTGTATATGATAAATTAGATTTCAAGCCAAAGAATATAAGAGACCAGAAAGGACACTATATCATACTTAACGGGTCTTCCTAACAAGAAAATCTAACAATTTTAAATATCTATGCCCCTAACAGGGTGGCAGCCAATTATATAAACAAATTAATAACAAAATCAAAGGAGCATATCTACAGTAATACAATAGTAGGGGATTTTAACACCCTCTTCACAGAAATGGACAGATCATCTAAGCAAAACAAAAACAAAAACAAACAAACAAACAAACAAACAAAAAAACCCACAGAAATAAAGGCTTTAAATGACATACTGGACCAGATGGGCATCACAGATACAGTCACAACATTCCATCCCACAGCAACAGAATACACATTCTTCTCTAGTGCACATGGAACATTCTCCAGAAGAGATCACATCCTGGGTCACAAATCAGGTCTCAACCATAGCAAAAGATTGAGATCATTCCCTGCATGTTTTCAGACCATGATGCTATGAAACTAGAACTCAATCAAAAGAGGAAACTTGGAAAGAACTTAAATACATGGAGACTAAAGAGCATCCCACTAAAGAATGAACGAGTCAACCAGGAAATTAAAGAAAGATTAAACGAATTCATGGAAACAGATGAAAATGAAAACACTGTTCAAAATCTTTGGGACACAGCTAAGATGGTCCTGAGAGGGAAGTGTATAGCAATACAAAACTTTCTCAAGAAACAAGAAAGATTAAAATACACACCTAACACTATACCTAAAGGAGCTGGAGAAAGAACAGCAAAGAAAGCCTAAACACTCAAGAGAAGATAAATAATAAGCATCAGAGCAGAAATTAATGAAAAAGAAACCAAAACAACAGTAGAACAGATTAGCAGAACTAGGAGCTAGTTCTTTGAAAGAATTAATAAGATTGATAAACCCCTGGCCAGACTTACCAAAAAGAAAAGAGAAAGGACCTAAATTAATGAAATCATGAATGAAAGGGAGAATCAAAACAAACACCAAGGAAATACAAACAATTATAAGAACATATTATAAGCAACTATACGCCAGCAAATTTGACAATCTGGAAGAAATGGATGCATTCTTAGAGATGTATAACTACCAAAACTGAACCAGGAAAAAATAAAAAACCTGAACAGACCCATAACCAGTTAGGGGATTGAAGCAGTCATCAAAAATCTCCCAACAGGGGTGCCTGAGTGGCTCAGTGGGTTAAGCTTCTGTTTTTGGCCCAAGTCATGATCTCAGGGTCCTGGGATCGAGCCACACATTGGGCTCTCTGCTTGGCAGGGAGCCTGCTTTCCCCTCTCTCTCTGCCTGCCTCTCTGCCTAGTTGTGATCTCTCTATCAAATAAATAAGTTAAATCTTTAAAAAAAATAAATTAAAAAAAAATCTCCCAACAAACAAGAGCCCAGGGCCAGATGGTTTACCAGGGGAATTCTACCAAATGTTTAAAGAATTAATACGCATTCTCCTGAAACTATTAAAAAAAATAGAAATGGAAGGAAAACTTCCAAACGTGTTTTATGAGGACAGCATTACCTTGATCCCAAAATCAAACAAAGACCCCATCAAAAAGGAGAATTACAGACCAATATCCCTGATGAACATGGATGCAAAAATTCTCACCAAAATCCTAGCCAATAGGATCCAACAGTACATTAAAAGGATTATTCACCACAAGCAAGTGGGATTTATTCCTGGGCTTCAAGATTGGTTCAACATCTGCAAATCAATAAATGTGATACAATACATTAATAAAAGAAAGAATAAGAACCATATGATACTCTTCAAAGGTGCAAAAAAAAAAAGCATTTGATAAAGTACAGCATCCTTTCTTGATCAAAACTCTTCATAGCATAGGGATAGAGGGTACATACCTCAATATTGTAAAAGTCATTTATGAAAAACCCACAGCGAGTATCATTCTCAATGGGGAAGAACTGAGAGCTTTTTTCCTAAGGTCAGGAACATGGAAGGGATGTCCACTATCTCCACTTCTATTCAACATAGTACTAGAAGTCCTAGCCTCACCAACCAGACGAGAAATAAGAAGCATCCAAATCAGCAAAGAAAAAGTCAAACTCTCATTCTTTGCAGATGATATGACACTTTATGTGGAAACCCAAAGGACTCCACCCCAAAACCACTAGAACTCATATAGGAATTCAGTAAAGTGTCAGGATATAAAATCAATGCACAGATATCAGTTGCATTTCTATACACCAACAAGACAGAAGAAGGAGAAATTAAGGAGTCAATCCAATTTACAAATGCACAGAAAATCACAAGATACCTAGGAATAAATCTAACCAAAGAGGCAAGTGATCAGTACTCAGAAAATTATAGAATTCTCATGAAAGAAATTGAGGAACACAAAGAAAAGGAAAAAAAAAAAAAACTTTCTATGTTTATATGTTGAAAGAAAAATACTATGGAAATGTCTATGCTACCTAGAGCAATCTACATATTTAATGCAATACCTATCAAAATACCATCAACTTTTTTCAAAGAAATGGAACAAATGATCTAAAAATTTATACACAACAAGAAAAGATCCAGAAAAGCCAGAGGAATGTTGAAAAAGAAGAACAAAACTGGCAGCATCAGAATTCCAGACTTCAAGCTCTATTTCAAAGCTGTCATCATCAAGACAGTATGGTACTGGCACAAAAACAGACACATAGATCATAGATCAATGGACCAGAACGGAGAGCCCAGAAATGGACCCTCAACTCTATGGTCAACTAATCTTCAACAACGCAGGAAAGAATGTCCAATAGAAAAAAAGACAGTCTCTTTAACAAATGGTGTTGAGAAAATTGAGTAGCCACATGCAGAAAAATGAAACTGGACCACTTTCTTATACCACACACAAAAATTGACTCAAGATGGATGAAAGACCTCAACGTGAGACAGGAATCCATCAAAATCCTTGAGGAGAACACAGACAGCAACCTCTTTGACTTCAGCCACAGCAACTTCTTCCTAGAAACATCACCAAAGGCAAGGGAAGCAAGGGCAAAAATGAACTATTGGGACTTCAGCAAGATAAAAAGCTTTTGTACAGGAAAGGAAACACTCAACAAAACCAAAAGACAACAGACAGCATGGGAGAAGATATTTGTAAATGACATATCAGATAAAGAACTATTATCCAAAGTTTATAAAGAATTTATCAAACTCAACACCCAAAGAACAAATAATCTAATCAAGAAATGGGCAGAAGACATAAACAGAAGACATCCAAATGGCCCAACAGATACATGAAAAAGTGCTCAACATCACTTGTCATTAGGGAAATCCAAATCAAAACCAGTGAGATACCACCTCAAATCAGGTAAAATTAACTAGTCAGGAAATGAAAGGTGTTAAGTGAGAATGCAGGGAAAGGGGAACCCTCCTACACTATTGGTGGGAATGCAAGTTGGTGCAGCCACTCTGGAAAAGAGTATGGAGACTCCTCAAAAAGTTGAAAATAGAGCTATCCTATGACCCAGCAATTGCACTATTGGGTATCTACGCTAAAGATACAAATGTAGTGATCTGAAGGGGCATGTGCACACCAATGTTTATGGCAGCAATGTCCATAATAGCCAAACTATGGAAAGAATCTAGTTGTTCACAGATGAATGGATAAAGAAGATGTGGTATATGTATACAATGGAATATTATGCAGCCATCAAAAAATGAAATCTTGCCATTTGCAATGACATGGAATAGAACTAGAGGGTATTATGCTATGTGAAATAAGTCATTTAGAGAAAGACAATTATCATATGATCTCACTGATATGAGGAATTTGAGAAACAAGACAGAGGATCATAGGGAAAGGAAGGGGAAAATGAAGATGAAACCAGAGTGGGAGACAAACCATAAGAGACTTTGAATCTCATGAAAAAAACTGAGGGCTGCTGGAGGAGAAGGGGGTAGGAGGGATGGGGTGTCTGGGTGATGGACACTGGGGAGGTTATATGCTATGGTGAGTGCTGTGCATTGTGTAAGACTGATGATTCACAGACCTGAACCCCTGAAACAAATAATGCATTATATGCTAACTAAAAAAAGAAGAAAAAATTATTCATGAATGTATTTTTTTTTTAATGTTGTAGAATTTTTGGTTTCTATTGAGTTTATCACCTCTAATGACGGCAATAGAAATAAACATTCATATTTTCATGGAATTTCTTAACACTTTATGAAGTTACTCAGACTAAAAATCTTATAGGTGGTAAGTATGTTTTATTGTCTTTGTTCTACATTTTTAAAACACAGATAGTTCTCAATATATATTCATTAAACATGAAAGCTAAATAAGGACACCATAATGGACAGGAGGTAAATCACCAAGAGGGTGGCATAGGTTGTTCCCACCTTCAGCGCCCCCTGCCATCTTCAAGCTCCCCTCCCCACCTTCAGTTCAGACCAACTAGCAAGTACGCACAGACAAGACGGCATTGCAAAAAAAATCCCAGAACCTGGAACTGAGGCTGAAGCACTTGCTTGGACTGCAGAAGCAGATAGGGGCCGCATTAGAAAGATAAGAGAACCAGTCACATTTTGACCGTTGTGCCTATTTCCTAGGTCAGCACATTTCTGCACCATGAGGGAGCCCTGGTCTTATTGTTTCTCCAGGACAAAAGAGAACCCACAGTCAGAACCCATCTTCCCCAGTATTGCTGGATGTCTTCTGGAAAGTCCACTTTGGGGACTTTTCCTCATGGAAAACACTGGAAGGACCTGAGGGACTTAACCAGTGGGGATCAGATAGAGGTATATGAATGAATAAAGATGAGAGATATATATGTAATATGTATATGTATATAATGGAATATTACTCAGCCATCAAAATGAAATCTTGCCATTTGCAACAACATGGATGGAACTAAAATATATTATGCTAAGCAAAATAGGTTAGAGAAAGGAATTTAAGATACAAAATAAATTAACAGCAGAAGGAAAGGAAAAATAAGCTAAGATTAAAAATAGATAAAGAGGCAAACTGTAAGAGACTCTAAACTCTAGGGAACAAACTGAGGGTTGCTGGGGTGGGGATGGGGTATTTGGGGGATGGGCATCAAGGAAGGCACTTAATGGAATGAGCACTGGGTGTTACATGCAACTGATGAATCACTGCATTCTACCCCGAACTTAATAATACACTATATGCTAACCTACTTGAACTTAAATTTTAAAATAAGGAAAAATGAAAAGAAGTTCTGAGTTTTGTTATTTTTTCTATTTTCCCCCATTTTCTATTTCATTTGCTTCTGCATGAATGTTTATTATTTCCCTCCTTCTGCTACTTTCAGGATTAGTTTGTTCTTTGAGTCCCTTGAGGTGAAAAGCTAGCTTGTTTATTTGAGGTGTTTTTTTTTTCTTGAAGTATGCGTTTATCACTGTAAACTTTTCTCTTAGAACTACTTTTGCTACCTCTTATACATTTACATATGCATCAGGGTTATTGGTCTGTAATTGTCCTTTTTAGTGGAGTTTTTGTCTGGTTTTGGGGTCAAGGTAATGCTGGCCTCAGAGAATGAGTTGAATGTTTTCCTTTCATTTCTATTGTTTGGAATAGTTTCAGAATAATAGGTATTAATTCTTTAAATGTTTGGTAAAATTCCCCTGGGAAGCCCTGGACTCTTATTTGTTGGGAGATTTTTGATTACTGATTTAATATCTCTGCTGGTTATGGGGCTATTCAGATTTTCTATTTCTTCTTGTTTCAGTTTTGGTAGATTATACACTTCTAGGAGTTTATTGATTTCTTCCAGATTGCCTAATTTGTTGGCATATAATTACATAAAGCAATAGCAGATTTGAACAATACTACACACCAAAAGGCTCTAAGAGACATATGCAGAACATTCTATCCATCAATAGGAGAAAATATTCTTTTCAAACATACACAGAACATTTTCTAGGATAGATTATATGTTAGGCTACAAATTCAAGAAGAAAGAAACGATATCATGTATCTTTCCTGACCACAATAATTTAAATCTAGAAATCAAGAGTAAAAAGAAAGCTTGGAAATTTGCAAATACATGAAAACAAAACACCACATCCCTGAAGAACAAATGGATTAAAGAAGAAATCAAAAGAGAAATTTTTAAAAGATTTTATTTATTTATTTGACAGATAGAGATCACAAATAGGCAGAGAGGCAGGCAGAGAGAAAGAGAGAGAGGAGGAAGCAGGCTCCCTGCTTAGCAGAGAGCCCGATGCCGGGCTCGATCCCAGGACCCCAGGATCATAACCCAAGCTGAAGGCAGAGGCTTTAACCCACTGAGGCACCCAGATGCCCCCAAAAGAGAAATTTTTAAAAAATCTTCAATCAGTAAAAATGAAAACACAATATATGTAAACATATATAATTGGTCATAATATTCTTTTACAGTTGTTTGTATTTCTGTGATGTGGGTTGTGATCTCTCCTCTTTCATTCATGACTTTATTTATTTGGGTCCTTTCTCTTTTCTTTATGATAAGTCTGTCGAGGGGTATATCAATCTTGTTAATTCTTTCAAAGAATGAGCTCCTTTAAAATAAGATACAACCTTACACCAGTTAGAATGGCCAACATTAACAAGACAGGAAACCACAAGTGTTGGCGAGGATGTGGAGAAAGGTGAACCCTCTTACACTGTTGATGGGAATGCAAGTTGGTGCAACTACTCTGGAAAACAGTACGGAGGTTCCTCAAGACATTAAAAATAGAGCTACCCTATGACCCAGCAGTTCCACTACTAGGTATTTACCTCAAAGATACAGATGTAGTGAAAAGGGGCACATGCACCCCAATGTTCATAACATCAATGTCCACAATAGCTAAATTCTGGAAGGAGCTGAGGTGCCCTTCAATAGATGAATGGTTAAAGAAGATGTGGTTCATAAGCACAATGGAATATTACTCAGCCTTCAGAAAAGATGAATACCTACTTCTTACACCGCCATGGATGGACCTGGAGGGGGTTATGCTAAGTGAAATAAGTCAAGCAGAGAAAGACAATTATCATATGGTTTCATTCATATGTGGATCATAAAGAATAGTGCAGAGGACCACAGAGGAAGAGAGGGAAAACCGAACAGGGAAAAATCAGAAAGGGACACAAACCATGAAAGACTCTGGACTCCAGGAACCAAACTGAGGGTTTCAGAGGGGAGAGGGTGGGGGGATGAGGTAATGGGGTGATGGGTATTAAGAAAGGCACGTGTGGTGACAAGCACTAGGTGTTACATGCAACTAATGAATTGTTGAACACTACATCAAAAACTAATCATGTACTATATGCTGGCTAATTGAACACAATAATAAAAAAAAAAGGAGCAAAAAAAAAAAAAACTGGCTAAAAAACAAACAACAACAACAAAAATAAAAAACACAAAATATCTCCAGTTTCTACTTTCATTGTTCTCTACTACTGTTTTGCTTTTTTAAAATTTCTTTATTATTTATTTCTGCTCTAATCTTTATTATTTCCATTTTCCTAATTGATTTAGGCTTAGTTTGCTGTTCTTTTTCCAGCTCCTTTAAGTGTAAGGTTAGATTGTGTATTTGAGATTTTTCTTGCTTGTTGAAGAAGGCTTGCATTGCTATATACTTCCCTCTTAGGATTGCCTGGGCTGCACCCTAAAGATTTTGGACTGTTGTGTTTTCATTTTTATTTGCTTCCATGTATTTTTTAAATACTTCTTTCATTTCCTGGTTGACCCATTCATTTTTTAGTACAATGTTCTTTAACCTCTATGTATTTGTGATCCTTTCAAATTTTTTCCTGTCATTGACTTCCATAAGTTTTATTGCATTGTGGTCTGAAAATATGCATGGTATGATCTCATTCTTTTTTGTACTGGTTGAGTCCTGATTTGTGACCCACTATGTGATCTATTCTGAATAATGTTCCATGCACCTGAAAAGAATGTGCATACTGCTGCTTTAGGATGAATCCCATTCAGCACACTGAGTATATCATGCCAGTCCTTTCTGGCATGCCAGGTCTCTGTGGACAGATCTGCTGGAGCCTTATGTGCCTACCCTTGTAAGGTTAATGGCATCTCCCAAGATGCCTTTAGAATTCTCTCTTTATCTTTGTTTTTTGCAGGTTTCACTATGATATGTCATGATGTTGACCTATTTTTGTTCATTTTGAGGGGAATTCTGTGCCTGTTGGACATGAATGCCTTTTTCTTTCCCCAGATGAGGAAATTTTTCAGCTACAATTCATTCAAAGAAACCTTCTCCTCCCTTTTTCTGTTCTATTTCTTCTGGGGCCCCTATGATACAGATATTATCTCACTTTATGGAATCGTTGAGTTCCCTAAGTCTACTTTCATGATTTGATAGTTGTTTTTTTCCTTTCTTCTTTTCAAGCTTCATTATTTTCCACAATTTCAATCTTCTATATCACTGATTTACTCTTCTGCTTTGTCCATCCTAGCTTTTCTGGCCTCTACTTGGGATTACATCTCAGTTACAGCATTTTTAATTTCCAGTCTGGCAAGATTTTAGTTCTTTTATCTCTACATTATGGGATTTTCTATGCTTTTTTCAAGTCCAACTACCATCCTTATAATTGTTATTTTAAATCATAGTTCAGACATCTTATTTACATTTGTATCGATTCAATTCCTGGCTGTGAATATTATCTCCTGTTCTTTCTTTTGGGGTGAATTTCTCTGTTTTGTTATTTAGTCCAGAAAAGAAAAAAAAGAAAGAAAGAAAGGAAAAAAAAATACAACAAAAAAAGAAAAACAACAGGAACAACAAGAAAAGAAAAACAACTGCAACAACAACAAACTAGATCCTGGGTGTGCTTTGGTCGGCTTATTAAAAGAAACTAGATCCTAAAATAAGGAAGAAATAAACAAACAAACAAACAAATACATTTAGAGATAAAGATATAGATATATAATAAAATGAAAGGAAACTATATATATATGTATACATATATATGCAACATATATATAAAAATAAAAATTTAAAAAAAGAATAAGAAAATAATGGAAAAAATAAGAAAGTAAAATTAAAAAATAATAACAAAGAATAAAAGTACAAAGGAGCCTGAATACTACTTCCCCTCAGAGCTGAAACTTTGCTGCTAAGCTTGGTGCTAGCCTGTGGTTTGTGCTGGTCTTCTGGGGGAGGAGCCTATGTCCCTCTCAGGGGGACTTGCCCTAGTGGGCAAAGGTCCTCTAGTGTGTACGGAGGCCAGGCTTGGTTCACCTTGCTTCTGCCTTTTGCTGACCCAGTGGTTCACTGTTTATGTCAATACAGAGCAGAAAGCTGGCACCTTGACTCATTGTTCTCAACCGGCTTCCATGCTCCTATGCCTGGGAACAGTGCAGCACTTAGGTCACACCTGTGACCACGGGGATCCTGAGTCCACTGTGTCACACCTGGATTCTGCCCTGCTCTGCCACCTGAGCACCTTTAAGCCAGGCACATGCCCCCCTGCAGCAGACCTCTAACAGTTTTGATTTTGAGTTCTATCACTTATAATACTTCGTGGTATCCACAGCTAGATCCCACCAGACTCACATCTCCATACTTCCTACCTTCCCAAGGTAGGAATGACTTCCAAAAAGTGGTCATTTTCCCACTTGTAGACTTGAAGTATTTGTTCTCTCAGGACTCTGATTGATCTCTTGGGTGATCACAATGATTTGATAACTATCTAGCTGTATTCAAGGTATGACACAAACTTAGGGTTTCTCTACTCTTCTGCCATCTTAACTCCTCCCCCAGAATTGTTTCTTTTAAAAGAAAAAATTGGCCAACTTTTAGACTAACAAAGAAAAACCAAAGAGAAAATTCAAATAAATAAAATTATAAATAGAAGAGGAAAGAATACAACTAGGGCTATAGAAGATATTAAATCACAAGAGACTAACATGAAATGTTACACATTAACAAATTGGACAACCTAATTGCAGCACCTGGGAGGCTTAGTTGGTTAAGTGACTGACTTTTGATTCAGTTCTGGTCATGATCTCAGGGTCATGCAATCAAGCCCTGAATTGGGCTGTGTGCTGAGTGTGGAGTCTGCCTTAGATTCTCTCTCTCCTCTTTCCCCTTTGCTCCTCCTCCCCACACCCCCACGCCTCTCCCTCTCAAACAAAACAAAACAAACAAGCTAATATATATATATATAATTTAAAAAAATGAATACATTGTTAGAAACATACAACCTCCTGAGACTGAAACCTGAAGAAATAGAAAATCTGAAGAAACCATTAACAAGTAAGGAGACTGAATCAAAAACCTACCAACAAAGAAAAGTCCAGAACTAGATGGCTTTACTGGTGAATTCTACCAAACATTTAAACAAGAATTAATGCTAATTCTTCTCAAACACTTTCAAAAAACTGAACAGAAAGGAACACTCCCAAACTCGTGAGATATTATATCCAAAAAGACATTACAAGAAAATTACCAGCCAATAACCTTGGTGGATATAGATGCAAACGTTCTTTTTTTTTTTTTTTTTTAAAGATTTTATTTATTTATTTGACAGACAGAGATCACAAGTAGGCAGAGAGGCAGGCAGAGAGAGGAAGGGAAGCAGCAGGCTCCCCGCTGAGCAGAGAGCCCGATGCGGGGCTCGATTCCAGGACCCTGGGATCACAACCCTAGCCGAAGGCAGAGGCTTTAACCCACTGAGCCACCCAGGCACCCCCAGATGCAAACGTTCTTAATAAAATGCTAGCAAGCTGAGTTCAACAGCACATTGAAAGGACCAGACATGATCAAGTGAGATTTATCCCATTTATTCCTGGTCCTATCCCTAGGAACATATGTAAATCAACAAGTGTGATATACCACCCTAACAGAATGAAATCTATAAATCATATAATCATCTCAATAGATGCAGAAAAAGCATTAGATAAAGTTCAAAAATCCATTCACGATAAAAAAAAAAACTCTAAAGAAGTTGAGTATAGAAAAATGTTCCTAAACATAATGTAGGCCATATATAAGAAGCCCAGAGATAGCACACAGAATGGTGAAAGGTGAAAGCTTTTCCCCTAAGATAAAACAAACAAACAAACAAACAAAGGAAAAAACAGTATGATCATTCTCACCTCTTTTATTCAACATATTGCTACAAGTCCTAGCCAGACCAACTGGATAAAAAACAACAAAACAAAGCAAAACAAAAACATCCAAACCTTAAAAAAAGAAAGAAAATTACCGTTTGTGGTTGACATGATCTTATATATAGAAAATCCTAAAAATTGCATACACACAAACTATTAAAACTATTTAATAAATTCAGTAAAATTACAGAATACAAACTTGACATACCAAAATCAGTTGCATTGCTATACACTAATGACAAACTATCTGAAAAGCAAAACAAAACAAAAAAATTCCATTTACAACTGCATTAAAAAGTAAAAAAAAAAAAAAAAAAAAAAAAAGTAAAAAAAAATAGTACGGAGGTTCCTCAAAAAAGTTAAAAATAGGAATGTACCCTACAAAATAATAATAATTTATTTTTCTACCTCTCAATGTTCATAATTATTATTAGATACAGGGTCCCAGATGGAAAGAACTTGCTTCCTGTATGATGCTGTAAGTAAATTAATCATCTCCGAAGTTCACCTATATTCAGCCTTCTTATGAGAAAAATAAATCCTCTCTTTTTTATTTTTATGGTACTTTTACTTGAGGCCTCTGTTGCTTGCCAAAATCATTCTTACTGACAATGGCATAATGCTTGAAGAGAGATTTTGGTAATTTCATTTTTTTTTAAGATATTTTATTTATTTATTTGACAGATAGAGATCACAAATAGGCAGAGAGGCAAGCAGAGAGAGAGAGGAGGAAACAGGCTTCTCGCTGAGCAGAGAGCCCAATGCAGGGCTTGATCCCAGGACCCTGGTCAATGACCTGAGCCAAAGGCAGAGGCTTTAACCCACTGAGCCACCCAGGTGCCCCAGATTTTTGTAATTTCTAATTATTGTTTTTTTTTCTCTTTTTGCATTAGAAAGCTATAATTATAAAAAAGATAAACTAAGATCTTTGGATAATATACTTTCATATAACTACAGTCCTACTATACTTAATTGTTTTCCAAGGAAGAGAGACAATTAAATATGGGCTTAGATAATAACAGGCGCCTTAAGATTCCTAAAAGAAATGAGATGTAAGGGCCTCGGACAATGCTTCTCCCGTTGATTTTCTTCTAATTCTGAGTTGTTGGGAAGTCTGGGGGTGAGTGGTAGCAATGAAATATTTTCTCCTTTGACTTGCTAATACAAAATAAAGATGGATGATTTAGCTGGTGATCACTGGTTTAGCAATTGTGCCGTAATCACTGCACCAAAACAAAAATAATGGTGATTTCTACAAACACCTATGTATAGGGCTTCCTATGTGCAAGACTCTGTTCTAATTACACACTGCATGTTATTCATTCATTGAATCCTCATATAATCCTGTGAGACAGGTACTCCTTCCACCCACCCCCTATAACTACAGCTGATGAACAAAAGCAGAGGGGAAAGATTACCTGAGGTCACCCAGCCAGTATGTAGCCAAGGTCAGATTCGAACTTGAGCAAATGGCTGTAGTTGTACATGCAACACTGCACATGGCTTCTAATGAAATACTGAATTTAATGAGAGTAAGAATGCACAGAGGGTGTTTGCCAAGTTAGGTTTCCTTTAACTTTGACAGTTTGTCCATCACCAGGTAAAGGACTAAAATTAATTCATTTCCTTTACGGGTAATACTGTTGAATATTTTAGGACAGCAACCTCTCGTTTTATATTAATTTTTAGAAAAAATTCAAATAGGATGGTACTTCTATTGAATTCAGATTCAGAGGATCTAAGAACTGAGGCAGATCTTATTCCCTCTCAAATGGTTAAGTCTAGGCGTAATATTCTTGGTTCATGGGAGTTCTGACTAAAACACTCTAATTTTAGGGACAGTCTTTCTATGTCCTTCTACAATGTTGTTCTCATGGAGGCATTTAGTGCATTTAAACTAATATATGATTTATTGACCTAATGATGGTAGTTTAGTATTTCCCCCTTTTCTGAGAGATTCTAATTGTTTGTAATACTTTCAGTAACATTTATATTAGTTCTTGTGAATATGTAACTTGCTGGACAGACTAGCCCACGGTAGCCTCCACTTTGGTCAGACAGAATATAAGAGCCATAGCATGTGAGTTGGTAGTTAGTAGAGACTTTTTCTCATATAGATAACGTAGTCTGTACTGTTCCATTCTACCCCAGTTCTACATATTTTCAAATGTTTGGAGTCTTCAGACAATGATTAACTTTGGAGCCATTCTGATGTGTAAACTTCAACAATTTATAAGATAAAAAAACGTTATTTGTGTCAATGACTTTAACAAGTGTAAGCACGACCCCCATTGTTCTTCAGCCTTTGATAAACTCGATTGTCTATTTCTCTTTGGCTGGTGTTGAGGCATCTCCATCCTGACATTGTCATTTATTTGGATATATGCAAAAAGATCCTTATTTGTGGATTTCATATTTATGAGTTCACCTACTTGCTAAGATTTATCTGTAAGAAATGTGGTCAGAGGTTCCCAAAACTCTAACCCTGTTTCCCCCAGGGGCAATGGTTCAGTAGTCATTAATTGAGTCTTTGCAGCAACTATACAAAGTGTAACTGCTGAGAACAGTGGGTATTTACTTAAATTTAGCAGACAACATATATTTCATTTACAAGCACCCTTGTCTGACTGCCAACTTAGACGTTGTCCAGGGCCCTCCCTGGACATCTCATATTGCCCTTTATCTATGGCCCCCTTTCTTTGATCGTCTTTAGAAGAAAACTTTTATGTGACCAAATCCAGTGTTCAATTCTCAGTCCACATCTTACTAGACCCTCAGCTGCATTTACGAATTTTACTACTCTACTTAGAATTGTGATTTAACTTCTAGAAAGCACATTTCTGGTTTTCTTTGTGCATTACTGGCTCTTCAATTCATGTTCTTTTGTTTTGTTTTGTTTTGCTTTCTCTGACTCCTCTTGGCCTCTAAGTATTAGGACCCCAGGACTTCATCCCCAAACCACTTCTCTGATTTCTCACTAGCTGCTTCTTGGGCACCACGGCATCAAATACCTCTCTGTACTGATGGTTCCCTAATTTCTGTTACCGGCATCAATGTGTTCCTTGAGCTTGATAATCAAGTATTTCACTGGCGCCCTTAAACTGGGATGTTTAATATGCATTTCACACTTAATATGAACGTTAAATCTAATGACTTTCCACCTATTCACTGCAAACCCTCTTAAACTCTCAACTGATATCCCATTTCAAGGGCTTCCTGCTTTAATCCACATGCACGTTGGAGCAGACCATCTCCCGCGCATGCGCGAGCCCTAAGTGATCTGGCCCCTGGCTGCCTCTTTGACCTCAATTTCTTATTTCAGTCTTGCTGGCATTCCTGGTGACCATTCATACCACAGGGCCTTTGTGTTTGGTGTTCCTCTACCCCTAGAGAGTCTTAATCTCATTCCCTCATTCTATTCAGATCTCTATTCAAACTTGAATATTTTAGAAACTTTCTCAGTAGTGATCTCTACAGTGGTTTCATTCTGTCCTACCGCTCCACCCTCTTACCCTGAATGACTTTTCTTCATAGCATTTACTGATGTGTTATTATGTGTTGCCCCAATTTTTTCCAACTAGAATATATACTCCTTGAAGTCAAGGACTTTACTGACATTAACAACATATCTCTAGTACCTGGAATGGTATCTCACACATAATGGATATTCAAATTCTTGAGGAATCAAGAAGCCAGGAAATTTTGAATAAATAATTTGAGTTAATGAATATGGAGTACTTTCTATAAAAATTATTTTAAGAGATATTTCTTTCAGTGGCTTTGTATTTATGAACCTCCTATATATACATTTGTATTATTATGGCCTTTGTACTTTTCACAGATTCCATTTATTTCAATTGACTATTTGTTTTCCATTTGATATACAGATTGCATAAGTTTTGGAAATTCCTGTAAATTTAATTCTTCCTACATTCTTTTAGCCCGATCCCAGATAGTTTGGAAACTGTTCTTGCTTTTTTAACCACACAAGATGTTCTAGATCTATCCTGATGTTGCTAGCTACAAACCTAGAATCCACTATTCTTCAAGAATGCTAATTTCTTTCAGAGAGTGGTTCTTAAACATGTCTGTGTATTAAAATCAGGTGAGGAGCTTTTAAAACTCCCAGTGCTCAGGCTGCACCCAGACCTATCAAATTAGAATCTTGGTGTTAGGATCCAGGTATCAGTACTTTTTTTGGAGGGGTAACCAAAATTGAAAACAAATCAGGAAACCAAATAGCTTTTCATATGAGTATTAATTAAAAATAGATGATGCAAGGAGCTCCTTCTGTTACATAAGAGAACAAGAAACCAACCAACCAACCAACCAACTTTTTTGTTTAAAAAACTGCAAGCTGAACTCATGTTCATGTTTTTAATATAACTTATTCAACTAAGTTCTTTCTTATCTTGTTGTGATAGAAAACTTAAAATTTATGGGCACTTCCAAAAGTCCCAGCTTTTCTTATCTGACATATGTGATACCGTGCTTTATATTGTCAGACCAAATTATGTCTGTATGTTACAATATTATTTAAAATATCGAAAGCCTTCCATTTTCTTAAACACAATTGTATCTTATCTGGGCATATTGAAAATAGAGCCACAATTTTACCATTCCATTTAGGGCTTAAGAACAAATAGTATATGCTATAATTAGACAAGGTTATTTAGGCAAAATATACATGAGAATTACTACATGGTATACAAGGCCTTATTAGATTCTTAACCTAATGTCTTAGAAATAGTTTGACAGTCTAAAGACCCTAATGTCGCTGTTTTCACTCACTATAATACACTTTAAGAATGAAAAGAAAAGTAAAATCACAGCTAACATGTTTGGAATTTTAAATAGCTCTGAAGACACCAATGAGCCCATCTCCTGCTACTGAAACATTTGTGCCAGACAAAACAGACCCATAGTTCTGATGTATTTGCCCACTTCTGTATCCCATATTTTTTTTATAATTTATCTTTTCATTATCTTTTTATAACCAGATTATTAGATCCATTAAAGTCCATGAGATGCTAATTATGCACACCAACGTTGAATTTGTACTTAACAATATTTAGACTGATGCATTCTTAGCAACAATGGCTAAGAGAAGGATTTAAAGCCAGTGATTTATATAGAAACTATAATCATTGAAGGTTAGTTGAAAGGCAACTAGTCCAGATATTTGTCAAACTTTTCTGATTACTGACACTTTTGATCATCATGGGGCATTTATGGACTCTGCCTATAGGAAAATTAATAATGCAGGGATGACCACAGACACATTTTCATACTACTCTTGCAGGTTTAGCCATGGACTTCTCCAAAGCCCATCTTATAGATTAAAAAACTAAAATCCACGAAGGGACAGTAACTTTACCAAGAACTCAAGAATCATTATTCCAGCGGTCCACTTATTATTATGGCTACATAGGAGTTTCTCATGAATATCGCACGAATATCATGTTTTTTCTTCTTTATCCACATGTTGAGCTCCTATTTGCCCCTGAAATGCCAGATTCTTTTCAATTTAAAATGAAAAGATGGGTCGGGCAGAGAATAATGATTTGAACACAGTAAAACAGAAGTGAGAGACCGGCCCTCTGCATTCAGATTTATTACAGCACATCTATTTTGTTTTATTTTTAAATTTCCCCACATGTTGTTACTTCTCCAAGGGATTCCATTTGGGGCCAGACAAAGCTGACAGCCAGAAAGGGAGAAATAGGCAGGTCCCCTCTCCCGGCACTCTATGCAACGCCCCATTCGGTTGCAAAGCTCTTTCTGATCTATCTCTTGGAGAATATATTGATATGGTCTGCAATCTACCACTTCAATCAGATTCTCACTTGTGGGAGATGAAGAGGGAAAAGCCATTGAACATCCTTATCTGGAAACTCCCAGGACAAGGCAGCCCGTACCCTCACTGATAGGGGAGTCTGCTCGTATTTGCACTCTAGAGATCAGCAGCCAGATGAAATGACCATAAGGGGAAGAATAGTGTCGTAAGTATTAGAACACTTATGACAGTCTCAAGATGGGGAAAATCAAGTCCGAAACCTAGGCTTATCCATTTCTCGCTCTATCACTTCCTATAATGCAGGTCCTACTAATGATGTCGCCAGACCTTAGAAACTCAAAAATAGATCCTTACCTTTTTCTCAGAGTGCAGTGAGGTTAATGAACACAGAATCATTTCTAGTTCATCACATTTACTATGGATGATATTCTTAAAAACACTTTAATAATCATCCTTTTCGATGCAGAAGAATATTTATCTGAGGAACACTACCCATTAATGGGACAGAAGTCAAATCTCACAGTTGCAGATGTCACGTATTTATTTCGGTAACATTGCCACGGCGGACTTTAATTTCCTGCAAAGAGGAACTATGCTATGCCACGTTAGTCCCAGTGAGACTGTGCGGCCCTCTAGGAAGAAAGCTGCTATGGCTGAATTGGGCCCCTCTCCATTCATAACTGAAATCCCAACACCCAGTATTCAGAACAAGACCCTACTTGGAGACAGGCACATTAGAGAGGTAAGTAAGTTAAAATGAGCCCATGAGGATGAGCGTACCACACCAATAGCAGTTATAATTATAATTATAATAAGAGGAATTTATATATATTATATATTATATATTATATATATAATATATTTAATTTATATATAATTTATTAATTTATATATAATTTAATTTATATATAATTATATATAATTTATATATATATTATATATATAAATATATATAATTTCCTCTTATTATAATATCTATATATATATAATATATAATATATATAGTCATTATAATAAGAGGAAATTCGGACACAGACAGGGACAGAGAGAAGGCATGTGAAGTTACAAAGAGAAGTTACAAAGAGAAGATGGCCGTCTGGGAGCCAAGGGGAAAGTCCTGGGATAGCCCGTTCCCTCAGAGCCTCAGAAGGAACCTACCCTCCCAAGAACTTGATCTTCAAATTCCAGCTTCTGGGATTGTGAGAAAATAAATTTCTGTTGCTTTATCCACTCGGTCTGTGATGGTTTATTAGTGCAGCCCTAAGAAACTAACAACATGACTTAAATTTATATTCAACGAGACCCATAAAGTATAGCCTGAGGTTGGGAGACGGCGGTGACTCTCCTCTACAAACAAGGCCATTCTATTCAGTATTTCCAACTTGTTCTCTCATGGGGGAGGCAGTTTAATATGACTGTTGGTAGGCATGCATAAACAAGCTTGAAAAAACAGAGAGAACCAAGTCTCAAAGACCTTAATGTTTAATGACACTGTTTTTCCTTATCAACCAAAATGAAAGACAGGAATGAAAAAGCAATCAGCCATTTCTTGTCAATGAAGATGATGGTTCAAATAGCAGAGAGCTGAAATTTAAACAAGATTTGTCCTGTTATCGACTTTCAAGATGTATCTTTGGCGTGTTCTATACTGTAGGCAATGAATCAAAAAAAGAACACCAAAAAGATAATTCAGATTTTCCAATAAATGGGAATTCTCCAAATGTGTATTTGTGTACATTTGTATAATGTATATATTATTTGCTTGTGTTGGTTGACTTGTTCAGTAAACTTTTAGAACATGCTGACCCCCCCCCTAGTTTTTTTTCTCTTTGAAGATTTTATTTATTTATTTGACACAGAGAGAGAGAGATCACAAGTAGGCAGAGAGGCAGGCAGAGAGAGAGAGAGGGGGAAGCAGGCTCCCTGCTGAGCAGAGAGCCCATTGTGGGGCTCAGTCCCAGGACCCTGAGACCACGACCCCAGGCGAAGGCAGAGGCTTAACCCACTGAGCCACCCAGGCACCCCGCCCCTCCCTAGTTTTATGTGAAACTTCTCCCTTATAGCTTTCATTGCAGACTGCACTTTTTCATACAGTTCTTATAAAAACCTGAATAAAATTCTTATGGCGATGTTAATTTATGGAATGACAACTCGCCCTCCACCCATCCACCCCACATGCAGTTGGGACAGAGATGGGGTCGCTCTTTTATCATTAAAATCCCATCACCTAGTGTGGCACATTGCAGAAACACATAGAAAAAAATTAGATCAGTTTCTATGTACATATTATAGGGAGGGAAAGTTTTATTTATTTATTTTTAAGATTTTATTTATTTATTTGACAGAGAGAGATCACAAGTAGGCAGAGAGGCAGGCAGAGAGAGAGAGAGGAGGAAGCAGGCTCCCTGCTGAGCAGAGAGCCCAATGTGGGGCTCGATCCCAGGACCCTGAGATCATGACCCGAGCCAAAGGCAGTGGCTTAACCCACTGAGCCACCCAGGTCCCCAGGGAGGGAAAGTTTTAATAAATAACTTCCAAAGTGGGGGAATTCTTCTATGATTATAAATTATTATTTCTTTTTCAGCTTGTACGTTTACATGTCTACCAGAAGGGGAAAAAAAAAGATTTTTATCTCAACAACATTTGATCTCAACGAGATTGGCTGAGGGCTGCAGTGAGGAGGGAAGGAAAGAAGAGAGAGCACCTACTTGTGAGAAAGAAAATGGATTCACATGAGAATGACCACTTTTCCCTTTCGCCACACTGCTACAGAGAATTTCTTTTTTTTTTTTTTTCTCTTAATCTGCTCATCTCTGCCACTGCCTTTTTTTTTTTTTTTTTTAAGATTTTTATTTATTTATTTGACAAGGAGAGCGAGCGAGAGAAAGTGTGAGCAGGGGAGAAGAGAAAGAGGAGAGGGAGAAACAGAGCCCCTGCCAAGTAGGGACCCCAATGTGGGACTTGATCCCAGGACCCTAGGACCCTGGGATCATGACCTGAGCTGAAGGCAGATGCTTAACGGACTCTCCAAGGCCAGATGTAATTCTTGGGCTGTGCATGGCAGGATGGGGAGGAAGAGGAAAGGCAGACCGGAGCCTGGGGCTAAGGAAGGCTTGCCTCTTGGACCAGAGGTGACTAAGGAGAGTGAGGGGGAGGGTAATAAACGCAGCAGTGAATGGCGGAACATAAAAGGAGTTGCTAAGGGAGGGGGGGTGATGTGACAACGTTGTAGCCTCAAGCAATAAAAGGCAAGGATCTGAATTATTTTGATGTTCTTGTCATAGTTGCATTAAGTTCTCTATAGTGCTGCATGACCACAATCATTTACGTTCTTGCAGACGCTGGTACACGGCCAGACCGAGGAGAGCGGCTTCCTACCCATGTGGGTACGCTGTCATGTTTCCCACCCAAGCAATCACTGGACCGCTGGGGCATTTTTCAACGGTGAAATGCAATTTAATAAAGTTGAAGAAAAATTATACTGTTTTTCTTTATACTTATGCAAGGAAAGGGGAGGGGAAAACAAAACCAAACAAAAACTCCCCAAAGAATGTCTGTCCATTAAAGAGGAAGGAAGAGAAGTCCTGGATGCCGCGAGGAAAAGGAAAATTAGCTTAGCTCGGCAGACAGACATTGCTCCCACCTGCTCTGCACAGGAAACGTGCAGTTCGCCAACTCAGCTGTTAGAAGGATGAAACAACCCCACGAGAGCCTGTGCACTTTCGCTCTGCTGCAGAGAGCAGGAAACAGGGTGTTCCTGAATAGGGTTTCTGAGACCAGGCTGGGGCCGGGGGCGGTGCGGGGTGGGGGTGGTGACGGCAGTAGGGAGGTCACAGTGGGGAGAGGGGGAAAAATGTTCTCATGCATCAACATCACACCTCGTTAAGGACAAAATCTATCATCCCGTCCCTAGGTCTTTTACTATTTCCCCTCTCCTATCTGCATGCATCCGTTTATGTTAAAATTAAGAAACCTGACTTCATGGATATTAGAAATAAAGTTTTATCCTGTACAAAAGCAAGCCTGAGGGTAAATTATTCAAATCCCCGAGCACTTAGCCGAGAACAGAAGGCTCTCTAAGGGGAGACATGCAGAGGCTAGGATATGCACTGACTCCCACATCTCAAATCAAGGGAGACCTGGCTGGTATCCGGTGTGTCAACTTCGAATGTGTGAAAGTGGAAGTGCTTGGGGGCGGCGGCTTCCAGTGACTAAGTATGCAGACTCTGGTTTGAATACAGCTCTGGTGCTCACCCTGGGAACCTAGTCAAGATACCAGAGCCCTCCGCACCTTCCTGTCCTTGTGATAATAATACCGCCTACCTCATGTAGTGTTGCAAGGCTGAACTTACTATGGGGAGAATAATTGGACTATACTTAGCTTTTAATAAGGGCCAGCTCTTTTTTTTTTTTTTTTTTCATATTGGCTAGGAAGAGTTCACACTTATAGAGAGTGTTAGTTTCATCAGATGCTAAATGCTCCAAAGTAAGCAATGGCTAAAAACCAAGATAAAGATGAATGATATTAGAAGTTATTGTAAGAAAAAATGTGAGCCCACGATGAAACTGAGATTCATAAAAATAGAATACTACACCTGCTTAGGCAATGGGGACTCTAATTCATTTTAGCAGTGAGTGTAAGGTGTTTTTATGAGTTTTGCTCTGCATTATTGGTTGGCTTTTTTGAATAGGCTTTGTGAAAACACTTCCTCAGAATCAAATTATTTGGAAAATAGATTTTATATAAGAAAATAACTTTTTAAAGATAATCTGTACATATCTGATCAAATCACTTTTTTTATTCTACCAAAATATGATTTTTTCCCCCTTTCTACTGAGTATCACAGTTTTATTTGACAAGCCTATTATCCACTGAGAAAATGTTGGGAAGTTGGGCGAGATAACAGGTCTCCCTTTACTTTTCCTTCTAACAGCAACAACACAATCCGATGTTAATTCACCTTCTCTTAGGAATCCTCTTTGTAGTGAGCGCCAGGGTTAGGATTGAGTGCTTCAACTTTATTTATGTATTTAACATCAGAGAAGGCGGTCGGTCTTGCCTGTTAGACCTGATGTGGAATCTCAATGGCTAAAGGCGAGGAAAACCAAAGACAAATGACAGGGAGGAAGAGCCTATGAAAACTTTGGCCAGAGTGGGGGTGCCTGGCTCCTACCACGCCTCTCTCTTCTACTTGCCCGCATAGCTTCAATCAAGGGCTTGATTGAGGGTAACACCAGACAGTGGGGAGAGACGTGCTGTACTATTTACTTGCTTCATTATGTGTCTGGCAACATTTACTGCATAAATTCAGAGTATGATGCCCACATACGTTCTGTACTGAGGACCACCGACCTGGCTGACAGCAGAGGACTACGCTACTTCCCGGAAGGGGCTGAGTGGCTGGAGAGCCTGGAGCTGTCCAGTGCCAAACCCACCAGCACATTTACAAGGGACTGATAGTACTTTCAGTCACTTTGGAGGAGTTAAAAATCCGGAAGCCCTGATAAGAAAAGTTTGTTCCATTGTGCTTAAGTGTAAACCATTATGAAAGAGAGCTGGAAATCTGCATTGATTTAAATAAATCCTTAGGTTCCAAATTATGTGCAGCAGCTCGGACTTAATGAAATATTTATTCAAAATCAACAAACTGCCCTCCAGGAGTCTTTCACTCTAAAGGCAAACATTTTATTTAGTGCACTTGATTCTCACCTATGGCATTCTTGCAGCAGGTCTAACATTAGGGAAACTGATTTATTTCAGATCAGGCCATTTAAATACATTGTAACCTTGCCGTCCAGGTAAAAGCGCTTGCCCTTGGCTATTACTTAGCCTGACCACAGGGCTTTCTGGAAACAGCAAAAGCTTTATAAGTGTCAGCTCATGGCTAAATCAATGTTTATGCATGATGTACCTCTGCATAGCAAACACTTGCTGCCTGCAAGCTAAACAATGTTTTTATCTGTTTGCCTATTTCTGGTTCTTCAACCACTGCATGGAGTGTTGCAAATCGCATTTAGTAACAATTATCTGCTGGTAGTTCATGAAAAGGAAAGTGGTGTGATTAATGAAAAGTGACACACACCGATTACTTTGTCATGCCAGTCTCCTTGGCGAGAGAGTGCCTCTGCTGAACCCAAGTCTGGCCCCCTTTACCTTTCACAAGGTCAAGGGGAATGCTAAGCGCCTGGCAGATTAGCTCCTACAATATGCTGCCTCCCTTAATGAACTGCAGGTAGCCAATTAAATAGAATGACACTGCCTTCACCTCAGCACCCAAGGTGGGATTAAACACAAAAGATGATATGTTTTCTGTTGAAATGTGTAAAGTATAAAACTTGGAAATTTGACAAGCCATTATTCCCTGTTCCACAAAATAAAGGAAGAACATGTGCAATATTAAAGTTTGTCCACAGTGCTCGGGTAATCCACTCCATGTTCTCCTAATTCAGATAAAAAATGCTACCCCATTCCATGCCACAAATGGGAAACACCGATATCATCCTTTTTCACTCTTGTGTGGCTCTGCAGACCAACAAACTGACAAAACGATAGTGACTCCCACCAGCAAGTGAAATTTCCTTACAAAAATATATTTCCTGTGACCAAAATGGTTCATCTTTTTCCTAGCACGGTTGTATAAAATGTAGAAAATGGAGCTGGGGGAGGTGATAACACTGGATGAGATTAAAAACTTCATCAAGATTTCTAGGCTTCTCCCAAGGACTCAGTTTCAGTTGGCAAACACACAAAAGCAAGCAAGTAGCAACGAAATGAGACACAAACTGATAGTACTGTATTAACTAAGAAACAATGCCAAAGTCAAAGCATAATGAGATCACATACAAAATATATTTTGTCTTCTCCCCTCATATCCCACTAGTTTTAACAGTGATTCTTTCTTTGCATCAATAATATTTACAGCTTCATTTAGAAGCAATTGATTCTTTTTAACTTGATTAAAATTGAGAAATAAATGTATTTCTGAGAAGCAAAAAATTACACATCTTTTTGTCACTAACTTCTACTAGGAATGCTTTCTTGCAGAAAAAAAAAAGTGATTCTGATAAAAAATAAAAATCAAACCTAGAAATGCTGACATTCACTTCAAGGAGGCAATTTTCATGAGCGTTTTATTTTCCCACATGCAATCCGCACAATGTAGCAACATTGTTCTACACTGTTCTATGCAGCCAATGCCTACTTTATTGGAAATCCTCACTGATTCTGAATGTGAATGACTCAACAGTCCCCCTGGAGGGTCACTTCTAAATTTTCCAGGAGTGTGCGTGTGTGTGTGTGTGTGTGTGTGTATGTGTGTGTGTGTTGAAGTCCATAGAAAGATTAAAACAAAACAAAATAAGCATACCTCATTAAGATACTACACTCATTGTCAATGATCATTTTTGTTTAAAGAAAAAAAATCCTCTTCAGAAGACTTGATTGTTAATCCTCCCCTGAATTTAAGTACATATTAGTTAGTTAAGCAGCCATTCATTAATTGTGGAGGTTAAACTACTAGGTGCTAATTGTCTCATAGGGCATATCCTATTTTCTTTCTGCAATGACTCGACTTCAAATAGTTTCTATGAAGAGTTCCTTCATTAGAAAAGGGAAACAAAAGTTTGTCTATGTGAGACGGCGGTGGGTGTAGCTCTCATTCACTCTTACAAAAGAAACTGCATAAGTAAATATACTTACAGAGCTTGGTCTAAATTCCTTTCTCAGTTTAAAAGAAATCTTATTTTGCATCTTTATTTATGTATTTCATGTATCATGAAAATAATCAGCTAATTATTTTCCATATGTTGTAAAATGATGTGTTAATAATTCGACTTCAGTATTTTCTTATCATACTTGCCCACAAGTCTGAATCTTGATGGATACTGGGACAGACTCACTAACTCACTCAGTCCCTCCTGTCGGCACAAACTGATACTTGGAAGCTCTGCCTCAACAGTGTTCACTTTGTTCTCCTAACCAAAGGCAAATTTATTTTTCCATCACTTAATCTGCAGCAAAAGAGTTTTGCCCAAGCCCTGCATCTCAAACAAAATGAGTTAAATAAAAGTAATTTTCATTTAAATTCTTTAGCTATGTTAGTATCAGTAAATTATATTTGAGGGAGCTTAAACCAAAAGATTTATGACCCTGAGGGCTTTTTTAAAGGAAGGTACAATTAATCGTGTATTGCATAAATAATTGGAAATTGCTTTTCTTTTATGAGATCATTAAAATGTACTTCTAGGACTGGAAAGCACCTTCAATATCATCTTGATTATATTGGAATGGAAACTGAGGTCCAAAGAAGTTGGGTGATTTGCCAAGATCTTACTGCCAGTTTTTGGCATATTTGAGATCAGAATCTTGATCTGCTAGTTTTTATTACTGGTTCATATTTTCTCTTTATTCCACACTGCTTTTCAGTACAGAATCTTGAAACAAAAAATATCATTCAATGGAGGCCATGGGGTTGCTGAATAAGATGGGTACAATTTTGGGGTACAGTTCCATATCCAGAGCATGCCAGAATAGGTTTTTCTAAAATACAGCCTCTCGGTACAAGACTTACGGGAAATTTATGTATGGGTAACTTCCTCGGCAACAAAATATGTAACTAGAAATATCTTTAAGCCCTGGACTAGACCATAGAGAGCATCAACTATTTCTAGAATCAGATTTCAACAGGCTTTTGCTATTTTTTTGGCCTTGGGCACCTTATTTACATCTTTGACCCCAATGTCCTTATTCATAAAGGAAGATGCATTAAGTTCTATCTTAAGGCCTTTATTGGCTTTTTTTTTTTTTTTTAAGATTTGGACACAGAATGTCTTGCATATTAAGCGTTTAGTAGTTGTTACTTTGCTCCTCTTTACTCTTAGAAATCAACACTAAAGGGAACATAATCTGCTGGGAAATTTGATTATTCTATACATCTCATTAAGTATGTTCAATAATATAAATGCAGTAAGATTTGCCCTCTGGTATAACATTATAGGACAAGGACAAGACGACAGTATAGTGATAGACTTCATGCATCTCATAGCTGTGAAGGAAAAGGTCCCAAACCTGGCTTCGGTCAGTCGGCTATGTCCTCACCCATAGACTTCCCTTGTAATGGTCAGTCCAGGCCAGAGTGAAGGACCAGGCCTACCCAGGGCCCACATCTCATTCTTTTTGAAGATGCTTGAAGTCATGATTCTGACTTCGAAAAAGTTCAGTTTAGCAGGTGACGGATAATTATTAGTGATCGAGGGATCCTAATTAGTGAGAGAGGAGAGCCAGGAATGTGATCCAAAATGAGACAAGTTGGTTGACACCCAAAAATTTGTAAGAGAAAGAAAAAAAGAAAAAAAAAGATGAAGTCTAGCTTCTGAAACAGGCACTGTCCCCTCGTTTCCTGGCACCCTGAGGATGGCGTGTTCACTCACCCCCTTCCCTGAGCCTTGGCAGAGTCAGAGTGCGGACGGTCAAAGAGCCCTGAGCGCTGGAGACAACGTTCCGAGTTCAGCCTCTGTCCCTGCATCTCGTTACCTGTCACCCTGGGGGGATCCAAGTTCTTGAGCCTCAGTCCCTTCCGCCATACAATGAAAGTCATAATAACTCAGGTTGGTTTCCCATTTGAGTGTGGTCCGGCATTAGGAACCAGGCTCTGTACTAGGCGTTAAAGCTGTAAAAACATGTCAACCTTGGCCTTTAACTTGAAGCATCCACCTTGCCAAATTTTCCTTAGGAACACATGGAAAGAGACAAACAAAAGGGCTCCATGTGAGCTGCTGTGGTATACAACAACAGGCACATAAATCCATGGGGTTATCAGGAGCCAGCGTTTCAGGTTAATCTGATTATTGACGAGATTAGAGGGCATTCGGAATATATTCTTCATGGGTGTGGTTTATTACGATGGCCTTTGGGAGACAACTTTTTTTTGTTCAGTACCTTGGGGAATATATGTCAGGTAGTAAGAGAAGTATTGATGAGGAAGAAAGGGAGGGGTGGGCGAGGAAGCAGTGGAAAACAGCGTGGCCTTCTGCTGTGTGCTCTGACTCTACTAGGGACCTGCTCTACCAGTCCACGTTGCTAATGTATGTGCTAAAAAACTAGGACGCTGTCAGCTAAAATGTCTCATTCTGTTAGTCCTTCATGTACATGGATACCTGTAAGGTAATTCCACCAGTCGTAGTTAGCCACGTGGCATTGTCGTGAAATGCCAGAATAGTAGTCCTAGAATATGTAGACACATGTCTAGCTTTAGGGAGTTCATTTACCCATGGCTTTCCAGTCAATTATTATTCCAAATAAAATGTCCGATAGAGTAAAGATATATTCAGACTTGCTCCTAAGTGCTGTTTTAACCCTCTACACTAAAACAACAAAACAAAACAAAACAAAAAACAAACAAAAACCTTCCTTCTAGAAAGTGCTTAGCTTGTAAAAAGAATTCAATTGGTATCACTGACTTCTCGCTGGCACAAATTGTCCATTCTCTTGATCAAGCTGGCAACTGACTGTGGCCAAGTCTCCATTACAGGGTAGATAAGTAGTTCTCAAAAAAAAAAAAAAATTTTTTTTTTTTAATCTACAAAATGACCTACTCTGCTTACTGAAGTGCTTTCTTAACATAAAAGGATTTTTGCCTATTCTGCCTCAGAAGCTAGAACTCTTTCAAATGAAAACAATTATCCACCTGTCCTGATAGGAAAGAGCAAATGCATAAGGAAGCTTCACCTTCAGCATCAGCGCAGGAACTAAACCATCCACTCTGAACATAAAGTAGGGAGTGGGAGGGGCTATGTCAGTGGGAGGAAAGAAAGCAAAGTTAAGTAATCAACTAAAATCTCGGGATTTCATTATTTTGCTTGCTCTTCTGTGAAATCCCAAAATATTACAAATACTTTGTTTAAATATACAGTAACTAATAAAACCACATTTGAATGCTACATTTAATTGATTTGGGGATTACTTGGGTTTTGAATTGTTCACATCACTGCTCCCCTCCCTTGGGTCTGTTGCCCAAGAGTTGAATCTAATTGCTAAATCATCTTCAGATAACTTCTGGGTTATAAGACGATGTTAGAGTCTGAGGAGCTGAGAGCCCTCGTTTAGCTATATATTTTTCCCTGACATTTTTGGAAATCAGATGATTCAATTATTACACTATCAACTAAAACAATAATTTATTAGAAAAATTGCTTATCTGGGAAATTTCATGTCTTGGGATGTTGAAAATAACTAGTTAATTATAATGAATAGAATAATAAGAAATGATCACTTTATCATATTTTATATTTTCCATGTTTTATGAAGTGAGCAAAGTGCTTACAATAGAATCAACATCAGGTTAATGCACCAACATCTTTTGTTTTTTTTTAAGATTTTATTTATTTATCTGACACAGAGAGAGAGAGAGATCACAAGTAGGCAGAGAGAGAGAGAGAGAGGGAAGCAGGCTCCCCGCTGAGCAGAGAGCCCGATGCAGGGCTCGATCCCAGGAACCTGAGATCGTGACCTGAGCCGAAGGCAGCGGCTTAACCCACTGAGCCACCCAGGCACCCAATGCACCAACATCTTAATGATGTGCTGGGTTCAAGAATGTAGAGAGCATAATACTGACTTTGCAGCAGTTTGGTTCTGAATTCAAGGTGACAGGCACTTGGAATAATAATAAAGGTGAGGATAAGCTTCTTTCTTCTAGAACGGCCAACTCTCAAATCACAAAAACAGCCAGTGACAAACATTTTGTTTTCTCTAAATAGATAGAAGAACTGAGTAAGAGAGAATGCTGGGTTGGACAAATTGGTTGTCGGCAAAGCAAAGCCGGGTCTATTCCATTGCCAAGGTCCTTTTCCCCCTTTGGCTGGGTTCCATAAGCGTCTCTACTACACCCTAAATGTACCTTTACTTCGACACTGCATCTTGATGATTGATTTGCCTGTGGATGTCTCCAACTAGTCTGTGAGCTCCTTGAAAGTAAGGATTCCATCTTCTCTCACCTCTTTCTGCTTAGATCTGGCACACGAGTGGGTACCCAGTAAATGAATGCGTTGCTATAGTTATGCACTAAACTTGAATAAAATTTTTAAAACTTTAATTGATAAGTGTATTCATTATTTTATAGGGACAGCTTCAGTCGGTAGCCTACTTGAAACAAAATCTCTGTTTATTCTGATCCAGGCTACGCGCTCATGTGGGCATGAGAAAGAGAGAGTGCGCGCACGTGCTTGTGCGTGTAGGCCAGCGACTTATTTTTTCTTTCTCTTCCCCCTAATAACAGCAGCTGATCTCTACTGAGATCTTCCCACATTTTAGGTGCTGTTCTAGGGGTTTGGCACAATAGCATAATCACATGTAATACTCTAAATAATCTTTTCAGATAGGTATATTATTATCTCCTTTTTAGATAAAGACATGAAAGCTTAGAAGGATTATGTAATTGATGCAAGATGCCTAGGCATTCTGACCATAGACACTGTGCTTTTAATTACGATACTTGAATTAATCTAGAATGTCATCACATTCCAAAAATAGGATAAAAATAAATAAAACAACACTGTCCAGGTAGGTTTGCTTAAGAGGACCTCATCAGCCAATAGGATTTCCACTGGTGCCTGTTACGTGTGAAAAATTCTCATTTTATTCCATGCGGGGGGAAGCAAATTTAAGTCCGTCTGCCTAAAGATAGGATTTCCAGGGGAGCCCCGCTGATGCTGAACTAGGCACCACAGCGAGCTCTCAGAGGGAGTGCAGAGTAATTCTGCCTAGACTCCCACTATGGAGCTATACTCTAGCTCCCAAACTCTCAGCTCCTGGAGCTAAAAAAATGAGGACTCCTGAAGATTCCTTTTCTTTCCCTGAGAACAAAAGTAATTCAGCTCTCTGCTTTTTTTTTTTTTTTTCCCAAAGTCAAAGTCAGGAAACCACTTAACTGTACTCTTCTTAGTTGGCTACACGTTTCAGTCCTGTATGACGGGACCATATCGGGCGCTCTGGGCCATCTCCGCTGGGTGTCTAAGGAATGAACTGTCGGTGTTAATTAACACACAAAAGAAATAAAAATTACGGACAATGGCTCTGATTAGAAACACATAAACCTGACAGGTCACCTCTGAAGGCTTATGAAGTCTCTAAGATAAGTCACAGAAAAACGAATATTTTCGTTTTTAATCCAATAGACACAATCGTATACATTTGTCAACGGCTATTTCAAACGGCATGTTCGCTCTTAACTGCCGTGTCCTTGACACATCACATTCAGTTGACATAGTTATAAAGGTAGGATGCTACATGACACCAAACGTAAGAACGTGTTTTGTTTTTTGTTTTTTGTTTTTTGATTGGAAGGATCTGGTGCTTCTGACCTTCTAAGTAGCACAGCAGGTCTGGGGTGGGGACCTGGATATGCACACCCTTCCACTACTCTCTCTGCTAACGTTTGGCCTGACCCTGAGAAGGATTCCCTAATTACCCAGAGCTCTTCTTCACAGTGTCTCTTCAAGCACTGAATTCCTGGAGTAGTTGCCACCTGCACCCCTCCCCAACTTCTAGTGCAAAAGCAGCTCTCTTGGGACACTGATCTCAGCCAGCTGACGGGAGGCTAAATCTTACCCAGGGGACTTAATAATATTAGTAAGTGAAAAGAAAAAAAAAAGAGGTAAGTTACTGATAGTAGCATTTCAGCGGCAGCAAAGCCCCCTTCATGCCCCTCATATCCGGCAGTGTATGCTTGCCAACTCACTCCAGCTGTGGATCCTAATCTAATACCTTTGGTATTACTGTAACAGTTTGCTGTTAATATCTTCCATGTCAATTAACTGTGGTAACGTACACAAGGACGCCCGTTTTTGCAATGGTTATAATACGAAATTAACGCATGGATTACGCCATCGGAGCAAAATCCATATATGATGGTCTTCTTCGGTGAATGGGGTCTGTGATGCACCTTTTGTTTTTAGGTGAAATGTCCATTTACATGCACCTTAGCAGAATTTTGATCTGGTAAATCACCTTGAACATTAGACTACAACCTAAAACCTTAAAACAAGACACAGTGTGGTGTTCCACAATGACCGCAAAGCAACTGACATCTTACAGACTTTGAAATGATAGAGTGTAAGACAACACAGCAGAAATTAATTGTGTATGCCAAACATTTACTCAACAGTGACTCTTCTGCAGAATGCCTGAATATCTTTACTTGAGCAAAAATTTGCCAAGTTGATTATAAATGTGATATCTCACCTCTTAATACATTTTGCCATTTGCACATAATGGTTCCAAGGGAACTTGTAAACCACAGTAAATCATAAAATTCATTTTGCTTTGCATCAATTCATTCATCCGTGCACCAACTAATCACCTCATTTCAAAATTCAATAAACCTAAATACCTGGATTTATGACGCTTTGTCAGAATTAACAAGGGAATACCAACAATGCGGAATTAGGAGTCTATTGCAACTTAAAGACAAGCACCTAGTTGAAAACAATTAAAAAGACTCAACAGCAATAATTATATCCACAGTGTTAGCAAATAAAATAAATTAAAACTGATTTAATTTCTGCTCTGGGAGATGGGGGAAACACAAAAAGCCTTAATTTAGTCGGTTAAGACACTGGAGTTGTTTGAAGCAAAACTCTGAAACGACTGAATTGGGTTTGCGGTATCCACAGTCCTTAACGGCAAATACAAGGCACACACAGGTGTGTGCTTATGGATGCATTGGTTGGTAACATTGTATAATGTCACGATAGCTCTGGAAACTTATTTTCTTTCTAAGAATTTCGCCAGTGAATATTTTATTGCAGGATTTATTTGCATAAACCCACTTGATGCACCATTACAATAGGAGAAGAGAAAACACCCACGCCCCGGAAAGAAGCCTACTTGGCGAAAAGCGCATTTTGACACACCCCCTTTAAAAGATGTCAGTCACCTTCTATAGGAAACACTAGCTTTTGATTTATGGTTCTGTTGGAGAAAAGTGTGTATAATGTTGTTGTGAAATGCATGGTCTTATGAGTGTGTGTGTGTGTGTGTGTGTGTGTGTATGTGCCGTGTGTATACATCCGTGCATATGGACAGGTACACACGCACACACAGAGCTCATATTCATTACCCCGAGTTGAGAAGACAGAAAGGAAAAGTATAATTGTTTGATTTTTAGTTCAAAAATAAAATCTGGAGCCATCAGATAAGCAGCTATTCTTATTCATTGTCTCAGTATATATTTAAATTAAAATAATTTCTCCACTAACAACAGTGGATGCTTTTGCCGCTCATTTTCAGTGTTTCCCTACTAAATTTTTTCTTGCCAGCCTGAAATGATATACAAAAGAAAAAAAAATAATGCACATGAAGATTCACGGAGCATTTAGTAAAGACAAAGCAAAAGGACAGGGTAGTCATACATTTTTCTTTAAAAAGGCTTAAAGCGGTATCTGATTGTTAGAGTCGCAAAAGGTCTATATGGTCCTCTTGCCCCTTTAATTAAATTCTTAGGAGTAATCAGATGCAAATGACAAATGGCAAGAAGAGAACATACCACTGCTGAATAATTTTATCATTTATACCGATAACTGTCAATCCACGAAGGGCTATTTTTTATATGTCACCTAAATCATAAGAGCTGGTACCTTTTTCTGTGATTCATGTTAGCCCTGCTCTATGATTTACTGCTAAATTATTTCCCTTCTCTTTCAGGGAATTTTTTATCTCCTTTCTGTGATTAATCTCTCTGGTTTGAATGAGCAAAGCTTTTTAGATGAGTGAGTGTCACAATTTTGTGGAATATAAATTTTTTCAGTATGATTTTTTATACATATGTTTTTTTTAATGTGCTCAGAAAAGACAATTATTTATTTAAAGGCTTATATTTCCATTAAAAAAAATCCTTGTCTACCTCAGTTATGTATTCCAGGCTTTTCTTCCAGAAATAAATGGGCTTTGCTTTGACAAGACATGGTGACAATGGTTATTGGCAGTGATACCACACAATCACAGAGCTTTTTCACAAAGTTGATGGCCCCAGTTTGAGTGATTTAAGACCACAGAACATCTTGATGTCTGTTTTCCTTGTGTGAGAGGGTGTTAAATAGTGTGTGTGTGTGTGTGTGTGTGTGTGTGTGTGTGCACTCACGTGTATGTGCTTTCCTGCTGGTTCTTAAATGCTAACAGGCCTGCCCTCTCTGTCAGTGAGTAACACTAAAGTCTCTGAATTTTAGTTTTTTAAACAGGGAAGCAGATGTTTTAAACTGCTTTAATGAGCTCCATCAACTAGACTTGGTTGCCATATTGGATGCTTGGGAATCACATTTTATTTTAGACTGACATGTCCAATATGTACATGGCGATCTTTCCGAAGGCAATTAACACTGCCTCCCTACCACCCACTTTCCACATATATTTGTTCTCCCTTCTTTTACTAAAAATTTTACCTCGACTTTTCACATGGATGTCCCTAATGCAAGCAGTCAACTTACCTTAGTGTTGTCATGGAATGTATACCACCAAGAAAAACCCATTTAGACAGCTTCTTCTTTTTTCCTTTTTCTTTTAGTCCAACAAACCTTCAACCGTGAAAGCTGCTTACGGATTATTGCATGACTTTTATGTACCTACTCTGAATTTGCCCTTTCTCCAGTAAAAGGTGAAGGAGGAATGCCCTCAGGCAGTCCATTTTTAGATACAGTAGAGGATGACCATGCTTCAGTTCTACCAAGAGCTAGATTATCCACCACTGAATAATCAGACTTTGATCAGTACTCCTCCTGCTTCCCCTCACCTTAATTTTCTAGAATCATAAATACTGTCAAGAGAATCCCGGACACAGGAAAAGCACCTAGGCATGGAATCTAGGCTCAATAAAT
Organism: Mustela lutreola; assembly: GCF_030435805.1. Lineage (NCBI taxonomy): Eukaryota > Metazoa > Chordata > Mammalia > Carnivora > Mustelidae > Mustela > Mustela lutreola. The sequence continues at coordinate 30,159,904 of NC_081307.1, forward strand.
GCTAATTATCTTTCCTTTCTTGTATCTTTAGATCTGAAGACCAAAAAGGGAAATCATCTTTCCATATATGGCTTCTCAAAGTAGAATAAAAATTCTAGTTGGGTCACATAAGTTTGCCAGATTTCAATCAATCAGTCAATCAATCAATCAATCAAATATCAAATTTAGTTAGATAAAAGCAAGCACTTACAGCAAACAGATTTAAAAAAAAAACAGCTATGTGCTCAAATATTCAGATGACTTTTGCTCTATCTAAAGTAGTGGCATATAGGGGTGCCTGGGTGGCTCAGTGGGTTAAAGCCTCTGCCTTTGGCTCAGGTCATGATCCCAGAGTCCTGGGATCGAGCCCCGCATTGGGGGGGGGGGTCTCTGTTCAGCAGGGAGCCTGCTTCTCTCTCTCTTTCTCTCTCTCTCTCTCTCTCTGCCTACTTGTGATCTCTGTCAAATAAAATAAATAAAATCTTAAAAAAAAAATAAAGTAATGGCATATAATCCTGAAACTCTACTAAAAAAAATACTGGGAAGTGGAATTGTAAAACTAGGTGCTAGCCACCCATACACAGAATAATATATGTCCTGCATTGTTCATGTGCACACTCATTCATTCCTTCGCTCCTCAACACAGCCTTCCGGTCCCTGCATCGGGCTATACATGCAGACTCAAAGATAAATAAAGCTTGTGTGTGCCAAGGAGAAGAAAGAGAAGGCGGCGAAGTGAATCGGAAAGAACGAATTTGATATATCCTTACTTCGAGGCCAAGTGTTAAGCTGGAGACTAAGGGTAACCAGGGTGAATGCAATCTTGTGAAAGGGAGAAGTGAATTGGAAACAGAAACGATAATCTGGTATTTTTCAGAAACTTTGTTGTCTTATATCATCTTGCTCGATGGTTGAAGATAGGCACTTAAACCCCGAGTGTTGTAGCTTTTTCTCTCTGTGCTACACTTACGGACATAGACACATACTCTGTCACAGCACTCTTTTATTTAAGGAAAAAAAAATGTTTCCCATTGTCCATTTTGCAACAGGAAATGTTGAAGTCAGATGCTCAGTGGACCACAGTGACATTTATGGGTCAAGCTGCACATTCAAATGCAAGTTGATTTTCACAGTAGGGGATGTGAGACACAATGACACCTACTTGCAAAACCCTGAGGGCCTGACTCTGAACAAGATCAAAAACAATTTTTTAACAACAGACACATGAATTGGTTTCTATCCAGAGAAAAACTTAACTTTGTTGAGCGCGAAGACGTGACTTGCACCCGAAGTACTGATTTTTCATTTTTCCCCTAGTTATTATCTATGTTAAAAAAATCATATTTCTTTTGTGAAATAAGGAGAATGAGATGGAAATTTTAAGGAAGGATTAGACTCCGGTGAAGAAACTTCCACAGTGAAGAAATTTACAATCATGTTCCACGGTGGGTTAATGAGTATCTTTAACTCTGGTTGTACAACTACGACAATTTTGCAACTATTGTATGAAGGTGATTACGCTGATGAGTGCAACGCACCCATGTCCTAGCAAACTGATACGTCAGACATTTCTGTGGAGTTCGTTCTCAGCTAGTGAAGAAAATAGACAATGATATTGCTGGATTTTCCGCGTCTGAGTTAGTCTATGCTAGTCACTCACGGCAGCTGATGCACAACAGTACAGAATAAACATTCAGTATATATTTGTAAGTATGATTGATTCTTTAGGAAGACGTTCCATGTTTCTGTCACCGATTGAAAGACTTTATTATTCAAAATACTACGAAGTGCTAACATAAATGAAATACAGGGGACCTGCCTTGGTGGGTCTCAGAGCAGCAGAATGTTAGAGGATAGCCTGAACAGCCTTCTCCGATCAGACATTAACACTAACTCAGGAATTATAGTAGCAGAAGGTCCCAATTCCATCCCATGGAGGTGATGGCTTCATGGGACTTTCTGACATGAAATAATTCAGGGTTGGGTATATGAACACTGCCCTGAGCAAGATGGGCACCCCAACTTTCACCTAGAACGGCAGAGTCTACAACGGCTCCCATAAACAAGCCACCCAAGCTCATGACCAATGTCTGGAAATGGGGGACTTTCTTGCAGCCTGGACAGATACCTAAAAAAACAAGCCTTCAGGAGAACTCTGCAATTTTCTGTTGAATATATTTTGGAAAACAACCGAAGAGTCAGCTTTTCGTAAGAATGTGCAGCTGTGACGGGAAGAACAAAAGAGAACAACTACTTTAAGGGTCTAAAAAAGTTTGTGTGATCTTCATGGCGAAGCTAATTTTGATGAAATGGAAATCACTATATACCCCACAGATTAGTCATTAGAGTGTGGGATTAAATAGTTTCATTACAATGCAAAAAAGGAACAAAATAACCACTAAATAATAGTCATTTTCAGTAACAGCTAGCCTAATGTCTTTCTACTAACACATGTAATGGTCAGCCTTATTTAAATTGGTATTCTTCCATTATATGGCTATTAAATGGTTTAATAAAATTTTATTTTGAAGGTCTGTAAAACCACTAATTTGGCAATAGAGGGCATATTTCTAAAATTCATTCTATATGTAAATGCTATACTTCTCTCGTTCTCTCTCTCTTTTTATTTATTTTTTAAATTTTTTTCTTCTTTTTTAAATTTTTAATTTATTTATTTTTATTTATTTTTTATTTTTTATAAACATATAATGTATTTTTATCCCCAGGAGTACAGGTCTGTGAATTGCCAGGTTTACACACTTCACAGCACTCACCCTAGCACATACCCTTCCCAATGTCCATAACCCCACCCCCCTTCTCCCAAACCCCCTCTCCCCAGCAACCCTCAGTTTGTTTTGTGAGATTAAGAGTCACTTATGGTTTGTCTCCTTCCGGATCCCATCTTGTTTCATTTATTAATAAGAAGACCCAGAGTAGCAGCTTATAAGCATTTAGTGAAGCAGAGATCAATTTTTTATAGAAAACAATTATTCATTTAGTGAATGGAACAATGTAAAAAGAAAAAAAAATGAAGTTCAAAAGAGGAAGAATAAAGAAATATAGTTTGTTCTACATGGGGAAACATTTTCAGAACAGTGTCTTCTGGGCTATACTCGATCAGAATATAGAAACAAGCATCTACATTTTAATTTAAAAAAGTTACAGTGGTTATTTTAAAAAGGAGCTTACTGAATGGTTTCCCTAAAAGATACCAAATGAACTAAATGAACACAATTACTTCAAAAAATGTAGATGCACTGATTTTATGAAATCATGTCTTTCTTTCTCTACATGTCCCTATGACATTGCATCCCTTCTAAGTTGTAAATCTTTGAAGACCAGGAGCCATGTCTTACTTATCTGTGAATTTCCATAACATCTAGTAGAGAGCTTTCCACATAACCATGCTCAGTAAATGTTTATTGAACAAGAAAAGAAGGCTATGGGGAACTTTTGTCCTCTAAATTACGTTAAAACCAGACTGCCTGAAATCTTAAGTTCTATCCTAGGAAAAGCAATTTTAGTTTTTCTCACTGAGGGAAAAGAAGAACAATATTTCTGAGCACAAAAGTTAAGGGGCACTGCTTCAAAAACAAACTAAATCCGATTCGCATAGTATCCTTCTGCAACCAGGAATGATCTCAAGGAAACTGTCCTACTGAGAACTTGAGAACGAGCCTGAAACATTTAACGGGAAAATTTCGTTCCCTGTTATTTATGCTGTCAGGGTGGTGGGTACTGGGTGCTGCTATTTGAATCATTGTACAACGTGCAGCTGCTGACTTCCAAGCCACGGGTGTTAGAGTCATTGTTTATTGTGCTTCGCCTACAAAGATGAGTAAAACTAGTTTGCCGGAGCTCCGCAAAGAGCCTGGTGACTCAGAAACATATGCGGACTGATTCAACGTGATTGATTTTCATTTGTCAGCCCGCATTTTGTTTCCCATACAAAAACACCTTCTACTGCTCAAATGTCAGAAGGATACGGACAAATAATACAGATAGCCTGAGGGCAATATTTTAAAAAGTTACAAGTAAACCTGCTTCCTAGTAACACCCACTAGTGAATGAGAACAGGTGCAGGGATTTCACAGGGTGATTCTGACATCGTCCATCTCTGAAAAACCTCTCTATGATACAATTCGACTTATCACTAATCACCTGCTGCCTTCCCAGCAACACATCTGCAAAGTCAGAAACTTCATTGTGGGGTGGGGGTGGGGAGGCGGGGTGGGCATTCATCCTTTGACGTTATTCTGGTTTGTTTTTTATGTTATCACTCAGTTTGGATCAGTCTTGTACTTTTGGAGATCTTCTCACATGGTGTTCTGGGAGTGAATGTGAAAACGTGTAACTGCCTTGTTGAGGTAACACTTCTAAGTATGTCTGAGAAAAATTTTAAAAACTCATTTACTTGCCTAGAGTAATTGGATGTGGCTTTAATCAAACATTACAAATGCAATGAGGTTAATGAAATAATATCAACATTTTGTACTTTACAACAGCGCCAATTAACACGCAAAGGTATCTCATTGGATACATTGAGATAATGTCTTGTGCTCTTGTGGACATGATTTTTAGAAGTGAGTATCTCCAATCTGAAGTTTCACTTAAACTTTTGCCTCCAGAAATATACTGTTCATAGGATAAAATTACGTAATGTTAGACCTAGATGACCAAAACAATTCTATTTCAACAAATAAAATCTTCACCAGAAGACAAATAATGAATTCAACCAAATGGTGAAAACTCAAAATGATTTGGGTCCCATTTCATACATTTAACTGTCTCCTGGCATCTTTTGTAGAGGACTATTTTTTTAAAGTAAGCATTAGTTTATGTCCCTAATTTGCCAAAGGGGAATGAGTATTCCATACACCACTTTTCCTTTTCTTCATCTTTAAACATCCCTGAAACCTCTCCGTTCCTACGGAACACTGACTCCCCGCAGCAGAGTCGGATTACCCTTGGCGCACAGCACTGGACACATAGTGGGTATTTTAACACATTTAGGGATTGCCTAAGATGTCACTGACATCGTCACCTTCATTTTCTTTAAAAACACATTCCTTACATTTTCACACAGATTCTCGAGAGACCATGCGAATGAGTAAAATGTGAAACATTAGATTAAAAGCGACAGGATTTATTTTCTGTATCTATTGAGAAGGGGCTAAGAGACGGGAGAGGAGGAAGACCGTGAGAAGGAAGAGGCTTCTGTATTTCTCTAAAAGTAATGGACTTGGACTATAACCTCTCTATCTGCACAATGTTTGGTAAGAGGACTGAACTCTGGCTCCTAATCTGATTTCAACTCTGTCATTCCCCCTTCTCGGCTGCAGGACCCTTGAATTCTGAAAAGAAGGGTCGGGGCCAGAGGAGGTGAGCTGGGAGGCATGGAAGGTGGGAGTGGCATAAACAAAGACCCAGAAGTATAAACCTGCAGGGGGCATACCAGGATCTCTGAGCAACTATCTGGATTTTTTAAGCCGGAAACTGTCTAGACTTATCCCAGACACCTTTTCCCTCCTATAATAATATTTGCTAAATGCTTCTACATGCTAGGCATGATGCTAATTTCTTTATAGATTTAACCTATTTGATTTTACACACACACACACACACATACACACAAAACTAATGAAGAAGGCATTGATCTTAAATTCAATTTACGGAAGGGACATCTCGGTCAAGTTGTGTGCTCAGGGACTACTACGCTGGCGGACCCCCTCCCTTACTCATAAGGCAGGCACTTAAGCCCCATATTATATCGCGTATCACAGCCCGAGTGGGGTCTGGCATCACAGAGACTCTCCTCCGACGCCCACTACCATGGCTTGGGATCATACTTGCTTCAGCTCTGCCAGACCACTGGCTTGGATGCCTAATGGGATATACCATCTGACCAAAGCCGACATTTTGATTCAATCTCTCTATCTGCTCCCTGGTTTCTAAGTGGAGGGTCTCCAAGGGTGGTCTGACCATTAATCAGCATCAGCCTCACCTGGGAACTTGGAGAAACTCAAGTTCTTGGCCCCAACCCCCAACATACTAAGGAATAAAACAGCAATCTGTGTTTTCATAAGTCTTCCAGGCAATTCTGATGCACACTGAAGTCTGAGAAGCCTTTAGTTGGGCAAGAGATTTGCGGACTATTACAAGCTAGCACTGTGCGGAGGACAGTGGATGGAAGTCTAACTTTTGGAGTCAGAATGCCCAATTGGTATCTTTGCTCTGCCAATGACGGAGACTGTGGCTGAGTCACAACTGATGTTCACTTTTCTCATCTGTAAAATGGGAATGAGTTATTTCACAGATTTTATGTGAAGATTCATTCATCGCAGTGCTATACATGGTATATAACAGGTGCTCAATACATATCAGGGGTTATTGTGATTATTGTGATTATCACTCCTATAACCTCATTTCTTGTCAGGGGTTATTGTGATTATTGTGATTATCACTCCTATAACCTCATTTCTTGTCACTCCCTACACCCCTCTTTAAATATCAGCATTGTCCGATTCCCTGAATTGCTCCACACATGCCACACAGCGAGCTCCTGTCTCCGGGCTGCTGTTTCTTTATCTCGAATGTTTATGCTCCTTTCACCAGCCTTGTCTCTGCACCAGAAATATTTCTCTTTGTCATTCCAAACCGAAGCAGAGAAATCACCCCTTCTCGGAAAACTTCCAGAACTTTCTTCTCTCAAGAGATCTAATCAATCACTTCCTTTCTTTTTTCTTTCTTTCTTTCTTTTTTTTTTTTTTTTTTTTTTTTTTTGCTATTTCCAACCCTTTCATTTTTATTTTTACATTCCTGATGCCATATTATACTTTGTTTCATGTCTACATCTACTCTAGACCTTGAGCTTTCTTTCCCTGGGTTGTGTATCTTCTCACCACTGTGTCTGTCCTATCTAACATTACCAAGTAGACACTTGCTTGATAAGTTTTTAAAAACTTGAGCTGAGAAGCTGAAGCTCAGGGTGAGTGTTTGTTATGCACCACACACATGATAGAGTTCAAGCCTGGACAATAAAAGAAGGTCAGGATCTCATCTCATCTCTGTGCCCCACCGCAACCCCATGGGGCCTTGAGAAAATCACCTCTCAAACTATACTTGATCCATTTATAAAAAAGGGAATAAATGATCATAGCTGTCTTATTTACCTAAAGAGTAGGCATGAGGTTCCAGTAAAATAATGATGGTGAAGACATGATAAAATAGAAAGCCTTGAAAATTTCAGAGACCTCTTCTCTTCTCTAATAAGCAACCCTGATTATCTAACCTTCCATACACATTCTATTTTAAGAATCTCTGTACGTCACCACTGAGAGGTCGGGATTCTCCACCACCCTCGCAACTGGGAGTCCTCAGGAGGGGCATGCCGCTGGATACACGCTACCCCAAGGTGAAATTCAGGGAGTCTTGTTCTTTATCCCCCTTAGCTCCAACATTGAATCATGTTCAGTTGGAATTTGTGCTCATTCTTCCTCTGCCATACACTCCAAGTGAATTGCCCTATATAGACATTTTTTTTTCCTTATTTAATTTCATACTATTTAGTTCTGGCTACTCTTCCAGTCCAGCAAGGTCATTTAAAAACCCTGGTCATATTAGATGGGGTACGAGTTGATCTTTACGTATGAGTGCATACATATCTGTAAATGTATTTTTTCTCTCGCCATCTTGGCAATGTTATTTTGAATCTGACCCAAAAGCAAGTGCAGTTGCTTTTATTTTAAATAACAGAGGTCATGTCCAAGGTTCACACAAAATGCCAGTGTCTACATGGAGAGAGGTCATGGGATCAACTGTTTTAACAATCAACCAGTCAATTTGATGAAACAACTGCTTTTTCATATTTTTCACAGAACTGACTGGTAAGCGGCCTACAGATGTGAACTTGAAGGGGAAAACAAAGGGAAAATGTCTTGGAATAAAACCGGCTGTCACTGAACAGAAGACCTCCACAGAAAGGGAAATTGAAAGTAAAGCCTCTAGATGGTTTAATGAGGTTGCTGGTTCAGTCATATAAACAGCTTCTGTGGCTATGACAGGACACTCACAAGGACTTCTTGTTGGATGACTTACTGAATTCTCCTTCTGTTCATTGTTGTGGTGGATTTGAATTATATCATGCTCCATGTTAGGGCCTTCCACCCCAGTCATACGTAAGTCTCTGATAATCCACGTCTAGAAGGTTTCAAGACTGGGGCAATATTGTTACAATATATTTTCCTTAAATTCAGTTAAAATGGATGATTGATCCTTTATGAATGACATGTTGCACAGATGTCATCGAACTTTCACTTGGAATGAGATTAACTGAGTTAGAACGCAACACATTGGAGTATTCCTTCAAGCCACACCTCACATGTGCAGATAATTTTGGAAATGCTGATTAATAAAAATGCAGCCTTCGGTCGTATTTTAAATAAGCTGTTTAAAATATTTTAAAATGTTTAGAAAAATAAACTGCTTTATGTTGTATTTCATCTGTAATGGGAGGTGTGGGAAAGTATGTCTGCCTAAAACCAACTTTTGCACATTCATTTCTTTCTCACAGAAGTGGAAAATATTTGTTTGATATAGGCATGAGTTAGTAATTCCTTTAATCATTATCATCATAAAGTGGGAGTAATATTCTAGGTAGGGTGAAGAAAAATTCGGGGCAGAGGAAGCATTGGCTGACTGTATTGTAAAGGTACTTATAAAGGGAGGATATTGCATCTGGGCAATAAAGGAAAAAATACCATCTAGTTGTGGATAGTAAAAACAGTACTCAGACAGTAATGGCCGACTGGAACCCTAAGGCTTTCTGGAATTGAGCAATTTTAGTGATAAATGCCTTTCGGACAAGGGTGAAAAAGTCTCTGGTGTTCTTTACACCTGCATAGGACCACTCACGTGGTTTCTTTCAGAGAGAAGGAAATATCAAGGTCCAGTTAAATGTTCGAAATAGTCGTGCTATTTCTATTATTTTCTGAAAGCCAAAATGTAATACTCTCTTCACTCCTCTTCAATTAGACCACTTCTCAGTCCCAGCCAACTATGGGATTTGACTTGCAAAATATTTTTCAAATTCATCATCCCTTTTCTCTCTTCCATCTGGGTAGGAAATTTTACACACGAACTTTTTGCATTTAAGCAGAACGTGCTTATCTTGGACACAGTCTACGTTCCTTCTCCCATAAGCTGAAGGAATGTATACTTACACACATATATCATTTGCCATGAAAAATAAATAAAAGGGATTGAAAGATATATCCAAAATGTCTTCCAGCTCACAGTATAGCTTTTAGGATGTCCCAATTTCCATAGACCCTCTGCACACAATGTAGTATTTCTCTTTGTGGACAACTGACATAATCACTTGAATAATCAAGGTGAAGCCTCCTTTTCAGAAAACAAAGTCAATGAAAATTTCAGAATGTTGGGATTAAGGATGCTTCCATACAACTGAACAATTTAGACTGACCTGAGTAATGGTACTATCTCCATCTAGCACTTTACAGTTTATAGAACACCTTGGTTCTTCATGACAATACTTTGTAGAGAGGAAAAAAAAAACCACTAAGATAACTTACATTATCTTTACAGTCTAGAGTTATTCTATTTTTATGAGTCCCTGGCTGGTTATTTGAACTACAAAGTAGAACACATCATAGTAAAGATTGCAAAGATAGAGGCAAGACAGAGAAACAACTTGACAGATTACAAACACACAAATGATAGACATCGATTGTATAGGGTTGTTTGGGCAGAAATATTTTCTCTACATTTTTTATTATTGTCATTTTGAAAGTTTTGTAATTGCTCTCTATAAGAAAATACTCTCATCAAAACATCCTGATGAGTTATCAATCAATGACTTCTGGTCAAATTCATCAGCATGAATTGTAGCTATTAATAGCTTATGTGGCATCTGAATTATCTTTAATACTCTTTAAAAAAAAAAAGTCACTACTCGCCTTTGGATACTTGGGGCCAATAAGATATTTTATTTTAGGAAAAAAGTGTCACGAGGAAGCCAACAAATGTCACTGACTTCTGGTAGTTAAGGGCTATGACCAACATAGGTCTACCATGTTGCTTTGGCAAGGACATCCCTAGTGAAGTTTTTCCTCTCCTGACCTGTAGTTTGATTGGTTTGTTTTAGCATAGTTACAGAACCAGTTAAATTTCAGTTAAAAAAATGTTTTTGACCAATTAAAAGTGATTAACAGTATCACTTTTTTTAGAAAGAAGGGATAAATATTGGATATTCTTTGGAACAAATTTTATAAGAACAAGAGAAAGTACCATAGGGATTATTATATTAGAATTATTTATTATTTATAGTTTGTATTCTTTAGAAGGAGAGAAAAAAAGAGAAAGTGTGTGTGTGTATGTGTGCATGTGTGTGTGTGTATAGTAAAGCAGTTAATTTACAGATCATACAGTTGAGATATGTTTCTGGAGTGTATTAGCCTAGAAATAAGATTTTAGGAGGAAACGGGTTTAATTTCACAGGTATAAATAGAATGTCTAAATCTATGATATAGCGTGGCAGTAAGCCGTAGGTGGGTGTAGCTGAGAGCTACACCTGGCACTTTTTATAGACATAGGTATTTAGAACAATGAGATACAATTTTGGAAAGGAAATTGATTAGACATGATCATGATACACCTGAGTGATTTGCCAGGTAGAACTCTGTCTTCCAAGTCAAACCAGCTGGGAGATTCAGACAATGATTTGTGTATCAAGTTTTATCCTGCATGAACCCTACTTTGAACTAACTACATAAATAATGCAGAAGTGAATGTTTAAATTATCTAGACAAATTCCCACTTTATTTTCAACATAGAGACTTGGACTTATGTATTATTTATATTACTATAACATATATGCAGTTTAGTATGATTCAGTCCCAATAATATACTTGATCAAATGTTTTAATTTGTGATACTTTAAGAAGTTATACCAGTTTTAAAGTGAATTAAAGCAGTATCTTACATACTTATATATATTTATAGAGGAGGAAGATAAGTTGTTTTCAGAATGATTTAGCCTAGATAAAAATAGCTTGAAAAACTATCATCTTAATTGAATTTCCATCTAGAACAGTAAATCAAACCATATAAATATTTGAGAGGCTATCAAACATATGTGTTACTCATTTGTACTCATTTGATTTTAGAAATTTGCCTGTTTTAAGGATCTCTATGTAAAAGTAAACATAAATTTATTTTAAACTGATTGTGTTAGAAGGAAGGTTTATAATTTACTACTGAGAAGTATTGTGATACCAAAGAGATTATTGTATTATCATTGTATTACCATGATTTACAGCTCTTATTGGTAGGCAGTGCTAACCCAAATTGTGTTTTCTCTTTTTTGTTATATTTAAAACCTTCCTGGAAGTTTGTCATCCAAATGGCATAAGAGATGTGATTTTGATAAAATCAGACATAGGTATCATCAAGACAATTAAGCAGATATAGTCTCTAGTACAAGCATATGTAAAACAATTTTAAAAAGTATTTTAGTAAGTAACGTTTTTCTTAATAAATTATTAAGTAATTATTAAATGGTACTTTTATTTGAAACCTGAACTATGCATTTTGTTTCAGGGCCAAGTCATTTTGTAAAATGAGTTATATCTGGGACTCTATTTTCTTTTAGTAACTATATGCCCATCAATGAATTTGGTACTGGAATTGCAGTAAGAGCAAAACAGTCATGCTCCTTCCTTGGAACTCACAGACTAGAGGGAGAGACAGGCATAAAAAGGCTTCCTTTACAGTCTTTATGTATGCCAAATTCTTCCCCGCCTTGAGATTTTTTCAATACTGTTACCTCTGCTATAAATGTGTTTTCTCTTTAACATATACCCCCTCATCCTAGTCCTATATATATAATCTCAGCATTAATGCTATTTTCTCAGAAAGGTCCTTCCTGATTCCTTAAAGCAGGCCTCCCCACAAATCCCTTTTTCTCTCTCACTAAACTCTTGCTTTAAAGGTTATTATAATTCAAGATTTCTATTTGTTTTGGTATATTTGTCTATTTTCTGTCTTCCCCATTAGATTATAAGGGTAGAAATCATAAGGGTCTAGAATGTGTCTGTTTTGTTCACCAGGGTTTACTATCATCTTATAGTGTACCTAGCACATAGTAGGTGCTCAATAAATGTGTTGATGTAGGCATACAATAATGCTGAAAATAACATGACTCTAAGATTGAGATAAATTCTCCCAGGGAAATCTGGTGCCAGGGAGCCATATGGAAGGGAAATTGACTGAGATAATCCGAGACTGTTCTGCAGAGTAAATGAGTGGGAGAAGGGAAAAGTGCAGAAGAGATCATATGTGCAAATTCCTATATGGGAAAAAGTACAGTCTGTTTAAGGTGCTAAAAAAAGACTAATGAGTCTGCATCTCAGGAGAAGGAAGATAGGAGTGTGCAGTGGGGCCCCAGGACTAGGCAGGGGCCAGATCACAAAAGGTCTCATTGATCATTTAAGTGTCTCCACTACTCAAAGAAAAGTGACAATGGTTTTAAACAGGGAGAAACACAACCCCATTCGAACTTTTATAGAAGCACTCCAAGCGCAGCATGGAAATTGATAGTTTGGAGAGAATATGAGTAGAAGAAACTGGAACAATGAGAAGGCTGGCTTGTCATTTAGCTAACAGAAAGGGATGTCTTACGCTATGGGAGAAGCACTGGACATGGTGATAGGAGATGCATTTAAGATAGGCAGACTAGTGGAAGAGAATTAGAGTGGAAGAAAGCCAACTCTAAGAGTTTGTTTGAGACAAGCTATGTTTTAGGTACATATAGGAGATACCCCCATAGAGATGGAGAGGGGTTAGCTGCATAGACGAATCAGAGAGTGAGAAGTCAGAACTGGAGACGAAGTCTGTGAATCACGGATGTTAGGTGGTAAGGAAAACAATGGACATAGATTGGTTCACTTACGAAGGGACGATCCGGTAGGGGAAGAATGCTAATACCACCTATGAATGGAAGACAACCAGGAGAGTGGCTTGTGTTACTGGATCCAAGGCAAAAAAAAAAAAAAAAAAAAAAAAAAAAAAAAAGCATTTCAGTAAGAAAGGAAGGGTCAATAAGACCGGTCACATGCAATGAATATTAAAACATGCCTCTCAGATTTTTGTAAGGGAAGAGATGATCTATTCTAATCCCTATTTTAAAGGTGAAAAAAACAAGATGAAGAAAGAACCAGGCACACTTCCAAGGTTACGGTCATCCACAGCGTCTAAAATAGAGGCCAGTTTTGCAACCATTAGTTATTTTTCCCCTTCTCTACTGTTCATCTCTCATGTTATATATTGTTTGTGAATTTGTCTTTATAGAGATCCATTGCCCATCGCGATGCAGGCCAGCATGCATTTCATTGCAATATGCATTCCTTCAGAATTGCAAGTCCACTTTAACACACGCCTTGAAGCTCGAAACTACCTTGAAAAGATAGTGCCTAGCACTTAAACTGTAGAAAAAGAAAATGCCCTCCCTCCCCGCTCCAAGCCTCACAGAACACTTTAGGAGAGTTCATTAGTGATGGGTTTATTGGAGAACACGTTGAAAATGGGTCAATGGATGAGGAAGAAACTTGATTTATGATGTAACACTGCTGTTGCTTATGTCCTCACATCTAAGATATTTTTCTGCATAAGACATTTCCCTATTTCCCACAGGGACTTTTATTATCAAACCTGCCAATTTAACCCAACTCAAGCTGAAGCAGTTAATGTGGAATCTGAAATCACTGAGTGGGAGAAGTCAACCGTATTTCTTCACCAACTCTATCTTCATTGTGCATGCAAAAAAAAAAAAATTATTTTCAGAGAAAAATGTTTACCCACTCTGCTACAACTGTAAAATGATGATAACAATTTTCATGGGACACAGGAAAATCAGGCTTGCTAGTCCACGGCCACACATAAGAGAAATATTATCCTCATGGCCTTTGCAAGACGTGGAACATGCATGAGCCATGTGTCTTTTTGCAATGCCCATCAAAGTGCCTGGCATCGTGAACACTTAATTCACAGTCTGTGAAAAAGATAATAAAATAGATCGTCACCCTTAAAACCCTACACTCCCTTTAATTCAGTCTTGCCTTCTATCTAATGAGCGTGTATTTTCCAAATTGTGACAGATAGAGCTAATCATAAGAAAAGTTTGTAAATCATATTAGCGGGGGAAAAATTTAAGTACATTGCTAAGTTCTGAAACAATAGAAGGGGCCGTATAAAACATTCATATTTATTACCACCTGGAAGCTACAATTCTTCCAATATAACTCATTTTCCAAACTGCGAGGAAATGGTTCACATTATAAAATATGAATGATGACTTTAAAAAAAGCTCTGTCTTCCATATGAAGTATAAGTCTTATATCTTATGTATCCAAAAGGGCATTCTATCTGCTTGTTGATTTGATAATATTTCTGGAAAATAAGTCCTTTTCAAACAAACCTAGATTCAGGCCAATGTAGCCAAACAGACAGGCCCAGGCATGCTTTTCGGTGGGTAATTCACATGAGAGGTCTTTAAGGACCCTAAGTCATTATCATCAAATAGCTTTGATTTGAGCACCTTTTGTGTCTAAAACACTGAACCAGGTGCTGGAGGTGATTTATGGAGCAGTGTGAAAGATACCAAATCTGTTCTTAATTCAATTTTGGAGTAAAAAAATATATATGTGTGATAAAAATTTGGGAAAATGTGATGACTATACAAAATACATATAAAGGGTCCCTTTTGTATATTTTGATATGATTTCTGGTAATCAGATTTTAGCAAAAGCATGAAAGTTTGGAAACAGAGTGCTCTTCTAAACATGGTCCAAAAGCACTAATAGAGCATGCATATTGACATGCTGAATATCGTAATGTTTACTCAGAATAAGCTGGTCCAAGAAAATCATCAGTGGCCTCAACTGCTCATTTTTCCAAATCAGCATTTCTAAGATTATTTTCTGGGGAACACTAAACAGAAGGCTTGAGGAACAAAAAGTTACATGTTCATGTAATTTTATGAAATGTTGCCTGCTGAACTATCTTCTTGGAATTTCACAATGTGACTTAATAAGGTGTCTGAGAAGTCCTGCACAAAAGGAACCCAACTGATTGTGTCTAACTCAGCATTTCCCAAACTTAATTAAACACTGAAGAGTTTTTGTTTTTGTTTTTGTTTTTTTGCATTGGCCATTTACTAACATCCGGATGAACTCCAGTTTTAAAAGCGCGGCTAGATACATTGCTAAGATGATTACTGTTGTGAAATATCTATTTTGTGCTGGGTAAACACTGTGGTACCCCAGGTGCAGGTTTTGATTTACAAGGCTGGAAGCATAATCATAGGTAATGTGTGATCTCTTTGCTATAATTCTAACACACACACACACACACACACACATACCATGTGTCTTTTCCAAAGTGGCTAACACCTCTTTGGTCAAAATTTCCCTACAGAAATTCCTGTAATCTAGGAGACTTTGAATCCAGATTGAACTTGATTAACAGGGGCTATACATGTTAAAAAATCATAATAGAAAGCAACGATAGATTCATTTTACTCTTCTTCTAATTTCTTCCATTTCAAAGGAATTGTGAGTAGCAAACTGCTTCCTTGAAATAGTATGTTCTGGAAGTCTTTATTGTAAAATGAGATCATTGCTAGTTCTTTGCAGGCACTGATTTCTTTGCAACCACTTTCTTTTCCCACCTCTAAATACTGTGTTAGGTACAATGCAGATGCTCAATACATTATTACTACATTGATGAAATTGTATGAAATTTCCATAATTCTTGTCAACAATAATTCATACTTATTGAACTGCCTGCTTTTATGTGACATTTTACTCTACTCTTAGATATATAGGTTTAAAAAAAATAAAATAAAATAGACTGTGACCATCGTTAAATCTCCACTGACACATTGTTATCACCCAAATTCCATCCCCGACATTAGGCTTCACTCTTTGCATCGTGCATCCTATGGGTTTGGACAAATGTATAATGCCATCTGTCCACATGTTAGCATCATACAGGGTAGTTTCACTGTCCTAAAAATCCTCAGCACTCTTCCTTTCTTCTCCACTGCCCTCTGGCAACCACCGACCTTCTTCCTGTAGTTTTGTCTTCTCCGGAATGTCATAGGTTGGAACCTTAGTAATGGGTATTTAAGGTTCCTCCATCTCTTTTCATGGTTTGATGGCCCATTTATTTTTAGCACTGAAATATCCCTTGTCTGGACGTACCACGATTGACGTATCCATTCACCTACAGAAGAACATCTTCATTGCTTCCAGGTGTTGGTAAAAATGAATAAAGCTTCTGTAAGTATCTGTGCACAAGGTTTTGTGTAGACATAAATTTTCAGCCCCTTTGGATCAGTACTAAGGAGAGTGATTGCTGCATGTATGGTGAGAGTATGTTTAGTTTTGTAAGCAATGGCCAGACTGCCCTCCCAAGTTGCTGTAATTTTACCTCTCTATCCGTAATGACTGAGAATTCCTGTTGCTCCCTACTAGTTATGAGCATTTGATGTTATCAGTGTTCAAAACTTTGACCATTTTAAGAGGTACGCAGTGGTCTATCATTATTGTTTTAATTGTATGTCCCTGTAGTCTTATGATGTGGAATAGATATATAGGTCTGTAAATCAATGACAGTCCTCTTATAATATTATAATATATATTGAGGTAGTGATTTGGGTCACTGGACTGAGAAATGATCATCGTATATGGAAAGATCCATATCCCAATGGAAACATGGTTATGGCATGGTGGAAAACAGATGCAGTCTTTTACACTGAGAGAGTAGGGGTATATAGCTTAAGGAAGGGGATTTCATGAGCTTGTCATATATGCCAGATTTCTACTAAGAATGTATTAATGCTCACTCTGTGCCATCTAAGACTGTGCCCTGGCTTCTAGTTCTAGCTCCCCGCCCCTTACTTTTAGAATATTTCCTTGAGCTATGATATTCTTTTCTGCGGTATGGAGACTTTATCATCTACCCCTTTGTTTATGTGTTGCTCAAAATAAGCCAACACAGCTAACACAGATGTCAGAAGCAGCTTCAGAAAGAATGGGCGTCAGACCTGAGTTGGAGGGAGAACCCATCACTTGTGAACCGGTGGCAAGGACAAAGTACTTAGTGATTTCGTATAAAATGAGGATCGTACTTACCATGTAATTTGTTTTGAAGAGAGTTTAAATTATATGCAAAGAACTAACACATTTCCTGCCACATAAAAGGGGAAATTATTGCTAGGACCCATAATACATGGGAAAGCACTTTTGTTTACTGAGCTAGAAATAAAATAAAATCAGCAACAATCATTATGATAACACACCCTGATGTTAGAACAGTCTCCCCTTTATCTGAGTAGCCTTTTATGCACTTTGACAGGGGGAAGAAAGTTGCATTTGAATCCTGCCTGGTTGCTTAGTCATCATGGGATCTTGGTTATTCTCACCCAGCAGTTTCCTTGGATAATAAAGGGAGTTAGTATCACTTCATTTGCAGGAGTCCTTGCAGGATTAAATGAGATGATATTTGAAAAATCCTTGGCACTATGCTAGGCTGGCAGAAGGGGCCTAATAAGTGTTAACTTCCTTCTTTTTGTCTTGGAAACTGGTATTAGTACCATCCATAGAGATAACAAAGCCAATCTTCCATTTTAGAGCATCTACCACGTACTCAATCTCACTTAAAAATCAGAGCGGATTTTCTATTTTCTCCACTTCACAGGGGAGGGGGTGGAAGCAAAGCTCAGAGCTAAGATTAAAGACATGATCAAGAATGAGAGCCTAGTGGTGCCTGGGTGGCTCAGTGGGTTAAAGCCTCTGCCTTCAGCTCAGGTCATGATCCTGTGGTCCTGGGATCCAGCCCCACATCGGGCTCTCTGCTCAGCAGGGAGCCTGCTTCCTCCTCTCTCTCTCTGCCTGCCTCTCTGCCTACTTGTGACCTCTGTCTGTCAAATAAATAAATAAGATCTAAAAAAAAAATCCGAGGTATTATTTAAAAGAAATATATTTTGGAATTCTGCAACTTAAGTAAAGCCTAAGAAGTTTCAAGGGATATCTTTTTATGAAGAAGAACAACCCCAAATCCAAAAACGTATTCCATCTTAGGGCACAATCCTTCACATGTGCCAGAGACAAATCTGAACTGCCTCCCTGGGCCAGACCAAAGAAAGACTGTCCAAGACACCAGCGGACGAGAGAATATCAGAGAGAATCGCATCAATGTGTGAACCAGAACTACCAGGTGTGAGGTCCCTTTTCTCATTGCGGGGGATGCAAAGATGAAAGAGGTAAAGTTTCCTTCCTAAGAATAACCGGCTGGCTGAGAAAGACGGACAGCCAGGGACTAAGCTGCCATGCGGTAAGTACTCTCTGCCTCCGTGCAAAGGGCCATTGCGAGAAACAAAATCAGGTTTGCTGAGCACCAGGCAGTAAGTTTTGCATCGTTTCCCTTATTGCATTCCTCTGCTGACTCTGAGAGGCGGGGATTATTGTTCGGGCAGGTGATGGAAAGGCAGAAAGGTGAAAAAACTTGCCCCAAATCATGCAGGTGGAGGGCGTTCACACCAGCAGTTATGGAGGGCTGCTCAGTCCCAAGATTACACGCCTCCATGTGCAGCGAAGAGACCTGCGTGACCTCCCACCAGGTCGTTGGTTCTCCACCCCTCGGTGCTGGGAAATACAGCTCGGCCACGGCCACCTTAGAAGGAGGATGTGGAACATCGTTCTCACGTTACTTTCTCTGTACTTAGTAAGTGCATCAACTCACTCACGACACACTCCAGTAATAGCTGTCCTCATGGCTATCACCAAAGGCAAAGTGATTACAATTTTTGGAAAATATGAAGTAACATGTTAAGGAGTCTAATTTACTCTAGCTAATATTAGGCAACCCTAGAACCAACCTTAGTTCCAACCCCCTACATTCACGGAGAACCTTACCCACCCGTGTTGGAAGATCATTTTCTATAAATTATGTACAACACAAGTAGCAGTGTATAATACCACTACTTAAATAAATATGTATTATTTATAGTGTCACAGGTGAGGTATTGAAAGAAATGATATAATTTGCCAAGAATCCTATTTTGAAAATAACTTGTCCAGAGTGCTGAACCCTGTGCAATGCTGGCTTTTTTTCCCCTTCTGTTTAGATTTTTTAGTAATAAATGTGGGTTATAATAAAATATTTCAAATAAACACTGCATTATTAATGTACCTTGTACTTGCCCTAGGGCAGCAGAGGCATAAATGGTTCATTTAAATTCTGGGCTCTTCCTGCAACACACACAGTACTTCTAATCGTTCTCTATGGGAAGACTGTACCTTTATTGTTTCCACTCCCACGGGCTACACGCTGATGGGCCACCTAAAGCATAAATCTTTTGCCTCCTACTTCGGTGCCAGGTATCTATGGCAAAACTAATCATATTTAGTTTTGCTTGTGTTTCCAAAAGAAAACACATACAGGTGAATTTCTTCTCTAGTTCCATAATCTTCCTTGTCTTTTTTTTTTTTCTTTTTCCTTTCATGGGGTGAAAAACAGTCCATTTTAAGTGGCGACAAAATGCATGGCTCTTAAATTGTGTGATAGATTGTATCAAGGCCAAGAGAAAATTAATAGAACAACATCGCTTTGTACTTTGGGACATTAATAAGCTAGAATTACCAAAGAAAACTTGATAACAAACTGGTCACTCCTGGCGATTGCTCTCTACCACGATGGGACTTAGGGACAGGCCACTTTTACCTTCCCATTTTTCAAATTCATATATATTACATTATGCAGTTTCCATTAAATATTACCTCGTGGTTAATTAAAATTATGAAATGGGCATTCATTCCAAAGTATTAATCAATATTTGCGATCCATTTACCTTGAGTGTAGAGGTCAATTTCTAGAAGTCGTATTACAAGCTGTTTATCGTCTACATTTTTCTTGGCTAGGAGATACTTTTGGGTAAGCTATGAAAAGCAAACTTCATATCTAAAATCAGAAATTTTAAGCTGCTTCTCCACAGAATACTCATAAAATGATTCTTATTAATAGCTTTCTAATAAAGCCATCCTTAACACTCCCTTTAATGCAGGCTTCCAACTTAATGAGGCTCTGTCGAAAGACTTCGGCAGATAGATGCAGACTCAAGTTCTTTCTAGAGTTTGTATCAAATAAGAATGTCAACACAGTCATAACATTCTCGGACGGAGTGGGCTTTGTCTGTGGTCTCCAAAGTGAAGGCGAGATGAGTCCGCTGAACAGCCATCCCGCCATGGCAAGCACGGCACAGACGTTTTTCCGGGTTTGCACGTCAGAATAGGAGCCCAAGCTCTTAGAGAGGTTCCTCATTAGCAGGTGAGGGTACCTGACCCAGCTTGAGTGATTCTCAAATCTGAGCGGAGAGACGTGGGGAAACATGGAACAGGGGAGCAGACGATGGGAGGGAACTGGCAGAAGTGAATGAAAAAGATTTATTTCACCTCCCCATGATTCCTGAGAGGATTCTCTCCAAGTTATTACCCCTCAAAGGGTGTGTGGATTAGAGATACATTTTTGATCTCCTTAAGAAGTAGGGAATTTAGACTACTGATTTGGAATGGACGGTCTCTAGAGCCAAACAGCCTTGGGACAACTCCCAAGAAATCATGAAGTAGCACAGGACCTTGAACAAGTTACTTAACCTCTCTGAGAATCCCTTCATCAAATAAAGGGGGATGATAATTATATTATCTCTCAGGGTTATGGTGATGATTAGATTCATTAGTAGGTGAAGAGTTTAGAGCAGTGTCCAGCATTTGATGGGTCTCCAATAAACCTAAGCTATTATTATTATAAAATATCCTTGGCAATATGAGGGATTTAAGCCTTTGCTGCCTGAACAGGGCTAGATTTTCACTGGCAGGATCTTCCCCAGGTATCCTCTTCATTGTTGATGTGCTGTAAATCGTGAGGAGGTCCAATTACTCATCATTTGGTGGTATTTTGAGCAGAACACTTCCTTAGGCAATGGGTTCCTTCATTCTTTCCTTCCTTGCTTCCTTGCTTTCTTCCTTTCTCTTCCTTCCTCTCTTCCATATTCTTCCCCATCTATTATCTATCTTATCTTATCTTATCTTATCTTATCTTATCTATCTATCTGTCTATCTACCATTATGTTCTTAAAGACCTTCCTATCACGGAGAAGAGACAAAAGAAAAAAAATATCGAATTATTAAAGTGTAAGTCGAGTTTAATTTTCTGATAGTATGAGAGTTGAAGTCTTTGGCTGACAGATAGGTAGGGGGAAAGATAGGGCATTTGAGGGAGAAGGGACAGAAAGAGAAGTGGCAGGGAGTCGGAAGTGCTATGGGTTGGTAAGTGTTCCCCAAAATCCATCTATCAAAGTTATTATCCCTAATATGTCAGAATGTGAGCTTACGTGCACGTCAAGTTGCTGAGATACAATGAATTCGGATGAGCTTATACTGATGTAGGTGGGCCCCTTATCCAATGTAACTGGTGTCCTTAAAAAAATGGAGACATTTGGACACAGAGACACTGGCATGGGAAGACTGGAATTCTGCCTCCACAGTCCAAGGAACTACTAGTAGGAACCTGGAGTAGAGCCTTCTTAGGCACCTTCAGAGGGAGCTTTCCTCCATTGATACCTTGATCTTGAACCTCTGACTTCCAGGACTGGGAAAGGACATATCTCTGTTGGTTAATCCACTCAGTGTGTGATCCGTAGCTATGCAGCCCCAGCAAACTAATACAGGAAAAAAGATCGAGCATGCAGAAGATTCATCTAATTTCAGATTAATGGAATTAGGGAAAAAGTAAGCCTTGTAAGCTTAGAAACAACTACAGAGAGAGGAGGGGGGAATAAAGAGACAGAACTGTGGACTTCGTGTGTGTGTGTGTGTGTGTGTGTATGCACATGTATATTCAACAACTATTTGAACATCCACTACCTATATGCAGGGCATGACTATAGACACTTGAGACGCATCAGGACCAAAACAAAATTATTATATATATAAAAATTGTCTTTGGGGTGCCTATGTTCTGGTTTGTATGCACACATACATATAGAGTAAAAATATTTCTTCAGATGAAATATTAAGTAGAATATATTAAAATATATATAAAATATATAGGAAATATAAGACTGACAAAAGTAAAATTGGTCTGTAGAAGAGGTGAGTGGTGAGTGTGGAGAGGGGATGGTTGGTTACTATTTAGCCTGCATATCTCTCATCTCAGCACCCCAGTGACAAGTTCTCAGACTCTTTCCAGATTTGTAGAACTCTCTCTGAAGAAGACTGACTGTGAGCCATTGTCATAAACCAAGAGCAGAGGTGGCAGATCCTTAAACAGAGGAGGGACCTCATGAAAAGACTAGTTTAGGAGACCCATCTGGTAATGACATGCAGGATGGAACAGGATGAAATGAAATAAAGAAAAAGACAAAATAAGAGGCTGAAAGTAAGTAAATAATAATAATAATAATAATAATAATAATGGATGGCCACAGCCATAGTGATTTCTTGATGGGACATTTTGGGAAGTAAAACTTACAGAGAAGAATGTAGGATTTAGGAAGAAACAGACTTCCCAGAATTTGTTCTACAGAAGTGTGTAAAGATGCGTGGGTGCGAATGTACATTATATGATTCTTTTGTACCAATAAATATTTCAGCCTCTGTCAGAATATGCCATTATGGCTGTATCTGTTCAGGAGGATATTGTGTGGTCATGAGAAGGAATGAGGTAGACCTTTACATACTGATCTGGAAAGTTCTCTCTATAGCTACATGAAGGAACTAGTGTGGAAGTAGTGGGTGTGGCCAGGGCAGAGAGTGGGAGCAGGTCCATGCTAGGGCAGGCACTGAGGAAATGCATTCTCTGCACTTGTTCAAAAACAGTTACAAAGGAGACTCTATCCAGTGTGCATTTCATTACCGCTATGCACCAGCATTTCTTTTCTTTTCTTTTTTTTTTTTAAAGAATTTATTTATTTATTTGACAGAGAGAGAGATCACAAGTAGGCAGAGAGGCAGACAAAGAAAGAGAGGAGCAGAGAGCCTGATGCGGGACTCGATCCCAGGACCCTGGGATCATGACCTGAGCCGAAGGCAGTGGCTTAACCCACTGAGCCACTCAGGCGCCCAAGGCACTTCTTAAACAACAGTGATAAAACAACATTTCTCCCTGAAAAAAAAAAAAATTATGTTGGTCTAAGATTGAAATAATGGCTGTAGTTACAGTTGAGTTTTAATAATCTATATGCAAACTTCCAAAGAGTACATTTTTATTTCATACTCCTTAATAAATCTTGTGTTCTCTTTAGAAATTAACTCAGAGAACTTCCAATGATGGAGCTGACCCTGGCTCACCGTCGCAGGTTCAGGGTGAGAGTAAGGATTTCAATTCTGTTTTTTAATCTTTTCAATCACTGTGCAGTCATAGTTTATTTTGCATCTACTGCTTAAGTATAGGAAGTGGAGGCACAAACGGCTTTCAGGGAAAGCTTGAACACTTCAGAACCACTACGGATTTTGAAAGTTCTTACGAAATAGAGTCAAAATTTACAATGTATTTTCTGATGAGGATATTTTAGTGGCTAATTTTTGACTACCTATGTAGTAGGAAGATGCTAAAATCTATCCCAAAAGAAAATAAGAAGACACGGAAAAGATCGCAAATTCTGGAATTTTTGTGAAATGTAATTTTTGGATCTCTGCTGGACCCCCTCTATTTAAGATTTTTGTTAATTTGTGTATCAATTGTCTTCTGTGAAGGAGCGTTCTCAAGATTAAAAGTAATAAGAAGTGTACCTCAGGCAACAGGAAGTGAAGATAGTTTGATAAGTCTGAGTATGCTTTTGATGAAACCTAGCAAGGCAGGTAAGTTCACAGAAGCTAATGCTGGAAATAGAACTGTTTGCTACTGTGACAGATCAATACATAGGTATAAGCTTTTTTTTTTTTTTTTTAAAGAACATATATGGGGTTAAAATATTAATTCACTACTTTCCTCTTATGTACCATAGTATTTATCATACTTATTTTTAGACTTTTACTGCCATAGTTAATATATGTACACACACATATATATGAAGTTTAATATGCAAAGTTTAACATACATTTTCACCTCTTGTATTTCTTTCTTAGACATTACTATTATTTTTAATTTTATGCTTATTATGAATAATTAAGGAGGATGTTTAAAAATTATCCTCAGGTGTCCAACGTGCTGGGTTTCCATGTCCCTCTGCAGAGAAGTGCATATATAAATAAGGACTTCATCCATCAGCAAATATACATGCATGCGATATATACATTTGCATTATATGTATAAATGCACACACGTAATTTGTATTGATGTTCAAATATACGTTGAACATTTTGGATGACTGCGTCAGAATATGTTTTTCTTGGGGAATGGAATTAGGAGAAAAAGACAAACTTTCAATTTTCACTTTATATCTTCTGTTCTATTTGCATTTTTTAAAGATTTGATTTATTTATTTAACAGAGAAAGAGGGAGTGCACAAGCAGGGGGAGTGGCAGGTAGAGGGAGAAGCAGACTTCCCGCTGAGCGGGGAGCCTACGGGCTCCATCCCAGGACCTTGAGATCACGACTGAGTGGAAGGCAGACGTTTAACCAACTGAAACACCTAGGAGCCCCAGGGACAGACTAGCTTTTCAACTCTTCTACTTTAATGTTAAACAATATTTATATATTATTTTGGTAACATTTCCAAGACTAGTTTAATTTTTAAGAGAAAATGAACTAACATTTAAGGGCTATAATGTCCCAGGCATTTGTTTTTGGAAGTTTACAAAGGAGACCACGTTGTACTGCCTATAAATATAGGTTGTGGGATCCCTCCAGGAGAGTCTGGAACTTGACCTGGCCAGCTGTTAGGACGTGCTGGATGCTGCCTCACCTGAGCTGCACTGTGGGCTTCAGGGAAATATGAGTAAGAGAAGTACCTACCTACAGAGAGGACCTGAATATGAAATGAGTTAACCTCTGTCCGATACCTGGAACGGTCCTGGCACTCTCAATGTTACCTACTAGTAGAATTATCTCACTTTAAAAAAAAGAAAAATAATAATAATGAAGGTCCCTTGGGGATAAAAATACATTATATGTTTATTTAAAAAAATAAATAAATTAAAAAAATATATAATGCAGGTCCTTGGGACACCATAAGAATTACAAGTAGACCAACAGCTTAGAGGGTAAGCAACTTACATCACCCCGGGGTCCTTCCTGTTTCTCTAGCAGAAGTAGGAGGTTGAGAGCAAAAGAGGGAATGGCAGGTGGTAACTGTGTAGGCGGCATGTGGAAAGAGAAGTTCCAGAGGGCACCACTGATGTGACCGGCAACGGGGTCTTGTAGGGAGGCTGAAAACTCAGTTTCAGCCCTGGAGCTGTTGAAGCCCTGTACTAGCATGGCGTGGCCAAGCATAGAAGCTGAGGGGTAAACTTGAGCCTCTGTAGAGACATCTATGATGGTAACGGTGATACCTAGTACAGGTTATCACTCTAGGTACTTTTCATGTTTAGTTCATGGAAACTTCACCCCAGTAGTCTTCTAGAGTAGGCACCATTATTATCCCTGATAAAAGATGAAGAAACCAGGGTACAGAAATAGCAAGAAACTTGTCCCAGTGGTTCAACTCATCAGATATCATTCTCTTAACCGGCACCCTAAATTAGCTAAGATATATCAAGGGATTATGATATTATTCAAAGAGTGAAAAATGCCATCTCCCTGAAAATTGAAGTCATTAAGGAGAATGGTGGTGGGAAAGAATGAGACACTGAAATTATCAGGAAAGATAAGAATTGCTAGGGGAGGCAGAAGGTGGCAGTGAAAACTGAATTTTCAATTTTCCATGAAATTGAAAGGAAATCAAATCCTGGAAACTGGGGCAGGCCAGTCTGTCAAAGACTGTGGCAGTTGTGAGTCATGGGGATCAAGGAAGATCTGACACTCCCTCTCTTGCACATTTCTTCCCAGCCTGCATCCCCTGCCCTCAGAGGGAATGTTGGAGTCAAACTTCACTCTACAAATGTTGTCGCTTAATTTTGAAGGACATTCTGCCCATCTTTGCTTGCTCAAATCACATGGCACTTTGAGGCTAAGATAAATTTATGGTCCGCAAAACTTTTCTCAGTACCCCTATTTAGAATTAACTTTCCCAACTCTGAGTTCCCCAAACTCTATTTTATACTATTCCCCCCCAGCCCAAAACTGTAAGTTCATTGATGAGAATGGACACAAGGGACATGAGGTGGCCAGGAGAGATCAAGGATGAAGGAGTGGAGAGAAGGGGAGAAAAAATTTGAGGAAAATATTGGAGAGTCTTCAATTATTTATGCTATAATTTTGATGAATTTTTAACACCATTATGTTAGAATGCATGATTGCCCCAAACCCGTGTGCATTTGGAGAAATTCAAGCAGTTGCTGCTGTGTTAGGGAAGGGAATATGCAGAGCCCAGGAGAAAGGCAACCCTCATTTCTACTAGCCAATGGCCTGTAGAGACAGTCAAACTAGGAATAATACTGGTTGACTTGAAGGCACTTCAGGGACTGAGAGATGAAGCTTTCTACAAGGAACATCATCCAACCCCCTGGAAAAGGTCCATGAAGCAGAACATTTGTTTGAGAGGTCACCAATTGCTAGTAATAATTTTTTCAGATCTTGTTGAAAACAAAAGTTTTAAATACTTTTACTAATAAGAAATTGGTCCAGGATAACAGAAAAAGGAAGACAAAAACAAAGCTTTGTGGGCCAAGTTATCAGTACCGGGTGGGTTCTAGGCTTAGGATACAGTTGCTTTCTACGACTATGAGAGTTTTCCACCTTCATCTTTTATCTTTAATTGGTCTCTGACTATTTATAACCAGTACTATTTCTCAGCAGTTGAGCATCTCTCCTTTTTCTACCCTGTGTTAATAGAAAATATGAGAGGGTAAAAGAGTAATTCTAAGGGGGCAGAAAGGCCTCTTAGAATAAATTGGGCAGAATCAATGTGTAAAACCCTTCAAGGAGAAGAATATAAAGCACTTAGTTGTTTATTGTTCGGCGACTTAGCCCTTTCATTATGTGGCTGACATGAGACACATATGGTTCAATTGTTTTGGGTCTTCACAAGACTAAAATTATTCAGTAGGAAGCATACATTAAATTCATGACACGATGCCCTAATGGGAGAAGAGAGTCCTGGGTCCATGCCCAGGCCAAGGTCAGAAAGAAAGTCCCACGCTCAGATTCCTGGGATGTCAGTCTCCCAGGGAAAGGGGACGAAGATCTTAGTTCAAAAGCTGCACAAAGAAGTGATGAGATGATACGACGACTGCGGAACACACATGGCATTAATCATGGTGGTAAACACAGTTCACGGTCTACATACATTCAAGGAGGAGGGCCCATGGATTTTTTTCAGGTTTTCAAAATCGAGTGAAAATAACTCAGTCATTTTAGCCCCCTTACACAATGTATCACGCAAACTCAGCATTAAATAAAAATGTTGGGGGACAAAAATTTCCACTTTATTTAGCTTTGCGTCGATATCGAAAATAAAATAGTTCAGCCTATATAAGCCAGAGTGGATAGACAGTCCATTTGAATTTTGAAATAAACATACCTTATTATGAATCAACTTAAGGTAACAAATCATAGCATTAGGAGAATTGCAGTCAGGTCACATTCATTGCCCTTCTGGCCACTAGACTTTCAGATCATCCAGAAAACTGGGATCATTTCTCCAAAAAGAAGTGATGTTACTATAGGAAAGACTTTGAAACTATTAGATCCCATTATCTCAAACACTATCACTTTGATAAAGCCAAGCTCAGGAACCACAAGGCAGAATGAGTGTCTTTATAAATGTCCACTCCTTATCTGACTGTGAAATGTGCCCTTCTCGGACTTTCTAAAGGGCTCTTTAGGGAGAAGAAACTGACAGAAGACAGAGGGAAAAACCCAGTCAATGTTTTATAGACTTGTTAAAAGAAAGTCTCTCCTTTTATTAACCTTTGGGAAAAACAAAAACAAACAAACAAAAATCCCCAAATAACGACAACAACAACAAAACCCCTTCATTAAATACAAAAACTTAGAGCAACCTTCGGGAGGAGACCCTGGTAACTGTTATCTCCCAAGGTAACAATATCAGCATATCAGTAATCTCAGTAATCGGTTTTCTGAATTTTAATGATAGTTTTCAAACAGGGCTCATGATTCAGTAGGGGCCCGTAAAATGTTACATTCTCCACGCTAAGGATTTCTCTCTCTTTTGGTACACGTCTCTCATTAGAGCTTTGCTCCAGATATTAGTGCAAAGACTGAATCACACCAAATTTTTAGAACCGCAGCTTTTAAGAAGTAGGGAGGAAAGGAGCTCTGTGCAGAAATTAAAAGGGGATTCTGTCAAGCTTTGTCTACACCATTTCTCAACTTAGTATGGAAAAGATTACATGAGAAGACAACTTTCCGAATATCGCCATTTTCCAAGTTTGCTCTTTCCAGAAGCCATTTGGATCATGGTATAAGAAGGTGTGGATATTATTTTTATTTTTCCTAAAGAGCCAGCTCACAAGAATGTGCTGGAATAAGATCAAGAAAAAAAACACCGTGACCCTGGATATTAAAATCAATTTCGGGTCACTGAAAATTTTCATCACTGCATAAGTAATAGAGCATTTTGCTTGTAAAGTTTAAAAATTACCACGTTCCTTTCATTGATAGACTTAAATTTGGGGTCTGTGCTTCACTTCTCGTTTCTACTGACTAGAACACACATGCGTGGTGCTTTCAGAAGCTCCTTGCCTTCCCAGCAGATGAAAATAGAATCATTTGTGCCAATGTTCGAGTACAAAGTAAGATAGAGCAGGGATAAAATTTAATCTTTAGAAATACACACCTTTAAAACATTTGACATAATAAAAAATATACTGAATATGAGCTTTTTATATTAGTTGCTATAAATTAATCCATCCATAATGCCTCAACAGGTACAAAACATATTGAATGAGGGATTTTTCCAGTAATGTAAGAGGCACCGAGCAGATGTGCTTTGTACCAAACTATTTCATATTTCAATGTGACAAAATAGATGAGCCACATAAAGCCTAATTTCAGTTGCAAATTGCAAGCTGGAATAAGTTCCAGAATAGTAAACAATTAGCTGCTTTATTTTCTTTTTAATAAGACTAAATTACCAGATAATATCTACTGGCATCAACTTGGCTAATAAAAATCTGTTTAATAGGATTTGCCATTTTTCCAATTGCTATCATGATCAGCTTTGCATTTTGATTATCTCTAAACTTTGCCTCAATTTTCTCATAGAAAAGCTCTCCGTGGTAATTGCTTTAACATTTATTCCAGGTCAAGTGGTTAAGTATGAATAATGATCTGTCAAAAATGTACAGTAATGCCGTCAATAGAGCAATTACCATTTAGCTGGAGATTATTATGGCAAAAGAGCACATTAACTGGGCACAATAAACAGAACAACAGAGAAAAAGGGGGCAAAGGGACTGACTGTTTGCAAACCCTGTGTGTGTTGTATGTGCTCCTGACAGATACTGCTTTCAAGACCGATTAGCCATACCCCCCCGGATGGTGTTCCCTGTACAGAATGAATTAGGAACTTTTCATTACTGATAAAAGGAAAACAAATATTTACACAGCTTACATTTAATATTCCCAAAAAGGTTGTCTCGCTACCTCTTCTGCAATGGTGTTTAGTTTATTTCTATTATTCCTCTTCTCTCCCAGGAAGGCCCACCGCAGGGCGGTATTAGTTGTCTATTTTAGTGAATCGCTGATTAAATTAATGCTAATGGGAGGTGACAACACCTGCTTTTGTTGTCAATATTACTACAAAGGCCCAATTTTTCAAAGTGTCTTTCTGGAGAAGAGGCAGTGAATAAGGCTGTAACTCAATACAGTGCTACTTGGGGGAAAAAGGTGATAAAAAGGAAATATGTTTACCCAGGCAACATATCGTTGTTGGGTTGCGACTCCCTTAATATCTGGGACTAAGGGGAACCCTTCCAACCGGTAGTCAACAGCAGGTGGAAAACGCTTCTTACTCAGAGGTAACGTCATGGCTAGTAACTCAGGCTAGCTAAACATCTCAGCACTCTTCCCAGAGAGCCTTCCTGCAATCCGGGAACAGGTCGATGTCACTCTACCTTAACACTGTCACTCGCTGATGTTTACCTCGTGATTTTAATGCACAGGCACTCAGGAAAGTGGCCACGGGTCACCGAAACGATTGACGTTCACTCACTCCTCACTCACTCGGGTGATTCTGTGATCCTATTCTGTCGAGAAGATGGCTCTGAGGATCGATGGGGAGTCACCCAAATTTGGGATGGAGTCTCATGGTTCCATCCCTTAGCAACTGTGGCTTTAGACAACTTCTTTCACCTAAATCTCTGTGTTCTCCTCCACGAGGTGGGCGGTGGTGCAGAGGGCACGCTCTGCAGACACAATGACGTCATGAACATGGCGTCAGGTAGAGTGTCCAACTCCTAGGAAATGTTTCATAAATGCTCTCTTGTCAACAGTGCTATGGAAGCTAGAGTCAATATGACAAAACTCTGTCTTTGGAGAGCTTCAGACAGGCATTGGATGCGACCAGTCATGGCAGGCTGTATGGGATGAGGTCATTAGTGATGGGGGTGGGGTGGGAAAGAAAGAAGTCCCAGAGGAGTGCAACAAAGCTTTCCCTCCCGGTCAAGGTCGGCCCCCATGCTGCAGCTACTGCTCGCCCTCTCCGCTTCAGCCAACGCTCACCTGTATTAAGGTTTATTTCAGTCTCAATTTTTCACTTCTCTACCACTTACTCACTGACTCCACCAATCTTCCCAAATACTTGTCCACATGTGATGTCTTATTCTAACACATAGTAAGAAAGGAGCTGCACAACCAGATAAGTTAGGAAAACACTGGGTTGCATGAGGTTCATTGTTCCCTATGCAATTTCTTGTGTATTTCTTAAACTAGCGTGGGTAATACGTTGCCAGGAAGGGAAGGGGTCTGTGGTGTGTTCCAAATCCACTGGACTATAGAACGATTTTCTTCCTGATATACGTCACCTGCCTAATACTCTGAGGAGACAACCAAGGCTACGTTGGTCCTCTAAACCATTCCCATCCCGGTTGCGGCTGCATTTAAGTCCAACAATTTCTTCATCTCTTCTCCCTTTTTGTTCTGGTTACTAAGAGCACGGGCTATGGAGCTGGACGCCCTGTTAGTATCTTCGTGTTTCAGGTTCCTCAACTATAATGCAGAAGTCATGATAAACGTGACCTCACGGCATTGTTATAAGGCAAAACTAGTGAGGAGCTTAGAAAAAACAAAACAAAACAAAACAAAACCTGTCTGTGCTGAGATCTAAGTATTTAGTTATTTTCCTGCCCTTCCTTCTTCCCTTGGCTTCCTTGAGATCTCTCTCCAGGCATCACATTCTTGTGATGTCAGTCTTCCATGATCTCCTTGCCCACCGTTGTATTCCATTCAGAGTTTTCTACTCGTTCTTTTTTACATTTTCCCAGGATGAACAACCCAGAAAAGAAATCAATGATCAGCTACTCCCTGTTTCCTAAATATTTACCCTTGCCTCTCAGTTTATATTTAAAACTATGTGGGTAAATGTTTTCAAAACTGAACTCGGATCCTTCCCAGTCTTTCACGGAGCCATCTACCTCTGCATCTCCTTCTGTGTTCTCGAGGTCAGTCATGGCATCGCTATCCATTCAATTTCCATCCAGAAATGTGAGATCAATCTCTGACTCCTTCCGTTCTCCTGCTGTCCCTGAGCAATGGCCAGCCAGGTCATTCAACAGACCCACTTTTCTCCATATGTTCTGCTCTTCCTTCATTCTAATCAGTATCCCTGACTCTTGGTTAAATCCTTTATTTATGGTGCTACCTGCCAATCTCTCCATTCCAGCTCCTGGAGGATGTGGTTTGAATGTCTTGCTGTTGCTTCTGAGTCCCCTTGTTGGCGGGCTTCTGCTGCAGGCTGCCGGATCACACAACAGATTCTGCCTCTCCCACGCTGTGGGGTATTTACTAGGCAGGAGTCTATCTGCTCACATTTTTTGCACCTAGTTGTGGCGTATGTCTAGGTTCTGGTTGATGGGATGATGGAAGTGATGTGTTCTGCTGCTAAGGCTTGTCCCTAAAACGACTGGCTATGAGCCCATGGGTCCCCTTCTGGAATGTTTCATGGAAGAAAATGATAAGAACTGGACCATCAGCCTTGGACCCAGAGATGGAAACTCTCATGTCAAGGAGATCAGAGGCCCCTCATGTACATTATCACCCCTGATTTGCTCATCTCTGGACCATGACACAAGGGAGAAAGAAGCTCCCGGCAGATTTACACACTTTGTCTTGTAACCTTTTCATTATTGAAGCGTAGACACTACCATGATTAATCTGTCCCCTAAGTGTTGTTACTCCTTCACTTCAGCTCCAATAAACTTTCAGTTCCTCAAAAATGCCACACACTTGATCACTTCTGGATTTGGCATATATTGTTCTTTCTTTTTGGCTAATATTTCCTCTTTTCTCCCTTTCCCTTTGAGTATATTCTTCAGATGTTTGTAGAATGACACCACTTCTAGGAAATCCTCAAGGACTGTCCCTTCCCAAACTGTGACAAAGACATCTGCCATGCACTCCCAAGGCCCCTGGTGCTTCACCAGCCATAGCACTGACCCGCCATTTTTTCAATCATTTGTTCAACAATCTCCAGTGTTGGGGGTAGGTCTTGTCAACACAGGGGTCCATTATCTCTCTGTTTTCTCCCTTTTGCTTCACATAGTATCTGGTCCATCACAGATCCTCCCCACGTCTTTATTGTATCAAACTCAATTCAGACTCCGCTTGAATGAAACCAAGTTCGTTATCTTCTCTCCTTAGCCTCAGACTGTTTTCTCCCTTGTGATTTCTGTTTTAGGTAATGGTAATTCCAACTCTCTAGATATATCCAAATAGAGAATGCAGTGACTCACTTCGATGCCATCCTTTTCCTTGCTCCTCCCTCTAATTGGACACCAAGTTATTTTATTTTATTATTTTTTTAAGATTTTATGTATTTATTTGACAGAGATCACAAGTAGGCAGAGATACAGGCAGACAGAGAGAATGGAGGAAGCAGGCTTCCTGCTGAGCAGAGAGCCCGATGTGGGGCTCGATCCCAGGACCCTGAGATCATGACCTGAGCCAAAGGCAGAGGCTTTAACCCAGGCGTCCCACCAAGTTATTTTAAAGACATCTCTGAAATGCCTCCTAAGTAATCTTGGCTTTTGATCCCTAGTGTCACATTTCTCCTTTACCTGAACTACTCCAGCACCTGTTTCCCTTTGGTGCTCCCCAAGGCTGCTCTTCCTGGGTCCAGCCCTTCCTCCCTAATGATCACAGCTGATTACACTCATAGTGTTACGTATCTCTAGCTACTTTCTAGTGCAAACACTTGAGAATGGCTAATGGTCTATTTCTCTTTAAACCTGGTCTCACTTGATATTTCTTTATTTATCTCCTTCCTGACCTTGATCTAGGGCAGTGGTTGTCTCACTCTAAGCTGAAGGAGCTTGTTAAAAATGAGAACTGTTAAATCCTGAGGATGGAGATTGGGGGAGGGGAGGTTGGAATTGGTGTCAGCCAAGGAATCTGCATTTGTAAGGAACGTGAGTGAATGATCTGAGGATCCCTGAGAAATGGTGGTTTGGCCAAAGTAAACTTCTGGAGGCAACCCAGATGAATCCATGAGGCCATTTCACACCAATGAGCACACGGCCTTTCATTTCCTAGAACTATTATTTTCCTCCAATCAAGCTCAAATGTCTCAAAACTCAGTGGAGTTTTACTTACTCTAGCAGAGTAATTACAGAGGCCAGATCGCTGAAGTCTGAAATGTCTCAGGTCATGAATTCAGATGGTCTTTTTTTTTTTTTTTTTTTAAAGGCAAGATAGAATCAGAAAAGGTTTTGGGGCATAGAACTGAGATATTTCGAACCTGTGTTAAGAATATTAATCTGGAGGGCGCCTGGGTGGTTCAGTTGGTTGAGCGACTGCCTTCGGCTCAGGTCATGATCCAGGACTTCCAAGATCGAGTCCCGCATCGGGCTCCCAGCTCCTTGGGAAGTCTGCTTCTCCCTCTGACCTTCTCCTCTCTCATACTCTCTCTCACTCATTCTCTCTCAAATAAATAAATAAAATCTTTTTTTTTAAAAAAAAGAATATTAATTTGGAAGCAGTATGTAGGGAAAAGGGCAAAATTAAAAGACTAGCTATAAAGAGTTCATATCATTCCTAGAAAGAGATTTTAAAAAGACAAAAAAAAAAAAAAAAAAAAAAAAAAGGAAGGAAGGAAGGAAAGAAAGAAAAAAGAGGGAGAAGTAAGAAAGTAAGGCTAAGGGATACCTCTTCGTTT
The DNA here is from genome assembly GCF_030435805.1 of Mustela lutreola. NCBI lineage: Eukaryota > Metazoa > Chordata > Mammalia > Carnivora > Mustelidae > Mustela > Mustela lutreola. The sequence goes on from NC_081307.1 coordinate 30,194,393, forward strand.
TTCTGTCTGAATTTTTGGAGAAATGGTGGTGCCAGCAAAAGAGAGGCAGGCATAAAGACCGCAGCAACAACAATGAAAATAATAGCCTAGACCCATGATTCTCAAAAAGTGATTCCTGGAGGAGTATCATAGAGGCTCATCTTCACTTGTTAGAAATGCAAATTATGACAAGTGAGAAAAAGTAACTGCTAGAAAGGCAAACTGTCAGTCCATTTAATAGACAACTTTAGATACAAATTATTGTTTGTTTGTCTGAATCTTTCTTTGCACCATGTCGTGTTGGGGAATTGCAGGTACGTGTTGTGCCTGTCTTGGAGAGAAGATTAAAGCCCCCTTAGTCTGCAAAGAGAGCCCATTGAGTGTCATGGCTCCTCACAGCCTTTCGAAAAGTCATCTCAGAGCAGCAGGCTGACACTCAAGGTCCTCAGTCTCCACATGGACGGACCTCTCTGCTTTTCTGATCCCTCAGAATGAGTCCTCTCTTTTAACTTTCTTCCATCATGCGCTGCTTATCCTAAAATCTGCTGTCTGCTTAGATGCCTTCTGCTGGCTGACAATCACCAGCCGCTCTATCTACCCACTCCCTCTCATCTTTCTTCCACCAGCATCGTCTTCATAGATACCATATGTTGGTGGTTGTCTTTTTAAAAGATTTTATTTATTTATTTGACAGAGAGAGTGAGAGAGAGAGAGAGAGAGAGAGGGAGCGCACACACAGGGGAGCAGCAGAGGGAGAGGGAGAAGCAGACCCCCTGCTGAGCAGAGAGTCGGATGTGACCTGGGGCTCGATCCCAGGATGATGACCAGAGCCAAAGGCAGACACTTAACCGATTGAGGCACCGAGGTGCAACTTTTTGGTTGTTTTTTTTTTTTTTTTTTAAGATTTTAAAGATTTTATTTATTTATTTGACAGAGAGAGAGAGAGAAAGAGACAGAGAGAGAGAGCATACAAGCAGGGGGAACAGAAATTTGTTGGTTGTTTTCCATGGTTAAGACACTGTGTTAAACCTTCAAATTCATTAGCTCCCTTAGTATTTGCAAGAAAACTATGAGGAGATATTATTGTTCAGAGCTCATTTCTGGTAGCTTCTTTTTCAAGAGACCTCCTTTAACCAACTGAACCCCAGGAATGTCCCCTTCTGTGAAGAAAGAAAGAAAGGAAGGAAGGAAGGAAGGGAGGAAAGAAAGAAAGAAAGAGAGAAAGAAAGAAAGAGTAAGAGAGGGAAAGAAAGGGAGAAGGAGAGAGGGAGGAATAGAGGGAAGAAAGGCAGGCAGGAAAGAAGAAAAGCAAATGCAAATTCTTGGGTCCTATCCCAGATCTACTGAATTAGAAACTCTGGGGGCGGGGCCAACAATCTGCGTTCTCACACGTGCTCCAGGTGATACCGAAACATGCTGACATCTGGAAAATGCTGGCCAGGACGAAATGCTCCATGCAAGCAGGCCCCCAGCCAGTGCCCTCCCTCGAGGCACCCCCATGGTCTGGTACAGTGCCTGCCTTAGAGTAGCACCTCATAAATAACTATAGAGTGAACTCATAATACGAGCTACCAATTTCCAAGTTCTTACCATGTGTTAGGCTGTGTGCTACATTATTGTAGGTCCATGAAATACTCATCCTCACAAGAATCTAATGAAGGAAGCTCTTTCTTTTTATTTTCACAAAAGAGAACACTTTTAGAGAGGTTGAAAATCTTGGTGAAGACCCCTTGTTAGTAGAGTAGTGAAAACTGAGGTAGAACGCAAGTCTTCACACTTGAGAAACTGGGGAACTATTCATTCCAAAATGTTGTTTGGGATAGAAGGGAATAAGTTTGTTTTTGGAAATCCTTATTCTTTTCCCCCCATTTTAGCAGAGTATAAAGTAAGGGTTTTTGTTTTGTTTTGTTTTTGTGTTTATGTTTTAAAGATTGGGAAGTTTAGGGTATGTTTCCAGGCCAAGGGGCTTGAACAAAGACACAGAAATCACTGGACATACTGAAGATTCATGGGGAAGAAAAGGTGATTCATAAAACGATGCTGGAACGGCAGGAGTCCACACATTCAGTTAATACAGAGTAGCTTCTGTAAGTCCAAGCATCGTGCTAGATAATGGAAATGAAAGTATAAATATGATGTAGAGACATTTGGGGGCAAAAATGAAGAATGATGACATTGGTCACATCATTTGGCTTTTGTCTTAATAAAGCAGGAGATTGTGCTCCTTTGTGGAGAGAGTGCACGGGATGAAGAGGAAAATGTGTGGATGAAAAGGGTCAAAGCGTTTAGAACAGCCTGTATATCTTAGGGTGGCCGCACTGACTTCTGCAGAAGTGCAACATTGTTATTGGTCCAATAATGATGACTTTGGAAACCTTCCCCTTTGAAGAAATGTCAGAATGAATTATGGGCTTCCTTCAACCATGTCCTGTAGAAGACCACAACATCCTGAGGTTCATGTTTTTGTTTTTCCTCAAAGTGCTGACAGTTTGCCAAAAGGGGGAAAAATGGGATTAAAAGACGAGCAACAATTTGATTCTATGCACAAGACGACCAAGTGAATGCTAAATAATGATTTTGTGTAATACAATATCAACTATTATAGCAAACAAGTATTTTATCCAGATGTAAAAAGGAAAATAGAAAGCTAATCTCTACATAAACGTTAGAAAAAATATTTGAAGTGAAAACCCTAATTAAAATGACCCAGGCTGGGCGGCCTGGGTGGTTCAGTTGTTAAGCATCTGGCTTGGGCTCAGGGCATGAATCACAGGGTCCTGGGATCGAGCCCTGTGTCAGGCTTTCTGCTCAGCGGGAAGCCTGCTTCTCCCTCTCCCACTACCCCTGCTTGTGTTCCCTCTCTTACGGTCTCTCTCTCTTTGTCAAATAAATAAATAAAATCTTAAAAAAAAAAAAAAAAGGACCCGGGTTCATTTGTGTAAGGTTTTTTTTTGTGTGTGTTTTGTCTTGTGTGGTTTTTGTTTTGTTTTGTTTTTTGTCAGTTAAAGTACAAAAATAGGAAGATCAGTCTGATTCTGATAGAAGTTCTATTTGGAACAGATATTAGGACTATTCTATGATATGCTACTGCAGAACAAGTCCAGATAACACATGAGACACAACACTATCTTAATCATATTAGTTCTGAAAATTCTAGAAGTTCAGAGTTCCTGTGAGGCTGGTTTGTTTTTTGTATTTACTGGCAGGACTAATAGAGTCATCCCTATCTAGGGTGAGTCACAGAGATGTTGACACCAGATTGAAATCATACACTGCTGCTTTTTATTACATTGGATTTTTATTTAAAATGGTGTAGTTACTTCTGTTAGTTTTGGAAAACAGTTCCCATTGATTCCATCTAAATTCTGATATCCATGTTCCTTTGTAATCTTTAAATTAATACCATCTTTAATTGTAATCTTTAAATTAATACCATCAATAGAAGTTTCAAATTTTATTCTGTACTCATTAACTGTAGATTAGTATTTTCTTTCACTTTGATCCTTTTTATTCCTAAACTGTCATCTTCAGGGTTCTGGATGGGGAGACACACAACATCCTCATTAGAAGGCAGGAGAAATCCCCTGTATGCTAAGGAATTGCAAGTGGGAACAAAGAACTGAACAGTGGCTCTTAAGACGGCTGTTTGTGAAATAATAAATTGCCCTTTTGTAGGCTGGCAAATGGATGTTATAATTCAAATATGAATCAGAGTAAATATAAGAGTACCACTGTTGGTTATCTTTCCAAACACTACATAACATTTTGATTTAAAAATAGGAATTTGACATTTGCCCCATGAGCACCATTAAATGTGCTATCCTTCTCTCCAACACTTGTCTTACCCCTCATTCTATTGATGTTAATTCTTAAGGAAAGTTCTAGATTTCTGTTACTCCCTTAATAGTATTAAATGACATCCAGGGTCTGTACACTTTACTCGGTCACCATATATTTTCTTTTGCATGTTAAGCCAGAACAATCTATTACAACTGCTAGTAATGGGGAGCTGTAGGATTACAGGTGATAAGGAAACAAAGTGGCGGTAGCCATGACAACTGGGACAGTCAGCGCGAAAATGGATAATGAACATCCAGTTTTCAAATGATAAGGTTGGGGGCAAGGAGCGTTCCAAAGGAGAAGTTTCTCAGCAAGTGGAAAAGGCTTAACAAGACCCGCATTGCTACACTGTAACAGAGGAACACAATAAATGGCCACAAATACCATAAGAGTATGTGCACTGCTTTCCCACTGCTTCCTCACATTTTCTTCTTTAATTTGAGTTCTGAAGCAGAACTGTATGAGGTTCTAATGGGTGGGGTTACAAAGGAGACTTTGTTGACTCGTGTAGGTTTCCGATTTAACTTTCAGCAAATCTGTTTCAGGAAATGCAGTATCCTGGGAATTTAAAAACAGCCCAAGTGATATGCCAGTGCGAGGCTATCGTACGTCATCTTGGAGTGACAGGTATTCCTTTCCTGTTATCAAACCTGCTCAGATTTTTATAATCAGAAGCCCACATGCTCTGAGAAAGTCTTACCTGACTTGTCTGATGAGTGACTTCCCCAAAACAAAGTTTGTCTCTGCTGTCAAAATCCCTCACCCAAAGATAATCACTGCTACCAGAACGCCATCAATTTCAACTATTATTTCCTCCCAGGTACAACTTTTTAAGGACCGAAAACCCACTCCACATCCCTGCTGATTGAGATGACACATTATCTCTGCCCCACAACAGCTCTACTGAACAGGGACTGTAGACAATGATATTATTTTAAAACATCACCCGGTTCCTGCCCTGTCAAACGTTATTTATCCCCAGGTAACCGGAAATGAATGAAATTTACCAAGTGGTACTGAAATACATTTTTCATGTTCAACTCAACTTGGGCTCATATAAAACAAACAAACAAACAAATCATTACACTTAGATCTTTTTTCTCCACGTTTTGCAAGGAAAAATGTATCTGTCCTTCCGAATTGGCTCCCCCAGAACGGCACCCAACTGTTCTTTACTTTTGTTCAGCAATTCTCTTGAGATTTATCTGGCTTCTTGCAGCCAAGGGTCCAAGAAATATGAATACTGATACAGATTTGTCAATCCACAAGGCCTTATCCTGTGTAATACTGCCAAGCTGGACCAACACAGAAATAGCCTTTTATAAGATAACTCAGAGGAAAAAAAGAAGAAGAAGAAGAAGAAGAAGAAGAAGAAAAAGAAGCTTCTATCAAATATGACTTATTGCTTTTTCCCACCTGATCCCATTTATATGTCCTCATGCCGGTATTGATGGACGCGTGGGGGAGAATGGCTGTAGGCTTCGCATTAGTCACTGTAATCACCAGCCTCAATAATTGACAGGAAAGAGGCTCCACTCTGGCAATAGGGAGCCAATGAAAACTGTTTTCACGCAGCAGTTAACCATTTATTCAAATACTCAGCCTGATGCGTTTTCAAAGATTGAAAAATTCCTTCTCTGCTAGAAATGGAGGGGGAGAGGGATAAAAATGATACTTAGATGCAACGGCCTGAAATTGCCCACAGTAACCATCAGAATCCCACCCCCCTCCCCGATAAAATGAGAAAAGAAAAAGAAAGAAAGAAAGAAAGAAAGAAAGAAAGAAAAAAGTTGACGTGCACAGGATATAGAAGAGAGGTTGACAAATGACGAAGTGTTTTAAGGAATGTGAGTACAGTTTCCCAGTTGTTTATAATCATACGACATATGTACTAGCATGTTAACATGCCGAGCACGCGCACGGCACCCTTACACTAGACGCCTAAGAAATACGGTGTGGGTGACTTCCCTAATGCATATGCAAGCCTCCTGCTCCCGCCCCCTTGGCACACTGAAGGAAAGCTTCCGGCACTAACCCCCAAGGGGAGACACTGCTTTGGGAAATATCCAGGGTGTGCTTAACTTGTTGCCACTAAAAACCCTTCCTTTTCCTATTCTCTGGCTCGGTGGTGGCTTTTGGCTGGACACCCACCACCAGGCAGGTGTGGTTTTGGGTAACCTGAAGAGTCCAGTGTGGCCAATCAGAGAGAAAGGGAACGGAGAGAATCCACTTTCCTGCCTCAGCACGTGATAAATCAGAATCCTTTTGTAAAGAAGAACCAAAGGAAAGCTAGGAGCGCATTCAAGGAAACTGACATGAGACTTTTTGTAGCAACTTTCAATTGTACAAAAGCCAAGATGTTTTTTGTTGCTGTTGTTGTTGTTTATTTTCTTTCTACCAACACTTGCTGTCGGGTCAGTCAAAGGACTTGGCTAAGGAAAGGGGCAGTGCAGGAGAGCTGGCGGGTTGGACAAGAATCAGTTTAGTGGCTCAGAGGAGGACGCAGTGAATGAAGCAGGCAACCGTACCCCAGGGCAGGGAAACCCTTTGATGGAAGCCAGACTTCTCTAAATGGTTTATGCGAACTTCGTAGCAGGAACAGGTTGAGAGGCGTAGCTCCATCGTGGTCGTGTTCAGCAGCACTCTTGTGAATTCGAAACTTGTAAAACCTAAAAGATGGGCGTGGGGACATCATCATTACCAAACCGGAACGGCCCAATGAAGCAGGAAGTCTGGTGCCCCCTCTCTCCGATGCTGCACAGTTCTGAAGATGGAAAACCCCCTGTAATCCACCTAATTGCGCGACACGGGACTACAGGGGGCCATTTCTCCCAGTCCCCAGCTGGTGATCAGCAGTGTGTGTCCTGAAGCAGTGGAGTTGAGTGTCCTTGCAATTTTGTCCTTGGCAATAAGATGCCAGGACTATAATAACTCAGAAAATCCTTTCCTCAAGCTTCCCCCAAATGTCGGCATCCAGCTGACACCAAACGAGCCTCTCGGTGGAATTACACGCTACGTGGAGAATCTGGTGCCCTCTCTCCCTTTAGATTTGCTGCCATTTGGTTTCCCCGAGCTCCTTCCTTGCTTCTTCGCAACTGAGGAAAGAAAATAAGAGTATCCACCTCGTTTTCTTAACACCAGCCTTTCTTTCCCACAGCACATTTCCCGGCATGTCCTTTTGCTTGCCCCCGTTGCTACATTCATGGCTCTTATCTTTCTTCTTGGAGGAGTTACTCCCCTGCCTCTCTGTGCCTGCAGATTTCCTGACACCTTCCTGGACTGTTTGGTTGTTGTTTTGTCTTGCTGCTGTTTCGGTTGTGAGATGAGTGACAAAAGGAAACATGTAAGCAAAATGTGAGCACACAACCGATTTAGAAAACTGTACGTGACGCTATTAGGCAGAGTGCAACATTTGGGTGCGCTTCTTAATTTGTATGGTCTACTATTAGTGTAAGTGTTGTCTAGACCCATTTTTTTTTTTCTACAGTTGCTGCATATGAAGTAGCTAATTTTACTCAGTTCTTAAAAGTGAATCTTCTGTGTTTGTCCTGAGAGGCATATATAGCTTGGATAAAGACCTGTTAAATGTTTCATCAAATGAAATAAATGTATATGCGCACATGCCTATATTCAACGTATATACTGCTTGGCACTTGTCTCTATAAAATTTAATTTACCTGTCAAGCTGTTCCTTGGTTTTGGGTTGACATTTCGTGTTTGCTGGAGACTTTCAGCATATTTCCTTTTCCTAACTTACCCCAAAGATGTATCATCAGCAAATATTGATACTTATTATTCCCCTTGTCTCCTGAGTCATCAATATAGGTGGTGTATATACACTATGCTTAATCTACATTCTCGGGCCACTTCCCTCTTGATCCTTCCTTGATGAATACTTGTCATTGAAAAATAATGAGTTTTTTTCCCCCTGTCCATTTAATCCACAACAGACTTTTTGATTACCTTCTGTGACTCAGCTTCGTTGACAAGTTCTACTGAGAGAATGTATCATGAGACTTTCCAGTGTTTAAATAAATTATATGCAGGGAGTTCTTCACTGCTGCCATAGCTCTCAGAAAGTTTGTAAAGTGTTGGAGAAACTGCCACTGTGCTCATTGGGTACTTAGAGTGTGCAGTTCGATGTGGTACAAAAGGCATGAGCCTGTCAAGGTACACTTTCCAGCTACTGCTATTAGTGTAAGCCCTAATGTTAGCCCTAGTGTGACCTTGGGCTAGCCACTTGGACACCTCAAGTCTACCATCTTTAAAATAGAGATGATGCTCTTCCTTCCAGGATCTTTAGGGGAATTAACAGGACAACGGTTGAAGGTCAACACTTACGAAGTTGCTCCCTCTTGTTAGCCCTAGTGTGACCTTGGGCTAGCCACTTGGACACCTCAAGTCCACCATCTTTAAAATAGAGATGATGCTCTTCCTTCCAGGATCTTTAGGAGAATTAACGGGACAACGGTTGAAGGTCAACACTTATGAAGTTGCTCCCCTACTTAGATTTCGGCTTGAGTAAAATTAATGACAGTGGGTTACAAACGAACGTTTCTTGCTTCATCATTCTGGAGATCATTTTGATGGCTTCCATTCCTCTTTTTTTCATATAATACAGTTCAAAGGTTTTCCTTCCATTTCACTTTTGCTTCTTCAGATCATCACCCCTGTGAGGCAGCGGTTGTCTCTAGATTACTATAATACCAGGCCTAAATACTGCTGTATTTCATCCTTAAGATAAAGTGTCCTTATCCTCCATGCAGGATGAAAGACGGAAGTGCTAAACTCAAAATGGATTCAAGACCTAAATGTGAGACCTGAAACAATAAAACTCCTAAAAGAAAACAGGCAATAATCTCTTGGACATCGGCCTTAGTAGTGTATTTATGGATATGTCTCCTCAGGCAAGGGAAACAAAAACGAAAACGAACTATTGGGGCTACACCAAGATAAAAAAGCTTTCGCACAGCAAAGGAGACCATCAATAAAACAAAAAGGCAACCTACTGAATGGGAGAAAATATTTGCAAATCATATATCCCATAAGGGGTTAATACCCAAAATATATATTAAAAAACTTACACAATTCAATGTCAAAAAAAGAAAAAAAAATCTGATTTTAAAAGTGGGCAGGAGACCTGAACAGACATTTTTCCAAAAAAGACATACAGACGGCCAACAGACACATGGAAAGGTGCTCACTATCACTCATCATTAGGGAAATACAAATCAAAAGCAGAATGGGAGATCATCTGTACCACACACAATGGTTAGAATAAAAGAGACCAGAAGTAATAAGTATTGGTAAAGATGGGGAGAAAAGGGAATCCTCATGCACTGTTAGTGGCAATGCCAGCTGATGAAGCCACTCTAGAAAACAGGATGGCAGTTCCTCCAAAAATTAAAAATAGAATGACTATAGCATCCAGCAATTCCACCACTAGGGATTTACCCAAAGAAAATGGAAACACCAATTCAAAACAATATATATGGACCCGTATGTTTCCTGCAGCATCATTTACAATACCCAAGGTATAGAAGCAACCCAAGTGTCCGTTCCATAGATGAATGGACAAAGAAGATGTGGTTTATGTATGCAACGGAATACTCCTCAGCCAGAAAAAAGGAATGAGAGTTTACCAATGGCAACAACATGGAGGAAGGGCGGGGCCCAGATGGAATGAGTCAGACAGAGAAAGACAAACAGGGTATGAATTCGCCTATACGTGGAATCTAAAACAAAACAAAACCAAAATGAACAGAAGAACAAACAGAAACAGACTCCTAACCGCAGAGAACAAATTGATAGTTGCCAGAGTGGGGGGGACATGGGGGGAAGAGCAAAATAGGTAAAGGTGATTAAGAGGTTTAAACCTGCAGTTATAAAATAAATAAGACAGGAAGAGGAACAGTACAGCTTAGGCGGAGGGAGAAGAAAATGCTAATAATGGCACAAATGAGAAGGAAAAAAGAATGGGCAGCACGGATGGGCACATCAGCACAATTACGCATGGGCCTCCCAACGTTTGTGTATACGACCGATAACAACACACCAGCAACACCAAACGTCTTTACACGCCATCTCGGTGCCAGACCACACTACCCTGTGCCCCGAGCGTAACACGTATTGGCCTATTTAATTCACAAATGTGTGTGCCCGGAGGTGGTGTACACCTGTGGGGCCCTGGGCCTCTCCTGGCTGTGTGCATGGGAGGTGATTCCGGGAGAGATAATGTGGGTGGCGCAAAGGCACGTTCTCTAGACCTAATGACAATTTTGTAGCCCAAGTGATTTTTATAAACTATGTGCAAGGCTATATGGGAGATCATTTTAATTGTAAAGACATTTTTCTTCGCGTCAATATGCAGCCCACAGATGTATAATTTCTGGGATCACCTTTAGTCCTATTAAAAAGATGGGTATCACCTTGGCAGCCTTCCAGTCTTCCAGTTCAGTGGCTGTTTTCCATGATAAATGGCATATTTTCCTGAGTAGCACAGTCACTCCGTTCCATAGCTCCTTCGTGTTGCTTGGACCAGTTCCACCCAGCTGATGATTTATTACAAGGTAATGTTTTTGAGCTCGTCCATCACCCCTCACCTCTTCAATGTTAAGCATTTCACCTTCAACAATAGCAAAGGGTAACCCAAGCTTGGCACTAATTTTAAGAATAAACGAGACATTGGACTATTGTCCCATTAAAAGGGTGGGGTGACCCAGGACCGAATGTTCCCCATCCAAATGTCTGAGACAGTGGGTAGTGGAGACTTGGTGGAGCCCCTGTCCAGTTTCCGCTCTCTGAGCCCACAGGCAACCTGCCCATGGGCTCTTAGCAGCGGCCACGCTCCCAAAATCCTGGGGATCGTGCCAGGAGCTGTCCATGACGAAGGGCAGGCTCCAAGTAGAAGAATCACGCCTAAGGGGTGCCTGGGTGGCTCAGTGGGTTAAAACTTCTCCCTTCAGCTCAGCTCAGGGTCCTGGGATCAAGCCCTGCATCAGGCTCCCTGCTCATCAGCAGGCCTGCTTCCCCTTCTCTCTCTCTGCCTGCCTCTCTGCCTACTTGTGATCTGTGTCTGTCAAATAAACAAATAAAATCTTAAAAAAAAATAATAATCACACCTAAGATCATAACTGTGGGAACAGGGTTTCCAAAATCTTCTAGAGATCTTTTCCTGCTGGAGTTCTTGATTTAAGAAATATTTTTCACTCTAGAAAAATCTGATCATCTATGAATCTTCAACTCTGAGCAGACCCTTTTTAATCTTTACATTATTAAGCACTTCTAGGAAAACAGTTCATTCTACAAAATTGTCCCAGCCTGGGGAGGTGTCTGGAACATTAACTATTTGAATGTCTCTTGGTTTGTTTGTTTTCCCATAATGTATACTGTCCAGGACAACATCCATTAAACTTCTGAGTCCTCCCCAATTTTTTCCTCTCCCAAACTTTCCACAAGGGGGGACCTTGACTTGTCTGCTGGAGGGATCTTCTGAGTGAGCCTCCAGGCAAACATTGTTTTCCTTTTAGCCATACTGCGTGGCGTACAAAACCAGAGAGTAGATACAGACAGAGTGGACTGCAAGGAGACTTTCTTGTGGAGTCCAGTCCCGAACTCACCTCTGTGGGTGAGAATCTGGGTAAGAAGTTAAGGAGAAGAAAGAAGGAAGAAAGGAGTAAGGAAGAAGGGAAGCAGAGAGAGAGAAAGGAAAAGAAAAGGAAAGAATTAAAAGACTAGATCTACTACTCACTGAATATCTGAGGGAGAGTAGACAGAGAAGCCACTAGAGAGCTTGCTTCCTTAAATCTGGTGGCACCGTGTGGGGGGTGAGTGAGGCACTCAGAGAAAGACAAAGGAGGTAGCTTGAGTGTGAGCTAGGAATTTCATTACCTTTTATCTTCATGAGACTCAAATGAGATTTGAAGTGCCCTTGTAATTACTTCTTCTTTTTTTTTTTTTTTTTTGTAAGATAAGAGACTCTACTTTTTTAAATGCAGTTCTCTCTGGAGACCAGGCAGTGTGGGGCCCCTGATATTTCCCATTACCCTGACCTGTGAGGCAACCTCAGTTTCCTTCTGTGTGCTTCTCCCTTCCTTATGACCTGATATGTTTTGAAGATATTCATTGTATCCATAATCAGAAATAATCATGGCCTCTATTTCGCAAATCAGTATTGGTGAGTTGCTTGGCATTTTTATGGGGGTGATGGACTGATGGACTGATAAAATAATTTGTTGAATTCTAACCTCTATTTTTTTTTCTCCCTGATGTGTATCTCTACCCAGAATGCCTTTACCACCCTGGACACCTCTGCAATTCACTTATAAAACTGTAAACTCATGGAAGGAAGCCTTTTTTTCCCATATACACTCTCTTACAAGATGCTCTTAAGTTAAATGACTTAATTATCCTAATAATATTTTAGTGATTTAACCTTGACTCTGGCTCCAGTCTGGTCTACAGCTCTGTGCAGCTCTACTCTGTTTTGATGGGCCTGGTCCTTGGACCAATCAAGAGATTCTACTCAGTCCCATCAACTACCACAGCCAACGGGTCTTTCTGCCACATCACTGGATGCGCTCCTGAATCCCATGAACATCATCCCTTATACACTGGATAATTTGTGAAACAATGGAAAGTGAGAAGGCTCCATCAAGCCTAGTCTTGCAGGGAACTTGAGATGTGGCCTTACCTTGGCTCTTCTTGGGGAGCTGAGGTATCCTGAATTGATCTTAAGTTGTAACTGAGAAGAGAGATGTAATAAAGGAAATCAAGGCAGCCCAGGGTTCACAATTTTCTAAGTGCCTCATCTCAAAAGGACTTTTCACAAAGATACTCAAAGCACCATTATTCATCATAGCAAAAATTTGAGGTGGTTTTCATTGTGGCTAAGAGCTTAGGTTCAGGGGTCAAAAGTCACTGAATTCTGATCCTTGCTCCTCCATTTACTAGCTGAATAAATTTGGGAGAATTTTCTAACCTCTCTTAAGCTCCAATTTTTTCTCTTTTATTAAAGTAGGATAAGAATAAAAGCATCTACAGTGCATGTTTATTGAGAAAATTAGAGATAATCGCACACATCTTGTTAGTTTGATGCCTGGCATTCAGTAAGCAGTCAGTAGATGTTAGTGGAGATAAGGATGATGATGAGCATAATGACTAATTAAAAGCAATCCAATGCCCAATAACAGATAACCCAACCAAACAAAATATGATAGACTAACACAGGGGAATGCCAATTATGTTTGCTATTATGATAAGCACGTGGTCTATGGAAAGTGAACTTGAACTTTTGATGGAAACTTCTTTCTCCTTGCTGGACCTGACACATAGCTTGCTTGATGATTGCTCTCTACTTCTTATTTTCCATAATTTCTTATTAATTAGTTCAACCCCATATAATTAATAGATATGGTTAAGTCTCACCTGTAATTAAAATATAATCCTTTGATCGTATCTCACTCTCTACATCTTGCTACACCTTTTGCTCCCCATTACAGACCAGATTCTTGAAAAAGTAGCCCACATTCCCTTGTTACCTGAACTTAATTCACCTTTGATGGCTGACTGCTCTCCCCACCAACTACTGCATCTTTCCAAAATGACCTCTAATGAATGCTTTTCACAGTTTTTTGATACTGTTGACCACTTCTTTTACATTCTCTTTGACATGGCCATTTGGGGTTCTTCTAACTTTCTGACTCCTTCTTTACAGGGTCCTTTCTGGGTACTTTTACTACCATCTCTTTATATGCTGGTGGCACCAAAGTTTTGTTCCAAAGGGTACTGAGTAGAGATAGGAACTGGAGAACATTTAATATTAGATACTAATTGAAGCCATGGGCATGGGTGAGATTATGTAGGCAGAGATTGTGAAATGAGACCATTTTCTTTTTTTAAAATGGGTTTTCAGACAAAGCTTTGAGACTATGGAGGAAGCAGAAAGGAGGAGCCAGAAAAGAAGAAGAAATGAAGACAAGAACTGGAGGAGGCAGTGTTTAAGTAGTCCAGGGAAGAGTGTGCTTCTAGAAAAAGCAAGCGACTAACGCTGTCAAATATATGGCAATAAAATGTTAAAAAAGATAATGCCAGGAAGTGTCCATTAGATCTGGCAACGGGGAGTTTATGGAGCTTTCTTGAGAGCAGTTTTATTGAAGTTATGAGGGCCAAAGACAGACCAAAATGGATCAATGAAAGAGATGACAGAAGAAGAAATAAAGAAAATGTACATGAATCTCTTAAGATGGGAGCATTTCAAGAGAAGAATGCTATTGGTGACAGAAGGATCTCACTAGTTGTCATCATCATCACCAAAAACTATGCTAAAGAATAGAGCTATTTTAAAGAATTGCTTCACTTCTATATATTCAGAATTTCCCAACCATCTTATCTTTGCACCCACAAATTCAAAAAATGTAATACTCTTTGCATGTGTAAATCTTTTTTATTTATTTTTTTTGCAGTTAACAATACCAGTATGAAAAAGAGAGTATTTTACAGTACTTCAAGAAACATCAGGTAAAGAAAGCCCTATTTCAATATTTTGATAAAACAAAGAATCTCGTAGTAATAACAAGTCACCTGTGTATTATTGTCAACCTAGTCTTTTTTTTTTTTTCCTGAAACAATCTACCCTTGCAAAGGAAAATAAGTCGGCACTGTACAAGGGCTTCGTATCATAGCTTCTATGGAATTCTTGAGATGCCTCTCACCATAACTTTCCCAAATTTGACTCACAGAACTGACCGTCATTCCTCCTAGGCTCTGGTGATTGCTATAGTGTTTTCCACAGGCTTCTGCTTATTTGCTTCCTCACCTTTTCCTCATATTTTTCTCTGCTACTTCCCTGAAGCTGCCTCAAAGAACAGATAACTTCCATTTTAACACCCCATCGAAAATTTGGTCGTTCTTTTCAGTAGGCCCAGCATTACCACTTGCAGCTTTCCCCTTGAGATCATTTTCCACTCTGATCTGTACCCCTGACTTACCTAGGCTCCTTATTTCTGATTGGGTTTGGCCAATGAGGGGGCCCTGCGGGTGACTGGAGAACAGGACAAGAAGGAGACCTGGCTTCCTCTCTGCCAGGCCATCGCTTGGCAATCCTCCATGAAAAGCCACAGCTCTGGTCTGGAGTCCTTTTCCCCAATTCCATTTCTCCCTGGCTTGCATTCAGCACTTTTTACTCTTGTACCTTCTAATTAATGCTAGCCCCAGAATGCTTCATCATCCTTTAGGTACCCGAACCACCTGGAAAGCTTGTCAATACACAGATTGCTGGGTTTCATCCCAATTTTCAGTTTCAGCACTTCTGGAGCAGGGACTGAGAATTTGCATTTCTAGTAAGTTCCCAGGTGATGTGGATGCTGTTGGTGCAGGGGCCTCAAAATAAAAAAAAGTATCCACTGCAACATAAAGTAAATGGCAAAGAGACATTGCATGGCAAACCACGCATGATACTATACCCATGCAACCCGTGATGGCAAACTCAATGGCTCTGCAGCCTTCAGCTCCATTGGCAGAAAATGTGTCTGTCATGGTGGCTCTCAATGACGAAGAGGCACATACAAAATCAGGAGTAGTTGGCGTCACAGTGGCCAAGGAAAGGGTAGCACCCAGAGCATGGGAGAATTATTCCTAACAAAACACCATTGTGGAATGGTAAGGACATAATGCTCTGATGCTGTATTTGGATAGTCACCGTCCGACTGACCATTTGCCTAAGTAGGGTTCAATGAGCCTAATTTCCCCATAAAGGAAATTCTAAATGAATCAATAAAATACCTCTAAGTGCCATATGCCCTGATGACGTGTACCGTTTCATTTGGATTACTATGCTTTGTTACCCTATTGTTGGCACTATCTTGTTTTTCAGTACATCATTGTCCTTCACTTATTGCTCCCAATGTCTAAGTAAGGTGTCCGAAAGGGGTTCCTACTGCCTCAGTACAAATCTAAGTGATAATACAAATATACTTGAAGTATTTCCAAACAGGTGGATAAGTATAAAACAAAATAAATCTGAAGCCACTCCTTCATTTAATGATGTGGCCAGTTAGATCATATCTGACTCCATTAGTACAGTGTGATTAAGTTCTGCAGTTTCATGCATGAACAGTATCTTTCAATATAATCTTTGGGCTACTACAGAATGTCAGTCATTAATACATGGATGTGTCAGTTTGGGGGCTAATTGCTCTCCTCTTGGTATGAGATCAAACTCTGCAGGTGTGTCTCTGGTGATTTCGGGGCACTCTGACACATAAATCTTTTCATTTTTTTATACATGGCGACTTTCAGTGAAGCAACATTAGAAACTATACTGTCTTGAAATAAGATAATTAAAGTTGACTTATTATGTTTTCCAGGGAAGTCTTCATTTTTACCAAAAGGGACATGGAGTATAATAGCAAAACAAAGCAAATAGCTCCAGTCCCATGCTAAACTTTTTAAAGTTCTAAAACAGCAATAAGATGCAGACACACAAATGATCTCTGAATTTCAGAATATCAGCTTCTGATTTAGATTTGTCCTACAAATGGAATATGTCATAATGGTGACAGCAAGAATATGGAAACAATGGCATTAATGATTTCTATGGTTCTAAAAGAAATATTTGGTGATCTCAAAACACTGAGAGATATTACATATTCCATATAACTCCAGCTTCCAAACATTAATGGCCTTATTAGTCTATAATTACAAAAGAAGGAGGGAAGTCTGGTGTTTATGTTGAAGGAAACCTACCTGGTGCCCCTTTATCCAGGATTTCATAATTTACACAATCACTACCTAGTGTAGGTCTCTCACGGCAGGCACTGTGCTAGGCTGTGTGGCATGAGTAGATTCTCTTACCAAAAATCAGCCTAACTACAATGATACATATGTCCTAGGTTTTTAAGAAGTTCCATAAAAATAAAAGTCAATTACTAGACAAAGGGAATAGGATAAAATCAATGTGTATAAACCCCCCCCTTAGGCTGGCTCCCACCTTACTTCTACATTCACTACCAAAAATGACTGCTTGCGGTGCACACCCTCATACCAAGCCAGCCACAGCTGAAGCAAGCAAAAGAAACTAACCAGAAAAAGCCAAGTGAAGGAAGCATTTTTAGAAGAAGGGAATGATCAATGTTTCCAATAATGCTGGTAGGTCAAGTAAGGACTGAGGACTGAAAATCAAAAACTGGATTTAGGTCTTTCATGTCTGACAAAAACATTAGGGACGAGAATGATGGAGGGAAAATCTTGATTTTAGTGAGTTCAGCAGGGAATCGGTGGATAATTTGAAAAAGCAAATATTGGCAACTCTTTCAAAAGAGTTTTGCTTTCAGAAAAAGGGGACAGGACGTGAGGTAGCTGGTGGAAGAAATAGCAGCCTGTCGATGACCTAATGGTAAGATAAAGAAGAGGCAAATTCATGACACGGGAGAGGAGGAAAAGCTGATGGGGAACTGTCCACTGTCCTGAAGGCAGCAGTGGGAGGGGCGGGATCCTGAGCAGGGGTGGTGGGGGTGGCTTTGCTATGGAATTCTCACAGTTCTCCTCCTGAGACAGGAAGGTCTGGCACAGGTGCAGAGAGGTGGCTGGTACCATGATAGAAGCAGGTGGGATTCTCTTCTTGTTGTGTCAGAAATGTTCACACCTCGCCAACTGCCAACCTCGCTTGACTGCCCTTGGGTTCTCTTCCTCTTCTTCCTCCTCCTCCTCCCCTGTTCACTCTCTCTCTCCCCTCCCTTCCTCTGCTCTCTGCTCTGCTCTTTTCTCCTCAACCCTCTGTACATTTTATTCTGGTCATTTGACTCATATCCACAGTTTCAAATATCGTCTCTATGGAAGGGACCCCCAAATTTGACCTTCACTTCTGAATTCTCTACTCTGCTCCAATCCAGACATCTCCTATGTCAAACTCACGTTCCCAAATAAATGTCATGGTATTTTCCCCCCTCAGTGTTTCCCCTACCCTCTGTCACACACAAAAATGTATCTCTCTCTGGCTGCCCTTTTTCTGAAACTGGGCTCACCAAGTTTAAAACCGCAGCACCAGTAAGTATTTTTAAGTAAAATTCTTCGGGAAGTAGGAAAAGGAATAAGAACAACATTGGCAAATTACTGATGATTAAAGTTTGGTTGCCCACATGCAGGTTCATCATGCCATTCTCTCTGCTTCAATAGATGTGGGAAATTTTCCACCCTGAAGTTAAAACAAATAAGCTCAAAACTATTCTGGTTCCTTCCAGTCCTCGCCTCATGACCTGGTGAGATACCAAGTCCTATAAATCCCTCCTTCACTTTTTTTTTTTTTTTCCCCTGTGTGTCTTGCTGTTCATGGAGCTCAGCTGGGTTGCAGTGTTTTGCTGTTTTTTTCTCTTTTGGAAAGTCAGAGATGGTTACTGAACTGAGGATTAGATACTTTATTCCCTGATCATGCATTAGAGACTTACCCGCCATGAATGGTGGAAAGAAGTGGGAAACAAGCTCCAGATGAGCTCAGAGAAGATCTAGACTTAATTCCGCCTTTCACTGGAAGTCTGCACCCAAGGAAGCTCCTCAATTTCTTCGTACTTTTCCTACTTGTTGGAAAATAAGAAAGGGGTCCTGCAACTAATTTGCCGAACAAATTGGTGTGAACTTGAGTTCCGTAACCTGAAGATATTTCTCAGTGTTAATCATTTCATTAGCTGGCAACATTAGAAAAGGTGGGACTTCCACAGGAACGCTTGGATTCCAGCTCCTTGTCAATCCTAGCCTCCAGCAACAGTGCACCTGCACTCTCCATGCGTTAAGGACCCACTGCGCACTCAGAATGGATGTGGCCTCTGCAGCTCCTCTGCTCTATGCTCTGGCTAGTTCATCACATTACACCTGCCCCGAATGTGGGGACATTTAGCCCATGACTCCCACCTGCTTATCCGATCTCTAAGATTAGTTCTTAGACGGAAATCTGAACAACTGACTTTGACCGAAAAATGCTAAGAAGATCAGGAAATGTCAAGATTTGTGTCTCTCCGGGCACTCTTCCAGCCAAGTCTTAATTCCACATTTTTTTTTCTCAGTTGTTTAAAGACTTCTCTGTCTCTATTAATTAGATCTAGTTAGATGAGTTCAAACAGTATGGACTACACCAAAATATGGCCCTAACACGGCTAGGGCAGACGTCACCTCACTCAGCCTCCTTTTGTCACCCGGGGCCACAGAGGATAAGAATGGAACCAATGGCTTTCCGATTGGCCCCTTTCCCTGGTTCTTCCAGTGGCCGTGCTCCTTTATACCTTCCAGTACCTAACCAGTCCCTCCGTCTGTGCAGTCCTCTACACACCCCTCTGTTCATTTACACTACCACTCAGAATCTATCGTTGGCTCATTCGTTTGTTTATTATTTACTTGCTTGTTTGTCTTCCTGTGAGGGTAGGGATATTTCTTGTCTTTCTGGTTGTTTTATGAGGGTCCAGTGTTTAGCAATATTCCTGGAATATAATGGATATTTAACAATAAGTGTTGCCAGGTTTCTCTTTCTCTTGGTTCTTTTATGAGGGTCCAGTGTTTAGCAATATTCCTGGAATATAATGGATATTTAACAATAAGTGTTGCCAGGTTTCTCTTTCTCTTGCCCTACATACACACACACACACACACACACACACACGTATGAATGTGTATGTGTGCATACTCCTGATACAATATATGTGCGTACTCACATATGTACATATATGCACATAGAATCTATAATCACACATACATATACCTATCAATCCATGTATATAAATGTGTGTACATATGTGTGTGTATACTGCATATATGTGTCTCCCTGTTATCAAGGGAGAGAAAGCATATAATAGGATTTGATCCCAATTCCTACAAGAATGGCCCAGTCCGTTCTTTCTGACTGTGACTCTTCTCTTACAATTTTATTCCTCTGAGAACATTGACTTCACCCAGCTACTATGTTATTACAGTGCTTTACAATAGTTTTCTTAACTCTCATGAGTCCTTTCTTCAGAGAAAGTCCCACAAAGACGACGAATATGGAAAACAAGTAAAAGGAGAACTGTTTCAGCTGAAAAGCAGAAGTCTTAGGCCTTAGTCTGGTCTGTTCCTACCCACTCCAATTTGTAGCCCCCAGAGTCTTCCCAAGGGGTAGCCCCTGGACTCTCTGAACCCAGTTTGGAAACCACCATGCATAGAAGGCATCCCCCTAATGGGCATGGTGGGGAGTCAGTACAGTGAGGCTCAGCTATGGGAGCCCACCCATCTGATTTAGACAAGACCCTTGGACACTGAAGGCCAACTCTGCTGAATAGCCCTCAATCACATTTTCCACCTTAATCTCAACATGTATGGGGATAGCCTCTTACATTCAGCTTGATCATTTGATGTAGATTGAGTCCTAATGTCTCCCATGAAACCTGGTTAGTTTTTCCACCCTGCAGTTAGATAACATTAGTAATTCAGTGTTTATCTTCACTATGGACACATACCAGATACTGATACCCACAGTTAGCTCAACTAGTTAGTATTAAGGTGCAATATCACTTATGTAACAATTTCAATAAAAAATTAAGTCACAGAGATTAATTTTTCAGCTTTATCTTTTGCTATGCCCATATACAACCTTTCTGTTCATGCAGAGAAAAAATCTGACTGCTAAATCCCATCAGAATTATTGTGACTTATTCTTGAACTTCTTATGGGCTCCAACAAGAAAAAAAGCAAAAAACAAAAAACAAACAAACAAAAACCCCTCAAAAACAAAAAGGAAAAAAGAAAACGCAAGAAAAAATAAACAAAAAATAAAACCCAAGAACCTTATTTTCAGAGATGAATATTACAATGTTTATATCTCTTAGTAGAATACATATTTTTTTCCTTTCCTTCTTATGAAATCCAATAGAAGATGAAAACAGTGATGAATAATAGAATATATTTTTTACAAAAGTGCATAAAAGACACGTATTTTCAAATAGCACAGGCCATTTATTAATTAATTTTAAAAACTACAATGGAAAATACTCTGGATACCAGATTCTATGCTATACAAAAAAATGGTAAACAGCCATAACTGGATTGTTTTGTGAAGACCAGAGATTCTAGTAACACGATTCATTAAGAAAATGGCTGTATTAATTTAAAGTGATTGAAACTTTGATGTAAATTATGGTTCATCCATTAGGCATGAGCAGAAGCTTTTAGCACATTAATCTGAAAGAGCAATAGAGGAACATCTTATTTCCTACAAGAGAGACTTAAAATATATGTATCTTTAGCTTCCTCACAACGGTAAGATCAATCATCGGAGGCATATGGTACTAGCAATACAAAATACATAGGAAAACAGATAACATATGGTTTGCATTTGCAAGGTAGGCTGTGTGAAAAAAAGTATTTCACACCTTTCCCCTCAATTATAAATGGCTATAAAAGAAATAAAGACTTTTGCAAAAAAAAAAAAAACTGGATTAAAAAAATATATATCAGACATAGACGTTGAAAATGGATGCTTTGGAGGAGACTGAATTTTTTTCTTCAAAGGATTGAAGAAACAAGGATACATTTGTTACTTCAATAGTTCTAATCCAGGGTGAACTTTCAAAGAGCAAATGGCAAATGTTTACAACCCCATAAGGCCAAAAACGATAAAAGGGAAATTTATAGTTGGCAAAGGTAAATATGTAAATAAGGTTTATAGCGGCTCCAAACATCAGGCATTCTAAATTGTGACAAGGTAGAGTATCTGTTCACTGAATGTGATCACTGCCAAACGCTACCTACCGTCAGCACGTTAGAGTGAGGCTATCGGGATGGCTGAACTAAACAAGAAAGGGCTGAAAATCAAACCAGAAATGGGGAATAAAGTTAAAAAAAAAAAAAAAAAAAGCTATTCCTCACTTTCCCTGGATAAAATGTCTGCATGACCTTAAATATAAACTAGCACCTTGCATAAAGGGACAACTGAAAAGGAACGTTGGGGTTTGGTGTCTTATGGAGGTGGCTTGAATCACGTTAGTGTCCCAAAGTTGTCACCTGCATGGCTGGCTGAGCCTGGTTGTGGGTGGAAACAAAAGTTACTGAAACAAGTTTATGTTCCATGTGTTTGGCACCCCTGGTATAAATTTCCAAGTCCACTCTAGGGCATCTCTGGAATCTCTTAAGAAAACGGAGGTATCAGTAGTGCCTTTATTTATTTATTTATTATTATGTTATGTAAGTCACCGTACCGTACATCAGTAGTGTTTGATATCGTGTTCCAAGATTCAGTGTTTGTGTATCACACCAGTGCTCCCTGCCGTCCGTGCCCTCCTTAATACCCACCACCGGGCTCACCCATCCCCCAACCCCCTCCCCTCTGAAACCCTCAGTTTGCTTCCTTGAGTCCACAGTCTCTCATGGTTCGTCTCCCGCTCTGAGTTCCCCCTTTCATTTTTCCCTTCCTTCTTCTAATATCCTCCGTGCTGCTCCTCATGTTCCACATATGAGTGAAACGATACGGTAAGTGACTCTCTCTGCTTGACGGCTCTCGCTCAGCACAATCCCCTCCAGTCCCAGCCAGTCCATGGAAATGGTGTTCAGACACTGATTCTGAGTCTGTACAATCTCCTTTCCCCCAAATACCTCCAAACAATTACAGCCTCAGGCCCTGGACCAAATCGGAAGTGTGTTTTGGGTTAGCTCTAGACTATGATAATGTCCTAACTGTTGTCTGGGGTTTAGGCTCATTCAGCTTATCCCGCGGCCATCCTCAGATGACTTGCCCTTGGATTTTTAAATACTGACTCTAAGGACCTATTTAGCAAGAGGTTTTCATTAAAGTTAAACTGTCCCTGCTGCCCTTCCGCCAGAGGATTCACTTAAAAACAAGTCCCGGAAACCAGCCTCAGGTAACAAAGCCCAGACACGAGGGTGGGTCAGGCCAGGTAGAGACATCAGATCAGTAGTACTGATCAGACATCTGATCAGTAGAGACAGTTGCATACTGTCTCCCTAGCTACCAAGGAGTAGGGGCCCTGACCCTTTGGGAACCCTTTTTTGGCGCCAATCCTATTCAAGGTGTAATAGGCTGGTTCAAATGTCTACTAGGGTAAATTGTAACTCAATTGGTCACCTAGCATGACCGGGGAGTTTCCTGTGTGTGTTACAATCTCATTGGTCACCTGTGCGTGGCCAGGCCCGACCGCATGGCCTTTGCCCTTAAAAGCTAGACTGTGAAACAGAAAAGGGTCGCCTTCTCTTGTAAGAGATGCGGCCCCGAATGTTCAGTTAGATTCTTGATGCTTGGCGCCAAATAAAGCTTTGCTTGACCTTCGCTTTGAATCAGTCTCGCTCCTTTAATCATGGACCCATTATTGGGGCATAATACTGACCATTGAATCAACAACATTTGCTGTGAGCTGTTGCGTCCGTTGCTGAGGCAAATTCCTAGAGGGATGACTGTCCTCTCCTTGATTTCAGCAACCACACAAGAGTCACAACAGTGCACTGTGAGTGGTATGCACTGACTTGGAGGTCCTCCCCACCCTGGGAAAAGGAAATTGTCTAGTTTGTGAAGGATCAAGGCATTTCAGACAGGAATCCGAGGGCATGTTTTTGGGGATAGAGAGAACTTTACCGAAGGCTGTTATTGATCATTTTAGTTAACTTTTAAATTAGAAAAAGAGAACAATCTAAAAATGACACTTATTCTAGTGAGTTGCAGGAAGCTTACAAAAGACTTATTTTACTGAGGTTGTTTGCTTTGGTTTAAGGATTTCTCTCCCCAAAGAGTGCCCGCCATTGCTCCATGCCCAAATTGATCCCTTTTAAATGGAGGGGACCTGACTTACCTTCCTAGTCAGGGAATCTGGGAGGTCAAGCCCGCAAATGAGGCAACCCAAGACCTTATACTCTCCTCGATAAACATCAGTTAAAGTAGGGATTGCGCATGATTTATCCTGGGGCAAAATCCTCAATCCCATGGAGAAGAGCAGTTAAAACTCATGTTACTCCCTGCAACTTTAAGACAGATTCTGACTTTTTGTTGAAATAGAGAGCTTATTCCATTTTTGCATATTTCTGTATAGCCAAATCGGAATATTGAAAAATATTTTACTTAATATGTTCAAAGACCATTTGGAAGCTTCCAGCAGTAGTGTAGAATACAACAGTCTATATTTATGATGTAGAACATAGCCAGGCCTCACAGTGTGCAAGTGAGTTGTGTAACAGTGAGAGATTTCTCTTATTCTATAAAACTCTATGGTTTTATTATGACCTGATTATTTTAGAAATTGTTTTCTCCCCAACTCCTACCTGATCACAGAGATTAGATGGCAGACCCCTAAAAACTGTTATAAAGTTTATACATGTAGAATTTAGAAATGTCCACAGGAATAATCTCTGAACGAGGTGACATTGACCACTGAATTAGTGGAGAGAATTTTGTTCACCCTCTACTTCTACAACATTTTCGAGTGTTTTTTGGCATTAAAAAAAAAATGCGATAGCATTATAAGAGCAAACTAGAATGAGAAATGGCCAAGGGCAGATGACTCTTCCGATCCCTAGACGGTGGATGGAGTTGCCGTTAGCAGCAGCGCACTAACTGGCAGGACACAGAAAAACAGTCAAGGGAAAAGCTCCTCACTTCCTACAAAGGGAAACCACATCTTTCACTTATTTTCCAGACTCTAGTTCATTTGTAACAGAAACAAACCCACCAAGAAATCTCTGGAAAATGGCAGACTCTTTTCCAGGCTCTGTGCCTATTCTCCGGTCAGTCCGTAACGCTCCTGGTCATCCCTCATCCCGGAGCTGTGGCGACACAGTTCATAAAGAAGGACACAACTACTCTCCCGCCCCTGGGTCACGCTCCTTTACCATGCGATTCTGCCCTCCCCCACCCCTTCTATCCAGAATCTCTCTGCTCCCCTCAGTGTGGTCCAGTGAACAGAATGCAGGCAAGGTGATGTTGTAGGACTTCCTAGCTTCTCCTCAAGAAGGCTTCCAGCTTTCCCTCTCCCCCTCCTCTTACCGTCAGATTACAGTCTAGCACGACTGTGCTAGATCTCTTGAGGAAGAAAAGTTCCTGGAGAAAGAGACTCAGCCATCACCTAAGACCATTGGTCAGAAAAACAAGTGAGGCCATCTTTGATCCAAGCCCAATTCAAAGTGCAGAATTATAAACAAATCACTGGTATTGGTTTTAATTACCATGGTTTTGGGTAGTATATTAGGCAGCAGAAGATGCCTGGGGGGAAAAGTATACAGAAAAGTACATGTGAATGTCATCTGACACTACCAAGACCTTTGAACCTTAAATGGGATATTCCCCCCTTAATTTCATGGAATCTCTTCTTCTTATTATTATTATTGTTATTATTATTTAGATTTGTTTATTTATTTGAGAGGGAGAGAAACAACACAGAGGGAGAGGGAGAAGGAGACTCCCTGCTCAGCAGGGAGCCTGATGCGGGGCTCGATCCCAGGACCCTGGGATCATGACCAGAGCTGAAGACAGACACTCAACCGACTGAGCCATCCAGGTTCCCTGTGTAATCATTTTACATGGTGTCCTTCACTTCCATCACAGAGAAGATCCTGGATGGGTTACGCATCTTTGCCCCAGTCAGCGAAAATGAGCTCATAAACCCAGCACGAGGCATAAAAAGAGAAGAAAGCAGTTATCACTGCATTCATGAGGACATTCCCTACTTTTTCCAGTTTTCCCTCTCTTCTCTTCTAGGACATGGTTTAATATCCCTACCCTACTTCTTCAAAGTGAGGTGGGCCATGGGATTTATTTGGGCCACTGAAACTCAAGGGGAAGACCTAAGAGCCAGGGAATCACCAGACATGTCTCACCCTTTTCTCTTTTTATACTACGATGGCCATGCTCTAGATGGTGGTGCTTCCCTCAGCCTGTCTCCTGGAGTGAGGACAAGCCGCAGAGTCCCCAGCTCATCTGAGATGATCACGCAGCTGGAGAGCTGGAGAGTGATGACTTATCTTCCCAGATAGAGAGGCTCAAGTGGTAGGTTTTACTTAACCAAAAGCACTCTCATACTGCCGACCCCCCCAACCCTCGCCAAATCGCTGAGAATATTTAAGAGACAAATTTATTCCTCTTTGAACATTATTCCCAAAAGAGACCCAAAGTAATTCTTTTGTTGAAAAGAATAAAAGAACAACACTGAATTTCAGATATTCTATCCCTTTGTTCTGTAAAATATTGGGCGAAACATTAAGACTGTAGACATTTTCCTCTGCCTCATATTTCACATTTAAGCAAACTTTGTATCTCAAATATAAAATTGCTTAACATCTAAATGAAGATCTCTAGATCCCGGAGTCATCAAAATTACTGCTTGTACATGAAATCTCCTTGCTGGTAACTTTATATTTAACCTCCAAGGAATATAACAAATAACTGTTTACAAAGCATAAGAAAGCCCATCTCGCTGAATAATTTCAGCAGTGGCTCCTAAACAGGAGAGCTGGTGATTTTAAACTATGATTCTGCAGATGGTTAAGAATGATTTTCACATCAGGTATCTTAATAAAGAGGCTGCCTTTCAGGAGTCATTACCCTGATTGTCCCTGTGAACCACTGTCTGTTTTAGAAATTGATAACAGAACAGGAATCATTTGTGAATAGTTTTGTTAAATAGGAAGCAAAATAAATACTCGATTTTCACACAGACAATGGTTAACCTAACCCTCTTGCTGGTTCCTTTAGCTTCTGTACCTTCTTCTATTAGGAAAGTACACTGCTCTGGAAATCAATCTGTTCCTCCCCTTGCCTGTGGGATCTTCCCAGGATATAAATATAGTCTTTAGGCTGCAAGGACTTTATATGCTATGACTTACTTAATTACATCATGAACCTATGAAGCAGGTATTATTTTCATCATCTTACAGATGAAACACAGAGAGGTTAAGTGATTTGTCTAATGTCACACAGCCGGTAAAGAGCAGAGCTAATATTCAAACCCAGGTCTGGTGGGTTCCAGAACCTGAATTTTTTTCATCAACCTGGTATTATTTATGTTGCATCAAAGTTTTTTTTTTTTTTCCTTTTCATCCAGACATATAACCCCAATGATTCATGTACCACAGTGCCTGAAATTTTACTGTTGGGGTTAATCTTGTCCTTTCTATTAGTTCTTCTTAAGAAATGTAATGCTACTAAAAGGGGTAACTCATTGAATTACTAAAGTGCATGAAATGATGTGCATTATTTAGGTGTACTAACTTACACCTTAATTAATGGTTTATTAATTAATGAATTTAATTAATGAACTCTGGGAGAGTCAGAGGCAGAATGAAGTCGCAAGGTGTCTAAACGCCAGGGACTCAACAAAAACGGGAAAGGACCAAAGAATGGGACATTGGACATCAAAGGAAAACACAACTGATATCTCCTTTACCTCAGAGCTCATTCTGTATTTAAAGAAAACATCTCTTCCCATATCATATGAAGGTCATGTTATCTGTAGTAAGTTTTGTGATAAGAAGGATTCCAGGAACACGTGTTGACACCTGCTATTTTAGAGACCGACTGAATGCTTGTGTTTTCCTTGGCAAGTGCAAGCCCAGAGCAGCCGGAGTGAGGGCACAGGGAATGAGATAGGAAGTAGGGGGGTGTGCACACACTGGGTGCCAACGCCACGCTGACCACAGCTTTACAGCTCGTCTTTAGACAACTGATTGACCACACAGGACATCTCCAGACAGATGAATATGGAAAAAAAAAATCACCATCTTGGAAAAGCCCATCAGAGGCAGGAATGGAGGAGAATTGATTCCATGTCTAACACTGATCAAAGTTCACCTTAGAGAGGACATAATTCCCAGCATGTGATATTTTTTCACATTTTACTGTATTTACATTTAACTGACTGTTCACATTTTACTGTAACTGTGTGTCTACAATGCTAGATGAATCAACGTGGGGGTTATTGCGTCTGAAATGCAAGAACAGAAAAAGAACTCACTTGGTTTCCAGGCCTGCCTTCCAGCTGCCTACAACAGAACCTCTTACCTTGGACTGCTTTGGATAAGCACAGACTCAAGAGTCATTGGAACACACCGTTCCTTGCATGGGCAAGGCGAGTTCATTTTACTGTTGCTGGACCTCTTCCATTCTTGACTCTGTGAGTCTATCTTTAATATCCAGTTCTAAATGGTAAGATTCTGACTTTTGAGAATATTGGAGAAATGAGACAACATACAGAATATATTAAATGATTTTTTTTGTGAGACCCTGGACAGACATTGTAGAACAAGTTATAGACCTTGAGAGATTTTCACTACCAGGAGGCTATTCATAAAAGCACACTGCTCACGATGGCAGGTATCTGAGGAAGCAAGCCGGAGGGCAATTAAAGTTAATTGATATGTTATTGTTCTCTGTGTTGTAGCATTAAAATATAGGAGGAGATATGTGTTAACTTGTCAAATTGTTCTTCTCTGTCTCAAAACCGAAAACAAATAAAGATGTACTTATGGTGAAGGTATTAAATATGTTCCTTGACTTTGACCTTAGCCTTCTCCCTAAATGGTACGGTAAAGCCTAAAAGGAAATGTTGCCCATTCATTTTATAAGCATTTTGAAAGGTGCGAATTTACTTGAAACAGTGGTTTCTGATTATGGAAGAGTTCACTGCATGCAAAGACATTTGGGTCTTTTGTTACTAATTTCATCCACATTAAAGTTCAACCATAGTATCTTAGTTATATTAGCAAGTTGACCTCTTTGACTATTATAAACTGGGTCCGTTTTTGATTTGCCTTCTCTCCTATTCCTTCCATCTCTTTAATTGCACACGCATTAAAAAAAAAAAAAACTGGTTAAAATGATTTAAGTTTCGCCCATGTCAAACGAGTTAACTAACTGCAGAAATCAAGAGGACAATTCAATTCTATTTATTCTACAGGTACAACATCCATCCACAAGTTACTAAGTCATCCTCAAGCACTTTGTTTTCCCATAAATGGTAATAAAAGAAATTCCATTTGAGGAATCAGGAAAATAATCAATTAGGATAAATGACAACTAATATTTAATGTGTGCTATATGTGTCTCTGGCATACACTGCTTGTTTTTAATTCTCATAATTTTATGAGTTAAGTGTTATCATCACTCACATTTTAATGAAATTTATTTTATTTTATTATTATTTTATTTTATTTCATCATTATTTTAATGATGAAATGAGTCTTAGATGTTTCATTGCTACAAAATGTTTCTTTTTTTCTTCAGGATGTATTCCCTGCCTCATGTCAGGAATCTATTCCTGGAAAACAGACTTTCTGCATGGAAACATTGAGAGCCCATTTCTATCTATTTTAAATGATAAAAATTATGATATGCTATATATCAAATCAAAATTGCCAATCAGGTTCCTAAAAGGTACCAAAAAAGAGTGAAATGCTGACATAGGTAAAAAACAAAACAAACAAACAAACAAAAACTATCAGGTTAGGATGTCATATGCCTAAAGCTATATTTCCTGACCAACACACAATGGATGTGGCTGTTGACAATGACTGGGTCCGAGTAACATGACTTCTCTTAGAGCCAGCAATAGCCAAGATGTTCATGACCTGGTCTGGAAGTCCTCTCACTCTCCAAAGGATTCTGACAGTTGTCTTTGGGGGTGTAATTTGAGGTTTACCTGCACATTGACTTGTTTGAAATTGTTCCTTTGTAAATATTGGCCATAGATTGTTTAGCTACTCTATGTATAGGAAATGAAAATGAGTTATGCAGGGTAACTGAGGAATTTGATAAAGGACTATTTCTCAAGACATGAGAAATAGGGAAACACATCATAAGCCTAAAAAATTGAGGGGTCCTTAGCGGCAACAGAAAAAAGTAGTTACAAGTATAGAAGTAGCTGTGGCCTTAGCAGACAGAGGGTGCTACCCCAGAGCCCATTTGGGAGGGGCCAGGGGAAAAAACGATGCCAACCCTGTGATCTCCTGCTGGTTTCCCATTGGCTAAATGCAACTGGAAGCCAGAGATCAAGGGAGCCCACTGAGGGAATCCCTAAAGGTCAGCCTTCCGGGGCACCAAGCGGCATGCAGAAAAGGAGGGAGCAGGTGAGCAAACATCCATCACTAAGAGTAGTTGTTTGTCTTGCCTTGAATTCTCTGCTCTGACTCTGTGATGAGTTGATTTCCATCAATGTCAATCCTCTTGTTCTTCTCCCCTATCTTCCAGAAGCAAGACACGGAAGTGGGAACCCACTTCACCCAAAAACTCCCAACCAGTTTCTTATTGCAGAGATCCCTCATGTAAACATCCTCTATGAACACTCCTCAGACCAATGAATAACTCGTTACATGTTCCAGGCAAGAAAACCCCAGCTAAAATGGTTTTTAAGCCTTCCATTTGCAATGAAAATATTTGTGGAATGAGTTCTATCTATAGAACTTTATTCAATTCAAATCCCCTGAATTTTCCAAATTGACTTAGAAGCCTTAGGCATTTCAAAACTACCATTGCCTCCAGAATCTTTGGTCCAAGATAGACTCCCACCGCAACACAGCAGCTGCAGACATCAGCAACTTGTAGGAAGTTAAAACCGACACTGCCAGAGGCTTAAGTCATCCTCTGTTGGGCCGCTGATAGGCCAACACCCTGCAACCCCTTCCCAGAAGCAACTGGGCAACAGAGTGGTTATATCTGCTGGTGAGTCCCAGCTCTGTGGAACTCTTTCGATCTTGGAAGGTTTGTGTTACTGCACCTGAATGGGATGGTCTGCTAAGGGGACATGGCTAATTGCTCGTTCACTGTACAAGGCAGCCAAGATCCATGATCGGCCCCGAATCAGAGTAAGTCATCCATGTTGATAAATTGGCTCCCGACTCACCCTATTCTGCCCGCGGGAACGCATAAGGGTCTTGGTCTGTCACAGGTGCAGGCTCCTCTACACTCAGAGGAAGTAGATGTCAAAACCTAAGCCAGTGACTGCAAGCTTTATGTTGTGCTTGGTTTTCAGAGATGACACCGCTGATTGTGTAGGGAAGCTGGAAACCCTGCTGTAGGACTTCAGATTCAATTAGCCTGCACTCGTAAACGCTGCCCTTCGCCTGGTGGCTGCTGCCACTAGATGCAGAACCACAGAATCCTTATTTCCCGAGCCCCGCCAAATGAGCTCTCATTTGTTGATGTATATGTTTTTGTAGGAATTCTTTTCAATGGCGCAACCGGTGGAGGTTTGTAGAGTATGTCACTTACTCATGATGGTTCTACAGGCCCACAAAAATGCTGCAGGGGAGAAGGAGAGATTCTTTTTCAGGATAATTAGTACAACTGTCATTAGGTGTTTCCTGTTTTTAATCATCGTTCCCTAGCTCACTGACCATCATGTCACGTCCAGCTTTCTTCCAAAGGCTTTCTATAGTAAAGAGAGGAAACCACCAACTCACAATTATGGCGAAGCAAGTTTGCGTCTTGCATCTGACTCCCCTCCCGCTGTCTGCCCTTCAGCTATAGTTCTGACCCACGTTGGACCGTTGTGTTTCCTGTTCTCACCACAGGAAATTACCTTCCGACTCTTTCTCTAGGTCCAGTCTCTAGGAAGTGTTACCTCTTCAGAGTTAATCTAGAAAATTCCCTGGCTTCCAGTCACCCCCTAGTACGTCATCTACTACAATTGAAATGAGCTTTTAAAAATTGTATTTGTTTTTGTCTACCACCTGTTTTGTTCCCTACAGAATACCCATTCCTAGAAGAGTACCAAATACATATTTGTTTAAAGATATTTTTATTTATGGGCGTCTGGGGGGCTCAGTGGGTTAAAGCCTCTGCCTTCAGCTCAGGTCATGATCCCAGGGTCCTGGGATTGAGCCCCGCATCGGGCTCTCTGCTCAGCAGGGAGCCTGCTTCCTCCTCTCTCTCTGCCTGTCTCTCTGCCTACCTGTGATCTCTGACTGTCAAATAAATAAATAAAATCTTAAAAAAAAAGATATTCATTTATTTAAGAGAGAGAAAGAGAGCTGAGGGGAGAGGCAGAGGGAGAGAGAGTGTTTCAAGCAGACTCTGAGCTGAGCACAAAGGGCTAATTAGGGGCTTGATTTCATGAACCTGAGACCAGGACCTGAGCTGAAACCAAGAGTCAGATGCTTAGCCGACTATGCCACCCAGGTGCCCCCTGACCAAATACATATTTGTTGATGAATTTCTCTAAATCTAATTCCACTGGACTGACCATCATCTGCTTATGGATTATTTTGCACTGTTTCACATATATGTATGTGGTCCTGGGCACTTGGGTAGCAAGATGACGGAAATATGGAAGACACTAAAGACAGAAACAGAGGTTCCACCACCTTCTCAGGTTTGAGACACATCAACAAATGAAATCTACTGATTCATCCTTAAGCTTGTATATATATTCATTTTAATAACAATTCACCTCATAGTAGAAATTACCTAAATTCCCAAACCAAGCTGGAAAATAATTGTCACTATGGATACTTATTCATGTTGTTATTTACCTTTAATTGCCAAAAGAAAGAGTTAAAAAAAAAACCAACCAACCAACCAAACAAACAAACAAAAACAAGTCCTCCTTCTCTCTCTTAGCCAAAATCAAGAAGACCTACTCTAATAACCATAAAACTAACACAGGAAATGGTACTCTTAGTTAACTTACATTGGTTACTAGAAAACTACTTAAAAATTTCCTACCACAATTTTCTCACAGTAAACTTCCTTCTTTATGTGAGTAATAAAATGACTTTCTGAAAATAAGTATTAGTACCTCGTAGATGGTGAAATATCTTCCCTTCAGGCAGATCTTTCATAGGTTTCACATTCTTAGGTCTTTTTCATTGCCACAATCACTGTGAACACAATCAACTAACATATTTTGTTCATGAGGTGGTCTCTGACCTTGTAGAATTAATAGTATATTTTAAATGAGGAGAAAAATTCTCTCTAAGCCTTAGTGGGAGCATGGCTGGTCTATAAAGCCCTTAGAATGTATTTTGAGCTGCTGGGAGTTACTTATATTGGACGTTTGATGTACCCATTCTGTTTTGCTTTCCTCTGAAATAATTCATTTGCCTTCTAAATGGAATCATGAAAATACTTAATAAAAATGGTAATATATCCAAGGGCACATGGTTATAACTGAAGGATTGATGCGGAGAAAATTTTAGCGAGTGAAGGTAGGGGGTAGCGCATGGAGGCTGGAGAGGGGGTTGGGGTATTCATTAAGTGATTGTCGGCTTCATGACATTTTTCCTTTGAACGATATTGAGTTGTGGTCAGGATTCTTTTTGTAAGTTTCATCTGGGGTTAATGTATCTTTCTCTTGCGAATCCTTCATAACCAGTCACAACTCGGAGTACAGTAGAGAGCTGCTATTTAGAAAATGAGACTGAGGAACAATTCTGAAGTCATAGACACTCACATCCCCATTCGGGTTAAGTCTCGAAAACATCAGCATTACAGATGAACCTCTCGGATCACAGACCAGAGATGTAGGGGACATCAGGATGCATCTCCACAAGCCGTCGACGGTGACAGGCCTGGGGCCCCTAAAATCCAGCAGCAAGCTTTGGATTGGGTGTTTCCTACCCCATGCCTTCTCCAGAATATGAACCAAAGTGTGACGGCGAGCACCTCAGGCCAACCATATGGTGGACTCCTTCCGCCAGCTTGTGAGTCCACGCCTGCCCTTTCCTTGCCCTTTGTCTACCGCCCACCCTTCCCCAAAGCTTCTCCTTCCCCTCCGGAATCTGGAATCCTCTGCTTAATGAGTCCTTAGAAAGTCAGAATTGGAGGAGCTACTTATGGCCCTAAGGTTAGTTACTGCTGAGCTACGCAGAGGCCCAGAAAACTGGTATATACGTTTTTTTCTTCAATCCTCAGAATTACAAACCACCCAGAGAAGTCTGCGAGACACCTATTGCTCCTAATGATTGCATCTTTCCCTGAGAAGACCAAAGGTCCAAGTGACCTTCACTGACAAAAGGTCATAAGCCCATACTGTGAAGGAAAAAGCTGAACACAGACACTGTGTTAAATCTGAGGGAATGAAAAAGGAGTTCCTTGGGAAGTATTGCCCTTAAAAATGGGGTAACATTTCAGAATTACTTGGAGGGTAGACATCCAGCATCCAGATTCTGGGGTCTCACCTACACTTGGGAACCAGAATTTCTGGAGGTGGAGCCCAGAAATCAGCATTCTAAAGAAATTTAAGTGGTTGTGTGTGGCAATTTAAAAAAAAAAAAAAGAAAAGAAAAAAAAATTTCACTCCAAAAGTATCAGCTCCTCTTGTAAGGGAAAGCTGTTAAGCTAGCACTCCACTAAGTCCTAGCAAGTTCACAGGGTAAAACCCAAAATAAAAAGGACGGGAGAAGCTGACAGAAATAGCATCTCTTATCAGTGGTTCCCACATACTTTGGTATCAGGACTCCTTTATATTTAAAAAACAAAACAAAACAGAAAACAAAGAAACGAATCCTTACAGACTCCAAAAGTATTTCTTTTTTAATGTGGGTTTTATCTATCAATATTTATCATCTTAGAAATTTAAGATGACAGGGTGCCTGGATGGCCCAGTGGGTTACGCCTCTGCCTTCGGCTCAGGTCATGATCCCAGGGTCCTGGGATCGAGTCCCACATCGGGCTCTCTGCTCAGCAGGGAGCCTGCTTCCCCCTCCCCATCTGCCTGCCTCTCTGCCTACTTGTGATCTCTCTCCCTCTCTGTCAAATAAATAAATATTTTAAAAAATTTTTTTAAAAAGAAAGACACTTAAGATGAGAAATTTAACATATATTTATGAATATAATTAAAATAACAATAGACCCCTCATCGATTAACAAAAATAACAGATTTTAAAGAAAAATAACTCTATTTTTCAAACTACAAATACGCTCTATGGTTTGGCAGATTTCTACTGTCTTTCACCACAGAAGATGGCTGGATTCTCCAACCGGCTCCTACATTTGACCTCTTGTGACATCATAGATCACATAGCTTCTGTACACTCTGAGCCCACTCCTGAGAGAAAAGTCAAACAACATCTCAGCATTATCATGAAAATAGTTTTGATTGGATTGGATCTCAAGGACCCACCCCGAGAACCCCCTCCTCCACCATAGTTTGAGAATAGTTGGCGTACATTTTTTTTTAAGATTTTATTTATTTATTTGACAGAGAGATAGTGAGAGAGCACAAGCAGGGAGAGCAACAGAGGGAGAGGGAGAAGAAGGCTCCCCACTCAGTGGGGATGCAGGGCTCCATCCCAGGACCCTGGGATCAAAGCAGATGAAGGCAGACACTTAACTGACTGAGCCACCCAGGCACCCCAAATGGCGTATATTAATAAGCCACCACAGTTCTGAGTTCCTTATATCATTTATCCCCCACAAAAAACCTGGAAAGGACATATTATTATCATTATTCCTATTTCAGAAGTGAGGAAATGGAGAGGCATTACAAGAAGTCACAGCTGGACTTGCAGCCAATAGTCTAAGGCGAGTACCTAGACCTTCACCCTGATGCTGTACTGCCTTTAGATTTAGAAAGCTGGGGGCAGACCTGTTCCCAGGACATCCAAAATGAAAATTTAGCTTGCAGTCACTGGCTTCGGTTTTGACATCTACTTCCTCTGAGTATAGATGGCTCCTTATCTAAGGAACCTCCACCTGTGACAGACCACGGCCTTATGAGTTCCCGCAGGCAGAATAGGGTGAGTCGGGAGCCAATTTATCAACAAGGATGACTTACTCCAGTTTGGGGATCTTTGCCTGCTTTGTACAGTGAGCAAACAATTAGCCATGTTCTCTCCACAGACAATCCTATTCAAGTAAAGCAGCAAAAATCTCCCAGGACTAAAAGAGTGCCCATGATGGGGAAAGTCATTAGCAGGGGGCTTGCGAGGTGACAGGGGGACAGAGCAGCTGGGCTTCCCTGACTACTGCCCCCCCTACACACACACACACACACTCTCTCTCCCCAGCCAGTTGTTCCTGGACCTCTCCTGGACCAACTCGCCCTTGCCAGTGTGGCTTCAGGTCCTGAGGTGAAGGAATCCTTTGGTAGGGCACGTGCCATGAATACTTGAAAGCCCTGAGCTGTAGATCTGGGAACAAGGAGACAGAAAGTTCTCTTCTTGGCTTACTACCTATGCTAAAGGCAGGAGCGTTTTCCATGTTTCATTTCTCTCTTTTCAACACTTATCCTTTCTAGAAAACAAAGACCAGCACACAAGAACACATGGGTTCCTTTACTGGTTTTTAACCTACCAAATAGCATGACAGAAATTAGAATGACTGTACCTTTATGAAAAATAAGATGTGATAAACTTTATTTTAAAAAGTCGCTCTGTAGCTAAACTTAAAATTTATCTGAAATGTAATAAAAATACATTGCTGTAATATTTTTAGAAATAAATATTTACTTGATCTTGACAAAATGTCATTGAACTTCCCTAAAATGAGAGTCTTTTTTATTTGCCAAGTAATATGACTCTTGTCACACAAGATTAAAACAAACGAACAAACAAACAAAAAAACTCCCCATCTTTAGGTTATCTAGGCCTACACTGAAGGGGCACGACGACTTTCAGTTAAGGAAAAATCCATGAGGATGTTAGGCCTTTGGGTAAAGTCTTCTCACTATTCAGCATTTTAAAAGAAGGCTTCTTCCAGCAAATGGAAAGAGAAAAAAGAAAACACACACACAAATACTTCCTCTTCAAGTCTGAAAGAACACGATGAGGCACAACATGGCCACCGGTGATGAAGACCACACTGGCAGTGAAGAAGTTAACCGCCTTCTGATCTCTCTTTTTCTCCCTCACATCTTAACCAAAGAATCATTTCGATCTCTAAGCTGTTTCTAATTAGGTGTTAATGACCTCAGAGTTGTGTGAGTTTACCATGTTCTGTACCTCATTTGATTTCCCCCCTGGGCTAAAACAATACCAAGAGGACGGAAATGAAGATAAAATACACCTCTATCGTCCCCATGGTTATTGCATCAGAGATATATAAATACAGAGAAGTCCAGAGGGAAAGATTATTATTAACACTAGTTTCATGACCTATGCTAACCAAGAAATGAAAGTAATTATAGTGCTTTCGTGTGCTGGGTGAGGGGGTCCTCACACTCAGAAATCATGAATGAAACCATGGCACAGAGCCCCGCTGGGGCTGGAGAGGCTGGAGGTTTTGGGGACTAATGAGTTCTCTGTACAGAAGGAACAGAAAAACAATGCCCAGTCTCTGAGAAGTGTCAGGAAAAGAATCTCTCCCCTACCGTCCCCCTCAGGTAACAGAGCCACGCGTATCATTAACCTTCATGACAAGAATAAGTAAGTGAGAAAATAACTGAGTAAAAAAAGAAGAAAAAAAAAGATGCATTCCATAGGGTGCCTGATGGCTAAACGGAGCACCCCAGTTAGAGGCTTCCAGAATGATTTTATTGCTTTTACAGTGAATTTATAGAAATTTTACAGAATTTCAAAGGATCAAATTTCTCCTGTATTCGGTTAAATGATGATTATATGCATATGTGCCTCCTCACTGAGTACCCCAGCTTCCTATTTGTCAATGAATGAGGATGAAGTAAATATTTAGTCACTAGTAATCCTTGGTGCAACGTTTTATTTATTTGCATTTTAAGGTTTGCACTCATTATAACTCTATAATTGGCAATGCCTCTTACTAAGGACTCATTTGGTTGTTTAAAAAGAAAAAAATCCTCAACAGATTTTAGCCAAGGATGAAGAGGAAAAAGAGTTAGCAAACAAAACTTCAAATGTTGTAAAACAAGATGAGTCGTTCCGGAGTGTTCCACCTGTAAATCTTGAGCAGACTCAAAAATACGCCTGAAAATAAGTGACCTGAGTATCATTTTAAGAGAGAGGGAAAAGAAAAAAAAAAAGAGAGAGAGAATGAGAGAGAGAGATGGGGGTGAAATTAAGAGCTGACCATGTGCCATTACAACATATTGACTGAGCTGGTAAAGTCACCATGATTAAAATGAAGTAATTCACTTTGAACTAACTCTAGTTGACTCGTCTAATGTGCCTGAGGATTGTCTGTGGCAAGCCCAAAGGAAATCTTTTGTGCTTCAGTTAGCAATAAAGTTTGGAAATCATTCTTTCCAAGATGAGCACAGATCACCGAGGAAACCAGAAATGTCTTGCCCTTGTATCTTCTTCCAGCCTGGAGGTAGTCTACCTCGGCTGCCTAAACGTGGGTGAGGTTGGCATCGGTGGACGAGCCGAAATGTCACAAAAGTGCTTCACGTGAGGATGCTGAGGGCCAGAGATTTTAGCTTATTGACATGGCAAAGCGCAATGGATAGGATGTGTCTAAATTAAGGACAAGGTCAGTAACGCCCCTCCCTGACTCACGAGACCTACACATTGGTGTAGGTCATTGACCAAAACTTGAGATCAGTTGGCCTTTGGGTCCTTTCAAACCAGCTGTCCACAGGATCCCAAGTCCCGTTTGTGGTGCAGAAAAACCAAACAATCTTTTTTGGGAACAGATGTTTTGTGATCTGATGGTGGGGGACAGTGACAGGACTGAGGGGTCCTTCTGATTCTTGCATTTCCTGCTTTGCCCTGTTGAACATGTTGCTTCCATTCCAGGGAAACTTCAGGGGTGCTGCCCGATGTCCATACACCCGAATCCTTACAGGGTATTAACCACCCCCCCCCCAAAAAAAAACCCCAAACAACGATGAAACACAATGAAATCTGCTCGCCTCCTGCTCTCCCATCCCTGTAGTTATTTATGAGACAATTTTACAACGTATTTTTACAGGATCATGATAGCATCACATCCCTCCTTTGGACAATTCCAGAAGCAGGACGGAATGGTCTCTCTGTTCTTCTGCAGGATAAATGCTTCCTCTTCACGCTGCTGTGCAAAACACAGCCAAGCAAGGGACGCGAAACTAGGTTAAAAAGCTTAATATAACTGTACTAGGTTGACAAAGCCCAGGATTAAAATTCAGTCACGCATGCAAAAAATGTAATAAATGAATGAAAATGTATGTTATGGGTCATTTCTGCTTTAATAGCACCTTTGTGCTGTAGAACCCAAACAGCAACAGTCCTCTTACACACGCCTCGCCAATGAAATGACATTAGGTTTCTAGGAAGCTAATGACACACAGCCGGTGCAGAACGAAGCTGGGGCCCACGGATTTATTTCATGCAAACATACAGGGCGTGGAGAGATAACTTATCAGTCAAAGATAGGACTCCATTTAAAGCTGCCGCAACATGGATGTTGCGGTGCGTCTCCATTTTTCAGCGAAATAGAGGTTTTCTTTTTCGCTTCACATAAAGTCTTCAACTAGCTCAAGCCTTCTAATAAATTGCAAACTCTGTAATCATATATCTTCTATTATGCCGCTTGTTACTTTACTAAGACAGGAAATTAAAGCAATAAAACACTTTCAAAATGATAGGGCACACTCAGGCAGTCATTTTTCTTATGTTCCAGTATTATTCTTCAAAAGACCTTTTATGATACTAATATTAAATTCTTTGAAGTCACAAGAATCTGTTGAAAGTGTTGAATTTTGGAGATAGCTCAAATATTGCATCTAATCGTGCGTTTATTAAAATGCAATACGTGGTAGAAAATTTCAAAACATGACATACAATACGGTTAAATAATATATGACCAGATACATTTCAAGTCCACATCAGAGAGTCCATTGTGTGGAAATTTGATTGAATGCTCAGGAAAATCTATTTTGCTTTTTCTCACCTTATGTGGCCAAATGCACAACATATGTGGTCATTCGTATGAAAGGCTGATCACTGCGAGACGGAGGACCGCGAACCAGGCAAACACCATTATGGTCACTTATGCAGCATGTTCACAAAAAGGAAATTGAATCAGCCTTATGAGGCTGTGCATTCTTTATTAACCTCCTAGAAAAAAAGGTCAGACGACTGTTCTTTTAAAAGGGCTAGAGGAGAAATGCAAAAAAACTGCAATATATCCTAGGCAGTGTATTAGGCAATCACGTTAAACAGCTCGTGAAGTGATGTGCAGAAAAAAAGGGGGAAAAAATAAGCCCTCTTCATTGACTATTAGGAAAAAAAAAGTGTCTTATTTTCTTTTCAGTTATAAGCATTTCCATCCAACCTTATGGAAAAAGAAGTAGAGAGAAAATAAACTGATAGGCGGAAAACCATCAAAAGTGTCAACTGAGAAGAAATGAGAGCTCATAAACAAGGTCCCCTCTTCCCCCTCCCTCTTGGGCAGGGCTTCATTCACACCACATTCCTGGCCCTCAGCCCCGAACCATTTGCTAAGGTTTGCAAAAAAGCGGGCTGAAGAAGGAGCATTCCCTCCCCTAAGACGGAAACAAAACCCCAACTTCCCATGAGGTGAAATTGCAGAGTTGCCTGAGCAGCGCAGGAATTTTCCTCTTCTTTGGAAACCCCCAAAATGGTTGATCTCTTTCTCAAGGTGTCATTTTAAACAACTGCTATTTAGCAGGTGGGAATGTTCCAATTAACTAGCAAGGGCCTTCCGAGGCGCTACGAAGAGCCTTTACAGTGTCAGGCTCCATCTCCGTGCACTACCTTTCCTTGCTCAGCTGATTAGGGTCAGCACTTTAAAATTAGAAAACGAAGCCCTTGAACCCCTTGTCAGAGCTATATACACACTTGCTAACATTAAAGGATCTTCCGCACACCAAAGGGAAGTCAAACTGGGCCTGCATGCTGCTAATTTACTTCAGTTCTTTACCAATTCCTATTCCTGTCTAGAAAGATCTTTTTGATATTTTTTTGAAACATTGTCCTGAATTCCCAGTGATAAAATTAGCGGGTCCAATCTGAGGCATTAGTCCTCGATAACGTATGTTCCCCTTCTCATCTGACACAGTTCATCTCTGCTGGAATTCCAAAGCAATCAACTACCTGGGGATACTTTTCCCCAGAGACCTTTCTTAGCACACTATATCAATTAACACAAAAGCAATTCTGGACCCCCTCCAATACGCTACACTACCATCTGGTCTCCCTGGAACCTGAGGGAGAGGGGCAGATTTCAATTTGTCAAAACAATGCAAATTCCCCAAATTATTTTCAAATTATGCATGTTTACTTTAATGTTGTGCCCATTCATCTCTTAAAAGGTACTTTGCAAATTCTTCTAAAGACATTCTCCAGCTTGCATGCTCTCTCCTTCCCCCCTCAGAAATCCAGGCTATAAAGGCAAAAGTTTGAAGAAATAAGAGTTAATAAAACCTAAAGAACTTGCCGGTCAAGGGCAGTGACAAATTATCAGATGTGTTTACACCTACACGCCCACTTGCACTAGCCCAGTTATCAATTTGGGAGTATAATTTTTAGGCAGCAAAAACATCTGATATTATTTGAGAGGAACCAAGAAGATTCTCACATCAAAGAAACATGTTCCAAATGCCACCGTTTGTCACTCTTTCCCTTTAAGGCTTTGAAAATTCCTGATAGAATATAAGCAATTAATTTAAAAGTATTAATAAATTAAGTCATTTTTCACTCATTATAAAGAATTGATTTGGCAGATGAGTTTGGTCATTACCTTGAGAAGTTCTGATGCGAGGACAGACGACGGGAAAGATCTAGGGCTCTACTAGCCCAGCGCAACAGTGACCGGCCACAGTACGCATTAATTAAAACTAAATGCAGTTTTAGAAACTCATCTCCTCAATCATATTAGTCACATTTTAAATGCTCGACAGTCACATGTGGCTAGTGACTACCTCACCAGACAGCACAGATACGGAACATCCCCATCACTGAAGAAAGTTCTGTTGGGCAACACTGATGGTCCAGAACATGGGATGTTATAGATGTAGGATGGCTGGCAGTCTACAAGCAGGGATCCTCTTGATATAAAACATGGAAAATGGCCCCAAAGCAGGTAGGACAAATGCAAAAAAATCTATCTGTGATTCTTCCTACTTGTGTGGAGACTGGGTCCTTTCCATTAGGACAAAGCATAAGGGAAAGATAAGAACATCTTAGCTCACTTGGTTGTGTGTGCCTGGGCAGATATATTTCATTTGACTCTTGCCTTTGGCTGACTAGCAACCACCTTTGCTTTTGCTTGCAGCAATCTTTCTATTCTGCTCAGCCAAGAGCTATAGGTAGGGTTCATTCTACCACTGGCTCCTAGAAATGGCGCTGGTCTGGTCCTCTGGAGTGTCCCAACTCATAAGCCACAGTAATAGATTAAAACTGTTCAGCCCATCAGAACTCATTAGAGGTCCCTCTGGCCTTTTCCTTGAGAGACTAGGGAGGATGATGATAGGAGATGCAAAGAAGATGCTTCAGACTGAAAACGATCTTACTATGCAAAGGCCTGTCTGTGACTATTGGCTCCACAGAGGACTACAGAAGGAGAAAAGATGAGAGACCAGTTTCTGGAGACCTCCTGTTAGGCACTGGATCCATGCATGCTCAGAACCAGACTGTCACCAAACTGATACTATTCTCTCCGTGTCCATTTAGACCACAATAGTCATCAGTGATTACATATACACACACATAGACATGCCCACAGTGTATAACAGACCTCCAGGTTGTACTGAGTAGATTAAAAAACAAAAACAAACAAACAAACAAAAAAAACCGAAAAACAAAAACAAAACATTCCTGACAGCAGGAAGAGCATGTGCAACAGTCCTGGGGCAGGAAGAGACTGACAAACTGAAAGAACAGAAGAAGTGTGGCTGAAGAGTTACGGGTTGGGTTGGGTTGGTTGGAATGGCTCAAGGGGCAGAGACATGGTGGGGAGTTTGGGGTTCATTTCACAAGAAATGAGAAAGTATTAAGCAACAGTTCAGACAGGTGGCATCCCTTTGACTGCTCCATTAGTATGAGGGAGACGAGATC
The DNA here is from genome assembly GCF_030435805.1 of Mustela lutreola. Lineage (NCBI taxonomy): Eukaryota > Metazoa > Chordata > Mammalia > Carnivora > Mustelidae > Mustela > Mustela lutreola. The sequence continues at coordinate 30,237,068 of NC_081307.1, forward strand.
GGCGACATAGCATTCTGTCAGGAAACCCAGCTGGAAGGCTATGGTAGACTGGGACGCGACAATGGCGGGAGGTGGGGTGGAATTTAATTGGAGAGAGAATCAAGAGGACTTGAAATCAAGATTTTTTGGTTGCCACGTCTGGGTGAGTGGTCACAGCATTTACCAAGATGAAGGACTGGGGAAGGAAGAAATAAGGGTGAATGGGATGCGGAGCAGTACCCCTCGAGTCATTTGATGAAAAAGATAATGTGGACTGTCCAAATTAAACACAATCTGAAAATGAATTCTACATTCTTCGAGTGAGAAATTGCCCTGAGGAAACACTGAGTCAAAAATTCAACTTATGCTTGAATCCCATCGGCCCAATACTATCAAAAGATTTTAACTGCTAACTTGTTTTTGGACAATTAGGCTACCACTTATTAGATTATAATAATGTTCCAAAAATACCATTTCTAGGATGAGTTTGATTCTATTCTAGTACTCGCTAGTACTCTTGCTTTATATTCTTTCTATAATGCTTAAGAACATGAGTTGATTTCCTATAATTATCCTATCCTGGTTTACTTGTTTTCTTATTTATTCAATTGTGTATTTTTTTGCTAATCATATAATCTTGTAGGTTCATGTAATATTGTACCCTAGTCCTGTATTTTTAATCTCAAGTGATCCCAAGTCAAATGGTGAATCTAAGATTGAATGGCCCTATTACACCATGGTAATAATAGGTCATCATTTAATACTTTATACAGGGGTGCCTGGGTGGCTCAGTCAGTTAAGGACTGACTCTTGATTTTGGCTCAGTCATGATCTCAGAGTTGTGGGGTCGAGCCCCACGTCAGGCTCCAGGCTCAGCAAAGAATTTGCTTGAGATTCTCTCCCCCTCTTCTTCTGCGCCTCCCCTTGCTCTCTTTCTCTCTCCCTCTCTCAAATAAATAAATAAAAGCTTTAAAAAACCACTTTGTGTTGTAGTGAGCACTGAGTTTTATAGCAACTAATGAATCATGACTATGATTCAAAAAACTAAAGACATACTATATATATATATATGTTGGCTAACTGAACATAATTAAAAAACCCTATTACCTTGTGCAATAACAGGTATTAAATCATCTTCCACAATAACAATACGAGGTGGTCATATTGGTCCATTTTACAGATGAAGTACTGAGGTGCACAGATGTAAAGTAAGTTTCTAAGGTCACAGAGAGCTGAAATTTGAAGGAAGTTTGCATCCACAAGCCACAGGCTGATTCTGTGTTACCTCCTAGGTCATGGGACTAGAACTCTTCAGCAGGATGATGAAATGTTATGTATATATCATTCTTACCTTTTCATTTGCAAAAATATATATGTATGTATACATATGTATACATATATATACACACACATATGTGTGTATATATAACATTACATTATAATATTGCAGAATGTAAAATCCTATTTTAAAATCATAATATGCCATACACTATAAGACATTGATTAAAAAAATTCTTAGGGAAAAACTTCCTTTCAACAACATTAGCCAGCACCAGGGTAGGGATACAAGGTCCTCTGTCTTTCCATTTCATGTTTAGTGTGAAAGATGGACAGTGGAGAAGGCAGTGGCACAGGTCAGATTGCTGACACATGGCCTGGACTTCCAGGAATGAGGCCACTCTTTGGATGTGCCACTGTATGTGGTCTCTAGGGGCCTAAAGGAACTCCCATGTGGGGAACACAGAGGGAAGCCATCTGAAGGGAGGTGGTAAGGATTACTGAGGTGCCCTCCTGAGGACTGATAAGGAGATAATTTTTATATTTTGTAAGATAGCATAATGCTTCCTAAATATTTATCTGTATATACAGTGAAATTTCTGATGAACTGTCTCCCCCTCCCTTTTTAAAATATTTTATATATTTATTTGACAGAGACAGAGAGCATAAGCAAGAAGAAAAGTAGAGGGAGAAGCAGACTCTCCACTGAGCAGGAAGTCTGATGGGGGACTCAAACCCAGGACCCTGAGACTTAAGCAAAAGGCAGACACTTAACCGACTGAGCCACCCAGGCAGCCCATTCCCCTCACACTCCACTTTTTGAAGGCTTGTTCACTACTTGAGAAATCACTGTACTCCATTAGAGATCATTCAAAGGGTGCCTGGATAGCTTAGTCAGTTAAGTGTCCAATCCTTGATTTCTACTCAGGTTACGATCTCCGAGTCCTGAGATCGAGCCCCGCGTCAGCCTCTGCACTCAGTGGGGAGTCTGCTTGGGATTCTCTCTCTTCCTCTCCTTCTCCCCCTACTGTCTCTCTTTCTCAAATCAATAAATCAATAAATATATCTTAAAAAATATATTTCAAATATCTACACAGACCTTCCCATCTTTCAATGAGGACTACCCTTTTACTACAACCCTAATAGGAGCAGGCAACTCAAAGCACGAACCACAATAGAAATTTCTTTAGGCAAGTTGAAGTCATCTTTATTTCTAGCCTTCTTTCATGCAATTTATTAGCGATGGCAGATTCTCTTCTGAAGCTAGTACTGAAAGCATATTTTCTCTATGATTTTATTTCCAATGGGTTTTAGGATTTTTGAAGGCAGGCATTATATCTTTATGCTCCTTTATACTTATCAAAGCAGCTTCTACAGTTCCTTGCACGCAGTAGGTGCTAGCTGGATGGGAAGCTCTTTAATATTTCATTATTTCTATGATATTTCATACCATTTTTACTGAAACTTTAGAGGAAGCATTTAGAGACTAATTTTCCACGCCCACTGAAGCTGTATTTGCTTTCCTTCTTGAACCTAACCATTGCTCAGGATTATGAGAGACCGGAACATGGTGGTGGCATTGTTGCCTTTCGTCTTCCTATGTGAGTGTAGATTTCTCTGGTGCCCACATACCAGTCCTAACGGAAATGGCTAGAAATAAAATATTCAATATTTAAATTACCTTTTAAGGTTTACAATTCTCTTGCATATCCATCACTTCCGTAGACCCTCCAACATTACCATTATTGATGTATTAGGATCTTTATTTGGATTTTTCTGCTCTCAATGATCCTATCATGATAGATGCAAGATCAGCTGATTGTCTCAACTGAAAATCAGAAAGTTTTACTGCTCCGTATAGAGTCAGTAAATGAATATTGCTCTAATTTCAACAACCATGGCATTTTGTCATTAAGAGCCTCTTCATTTCCTAGGAGTTTCATGTTGAGTCATCCCGATAGCCTGGTTATATCCCTAATAAACGTTTGGAGAGGAGCAGGAAATAGCCATTTCAGCAGGTGGCACTGCTCATATTTGCAGTTTCTGATCCTCCTTTAGGCAACAGAGTTGAAGGCTTCATGATGAATGAGCCACCGCTGATTGGACCCATTGTGCACTCGTGATTCTTCTTCTTCTCCTTCTCCTTCTTCTTCTTTTTTTAAATTTCTAACTTTAGTATGCAGAAGATGCTCTTGGTGCTCAAAAGCGTATGCACTCTGGGGCTAAAATGTAATAATGACATGTGGTCTCATGAGTTTTTCTTCAGGGCTGATAGCAAGCTCTTACGGTGGAATCTATGTGTCAGAAGTTGACCAGAGAGGTTGAAATGTGGTCTTCAAAAAACGCAGCCCTGATTGTAGAAGCACCATGCAAGGGACAGCAACCCTCCACCTGGTTCTCAATCTCTCTCTCTCTCTCTCTCTTTTGTTCCTTTTTTAAACTTTGAGAGGAATAGTTCTTCAGAGTGGATGACTTGCCTAGCATCTCATAAAATGGTTTTGGACATATTAAGGATATTCCAATTGCTGATGGTGTAGAATTTTTCATTTCAAGGTTAGACTTAATATAAAACTTGTCACTAATGAATCAAAAAAATCTTGGCAAAAGTCTTGTGCAAAGGATGATTTGCAATACCTAATACTAACAACAATGAAAATAAAAATCTCTTCAAAAGCAATCACCTCAGCAGGAACCAGGAAAATGCAAATCGACACAACAATAAAATGCCATTTACCTCCATTTGATTAGCAAAAGTACTCAATAAGGAACACTTCTTAGCAAGTGATAGAATGTGGAGCTACAGAATCTTACATTGCTGTGGGAATATAAATTGGTACATTTACTTTGGAAAACATTTTATCTTGTAAAGTTGAGTATTTATCTTTTTACTTAGCAATTCATTTTAAAAATACTGTTTAGGGGCGCCTGGGTGGTTCAGTGGGTTAAAGCCTCTGCCTTCAGCTCAGGTCATGATCCCAGGGTCCTGGGATCCAGCCCCACATTGGGCTCTCTGCTCAGCAGGGAGCCTGCTTCCTCCTCTCTCTCTGCCTGCCTCTCTGCCTACTTGTGATCTCTGTATGTCAAATAAATAAATAAAATCTTAAAAAAAAATACTGTTTTAGTTGTTTATCACTTTATATAAAGGGTATTATGGCAGATTGAATTGTGGCTCGGGAAAGGTATGTCTGTCTACCAGGAACCTGAGTAATGTGGCCTTATTTGGAAAAAGAATCTTTATAGATGTTATTAAGCTAAGACGCTTGAGATGAGATCATCTTAGATTTGGGTGGGCCTTAAACCCAAGGACAAATGTCCTTAGAAGAAAAGTCACATGGGGAAGAAGGTGATATGAGCCAAGGCAGACACTGGAAAGACAGTTCTACAAGCCAAGTATTACAGACTGAATTGTGTTCCTTCAAAATCAATATTTGTTAGTCTCAACACCGAGCACCTCAGAATGTGAATGTATTTGGAGATAGTGCCATTAAAGAGGTAATTAAGTTAAATTGAAACCTTTAAGATGGGTTCTAATCCAATCTGAATTGTGCCTGTAGGAGAAGAGGAGGTTAGGGCATAAAAAAGGAAACCAAGGGCCTTCATGTATGAAACTATAGACTAATGGAGAAACAGCAAGAAGACCAACATCTAAGTCAAGGAGAGACCTCAGAAGAACCCAATCCTTCCATCAATTCTTGGAACCCCAGCCTCCAGGACGATGAGAAAATAAATTTCTTTTGTTTAGGCCACCAGGTTGTTAGGTCTGCCGTGTTTTGTTGTGACAACCCAAGTAGATGAACACACCAAAGATTGCTAGAACCAACAGAACCTAGAAGAAAGGATATGAGAGGGAATTCCCCCGAGAGCCTCCAGAAGGAGTAAGGCCCTTCTAGCTTGTAGGTTTCAGACATCTGGCCTCCAGAGCTGTGAGAGAATGAATTTCTATTGTTTTGATTCATCCAGTTTCTGATTTGTTACAGCAACCCTAGGAAGTTGATGTAGGTGTCATGCCAAAGAGAAATTATTATACATATACACCAGAAGTCTTATTCTTAGACCAAGGCAAGAGGGACCTCTGCCTGCAACCTTTAGAGGATCCTACAAATCACAAACATGGAAACACAAGCTGTGTGTGTGTTTGTGTGTGTGTGTGTGTTATTTGTTTTGTTGTTGTTGTTTGTTTTGTTTTGTTTTGCTTTCTCTTTTGAGTAACATAAGAAAATTTCTTGGAAATTTGACAGTTGACCTGGAAATTAGAGGCGAGAGACCCACCATGCCCATCGGCATTCCTCACCCTACCAGGGGTTCTTACCCTAGTCAAGGATGCATGTTAGAGGGAGAGTGTGGGTGTGTGGATGTGGTGGCAGTGGGAGGCTCACATCCACAGCCCTGGAATATTAGATAAAGAATGGCAATCTCCCCAGACCCCCAGCACCTGGGTCTGCCAATCAGGTTCCCCAGATAACTAAATACCACCTCCCTTCTGCTTAGGATGGTAGAGTTTTGGGATATGATTAGAATTATCTGGAAATCTCAAGCCAGAGAACACAGGAGCTGGAGGAAGGTCTTCTTGCCTTTGCTACCAGGGAAGCTGCATTCGTTCCAACTTGGGCTCAGGTTGGTCTTGTCACCTCCCAGGCCTGCTGGCCCAGGTATAACTTCTGAGTAGTCTGCCCCCTCAGGTTACAAAGGCTTGGTGAATTAGGGGACAGAACATTTCCTTTGACCTCTGGATTAGGGATCCATTTCTGAGGAACAGGTTGTGGGTCCTCGGGTGGGGACGTGAGTCAAGCTGGGGGGACAGATGAGTTTATAGCATTCCATTTGTATTGTTACTCCAGAGGCCTCACATTTTAGAGGCAGACCTGGTAAATAAGAATGTTCATTACAGCATTATGTGCAACAGCAAAAATTTTGAAGCCTAGTGGCCCATAGCAGAAGAATGGGTGAATTTGTGGAGCATATATTCACCTACTAAAGTATTATACAACAGTCAAAATGATTGCATCATAGCAAAAAGGAGCTGCTTGAATTCATCTTAGCAATAAAATCATTAATGAAAAATTTGTGGGAGGTTACATTCAGCAGAACTCTACAATATATTATAAAACAACCAAAACTAAAGATGTATGATTTTTTACCACATACTTTTCTGGGGTAGAGGAAAGAGGAAGATGATATAAGATTCACAAGAGGGCTTCCTCTAGTTTGGAGGGCAGAGGATTTAACTTGGGGAAGGAATTCCTGGGTAGATACAAGTTACTTTGAATGGTCTAGGTAGGGAATTGTGAGGTGTGTTCATGAGAGTTAACATATTTTTGCAATCAATTAGTAAATCAAGTAATAAATAACAAATTTGTAGGTAGATAAATGCTAGGAAAGTATAATAAAATACTGCCTCATTTTATGTACATATGGTCCAATAATTCAAATTCTTCAATCATGAAGATGGTCTTGTTTTAGAAACTAACTCTTAGCTAGAGAGAACAAACTGATGGTTACCAGAGGGGATTTGAGCGGGGGATGGGGGAAATTGATGATGGGGATTAAAAAGCACATTTTTGAAAGAAAAAAAGAGAGAGAGAGAGAGAAAGGGAAGAAGGAGGAGGAGAAGGTTTTATGTAGGTATTTCTTGCCACAACTTACTAAGAGTCTTGCCAAAATGGAATGAACACTGAGGTGAGGTGTTTAAAAAAAAAAAAAAAAAGAAAAGAAAGAAAGAAAAAAAGAAAAAGAAAAGAAAAAAAAGGTGAAAGAGCTCTATTAGTTACACAATGAATCCTGGACAATTTACGCATCAAGCAACCAGCATTCTTGGTTATGCACACAAACCTAGTAGCGTAGGAAACAGGACCATTTCAATGGCAGGAGGATGTGCGCCAATTATGTTCCTAGTGACAAGCTGGGCCCTCGCTCCACAGTGTCCCTTCACAACATGCCTGTGACAAAGAAGGACTGCGTCATGGGCTTTGTTGTGGTTTTGGACCAAGTTCCTCTACTTGCCACCCTTAGCCACCGAGCTTATAGTACCCTGCTGTCACTTTTGTCCCACATTTGAATGTGGCACTTACAGCTACAGTGTGAACCACTAGAACCTTCTCTGTTGTGTGATATCTCTGGCGTTCACTCATAATGAAGGGAATGGAGTATACTCCTTCAACCGGGGGGCCTTGAGGTAATGAGGCCTTTGACCACGGCATCTCTGCTCCATGTGATGCCTTCATTCTCTCTTAACTTGGTAGAAATAGTTCTCCTATGTGCTTGTTAGGATTTGGATAATTAGCTAGTTTGCCCCTACAAACATAAAAGGTTATGTTTACATAACCTTTTACCTTGTTCCTTTCAACCATGGTCACTGAGAGAATAGAGATGAATCAAAGATTTCAGGTAGTGAAATCACTACCTGAATCACTGGTTAATATGGGTCTGTTTTTGTTTTTAAGGGCAGTGCATGCAAAAGAAGACAGAAAAATGTTTTTTCATCTGAATTTGCACCACAGGTATAATGAGATTACTATATATACCTTTGAAAAACCCACATGGTTAAAAACAGAGTCCTGTAATCTCTTACTTTCATAATACTAGGAAAATGGCAAATTGTTCCTTGAATTAATAAGCAAATGATTACTCTCTTTATACTCATATTTTCATTCTGGTCATAATTTCAAGGCTGTGTGACTGCAAGATATAATCTCTTCTATTTTGATGGCCTCTTAGTTGTTCTTCTTTATGCGTCTTTACTAATAAAAGCAAGATATGTTAAATATTGGCCTTTTGATGATAGAATAAATGTAACTTGGTATCTGAAATCTTCTGCCTAAAATGTGTACGTTCACTTTTGTCACCCTATCTTTCCATTGTGTCCTATAAAATGATAAAAAAAAATGTATCCTTTTTAAAAAATTGCTCCTAAAAAAAGCAATCTTGAAAGAGGAAGAATGTTAGCATCTCCTCTATTTAATGATAGAAGAAAACTCTATGGGAGTACTTTAGCAAAACATTTTGGTGCACCCACTATGTCATATATCTGCCGGAAGGTTCCAGAGAAGAGTCCTTCATTGGGGAACAACCGATAGAAAGATATCAGTGTCACCCCTGATGTATCACTGGAGTTTATCAATATCATTCTTAAGGTGACAAATTTTAGAAGCAGCCTGGCAAAAATATGACCTTCCAAAACAGCCCACTGTCTGGCATTTTGAGAAAGCAAAAGGATTTTCCCGTAACCTCCTACGGCAACTCTGGAGCTGAATCATTGATTAATGGAAATATTCAAAACTGAGAAACGTTGTGGATGTCTCTATGTTAATCAAAACTACAGCTTGAGCTCTTCCCAGCACAACAGGAACACTGATTTATTGAGGGAACCAATGGAAAGCTATTTTACAATGCTCTTTCTCCAGGGAAACTCAGTGGTATATCAATTAGGCAATATGTGACAAACTAAAATATTTTATCAACAACTGTTAAGGAATATTTAAATAGGCTTAAAATATAGCCCGAGATATGCTAATACTTAAAAAAAAAAAAAGGAAAAAGCAACATCTTTCCTCAACAGGCAGACATTTAAGAAAAGATAATATATAGATATGTTAGCAGATAATAGATAAAGAGGAATGCAATACGAGAAGGAGTTCTGATGTCTTCTTCTATTCCCAAAGGTAGAAGCCCGGAGTTGTCAGGCATTCTTAAGATTAAATCTAGCATCATGCTTATGCCCTGTTGCAAAGAGAGTTTAGGAAAAACTTTACAAGAATAAATTGAATTTACAGTTAAGTGATTTCTATCACTAAATAGTAAGATTAAATCTTTTTTTTTCTTTTTTCTTAAAGAAATGAATTGTTTGTTTAAGAATCTGTCATTCTTGGGACGCCTGGGTGGCTCCGTAGGTTAAGCAGCTGCCTTTGGCTCAGGACATGATCCCAGTGTCCTGGGATTGAGCCCCGCATCGGGTTCCTTGTTCTGCGGGGAGCCTGCTTCTCCCTCTGCCTCTGCCTGCCACTGTCTGCCTTTGCTCGCTCTCTCTGACAAATAAATAAAATCTTTAAAAAAAAAAAAAAAAGAATTTGTCGTTCTTGGAGCACCTGGGTGGCTTAATCAGTTAAGTGTCATTCTGGGGTCCTGGGATCAAGCCCCGTGTTGGGCTTCCTGTTCTGTGGAGAGCCTGCTTCTCTCTCTACAGCCCACCCCCACTCATGCGTTCTCTTTGTCTCTCTCTCTCTCTCAAATAAATAAATAAGTAAATCTTTTTTATTTTTTTAAATGTGTTTATAGTCTAGTGATAGTGAGAGCCATGAAAGCAAACAAATAGGTGAGAAACGTTCAAGTATTTTGTAAGGGCAGGAAAACACAGGCAGTGCGATCAAGTGATGTGATAGGAGCGTTGGCGGACGTGGCCAAGAACGCCTTTCTGAGCAAGGTTATCTGAACTGAGGTCTGAGTGACAGGTGGATTCAGTCATGTAAAGATTTGGGAACCCAGAGTTCTAACTAGAAGATGAGCAAAGAAAAATTCTTCAAGACAGAATACTCCTGTTCTCTTAGACTGAAAGGTAGAATGTCATTGCGGCTGGGGATCATGGGACAAGAAGAAAGGGTAGAAGACAGAAGTTTGGAAAGGAAATCCGGGCCTGTATCTTATAGGGCCTTTTGAACTATTGCTTTCCATATCATATGTCTTGGGGGAATCTTGTGAAAACAATATTTGGTTCATTATGCCTGAAATCCTGCATTTCTAAGAAGCTTCTCAGTGAAACCTATGTTGCTGGTCCTCACAGCACCCTCTGAAGAACAAAGCTTAGACAATGGTGAGGTGTTAGATCAAACTGTAGTCATAGAGACTAAAGAGGTATATGGAGTGACCCTGTAAATGGGCAGAGAAAACAGACATTTCAGTCGTTCAGACATGAGATTATGGTGACTCGGACCTCAAGAGGAGACGCAGTATATATATTTTGAACACAGAGAAATGGCGGTCTCTGCTAAATTGGAAGATAAAAGAAAAAGGAATCAAGTTTGGTATGGCACACGTATGGCCTAAGTAACAGGCTCCGTGATGGGGAAAACTTTGGAAAAAGTGTATTTTGTAAGTTTGGTGGGGGATGGGAGCATTAATTCTGTTCAGTCCTGTTAGGGTTTAGATGTTCAATGGTTAAGCAAATGGAGATATCTATTGGGTAGTTACACATGTGAGTCTAGTTGAAGATTAGATGAGCACTAAGAACTAGACCTGGGAATCAACATATCGGTGGCATCTCAGGTCATGGACTGGACACGGCTGCTTATCTGAGAAGGAGATGATGAAGGGAAAATGACCAAATGGGGAGGTCGGGGCTCTCTCCACCCAACCAAGAGATCTTGAAGACAGAAATGACCCAGAAAAGGGCTACGGGAAGGAATGACCAGAGAGGCAGAAAAGTAAGAGGGTGTTTGCATGGGACACCAGAGGAACACCTATGGAAACATTTCAAGAAGTAAAATGGAGGGCTAATCCTGAGGAGAAGTTAGGCAACAGGAAATGCAAGAAGTGACCGCTGACATGAGGAGATCAGTCCATTTTTTCAACTATTCAAACATAAAACGTGTCAGCTTTCATTCTTAAACACACATTGTGGATTTTATTTTTTAGAAAAAAAAAATAAAGACTAATTAGAAAATTTCAGCTGGGTGACGATGAAAAAGTTAAATTATTGGGTCATGTAGATAATTCATACTTTATTTCATTCATCATGCTTATTCACAGTTTGTAAAAAGAATAAGTTTTCCCATTTTCAAATTGTTCCCTGGTTTCTCAGTCTAGAGTGAATTAATCAAAGGGCTACTTCTTACACCTGGCAGCAGCTACTATAAAGGTTGATTATCACTTCTGTATTCACTGAGAAATAGAGGCATCAGGGCAGCCACTATCAATTTGATTGCCTAAAAATAAAAATTTTCTGCAGAGTTGTCCATAACCCTTCTATTTATTTTAATGACCTCGTGTTGAGATTAATAGAAGGTAGCTCTGTCACACTGAACTCTAATTCAGAATTTAAGGATTTAAACCAATACCAGCAAGAAAACTGGAAAGAAATGACCATTTACTCTTAATATTTCCATGGCTTCCATTATCACATCAATATATCCTGCCAGATCTTTATCCCCAGTGCCAATCACTTTCCCCATTTTCACATGATCTCTTGATAGTCTACTGGTGAAACTGGGTAAAAAAAAAAAGTTTATGGTCCCCTTCCCATCAATGTAAGTCAAAATAATACATTAAAATACGCAATTGTGAGAGAGTTCCTTTTTATCTGGTTTTCCATATATCTTAGAATATATCAAATATTATGTTCTTTTAAATGTAATGTTTATTATTATTATTATTGTTTTAATCCAAGGATGCATATTGCATTGTTTCCCTTCTAGAATCTGGTCATCACTTCCAGTACAACTTTTGTACAACTGTACTCATCAGTTTTTCCTAACAAAGCAATGTTGCTTTTAGACCAATGATTCTTAAACTATTTTGGGTTGAGTGTCTCTTTGAAAAGCTGATGAAGCCTATAGACCTCTAAAAAAATACACATAAACACACGTGCAAGTATTTTCGAAGTTCATTTCCTTCCACGCCATGCTCGTTTCCACTACATAGCTAGATTGAAACCCTCTGAGGCATCAGGTCACGTTCTCTCTTGATTTTCATAATGATCACTTACTAATCGTAAAATGGAAATGGCTCCAAACTGTGCAACTAAAACAAAACACGCTTCAATTCTGCCCAAAACGACTTTGAATAGAGAGGCTCATTGTTTGGTTCTGTATAAGAAATGATTGTGGCATAACTGGAGATGTGTAAATAATCTTTGAAAGCCAACGGATGGAGGATTTGGGCTTTGACAGAAAAAGTGAAGACAATTGGTACTCACAAAGGAATGCCGTAGCAAATAGAATCCAAACTCCCGTGGCTTCCTTTGTCCTAGGACGAGTGGGTCGTCAAGAACCGCGAGATCCCTAGCCTATCATTTCCTTTGTGTCCGAGTCAAAGAAGACCTTGTGGTCAGGGCTGAATCACTGACACCATCTGTGTTCACGGCAAAAGGATTACACTTCTGCGTTTCAATTTAAAGCCTTCTGAGCAGAAGTAACCTTCAGAAAAGTTCTGCAGATTTCTGCCTGCTGAGAAATTGAAAGGCGAGGTTACTTTTTACACCAGCCTCCAGAAATGCTTCCTCCACACTGAAAAGTTTACATTCTTCTCCACTTCCAATCTCTCCTTCCAGAAAGGCAGCTGGGACAAAAGACGGTAGATTTTCAGCAATATCCAAAATAGGAACTTTGGAGACTTGAAGCAAAAGTTTCACTTCATTCTTACAGCTGAAAATATCAGCCAAATACCCAAGTCAGGAACAAACTCCTTCCTGTCAGACTGTTCTGAGAAGGGCTTCTTTCTCTCTGAAAACAAACAGAACTTCTGCCTGTTGTTCTGCTTCAAGATTTGTCCTCTGGAATGCAACCTTGTACAGGATTTCAAGATTAGGCCTTTGAAATCAGACGAATTAAATTTTTTTAGTCTCTTTAAAAACTTGTTGGAAGGAAGGTAGGAAGGAAGGAAGGAAGCCCCATGGCTATTTTATCTGAGGACCGACAGAGGGACAGATATAAGGGTCTTGGCCTTTGTTAGCTGTGTGTGTAAACAACTTCGTTGAGTTATAATTGACATACATTTGAGACTCACCTGTATTGTATGTATCAGTAAGTGATTTCTTTCTATTGCTGAGTAGGATTCTGTATTTACTGATGGGCACTTGAGTTATTTCTAGCTATCCCTAACAGAACTGCCATGAACTTTGCTGTGTACATCTTTATATGAACACCTGCTTCCATTCTTCCAGGGTAAATTCCTAGTAGAATGGCTAGGTCATAGCACAGGTATATTTCTGAAGTTTTCATTTAACTGCCAACTGTACCCAAAGTTCGTAAACCATTTTAAATTTTCATCAGCCATGTACGAGAGGTCCTGTTATTCCACATTCTTGCTGATACTTGGTATGGTGAGTCTTTTTGATTTTAGATACTCTACTACATGGATAGTGGGATCACTATAGTTTTGTTTTTGGTTTTATGTGTTGATTAGCAAGAACATTTTTAGATAAGCTACATGGAAGCATTGCTATTCCAACGGGTTCGTCAATGCAGATTAACTCAAGATGCATAAGATTCGCTGTATTTATTTTTCCTTGCAATTGCCCCGGATAATGCAGACTGGACGTAAACTAAACAGAAATGTCAACAACAATGGATTTATTTCTATCAAAATATTTTAGACAGCACAGCACGGCGATCCCATGTGCATCCTCATACTTGCCTGGAGTAAAATAATTTCTTAAGAGCAAAACTGAACAAGATCAATTTTTACAGCTGGTGTTCTTTTGTGGTTTCCCCAAATGCAACAAATCTTCAAAGTATCAGAAAGAAATAAGTGGAAATGTTTTCCTGAAAATCCAGTTCTATATGTGAAATTCTCGCTTGGATTCTCCGCTTAAGAGTCCCCACTCTAGACCTTCATGCTCTCATCTATTGAAAGCGGAATCTCTCTCTTCTTCCCAAAGGAGGAGAAACTGTTTTTAATCTGGTTGGTCAGAGACCAAGACAGGTCGGGGCTCACATTTGGAGTGGGAAAGGGAACTGTGTGTTGAAGGGCAGTGCCCACATGCAGTATAAACTACTTGTCCTTTCTTGCTCCCTTCAGAGAAGTTCCCCAAGGCGGGGAGGGCCTGTCCCTCTCCCCCAGCACAGATCTGCAATGCACTTCCAGTTCCAGAAGGACTCCGTAACTGGGAGGTACATCAGACAGGTAAATCCCAGTTTGTTCTCTCCAGCTAGGAGGCTGAGAAACTGTAGATTCTGGGGAGGTGGGACTTTGGCTGAAGTTCTATTTTTCAATGATGCTTTTTCCATGGAGCTCTCTTTTGGGGGTAATCAGGCCCTTGAAGTGTTATTCATGAATTGGTATTTCTATTCCTTTTCATCTGGCACTTTTCTTTTTAAGTACATGGTTTCTTGGTCTAGAGCCCTGGAGGAAAAGAGGGTTGGCTAAAAAGATTTGGGGATGCGAATCAAGATGGTTTCTTCCCTTTCTACTTCAAGGCTAAAATTATATTTGATTAAGTACCTCCTTTTTAGTCATAACACTTTGTCCATTGCTTCGTTTGTGTTTTCAGTTTTGTTTCCCAAATCCAGGCACTTATTTTACCATACTTTGAGTATTACAATGGTTTCACAAACCTGCTCATTTCCAGAAAGCCTGTACACTGTGCATAGCATGCAATGTTCTCTAAGAAAAATTCAGAAATGAGACAATAAGATCCCAAACAAAACATAGATAGAATGAGTTTCATTTGGACAAGTCCTAGAGTAGCTCAAAACCCAACACTGTCAAAAACGATAGAGTTATGAGTCTGAACAATTCACAATTAAAAAAAAAAATAATAAAACCCATGTAGATAGAAGGCCATCAAATTAAAAAAAAGAAGTCCAGAAAAGTATTTACTTAATATTCTCCTATCAAGTTTATTTTGTCCAGTCTCCTTTTCCAAGATAGATTACCACCCAAATCACTGAAGACAGATGGCTGCCTCTATTTTTAAAATGTTCTAGAGTCGATAATTTCACAAGCTCCTTTGGTAGTCTGTTTCAGTGTTTAATCACTCTTACACTCAAGACGTTCTTCCTTATGTCTAATATATGATGTCTAAATAATGAAATACACTGAGTAGAATAAGGAGGATAATTTTAACTCTCACAGCTGCTAGAACTAGAGACCTAAACAATTTTTCAATGAGACACATGGTTCAATTATGCTCTGTCTGGGGCTGACATCCCCATCCCTGACCTCTTACCCTCCTTATAAGTCTATAATTCTTACTTTCCACAGGATATTGTCTGCAGAACATCCTACAGACATTTGGAAATTAAGCTAATGAAAGTAGACTGATTTCACTTCTTAAAAATGCAGTTTCCTTGATTTGGTACTTGTAGGTTCGACTTTTTCTTCCAAATTTACTCTTCTCCTTCCCTTTTCTATTTACAACAGAAAATGCAGCAAACTGTGAAATCCGTCTATCAATTATCCCATGGACTTTCTCAATCGGTCGTAGCTGTGGTTACTTATTTCATTTCATTCCTAACCAGACAGGGCTACAGATCCCAGCTGACTGCTCGCCCTTTCCATAGCCAGCCGTTCCTCAACTTAGGACTCGGGGTAACAAAGACAACAAGGAAAAAGTCCCATGCTATCTCTCACAATTCTTAGTCATGTACCTCCAGCCAGGGACGTCTCCTGAGGAGCCATGATTAAGCATAAGTTTTTATTCCTAAATTTCTTTTAGGTGTCAGAAAACCCTTTCAAAAGGATTTAGAGATGATTAAATGTTAGGAGATACAGCTTAAGGAGTATCCCTGCCTAGGGTATGTGAGCTTGAAATGTATTTGATGTGAGCAGAGGGATTGCCTTTCTGGAGTGCTGAGTTCAGAGTACACAGCAGTGCGTTCTCTCCGATGGTGACCAAAGGCAGCTCCCTCACTCCCGCTGGCTGCAAATGAGTGGCCTCAGGGCAACTGGGTTTGTCTCATCTAGAAAGTATATATCGCCCCAATGCCCCCCTGCTTTCTTATCACCCAGTCAGACCATCACTAGTGCCCCCCTGCAGCGCACCTTCCCTCTCCTGGCAATGAACTTGCTTGACTCTTCCCTCTCATCACTGCCTGGGGAGGCTGCTTCATCCCACCATTCGAAATCACTGCAGTGGCCCCCAGAATGGTCCCTTCCAACTGTCCCCAGGACGCCAGGGTTCAAACACTCGCGATGAAGCAAAGGCAAAGGTAGGTGTGTTAAGAATACTAATTAGGGTCTCTCTACCCTGAGAGGAGATGCTACGTGGAAGTCACTGATGATACTGAAACAAGGTGGGAACAAAGCTAGGTACAAGAATTTAAGAAGTTCTCAGCATTCGTGTCAGTACGGAAGGGGGCCCCAAGTATAGCTTCTGGTTAACGAAGGGGGTCCTAGGCCAGAATGACTGAGTGTGGTGCCTTGTTCTGTCACTTACTGGTGGTTAGATTTGGGAATGCCACTCAACTTCCCTACCTCAGTTTCCTCATCAGTACAATGAGGAGAGCAGTGATTTCACATATGGCTGTGAGGCTTAAATGCCCAGTGCAATGTTTGCATAGAAAGTGTTAGCTGTGCTCATTTATTAGGAATAAGCAGTAACGCATTGAGGCTACATTTCCTAGGCTTTTTGGAGAAATTGAGGAGAGAGTGGGTCTCCTTCCAGTTTAGGAGTGGCTATGTACAGAGCCTATGTCGGAGGGCGGTTAGGTCAGGGGAACGGAGCGGTGGGTCAAGAGCGAGATGTGTCTGGCACCAACACCACGCCCAGAGCTCAGTCAATGGTGGTTAAACTTGTTAAATTGGCAAGGGTCTGTTCTGGTTTATCATTTTTGCCCTCAGCTATCGGGGTAAGGAGAGGGCACAGAAGTTAAGAAAGACACACGAGAAAAATAGAATTTGATGCTAATCATGTTGGCCTAGAAATCTATTTTTAAGTCAAAAGGTGTGGTTTGTTCGATGGGCAGGATGGAGGCTGAACAGAAAAGAAGACATACAGTGGGAGAGGGCAGGGGAAGGCGGTTTCCACTTAGTAAATGCAGATCAGGAGAACACAGGAAAGTGCAGTAGGGTTGAATTCGTTCCTGTGTTCTTGAGGAACTACGGCAAGGTGTAGCAGACTTTATGAAAATGCTTAAGGAGTTTCTTTTAAGGAAAAATAAGTCATTTTTGTTAGTTTGATTTTGCTTCTTTTTTAAAGGAACTCCAGGATCTGACCTTGGGTTGGAGCAGAGGCAGTTCCAGAGCGGCCACGACTTCCCGGACTTACACTCACGAATTGCCCAGAGCTTAGGCCTTACTGTGGTTCTCTTGCCGACCTCTGATGCATTGTCGCATCTGGCCCTCACGACTGTTACGTGAAGTAGATACTAGTATTTCTCTTTTACAGGTGACGATGTTGTCACAGTCATAATTGGAAGAGAGCTGGGGATTCCCTCAAGTCTCTGAATGCATCCCTTTAAATGCGAAAGGACGTTCTTCTCTGATTTGTGGTCTTCAGCTGTGGGTGAAGCGGACACTTACCACAGGCATCTGCCAACTAGGGAAATCTTTTAAAAATCCAAAAATCCATCTTCAGGGATCATATATCGGCTGGAAATTCTGGCCCCGGTGAGTGGGTTCAAGTGTTGCGCTTCCTTCCACCCCACATAGTTCAAAGCAAAGACATGGTTACTTTTCAGTTACTTTTGATACATTCTTCACCCGAGCCCTGAATTCTCATGATGAGGAAAAATCTGGGAGCCAACACTTTCTTCCATTCTAATTCTTGCCCAGCCCAATTCCTGAGATGACTGGGACTAGTTATTTAACCTCTCTGGGCAATTGCCAATTCAGTGGTAAAATTGGACAAAAAATAGAAACACACACATGAATCTAAGCCAGGTTCTCTCTTATATACACTAATAGGGGGGAAAAATGAACAGAAGCAACAGAATCTCAAAAGAAGTAAAACAGAGATGCCTAATGGGCCCAGGGTACTTTTCAGAGGCCGGATAGCACTGGCCCACTAACAATAAATACTTGATTAAAAGAATCCTAGGCATTTGACTGAAATGGGCTCATTTGCTAGTTTTCTGGAGTTAATGGCATGTGTTCTGCACTACGTTATTTTTGTCCTGTTTAAATAATAATTTAAAAAAGAAAAGAAATGAAAACACAGGACCAAGTGCCCTTTTGCGTTGCTGGAGGGAAAATACGATGCTAAATCATCTCATTTTTTTCAGTGTATCATCACATTTAAAATAGTTTTCTCCCTGCATTAAATTAACCTACAAGTCTCAATTGTGGAATATGAGTTTTCTTACGGGTCTTTGTGATTCCTTTCCCCCAAACACTTTGCCACATAGATGGATACAGAAATAATGTCAAAGCTTCAGGCTGTGACATACAAATAAGAACAAGAGATAATGCAACTAGAATTAAATTCAGAGGCTACATTTGTTTTCTCTGCCTACTTAATGTCATCTCTATGAGTTGAAAACTGTATGTAATAAGAATTTTATTATTATTTTTTTAATTTGGTCCATCTGTGAATCAAGTACAAGGTCCTCTGTGTCTTCTAAAGCAATATTTTTTTTAAAAAATTGAAATATACCTGCCCAGTTACCAAGGTCAGCCCTCTTCCTACCCACAAGGAAAAGCTACAAAGGTAGGAAATGACCAAATCATATATAATGGAGATGCTTGTCCAAGTAAATAATTGGATGATGGAAAGGAGGAGGGATTTTTAGCTCTCGGATATATGTGTTTTATATCACTCCCTTAACTGAACTATATGAGAGTCCTGACTCCTTACATCTAAAGCATCCTTATGGATTAATCAATCAAATAACAATGCCAAAAGCAACCTATGCTATGTGCTCTTGTTTCCTGTCACTAACTGTAAAACCATCTAATTGAAAGGAAAATTGTCATTAGGCACCTATGTTTATGCATACTGTTGCATGCACTATAAAAAAGTGAGGTGTAATTATAATCTTAAAAATTTAAATTTGTTGGGGCACCTGGGTGGCTCAGTGGTTAAGCCTCTGCCTTCGGCTCAGGTCATGATCTCAGGGTCTTGGGATCGAGCCCCGCATCGGGCTCTCTGCTCAGCGGGGAGCCTGCTTCCCCCTCTCTCTCTCTGCCTGCCTCTCTGACTACTTGTGATCTCTGTAAAATAAATAAATAAAATCTTTTTTAAAAAATTTAAATTTGTTAATTTTAAAAACTGTACGCGTTGGAAAGCATCCTATTTTTAAAACTATAAGTCTAAAACCATTAAAGGAAGAAAAGTTTGGATGGGATTTTGGGCCTGAGGCAACACTCCTCTAGACTTCTCTCATTTAGGGTCAGGACTGACTGAAATAGAAATGTTGGATTTTTCTGCATTAATTTAAAACGTTTGCTTAGGTAGTTGGCTATTTCAAAGGAGAGGGAAATTCTAACCACTGGGGGTATTTAATTTGTGTCATTCCCTTTATTTCAATGTGAGATGACTTATACAGCTATAGAGTGAGAATAAGAGCAATACCACTTACATTCCTACCACTATGGACATTAAAAAGGGCTATTTGCAGGTGGGAGGCATTTCGCGACTTCATGATGGCTCTCCAACATGCCCACCCCTACCCCATATTCAATGCGAATAATTGCTCTCCCAAAGGAGCCTTGAGTGTGTGTGTGTGTTTCCAGGTTGCCATTCCTAAACCACACAGTGGTCAAACTATTAAAATAATTATGATATGACAAAATCATTGCCACGAAGCCTAAGCATTAATAATGGGACTGAGAAATGAGGAAGGACCTCAGTGGGGGTCCAGCTCCACAGCAAGGTTGCTAGGCTAAAGCGAAGTGAGAGAATGAAGCCTTTCTCAGGAGGGAAACCTGCAGTTTCTCTGAAGCAGAATTTATACCCTCTTCCAAAAGCCAGACGTATTCTGGCTCTGGGAGTACAGGGTTTGGCTCCTTGAAGGAAAAGAGGCTCCCTCCATTGTTTCTGCAGGATTTTTCAAAATATACAGGAGATGCTAGAGCCCCTCTTCTGGCTGTTCTAGAGGGACCTTGCCAATGAGTCGTCCAACAGATAGTTATTATTTTAAAAAGTACTGATTTATTTATTTTAGGGAGAGAGAGCATGAGCAGGGGGACAAGTAGAAAAAGACAATGAGGGGTGCCTGGGTGGCTCAGTGGTTTAAGCCTCTGCCTTCGGCTCGGGTCATGATCTCAGGGTTCTGGGATCGAGCCCCACATCAGGCTCTCTGCTCAGCGGTGAGCCTGCTTCCCCCTCTCTCTCTGCCTGCCTTCTCCCTACTTGTGATCTCTATCAAATAAATAAATAAAAATCTTTAAAAAAAAAAAAAAGACAATGAGAGAGAGGATCTCCAGCAGACTCTCTGCTGAGCGTGGAGTCCGATGTGGGGGGCTCAATCCTAGGACCCCCGAGATCATGACCTGAGCCAAAACCAAGAGTCAGATGCTTAATGAACTGAGCCACCCAGATGCCTCCCAACAAATACTTCCTGAGTGTATATTAACATGACAGCACTACTAACGCAATATGCTTGGTGGAGAAATAATTGAAAGACCAAAACAAAGTGCTGCCTACCTGCAAGGAACTTGGCATATTTGGGAAACACCTTCATCAGATAAATCTTTATAAACTGGTTATGGCTTGAAAGGGGCATTGAGAATGTGCAAGAAGTGAATGGGATCCAGGCTAAGGGGCCAAGGAGGCTTCCCAACGAGAATGGATTTTGAGTTGAAAACAAAGACAAAGTCTATTTCTGACATCTGCGTTAACTCTATGAGTTGTAGTAGGATTTTATTTGAAGACACTAAGGGTAAATGAGACGGATTACACAGACATTAGGAGTTTGTGTGTATCTGAATGTTTTGAAAGGCCAGACACAGTCAATGACAGGACGTGACTGAGTTTGTGAAATTGGCGGGTAAGAAAATCAACAGGATAATGTTTAAAACAAAATCAGGGGCATGTTCTCAACTATTTTTTCATCATTAAATAATTTCATCGACCTCAAAAATCTATTTGTGAGGAAATTAAATGATGCCTATAAAGCAGCTATGACAGTGACTCATTTTTTTTCAACCAGAAGTATGAGTTTCAAGGCTGGATGAAAGGCACAAGAAGCAGCCTACATGACTGCCCCTAACGACAGGGCTCACAAAGTCCATTGTCCAGATCAGGACACTTTTGAAAATTTTTAATTAATTAATTTGTTTATTATCTCATTAATAAAATAAGATTTCATTTGTTTATTTGAGAGACAAAAGGAGGGGAAGAGATTCTGAAGCAGACTCTGCGCCCAGTGCAGAGTCTGACATGGGGCTCAATCCCACGACCTTGAGATCATGACCTGAGCCAAATCCAAGAGGCTGACACTCAACTGCCTGAGCCACTCAGGCAACCCTAAGATCAAGAGATTTCTGCACATGAAAGCATTGGAACAAGGGTGTATACTGAAAAGTGTAGTCACCCTGTCTATCCTTCCCTGCCTAGCAGAGATGATGTTCAAAAGCAAATAGCCAACGTTCTGCTCTGCACACACAAGGCATGTGCTTCATAGTAGTTTGGTAGAATCCTGACTAGAATATTCTGATAAAATACAACTTTATCATGTGTATCATTTTATATACATACACACACACACACATATATAATGTGCAATATTTTATTTTTTTAAAGATTTTATTTATTGATTTACTTGTCAGAGAGAGAGAGAGAGTGCACACACACACAAGCAGACAGAGTGGCAGACAGAGGCAGAGAGAGAAGCAGACTCCCTGCTGAGCAAGGAGCCCAATAAGGGACGTGATCCCAGGACCCTGGGATCATGACCTGAGCCAAAGGCAGTGGCTTAACCAACTGAGCCACACAGGTGTCCCTATATGCATCATTTTAGAATATATGGATATTAGATAGGGAATCTCATGGCTGTTACCATTCACCTTTTATTATAAAAATAATATTTAAACAATACAAAACAGTTAAACATTTAAAAAGTACAGAAGGGTATAAAACAAAAACAAAAACAAAAACAAAATTAAAACCTTCATCTTTTCCCTGGTCCTGCTGCTCACGATTTCTTGAATACCCATCCAAGCCTATATGTAAGAGTGTGCGTGTGTGCGTACGTGCGTACGTACATGTGTGTGTGTGTGTGTGTGTGTGTGTAGTATAGGTCTATTTATGTTTGTATAGTTAACACTGCATATCTAATAATGTAGTCTATATCACTTAAGAAATAAGCATATTTCGAATGAATGGTTAACGCTGAGGTTATAAAACACCCTTTAAAGCCAAATCAACAAAATCTTTCTGACTTTAAGACCAAGGACAGCCCCAGAAAAGCTGTCAGTCTCCCTTCACCGACTGTGAGGACGTTGGCCACCCGTGCGGGGACGTCCCTAAGCAGCAGGTGCAATGCCTCTGGGCTGCTCCTTTCAGATCCTTCTCACCACTGAGAGCAAAAGCATTTTGTTTCTCTCCCCAGAACATAGGTGATTCTTTCTGTAGTGTAAAGTCCCAGAAACTTTGTCTTGATTAATCCAGCTCTCCTGCACCTGCATGGATGCCAGCTCACCTCAGTCAAGTGCACTGATATCAATCAAGCATCATTCTCATTCCAGAGACAGAGTGGGAGACTCTGAGCTCACTCTTGTTCACACAGCAATCACAAATGCTTCCCCCCCCTTCCTTCTCCCTTTTCTTTTTCTAAATGCAAATCATGTACCGCAGCTGTGAATGTGAGAGACAGGCCAATGCCCCGTGCAAAGAAAAACAGTCACCGGTACTTGGAAAACATTATGGTGCCTGCCATCATGAGCTTGTGAAACCGGGAACAATGAATACATTTAGCCATTAACAACTTTATTTCAAAAGCAAACATATGGGCTTGCACCATGAGCCTGGGCTTGTTGAGAATTAATTGCTTGACGAAAGGAAATTTAAGGCACGGCGTCACTTACGAGGTAGGGACACGAAAAAGTTCCCAATAATCCAAAGAGGTAGAGTGTTTCTCCATAGACCTTACTAAGAAGCCAATGGCATGCTTCCTTATATTTTTAATAAAGGCAGTGGTGTTTTGAGCATTTGAGATAGGGAAAATTGTGGAGGTCTGTTTTGTTTCTTACAAAAGACTGCCGAAACAAGGCAATGGTGAAATCGGGATGTCTAGAACCCGCGGTAGCTTTCTTGCTGGTGGCTCCTCATTCCTCTATTTTCTGGAGCTACACTTTCCCTTCTCTGCTCCGTGTACTATTTTTCCTGTCTTCCTGGAGCTGGGGAGCGTGGCAGAAAGGGTGGTAGACCTCTGCATGCCTTGAGTTTTTTTAAGGAAAACAGAATAAACACAAGGGAACTTGGCCACTTGGGTGGTTCTCCCCGTCGCACAAAACTGAACCTTATGCCCATCTTTTGTTATCTAATAGATGACATGGTCAAGGCTTCTCATTCCTTGACTGGGAGAAATTCTGAAACTACAGGGGACCATTAGATTCAGACAAGAATCTAGAGGTTATTAAGAGAAAGTATCAAGTTGGGGTCATTTCCTACTGGGTGAATTCTGAGCTTGATTTATTTTATATTCCATATATAAAATAATATATATATATAAATATATATAAAAATATATATATTTATATATATTTTATATAATCCATGCATGACTGCATGGGCAAATGATGAAAGTAAAGCTTCCCTCTCCCCATGTCCCCCTCTTCCCCCTCCCCCACATAACCCTAATATTCTCTCCTTCCAGGGGCATTGGGTTCCCATGTTTCTTCCTACTCCTTTCCCCTAGAGAAAACATTCTGATACTCCTAACCACCAGCAGGTACTGGGGGGCCCCCATATACCCACAGAGCTGTTTATAGGCATTATTTTATTTTGAAAACATTATCTATTACTAAAGATCTCTCTGTGAAAGACTAAGACTTAACACAGTGACTCTCTCTCAAGGAGCATGTGGAGAAGACCTATTTGGCCTCCAGTGAGAAGGCTGGGGCTGGTGAAGGAGGGCAAGTGTGGGTTGAGCTGTGAGCCTTCACAAGAACAGGCCTCCACCACACATGCTTTCTAAGCTTCTGGGTGTTTCTCCTGACGAACCCATGGTGCAGCTTTCCTGCAGCAGAGGGCCTAGTCATGGGGATCCTTGTGAGTACCCTGAGTATAACCCAAGATGGAAACAGAAACAAGAAAACTCCCTCCCACTCCTGACAGACCTGGGTTCTTCCTCACAGTGGTGACCCGGAGCAAAAAGCTACTTGGGAATTTTCGTTTAGGAATTCCCCTCAGCTTCAAACATTTCTTAAATCTGAAGTCTACTCTTATTCTGGCCATCTGTGTGTTTCTGTAAAAAGATGCTGAGTTGAAAGTTACTGCAGAGATTAGAGATCATTTACATTTCAAAATTCCAAGTGACCAATTTGGTATAATAATAAGAATTCACTGAAAAACTATCAGAGTTTCTCCAGAAGTTAAAAAGGGATACATTCAACCTTTCCAACTGCCTGCCTGCCTACTTACCTCCACAAAGACTATTAGCTAGGGGCGCCTGGGTGGCTCAGGCGGTTCAGCATCTGCCTTCGGCTTAGGTCATGATCCTAGGGTCCTGGGATCGAGCCCCATGTTAAGACCCTGCTCTTCAGGGAGACTGCTTCTCCCTCTCCCTTTTGCTCAAATAAATAAATAAATAAAACACTATTATCTAGTTTTAGAAGCTGGTGGGAGTATTTGGGAAACAGCTGTGGGGGGGCACATAGAAAGCTCCCCATAAGGGAACCCCTTTTCCAAGTGGAGAATCCTCTCCCATGTGGGTCATGGTGGGCACATTCAGCTCCTCAGTACTGATGCTCACTGCCTGACAGCAAAGCATCAGGAACGGAGAAATCAGATGATCAGGGTATACACAAAGAAAGGAGAACCTGCTTCTTTCTATTAATAATCATATCGCACACTTCTGCAGAGCTTATCATGTGCAGAGGCTACAGGTGTTGCCGACCAAACTATATCCTGCATTCTCCTCATACCCCCATGTGGAAGCCCGAACACCCAGTACCTCAGAATGTGACTATATTTGGGGGACAGGGTCTTAAACAAGGTAACTGAGGTCAAATGAAGTTATACGGGTGTGTCCTCATCCAACATGACTGGTTTCCTTGTAAAAGGAAGAGATTGGGACCCCGATCCTTGGACACAGGCACAACCAAGTGAGGACACAGCAAGAAGGCCGCCATTTGACAAGCCAAGGGGAGAGGTCTCGAAAAAAGGCAACACTTGCTCTTAGACATCTACTCTCCAGAACTGTAAGACAGTAAGATTGCATCGTTGAAGGCGGCAGGTCTGTGGTACTTTGTTACGGCAGCTCTAGCAAACTCACAGCACCTGTTACTAAGTAGCGTACAAATGGCTGCCGTCCTTTGACGTAGATGCTGTGGTATTCGCTTCACAGATGTAAAGTCTGAAGCTCACAGAAATGAGTCCCTTGTGAAGGTCACATCCTCGGTAAGTGGCAGAGTCCAGTCTGCGTATTGGCAGGCTGGCCCCCGGGGGGACCATGCCCTTCTCCCCTGTGGGACAAGTGTCTCTCCATGGCTGACTGAAAAGACTGATGAGAAAGCAGACAGAGGCCACCTGGAACAGCATGGACTCGGGTCAGAGGAGCCAGGCCCTTGCCACTCCTGTTTCTCTCTCACGCTCAGGTCTGGGCTGGAAAGCTGCTGTTTCTGCTGTCAGTGGAGCCCGAGGGCGCGTCTCTCAGGAGGTGGGTGAACTGCTTAGTAAAGGAGCTGAATCAGAGGGTGTGGGACCTGAGTGAGAAGCCGTGCTGACTTCCCAAGATAGAGCTAGACTTCCACCGAGCCGAGAGGGAAGAAGAGAGAAAACAAAAGGCATGTCGCCCAAAGTCATATAGACCTAAGAACTGTATCCTTATTTTAGCTACTGACAGAATCCCTGGCTCTCCTGGTTGTTTCCTGTCCATCTTCCCAACATGGAAGCCTGCTGGTTGACGCCACTGACCCATCCACTGAACTAGAACTCTGTCCCGGCTTCCTGTGTCCAAGAAGGCTTGTGGAGAAAACAGACCTTGAGACTCCGGAAAACTCAAGCATATTGGCCCCTCAATATCCATGCAAGAGCAACGAAGGAGAGTCAGACTCTTGAGAAAAACTGAAAGGATGGAGGATGAATAAAGAGAAACACTTCTGTTAGAGAAAAACAGAGATAGTTCTCGGAACTGAAGATAATTTTTTTTTTTAAAGTTAGAATTCTTAAACAGATCCGAGAAGAAAGTATATTCATTAAAAATACATAAAAGTAGATCAAATTGCTATAAAAATGGTCTGGTCAGAGTAGAAAGAAAGAGCTCTGAATGTTAACAATGTGGTCACACACCCTCTCTCTCACCAAATGGACGGGGCGTATAATAGAAGACAACAGTTAAACTTTGTTGGTGATCTTGAAGACCAAGCTGAGGTACCTATCTATCCTCCGTACAGCAACAGACAAGGGATGAAGGGCAGGTGGGGGCAAGTATAACAAGTCCACCCTTTATCCCACTGGAATTCTGAAAGGGGAGAATAGATACAATATTGATAAAGAAAATGGAGAGAAAGAATTGCAGAAATGTCCCTTCCAAGTATTTCAATAGAGCCAAAGTCTCGCAGGCGACTGCTGACAAGGGAACAGCGGTGTGAAGCCATCACAGTCATATTTTCCATATCTGAAGAATAAAGGATTTGATCTCAAAATTTTATGGGTAGCTCCATTATCAAATTCAAAAGGAGTAAAGTTTCTTCAGAAAGGTTACTCACCACTCATCCTACATGAAAAAAAAAATTACTTTTCAAATTCAGCCATTATAAAACAAAACAAAACAAAACATACGTCATTTCAAGAAAGGAGCAAATGTGGTTTGTAAGAAGCAACAGAGGCTGACTCAGAAGGAGCTAGAAAGAAAGCAAGAGCAGATACAGTATACTGAGATACATGGTGACTTCTTTTTTAATTGGTATCACTGGAAAGACAGGACTACACTTCACATCTTATAAGTTGAACTATTCTATGTAGTTTTAGAACCCTGCCCCTCAAACTGACATGATCACAGAATTGTAAATGCTGCTTGTCCTATTTCAGGTCAAACAATAGATAGAACATAAAGCAATAAATAATAATGTAAATATAAATAAATATATAATGAATAAATCAGAAAGTAGAATTGTTAAAGTGAATTCTTGATTTTTTTTTATTGGAGACTAATAGAGTCTTTCTAAATTTCATAAATTAAGAAAAATAAATACATGGTAAAATATTATAATAATAACTACAGAAGTAACTAGAAATTTATATTCTTAATGGTCTGTGGAAAATGAAATTAGGGGATTGGGGAGTTAGAGGGGGTCAGGAATTTTATTCTACATGTCATATATCCTTGCATTGTTAGCATTTAAAAAAAATCTATTTGCATGCATTACTTCTATAATAAAAAATATTTTTAAAAGTCCATTAAATTCCGAAGTAATAATATTATTCCAAATGATTGAAAAACAAAGCTGGATGTAGAATCTTCTGGAAACTTTAATGATAGATATATTGGCTCCTCCATAGTTACTTATCTAATCTCTCTATTCTGTTGCAACTAGACATCTAGTCTAGCAGGTTACTTTCTCTAGTTCATTTTCAGTTTTGTAAAATGAAGGTCTTGACTTAAGTGATCCTTAAATCCTTCTTCTCCAATGCTAAGTCCCTATGACTCCCATATAATGATGCTATATTTAAAAATAAAATAATTCTCACTTCAATAAAGGGAAGCAATCAATTTTATTTCTGTGGTGGTCTAATAGTTCATTCTCCTTTCATCTTTTCAGGTGGAGCTTGTCTACTATGACCTTCATTGAACTCATTTACTTCTGAATCAATCACCATATCCAAATAAATGAGAGGGTATTTCGATGGAGGTGAAGAGGGTTTGTTCCCTTGATAGCCAAGACCCCAGGAACAGTGATTGGATGGGAACTTTGGAAGTTTTCCCTCAGCTGAACAGAAGCATAAAAGCAGGTATCAGAGACAGCTGTAGAATCTCTCACTGTGTATTTCACAATATTAAATCTTTGGGGAATTTCAATTTTATTAATGGCTTCTTTTCTGAGTCCTCAATTTCTGTAGGATTTGTGAATACGTCTCCAAGTTTCTTAGTGTGCAAACTATACCCATATGATATCTTGTAGGTTTTTTCTTTGTTCTGCTTCTGAAGGCCTATTTCTCTGAATTCTACCAGTTTATAATTTGAGATATTCGAGATGGGCTCATTCTGAACAATCTACTTGTTCCAGGGAGGGGTCTTAATTGACAAGAAGAGGGGATAAAGAAGAGTATAATTTTAATGCCTGACTACTTTAATAGAACAAAATATTTTTAAACAGTCAATAAGTGCCTACCACGAATTATTTTTTAACATTGGCTAGGTTCAAATTTTGGCAGTAAATCTTTTATGCCTTAAGATGAAGTAGGGGGGAGAGAAAAAAGAGAAAAGAAGTGAACTCTGCCAGGTGGCACTTAATTTGCATTGAATCTGCCCTGGTCCACTTCCTTAAGCAATAATTTTCTATATTTCATGTTTCCACCAATTCATATCTTATTAGCAAGGATTGACAGTTTCATATTATCAGCACATAATTATTTTTCCACTAGAAATGGTAATGATTAGTCATCTGGCTGTATAAATTAACATGCAGATTCCTATTTCTTTAACACAAAGTATTTAAGGAATATATTGCTTCTAACAGAGTAGGAAGGCAGTCGCACTTTTACACTATTTTTCCTTTTTTTAACTGAATATAGGTATACTCTTGTTTCATAATCTTTGGTTTGTCATATATTGTATACCTTCTTATTTTTACTATTTTTTCCCCCAAAGAACAGAAAAAGATAGCAATACATGAAAAACAAACTTCATATCCTGTTGGGGTTTTCTCCTTGAGCTACTGTAGGAAGTATTAAAAATTTCGACAGCTTACTTCTCAAGAGACTCTCAGCCCATTTGTTCAGTACTTCCATTTTTAGGAAATTTTTACTCAAGCATTCAAACTTTGGGAACTGCTACGCCAAATCCTTAAAACTGACTGAAGTTTCTCAGTAGAAAAATGCTTGTAAACTTGTTTATATTTCAGAGTTTATCAGAATGATGGTTTATCTATGGTGTACAAATTCTTATAGCACCTCTAAGGATGAAATATGATAAGATAAAGTCTGCTACAATCATAAAGGTGCCTGCTTCTTACTGGAGCCAAAAAATACTATAAAGACTCATATCATGGTGGTCAAATATTCTTGTTTTCTCCCTTTTTTCTATGAAAGAAAAAGGAAGGTAACAATAATATGTACAAGGAGAAACTGGAATTATTGGCAAGTCTATGAGGTCAAAAATCTAGTTAAGGTTTCATATGATATAAAGGACAAAACAAAAGACTTTGTAATTTATGTCCAATAAAATCGAGACTGATATTAGAAGGGAGAATTGCTTTGTTTCATTTTATTATTTTAATTTTTTAAAAGATTTTATTTATTTATTTGAGAGAGAGAAAAAAAAAAAAACAGAGTTGGGGGGGAGAGCACAGAGAGAAAGTGAGAGGGAGAAACAGACTCCCACCCTGAGCAGAGAGCCTGATGTGGGACTTGATCCCAAGACCCTGGGATCATGACTGAGGTGAAGGCAGCCACTTTAACTGATTAAGCCACCCAGGAGTCCCTCGTTTTAATATTATGATTGCTACTTAAGAATATATAATTCTGGGACGCCTGAGTGGCTCAGTGGGTTAAAGCCTCTGCCTTCGGCTCACATCATGATCCCAGGGTCCTGGGATCGAGCACCACATCAGGCTCTCTGCTCAGCAGGGAGCCTGCTTTCTCCTCTCTCTCTCTGCCTGCCTCTCTGCGTGCTTGTGATCTCTGTCTGTCAAATAAATAAATAAAATCTTTAAAAAAAAGAATATAATTCTATTCTCCAAGGATAAATAACAAATAAATTCTAAAATATGAAATAATTTAAAAAATTCAGCAGCATTTAATGAATGCGTACTATATGCTGTCCATTGACTCAGAACACATACAGTTTCTCTCTAGTCTCTCCTGTTCTGCATTCCAATATTTAGTTTTCTTGGGTTCTGAGGCCACAGTGAAAATGCATCACTTGGGTACCCTGCTGTGGCAAACATAATTGACCAGCACCAACTACTGTCCCTCTCTATGCACTATGTCCTTTTTGCGAGATCACAGAAATCCTGGGGATGCCCTCAGCCCACACCGCACTGTTACCAATGCAGGGGATTCTTAAGAGACACAAGACTCCTCCACAGAGCAACTACGGCTCTAAGTTGAACATCTTAGGCTGGATGGCCCCTCTGTCTGGCCATCAGAGATGCACTACAAAGTAAGGCGCTCCTTCCCCAGTGCTCCTGCCTTGTCCTCGACTTCCCAGGGATAGAAAATCATTGCAGGCTAAAGGCTTACCACACCTTTGGCTTTTGGTCAACTTTTTCTTTTACGGGTGTTTCCCCAAGTTAATCTCTTGCAGACTTCATTCTGCTTGGAAGTCTGCTTCAGGGAGGACCCCAGCTAACACTAACGCTTTTGACAGTCACAGTAGGGACCTGGCTCCCCTTCTCTGCTTTACCGAACACTGCCTACTGGAAGCTTCTTTCTGATTATTTCTCACCCCTTTTCTGTGTTTCAACCCCTTCTTATCTGTATGCACCACCTTGCTCTATCATATTTCTCTCATTTAGGTCGGCTACAGTCTGTTTTGCTTCCTGACGTATCCTGAATGCTTAAAACTGACACGTAGTAGGTGCTCAGTAAGTATTTATTGAACAAATGAAAATCAATTCTGAGAAAGAGCAAAGAGCATACATAGTTCTGGAATATGATTCTTTTCTGATAATGTAGATACAAGCAGACTCTTATTGTTCCTGACATCTAGTGGCAGGATGGAAAAACTATCCTGAGACCGGAAGTAATTTCACAGGCTGGCTGAAGTCCAAACAATAGAAAATGTCAAAAGGCCTACTCTTCAGGGTATATAAAATTTTTATAGGTTTAGTACCCCTTTTAGATACTTAACGGGTTATGTATTCATCAGTGAGAACGCCAGTAAATTCTAGCAGGCAGTATTGAAATCCAATGAGAAAAGACTAACCAACCCTAGCCCGGTACATAAGTTAGAGAGCAGGCTGAATCTTATTATCACAGAGACTACATCCTGACTTCCCAACCCATCTGCCCACAAAAATAAAAATGTACACACTGAAACATAGGAAAAAATGTCAGTAAGTTGCAGCATAGCAGCACTAGAACTTAGAAAACAAATAACGAGTCAGGTTTTAATTCCCAGATTCACCATGACCAAATAGTGCCCTTGAATTCAACAAGAGGCTTAACCAAGGACATGGTGATCTAAAGCCATACCATGTTCCTACCTTGGAAACTCAGATAGGAAAATGAGAAAGAGTCAGGTAGCAGGAAAACTCACTTTTATTACTTTCTCCGTTTTCTTACTATGCATTCGAAAAGTGGATGTTTTTAAGTGCCTAGTATATGTCAGGCACTGTTCTAGGCTCTTACAACACATCAAGAGACAGAAGAAACAAAAATCCCTGCCCTCGGGGAGCTGACCTCATATTCCCCTATTCTCCAAAGGACTACAATTCTACAGATGCCTTACCATGACAAGGATATGCTGCTGTCTTCGAAACAGGGGACAAAGTCTGCTCTTGGGAATAGTAAGATCTGTGGTAACTCGGAAAGGAGCAGAGAACCAGGGTCCATTTTCCAATGAGGGGCACCTCATTAAGCCAGCTACTCCAAAGAATTGAATAAAGTAGTAGGTTTTCTGTGAGGGCTCTACTGTCTAAGAAGTAGATCAGAAAAAGATAGTTCCAGAGGGGAGAAAAAGACCCAAGGTGCCAGAATTCCCTGAGGAGCTGGGTGGGGAGGAGTAGACCACACTGGCCCAGGGATGACAAGATGCTCAGAGCCTGAGATGAGAAAAGGAAAAGCACTCGTAGGCATCCCAACCGCCCTTAGTCCTTTATCTGGGTCAAACATATGCTTTGAAACCGATCAGTTGCGAAAAGGGATGAACAAGACTATGCATGTGTGATAATATCTTGACTCCAATTTTAACAAACCCAAAGAAATTCCTAGTTTCCAATGTGATATATGCATCCTGCTTTTCCTCTCTTGGACAACACACATCTCTAACAACATCAGGAAGGTTCCATGAACTTTTCAACAGATGAAGACATGAGCTCCATCATGAAAGCTTACAGTTTTGTAACCCTGGACGAGTTATTTCATCTGTCTTATTCCCCTTCTCCTCATGC
Organism: Mustela lutreola; assembly: GCF_030435805.1. NCBI lineage: Eukaryota > Metazoa > Chordata > Mammalia > Carnivora > Mustelidae > Mustela > Mustela lutreola. The sequence goes on from NC_081307.1 coordinate 30,269,351, forward strand.
ATAAAAAAATAATAATAGAGCCTATTTAAATTCACTATTCCTTGTGGAAACGCCTGGTACATCACAGACACCCAACACTTATTAGTGTCCTTTTGTTGGATGGGTTACTATCAACTAGGTCATGAAGATACACATACTGTGATGTTCCTGCTTTATTCTCAATCCTAACTAAAGATGTGTAGTTTGAGAAATATACGATGCCTCACTGCCTTGCTGTTTGTTCTGCCTTAACATCCTATTTTTTAAAAAAATGTTCAGTGTTTAGGGAAAACTTACACTGCTTATATACAAGGTTATCCATTCGATAGTGTCTCCCTAATGTGGTGACTGAATAATTTATATTGGTGTTAATTAGGTTCCTCTTTTTTGCTAAAAGTATCTAAGTCAAGATCTAGTTGCCACATTTGCAAGAGTCATCTAACAGAATAAATGCCAACGTATTTTTTGAGAAGTTGTTTTATAAACTATACATTAAATCTTTATAATGCACAGAGGGCACAAAGCTTGCAGATTTTTACCACTCATTTTTAAAGGTGATGGCATAAAGATGCCCTATTAGATACACTCTACCCTGCCCATAGGGTCTGACAATATTTCAGCTGAAAATTGATGGCGAGGTAGAGTTTGGGTTCTGAAGTGGGCTAATCCACAATAACCCTTCACATCCTCACTCCCAACACCAGGCTTCCTTTGAGAGGGTAGAATGGCTTATCTCCAGGTAAATTCGTGCATGCTGGGCCTGGAGACTTCCTACTTTGGAGCCCTGGGAGACAGCAGCTCCACAGGTGGTTCCTTGTTTTAGTTAATATGGGAGCAATTTTAGGCCAGACGTGGACTCTTCAAATTTCCCAAGGATGCAGAATGGTATGGTGCAGGCTTCTCACTTTTCTACGATTTTAGAAAGGTCCAGAGAGAGCTGGCTAGCATGAAAGGGGCCTTTCAGTCAAGAAGGCAATTTGTAGTGGGTGTGATATAAACATGTGGTTGGGAAGCCAGATGTAAAGACAGACACTTCAGAGATGAACAACAACCACGGAGAACCAGCTGGAACTGTGTAAACCACAGCTGGCTTCTGTGCAGACAGTTACCAGACGAGGACCAGATGTCAGACCCAATGCGATGATCCCCCGTAAGCTCACTGGCACCTTGATGCCACCCTAGCAAGTGTGGGGAAGAGGAAAACCTCAAACCAATGGTATTATATCCCGAAGTTGAGTCTACCTGGTCTACCTGGACTTGACTAAATAAATATCTCCTGGAATGGAATAGAAGTCTAGGTCAGAGATTCAATTTAGTTAAAAAAAAAAAATAGAGTATACATTTTTTTCAAATGTGTGTCCAGAAGAGTTGGGGGCCATTGGCACTTCTGGACTTTACTTTCCCAAAATTTTCCTTACATTCATCATGTTAGTATTTCCGGAAGAGTGTTTTGTGAAACATGAGTTCTGTGGCATACTCACAGATGTTCCAGAGAAAGCAGCGATTTCTTTGATTATTAATTCCAGGAAATACTACAAAATATTAAAGTTCTTAAAAAATCTTGCAAAAAGAAAGCATTTCCACTTTTATTTCAATGAATCTTGTCCACATCATCTCAGTACTATGCATCTATATATATAGATATAAATACCTATATCTAATATATATATATATATATATATATATATATATATATATATTTTTTTTTTTTTACCAAACATCAATAAACACCTCTGAGAGAACTAGTGTTCAACAGAAGAGTTTGGCCACTCTATACCCAAGGGTCATAGCATATAACTTCCATCTCTGTCTCTTCAATTTAATACAGTGTGCTTATGATAAATTTTTGTCTCATTTTCAAGTAACTGATTCAACCAGCATTTTGTGGTCTCCTACTGTGTGCTACATGTCACCACAGAATTTTTGAATTTCCTGAACACTGTTTCCCAGCCTGACTGAGATACAATTGACATATAAAATTGAGCAAGTTTAAGTTGTATCATCTTATGATTTGATGCCTTATATATTGTGAAAGGACCACCTTGTGCTCACTCTCACGGGGGAGCCAGTGGGCCAGGTGGGGGGCCCATCGGCGAGGTGTCCCAGTGACTCACGGTGGATTCCCCACGAAGTCCCTGACAAAGCCAGTCGGATCCACACCCCCTGATCTAGTCACAGCCTTAACTGCACCTCCCCCAGACTCTTCCCTTCTTCCCTCCTGACGGTGTCCGTCCCCTGAGTCATGCAGTCCATGACTCAGTACTCAAGATGGGCAAGAGAGAAATGGGCCTCTTTGGCAATGTCCCCCTGGCTGGGGAAGCTGGGCACTTGTTCACGAGCTCTTACTTGCCCCTGCAGGAGAAATCATGGGTCAAAAAGGGCCCTCTTAGCACTGAGGTATGCTGATGTGGGAGAGGAATGATGTGGGAAAGTCCAACAGTTCGGGCATCTAAGGTAACATTTTTTCTTTTCTCAAGCAGTGTACTTGAACTTCTGTCCAGGGATGAAGACCATGTGGTTGTTACTGCTGAAGCGGGGGTTGGACAGGGATGTCTTATTTGGCTGTCTTGGCAGTTTTTAATGGTTTCAGTAATTATCTTTCCTAAAAAATGTAAAGTGTTCCCTTTTCCAGTATAAGTTAAAATGATGAACTTTCGTGTCTAAGGAAACAAACTAGCTGAAATCTACTTCTCAGTTTAATCCTTTAGTATGAAATTGTCCCCGATACTCTACAAGTAGACTATGAGCTATGATGATATTAAATATATAATATAAAAATGATAATATTTAAAATAAAATGTTGTATAATATGTATACATAGGAAGCATATGCTTTAAGATTTAGTTCAGTCATTTCTTCCTGTAGGAGGTCACTCAAATAACTCTCCACACTATGTGCTATGTGCTATTCTCCATGTTCCTATAATATCCTGTATATCCTCCTATCGTTATATTGATCCTATTATGCCTATCACCATATACACCTGTTTCTCACACTACACAGTCTGCTTTTTGTTGTCCAACGTTCTCATGCTAGTCAGTGTATCTCTGTGGCTTAGTATAATACCTGATATATGGTAACCATTCAGCAAAATTTATTCTCTAAACATGCTTCTCTTTATAATGCCCGACTTTATTAATATGCCCATGGAACTTTGCTCAATAATAATAGATTGAAATTATTATGCACAGTGACCCGGACTAAAGGGGACAGAGTGCGCCTCCTAGTTGTCTCCTATCTCCAGACTGCCCTCCAGTGATGATCACAGGGCAGTTATAGGGAGAAAGAACAGGACGCCAGTTAGAGAATCATTTGACTAGTAACAAAAATCCCTCTTTAGAAGGAGTACTATAGTATGAATAGTACAAACAGGCTGCTAATTCTCCTGTTATAAAATGACATCTGCACAAATAATAAGCTGAGATATTACTGTAACATATACAGTCATGGTCATATCCGAAGATTTGGCGGTCCTTGGATGAAAGGATAGAGCCCTGGACAAGACATATATTGATGAAATCCACTGGTAGTTCCTCCACTGAGAGAACAGTTTGATCAAAAAGCCACAAAGATATTAAAGAGGAAAAAGTGGAGATTCATTAATACTTTAAAGGTGAACCTGCCTAATGCTGGTGACTCCCACAGCAGGAGACTCTGGCTTATGTAAATCGATGCCTTCATTAAAGATACAAAAATATTTTGCAAATTATGGGAGGTCAGAAATAGTGATTGACTGGGTTTACCTATGACCTCTTTCATTAACATTCTATGCTTTGATACCAGAGAATTGATCTGACCCTAAGAAGGACAGAGTGAAGAAGAATGATTTTTTTTTTTTTTTGACTTTCCTATCCATGCAAAATACTGGGTAGTAATTTATAAACACATTGCTTAATGAAAACCTTTAAATACATATCATTGCTCGCATTTTATATTTGAGTCCACTACACATGAGATACAGCTTAGGTCCTGAAATCACATGCCACTGAATTTCAACCCATGCTCTGCTACTTGTTTAATGACTCCCTGACTTTAGGGAAGTCACTCAACTTGTTTATGCCTCACTCTCCTCATCCTTTAAATAGAAAAAAATAGTGTCTACTTTGTAAATTAATTGTGAGTTTTGCAAACCCTGAATGTGCGTCTTATTAATATCACAATGAAAGATTCAGTCTATTCTGGACTATCTAAAACAGTGTTTCTATATTGTAAAGTTACAATGGACAAAAATGATGTGGTTCCAGGGACGATTAGCTTGCAGCTCTATAGTCCCCTAACCTTCCTCTTCACCAAGGGAAAGACTGGATTTTCAAGGTTAAAGGTTGAATTGTGAACCCCTCAAATTCATATATTGAAGTCCTAACCCCAGGACTTCAGACGTGACCATATTTGGAAACAGGTAACTCCAGAGAAAATCAGATAAGGGATGGACCCTATTCCAATATGTCTAGTGCCCTTATAAGAAGAAAAAAAAAATGGGGGTCCAGAGAGATGTACCCAGGAAGAACACTTGTAAAGAGAAAGACAGAGGTCAGGTTGATGCTTCTAAAGTCAAAGAATGCAAAGGACTGCCAGCGCCACGGGGCGCTAGAGGACAGCCTTGGAGCACAGTCTTCCTCCCAGCTGTCCGAAGAAAGCAACCCTGCTAATGCCGGGATCTCAGACTTCTTGTCTCCAATCCTGTGAGACAATAAATTTCTGCTGTTTAAGCCACCTGGTTTGCAGTACTTTGTTCTGGTAGCTGCTCTAGCAAACTAATATATCCAGGTTCCATTGCAGGAAGCTGTGGTCCTGGAAATAAGTCCCAGCTCAAGTAACAGGAGCGACAGTCTGATGTGCAACTTCCCGGTGCTGTGCGCGTGCACGTGCCCGTGTATGTTTTGATTGAAGGTACTCGTCCTCTTGCTTTTCTTTCTCTTTCCAACAATTTGGAAAGTAGCTATTTTACTGGTAAGACCGTTTGATTCCGTCAGTAAGGGCAAATAATAATAATAATAATAAAATACTACTAAAAACAACAGAATAAATAAATATATAGATGAATGAATGAATGAATGAATGAATGAAATTGAAATGGAATAGCAACATGATGGAAAATACTAGGTCCCTGGAAGTCTGCACATGCCGAATTGCTTCCCTGTTTTAGACTACCAGTCTACATCTAGAGTATTATGTGAGGAATATGTGATTTCTCTTGCATTTGGATGTTCATTGTTATACCAGTGCATTCCATTCCCTTGGGTTAAAAAAAGATAAATGTGTAAGATGAAATTAAAAGAAGTTAAAAGTTATTTATCTGAATGATATATACATTAAAGCTAAAAATCTATGAATGGGAAGTCTTTTTAAACATAAAAACAAAGAAAAAAGCACATACTATACAGATTTCTCTACAATTTTCAATATTGTGCATATCAAAACACAGAAAATAAGTCGCATAAAACAGGGAAAATATTTTCAATGTTTGATAGCTAAATGTTAGTGTCTATACAATACAAAGTATTCTTCTTCCACAACAAAAAAGCCACATACATGCCACATGGCAACAAAATTATGAAAGTGATATACATCACAAAATTTAGAATCACGTTTCAAGTAGGTGAGCTGAAAAAAAGAAAACAAGATATCCACAGTAGCAGAGGGGAATGAGCATCTTCTTCAACAGTGGCACTGAGTGGAAGACTCTATTGTTACCCTCTCCCTAGATGGTTATTTGACATTACCTATGAAAAAGTTTTACAGGTGTGCCTGGGTGGCTCAGTGGGTTAAAGCCTCTGCCTTCAGCTCAGGTCATGATCCCTGGGTCCTGGGATCGAGCCCTACATCGGGCTCTCTGCTCAGCAGGGAGCCTGCTCCCCCCCACCTTCTCTCTCTCTGCCTGACTCTCTGCCTACTTGTCATCTCTGTCTGTCAAATGAATAAATAAAATCTTAAAAAAAAAAAAAAGAAAAAAGTTTTACAGTGTTGTTTGTATTCTTTAAACCAGAAATTCTACTCTTAGAGTATAATATTAAGGAATTTATCTGAGAGTAATAAAAGATACGTACTCATATCAGTATCATTAATGACAGCCAAAGAATTGGAAATAAAAAGTACAATGGTAGGTTTTTAAGTTGGTTATTTGTAAAATGTGTAAGTGAATCACAGCACACTTCCAGAGTATAAAATTCATGTTGCTAAGACAACAGAATGTTGTCGAGAGTGTTTAGGATATTTTACTAAGTGAAGCACCAACTTATGAAATAATGATGTACAACAATTGTGAAAGGTTAAACAGTTACCCTGCTTAGACCGTATTAACTATTTTTTGCTTTTGCTTTCTCATATGTTCCAATTTCATAATCAGAAAAGAAACATCTATGTGCTCACCCAACAGAATGCCACAGCCGCCCTGATTTCAAGTTTAATGCTCAAGAAAGTTTTTGCTTCACACACGGGGCTAAACTTTCTATGAACTACACATTTACAAATTGCATAAAAATTCATTTGATTTTTTTTATTATTGAGGAATAAAAATTATTAATTTATAGGGAGTCAAAGCCTTCCTCCCCCACTAATTACTGTTCCTACTAAGACTCTGAGTAGGTGGGCGGGGGGTGGGGGACGGAGGTGCTTGCTTTCCTGTGCCTGGTACCCTGAGTAGAAAAAGAACTAATACCTACATGGATGCCCGCAAGCAGAGCAGCCAGACTAGAAAAGGCACTGCCTTCCCCCGGGGCTCCTAAATCAGAGAACCTTCACTCTGTGGAATGAATTCCCATTGAGTATTATACAGCTGTAAACAATCTAGACAAATCTATTATGTTGTCGATATAGAAAAATTCCAATCTACTTCTATTAGACACCAAAAAATGGTAAAACAGAATATATTTATATAAAAATGGTATGTGTGAGAGACACACAGCCATACACAGGTGCTTGAACTTGGCAAGTATATCTCCGGGAAGGGAGATAGGAGGCTAGCACATAGAGGATGAAGCATCTATTGTCACTCCATATCCTTAGTGTTTAAATTTCCCCTAAATGCAATAGAACTTTAAAAATCAATTTTAAAAAGCAAATGACAATCCAGTACCCATTACAAAAAAAAAAAAATAAGATGTCATTGTCATCCTTAAAAATGAGGACCACAATATTTACAAACTGTGTATGTGAATCTCATGCCGTAAGATTCAAAATCTTGAAGCTAATGAAATTAGAGAGCATACCACTTGTCCATTCCTTCCTTCAGAAGCATTTGGATATTAAATGCCTCCTCTCTGTGACACCAGGATCATTGCCTACCAGAAGCTCACTGGCCAGTGGGAGAGATGTAAAGACATATTTCAAATGCAAAGTTGCTTTTAAAGCCATAGAGAATTAGATGAGGCAGGATACAGACACCAAGGAGACAGGAAATAACCCTGGGTAGACTTAGAAACAGCTCAACCAAGACTTGACAGAGCCGCATCTTGAGATGAAACAGCAGGTTGGCTGGTAGACTATTGAGAATGAGCTCACTGCGGTGGAGAGGGAAAGAGGAAAGGCACAGAGCCATGAAAGAAAATGGCATGGGCATGGGTTGCCATTGATGAATCAGAACCATGATAACCATAAATACGGTAATAATAACATTCATTGATGTTATTATATATATAATATATATTGAATATTATACATATATATTGAATGATAGTATATCCTAGGCACTGTTGTATGTGGTACTAACTCATTTCATTGTCACAAAAATAAAAGATGTTACTACAACTTTTTGAAGAAGCAGAGACTGGAAGAGCTTTAATTATATTGCCCAGAGTTACAAAAAAATAAATAATAATTGGTAGAATTGGGACTTGAACCTAGGTTTTCCAACTCTAGAAACACTCTTAATCACTACTCTGCTGGTACCTGTGTAAAATTTCATAGAAAAATACAAGCCATGGTTTGAAATAAGTCAGAAGACCCATTGGATCAATTTGTCATTTTGGGTCCCTAAATCCCTATATAGATACTTTCTTTATTTGGCTATTTAAGAAAATAACATTTTTTCCTTGTCTTGGGATTAAGTGATTGCATATTTAGCATATTACCAGCAAAAGCCAGAGGAAATTATCTTCTTTCTTTATCATTTGTGAAAAATTACAACTGCCCTTTAGGAAGAACTTTGCCCATCTATACTCAATGGAATTGTTATTATTTCTTTAATTTGAAAAATTAATCAAATCCTTAGGAAAGCCTTCCCTTTCACCTTCTGAAATATCAATGGCTGAAGGTAAACAAAGGTTTCATGGTCCAGTGTGACATCTAACAGAAAGCTCCAGTAATCAGCTCCTCATGATATTTATAGTAAAATAACCATTGAGATTCCTAGTTATATCCCCAAGTCTTTGTAAGTTCCCCAAACTGCTTTTGAAATGATCAACCATTAAGCAATAGTTAGAATGTTTTTTGCATAAATTGGATTCAGTGTACTTTGATTCCTTGAAAATTACCCATGCATGCAAGGTATCTATTAACCATAAAATTCGATTAACCCAAATGTCTTTTGCCTGATCCACACCACATTGTAACTGTCTGTATAGATCTGCTCTCCTATGCATTTGGAAATTTTCCAGGTGTTTCCATGTTCTTTGCAGACCACTGGTTATTGATAAATGTTACATCCTCACAACAGAGGCATTGCTGCCACCATTACTGATCTAGAGGGGTCCCCCCGGCCATACTTATTATACCCTAAATGTATCCATTTAGACTGACAGAGAACTGTCTGCTTGGATTATAGAATGGTTTATGAAAGAGAGTATTCATAAGTGCTTGGCTAATAATTTATAACCCTGTATGGAATAGTTCATATACTAATTTATTACCCATGTGGCGATCCAAATTCACATCTTAGCAGAGCTGTGGACAAACTGTTTATTCATGTTTAGGAATCCTATCAGTGATGGGTTACACAAGCCTCTTGGAATTTATTGTTGAACTCAGTTGTGGAGTGATCAGCATTTTGACAGGACATCATACTCTGTAAATTCAAATCTATATTTTTGTCTGCAAGATCAAGCGTGTTGACAAATTTTTGGCACATAACTTCTATATTCTGTGTCAAGCGAGACTCTTGTCTGATGGTTTTACAAAGTACTTATGAAATTGATCCCCCCTATAGATTTTCTTATACACTCTCTCAATACCTGAACTTTTTTCAGCAGTACTTAGGCATCAAAAATCAAATCCCTTCAAAGTCTCTGGAGGGTCACATCTTCCAACTGCTTTGGAAACCATTAAACAGAGCAAATTCACAGCCTGTCATGTGAAGAACAGCGGTAACTCTAGTATCACTGGAGGAATAAACAAACCAGCACTTAAACTTCGATACACTCAAAATTCCCCACTTGCTTACAATGTCTTCACTTCTGCAAAGCCTGTGAAAATCTTTGTTTTAAGTATAGTTTCCAAATTTTGATTTTAATTTAAATACTTAGAGGGCTGGAAGCTTTCCCCCCATAACATTGAGTTTCTACGGAGCACCTTCAAACATTTTAGCTTACTCAAAAAATTCTATATATTTTCAGTATGCCATTTATATATAGCATAGTTTGATATGTAAAAGCTAAAAAGAGATCTATTCATTTCAACCTGATGGCATATATATTACAGCCTATAAAGAAGAAACTGGCCTTTTGTGACAAATCAAAGGTCAATCTACCATCTTCTAAACACTGACATTGTGGCCCCTTGGCTTTGTTACTTGAACAGACATTAGAGACAATTAAGTACACACAGAGTAACACTTCCTCATTCTTATTTATTCCATTAAGCAAATGATCTCCTGTGCCCATTAGTTTCTGTGCAGGACATGACGGTACTTTCTCCAATATTATTCTTTTGGCCACATATATTTTAAACTTCCTTTAAGAGAGTTAATGCGAAAAAGAGGCTAGCATGTAGGATTTTTAACAAAGGAGTCAGATTTCAAAGATATATCTATGACATCATTAGTAATGAGAATTTTTTACATTGAGGCTGTAGAGGAAAGAGGTAATATTATTTGAAATCATAGAGTCTTGGAGAACTTTCATAAGGTAAAAAAGGTTACATCTTCTCATTATACTAAATGTGGTATACTATGCACTTGAGATGTTGCAAGTTATAAAGTCTCAACTTAATAAATGAAGACAATGCAAAATTTCAAAGAAGAGCAAATGAAAAACGCTACGAAGTCTCATGGTAATGACCCATTGAGAAAAGAATAACAGATTAATTTTATCAAAAATGCATCAACACTGCAAAATAAATAATCCATGAGAATAAAGTAAAGATATTGAGGGAGGGTGAGAGAAATAAAGAAAGTAGTTAGACATATTCACACGGCTACCTTTGTATGATGAGTAACGTCTTTTATGAATGCATATTAAAAATCAGTGGTGACAGAAAAATATCTGCAGTATACAATAAAAACTAATCTAAGTCTTGAAACAATAGAAAAAAGCTTTGTTCTTAACATCTGGTTTCTTAACTCACTGTTAAGATAGCGCATGTTTATGTATGTTAATGTTAATTAAAATTGATTAATTACTGTCAAATCTTCATAAAGTTATGCTGTAAAATTGATATACTAAATATTATTCAATTTGGAAAAAAAATCACAAATCTGAGGGTTGCTGGAGTGGCTTAGTAGGTTAGGTGGCTGCCTTCAGCTCAGGTCAGGCTCCCTGCTCAGTGGGAGCCTGCTTCTTCCTCTCTTCCCCACCTGTGCTCTCTCCTGCTGTCTCTGGCACTATTTGTCTCTCTCTCAAATAAATTTTCAAAATCTTAAAATATATACATATTTTAAGATCATACACACACACACACACACGTATATATGTAAAATCACATATTTGTGCCACTGAACACCCAATTAGTAAGCCATCAGGTACGTAATTGAACTTCCATATATCAGGCTCTCACAAGAACTATGACAAGAATAAAAACAAAACTCTGACAGTACTGAAGATATATGTAGGGATAAATAACATGGAAAGTTCTGTAATTTTTTTTAAAGATTTTATTTATTTATTTGACAGACAGAGATCACAAGTAGGCAGAGAGGCAGGCAGAGAGAGAGAGGAGGAAGCAGGCTCCCTGCTGAGCAGAGAGCCCGATGCGGGGCTCGATCCCAGGACCCTGAGATCATGACCTGAGCCGAAGGCAGCGCCTCAACCCACTGAGCCACCCAGGCGCCCCCCGAAAGTTCTGTAATTTTAAGGAAAAAAATACAAAATAATTCTATATTTAAATGTATATTTAAATCTAAATATTCTTTGGTTATTATCAGCCCAGGTCCTGGCAGCACACCTTACAATGTCTACAGACTTATAACTGAGAGAAAACATGTTAAGGACCAATCACCTGTCAGGTACTAGTAAACATGAAAATCTGAGGATGTGTTTTGACCTGCTCACTTTCTGAATCTGTCAGTCAGTGTACATTAAAGTCGGTAAAGGCATGGCAGACACCGGCTACTTATTCACCAGTATTCACACGCTTGCTTCCAGACTCACCACCAAGCCATATCACCGTTTCTCCTTCCAGGCAGGTGTACTGTAACTGATTTTGGTCAGTAGCACAGGCAGAAGTCACGTACACCAATTCCTGCTCTCTCCAGCTTGGTCTTCCCCGTTCTTTCTTTTCACCCAACGTCTGACCAAATGCACCGGATACAGAGGACACTTCCTGTGTCCTGTTCTATGTATTTGTGCTCCTATTCCTTAGGAGATGGGAGCGGCACAAATCCATAGAACAGAAAATTTGTTTGGATTAAATTTGCAGCGGCCTTTAACCAGAACTTGAACTAGTCTTTGCTATGTTTAACCAGTTGAGATTTTAGGGATGTTTGTTACAAAGACAGATTAATCTGATTATACGTAAGAAAAAGCCCAGTTTAAAACTAGGGGTCACTTTCTATACAAAACTGTAAATAAACTAAATTGCTTACACTGGATACTTCTCTTTGTTTTATTAATTAAATGTGGTTTCTTATTGAGTTATTCAAATTTGACTTCAAATGTCTGTGTATTGATTATACCTTAAATAAATCAACCATAGGAATTATGACAGCTGAAGCAGAATCTTAAGAAGGGTACTTTTCTGCCCACTTAGAATGAGAAGCAACTAATTTGTAGCGGGTAAGATAATATATTCTAGAACGAAAGAGAACTCAATTAGTATCCCAGCTCAAGGAGTAAATAGCTATGTGACCTTGGACCAGTTTCTAAACTTCTACAAATCATAATTTTCTCAACTATAAAGTGAGGAAAATAACAGTACCTGCCTCCATGGTTATGAGAATTAAAGGTGGCAGTGCATTTAAAGTACTTGGTCTGCCTGCCACATAGGAATTACTCATGAAGTGTTAGTGCTTAGAGCTGTTATGGCTAATAAAAGCTAACACACTACAAGAGGCTCATACTTTAAAAGATCTTCTACCGTGGAGAGTGATAAAAATACTACTGAAGTCTGTCGTAGCAATTTTAAGTGACGACATTTAATCTGGTTAAGGTAAACAACCAACACAATACTGATTCAAAATAACAAATTTTATAACAGATAGAAATACAAAGGCATAAAGCCCTGAGAGGTAGATTAGATATTAGAAGTGCAGGTCTTTTTTTTTTTTTTTTTTTAACATAACTTCATTCCATACAGGAGACTACTTCAAAGTAACTCTTCAACAGGTTGTTAACTTCAATAAAAACATCTTCCACTCTAAAAGTCTGAGATTCATTATTATGCCTCAAGCTTTTTCCTCTCATTGACACACTGTTTTTCAAGAACAATCCGGGGCCACCCGGGTAGCTCAGTGGGTTAAAGCCTCTGCCTTCAGCTCAGGTCATGATTCCAGGGTCCTGGGATCAAGCCCCGCATCAGGCTCTCTGCTCAGCGGGGAGCCTGCTTCCCCTCCTTCTCTCTCTGCCTGCCTCTCTGCCTACTTGTGATCTCTGTCAAATAAATAAATAAATAAATAAATAAGAACAATCCGGAAGGTTAGTTTAATAGGGGATTTAATGTATTCAATGAGAGAAATGAAAGTAGGCATTGGACCTGGGCAGAATGTCTGGTTTGAATTGATAGTCATATTATATATGTATGTAATATTGCATTATATTATGCATGATTATATATTGTGTATTATATATTACATATATGCCATATTATATATCATGCACACATTATATATCATGCACACAGTATTATTCTAATAAAATTCCAGGCAGGACATTTCTCGGGTTCAGAGATGAACCTTAGATCTTCCTTGGATCTTCTCAACTTGTACTCTCATTATAAATAACGACAGCATATGATTATTCTCCTCCTCATCAAAGTATCATCATGATGAGGGAGAGAAGGCAAGCTGAGGACAAAGCAGAAGTTGACACCATGCAACCCCCCCAGCCCCACTCCAGGGTGGGTCATGTGTGAAATTCTTCCCAAATCTCCCAGCTATCTTAATATTAATGCCTAGCTAGAAGGGGGCAAGGGCTCTGGTATCTAGTAGGCCCCCACTAGCATATGAAAATTCTTTTGAAACCTTTTCCTTACCTCCCCCTCCCAACTTCTAGGTAGACAATAGACCACTCCTCAGGACCCCAGTGCAGCTCTTTTAGCCCAGGGGTCCTGCCCTGGTGCTTCAATAAAATCACCTTTCTGCACCAAAGATGACTCAAGAATTCTTTCTTGGTGGTTGGCTCCGGACCTCACTTGTATTCTAAAAGTTCATCAATTATACAGGCAACTGTTCATGGCAACATAACCAATGCATAGAAGAAGCTCAACTAAGTTACAAGTAGGAAGCACGTTCCTTCTTCCACCCTATGAAGCTTATTCTGTCCACTTTCTCTTTCCCCCGACATGACTGACATATCAGACAAGTACCCATGGCTGTCCGGGTGACACTGCGACAATAAGATCCCAGGGTGATTAAGACTTCACTCTACTGTAATAATTAAAACCAATTTATTTTATTTATTTTTTTTAAATATTTTTTTAAAGATTTTATTTATTTATTTGACAGAGAGAGATCACAGTAGACAGAGAGGCAGGCAGAGAGAGAGAGAGGGAAGCAGGCTCCCCGCCGAGCAGAGAGCCCGATGTGGGACTCGATCCCAAGACCCTGAGATCATGACCCGAGCTGAAGGCAGCGGCTTAACCCACTGAGCTACCCAGGCGCTCTAAAACCAACTTAAACCTCCTCCTGTGGGCTGGCTTCTGCCTGTTTTTGCACCTGCCGTAGCAGTCACCTCCTCCTTCTCCCCTCCCAAACACTCACTAGACTGTTTCAAGTTTCTACCTACTTGGAGCAGCATGAGAGACAAAAGGTGAAAAAGCAAAGCAAGGTCATTAGCTAAGGGAGAGAAGGGGGAGGCAGGGAGAGAGGAGAGAATGGAATCAGTCGCCATCACTGATTGGTGGGGATGCAATGGAATCAGTCGCCATCACTGATTGGTGGGGCTGCAGTGTGACGCCGGACCACATGTAAGGGAAAGGCCATGAACTTCAGGCCAGCCAGCTGGGTTATGAATTCTTCTCATTTCGTTCAGCTCTTCTTTCTCTAATTCCATGACAACATGCCTCTCCATATTTTAAACTTCATGGAGACAAGAACCGTATCTAGTTTCTGCCGAGACGTAGATCTCAGTATATAGACACATAGAAAGAGAGAGGGGGAGAGAGAGGGAGAGAGAATGACCAAAATAGCAACCAGACTTTGCAGAATGAAGAACTGAAACATGCCCTAAAAGGTCTCTAGATCTTTAGGATCCAGGATACAGAGACCAGGGTGTTGTCCCAAGACCACCCATTTAAGAACAAACAAACAAACAAAAATGTGTCTTGCGGGAGGAAAGACACAACAAACCCAAAGCTTCAAGCGTGAAATCAAGTAAATTTCAGTAACAAGTCAAATACGATTGCATGGAGATCTTTCTGCTCGTCAGAGGAAGAGAAGGGACGTGAGGGAGCCCGCCACCCACGCCCCGCAGCCTCTCAACCTGGAGGACCAGAGAGATGGGGGGTGGGGGGGTGTGGGGGATTGCTGATCCACCTGTGGCCACTGTATAGCTGGATCTCCCAAAATTCCAAAATCCAACGAACCAGCAAATTGGCTGTAAACAAACCAGTTTGGGGAAACCCAAATTTGAAAATGAAATACTTCAGTACCTTTGCAGTTTGCTCTAAGGAAGGGATTTGGCAGTCCTTTTCTCTCCCGCTCCCACGATTTTTCTCCCTCAATCTCTTCTACAGTAAATCTTTCTCTTCTTAACCATTGAGAAGAAAGCAATCATAAAGTCCGTTTTTCCCCCGGTGACTAAGAATTCAGAAAACATAACACAGCTAAAGCTACAGCCTGCGATATGGCACATTCTCAAAATAATAACTCATAGTAGCTTTTGGTTTATAGAAAATCATTAAGGGCTCTGACAGGACTTTAGTGAGTGGTTTGAGGAAGGTCTGACAGGAGGAACTCAGGATGGCTCTGAATCGGGGATTAGAGCCTTTGCATGCATGAGTAAATCAGCTTTCCAGCGCGCCCCTGCTTTCAAACAATAAAGAAAGAGATATTGGAAAGATACTGCTAGCAATCATGACACAGGAAATGCTTACAAGATGGTGTGCCGTAATTTTAATCTGTTCTCTTCAGTAGACTTAATCATGCCATTCTCAACTGTCAAAGAACAACTCTACCAATTTGACTCTTTGAAAGACCTAGTATGACTAACGTCTTTCTTAAATAAATTTAGGAAAACTGTATTTTCTCCCATGTTTTCTAGAATATATATTTTATTACCCCACTCTTTGACAAAATGAATAAAAGTACTGTTTTTATACTTTAAGGCGTGTATTAAAGTTCTTCCCATTCAAGGACATCGATTCTCTCTCTCTCTCACACACACCCACATACACATACAAATAATTTATGACCTAACCATCTGAGCCAAGAATCAGGAAAAGTATCTTAAATATTTGTGGGGGGGGGGAACTAAGAGTTTTTTAGAATAACATTTGCTGGGAAGACGGTGGACAAAATCATACATTAACAACCTCATTCTAAAAACAGCAACAACAAAACAGTAACAATTCCTGGCCCCCCCAGAAGCTCCCGATCAAGGGCAGGTTAGACATTTACCACCGACTCTCTTTATTCACCCCTTTCCAGCACAGTGTATTGGCTATTTAGACCGTCTCTTTTCAAATACGATTTGTGACAGCAATTGCCCTATATCACTGACAGAGACTATTCTGCAGTGAAGTTTTCTGCAGTGATTGAGATAAAAATAAAAATGTTCTGATATTTCCCCCCAGGAAAGTGCCAGTGGTCGCCGAAGCTCAAATAAGCTTTAACTACATCCCACAGAGCAACACCTCATAGTGTATTATTAGTGTGATCAAAAAGGATCAAAACACGTTTCCAGGAAGGCCTAAGTACCAGCCCACGTTCACATTATCGCGTGAACGTGCCGCAGAGACCTTTCGGCTTCTGAGTGTGCGCCCCCGGAAAACCATGCAACGTTCATTTCCAGGAAGACCTTTATGAATTTTAGCTCTGAAAACAAATGCTCATTCTAAGGATGCATCTTCACCACCCAGGGAGTTTGTGTTAGGTTTTCAAGACAGAGTGGAGACAAAATACAGTCCTACTTGGTCCAGTGATAATGGAGTTGAAGAAACTCAATACCTACTGTTAAGAATTTGTTTCTGGGACTGTCAAGAGGCAATAGAAATATGCCACCATAATGGGCTTCCCAGGAAAATTCTTCATTCGTGTCCAGTGATCTTGTCAAGTCAAGGAGATCTGTTTGACCTACAGAGAAACTGACTCTCGGTATTACCGTGGAATGTCAGGATTCTTAATAGTACCAGTCATCAGAAAGGTCAAGGGTGAGCTCACACACCCACAGGAATAGGGACACGGTTTGAGAACCACAGGGATATGAGGTTGTAGAGAGCCTGGAATTTTGTGGCAGATTGATCTGAATGCAAATCCTAACACTGCTTGTCCTACCTTCCCATGACACGGAGACCATTAGTCTCTCCTGGATTCCAGGAGTTAGTCTATGACACTGGGGCAGTACTGAGTACCCGCTTAGGGAAATGCTCAGGACTGTATCTGGTAACATACAAAAGGCTCAGGCATAGACTAAGCTGTTCTTAAAAATCCATTCTCTTCCTCCTTCGGCAGCCCTTTGGTGGTATTAAGGTATATTTTTCACATTCACGTTTTTGGGTTCTCTACCCTCTTTGTATCCAGTATGTATCAGCATATCAGAGTGAGGATGCGCTGGACATTAGCAATAAATTTGAGACAGAGTCAATAATTCGCCATCATCATGTATAGCGTTCAATAACAAAAATACAGTTGCAGAGCACATTCTCACTTAGTTCTTTGGGGAGAGGCTTTTCCACAATTCCCTTGGAGGGGAACCGAACTCAGAAGTGTCAGAAGTTGGGTTCCAATTCAATGCCATCTTTAGTTGAGACTCATTATTATCATTTTGCTTCACATAAATGGTACGAGTCATTTGCTATGATCTAATCAAGAGACTTTCAGGAACTAGAATTTAGATGCCTCAAAAGAAAAGTATTTAAATTCAATTCAGAAAATTAGTATTCTTATTATCCAAATCCCATGTTGTGGGGGGAGGAGTCTATTTTTTATAAACATTACTGCAGCCCTTCTATGGACTTTATAAGACACTTTGTCTCTTCAGTTAAACCACACTGTCTCCTGTACCCTGTAACTCTTTTGTTTAGGTTACCACATTTCTTAGTCAATTGAAAGTGCTACCTAACACTTTATTGGAAAACCAGAAGTGCAAAATGAACCCCAAGCACTCTTGTCACCATGGGAAATGCTGACGAGACACATTATACGCATTATATCTTTAAGTTGTTAAAAGAAAAAAAAGCGTGTGATTTCTAAAAACCACATTTGGGTATTAGGTGTCCCAGGATCAGAGAAAGTCAGTGCTGGGGAGCTATTTATAGTGCATCTGGTCCAGCTTCCTTATTTCATAGACTGAGAAAACCAGGACAAGAATATTTTGCCCAAAATTACACCACTACATTTCTGAATCTGGTTACCCAGCATCAGGTATAATTTGAACTCGACTAATCAAAGTACCATTTCTAAGAACCTGCTAGAGGGACTGAGGATAGCTGGAGCCCAGCATGTGTTTTCCAAAAATAAGTCAGGCCCTTTTTAAAGAATTTTAGGTATGGGGGGGGGAAATGAAAGAATCGAAAAGATGACTATACCATATGGTCCATATTTAGGAAAAAAAATACATCCAAGCACAAAAACAAACATATCCATATCCGCATGCCTTGAAGGGCTCAGCCCAGAATCTGACACATGGTGACGATTCCAAGAATCATAAACATGTGTGTGTGTGGGGGGTAACTTCTGATTCATCCTGCCTAGCTTCCCAGTGCTGTCTTGTTTCTAGAAGTAAGGTGCAAGCAAGCCAAACTATTAAAATATTAATGAATAAAAACTACCCCCTTATATGGTCCTATCTTTAAGTTGGAGAATTAAGAGGGTTCAGGTCCCCTCTGGCAACAGGTCCAGAGAGCCTTTGTCTCCTGTCTTCCTGTCATGTACCTGATTCATCTCAGGTACCAGTTCTCTTCAGGGACCTTTGGTAGAGGAGCCTCTCTGGGCGGAGGGGTGTGGGGTAAGGGACTTGGACAGGGGAGGATGGAAGAAGATTTAGGCTGAAGTTCCAGGATTTTCAGTGTCACTGTGGGAAGAATGGAACTTTGTGAACAGTCTTATTCTTTTTTTTTAAAGAGTTTTATTTATGTGAGGGAGAATGAGTGAGAGAGAGCATGACAGAGGAGAAGGTCAGAGGGAGAAGCAGACTCCCCAAGAAGCTGGGAGCCCGAGGTGGGACTCGATCCTGGAAGTCTGGGATCATGAGCTGAGCCGAAGGCAGCTGCTCAACCAACTGAGCCACCCAGGCGCCTGTGTGAACATTCTTCTATAACTGTCGGGCCATCGCATAGATGCCCACTCTCCCTGGATTCCTTCTGGGGCTGCCACGGAGACCCATGCTCCTTCAGGCTCCGGTTCCAGGAAAGAATATTACCATTCACCTGCTTATACCTTTCTTTACACTCAGTATTACACATTTCCTGAAACACAGCTTGTTTCTCAACGCATGTTTTAGTATGGTGCCTTGTTTATGAAACGTTCTTCATATTTTTACTGATGCAAAAATCATGTTTACTCTCATTTCCATCTCCAATTTAAATTTTTACTTGTAAATGCTGAACTTTCTAGTAGTCATCTTGTATTCATTCCTCTTTCCTCATACTCTGGAATCACTCTTTTGTCTTGAGGCTGACCGTCTATTCATCCTTCTCTGTTGGTTTAGTCTCTTGTTTGAGTAATTCAGAGCCTCAAAAAGCTTTCCAAGAAAGGTGTATAGGAAGTTATTTTTTGAGACCTACCATCAATTGCTTCTAAACTATGTATTTCCTTCATAAAATAAAAATAAACATTTAAAAGTGACATTGAATTAGAAGTTTAAAAAAAAAAAAAATCCCTCCACTTTCTTAGTGTCCAGCGTATCAAGTGGAAATATCTGATGTTTCACTGTCTTTCATATTAATGGTCTTTACCCCCTAGAACCTTTTAGGATATTTTCTTTACTTGTGGCATAGAGAAATTCAAAAACAGTTTTACTTCATGGGGGTATCCTTCAATTCCTGCATGTTTTTTTTATTTTTTTTAAATCATTTTTTTTTAAAGTTTCCATTCTTTCTTCTCTTTTCATCATTTTGGAATTTTATTTAGTTTGACATTTCGTCTCCTCCAAATAACATAGATTATTCTACTTCTCTTCCTTCCTTCCTTCCTTCCTCCTCTCTTCTCTCTCTGAGATTTCTTCAACTCCCTCTTCCAAATATACCCGTCCACTTAAAACTTGTGATATTTTTTATGAGTCATTTCTTTCTCTCTCTGTAAAATATTATCTTTTCTGTTCCTGAAAATATTATCATATGATGAAGTATTCTGCTTCCTGTACTTTTTCTTTTCTCTGGTTTTAGTTTGTGTCAGGATTATATTCTGTCTTTCACATTAAGAGGCTTTCTTAAAATGCTTTGGTATCTTTGTTTATTTACATTTAAGAGTAAGTTGCTATAAAAAATAGGGATTGGGGCCCCTGGGTGGCTCCCTCCTAAGAGTCTGCCTTCAGCACAGTCATGATCCCAGGGTCCCGGGATCCAGTTCCACCTCAGGCTCCTAGCTCAGCAGGCAGTCTGCTTCTCCCTCTGCTCCCCCCTCCCGCCGCCATGCTCTCTCTTTCTCTCTCTCTCTCCCTAGCAAAAAACAAATAAATAAATAATATTAGGGGAAAAAAAAAAAAAGAGGGATTAAACTCTCTGTGCACATGGCCAGGGCTTGGTGACGGGTGGGTTTCTGCGTAGACTGATGGGTCACAGAGATGATTTCAGTTGGAGGATTCCTACAGATATGTGAGCCTGTTCATTCCTAGACAAGGCTCGCACAGTGCATTGTTCCAGAGTTGGAAGACAGCTGGTGCCCAGCGCTGGGAGAGAGACGCATGTTCACCATTCAGAGCAGCCTTGAACGCAAGGCTCTTCCCCAGTTTTCAGTCCAAGAGCCCAATCCTGCTTTCTCCTATGCACGGTATCTCCTGCTTAGAGAGACTCTAGTCCACATTCTCTGTCTAATGCAGACACCTACGATAAGTGTTCAGCTGTGGAGAATGCAGAGGGGCGTGGCGGAGAAGGGTCTAACTGATTTTTGTGTAGATTTTCCAACTACGAAACCTGGTGCTTCAGATCGCTAGGCATTCGTAGAATTGTGAGGTTTTAACTGGCTTGCTCTCTCAGGATGTCCCCCTTTCCAAAGCTTTTTTCTCTCATTTCCTCAGTTCTGATGAACAAATTATTATGTCTCCATCTGCTTTCCACCTTAAAACCATTTCTCATTGGTTGTTAGGTCTACTTCTTACTCATATAAATGAATGCCTCTTTTGAAATCTATAGGGGTCATGGCTCAGGTATTTAAAGACTCCTGTTGAGAAATTTTGCCTTTTTCTGAGGACAGGTGCTTCAAAACAGTACTACTATATGAATCCTAGTTATCTTTTCTTACAAATGGTAAGAGGAACCCATAGGAAAAGAATTTTTCTGAGATAATTTGGAGACAAGAGTGCAATGATACAAATATGTCTGGTACATACATAGATAAAGCTATTTTAAAATTTTATATAAATATATATTATATATATGTATACAATATAAATACATTTGTAATTTGGGAGGGTTGACATCAGGACATATCCCTACAAAAGAATTTTTCAAGTGGTAAGGTGATCATTTATTAAGCAATTTCTATGCATCCGGCCCTTTATTAGGGTTTAATTTAAATATGATCTTATTTCAAGATCACAACAAATCAAAGGACTGTTTCAAACAACTCATCAACATCTTTACGGATAGATACAACAAGTTGGCAGTTTGAGCTAAAGTATACGGATGAGAAACGTAAGGTCAGAATTACGTTCCAGATTGTTTTTGCCCTTAGTGACTCTGCTCTTCCTCTCTCAATGCTGCTGTCTGTGAAACAGAGCAAAACAAACAAACGCATCCCTTCTCCTTAGTATGCATAAGATTCAAAAAGGATAAACACGTGACTGAAAATACACTTCTTATCGCAATCTACCAAAATAAAAGATGGCAATCTCCCACGTCAGATTTAATGTCTTGAACCAAGAGAGTCTATTGATGATAAAAAGAAAACAAGGATTTAAAACAGGCTTTTGAGGAAAGAATTGACAACATTTGGTGCATCAGTAAGGATGGCAAAGGGGAGGGAAGACAGACAGATGATTACAATTTTAAGTCTGAATGTCTCAAAGAATATTGCTGCCACAAAAAATGTTCAGGAAAAACGCAATGAGAAATGACAAGAACAGCCTAACTCTTCCCCATCCCTGCCCTAACCCCACCCCCAAATAAAACCTGTGAAAAGGCAGGTTGAAGATACTTGGGGAAAAAAGCAAGAATGTAGAATCTAACCTCTGTCTACAATAATCTAAATATGTCTGTGGTATCGTTTCACTGGAATAGCTCTGTATGAAAAGAACCTTCAAGTCCTCAGTGTCTTTGATAGTAAATGAACCACACAGAGCCTAGTTTTTCACGACGGCTATGCAACTCTACTGTGCATACATTTCGTAGACAGTTTAGTACATTTGGATGGACCACACAAAGAAAGAAAAGGCAGCAGCAGTAGTTTTCTGAAAAGAAGATGTGAGCATTCAGTAAGGGCCAATGGAGTGAGAATCCTCATGGGGCCATTCACACGCACGCCATCACGGTCCGAGAGAAGACCAGCGCTCAGGGCATAAGAAACATAGGAACACTGCAGTGGTCACTGGAGAGAAAATGTCAGATAGGCAAACCATGGCAATAACAGGCCATGTGTGAAGACTTCCTTTGTGTACTCTGAGGACCAGGTGAAGAGGAGTGTCCCATCACCATATTTATGCATTGTGCATACATGCACTTTTTCTGAAGAACGAAGCTGCTTCGCCATGGGTCTTTTTAGACAAAACAATGCCGAAAGATACATGAAAAATAACATAGCAACACATACTTACGCTTCTTTCTTCCACACACTACAATAAAAATATAGCAGAATTATGATTTTTAAATTTTTCATAAAATAGATTTATAGACCCTGGAATTCTTTTCAAGCCAGCTGCAATGTAAAAATAATTTAAATTTTCCTTAATTTAAATGAAATTTGACATACGGAATTTTCAGCAGATTCTGAAAAAGAACATTGAGACCTTGTCTCATAACACTTTAGCATTTCCTCTTGATTTGGCATTTACAGTCCCCAAAAGGTTCACAAGAACCTTTTTTAAAAATCTACTATTTTCTAAAATCTACTTTCATTTTCTAAAAATCTACTATTATCCTCAACTTCCAATAGAAATACCAGGGATATGATCAATTCCATGGTAGATGGTCCTTTCATTTCCTAATGAAGGACAAATAATTTCCTTTTCTCTATCAGTTTCCCCTTGATGGAATCCCAACTTAAGACGTCTTGTTCTATCCATCCTGCTTTTCAAGAAACACAGCAGTTCCCAAGCCACTGACTTGCAGACGTGTTCCAAATGGGGAAAATCCTTCGGGGGATGATGCTTTGTGAGAGAGAGGCTACATCTACATTAAAGTTTTACAGATTTGTTTACCAGCAAAATAAGATGAGATCAACAGAATACACAGCAAGAAATCTAGGATTAAACAAAATAAATCTCTCCTGACTCGAATCTAATAACTTGGCCCAAAAGCTCTCATAAATTATTAGCTTCAAAATCATTCAACGTGTCTAAAGCGTAGCGTGTGTCACCGATGCACTTGAAGTTCACCTAAGAAACTGTATCATCAGAATGTGCCGACAAAAACTGCCAGGAGCGATGCCACCTTGCAATCAATCACATATCTGTTTCAGAATTATAAAGTGTCTGAGAGCTATAATTTCATCTGCTTCTAGCTGCATATCATTTAAAACTTCATTTTCTCATGCAAAAGAAAAAGTAAAAACATTTGTCAGCTCCAGCTCCCTCTTTAGAAAGATCCACTGTTTCTACCACACTTTCTGGCTTCCTTATTTTAATCTGTATTTCAGAAATCTTTTTTTTTTTTCTTTTTTTCCCCATGAACCACGTGCAGTCCACAGCTTACGAACACAGTACTACAGGCAAGTCTCAATTGTACGTCCGAATGGAAACCCAGGGTGGTACTGATAATCCAAAACCATTTCATATTTGACTTTCAAATACACTATGTGAATTTTCCCTGGGAGGTTCACTTCCCTGCTAATGCTTTGCGAGAACTAATATTAAAATATGTTTGCATTCCTTGAGCACATGCCAAATGACAGCAGTAGGGTGCAACCCAGAAGTGGGTGGCAGAGGTAAGCTAGACTGGGATTAAACATTTGTATGAAGAATTGTCAGTGTGAGTTTTCCAAATGTGGGTAATTGAGACGTAGTTACATATAATATTAGATTTTTTTCTAATCCTAAAGGAAAAAAATCCTTTTGAAGTTTATTAATGCAAAAGGCCATATTTTAAAAATATTAAGTAAAAGCCAGACTTTCGTTTTAACTTAACTAATCAGCTATGAATCAGAAATTTGTTTATTTTTAGAAGAAAAATATATGAAAGGCTCCTGGGAAGTGGCTATTTATAGTTACAAATTTATTGTTTATAGAATAGATGTCTCTTTTTTATCTTGGTATGAGGTCAAGAAATGGTTCACCATGTTTGGCTATTAGCCAATTTTGATACCAGTTTGGTATCCCAGTGTATCAGGATTAGAACCAAAGGCAATAATGAACTAATTTGCTTGATCTATTTAAAAAAAAATTAAGTCACTTCATTGACTTTCCTCATTTCTGTTCTTGCCACACTTTGAAAGAATGTTTAAATATTCATTTGACTGCATAGCCTTCATGCCACCCTAAAACAGGAACTTCAGGAAGCTCACATTTTTTTTATTATTTAAGCAGAATGTATAATTATAGTAAGTATTTTAATATATTCAGAATATATTTCTATATATCCTGTTGTGTACATTTTTATTGATATACTTTGGTTAAGAAAGAACATATATATTTGTAGCCATAAAACAATGGTGGGCATGATCACTTGTACTTTGCCAGTACAATAAAAATAAAAAGACACTAAAGACTAGTTTATGAAAATCTTCTGTTTCTCTGGGAGTCAGACTGGGAAAATTGGGGTGCCAATTCCTGTT
The DNA here is from genome assembly GCF_030435805.1 of Mustela lutreola. NCBI lineage: Eukaryota > Metazoa > Chordata > Mammalia > Carnivora > Mustelidae > Mustela > Mustela lutreola. Next base: position 30,294,156 of record NC_081307.1, read on the forward strand.
TTAGAACCGATTCTCATCCACATGTTGAATGGGTAAGATCTGGCAGTAGGCAAGTCCAAATCAAGCCTGACCTACAGCAGGTGGCTGGAAGCAGGGCGTCGTTGGACAAAGGCTGTGGATGAGCACTGATGGAATCAGAAAAGCACAGTCCAAAGCAAACTGAGAGAGCTGGTCATCGCGCAGGAAGAAATCCTTCAGACATTAAGTCAGAAAGAGCTTTGGGCTAAGAAATCAAATTTTCTGGTAGTACCTTGAATGAAAAGCTGCTGAGACAATGCCTAAATCCACATCTTAAAGCCTTTTTACTCTTCCCTTTCTTCCCATCCTTCTTCTCCTCTGTTTTGGCCCCTCCTACCTCTTAGAGAAGAGGTGGACAATGAGGGCTGCCATTCTCTGGGAGCCCCAGACTTATCCCCAAAACTCTGCACTCCCAATCTCAAGCTAAATGCCCAATCCCAAGCTAAATGAGGACTAGACTTTGAGTGGATACTAATGAAGAAATTCTGGAAAAACATGAAGAGAAAGAGACAGAAACAAAGAGAGAGAATGGGGCATATATTTTATGTGATCAAATCTAGGAAAAATCTTGGGTATTCTAACTCTCCAGATATATCAAATCTTGCAGTTGCCTTGTCCAAATCTGGTAGTAGGTAGTCTTCTGAAGCTTGCACTCACAATCCCTCAAATGAATTTGAGTGCAGTTGAGAGCTGGCCAGGAGGGAGGGGGGTGCTAGACAGTACAGAGTCTATGGGCGATCCAGTTTGATGGGTAGCTGGAGGTAGGCGATGGTGGCCCCCCTGATGTTCTTCAACGATGAAAGGCGTTTCACAACATAATACCCAGATGGTTTCACCTTACCCTAACATGCAGAGATATTTCAAATTTGCTATGAAAAGAGAATATACTTTTAGTAGGAGATGAAAGGCTGGAGACCTTGGACGTGCTCTTCAATGAATCAGTTCTTCTGCTATTACTGGGTTCAGTCATCCAAATCTAGGCAAAGCCAGTTAATTAAATTTTTCCAGGTAAAATTAAAACCTAGGAGTTATTCTTTATTCCATCATTTACCACACCTAATCTGTCTGCAATCCTGTAAATTCTAAATATATCCCTTCTCTCCATCCCACTTGCACTTTCCTAATCTAACTCTCTGCTGTCTCCTTTCCAGAGCAACGTCAATGGCTTCTTAATGTGGTCCTGTCTTCCCTTATAACCTCTTCTTCACAGAATTGACAGCATTCCTTCACAATTATAAATCAGGTCTACTGCTCAAATCCTCCACTGGCTTCAGACTATTCCTAGGGTAAAACCCAAGTGGTCTACCGTGGCCCAAGGGACCTTCTATGTAGGATTTAGATGCTACTTTTGCAAACTGACCAGAATTATCTCCCTGAATCTCAGCTCTCCATACCAAGTGAGTCCCCATTTTCTGGTTTTTGCACTTTTTTTTTTTTAAAGATTTTATTTTTTATTCATGAGAGAGAAAAAGAGTGACAGAGAGAGCCAGAGAAAGGCCCCCCACCAAGCAGAGAGCCTGACAAGGGGCTTGATCCCAGGACCCCAGGATCAAGACCTGAGCTGAAGGCAGATGCTTAACTGACTGAGCCACCCAGGCACCCTTGGGTTTTTCCTCTGGAATATTCTTCATCCAGTTCCTTGTCTGGATGCCTACTTGCCATTCTTGAGGCCTTTACTCAAAGTTACTTTCCATTTTATTTCCTTCAAAGTATCCATAATAATACAAAACGTCTATTGCTTTACATTATTATTGTCTTTCCACACCAAAATTTAAGGGAGGGACTTATAAGTCTCCTTTGTTCAGCAACTATAGGAATGTCTGCCATGTAGTTGATACTCAACAAATGACTGACAGGTGGCGTTTTTCTATGAGGACTGATCTTTGAATATTAAGTATCAAACATGTAATTTATAAACCCAGACAAATAGCTATTCTGAAACTGCAGCAAACAGAAAGTAATTAGGGGATCTAGACTTTTCTCCTAGAGCTAGAGTCCTAAAATTATTTCTTATGGTAAAATAATCTCTTGCCAAAGTAATCCTTCAAGCAACTATGTTGCATGGTGGAAAAAGCTTGTGTTCTGAATATATAGTAACTATGTTCTGATATACATCCCATTAGTTATCAACCCAGAGGTTAAGGTTTCTGGAAAGAGAGTAGCTAAAAGAACAAGAGAAACAGACCAGCGGTTGGAGGTTCATCCTTGCCATCTGACATTTTGTTCCTTCTCCCATATGCTGTAGCAAAGGGACACAATGAGGCTGATTATTACGATTAATCTTTCTTAATAGTGGGGTTCTGATTACCAAATCATACACCAAAGCACAGCTGAATGACTCAGAGTGAACCCCATCAATCAGCAGTGAACATAAACTCAAGAGCAGGTTTCTAATTCTATTTTGTCTTTGACCAGTGAATTTTAAGCAAGAGTAGCTGTCCGATGGCTCTAGATGTTGAACTTTGAATTCATATATTTTAAATAAATTCTTCTCTTAAGCATTATCAAACACAAACTTTAAAATAAACATGTTTTTAGAACAGTTTCAGAATTACAGAATTATTGTTAAAATACTACAGGGAGTTCCTCTATACCCCATATCAAGTATCCCACATTATAAGGAGCCAATAATGATGCCTTCCTATAACTTCAGGCCAGACGTTTTTTTTTTTTTTTTTTTTTTTTTTAGATTTCCTCAGTTTTCTCTTATGTCCTTTTCCTGTTCCAGGATCCTATCTGGGACACCATATTACATGTAGCTATCATGTCTCCTCAGGCTTCTCTTCGCTGTTACAGTTTCTCAGAATTTTGTTATTTTTGATGACTATGACAATTTTAAGGATTGTAGTCAGGTATTTTGCAGAATCTCCCTCAACTGGGATTTGTCTGTTGTTTTTCTCATCAGGAGACTGAGGTAATGTTCTTTGGAAAGAAGACCACAGAGGTGAAGTGCCATTCTCCTCATATCCTAGCAAGGGTACATGCTACCATGACTTCTCACTATTGATGTTAACTTGGACTGCCTGGCTTAACATAGGCTTGTTAATGTTGCCTATCGCAGAGTCGTTCTTTTTCTTTTGAAAATGTCTCTGTGCAGCCCACACTTGGAGGGTGGGGCATTGTGTTTTACTTCCTTAAAAGGGGAGTAACTACTTAGACTACTTATAAATTTCTTCAGAGGAGATTTATCTCTATCTATCTATCTACCAATGAGTCTATCTATCTGGTCATTTACCAATAGCTCTATGACTCATGGGTATATACTTTATACTTCGGGGTATTATCCAATATTACTTTGCTGTATTGCTTTATTTTGTTGCTCAAATTATTCCAGCTTTGACCACTTTTAGTTGGCGCCTAAAGGCCTTCATATAGCCTCATGATAGACTTTTGCTTTGTTGTTAGTGTCTCTTTACTTTCTGGAACCATCAGATGCTCCAGGTTCATCCTGAAGAGTCCTTCACACTACATCGTGATTGCCTTTCACTCTATGAGCCACTGCCTGCTCGGCCGCCATCCCATTCCTTTTACAGTGAACTCTAATATTTGTCTCATTCATCTTTGTATTCATTCAAATGCTTGCCAGTGCACTGATTAGATGGGCGTTTCATTAAGGACATAATGGACTGGATGGAGGAATGAAGGATTTGAGCTTATTCACCTCAGGCGTGCTCTCAGCCAGGCACCAGCCTTGTTAAATGAGTAGACCAATTGATCCAGTATGAAAACAAACATGGTAGACACAGAGTTAAAGAACAGTTTTAACAGTTCAAACATCAGGTTTCATGATATCAGGGCTCTTTTCCTTTTCTATCTATTTCTTAGAAGATCCAGCAAGTATAAAAGTGAAAATATCATGCCCTGCAATCTTGATTCTTCTAATTACAACACAGAATGGATTAAGACAAAAAATTCACCAGGTATATCAATCCCAGAATCTCCCTTGCCTCTAGCCCCTTAATATACAAAGAATATATTCCCAGTTCCTAACATAAGCAATATTCCAAGTAGTTTTACACTAAGCATTTATGTATAAAAATCTAATTGTAAATGTGCTAGTGTGGGTAAATTGATGTAGACAAGGATTGGGTTTTGTCTTTGCTGCACTGATTAACCTCAATGTTTGTGTTACCAGAAATAGGAAAGCTGTAGTATGGGGCAGCGGAAGACAAATTTTCTTAGCCACCACCTCTTAGTAGTTGTGTGAGCTTAAGGGACTCACTTAGCTTCTCTATCCTTTGTTTCCTAAACTGAAAAATGACAATGATAGCATTTACATCACATGGAGGTTACATGTTACTAAATCTCATAGACAAAGATGCTAATATAGTGCTTAGAATATAAACTATGCTTAGGGACTCATTCAGCTCCTTCTTTTCTCTTGGTATACTTTGAAGTTTTAACCCAATTTACTTATAAGATTTCAGAATTTGGTCTTATGAATTCAGACTGGCCTTTCCTTTAATGGACCTCAATTAGTGAAATTTACAGACTTGTTCACATTTTTACAAGCATCTGAATGTTCTGCCAATTTCTTCTCTTCTAGCTTATTTTACATGTGTAAATTATAATGCATATGTAGTGGCAGAATGTCTCATGTAGAAGTTCTTCTCGAAAAACACTTGGTTAAATTCCCAGGGCAAACCGTAGTCATAACAGAACATAAAACCTGACTTGACCATGGAACCAGGAGTCAGGAAACTTGAAAGCAATTCCTAACCCTGCTGTAGACTTCCTTTCTTAACCAAAGCCCAACCTGGCTGCGCCTTCATATTTTGGGAAATGCTCATCTTTTCTCTGCCTCTCTTAGAGGACCGTGCGGTTTATAAAGGACTTCAAACCCACTTCAGAAAGACCAATATACACATATAAAGTCTGATTATACATATAAAGTCTGATTACCTTTAAAACAATTCTCTTTGCTTGTTAAAGGGAAGTTTTACTTCCCGTTGACCTATCTGGAGTTAGTAAGTTGATGAAGGTCTGATTAAGGTTTTATAAGGCAATCTGTAACACAGAGTAGAGTTCACCGGGTCCCTTCCTATTTCCTCGTTCCATATTTCTTATCACAAATTAATTCAGTACTTTCATGAAACACTGCCCTTTTTTAATCCACTGGGGAGAAAAAATTCATGTGCCTACTCTGTAAAGATATCCTTTATTGAATAATTCTGTGACTAGAACCTACCAGTAGTACAGAATATGAAAGCTATTTCAAAGATGTATTAACTACTAATGCCATGGAGTGTCCCAGACGAATCAAATTATTCAGTGGCCCCAGTGCCTAAAGAACTAATGACATGGCAGAGATAAAGAAATTGACCACTTCCTCAAATGGAAAGATGAAGATTTATTTCTAATTTAACAGTTTCTTATCAGAACTGCCTATCACTCAAATGGCAGTAGATGGTGCCATAGGATGGAATGCCTTTTTTTATTTGATGTGACAATATCTCCGACTCTCCTGTCTATATTTTTTGAAAATGTAAATCAATCATGATGAAATTCTAGAAAGCTCTTCTCTTGGAGGCACTGCAGTAATGTCATCTCGGAGCGCTGTGGCAGAATTTGTCCCTTAAGATGAGGAGGGAGGGAGACCTTCACAGTGGCTAAGCATCCCACTTACCCGTCATGCAGGAATAAGAAGTGCAGAGGCCATCCAGAAGGCAGCGGTGACTTTCATGGAAACAAAGCAAACAAAGCCAAAGATGGAGCATCTACTTGGCAGAAGTTGAAAGATCACTGATGTGAAGTAGGGAGGCTCAGAAGACTGTATTCACGGAGCACCCGATACATACTAGGACCCCTGCTGGGCACGCGGGAAACCTCGAGTGCAAACAAGTGTGGAGGGGGATGCAGCACAAGCAAGTCAGCGACGGTGTTTTAATTCACAGTCTATACAATCGAGTTAAAGGGGACATAATGCAACTAGTTATAAATCTGTGATAAGATGTTGAGTAGGATTTTTTTTTCTCTTTGTTATTCTGGAAATATAGCTAAATATCCAAAGTTGAGAATTACAGGGACAAATATCCTTAATTTAAAAAGTAGCTCCAGGACGAGCCAACAATTAGAGTCAGACTTCTCCCTCCCCCAGGATTTAATAAGAGGCTGCCAAACCTGTTTTACTGACTCATCCCCCTCTATGTAAGGAGAGAACTGGGCAGACAAGAAGGTGGTCGGGGATCCTTGGCCTGTGGGGAATGCCGTGCTCCCCAGTGGAAGAGGGCGAGCTGTCCTTCTCTCTCAAGCCAGGTGTATATTAGTGTGACTTGTGCAGAAAGGGGAGGCAGGCATTCCATTTTCTGTTTCAAATATCTACTTAGGGAACAGATTTACTAATTATTAATTACTGGACTTATTTATTCATTCATCCAAACTAAATATTAAATACCTACCATGTACTTGCTAGAGATTTTTCTAAGCATTGAGAATACCAACAGGAACAAAGCAAAGTCTCTGACCTCACGTATGAAGCTAACTTTCTTATATGTTTATGCGTTGTTGTGGACGTGGGTCATAAAGATGGGAAATAAACACATAATATGTCAAGTGGTGATAACCGTTACAAAGAAAAATAAAGGACTTGAGAGGCTCAGAGGATTGACATTTAATGTGGGTTGTTGGAGGGTACTTAGGATAAGGAGATGTTTGAGCAGAGTCTAAGGAAGTGGGGTTGAGCCAAGAAGGTAGTAGGAGAATATCCGGAAAGATGGGGAAACAAAGTGCATGGGTCCTGAGGCAGGACTGGCTCAGCGGGTTTGAGGAGCAACGAGAAAGCCAATGTGGCTAGAGCCAAGTGGGAGCAGATTCAGCTGGTGAATTGGTGAGGCTGAATCACTTGGCCCTGTAAGCCCTGTAAAAGTATGTCTTCTACTTGGAATGAGATGGAAAACACTCATTTAAGGATTTTGAGTACTAGGGTGATCTATCTTCCATTAACACAGTATCACATTGCTTATTTGGTAAAGATAGACTGCAGGGCTAAGGGTGCCAGTTGGAGGTAATTGCAAGAGTCTAGGAGAGCCATAACAGCTTGGTCATGATGTTGACCAGTCTTTGTGCAAGACAAAGATCAAGACAATGACTTGATCATTGAACAGGCAATTGACAAGACATTGCCAAGTCAATGACAAGCTCATTGGAGGGGCAGTGGGAAGGAGCAAGCTGCATGGCCAGTATGTCGTGGTGCATCATGACTACATAAGTCCCTAACATGGACATGGCAAACCTCAGTTGATATCGAACACCACCACCGGCAGCTCCTGAGAAGGTCTTCTGGTACACAGGAAGCCTCAGAAGCAAGAGTCTGTCGATGAAACACAATTCACTACTGACTGACAGCTAAGCTGAGAGAGGAGGTGCACGAGAGACAGTGTATCCTCTGCAACTACAGTAGCAACTACAGGAGGCTGTCCCCAGACACAACTTCCAAAAATATATCCCACGAAAGAGTTGACACTTGAAGTAAGGTCATCAAAAGACATGGGCAGCTGGGTAGGGTAAGTCAGAGAGGCAGAAATCACCAGCTAGGAGAGTGGACAAGCCGTAGCTGCTACAAACAGAAGGCCCTCATTTTCAGCAGACAGCTGGAGCCCAGGGGAGAGAGGGAGGGAAGTTTTCAGTAAGATCCAGGATTGGAAGTTTCAAGGACTGGTCTGAGTTTTAGTATCTAAAATGTCCGAGAAATTATGGGACTGCCTAGGATATCCTTCACAGACTAGAGGGCAGATTCAACTGAGCAAGATGGGAAAACAGTAAAAGTTTAAGAGTGTGTGTGTGTGTGTGTGCGTGCACGTGCGCGCGCACACGCACACATGCTTATTTGGGTTCTGGAGAGTGAGTATTTGCACACAGTTTCTGGTCTAAATTAATCTCTGTGGCAAGTGTGATGAAGTAACTCAGGGGTTCTGGGGGGTATACCTCAAAAAATCCTTCCCACTTTTGGCATTTTAGAAAACTCTCCCGAGAAATTGACAGTTAAACTCAAACAATAGAGTAGACATTGCTCAAGCCAAGGGGCTTGTTTCAGAAACAGCCAAGGTAAGGGTACCAAGACAGGAAAGGAGAGGCATCACAGGGAGAAAAATGACTGTAGGGGAAGTCACCACCTGCTACAAAGATCATATGGCCACTAAAGGAACAAAATACATTTGGCCCCTTCCAGTAAGGAGTTCAAGTCCTCTGGTTTAACATTGATACCAATTTCCCACTGAAGGGTGCCTGGGTGATGGACACTAGGGAGGGTATGAGCTATGGTGAGTGCTGTGAATTGTGTAAGATTGATGACTCACAGACCTGTAGCCCTGAAGCAAATAATACATTATGTGTTTAAAAAAAAAAAAAAAAGATTTATACCAATTTCCAGTAACTGTAACTACAAACATCCTGAATGCAATTATTTTCACACTTCTGTTACACGTATACAACCTTGTTTCTAAATTAAAGTTAACTAGTTGATTCTCCACTCTAAGTCTTGGTGTGAATCTCAGAATCATTTTGGAGCATGCACTAGACCATCTGTGATCCAGCTGGCTTCCCTGTGTCCCAGGGCTTGGGGTTATGTTCAGGTTCTTGTCCCTATCTGTGATAACAACACTGGCTAAAGTTGTCAGGGATAATGGCAAACCCAGGACGAGAGGTTGTGCCAGTAGACCCAAGAGGAAGAGTTTGGAACAGATGTAAAAAACAAGAAAGAATGGGTCCAAGCAAAGGTCTGTCTATGCCTAGGAAATTCATAAAGGCAGAGGGGTAAACTGCAAACAGGTTGTTCAAACAGTATTTCAGAAATACACTGTAGGTTTGGCAGTAGTTCAAGACTCTCTTGTGCCTAGTATTTTGGGATAGTTGGAGAAGAAAGGAAGGATACTGGGCAGGAGGGAGACCCATAGGAATTGTCTGTGCGAGCCGCATATACCTGATCCTTCCCCTCAGGGTTGTACCCTGTTATTGGAGTTCTCCAGGAATAAAGAAACTTTAAAAGGAGAGATCACCTCTAGTAAAATCCTTGGTCACAAATCCTCTCTTCTAGAACCCTGGGCTAAAAAGTCTTTGCCTCACATGCTCGTATAATGGTGTTAGTAGTTTCAATTAGTAAAGTGGTTATGCAGAGAATTCTGGAAATACATTGAGATTCCTGGCTTGTACCATATCTTGAAATAAGGTGTAATGGGGTCAGTTTTTGAGATGTTGAGTTTTAGGTGTTGATGGGACAAATAGATGGAAATATTGAAAAGGAAACAATGGCTAGTTCTGGAGGGAAGAAGAGAGATCTTGGTTAGAGATATAAATTTTGGAATAAAACACTGTATTTGAGTACATTAAGATCAAGACTTTCTGAGTATACCTCTATACTCAAAGGAAACAATGGCTAGTTCTGGAGGGAAGAAGAGAGATCTTGGTTAGAGATATAAATTTTGGAATAAAACACTGTATTTGAGTACATTAAGATCAAGACTTTCTGAGCAAAAGTAAGGGGATTAGAAACCAGTACTATTAAAATACTTAAGAGCTTCATGAAGCCCGCATCAGTGGAGAGGAAATTCTATATTGTAGTAATTTTTTTTAAACAAGAATGATTATGAATGACTATATAGTTTTCTTTTTTAAAAATTTTTTTCTATGTAGTTTTCCATGTGCTACATTTTTTAAACCTGTCCCTTATGTTATAATTTATTCAATTTATAGCCTACAACATGTTTTCACCCTTTCGTTTTGTATATAAATATCTGCTTCTTTGATGGTTTCCTTACAATTGTTTTTAGGGATGAGAACCATTTGTTAAAGACTTTAATGTATTTCCTTTTCAATATTTCCATCTATTTGTCCCATCAACACCTAAAACTCAACATCTCAAAAACTGACCCCATTACACCTTATTTCAAGATATGGTACAAGCCAGGAATCTCAATGTCAACCTTGACATTCCTATTTCTTTCCTCCCACACCCACGTACAGTACATTCTACTTCTGAATATGGCTGCAATTTTCCATGGTTATAATCCTGGCCACAGTCTGCTCTCACTGTAACTGCTAGAAAAGTCTAAACCCTAGTCTCCACATCCCATTTTGCCCTCCTGCAATTTAATTTAGAATTTAATTCTGAGTAACATTTTCAATGCACTTCATACCAATGGCTTTCTAGTTCTTTAGTACAAAATGATAAAGCCACAGCATTGGGTGCACCTTTTAGCCACTGGGTCCTTGTTTTCTTTTCCAGCCATTGTCTACTTCTAGGACACATTTTTCTTTTACGTCAAAGACATAATACTCCTCTTTCTATAATATTTTTCTTTCCCATCAACACCTCCCCATCTGATTCTGTTCGGCAGCTAGCTAACTCTGAGAGACACAAGGGAACGATCATGCAAAGCTGGCCAGGTACAACCACAGGGGTGGTCCCTATCCTTCTTTCAAGGTCTAAGTGAATGGCATGTTCTGGAGTTCAGAACTGAACACCAATGGCACAGTACTAACAACTCTGCTTCCCCCAGGTTTCTGCCTCAGTGACAGCACTTCTGGGAAGCTTTCTGTATACCAACTGCCCCCCCCAAATACATTGATTCCCACACACCTGGAAGTGTCCTCCATGTTCCATTTCCATCACAGCCTGGGCTTCTCCTCCACAGCACTTAACATTTGCAATTATTTGTTTAATGTCTTTCTCCCCCATTATACTGAAAGCCCCATAAAGTAAGAATCCCAGTTGTCTTGTTTGCTGTATTCCCAGAGCTTTCAACAGTATCTGGAACTGGTGGGTGCTCAAATAATTTGCTACAGTTCACAACCTGTGTGTAAACTTGTGATTTAAAACATAATGTCATGGGGCCTTTAATGTGCTCCCTTCTGAAAGAGGTAGAGCCCATGATAGAAAGAGCATGGGGCCAAAAACCCAGCAAAAATAGACTTGGACATGTATGCATAAGTCTCTTGATACTTGCCAGGTAGATGGTTGCCTTCGTGCCAAGGCTAAGACAAGAATTGAGGAAGACAGAGCTTTCCTCTGGCACTTTCGTCTCCGAAAGCCTTTCCTGCACCGACCTGTTCTGTCTCTTCTCAGACCATCACTGTAAATATTTATTTTCCCACTTCTTTTCTCTATAATTCAGGTCACTTTTATTCTATGGGTCAGTTCAAGTTAAAGTCACTTTGGTTCTGATTACTATCTAATCCACGAGGCAGAAAATAACCACATGACATCGAAACATGTAATTGAAGGAGAAATTGATGGCTCTTTTGAATGTAACAAAAATTGATGCTAATAGTCACTCATCATGGATACAAAGGCAGGATACACTCCGAAAGTCATGGTATCAGAGTCAGAACGCTACCAGAGTAAGACCTGAACAATTAAGGATGACATAAAAGGAGAGACGGAAGAAGGGAGGGCAGGAGGGGGGGAGGGTGCGGAGGGCGGGGGGAGGAGGGACCGGGAGAGAATAGCAGAATCACTTCTCATTCGCAAAACACGAATGGGCATGGCATTTGGAGGTCTTATGGGGAATTATAACTTCTTAGACCAGTGCCCATTTTTAGGAATACAAAACACACACACACACACAGAGGCTCATGTGTGTACACACACACAACAAATCTACTCCTCTAAAGAATCTGACGTCTGAACAGGCAGTATCTTTGTCGTTGAATCAACACCCATTAAAGATCCGCTTCATTTTTATAGTTATGTCTGCGTTGAGGACTGAATTCTTACAGAATTTGGAAACGAAGATGCATTATTTTCCATGTTAGGCCTTCAGTGTCCCCTTAAAACTCATTAACAGTTGCTTGAATTCACCAATTCTATGCGTGGTAGCAATGAAAAAAAAAAAAAAAGAAAAAGAAAAAAAAATAGAAAGGCTTTTTATGTTCTGTCAGCAAGATGTACCTCAGGATCAGCTTGGCTTGTTAGAGTGGGTATGAGTTACCCATAAAATATTCTTCTGAGAGAAATCTGTGTGAATTCAGCTCCGCTGCTTCATTTTATGTAGTAAAGGCCGGCCACCTCCTCCATTCTCTGACAGCTACTAATGAGAGATCACTTCCTAAGATCATTACTGGAAATAAGTTCCCTTGTAAAAATTAATCTATTGGTGCCACATAATGCAAAATTTCAATTATTCATTCATCTTATTTATTACCCTATATGTAGGGCTTCTAAGCATCTAGCTGTCTTGATTTCAGAATGCATGTTTTCATGATCATCGAGAAAGAAATAATAGTTTAATATGCCTTTTCTCTGACACTTAAAATGCTACTTTTTTTTTTTTTTTTAAAAAGTACTTTTTCATTTGGAGCATAAATTAAAATGGAGTTGTACACAGTCATGATTCTATCTTCCCAAGATCAGAGTGTTAAGAGAAGAGCAAGTCTCTGTGCTGTCCAAATGGTTTTGTATGTGTCTTTTTGTAAAGATTATTCGTTTTCTTTGTCTCAGGACAAATTTTGAGTGACTTTGGTCTTTTCTTTCTTTTTTTTTTTTTTTTTTTTAATATTTTATTTATTTATTTGACAGAGATCACAAGTAGGCAGAGAGGCAGGCAGAGAAAGAGGAGGAAGCAGGTTCCCTGATGAGCAGAGAGCCTGATGTGGGACTTGATCCCAGAACCCTCGGATCATGACCTGAGCAGAAGGCAGAGGCTTTAACCCACTGAGCCACCCAGGCGCCCCGACTTTGGCCTTTTCTTAAGGCCCTGTAGGAAGGCGGTATTTTAGAGAAAGGGGATTTCTGTGCATGAACTACCTCAGGAAAGAGTTCCAATTCTACCTGGTTCCAACTCTACTTAGTTTAGCAAATATTTTTCAAGCACCTACTATGTACACAGCACTGCGCCAACTTAACTCTGGCCCAAGTGCCTGCCTCGCAAATGTTTGTCCCTGACCACAAGGGATGCTGAACAGGCTGGTGAGCGACTCAGTGAAAATGCGATGGCTGTGGCCTCTGTCATCTGGTCAGTGAGCACCGTCTTCATTTCCAGGGGACACAGTGGAGCAGCGCCCGGTTATCTGACAGGTGCCATTAGAAATTATTTATATTATCCTGAGATTAATAACAATGATCCCCACACACACACACCACAACCAAATGTGATTGTATTTATCTGAGGCTGTCCGTTGTAGGCTCTCTTGTTTCCCGGAAGGATTTATGCATTTAGTATTTACATCACTCACTCTATCTTCTCTCAGTTTTCTGTTTGAAGTTAATCCACCTTACTGCCGAGAATGGAAGCAAAAGATGAGTCGGTTTCCCTTCTCCGTTCTCTGTTAACATGACACTCTCATCTTCAGAGAGCTGCTCCTCCTTTCCCTGCTGTCTTCTAGAATTTTCTAGACTATATAATGGCAGATCTTTTGTCCTGGCCCTTATTTCCCATTGGTTTCTGCTCACGTCTTCGGACGCTTGGGGAGACGCGCTGCTGGTGTAAAGGAGAGCTAGACGGACAGGCGGAGGACCCGGTTACCGGTTTGAATCCCCGCTCTGCCTCTCCTCCCAGAAGGGCCTGCAGTGAGCTACTTTCACCTCTCCAAGCCTGTGTTCTCCTCTGCAAAATGGGTTAGTAATCTCTGCTGTGTCTTCCTCATTGACAGGAAAATGTAAGAAAAACTCTTTAAACATGGTAAATGTTTTATATATATACATACACACATATATGTATATATATTATTTATATATATGCATACATAGGTGTATATATAAATATTTCTTTTATATTACTTATATAGTCAAACATACATGCATTTATGCCAAATATATACACACATATGTAGTTATACATATATGCGCACGTGTGTGTGTGTGTGAGTATGTGTGTGTGTGTGTGTGTGTGTGTGTGTGTTTGGTCATAAGCTCTTTGCTGTATTATAAAATAGACCTTTCAAGGTCATTTCTGAATGAGCAGCCCCTGGGCACATGGACACTCGCAGTGTGTACCCACACTCACGCTAGGGGGCAGCGTTGTGTGCAGGTGAAGGGTGCAGGTGCCCTGTGCTAGACTTGGGAGTGAATACTGTCCCTCCCCGCATTGTGGGGTATCTCTGGGGGGGTTACTTCACCTGCCTGACCTTCACTTTCCTTATCTGTAAAATGGGGTGAATAAGTCATTCTACCTCACAGGACTGTTATGAGGATTAAATGATTTAACACACATAAAACACTTCAGACAGTGTCTGATGCTAGTAGGAATTCAGTGTATCAACAATTATTAGTGCTGTTACATAATAAGAAAGGCAGTAATTTAGAGTTTTCTATATTTTGTGAGGCACATTTATATGAGAAGTTCATAGATCTTATTACTAAATTTTTTAAAATTTATCTCAAGTCAAGCACCATGCTGGAAGTTAGCTTTTCTAGCTCTCAAGGTAGAACTTATGATATATATTTTTAGTAAAGACAAGAATCCTATTTTTTTAGGATTAGGAAGGAAAAATATAGTTTTTCATATATATATATATGAAACTTTATGTACAAGTTTTGTCATTTTAACCCTCTTTGTCTAAAAATAAATTCTCAGCACATTGTGGTATAGTCACACAATGCAATATCATTCAGCCATTAGTTTACTTTCGTGTAGAAGTATTTATGATCTAAGGCTAAATGAAAAGGAAGATAATCTACAAATAGCTTTATAGACTAAAATATTTAGTATAGGTATATATATATATATATATATATATATATTACATTAAAAAAAAAAAAAAGAGTGCAAGCAAGTGTACCACAATGTATAATGCAATTTTCTTGGTGGGAGAATTAAAAATATTTTTATTATTATTTTCTTCTGAAGACACGTATTTCTATCTATACGGCTGTTTTGCAAATGTTCGATGTTATATTTTTATAATAAAAAAAAAGCCCTCTACAGAATATTTCAGCTTTTTAACCCATTTCGTCTGCAGATAGATAAAACAAAACACTTTACAGTGAATCCACTTATACAAAGCCATTAGAAAAACAGTTTGGTCAGGCGCTTCTAAAATTTTTCACTTGGAAAATCACATTTCACTTTTCCCAAATGAAACAGACCTTCATGGAAATAGGGACACATCTTGTAGACTGGAACCCCCAGCAACTGTGGCCCCACCAGCTGAGCTCTCTGGGCCAACAGGGCTGTCGGAAGAGGTCAGAGGAAAGAGTTGCAGCAAGGGTGAACTTGGGAATCCTGAGCTAAGCCTCTTGAGCAAGGAGCATCACCACGGAAGGTCTTCAGATTACGAAGGAGGCAGCAATCGACCACGGATTTAATTTTAGTGCTTATTTCGGCACCGGATTATCATTACACAAGTATGTTCTTACTACCACTGAAACAGAGATGCAGATAGGCGAATCAGGTCTGAGCCCAAAAGACAGAGAGACAGAGAGAAGCAGAGACAGACGCACAGGAGAGAAAGTATGAAAGAGGGTTTCCAAAGAACACGGGGGAGAATGAACTATAGTTACCCTATACACTGCCCTCTCCACAATACTTGCTCAGTTTCTCTCCACCAATCTTTTAGTTAATCAAGTCCCAGCCACCAACGGTAGACACCACGACCACCACCAGCGGCATCACCACCAAAATCTCAGATCACTGTTAAGAAGTACTTGTTGCCCAAAGTGCAGAAGAACAAGGGGTACCTTTACTCCTGGGGTACTCCAGAGGAATAGACAAGAAAAGCCCTATAATAACTGGCAACCCGACAAAACCTGTTCCCATTCCCCATTCGTCAGTGGAGCTTTACTTTGGGATCACATTGTAAAACCTCCAATTGGTTTCAGCTACAAATTAAGTAAGTCCACTGAATTGGAATTTATACCTGAAAACAACAACAAACAAAAACTAAAAAACAAAAACTAACATTCTGCTTTACCTGTCAAATACGAATTTGATGGGGTCAGACCTGGTAGATCTAACATTTTGGACTCCGTGGGGTCCTTATGACCAACTCACCAATTTCTTTAAACTGGTTTGTTCCCTCACCCTTACTTGCTTTGCAATTATTTTCAAATTACAAAGCAAACATGATTAGATTTCTTAGTTGTGGTTTTTTTTTTTCTTTTTTTTTAATCTCCAGAAGGTGGAAAGAATGGTTTCCTTCAACCAGGGAAACGGACCAACCACTTAAATTCAAGATTATGCCAAAGGAAAATAACAATGTAGCATTCCATTCTCTGAACTTTGTTCACTGGGCTTGTTAGAGTAATGCTAACAATTGAATATTTGGGTTTAGAAAGCTAAATGCAGAGATTCAGGAAAGCTAAATGCAGAGATCTTAGAAAATATGCCTCTCCCAAATGTCCTGTACTTTCATTATTTGGTTAAGATTTATTGTGCCATTCTCTTTTCCACCAGGAAAAAAAAAAAAAGTTAACGCAGGACTAAGGCTGACGTTTCCTTAGCAGGCTGAAGCACTACACCACTTAATTACCCACAGGGAGATGTGAGGAGTGGCCCTGTGCAAGGTTCAGTTCTGCCTGAGGGCACTAACCCAGCTGCTCCCATTAGCAGACGGTAAAAACACCTGCCAGGCCACAGCCCTTGACTACTGCATTTGAGAAAAGATCAGTATTCAATAAACTGGCCAACCATCATGTTGTTCTAAAATACCTATACAGGGGAAACATTCATGTCCTGGAAAACACACACACACACACACACACACAAGGAAAAGATGTAAATAGGAAAAGGGATATTACCAAGAATGAAACTGTCAGAATTTATTGATGTCAATGTTATACAACAGGAGTATTTGGGAAGAAGGATGCACAGTAGAGGCACCAAGTGAACTCAGCGAACAGCACTTCAAACCCATCAAAAGAAAGGGCACACAGGTTTTAAAAGCTTTGCTTTCCTCCTCTGTTCTTATCCTTAATTAGCAATAGCATGCCAACTTTTTAAATTTAAAAAAAAAAAAAACTGCTTAAAATCTTCATTACACAATGGGTTAAAATGTAAACCATGTAAATCAGAGCCAAGCACTTTCTTCTAATCATCTGATGTTGAATAAGCACATATTTAGCCCCAAATGAGAATTCCGTGCCTCAGGAGTACCCAAAGCTTGGTAAGCCAAACTAAGAACTTCTAAGCCCTCAAGGCTTGCCAGAGCTCCAGGGCTCATGGCCCAAAGAGAAGGACTGGCTGAGAGGCAGAGTGCAAAATTCTGATACACAAACCCTATTCGCCGGCTCCCACCCCTACTACCCATCTACTCAATACCCCCTACCTAGTAAACCGACCTCCAAGCATTGAAAACAAAACAGAACGAATTAATGGCCCCTGTTCTGTTTCATTATTTATGCCCTTCTCATGTACCACACTAACCAAGGGATGCTCTTTGATGATTATATCTCCAAAGAACATTACTGTGATCATGGTATGTGCTGGGGAACCATAGATAATTAATCAGTCAAACTGAGAGGTATGGATAAGAATAACTTTTGGATTTTGTAAAAGTAAATTTAATGCATTAAACCTGCTAGGAACTGATTAATCAAATAGCCTTTTTACTCATAGTTAAATCAGGTCATATACTACGTGTACTTCATCCCCAAAAGGAGGAAAGAATATTGAGTTTAGTTTTGCTCCTTTGTCAACTTTGCCTCTTAATTCTAACTGCATCCATGTCTGCGAAAGAGGTTTTCCTGGAATGGAACTCTGTCCTCACAAATCCAGTAGGGAAAGGAGCCACTAATTTATATGACGTGATTTCTACTTGTCCTGCGATAAACCTATGAGTCACCATCCCATCTGGACTCATATAAAGCAGAAGTGGAAAAAAAAAAAATTCCATGCTCCTAAAACCAACAAGACCCTGGAAATGACCGTAAGTACTGTTCACCCACATTTTCACAGGTGGATCTTTCTAAAGACAATTTTGCATGATTTTAAGAAGGTGAGAGTTTTGCGGATAACAAAAGAGCTGGCCACCTTTGTCTTCTGCAGCAGCAGCAAACCATGTCGAATTCAGGGAGTGTAATACGAAGAGGAAAAGGAAAAGAGAATTGAATGGCCTTTTGTTTCTTAAAAAAAAGAGAAACCAACAAAGACCTGTTTCCTTTTCCCTCTTTGTCAAATGAAAGCTCTTCAGAGATGATTGAGCTCTTGGATGCTACTGTTTGAATCCTGTAGGACGTGATCCTGTGTAGCTTTGCTCTCAGTACACCAAAGGACGCTGGTACTTTTGAAGGTAAAAACTACTTTGTGGTGCGGAGGGGACCTCTGTGAAGGCATCCGATCCTTGGGAGAAGAATATCTTACTCTCCTCACAGTTAGAGCTTGCTTTAAGGAAATATGTTTCCATGCTAGTTTACCAATTTGCCATAGACGTGGCAGGCCAAAGGCATTTGGGAACGGGTAAACCAAGTTCTAGAACTAACTGAAGGAGGAGGCACAGAGAATGCACAATCGCGTTTTCTGATGGCGCAGACGGACTGATTTGTCAACAAGACAGCATTTACAACCAAATCAGAGATGGGTTCCTATCCCCAGTCTTTTTACTCTCTCCCTCCTTCGCTTACCCCTGGAAAACAGCTCAGGAAACCACCCCTGCATTGCGATTTGAGACCTCTACACACCCACAGAGGAACACACACTGAATTTATCTGATTATCCCCATTGGCTGTTTTTCTGATACGAGTTCACTGCAACAAGACTTACTGGGTTCACGGTTCTGTCACTAAGAAAAGATACATTGCAACAGTTTTTCTAATTACCATTTTTAAAAGAAAAAAATGTTTAGAGAAAAGGTTGGAGGCTCTTCCTGGGAGATTAGCTTCACTAATCAGGGTGCAACTGAATCATTTTCCTAGGATTACTCTAATCATGTCAGAACATTTTAAAAGGTTGAGGACAGATAATAAAAGTAATCTCGTTCTTGGGCTATGTGTATAAGCACAAAATTTCTTCAAGCTCTAAATACTACTCCTCAGATTTTTGGGAAACACCCTCATTGATGTGAAATCATGTCAATTATAAAATACCAATATTTTAAGTGTAACGATATGTTCCCCTTAGAAAGAGCCGCTAGCCCAAGGAATATATTCTTCCCACGTGAGCTCCTTGGGTTGCTTGGGCAGATGTAGGGTCAAATGGGCCATTTCATACTTGCTTGGTAATGACTGACATGGCATAAGGGAGGGGGGCTGGAGAGGACCCAGTGGACTGTTGAGAGGGCGGCTTCTAATTTACAGTGAGAGACTAGCTCAGCAGCGGGGCTAATGTAAGACAAAGTGGTTCCCGTGTTGACGGATGTTGTGGTAGACAATCCCATCTTTTGTCATTGAGTTATAATGGCCCATGTCAAGAACATCTAGATCCTTCGGGGGAGGAAAGAACACAAAGCAAACCAGGACTTCATTACCTGCCTCATCAAAACCGCTTTGCATTTTCCCTCTCCCTTTACAAGTAAACTATTTCGAGGAACCGAACTGTGAGCCATTTCTACACCCCAGACAGCACTCCCGTGTCTATTGAACGCGAACTGAAAGAAGCGAACGGAATTCTTTAAGAGTTGTTTTTGCTGCTCGCAGAGAGCAGCTCCTCACAGAGGAAGGGAAAGGCAGGTGGAAGGAAGAAGCCGTCGGGCTCCTCCAGGAGGAGCGGCCGGCCTCGCAGGGCACATTCAAGTGCTGGAGAAGGTGCTCCAGGGATGGAACAGCACGATCTCAGCGAGATCTGCATCCTGCTCTGACCCATGGCGGCTCAGAGGGAGCCTTTGGATTTAGCGGGAAGCCTTCAGAGGAAAAGCCCTGGTAGTATGGGGCTCCCAGCGTGAGGAGAGCAATTTTTCTGCGCGGTCGAGTGTTCTGGAGAGACATACACGCCACACACAAAGGCATGTGGCCTGCCCTCCGGGGCTTTCTCTTTCCTACATGTTAATGAAGATTAAAGTGTAAGAAAGTACAGACGTCCGTTGAACAGATAATTAATGATGATTGATGATTTACTTTTAATTTGTGCCCCATGATTAATTTAGGTAAAAGACACAGATGCTTGAAACTTCGGGGGTCGTGAAATTGTTGAGTGTTCAACATGGACTGACGGACGTCTCCATCAGCATTTGGAACCGCAAACATTATCCATTAAATAATTTTCATTAGTTGGATATTGAAAGAGAAAGCTCCATCTGTTTAAAAGAAAGAAGTCCTTTGCTTTCTCTCTCGGGATTAATTTTTTTTTTTTTTAATCTCTCTCATTCTTTTATTTCCTGATAGTCTTTGAGGTGTTTTTGGACACAGCCACTTAAGGAATTCCTTTTTTTGTTTTTGTCTTTTTTTTTTTTTTCTTACAGAAAAGATGGTTTTTGTTTTGCTGGCTGTGGATGCACAGGTATTTGTTGACTCCTATAACAGAATAGTCTCTCTCGCACATCTCCTTCTACGCACACACTCATACATCCGGGTACCCTGTGACAGGTGCAAAGGTGAAGGAGTGACAGCAGAGTTGTGTGGGTAGAAATATTCCAAACCTCGGGCTATAAATCCAGTAAAGAAAGCACATCAGCATGTTCTGACTGTTGCCGGCGCGGTCAGTGTCAGTCCCACATGACATGACAAGGCTGTTTACAAGTGGTAAATTTAAGGCCCTTATTTTGTCTCAGAGTTTATCTCCCTAAGGATGGCAAAGCTTGAAAAGAGTATAGGATTTGGGGTTTTAGCACCATATTTAGAAACACTTAATGCTTCATTTGCCAACCCAGACCTAGAAGGAACATCAGTCACTAGGGAGTCTCACGGGCCTGAGTTCCAGGTGGGTATTTACTGCTACCTATATTGGGAACAAAGACAGAAATTCTGACTGGACAATTCTAAAGTTTCCATGTGCTGAGTGAGTTCATGCAGACACTCTGTGCTCCAGTCCTAGAGGCTTTGCTAAATCTCCCTTACTCAAGTCAGCTCACCAGCCTCTACTGCGCTAGACTTTTATGGTCTACAGGTACCAGTCTTGGAAATTCATTGGCTAACACTCCTTCTCCATATGGAAACAACAATTCAAAACAGGGCAACTCTCTATGACTTTAAAAGTAATGAACTCTCTTCATTCCGTAACTACAAAACCAACTGATGCTGAATAAAACTGATGTTAACATAATCACCCATTAGCACGGAATTATTAAAACCCACCCTCATTATCTCTGAGTGCTGCATAAAACCCAACACAATCGTGTCCCTCTAAAAACTCGGAATATTAATTATGGCACTTTTATTCTTATCTTTATATATGTGTTTTGTTTTGATGCGAGCAGTAATGGGAAATAAAACATTTTTCCTTTGATGGAGATAACAGAAGATGAACCAAAGGGAATTAAGAAGACCGATTTTACTGTAAAAGTGACTTGTACCAGTTATCAGAAAAGCTACAACAACGCTTTGATGAGTTCTGTCTTCAGAAGGGAAAGAGTAAATGTGCATTGAAAAAAAAAAAATCTTCATTCATAATTAAGTTATATTATGTCGCTCCCAAACACACATTTTAAAACATAGAGCACCCCATGATCTCTGCCTTACTCTATTTTTCTCTGACTTTTAGCTTTCACTTTCATTGTTGTTCTCTCTTCCCGTATCCTGCTGGTACAATAAGTTTTCACAGTAAGGAGGTGGTTTACCACTGGATGTGCCTGCCCAGCTGCAGATTTCCCGTCTAAATAGCTGCTGTAAGTCTCCTCTGTCAAAGCTAGCAAATATTTGCTTTTCCTCTATGTTAAACACATCTATTTTTTTCTTTCCTTCATCAGTCTTGAGGTTTAATGCAAAACAAACTGTTTTATTAATTCTGCCCCTCCCCCCCCACATTGTATCTTCATGAATTACTCACTGTGTTTAAATAGATCACTGTTGATATTGTGCTGTGGGCAATTAGGAGCCGGGCATTTTGTTACATAGCCGGCACCCTGGATGTGGAGTCTGACTCTTGCTGTGCAGCTGGAAACGCCGAGCTCTCTAATTCATGGACACGCAGAAATACATTTATCAGCACGGATTACACAGGGCTAGGAAGGAATTTTCGTAAACACTTCAATGTTACAAAAACGAAGCCCAATTTAAACCAGGAAAATGCATGAAGCAAAGAATCTATAACATTTTGTCAAAGTCCAGATCTGATTATATTTTAAAAGGCTTAAAAAAAAAAAAACAAAACCCACATGCTGACAGTTTACGCATCCGTTAGTGAGGAAGACCCAGCCTAAATTTTTACCACAAAAGCTAATGACCCTATTAACTCTAATTTGTTTACTCACCAGTCTGGAACAGTTTCTTCCACAGGTACCTCTTTGATGTTCAAAATTAAGCTTCCTAGAGGCTTGAGAAATTAAATGCTAAAGGAGGTCAATTATACAACAGTTGCCTTAAAGACAAGGATTGCCACTCCCATGTTGCCTTAAATTGACTGTTTTTTTTTTTTTCCTTGATGAACAGATGAACACAAATACAGCCAGATTACTACTCAACACATGTTAAACCCTCCTCCTGATGTGCTTGGGTGTGATGGATAGCTTTGAATGACTACACCTGAGCATGCTAGAAAGAACTTAATTAAAAATGGCAAAATAGCCAATGCTTGCTCCTTAGGTAAAGTCTGAAATCCACACTGAAATATTGTTCTAACTGAAAAGGAAAATCAAAATGCAAAAACACGTTTGATAAAAGTCGAAAATTATTCCATTATCACTTGGAAAGTCCCGTGTGGTAGAAAATTTAGTACGCAGGATAGCGTAGGCAAGCCATTCAGATTTTCCCTACGGTTTAGACATCAGCACTATTATGAAATAGTTGTGAAGTGGAAAAAACACTCTGGTTATTAGAAAATAAATGCACAAACCAATTGTCAGGCAACTGGAATGTGCTAGAGGAGTAAACCCTACAATAGATGTGTGTGTGTAAAGAAAGCTTTCGGGGGGGGGGCAGTGGTTAGTATCTTGAGTTCTGTAGCATTTCTGTAATAATGGGTAACAAAAGCATTTTGTACGGGCATAGCCTTGCTGTGAGGGGCTGACATGAATTTCTATGCTGTTTTCATAGGTACCAACGTACGGGTACCTATTCTACAGACCCTGGGGGGGCGTCTCCTTTCCCGATAGCTTATTTAGAAAAGACACATGATTCAGAAATATGTAGACACTTTGTACGTGATTCCAGAGGCTGAAAACTGAGCAAAATAATTTGAATCCCTCAAAAATTTAAATAAATAAATAAATAAATGACTTGTCATGAGTTGAAAGGGTGTAATTATCTGGTTCAAGATCAAGTTTGTCTTCCTCTCTCTCTTATGGGCTCTAAGATCATTTTTAGTTCTCTCCAACTTCCTGGTTTCCATCCAGTTCTATTTGTTAATAATATAACTGCCGCTCACCAGCTGTTAGGTTACAGTGTGCAAAGCAGAGGACACACCCGGGATTTTTAGGTGGCTGACACGAATGAATGGCAAGTTGGTGCACAAGCGACTAGGGCTTGAGTGGAGGACCTCGGGGATCAGGCCGCAGGCATTTGAATCCTTCTGCCCCTTATTTGGTGGGTCCAAGCCTTAGTTTCCTTATATATAAAATAGAGAACACAGAACAACCTACTTCAATGTGTCAAATGGAACACATATAAGATGGAGCACAGTAAGAGGCCTGCACATATCCGTATTCTTACTTAGGGGTTCGTGACCAAGCGTGTGGCTGTTCAGTCTATACCCTTGTTCCCCATGAGATGAAATTCCAGTTCTGCATTGCTGTGGAGCAACATGGGGCTACCACTCTACTGGGGCCTTAGGAAAAACAAAGAAATGATTAGGAATGTTGAGTCTGGGTTAATTTAAAATCTCGAACCTTTGCTTACCACGGGTTATTGTACAAATTTTGATTTTTGAAACTATCGCCTTCAGATACCATTTATTCTGATTATTAACTTTTGTGGGTGCCCCTTAAGTTCTGTGCCTGGGATGAGTGCCTCATTCACTTCACCCTTGTCCTACCCAGACATGGAATCTCCAAACAGAAGCTCTTAAGAGAGCTTCAGGAGTGCGAAGACACCTGGAAATCCTGGACACACTCAGAGACAGGCAGGGGGATGGTCTATTCAATCTAAGGAGGGTTGGTTATCTCCTTAGGATCCAGGAGTAACTAGGTTTTCTGCAGGCTAAAACGAGAAACCCCAAAGTTCAGGCTGCCTGGGGTCCAACCTGCTCTGTTTTTGCCCTGGGACTTGATTAATGTTCTCCAGGAGACTGTAGCATGGATCAGTTTTCAGAATTTGTCTTTTTAAGCCCGCCAGCTCATGATCAGCCTTGCTTGTGGAGAATGGGAGCCTCCAGTGGTGCAGAGAAAGAACAGGAAAAAGGAACTCTGAAACTGTTCCCTGAATCACGGTACATCCTTTACGAGATTTAGGACAATTTCTTATCATGTGGCTGCAAACAAAGCGGAAGAGGGAATCAGAGATGTGCACAAACACTGAGTTACTGCAAGGGCTATTTCACGGTCTCATAGGAGAAGTCTCATGCCTTTCATACTTTAAAGAGTGGATTGACAATATCTGTTTTCAACTCTAATCACAATTGCATCGTGCCTGCAAAAAAGCCCCTTTTCACTATTTCTGGAGGGACTTCACTGATAATGGGGCATAACACAGAGACAGCAAACACAGAGACAGCAATGTGCTGGGAAAGAGACAGTGTCTACAGAGACCATTCTTGGGTTGTTACAGGTAGACCTTTGCAAAGCATAGTGGAGAAGAGCCCTAGAAATACACTTGATAGAAACTTTCCACTTCAAGGGTGGGCACTGAGCAAGTAAGGACAATGGTGTGCAGTCAGTGCTAGAAACTCTCACACAAGAGGAACAGTTCCAGCCCAGCCCAACCCAGCTGGAATGACTAGAGCAAAAAACAAAAAAAAAAACAAAAAAAAACAGCAGAGTGGGACCTATGGAATTAGAAAAGTGCAGGCCAGGAGAGAAGAGAGGCAAGTCCCTATTCATTTTCAGCTAAAACTTCTCACACGCTTTAGTAAAAGAGAACTGGAACTTTACATCTGAGCCCCAGAGAATATTATATACAGATGTTTGTATGCGGTTATGCATATAAAAGTGCCATGCTTAAAACCACGTGTTGGTTTTAAGGGAAAGCTGGCTTAGATGTCATCCCTGCCTTGGCCACTTATTAACTCTGGTGTGTGTCCATGGGGGGATTCACTTCACTTCTCTTGGCCTCAGTTATCTCGTCTGTAAAATGGGAATAACCAAGACAGATCTTTCCAAAGCAGTCCCATCATGTATAGGAAATGTCCAGTGAGTTGCCTAGAATGTCCATTCAACATTCGTTTCTCATCTTTCTCTAGCGTCTTCCAGGCCCCAGGCTTTGCACTAGTAAATGTCAGAATACTAAGTATACATTACCTTCAATCAATATTGTGAAGTACAGGGTTTGCCTTTCTAGAAAGATTTTTGTTTGGTTGGTTTTTTTGGCTTTCCTGGATTTTGCTACAGATAGTGACACAACTGAGGATTCCCTTCCCACCAAGGACAGCCATAGCTAACAACCCAGAGAGGACAGATGTGACCAGAAGCCCCCATCTCATCCCCAATACACCCCTCATCCTGACTCAACAAGGTCCTTGACGGGTCTAGAAGTGTTACACTTTATACAACTTCAAAAACATTGTCTTTTCACAAATCTCAGCAAAGCCAAATAATCTAATGTAAAACTATTCTCTAGATAGAACATTTGTCTTACCTCCCCCACCAGGGGAAAAAATATAACCATTTGCTACTAATTTTATTTCATGTTTTTTTCTATAGGAAAATTTATAGCAAAAGTACAGATTAGCCTGAGCTGAAGAGAGAAGTCAAATGTCTGAATATATGACAACCTTTCCTCTAAACCTGGAAATTTTAAGATGATGCTAAGAAGGGAGGCACAGAATAAGTTAGTGAACCAAAGCTTAAAATTAAAAAAAATAAAATCACTGCTACTACCACCTCAAAAATGGAATTACAAATCCTATACCCTCACCGAACATACAGGAAAGGTCTAAGTTGAAAATGAGAGTCAAACCCTCATTTTCAAGAACCTGATCTGGGTCAAGTTTCTAAAGTAATAATAGTGTTTACTGTTTTCCCAAATTGTGATTTCTTTGTTCATTTTGCAGCTGAAGAACATATTATTTGCTGTAGGTTGGCAGGATTACTGCTGGTGTACCTTCTTTATTCCATTTGTTTTTAAATATTTATATAAATCTCTCAGTTGATGCTGAAAATTATTTTCCAATAAACTTTTTTTAAAAGTCAGCTTTGCAATATTCTCTATGAGGAAAGAGCAGGGAATGAAAGAAGAAAACATCTAAAGCTGTGGTCTGGACAGTCCACTCACTAAGAGCTGGCCTGCCTTTTGTGGCTAGTTTGTGGGTTCTTTTACTCATGAGATGCTTAAACAGCGTGACCTTTAATTAGGAACAATTATAGGAACAAGCAAGCAAACAAGAGGATAAGATGCAGGGAATATATACTAAAGCCTATATATTTTATAGTTATGTGAAATTTTCTTTTTATTTAAACTTTTTAAAGAAATCGTTTTGCGGGTCATGTGGAAGCAGGGATTTGGGGTTATTTGTTTTATTTCTTTATTAGGCCAGAAGTTTTCAATGAAAAGCTCTCCTATTCTTCCCCTCTTACATAAGACTTACCTACTATTAACTTACTAGAATGACTCTCTCACTTTATGGGTATGTTATTGCATAACTAATGCAAAGAAATACATTTACTTTTAGCTGAGTTTTCTAGGTAGTCTTAATCGAGAAACTGACCTTAACATCTGAGGGCATCTGCTTACTCTTAAGAAAACAAACAAACAAACAAACAAAAAAAGAAGCTACTATTGCTCTGCTTCTAGCTATAAAGGCAGAATATATAATTTCTACAGAAAGTCTGAAGAACAACAATATTTTCCAAGCATACGGTACGTGTACTTTACCCCTGCATGTAATATTTAAACCACTTCGATTAAAACTAATTATGGCAATAGGAGCTCAGCAAACCAAGCCCAGAGCTTAGCAGGTTGAAGACACTCAAGATCTAATGATTCAAAATGGTACAAATGGTATCAATAATACCACAAAAATGTTTGAGTAGAGTGCCTACCCTATGTAACTTTTTACGGAACCATGGGAATATCCTTCTTAACTATGTAAGTTTCAGGAAAATGTAAGGGAACCTCATCTTTACAACAGAGCCTTGATGTATTCAAATAACCCTGCCTATTTGTTTCCTTATATTTCTGCTTGTTCCAAAAACAATTATAGTCTCAAAAAGAAAGCACAGACACTTAATTAGTATCATTCTACAGCTGCTCCTTAATAAATCAAGATGATAAATATGTGTCTGATCCACATTCTCTGCGATTTCTAATCTAAATGAGTCTAGACTTGTGCACCTCGTGCATTACATAGGAACTGGAGGGCAAATTAATACCGTGATGGAAGAGTAAAATGTACTTCTCTATTTATTATTTATGTTTGGTTGTTTCCTATAAAAACACTTTTAAGTGCAATAGACAATCTGGTTCGTAGACATCGCAGCAGAAATATGTCCTGATTTTGAATGTAGGTGGAAGTCCGGGAGCCTGGGTGATAAATGGGTTAGCCAAGAAGTCAAATTTAGATGTTTATAAGCACTGAGCTTTTCCTATAAAGAAATGAACCTTCATATTTAAAATGTAAGGGAGGAAACCACACTCAACCAACAGACAGCAGGAAGGTCTGAATTAGAACGATTCGTATACACACACTTTCTGTGATAGAAAAATCTACCAATTCCACAACTTTCTTCACTCCTGAGTGCTATTTTATTAAGGAAACAAAGGCTTATGTTTTTCTTTCTGTCACCTGCAAGCTATTGTACTATGACTGGGGAATGTAGAGGAAAATGATACAGTCCTAGGGCTTTAGGGAACACGTCTTCTCGAAGAGAGGCATTAGGCAAACAGAACACAATGATACAGAATAAAGTCATGGCAGAGATATTACGGGGAAGGCTGGCAGCCTGGAGGAGGAAACCCTGAAGGACAAGCCATGTCTGAAGTAGAGGCTGGGTGGCTGGGACACCGGCCTCCTGACGGCAAGCAGTGAGCCATAAAAAATGGTGGGGAAGGGGTGCCCGGGTGGCTCAGTGGGTTAAGCCTCTACCTTCAGCTCAGGTCTTGATCTCAGGGTCCTGGGATCGAGCCCTACGTCGGGCTCTCTGCTTGGCGGGGAGCCTGCTTCTCCCTCTCTCTCTCTGCCTGCCTCTCTGCCTACTTGTGACCTCTGTCTGTCAAATAAATAAAATCTTTAAAATATCTTTAAAATAAATTTTAAGGATTAAAATCTTAAAAAGAAAAATAGTGGGGAAGCGGGAGACAAGATTCCAGGGAGGACGATGCAGAGCTGTGCTGAACACTTTGAACTCCACCCCAAAGATGGTAGAGAGTTCACTGAAGGGTTCTGGACCAGGTGTGATACTTGGTACCCCAAAGCACACTCTTGGAGACACATGGATCAGTACTTAGAATACAGCCGGGCAGCACCTGGTGTTCAGGCCAGTGCTGTCTCTATCTTTCCTTCTGAATTCCTCTTCCAGTGCTGGCGATCTCCTGCTACTGGGGACCACTCCTGGCATGTTTGACCTTCCTTGGCTTTGGAGTCCCCTGGCACCCCTTTCCTGCAACAGTCCCCAGGCTGGTCCTTCTGCAGATGTCTTGTACTCACTGGTTCCTTCTCATTCCAGAATCAAAGAGAAAGCAGCACCTCTGTTTAGGGAACAGTCTTCACAGGGAGGGGAGGATGACCTCACAGACTCAACGTAAGTCACAAGAGCAACAACTATTCTCATGAATATCATACAGAAACTTAACACGGAAATCGTGGTTACGATGCATAAACCTCACAGCAGCCACCATAGATGCCAGGCATTTTAGAATCCCCTTTCCTAGGTAAGAAAATAAAGGCCCAGAGAACTTGCCAAATGGGACCCAGAGAGCTAGAGACCCTGAGGGCTCCGGAACACAGCCAAGCCCTGGAACGGAGCATGGACCGGGCAGAAAGTGCTCACCAAGTGGAAGCCAGGACAAACGCTCTCTCCTCCTCTAGCCTTCATCCTCCAGTGAATCACACTTTTCTTTTTTTTTTTTTTTTTTTTGGTGGGGGAGGGCTCATAACAAAGTCTTCATTTATTTAATTTTTGTTTAAGACCTGAGCTGAGATCAAGAGTCAGATGCTTAACTGAGTCACCCAGCTGCCCCTGTCACAACCTCTCTAAACACAGAAATTCTGTCTCCTCACTTCCAGAGTATTATATGAACCTTCCTTTGGGTATTTTACTCAGATATGTTTAAATTCTGGAACCGTTTACATACACATTTATTTACTTACTTATTTACTTGCCTTTTTCCAATGTGATTATTAATTTATTGAATGCTTATTTGAATACTCAATGTGTAGTCAACTCATACCTTGTTTACTAAGTGATCATTTACCTAACTTTAATAGGTTTTATTTGTTTCATAAGAAGTATTTATTTACTTTTTTAAAAAAGATTTATTTGACAGATAGATCATGAGAGAGGGAATACAAGCAGGGGGAGTGGGAGAGGGAGAAGCAGGCTCCCTGCTGAGCAAGGAGCCCAACAAGGGGCTCGATTCCAGGGACCCCGGCATCGTGACCCAAGCCGAGGGCAGATGCTCAATCGACAGAGCCACCCAGGCGCCCCAAGAAGTATTTATTTTGGGGCTGTTATTACAAGACACTTTTACCCCTCTGGAGAATTAGAGCTGAACCAAGCAAAAAGTTATAGCTAGCTCTGGAGAAAGTAGGGAAATCTCCAAAAGGCTTACTTCTCTCCCCACCCTTTTTGTACTCGGATTATTCTTCCTCCTTTTTCAAGGATCAATGTCATGGCTTTCGCTTTAAAGGACCTTAAAGATCCCACTGATTGTAAACGGGGGGGGGGGGGGTAACTCAACTTAAAATAATTTCTGCTGTGAAAGTTAACAACCAATAAACATGGTCTAACTTTGGAGAGTCTTTGTTGTTCCTTGAGGCCACCGTGTCACTGTTTCCACTTCCCGTAATAAGCATTGTACACACTCCCACGGAAGACATTTATATCAGTACTGAACTCACATATGGAGGAGATGTGCTGAGCTCCAAAGACTGAAATTGAATGTTGACGCAGATAAAGCTTGAAAGGAGGAAAGTGAGCATTTAATTAGGGGGTTTGCTCGCATCTGTTCTCTCAGTTTTAGCTGTATTTTACTATCTAACTCTGATGCGCTCTTCCACTGAAATAAATTACAGAGTTACGAAGGTTCCCACCCTTCCCTATGCATCTGATTTCAGGAGGACGGTCTGGGCACTTTTGTGGCTGTGGACTGAACTGTTGGATTTCATCTCCTCTTCCCTAATTCACATCATCTGTCACCCTTAGCACCTCTGTAAATTCCTTCCTCCCTCTGTGCTGTTTTGAACATAACTGACATCATTTCAGTAAGGCATGAGAGCAAGGCAGCTGTCAAGTTTTGTTTCCAGCCCTCTGATTCCTTATTGTGACCTTAATAAGGCCCTCCTGCTGGGTACCAGCCACTTGCGAGAAGGTCAGTATTGTGGATGACATCTATAAACAGCCGCGATCATACCCTAAGACAAAACACAGAGGCTATCAAGCTTTCTCTAAAGGAGGAAAACCGGGACCAAGGAGGAAGTGGGGGGCGTGGTACAAACGGTTACAAAGAGATCTAACAATTACCAAAAGTGTTTAAGAAAAATTACACTGTGGCCACAGAGATTAAACTTCATAATCTTAGGAAAGGGACAAACACCGCTCAAGAAAGCACGCCTTTCAAATTTTCCATCCCACAGAACAAGCCAGACCCTACCTTGGTAATTCAACCATATTCCATTCACTGAACAACTTTATTGCCCAATTTTGACCTCTATAAAATAGAAAAAGGACTGCCTAATCTAGTTATTTTTTCTTTAGATCACAAAGTTACCTATCAGTTCACCCTCCCTTGTAGAGTTTTTGGAAGCACCATGTTCTACACATAATTTCCTTTTTCCTGTGATTTAGGGTTGACAGCTTAATTTTTTTTTTTAACCTTGGAAACATATTCATCATTCTTTCAAAATAGGAATTCCTAACCCAAGAAGGGCGGGCAGTAAGGGGAAATCAAATTCCACATACATGCTGCTCAATTTTGTTCAAGTTCTTCCATCTAACTTCTTTGTGAATTGTGGTCAGAAAAAAAAAAAAAAAAAGCATTTGAAATAATCCTAATCATCACTTGATGTCAGAAGTGCTTTTGGATTCACTGAAAAGAATAAATTAAGAGCAAGCAACAAGAGAACAAGTAGGGGTTTGACCTTCCGGGCATCAACGAGAGGGACAACATGAAAACAGACGAAACCGCATTCACCCGGGCAAAAGTGGGACAACAGAAGGGATCTGACCATCCTGGGGATTTTTAGCTAATGACCCCGTAGGACGACCAGGAGTTTAAAAGAACGCACAATCGCACAATGTCCCCCCCCCCGCCCCCCAACCATACCCAAGTGGACATTTCAGCGCCCTTCCCGAAGCGTAGCGACGTTTTCAGCCTTAGACCCAACCGGGGAGCGAAATTCACACCCGGCAAAGTAAACGACGACAAAGTTACATAAATAATTCATCCCTTTCCCCCGGCCTCCTCCCTATAGTCCACCTTAAAATCCTGCTTGTAAGGCATAAGACCCACTTCAATCATGTCAGCTGCTGATCATTAATTGCTTCAGAAAAAGACAATATTCTCTCCATCCTCTTTGGAGTTCCAGAGTGAATGGCGAAGCAAAAGAGAGCGAAACTGAGTGAAACATGAAAAGCTTGATTTGTTAGGACCCCTGCTGTCTGAAAAGAGATCAAAGCTCAGAGGGAGACCTTAAAACAGCCCAGTGCCCTGCACTGAAACATGGCCTGTGGCAGCTGCTCTGGGCACTGGCTCACAACCCAGGTGTGCCTCCGACCCGCTCTGCCAGCTGAATCCTGGGAGCGGGCTACCTCTCCTCTTCCTTCATTATATCAGCGGCAGCCACGGAGGAGATGCGGGCTCCATCCATCACAATGCACAAATTCACAGTGCGCGGATTCAGCACAGGCCTAATTAAAGCTTTTCCTTTCATTTGTGGAGATAATTAGACTTTCATCTCACCAGGAAGCTTCAGAAAGATCTATTTCTTTCTTCAATAAAAGCTACATCAAACAAAAGCAGATTTTAATCGCCTTTTCTTTGGGGCATGAGTCAATAATGAAAGATGTCATGGGTAACAAAAAATTGTGCGTAGAAAAAAAAAAAAAAAAAACAGAGGCAGAAAAAAAAAACAAAAAACACCCGCCTAAGCAATGTTCTTTAATTAACATCATGTTTGCAAACACCATTAATTTCTCTCATTAAAATGATTTTTATCTGCAACTGATTGTTGATAAAACAATCGATTTGAGCATCTCATCTGTTTCACCGCTATGCAAGAACCCCATCTGCCGTGCTATAAAGCGGTAATCACGCAGGCTGTTAAGCAACATGTGAGAACAATAAAAAATGCATGCATGTGTGTCAGGGATTTGCGAGGCGGACTGCAGGGCAACGACCACCTTTCCACAGGACATGCATAAAAAATGACTTGGTGCCAGGCTAAAGGACCAAACATCACAAAGATCAGAAGTGCCTAAATAAAAACACAAATTAATATGTGCAGGCAGAAAAGGCTCCATCTGTGTTTAGGAATCATTTTGTAAACAGATTCTGAAAAAGAAGGCAGGGAATTTAGATGCATTTAATAGTGTGCCATTGGCTGGTGTGATGTAATTTTAGACGACACACGTGCAACTTATCTACTCCTTAAGACCGTCTCAGTTTTTCAAAAGGAACATTCTCATCCCGAACACTTTTCAAGAAGCGTTGACTTTAGCTTTTCTCCAGTCCCACCCCCAGACTTGAAGCATGGAGAAATAAATAATTCCATGGGATGGAGATGAATCAGCCCGTGGAATCAACTCTGGGGACAGAGGAGTTGAGAGCAGTGTCTACTAGAAGAGTGCAAGCCTGGACCAGGAGCCACAGTATCGGGAGTGGGTATCGAAACACAAGTGTATGCAAAGATAAAAGCCGTGCACAGATTCACCTAGAAGAACAGAATCCAGACTTGGAAAAGGGAATTCAAGGTGATCTGGTCCCAGGTTCCCACTCCCTCCAGCAATGGTTCCCGTCGCGAATTAGGGAATTTCAGTAACAGTGAACGAGACTACTTAGTGTTAGAGCACACACTACTTGTGGTAGTCCTAAGAATCAGTAACTTCATTATTTTACTGAACTAAAGACTGTCTCTCTCTCAATTCTAATCTTTAGGATAAGTTTGTCTTTCAGGGCCATTCTAAGATTAACGTCTTTTCCTCATGGCTTGTCCTTTAATACCTGAAAGCCTATATGCTTTGCCCCCAGCCCTTGACTTCCTGCTAAATACCTACGCCCTTCAGGCATTCTTCAGATACTAATTTTTCCCAGCTTTTTCATGACCCCAGTCTTTTCCTTTGAATATATTCCAAGGTGTCAATTTCCCAATTAAGACAGAGAAATTAAGAGATAGAAATGAACATCATATCCCACTTGTGGGCAAAGCAGTGCTTCCCCACGCACATCATCAAGTAAAAAATGTCAAATATTTAAAGTATATTTTTTTTCTAGGAAATTAGGATGATTTTATGATAAATCAAAACAATATTCTACACCCAGAGATCTCTAAAGTATATGGGTTGTCTAGGGATCTCAGGGGAACTACTGTCCTCTATTGTCAGAGCCAATAATTTAAAATTATTGAGTCCATCCTTATTTATATATTTATGTTTAAAATTCTATACTTTAAGATCTAGGATTAAGGAAAATTTCCACTAATAATAAAGTCTCATCTTCATATTAGCAAGCCAAGTTGTTAAATACTTAAAATCTTTACCAACATATCAGTAATTCCCAGGACTGAAAGTAATTGTTTGAACTATTAAATGTTTGACAACCAATAAAATAATGTGCTTTTAGTATCTCATAAATCCAGAGAAGGAAATGAGGTTCTCTATCTACTAGGTTTAGGATGCAGAAGTATAGTTTTGGCTAAAAGTTTCATGATATCGGATTTTTTAAGCAAAATCTAGAAATGTACTTAAGACAAATTGGAAAAGTTGTTCTGGGTTTCCTAAGTGAATTTCTGGTACTTTGCAAAATCCTTTGTCTTTGGGTCATTAAATTTAGACAGCTCCAGCATCTGGTTCCCTCAGTTTTCTGACGTAAAAGAAAAGTAGAAATCTTTCTCATACAACCTGTCCTATTAAAATTCACAGGAAGTTCACCAGAAATAAAGACAAAAGTCATTATTATTACTATCATTCACTGAACAGAAAATAATGCTGTGGTATATCACCGCACAATTTAATTTTTTAAAGGATTAATATGGAAAAAGAGCAAACAACGTTTAGAAAACAAGATGGAAGAAAAGGAGAGAGAGGAAAGAAAGAAAGAGGGGAAGAGAGAGGGAAAGAGAGAAAAGGAAAAAAAAAAGGAAAGAAAAGAAAAGTAAAAGAAAAGAAAGGTGGAGGATATCAATAATTGTTCAAACGAAAATTAAACTAAATCCTTATGCATTGTAGGAACTCCTAATGGTATTATTGTTTATTTACTGCAGGGTGCCAAAGTTGCAACTAAAAAAAAAAAAAAATCTTTCCAATTATCTATTCAGGATCTACTGCCACACCTGCTGCCTGCTAAAGCTACCAGCATTTTAACAATTTTTTCCTGTTCGAAGAGCAAACGGTGCCATTTCCAATGAGAGTGCTGTCCATTAGCCCACAGATGAGAAGTGCTGAAAAGTGGTGCGAGCCTTCCCCAGAGACTGGGCTCCTCACAGCACACCTGATATCGAGCAGAGCAAATTGGTGTCTCGAGGTCATTTCAGAAAATCAGATTATGTGCATGACAACACAAGGCACCGCTGCTATGCCATCTGCCTGGCCCACACCTGGCATGTTTAACCCCAAATGCTTTTTCCGCAGTTGCATCCGTGTGCTGTCTTGAGCCAGTGTTTCAGGCTCTGTCAGACAAAGATCAATTGCATGTCATCACTCGGGCTGGCAAGGCTAAGTAAACAAATTTATGATGTTATTAGAGATTAATATGATGTAGCAAAATATACAACTGTCCAATACTTTAGTATACTTGGGGAATTACCTTGACTTCTTAACTACAGGAGACAGCAGTTCAAAATACACACAGCATTAGAGGAGGGTCCAAGATGATGA
The DNA here is from genome assembly GCF_030435805.1 of Mustela lutreola. NCBI lineage: Eukaryota > Metazoa > Chordata > Mammalia > Carnivora > Mustelidae > Mustela > Mustela lutreola. Next base: position 30,329,469 of record NC_081307.1, read on the forward strand.
CATGGGTAGATCCTGAACTCAGCACCTCTGTGGACACATTGAGTCTTTACCTACATAGAGAGCAGTTTCTCCTGAAGAGCTGAGGGCTCACTATACAGCTGTGGAAGAGCAAAGGTGGAAAGACCTCATGGAGAACAGTAGGAGAGACAGAGACAGTGTCACACGGGGAACCTCCACCCCAAGGCTGCAAATTGCAGCAGGTCAGAATAGTACTAAGGGATGTTGGGAACAGATTCATCTGCCCTGGGCCACAGGCCATGGTGAAAACAGAAACAAAAACAAACCGTAGATTAAAAGACCAACTGGAATTTAAAGGAGCCAGCTGGTGAGGGTCTATCAAATGGGGAGGGAGCCACAGAGCTGAGGGCAAAGGGGCTGGTATGTGACACTGTCTATACTCTCCCTCCACCCTGATAGCACAGACAGGAGCAGTCTGGGTGTCCCAGCTGACTTGCTGGTCCAGTGAGCTTTGGGATTTAGCCTACACCACCTCCAGACATGCCCCAAAGGCAGCTCTCCCGCTCACACCACACCAGCTTTCCCATTAAGGCAGCCCCCATGTGGCACCCACTGGATTTAACCCATTACAAAACAGCCAAGAGCACGCCAGGTTTATATGGTCTTCATCTCTAGACAACTTAGTGAGGGTCCTTTATTCTAATACCCTGGGGACTACCTAACCCATATTCACTTCAGCTCCAGCCATCCTGCCGCAGCCCTCCCATGTGAAGAGCATCGACAGACCTCCTGGCCAGTACCTGCTTTGGCTCCAGAAGTCCTGCCATGCACAAAACACCCCAAGACTTCCCATGCCCAGCTCCTGCATTGGCCCCAGCCATCCCACTAGGATGTCCCCAACACAAAGTACCTTGGGACCCCACAGCCAAGTTCACTATAGCTCCACTCAGCCAGCCAAAGGTGTCAGGCACACACCATCTACACAGGGGACATCTGTGCACAAGGCCATTCTCTCAAGTTTATAAAAAGTAGCTGATGTGCCTAAGTAATAGAAACAAACACAGAAAGTCACACAAAATGAGGAGACAGACAAATATGGTCCAAATGAAAGAACAAGCGGAAAAAAAAAACAAAACAACTCAGAAAAAGGGCTAAATGAAATGGAATAAAATAATCTACTTGACAAAAAGCTTAAATTAATGGTCATCAAGATGCTCATCAGACTGGAGAGAAGACTGGAGGTATTCAGTAAGAACTTCAACAAAGAGATAGAAAATATGAAAAAGAACCAATCACAGTCGAAGTATGAAATAACTGAAATGAAAAATACACTAGAGGGAATCAATAGCAGATTAGAGGATACTTAAAAATGGATCAGCAATGTAGAAAACAGGGAAACGGAAATCACACAAGCTGACTGAAAAAAAAAATAATTTAAAAAATGAGGATAGTTTACGGAACCTCTAGAACAACATCAAGTTTACCAACAGTCACATTATAGAAGTGCAAAATGAGAGGAGAAAGCAGCCAAAAATTTATTTAAAGAAATAATAGCTGAAAACTTCCCTAAGCTAGGAAAGGAAACAGGAAGCATAGACAGCTCCAAACAAGATGAATGCAAGGACGTCAAGTAAGACACACAGTAATTAAAATGTCAGAAATTAAAGATGAAAAGGATCTTAAAAGCAGCAAGAGAGAAGCAACTAGTTATATACAAGAGAAACTTTATAAGAACACCAGCTGATTTTCCAGCAGAAACTATGCAGACTGAAGAAAGTAGCATAATATATTCAAAGTGTTGAAAGAAAAGGAAAACAAACAAAAAATGAAACAACAACAACAACAACAAACTACAAGAAAGAATACTCTACCTGGCAAAGTTATTCAGAATTTAAGGAGAGATTAAAAATTTTCCCAGACAAACAAAAGTTAAAGTTCATCATGACTAAACCAGCCTTAAAAGTAATGTTAAAGGGACTTCTTTTAAGTGGAAAAGGCCCTAACCAGAGGTAAGAAAATTATGAACAGAAAGAATTTTACAAGTAAAACAAACATACAATAAAGATAGTAGAGCAATCATTATAAAGCTGGAATGAAGGTTAAAAGACAAAAGTAGTAAAATCAATTACACCTAAGAAATTAATTAAGGGAACTCACAAAATAAAAGGTCATAAATATGGCAACATACCTGTAAAACAAGAAAAGTGGTATTAAAATAAGGTTCTTTCAGAATGTGCTGAAATCCAAGTGACCATCAAATTAACTTAGATTCCTACATATTTAAGATGTTATGTATGAACCAAAACCTATAAAAGGTGCACAAAAAATAAAGAGAAAGGAACACAAGCATTTCTGTGTCAACAATCATGGTGAATGGGCAAAGGAAAAAGGAACAGAGAACTACAAAAACAACCAAAGGGGGAAAAAAAAAGAGGGGCGCCTGGGAGACTCAGTGGGTTAAAGCCTCTGCCTTCAGCTCAGGTCATGATCCCAGGGTCCTGGGATCGAGCCCCACATCAGGCCCTCTGCTCAGTGGGGAGCCTGCTTCCTCCTCTCTCTCTCTGTCTACCTCTCTGCCTACTTGTGATCTGTCTGTCAAATAAATAAATAAAAATCTTAAAAAAAAAAAAAGAAAATTAACAAAATAGTAATAAGTGCATACCTATCAATAATCACTTTAAATGTAAATGGTCTAAATGCACTAATCAAGGAATGCCTGGGTGGCTCAGTTCATTAAGCATATGACTCTTGATTCAGCTCAGGCCATGAACTCAGGGTTGTGAGATTGAGCTCCGTGTCAGGCTCTGTGCTGGGCATGGAGCCTGCTTAAGATTTTCTCCCCCCCCCCCCACCAGCCTTCCTCTCTCTATGGAAAAATGAACAAACAAACAAACAAACTCTAATCAAAAGACATAAGGCAAATAAATGGATAAAAGAACAACAATAACAAACAAGACCCATCTATATGCTTCCTATAAGATACCCCTGCCAAACCTAAAGAAACATACAGACTGAAAAAGAAGGGATGGAAAAAGATATTCTATGCAAAGGGAAGCCAAAAAAAAAAAAAAAAAAAAAAGCCAGTGTGACAAGACTTGTATCTGGCAAAATAGACTTTAAATACAAGGACTGTCCCAAGAAAGGCAGAAGGGCATTACCTAATAATAAAGGGAACAGCCCAACGAGAGATTATAACAACTGTAAACACCTACACAAACAACATAGGAACACCTAATTATATAAAGGAAATATTAACAAGGGAAAAATTGACAGTAATACAATAATAGCAGGGGACTGTAGCACCCCACTTACAGAATGGACAAATCATCCAGGCAGAAAAATCAGTAACTAAACAGTATTCTGAATGATATATTAGACTAGAATCACATATGTAAAACATTCCATCCAGAACAGCAGAAGGAATACACATTCTTTTCAAATGAACACGGAACATTTTCGAGTATAGGTCACGTGTTAAGCCATAAAACAAGTCCCAATAAATTGAAGAAGATTGAAATTCTATCAAGCATCTCTTTTTAAAATTTGTTCAATTTTTAGTAATCTCCACATCCAACAAGGGCCTCAAACTCACAATCCTGAGGTCAAGAGTCACATGTTCCTCTGACTAGGCAAGCCAGGCACTCTTTATCAAGTAAGTTTTTGAAACACAACAGTATGAAACTAGAAATCCATCACTACAACAACAACCACCTAAAAAAAAAATAAGAAAACACAAAAAAATGGAGACTAAAAAATATACTACTACACAACCAATGGGTCAACAGCAAAATCAAGAGGGAAATTTAAAAAAAAAAATACATGGAGGCAAATGAAAACGAAAACACAATGGCCCCAAATCGTTGTGATACAACAAAGGCAATTCTAAGAAATTTGTAGCAATACAGGCCTAACTCAAGTGACAAAGAAATTTCAAATAAAAACTTTAACCTTTCACGTAAAGGAACTAAAAAAGAAAAGAAAACAAACCCCCAAATTAATAGAGGGAAGGAAAAATAAAGATCAGAGGGGAAATAAATGAAGTTGAGGAGGAAGGAAGGGAAAAGGAAAGAAGAGACAAGAAAAGAAAAGGTTAGCAAAACCAAGAGCTGATTCTCTGAAGAGGTAAACAAAAATGATTTGCCTTTAGTCAAACTCATCAAGGAAAAAAGAGGGAGCACTCAATTAAAACAGAAATGAAAGAGAAGCAACAACAAACACCAAAGAAATACGAAGAATTATAAGAGACTACAATGAAAAAAATTATATGTCAAAAAATTGGACATCCTAGAAGAAATTGATAAATTCCTAGAAAAATATAGTCCTCTAAAACTGAATCAGGACGAAATAGAAAATGTGAAGAGACTGTTAACTAGTAACAAAATTGGATCACTAATCAAAAGATTCCCAACAAGCCAAAGTCTGGGACCAGGTGGTAAATTCACAGGTAAATTCCACTAAACATAGAAGAAAGATTTAATATTTATTCTCCTCAAACTATTCCAAACAACATAAGAAAGCAGAAAGCTTCTAATTTTTATGTGGTCAACATTACTCTGAAAACAAAACCAAATAAAGAAAGTATAAAACAGTAAACTACAGGTCAATATCCCTGGTGAAAATAAATGAAAAACCCTCAACAAAATATTAGCAAACCAATTCAATAATACATTAAAAGGGTCATTCACCAGGATCAAGTGGGATTTATTCCAGGAATGCAAGGATGGTTCAACATCTCCAAATCAATCATATAACATATCACATTAACAAAATAAAGGATAAAAGCCATATAATCATGTCAATAGACCCCCCCCAAAAAAAATAAAAGGCAAAATGTAACAGCTACTCATAAAAATTCTCAACAAAGTGGTTTTAGAGGAAACATACCTGAACATAATAAAGGCCATAGATGACAAACCCACAGCTAAAATCATATTCAATGATTCAATGATGAAATGCTGAGAGTTCTTCCTCTGAAATCAGAAACAGGGGAAGAATGTCTTCCCTTGACACTTTATTCAACATAGTATAGGAAGGCCTAACCATAGCAATCAGACAAGAAAAATAACAAAAAGGAAGAAGTAAAAAAATCACTCTGCAGAAACTATGGTATAATAGAAAACCCCATGGACTCCACCAAAAAAATAACCAGTACTGATAAATTAATTCAGTAGAGTTATAGGATACAAAATTAGCATACAGAAATTTGTTGCATTCCCATACTCTAATAACAAAGTAAAAGAAAGAGAAATTAAGAAATCAATCTCATTTACAATTGTACCAAAACGAATACAATACCTAGGGATAAACTTAACCAAGGAGGGAAAAGATCTGTACTCTGAAAACTATTAAACACTGAAGAAAGAAATTGAAGATGACAAGTGGAAAGACATTCCATACTCATGGATTAGAAGAATTACTATTCTTAAAATGTCCATACTACTTAAAGCAATCTAGGATTCAAAGGATTATCTACCAAAATACCAATATTATTTTTCACAGAACTAGAACAAATAATCCTAATATTTGTATGGAACTACAGAAGATTCCAAAGAGCCAAAGCAATCTTGTGAAAGAGGAACAAAACTGGAGGTATCACAATCCCAGATTTTGTAACATAATACAAAACTATAAGGAGATAAACAACCCAGAAATCAACCCACACTTCTAAGATTAAGTCATCTATGACAAAGGAGTCAATGGTATATAATGCAAAAAGGCAGTCTGTTCAATAAATGGTGCTAGGAAACTTGGAAAGCTGTGTGCAAAAGAATGAAACTGGATCACTTATTTTGTACCATATACAAAGAAAAAAAAGTCAAATGGATTAACATCTAAACTTGACACCTAAAACCATAAAACTGTTTAAGGAAAACATAGGTACATTATAATGTCTTGGACACCAATCTTAATAACATTTTTCTAGACGTCTGCTCAGGCAAGGGATACAAAAGCAGTAATAATCTATTGGCATTACACTGAAAGAGGAAGCTTTAGCACAGCAAAGAAAAGCATTGATGAAACAAAAAGACAACCTAATGAATAGGAGACAAAATTTCCAAATGATACATCAAATAAAGAGTTCATATCCAGAATATATGAAAGCAAACTTGAACAACTCAATGCCAAAATAAAATAAAATAAAATAATGAAACAGGCAGAGGACCTAAATAGACATTTTTCCAAAGAAGACATACAGGTGGCAAACAGACATGTATAAAGATGCTCAATGTCACTCATTATCAGGGAAAGGCAAACCAAACCACAGTGTGGTAACACCTTACAGTTGTCAGAATGGCTAGTATCAACAAAACAAAACAAAAACAAACAAAAAAAAAACAAGAAATGATAAATGGTGGTGAGGATGTAGACAAGAAGGAATCTTTGTATACTGCTGGCGGGAATGTCGATTGGTGCAGCAACCGTGGAAAACACCATGCAGATTCCTCAAAAACTTAGACATAGAAACACTGCAGGATCCAGCAATTCCACTACTGGGTATTTACCCAAAGAAAATAAAAACACTAATTTGAAAAAATACACACACCTCTATGTTTACTGCAGCATTATTTGCAATAGGCAAGTAATGAAAGCAACCCATGTGTCCAGTAATAAATGAATGGATAAAGAAAATATGGTGTGTGTGTGTACATGATGGAATATTACTCAGCCACAAAAAATGAGATTTTTGTCTTTTGTGTTAATGTGGATGGACCTAGAGGGTACTATGCTAAGTGAAATAAGTCAAAGAAAGACAAACACCATACAATTTCACTCATCTGCAGAATCTAAACAAACAAACCCCCCAAACACAAGGAAACCAAAAAACAGAAACAGAATTTTAAATACAGAGAACAAACTGATATTTGCCAGAGGGGAAGGCGCTGGAGGATAGGCAAATCAGGAGAAGGGAATTAAGAGGTACAAACTTCCAGTTACAAAATAAGTTACAGGGATGAAAAGCAATCCTTATATGGGGAATAAACTCAACATTGTAACAACATCGTATGGCGACAGATGGTAACTACATTGATCGGCGAGCATAGCATCGCATTGTTGAATCACGATGTTGTACACCCAAAATTAATAGTAATATATGCCGACTATACTTCAATAAAAAGAAATTAAAGAAACACATAGCACTATAAGCTGTTCCCAGCTTTAGACTGGGTCCTCTGCGACTTGAAGGGTATTTCCCATGTCACCACCTTATAAAACTGGCTCAGTTCTTAGGCTGTTGCCCCAAGGTGCATTGAGTCCATGGGATTGCACCTAACTGTGCTGCTACCAGAATTATCCTGAATTCTGGGTCTTGAGAAGGGGAGGTCATGTAGCAGCAGAAAGATGGTGAGGACATGGGGGAAGTGGAGGAGCCGGAAGGAGAAAGTTGAGAGGGCGTGAGGGGCAGAGCTTCCCTTTCCTTCTTTTCTTAGAGAAGTGATTCAAACCAGCAGAGTGTCCCTTTTCCTTCTGCATTAGTCTCTTACTCTTTCAGAAGGGGCCTGTCCCAGGGAGTTAGTTTGCAAGAGTAAGAAGAAAAAGGGAGATAAGGAAAGAGTAAGATAAGCAAAGGAAGAAATGCAGAACAGGGGAGGGAAGACTGACAAGTAAGTATGGCTTAAGTGTGCATGTTGGGGGGAAGGGGGGAAGGCACAGAGGGGAGGGGCCTGCATTCTGCAATCTGGAGCAAAAGGGGGGCCAGTTGTGGATAATTTGAGTTGGGTGCTTCCAGGTCAATGGAATGGCTACCCTGGTTCCCTTGCACTTGACAGTGAGGCCCTCGAGGGCAGACCATGAAAATGCCCGGTGAACACTTCCGATGCCTGCTCCCGTGTGGCTCAGGTTACCAGGTAACCTACAGCAAGATGAAGGCCCAGTGCTCTGGGGAAACCTGCTTTGTCACTAAGAGCTTGGATTAAACAGCAGGAAAAGTGGAAATGCTGTTGGAACTTAGACAAGAATAGGGTCTAAACGGTGTCCCCTCCACTGCTTGAGGACATCTCCAGCCCAGGAAGAGACATTACCAGCCCAGGAAGGGCTGGTTTCTCAGGAATCTGACTGCCTCCTTCTGAGCAGACACGGCAGAGGAAAAGCAGCAGCTGCCCTCAGAAAAGATTTCAGGGCTAAAATCTCAGTGGAGAACTCTTGGTAGGAGAGAAACTTCCGTTCCCACTGGTATAGACAGAGCATTTGGGGAGGTGGAGGGGGGTGTTGCTGCCTTTGAGGGGAGAAAGATTTCCGGGTGAACCAGAAAATAAGAGGGGAGCCCCCACATCAGATGCTCTCCCCCATGTTGGGCTACAGGGAATTCTGCTCTCTCTTTGGGTCGGTCCAGTTTCCTGAAAGAAGGAAAAAAAGCCCTAATGATTTGCCTTATGGGCGATCCACTTTAGTTAGAGATGGTATCTCGTTCTTGGCAGATCACTCTTTCTAAGGGCAACTTCACGCATTTGCTTTTGCAATCCTACACATCAAAATGGGGAAAAGCAGAAAAATGTTCATGACCTATAAAATATGTCTTAGTATATGTATGATACTGTTTAATTCATCTTTGGATTAGAGTTTCCAAGGGGCCTTCACATTTCAAAGAAGCTGAAGATCAGAGAGGGAAGCTATAAGTGGTCTCAGCCTATGAACAGTGCAGACCAGCCAGGGCCCCCAACCCCTGGTCTATGCCCCCCAAAAGGTAAGTACTTTCTGTACTAAGTAAAGCCAAGGGAAAAGAAACCAAACCAGGGCAGTTAACATACAGTGTTATATTAGTTCCAGGGGTACAACATAGTTCCACTATTGGATACATTACTTAGTGCTCATCACAGTATAGTCTTAATCCCCTTCACCTAATTTCCCCATCACCCCCCCCACCTCCCCTCTGGTAACCAACAGTTTGTTCTCAATACTTAAGAGTCTGTTTTTTGTCTCTCTTTATACTTTGTTGGTTTGCTTGGTTTCTTAAATTCTACATATGAGTTAAATCGTATGGCATTTACCTTTTATAATTATAAATAACAATAATTATTAATAATATTATACTTTATATTTTAGATCAATTTTCTAAAGATTTATCTATTTTGGAGAGAGAATGGGGAGAGGGAGAATCTCAAAGAGGTGCCCCGCTGAGCACAGAGTCCATTGTGGGGCTCGATCCCACGAGCCTGAGAGCATGACTAGAGCCACAATCAACAGTTGGAAGCTTAACTGACTGGGCCACCCATGTACCCCTGGACCAGTTTTAGATCCACAGCAGGCCTGAGTAGAAAGTAGGGAAGGTTTCCCCAACACCCCTTCCATACAGCCTTACCCTCATCAACATCCTGCCCCAGTGTGGTACATCTGTTAGACTCCATGAACCGAAATCAACACATTATTACCAACTGGAGTTACAGTCTCATTCTTGGTGTCATGCATCCAATGGCTGTTGACAAACGTCCACTATGCACCCACCACTCCTGTGTCATACAGAATAGCTTCATTCCCTAAAAACCTCTTTTGCTTCACCTATCAATAAGGTTTTGCATCAGACTGATGGAGTCCCCCTGGAATATGAATGCTGTCACCCCCTAAGAATCAAGGATGCCCCAAGATCTCGGCCAATATGCCCTCATCTTCTTGGATTCCAGTAGGGTTGTAGGGCTGACCAGGAATAGGCCTGTTACTCTAGCTGCTGAAGTTATCAGGCACCGGCTTAGCCTGCAGATGGACCTAACTGCTGCTCATCTTGCTTTTTTTCTCTTCTTCCTCATGTCCAACTTGCCCCGTAGCTGAAGCTGCAGGCGCCCATGTCCTTAGACCCCCTAGCAACAACTTGCAATAATTGAGCTCATGATCACAGGCTCAATTCATTTTCACATTGAGTTGGCTGGCTTTTCTGATCAATGAGTTAAGTTGCTGTTTTCCCTGTGAACTCACAGATACTGAGGGAAATATCTGAGATGCTTATGATTATGAGCGGTCCCATGCCTAGATGGAATAATTCATTCCTATCCTGTCACCAAGAGAAAGTTTTCGGGCTTGGAGCCTGAGCAAGAAAATCTACTTTCATGGTGTTGGGACATCTCCCATTTCTTCACTGCCTCTGGGCCCCAGAGTCATCCCTGAGGGTGATCTGAAAACAGCTGCCTTCTCTTAGCACCTGCCAGCACCAGCAAGGGCCAAACATGGTGCCAAATCTTTAAGTCACCACTTGCAGCCAAGTCCCTAAGTCATTCTCTGCTATAGTAATTTCTTTTCTTTCTTTGGCCCGGAGAGGGCAGCTGGTGACTCTATGAGGTAGGCCAGGAGCCAGGTGTGGGCAGCTGGACAGGTCATTAGCTGTGAAGCCCCCAGGTGAAAAGTGCCAGCAAGAGATAAGGGGGTACTGAAAGGTGGGGCAGGGATTCCCCGTGTCCGAACTGTCAGGCCAGCCCCGCACGTGTAGGTTTGTCTCTGAGAATAAATCTATCTCCCAGTGACTCAAAAAGGTCAGGCCCTGCCAGGGTTGCATGAGCTTAATAGAACAAACCAGCAGTCTCTGGAAGGTACCCAGAGCAATTCGGTTCTCATGTTTCCTGAAAGAATAAAAAATGCATTTCTGAGCAGAGTAGCTGTCTACTGTTATAAGTAAAAATAAATACATATAGGGACAAAGTTTATAAATACCTGAATATGGTATCTGTGAGCACAAATTTGATTATCCTAAGTAAAGCAGAGATGACTGTTTTATGTTTCCTCTCTACCTGTTTCTCAGTAATATATAATAAACATTTGATTTACAGAATGGAAGCAACTGAAATTTATAGGGTATAAACATCTCGAGTGTATGAACATCTGATTGATTATACACAGAGACCAACCTGTCCAGATTTGCAGTCTCTTCAACCATGGCTACACAGTGACTTGGGAGGGAGTTATGTTTTAAGAGTTATCTGCATCTGGGAACCTGCGTATTTTTTTTTTCCCTATAAGGTATGGATTTTGTTTCTTCAAATGTTTCCATTGAAAATTATCTCTTTAAAGAAATATCATTCAAAATCCTGAATACCAAATATAGAAAGTGCTTGGAAAGATGTACTTAAGTACTATGATGACTCCAACTTTCTAGTCTGCAACACCTCTCTAGTTCTTTTCCCCCCTCTCTGGAAAAATCTCCTACCTGAAAAGTTACTTATTCTATATCCCAAGGGTGGGGCTGGGGGCAGAGGCTTGAAGCCCATAAAGGATGCATCCAAGCCTCTACTCTTTTTTTTATAATCTTCTTAATGCTAGAGCAATTAAACCAAGTTTTGACTACATGGCTTTGGACAACTCCCTTTGCTTCAGCAAGCCTCCTCCTCATTGAGAGTCTCCTTGTGGGATTGTTGTCATTGAATCCAATACTCATAGACACTTGCTGGTAGCCAGGCTAAGTCACAGGTAGATTTTCAACTCTTACACTCCAATCTGTCATCCTTCATTCTAGATACAAGTTGTTTACGGTCCCTAATCATCATTCACCTGCACCCTTCTCTGTCACCAGCCATGCCGTCTCACGGTATCCCACTTACTTTGTTAGTGATAGAATAGCTAGCTAGATAGATGGATAGAAAGAATTCTAGATAGAATTCTGTGAAATTACCAAGAAACAGGTAAGAACTTTGTTGTATCCTGTTCTTTTAGGTGGTAGACTTATTGCTGGCATGATCATGAAATCAAAGTAGGCTGTGCATGAGTAACAAAGTGGTCCAAGTATTCTACTCATGATTACATTTCCGAATTTAAATTGAAACAAATTACGAGTGAAGATCCAGAAAACTCATAGTAATGATATCTACTTGCTTATAACTGTCAGTTAACATAGGGGGCATCCAGATGCTTAGCCCTCTCCATAGTATCTACCAGAACAACAGACTCTTGGAGTTGGGAGTGGTCATCTAGTTCAGTGTTTTTCAAGTCTGGGAACATGATCCATTATTGGGATGTGAAATCAATCTAACAAAATTTAATGGTACTAAAAAATTAAAATTCAGCTTGCTTTCCCCCTCTCTCGGCCTACCTCTCTGCCTACTTGTGATCTCTCTCTCTGTCAAATGAATAAATAAAATCTTAAAAAAATTAAAACTCACCCAACAAGACTACAGAGAACATATGAATGAATTCTGTGTAATAAGGACAGTATTTTTGTAAACATTTTAAGTTATATGTACTTATATGTGTAAGTACTCATAATGTAAAATGTCTTTCTTACTCTGGGTCACAGTAAAAAATAAAAAAAATAAAAATTAAAGTCACTACCTTGTCCATTCTAGGTAATGCCTTACTCCACTACGTAATGTTCTATGATTCCCTGCCCAGGGGTATTTAAACATGGACTTGACTGTTACAGGTAATGAATGCATCTATTCACATTACAGTCAACTCTACTTTCAGTTCTAATAGTTTTTTTTCTTACAGTGAGCCAAAAATCTGTATCTGTATCCTATTAGGTGAGGTTCTAATCTTTGGAGCACTGTAAACTAAACATTTTCCCCTTTCATATGTTTGGTCTTTAAGTATTTGATGATCATTGTAATTCTCTCACTGAATTTTATCATCTCAGTTTTCTAGGGCAACTTCTCCCATGGCATCTTTCATAACCCTCTTAAGCATTTCCACCTCTTGTCTGGAAGGAGCAAATATGGCAATGCCTTCCAGATATAGGATGTTCAGAACCGAGTATAGCCCTTCATATTTGACCTGCCAAACTAGGGTATAAGAGGGATTATCAGCTCCTTAATTTTGTTACCATACTTCTATTAATATGGTCCAAAAGTATTAATATTTTTAGTCTTACCATACAGTTGACCATTTATCATCAACTAAATTTATCAGCTGAATTTATTTATCATCAACTAAATTTATCATCAACTGAATTTATCATCAACTAAAATTAATTTTCATGAATATTTCTGCCAAGCTTCATTGACTCTTTCCTGAGATTTGTTTAAATATTTTTTGAGTGGGATGAATATAAGTTTAGGACAGAATCTATTGTTATTAAAGTATATACCTATTGTTCAAACTGATGCAGATCTTTTTGAATCTAGATGCTGCCATCATTAAAATTATTTGTCACAGCTTCCTATCACCTACAAACTTGAGATGCATACTATTAATGACACTTAAGGCAGTGACTGAAATTTTGAACAGGTAGAAGAGTATCCATTTCTTAATTGTTGCATTGCACAAGGATGCTTGTAAAGTGACTGTTTGTTTGAAAATCAGAATGTTTCTATTAGAAAAAGAAAAAATATTATAAGCGATGGTTTTCGAGATCATCCAGTTTCTCTTAGAAGACTACCTACCACTGAAATAGAGGTAATATTTACTGTCTTTATTCTTAGTTAGTAATGAGAAATATGGAAGAGTAATGAGCAAAAAGAAAGGAGTGGGGAAGGAGCCTGCAGATTTACTATGTTCAGTCATTTAAATTAGTCTTCTATTTATTGAACTATAAAAGTAAATAAGTCTTCTATTTATAGAATTATAAAAGACATTAGGTACTGATGTTTCAAGACAAAAGAATAAGCATATTCTAGTTTCCTATTTTTTTTTTCTCATAGATCCTTCCTTATTTTTCTCTTTGTCCATTTTTGAAAGTCTGGACCTTATGAAAACTTTCTCTATGGATTAAATCCACTATTCCTCACTGTAGCTCCAATAAATGGGTTTTCTTTCATTTCAACCCTTACTTCTTCATCCATCCCAAAGCTTAACCACCTGCAATTTCAAACAATTGTCACTAGAATTAAAAAAAGAAAGAAAGAAAGAAAGAAAAGCTGGGTTAGGAATGGAAGGGAAGAGGGGTGTTGCACACCTTCTATATGGCTGTATGTTTCAAAGCTCGTTTTTAAAAAGTATATGATTATAAGTTTGCTGATGAGGGAGATCCAGTCAAAGATAAAATTATTCCACAATCAAGGAACTGAGCCACAGTGAGTGTGTTTGTCCATGTGTAAGCCCCTGTATGAACGCGTCTATTAAAATTCAGATTAAATGAGCATAAAGGTACATATGTATATCTCTAATAAGATGTTTATTGTCAAGCAAATGAAAATACAAACTCTCAGAAAAAGGCCTCAGCAATTTAAGTTCGTCACTGTAAATACTGGCCATGGAAAACATATGTCTAAAGGCTGTACCATTTCAGTGAATGTGTGGGAGACCTCACATGAATGCCACTTATAATTGGAATCTAAAATACTGAATCACTCTTCAGTGAAACTTGTAAATAATAGTAATTTCTCCATATATAGGGGGCTAGGAATTTTACTACCCACAAGATTCCTAGGACAACCTTTGATTATCCAGATGCAATTAACATATGAGGGTAATATGTGTCATTTATCCTCAGGGCTCATAAGTCCAAGAACAGTAACACACTGTGAAAGTAATAGTAACACTTAGAGGTCCCATTATTATTAATTCATGCAGCATTCACTGTAATCACACTGGCCTTAATGAATTCATTTGGCAGGTGCATATAACATCCCTTTTCAAACACACTCCACTGTAAATCGGCGCTAACGAATGTCTTGAATTTGGATAAACTAGGATTTGTTTAAAAGGAACCTTTAAAATCATACACTGAAGAGTTACAGATTGGTATTTTATTTTTATGGCAAGAAAGAGTCTAAATAAAGAGGAGTGAAATCGTTTTATCGTAAAATATCTATTTTATTAAATCCTTAACGACGTGTGGCCTCTGGGTAACTGATCTTTAAAGAAGCACACTTAGACAGATACACGTGTCGAGAACAAAATGTTCAGGATAAAGTAATGTGTGAATGGAGAGTGAGGGATTTTAATTACGAGGAGACAAATGCAGTCAGCACGGAAGGAAAGGGTGAATACTGAATAGCGCTCGTATATCACAGAGTCGAGGAGGTAATTCTACCTACCAAATCAACAGACACCATGTTTGCCAACGCCAGTCTTTTTTTTCTGCTCTCCAAGTTTCGGGGCTTCTACTGATTATTTTTTACCTTGAGCCCGCTCAGATTTCTCTGAGGCTCGGTGTTCATTTTTGTGACAGCTCTAAGTGATCACAAAATATATTCAGTGCCTGCTCATTAATGACTGGGACTTCACACCCACGGTTTGTCATTTTCTGGTCATTTGCTCTGGCAGCTTGCTGATATTTCGCTGATAGCCACCCTGGATTTATTTGGGGGATATTGTGTCTCCAAAAATGAACAGTAAGCCCCTGGAGTAAACTGGATGAGCAATGTTTCATGAACTTCTTTGTCTTTTCCCGCCCTTCTATCCTTCCACAGTAGCTGGTATATTGCTACACATTTTCTAGCTTGTTGTTGGTTCCCTGTTCCTTGTGTGATAGATATTTATGGTAAATGAAACTTTCTCTCGACCACTCTGCTTTTCTCTCATGGTCATTTTTCTTGTATGGTATGGTTATGTGGTGATTTTGTTATTTTTGTTATTGTACATGGGGACACACAGAATCGATCATACCCCCTCAATCTCCTTAAATCTGTGGTTTTATTTTTATTCTCCATCAACTTTACACACAAAACCTCATTACCATACAACAATGCTGAGATCCCAATATCTTTAAAAATCAGTCTGTGTATCTCTGCAATGTATACTGAATGTTTGCAAAGGACCTGTCCTAGAGGGCTTTAGGTTTAGTGGGTTGATAAGCATTTAGTCCGGGTAGTGATACTTTGTCGGGATGGAGGGAAACATGGCATCCCACCAGAGCACAGAAGAGGAGCGTGCAAGGAAACTTCTCGTAGACAGTTTTCACTATTGCACTCATCTTTTCTCTGAGACACCAAAGGCCTCCAGAACATTATAGACATTGTCTTTGACGCCAGAAGGTTAGATTCTCAACTCTGTGACTCAATTCTATTATTCTTTACTTCAGGAGGCCTTTATTTTCTCCTCCTAAATTCATGCTTAAAGAACATGGTTCTTCTACCTTGCAGCACTTACTCTAAATACTTGTTCATCTTTATAGTTAACTAAAGCATAAACTCAGGGAAAGAAGACATATCTCCATGTTGAGTATCCCTGGATTCTTAATATGTAGCTAAGTTTCTGAAACTTAATACACTCTCAATAAGTCATTTTAAATGGATGAAGAGAGATGGCATTTGAGTTAAGCGACCAAGAACAAAATAAAAGATGACTGGTTAGAAAGAGAGGGTGTGTGTGGTTGAGGAAGAAGAAAGAGATGGGGATTAGGGGGTAATTCGGAAAAATGGCCCTCGGAATGACAAGCAGGAGCTTCTAATGCATTGTCCATATTATCTTTTTTTTTTTTTTTAAGATTTTATTTATTTATTTGACAGAGATCACAAGTAGACAGAGAGGCAGGCAGACAGTGAGAGAGAGGAGGAAACAGGCTCCCCGAGGAGCAGAGAGCCCGATGTGGGGCTCGATCCTAGGACCCTGGGATCATGACCTGAGCCGAAGGCAGAGGCTTTAACCCACTGAGCCACCCAGGCGCCCGTGTCCATACTATCTTGAAGATGAAGGTGAATCACTGGAGAAGTTTCATTAGGGAAATGACCTGAGTATATGTGTATTTTATAAAGTCGACCCTAAGCATGTGTATGGAAAGTAGATTGGGAGGAACTGAGTGGGGGTATCTGGTGATAAATTAGAAAACTTTTACTAGTTCGGGAGAGAAATCACAAAGCTTTTAATGAAGAAGCAATAAAAAAGAGGAGGAGACAGATAAAGGAATTTATTTCCGAGGGAAATGCCTCACAGTCTGATGAGATGTGAGGATAAGGAAAACGTAAGTTATGTTTACGTGCAAGACCACTGAACAGAATGTGATTGCCAGGACAATAAGAAATGAAGAAACAGACTTTTATAGGTTCAGATTTTTAGTGTCAAACTCTTAGTTGGTGTTTATGGCAATTAAGTGATGTATGAATAGCCGAGAGAAAATATAGCACAACCGTAAGTATCAAAGAGTCTGGAACCAGACTGTTTGGTTCAAATCTTGATTCCTCTGACCTGTGTAACCTGGGGCAAGTGACTTACTTGCTCTGGTCTCAGTCTCTTCATTTATTAAATGGGAAAAATAATAGTATCCACCTCAAAGGGTTGCCATGAGGATTAAATTGATTGGCATATGTGAGGCACCTTGAGTAAATTGTAGCACATTAGAAGCCCTATGAAAGTATTTAATATCATTGTCACCAATGTTTTTATTTGTCTGTTAGAGATACTGAGATCTACAGAAATATCTGGAACAGATATACAAATTTTGGAGCATTGGCATATCAAAGTTTTAGGGGTGGAATAGATCAAAATAAACAAAATATAACTTATCTGTATAATTTTAAACCATTCTTCAGAGGCTCCAGAGGTCCATGGGCCAAGACACCAGTAATACCATCTTCTTCCCACTACCTTAAACTTCTGGCATGCTTAGATTTATAGAACTCATCTAGCATATGTTGAAGTGTGAGTTCTGATTTAGGTAGAATAATTTTTACACATTTAGACCAGAATCTCCCTAGTGTCTATTCTTCATTATGAATCACTTCCATTGTTCTGAGTTTGGGCATTTGTCTCACTAAGCACCAAATGCTTACTTACTTTGACTTCTACTTGACTTTTGCTGGGAAGAACTTGGAAGTAGTCAAATGGGTGTCTATAGCCCATTTCTTTTTGGTTACTGCATTAAATATATTTGATCTCTCTCCCTACCCCACCTTGAGTTAAGAAGAGTTTATCTCCATAACTGACTAGAGAAGATATATTAAAGAGATATACATTAAAATACATAGTTTCAAGAAAACTAAAGATTATTTAACCTAGCCCTTTCATATTACAGATGTGAGCAGCGGACCCAGACAGATAAAGCGCTGTGCCTATGATCACAGCAGAATTTGTCTGGTGTTCTATTTTACAATATAATCTAGCTAGAATAGAAAAATCAGTAATACAAAGACAGAATCCATGCCCAACTGTCTCACTGAAAATATTCACTATAAAAATAATAATTTCTATCATAATGTTTCTATCAAAACATTTTATGCTAATAGAAAACAAACAAACAAACAAACAACTTGCCAGGACCAGATCCCTATTCTTTCTCATTTCACTTCCATCTTATCAAATCTTCATCATTAAATTAATAACTATGTTTTGCTTATGTTTTTATACTGTCAATATGTTTTTATTATTTCTTTTCTTTCTCACAGTGACTCTGTTAGTTAAAAAGGGATGAACTGAATTTCTACAAATTGTTCTTTTGGGACTTGCTAAAATATGTGGTATTTTGGGAAAAAGAGAGGCAGTATTTAGCTTTTTCTCAAAGATATGTACAAGCTTAATTTTATCCCCTCTTTGAAAATCCTCAAATTAAGGAGGCTTTTTTCAAGAATTGAAAAAGGATAAACCTTTTTTGGGTGGGACAGACCTTCTCATATGCAGCTACACACATATACCTAGAGGTCAGACTTCAACAGTAAAAGAATGTCATTGATAATTGTCTAAACACCATAAGGTCACACTGCAATCGTGTGATAGTAACCGGGGGCTAGTACAATGACAATAAAGATTCTCCAGTCTCACAATAGAGAAAGGCTATTACTTAGTTTTATCCAGTCATATACTTTTGCTCCCCAAACGCCATTCAGTAGAAGAAATACTAAAAAGAACATTATCATATGATTTTCAATTTTTTAAAAATTCATAAAATATGTTAAGGAAGTGGTATTCGCTTTTGCTCCATTAAGACCAAACTGTCAGAATATAGTAAATGAATTGACTTACATAAGTAGATAAATTACCAATGTAGAAAACTACAAATTAATGTCCACTTTTCTGGCTTAAAGCGAAATCACATCTAGAATAATATACTTTAATAGCACTCATCTGTGCGAACTTTCAACAATGAGTTTTCAAGAGAATCATTACTTAGCACTATTCAACATCCTTCAAAAGTGATTAATTGGCAGGACTATCTCTGTATCTACTTATTAAAGAATTCCTAAAATACATATCTCACATAATGGGAAATACTACCTGTTTCTTATTTTGCCAAAGCATTAAATATATATTAATATTAATATATAATACTATATTAATATATATTGATATATTTATATATTAATATATATAAATCTATATTTAAATATATAGAAATAAATATATATATTTTTCCAGGAATGTCAGAAATAACCTACCTCTCATTATCTATTTTTAGGGTTTTTTTCTTTTCCTGAGATATGAGGTAAGAAAAGCAGACAGAGGATATGACAAAATATATATGAGAAAAAATATATAAAATAAAATCCCATTTTATTTTGAATGATCAACATATACTCACTTTATATTATGCTTACATTTATACTTTGATACTTTATAATGTGAGCATCAATAATGTCTTCATTTTTTCATTGTGAATTCAACTTTTCTTTCTATTTTATAAAGAAGAAGCCTAAAATCAATAACCAAGCAAAATTTAAATTTGGGTTTTAATATAACTGATTGTGTTCAGCAGGGTATTTACCTTTCATTCCTTCTTCATGAAGTGAATAAGTGTCAGATTTACCATAAAATTCAAAAACCAAATTTTTTTCAAAAAGATCATAAGTGATATTCCTAAAGCATAACGTCTCAGAAGGCATTTTAAAGAACAAATTTACAAACAGAACCAAAATTAATTTGTAAGATAATAAAAATAATCTTACTTTCAAAATATGTTAAGTGGTGTGTTTGTTTTCTATGTAAACTGGAAAATTCCATTTTTTGGAAGTTTGGAGAAGAAAAACCCAGAAAATTTCAAGTCATCAGAGAGCATGATACTTGAAAAATCCAAAGACAGATGGAAAATTATTTGCTCCATAGCACAAGACTCTAGAGACTCATCAAAGGGTAAAAGTTCTATGCAGCACACATCACATTATAGATTTTAATTTTTAAAAATAACAGGACTGCTAATAATGACAGAAGTTATTATGGATAACAATCATTGCTATTATAATTTTTACCAATATGCGGGTTAATCTTACTGAAATGATTTTCTGTACTTGTGCTGAGAATCAACATAAAACAAGAGTTTCTTTAGTCTTAGTTGAAAACTCTGTAAAAATGATGATAATTAATTCCATCCTCTTGCCCAGATCAGGGCAATTAGCACAATGCATTCTTTCTGGATGGAATACCATGCCTTATCATAGCAACTGATTTTATTGGAATAGGACAAACGGATGCTGTTTAAACTCATAAAGATGTTTGCAGTATTAAAGTTGTCCCAGATACATTATTGACTGGACGGATGCCTCAGCATGTCCCTGTGGGCTGTCACAAACTTGCAAAACAGGCAAAGTGGAACCTGTGGATGGTAAAAGACCATCTGGTGATACTGAGTCATCCCCAGGTAGACATGAAAAATATTCCCTCATCAAAATGCAAACAAAAAATAGGTTATCCAAATATAAAATATAATCTTAGCTCTATGCAAGCGGAGTACAATATAAACAGCTATCTTAAGATAAAGAATTTTATTGATCCTATTCTCAGATCAACTGATTTGAAAATATTTCAATATCATTACTGAACCAGAAACATGTCCTGATGGATAATTTACAAACAGACAATAATGACTAAATGCTATGAATAGCTGGAAATCAAATTTTCTATGAATTTTTCTTTCCAGTTATGCTTAAAATCAGGATTGACAAAAAGAGGTAAAATTAGCTATTTGGAGAATCTTAATATATTTTAGCTTTCTGCAACTGGAATTTTTAATTATAGACACACACATACTCATATATATTATTAGATTGTGTTTCCTATTATATTGTTCTAACTGCACAGATATTTATATAGCTTAGAAAAATAAACAGGGAGCCTTCCAGATTATTTAAATAGTGCCCAGATCAAATGTTAAAATTCCTAAATTAGGACTATAAATGAAAATAAATTACTGAAGGTAAAGAACCCACACGATTATGATTTAAATGGTTTAGTCACAGCCTGATCTGAATTTTACTATCTTACACACGCGCACACACACACACACACATCATACATCACAGAGGCACACTTACAATGGTACTTTAAAAGTGCATCCTGGCTTCTGTATTTTTAGAATTGCTTCGGTAGCTGATTCTTGAGCTTTCTGATAGCCACTGCCAAGGAGAGGTCTGTCTAAAGAGGGAACCAGAACTGGCACGATTGTGATTCTTCTAGAGACAGTAAAGTCCTAAAACTCAATATTGTTCATGAAGCAGAAGAGAGGTTTTCAGGCCAGAGGCTGCCTTGAGAAGGAACATGGGGCATTTTCAGAACTGCCGTGCAATGCCTGCAGATGAATGAACGGGTTTCTCAGCATCTAGACAATTTGCAGGAGAGTCCCCTCTGGTCACTTGCCGCTGGGTCTGGCAGCATTCTTCACAGGATATTACTGCAAGGCTTTGAGGACCTTGATCTCCATGAAAGTAGCTACGGAAAGAAAGTGGTGCTGCTAGGGGATCTTTGCCTCATACAGAATCCTGGAGAGCAAGTTCAGCCAGGTTTCTGAGGAGGCAAATGCCATTACCTTGGGGAGATTTGGCAAATATTTTCTTATGACACATTCAGTGTGATTTGGTGACTCAGATACTATCTCCTGTGTGTGTTCAGCCTGAGAAATAAGAACACTAAATCTTGTATTGTGCTTACATTTGTGTGTGTATGTATGTGTATGTGTATGATTGTTGTGATATATATGTTACAACAATCATATAGATTGTAACTATAGAGATATGATACAGATATACCACAAATAGATATTATATAGATATTATACAGATAGATATAGATATACCATACGAGTAAATAAGACAATGGTCAAGCCATTTGGCTAACTTATTGGTAAATTTGTATCCAATTTGGATCAAATCCAGTTTAACTGACACTATCGTCAAGATGGCCAAAGACGGCTGTTATTTTAAAGTAGTCACTTAGGTGGCAAAATGTCAACACAACTTAAAACATTTTTGGATATCTGTCTAAAGCATGGTAAAATTGATAAACATTTCTTACATTCTTTTTCCAATTCAAAATCAAATTTCTAATACTGCAGCTTACTGAATCAAAAAAAAAAAAAAAAAAATGAAACCCTTAGAGAGAAAGAGGTGATATTCATCCTATGGCTTGTACTTGACTTTGCTGCTTAGTAACCTTAAAAGTCACACCCAGATGAGAATTCATGGAGGTCAGAGATAGGGAAGCTTGGAGTCAACCTAAGGGAAACATAAAGGTCTGTTGCCAGACACTCACCAGTTGTACTGACGGTGAGTATAATAATCATCACCATCATTTCTGTGCATAGATTACTCAGTATAAGGTATGCATATGAAATCTCATTCAGTCCTCACTATTACTATACAAGGTGAATATCATGTTTCCCATTTAGAAGGCACAGAGCTCTGAGAAGTCAAGCAGAGGCTCAGTGGCAAAGCCCCAAATCCCACTGACTGCCTGATCGCAAAGCCCAGGCTTGTGTCATAGCCTTCCCTTCAGATGCTCTACCTGAGACAGTCTCTGGTCATCTTCAAGTAGCTCAGCCCCAGAGGCAATTCAATTATGTGTCTGACTGGAGCCTGACATTCTCACGACTTTCAAGAACCATCATTTACCTCTAGAGCTCGAAGAGCCACACTACCAGAGTGGGGTGTCTTTTCGTGGCCATGTTGTCCCTGGGAAGTAAATCCTGTCATCAGAGAGGTCTTTATCAAAGACTGGATACCAAATTTCATTTCTTTTAGCCTCCTTCAGGGACAGACATGCAGGTGTCCAGACACAATGGGCAGAAGTTCAAAGATTTGATCTTCTGGACTCTGTGCCTCCACCGGAGGGATACTAGATTTGGGGGGGGGGGGGTCAGATATAGAGAGGTGTTTCAGGCTATGGTTGCCAGGCTAGCTCAAAACAGTGCCAGTGTTAGAAATTGAAAAATAAATAGTCAAACAAACAAAAAACATCCACCACTAATCTGTCAACCCAACCAACCACGTGTGTCTATTGGAATTGCATCACAAGTCTGCTATTACCCCATCCAGCTTCTGGTTGAAAAGTTTTACATTTTCTAATTGACAATACATTTTTTTTTTTTAGAATAAAGACAATGCTTGATACACATTTATAATCCTCATAATGTTTCTACAGTAAGTGCATAACACATAAAACTGCAGGTGAGTCATAATTATGATTTTAAATAATTGCAAACTTCATTATTTTCTTTATTTAGCTAAAAACCTACCAATAATGAGTCACATTTCCCACTTTTTTCCTCTCTCTCAAACAAAAATACTCAATGGTATATATTTCAGATAAATTGCATTTTATTTTCTATTAGAAGGTTATCCTTTTAATCTTTAAGAATTCATTAACCCATACCGGGTGCCGATGTAACTGTGCATTAGCTTGGAATTCTAATACTTAGAAAATTCCATAGATAGTGTCGGTTGGTTTATTCTCCAGATGTAATCTACCACACTGGTTTTCTTTTTCACCGAGAACAAATTTTTATGTTAAAGCTATGCACCTCTGGAAATAGAGGTTGGTAATGACAACTGTAACACAACATTAACTGTGGTGTTGTAAATAGCAGTGTTATAAACTTTCTTTATAGAGATCCATCTAATGTAAGTACAGGAGAAAGGGCTCAAAAGCTTAAGAAGACTTAACTTCCCCTATTTGATTTTATCTGCGATTCATTTAGCTGAAGATAAGACAAGTGCAAGCTAATGACCTCCTTTTTTATATACCTAATTTTCAGTTATGCTCCAGTATTATCATATACACTTCTAAATGAGCCATATTCTTCACAGCTAATTGGTGGGGCCAGTGAAGTGGATCAACATGCAATGGTACTTTGTCTTATTCCCAGTTTGAGTCCTTTACTGGGTGAATGCGGCAAGCCTCCAGATTTCAGCTGTGTTGGCGCCGAAGGCCACTCTGAGCGATGGGCAATATGGCTTCTGTGCGAGCCATTCATCAGCGCGAGCACTCAGAGGAGGCGAATGCGTAGTTCTCAACCTTCTGTACCTGGTGTGCATTGCCTCCATGCTGAGGTATGTTGGGGGAATGAGGTCTGAATCTGGTGGATTGTCAAGAAAAGAAAGATGTGTTTGCAAAGCGTTTTCACAAAATGAAGTCTGAGGCAAAGTTAAGCACGTATGACAGGTTGTTGTTGGTTTTTTTTCCCCCAAGTTTCTGAGTACCATTCTAATTTCTCTATTTACATCAGGAGTTTTACATTTTATAATGAAATCCTTCACTCAAAGCTTTATGTTAAAAGGGGAGTGTTTAAAATGAGGTATCTTTGAATTAAACATTTTTAATTTTAGTAGGAATTGGCTCATTTGAAATAGGTGTTCCAATCATTCGGAGGCATAAGCTAGATTTTATTTCATATTACCTACCTTGCAGTTAGAGCTCACATGTTTTAGAACTAATTCAATATTGATCAGTGTTGAAATGCTTAGGCATCAATGTAGCAGTAATGAATTAACTCTATCATTAGTAATCAATTTCAAATTCATATTTTAGTGGTGTTACCCATGTTGTCTACTTAGAATGCGTTTAATAGCTATTTGACTATTTGAAAATATATATTAAAGAACTTAAAGTCTTCATTTTAAAATATATATATTTTGCTACTTCACCACCAAATAATTCTGTTTTTCACAAGAAATGGAAAGTCAAAGAGATACTGGTTTTTTTAAAAAAAAAAGTCTCTCACTATACTTTAGTACATCTAATATAAATTAGACAAGTAATGAATAATGTGCCAGCAGGAATCTTCTTTCCTTTGGCATTAATCTCTTAGTTTTATATAGAAACATTACTATTTCTAGCTTCGAGAACACAAATATATACTAAGAGAAATGAGTTATAGATCTGACAGGTTATAGACAAATTAAAATTCAGTTTCAAAGTTTCCTCATTTCAGCACAGTAGTTCTTAATTTAGGAAAAAAATTGCCTGCAATTAAAATAGTTTGTTTTGATTTAGGTTTATTTAAACAGAGAACATCAGTGACTACCATTTAAAAATCACTATGGTCGATTTAAATGTTTTAAATTCTCATCTAGAAAATTAATGTGATTGCTAAAAATGACACTTGGGGCTGCCGATTAACATTATCTGAAGAAAAACACCTTTGGTTTTATTTTGGGTAATCTTTTTATTTTTCTTTCTCTACTAAGAGTCTTTCTTCTCTAAATAGATATGTATATTGTTTCAGTTTTCCATTTACAAAATAATCCTGTAAGAAATCTCATTGACTTTTAATTTTCATAACTCTTTATATCAATATTTAACAGAGCTAGGTAATCATTTCCAGGATAGCTAGCCCGGCCTTACATAAAATTAGGCAGGGTAGGAAATTACTTTCATTACCGCCTCTTTCCACTATCCTTTTCAGAGGAAGAAATTAATTCATCTGTTAGGCTACATGTAAAAAAAAAAAAAAAAAAATTAGTTCTGATCTTTATATAGTTGTGTAATTTAAATTAGTACCTGATTCTCTAAAGTCCACAATTTAGGACAGAACAGAATCTACTGCAGCAACTAATTAAACACTTACTGTAAGGTTAAGTTTTTCATTAAATCAATAGGCCCCCAGTGTCAGTTACAAAGCCCTAATTACTATGCAGTAAATTTAGATTGAATTTGAATTAAGGACTGATTTCAATCTAACCACAGCATGTAAATATTGTAAATTACTAGAATTACAGTTCAATAAAATTGAATGGATTTCACTTTAGATAAACCAAATGCAAATGAGAAGCAGAAAGACCTGATGAAATTTCCTCCAAACATCTTGCCAAGAGCGTCACACATCACATATAGGACATTGTTTTGGCAATGAGCGCGTCACAGCTCAATAGTTCTACCGCTCTTTACCTTAACGTGTTTTAATATTTGATTATCTATAGTAAAAATGAATAAATTTAATCTCTCCCGAGTGATCAAGCACAATGATGGTTAATGTGACCGCTTACTGTGTTGCTTTAGTTTGATGACTGTATTGTTGTGTTAAAGCACAGTATGAAATCAGGTTATCAGGTTATAACTAGCTGGAATAAAATACATGCCAGCACACACGCGCGAGAGCTGGGAAATACAAAACAAGCCGTGTTCTAAGCACAAGGCAGATCCTTTAAAGTTAAAAAGAGAGAGAGAGAGAGAGAGAGAAAGAAACTAAAAACGTACTTCTAATTGAAAAATTATATAAATAATTGAAAACACTTGAAAGTTTCTGAACCTTTCACTTTGCTTTAAATACGTATTCTCTGCACAGGAAATAAGCTAAAAAAAAAATCAAGGGATCAAGATACTCTCTGAATACCCAGAAAAGAACTCAGGACTGATGACTGGTTGAAGGGAGAAGGCTTGCTGATAGAGAACTTGCATCCTATTTTGAAAGAGAGGTTTGAAAGATTTTTATAATATGATGAATAACACAGCTGAGACTTGTGTTGATCCGACTTTCATCTCCTTTCTTTACGGACTCTCCTATTTTTTTTTTTTTTTTAAGATTTTATTTATTTGTCAGAGTGAGAACAGGCAGACAGAGTGGCAGGCAGAGGCAGAGAGAGAAGCAGGCTCCCCGCTGAGCAAGGAGCCCATGTGGGACTCGATCCCAGGACGCCAGGATCATGACCTGAGCCGAAGGCAGTCGTTTAACCAACTGAGCCACCCAGGTGTCCCTGGACTCTGGTATTTTGACTTGGGCACAAGAGAAGCCAAATTAAATGTAAAATCCCCAAATCACAAATGGAATAAAACATACGTAAGAAAATTTAAGGAAACAGTATCTATAACAAGAAAAGCAATTAGCTCACGATTAAACTTCAAATCAGTCTTAAAAAATATACATATATTATATATATAAAATATATATTTAATATATTTAAATATATAAAATATTTTATATATTAAAATTTATTTTATGTAAAATATATATTTTATATGTATATAAAATATATTTTTTATTTTATTTTATATTTTAGTTGGAAAGTTCTACTTATTAAAGCGAAGGATTTCATCTACAGAATTATTCTGATGGTCTCTGCCTTCCTTTCTGATGAGGCTCACTCAACGAGCCTCACAGTGTGAAGATTCTATTTGTGACAACAACCAGCAAAATTGTACCTCCCGCCATAGAGAAGTCTCACAGCAGGCTCAGGCTGAAAATAGTAATTAAAAATACCTTTCTGAAAAGCATTATTAAGTGGCAAGAAAGATACAGATTATGGGCAATTGCCTCAGAAACTATTGAAGAAATATCTGACCAGTGTCAACCTGCCACCTGATATTAAGTCCTTCCAGGAGAGTCAAAAATTCCCTTTAAACTGAGTTGAAGAAGAAATTCAGACTTAGGGGCTGGCAGTTGTATTTCTATCTTTTTGCAAAATATCTTTGCTCTCGCCTGCAAAGGTCAATTATATACACAAAAAATAGTGACAATTATTTTTAGCATCCGGAATACCCACCGTTTTGTGGTACAAAAGGTGGGTCGTTCATATCTTACTCTGGGCATTTGAACATCATATGCCAGGAAGAACTATTGCCTGTGAATGGCCTGTGCCTTTCTTCCATTTTTATTTATGTCTGCTTCTTTGAGATTTTAGTCAATGGATGGGGATATAATTAAAGAATGGTAAATTGTACAGACATATAAAAGAAAAGGCTGGTAAAATACAGAGACACAAAACATCCCATAGATCTTCTAGAAACTACTTGGTGAAAGCCAAAGTAACAAAAAGTAACAAAAGGCAAAGGCGAGAATATCTTTCATGCTAGTAAGAGAGCCTTTTTTGGAGGGTGAAAGGAGAGAAGAATTTTCCGCCATCATCAACAAAGCATCCGTTTGATGCTTCATCTTCAGTGAATGCATGTAAAAGAGAAAACAGACCAACGACTTACATTTAGAAATTCACAGTCTGAAACAATCACACACGTCTCCACAGCAAATCTACGGTCTATACCCGCCCATTTGGAACTTCCAACCATCAGGACTCCTTTCCTGCATGGTTTCCATGAGGAGGATGAACAGAATGGACATGCCAACCACTGTGCTTGCATGAGCAGCGAAACAATCACAGAATATGGAAGGGAACAAAAGTGGAATTTCTGTTAGGGAATCAAGTGGTAGTAGGAAAGATTCATTTGTAAAATGATTCTCAGCCTCCATGTTTAATAGGGGAAACTCACTTGCATTGTAGAAGGCATTTCCCCACCCCCCACAACTTTTCCCTCTCATGGGAAGGCAGTCAACTTTGCTATCTGAAAGAATAATTATTAGTAAAAATGTCCTCATTGCTTTGATGTTCTTCTGCATCAGACAGGGCTAGATGTCTTTCTGATGCTAATTGCTAACAACCTAATAAAAACCTGAATTTGAAACAATGTGACTTAGCCACACTGCATCTAGGGATCCATTTTCTGGATATTTCGGTAAGAATGTATCAACATAAATATCAAATTCATTATAAGAATAATGGTACCTAATATTTATTGAGCCCTTCCCATGTGCTAGACTCATAGAACACTTGTCTCTTCTTTTGTACACAGGGAAACTGAGGCTTAGAGAGAAGAAATGAACCCAACACCTCACAGCGGGGATTCTGGGAGAGTGGTGGAAGACAGCCTTCATTAATAGCATGGATTGGAGAACCAGAACTTTTGGGTGATGCAGCTTCTTTATTCAAGTTAACCTCTCTGTGCCTTACTCTCAGCCATGGAAATTGAGTTAATAATAAATATTTTGTAGGATCGTTGAAGTTGAGTGGGCTATAGCAAAAGGTTACACCTATATAGTCCCTCCCTCAACATATAGAATGCATTTACTCAAACATGTACAAGGGAAGACCTATCAACAACTTAACTGCCCTCCAGTGCTAGAGACGTACCAATGGAAAGGATGGAATCTTTCAAAAGGTGTCTTGTCTAAATGTAGAGTCCCCTTAAGCTGCATGCTTCCAGGAAGAAAAGAGCCTGAAAGACTGAGCACTCAACTTTTTATAGGTTAAGGAAAGGAGATGGGAATGGTGGGAAGTTTTACTTTGTATTTGGTAAATTCAGTAGTGTGCAAATATATTACAGGTAGATTGTATTACTTCTGACAATTATTATAGAAACAATGAAATTTCATTTTTTTAAAGCCCAGGAAATGAAAATCATAGGTTGTTTTTATTTTTTAAAGAGTTTATTTATTTGAGAGAGAGAGAAAGCTCAAGCGAGCCCGTGAGTGGGGGGGGGGGGTACAGAGGGAGAGGGAAAGGGAGAAGCAGACTTCCTGCTGAGCAGGGGCAGGAAAACAGATAAACTGGTGGGGGAGGGGGTTGATTCCAGGACTCTAGGATCATGACCTGAGGGGAAGGCAGACACTTAACCCACTGAGCCCCCCAGGAGCCCCCCAAATCAGATTGCTTTTAGGTTGTTATCTTTTCTCATAAAAATCTTAAATACAAAATTCTCAAAGCAGCATCCTAAATTAGGTTTGCTTTCTTTTAACCACTGAATTTTGACTTCTCCTGGAGAATTTTAAAAACGAGTTTTATTCTAGTAGTTTCATGACAAACAACTATTATAATAGGAAAAATGATATTATTATGATATGAACTAATAGTGATACTACTGTGATAGGAAAAATCTCCAACTGAAAAAAAAAAAAAAAGGGAAAAAAAAAGGAGAAGAAATCTCCAACTCTGAAGAATCACTTTCAGATTTGAGTCGCAGTGATTTCCCCTAGCCTTTTATCCTCAGGATAATGCAGCCAACATCCATGAACCATACCATAATAAATAGACAACTTTCATTTGATTTTTGAAACTTACACTGGAAAGTTTAGGGGTTTCTCTGTCTTCGTCCAGGTATGTTAATTTTGGCAGAAAAGAAATGAAAACATCTCCCATCTCAATAATACAACCAGTATATGGATAGTGGATATCTATTCCAGAAGGCTATCACCAATTAATTCACAAATACAATGTCTTAATTAATTCATAAATACAATGTATTAATGATATGCCCTAGATGAAAATATCCAGTATGCTTAAATTAACACTGGATTTTATGTTTGGTTAACATCAAACACTGTGTCAATAAAAATGTCAATAAAAGATGAACCTGGTGAGTGCTGTGAAGTGTGTAAACCTGGCGATTCATAGACCTGTACCCCTGGGGATGAAAATACATAATATGTTTATAAAAATATTTTAAAAAATAATAAAAAGAAGATGAACCTATCTCATTTTTTTTTAAAGATTTTATTTATTTATTTGACAGACAGAGATCACAAGCAGGCAGAGAGGCAGAGAGAGAGGAAGAAGCAGGCTCCTTGCTGAGCAGAGAGCCCGATGCGGGGCTCAATCACAGGACTCTGGGATCATGACCTGAGCTGAAGGCAGAGGCTTTAGCCCACTGAGCCACCCAGGTGCCCCTGTCTCCTCATTTAATGATTGACTTTAATCTTACTTTTAATCTTGTTAAACACATATTTTCCTAATAATGACAAACTGACACATAAACACAAGCTTTAGGCTCCCAATCTCACACTTTTTGTGGTCTTCTGACTGAGCACCTATTTTCAGGTATTAATCTGAATGAAGCATACAGAAGTCTTTATTTAGTATGGATGGCAGAGAAGAAAAGGAAAAAGCAAACATTTTAAATAAATGTAGTAGTTTTCTTAACATCTCAGCTAAGGAGTTAATCTAGGTTTCTGTGTAGCATAACTGTGGTTAAACTCCCAGCAGGTCCTTTAAGAATATTGGGATTATCTGTAACTTAATTTTATTCATCCGATCACATAATGGTATTAGTGAAACTTATGTATATATCACTGGTCAATATGATTGTGAAGTAATAGCTGAAAATGTACTACTGCACAGAGTTTAAAATTTTACACAGCACTTTCAAAATCTTCTATCTCCCTTTTAGCCTCAAACCTATCCTGTGAGGTGAGTTAAAGCAGTTTATTATTCTCACACTGTAGCTGGAGGAACTGAACTTAACATCCTAAAATATAAAATATTTGTTCATAAAAGAAGAAAATATATATATATACACACACACAGAAAAGAGGTCAAAAGAGATTTATCTTTTCAGTATCAACAAAGTAGAACAAATTGTGATTTTATGTTCAAATAACTCCTACTTAATATTTCCATACCATGCTACAATTTCTCCCTGTTTTTAACTGAGAGAGATCACACTTGTGACAACGGAAGAGAGGGCCTTTTTTTTTTTTTTTTTTTTTTTTAAGAGAAAGGAAGATAGGAGCGCTGGACAGACAGACAGCTCTAGTGCTATAATCACTTTATTAAAAGACAGATTTTTAAATTCTTTCTGGCAAAGACCACAGGGTTTCTCTGCAAACTCCTGCTTCTGGTTTTGGCAGCCATGCTATGTATAGGTAATTTGTTATTTGCTTTGTGATGCGTAGTCAATGGAAGCGTGGGTTCTACAAGGGAATGTGATCCTGAGTCTGAGCCTTTTGTGACCTGTCTACCACAGAAAGTATTATCCACCAATTAGCATTTTCCAAGATGTTCACAATGGTTACGTAGCATGATATTTGCAAATGCTGCTGTTTAAAAGAACCATATGAAATTGCAAGTTAATATTAGGAATAGCTTTTAAAAATAATTATAAATCTGGCTTCCACGAAGTGCATTAATTGCACGGCAGTCAACACAGAGTATTATTTATTCTGAGTGTTGTTTGCAATAGGATCAATTCCTGAATCTCTGCAATTTGTCACCCACCCTACCCCACTCCAAATCCAGAAAAGAAAAACTCGCGTAAGAATGTGCTGGGCATTACTTATTTATATG
Source organism: Mustela lutreola (assembly GCF_030435805.1). Classification (NCBI taxonomy): domain Eukaryota; kingdom Metazoa; phylum Chordata; class Mammalia; order Carnivora; family Mustelidae; genus Mustela; species Mustela lutreola. The sequence goes on from NC_081307.1 coordinate 30,361,244, forward strand.
TAAAACCTTTATTCTATTTTGTTATTTTAGATTAAATCCCGTTTCAATTCTATTCTCTCAGGGAAGCATTAACAGTTTGAGCTCAGCGTGAAAACCATCAAACACTTGAGCTGAAATTTAGATTGGGCAATTTTGTCTGGTGAAGTAGAAATGGACATGTGGAAAGGCAAGGAACAGAATGGCTTATGGAAAGGCAGATGTTTTAATAACGTGTCATCTAGTGGGAGCTTCGGATATCTAAATTTAGATCTCTTGATATATTTAAAGAAAGTACGTCGAAGAGAAGGAATGCTCTTTTACTCGGAGAATTAATACACTTCTGCGTCTTCAATGAGAATGATGGATTGGAAGTGCCCAGTGTATTTTTCAAAGCAATGATTTAAAAAAAAAAAAAAAAAGCACAAAAAACAAAAACAAAAACAAAAAACCATTCTAACCTGAAGCTTGCAGAAGTGAGTGGACAGAAAGGAAGTTCAGGATTTCTATTGTGATCTTCGCTGTTGGCCAGTGCAGCGTGTCCTGACAAAGGATACTTAATCAGGTTGCTGATCCATCAGGCAGCAAGGAGAGGCAGTAAAAGTATAAAAGAAATTCTGAGTCCACTTAGAGATGAGATTTTAATAAAAGACCATTCTAATGTATGGGTTTAAATGTTTGTTTTTATAGCCTTTTCAGAGGGAAATAGTAAGGTTATTACAATACCGTATGATAATGTTACATTAAAATAAACTCCAAGCTTGTAGCGCATTTATATTTTATGGGCTGATTTTCATGAGTAAAACTATAATTGTTGCTTTTTGAAGAGAATGGCTTCACATAAAATACCCGTAGTCTCCCAATATGCTCATTTATAAGCTCTGTCCCATTAAGGATAATTGAAATATTTGCCACTAGCATTTAATTGATATGATTATAATTTTTATGGAATGTTTGGAGACAACTTTTAATATAATCTAGTTCGTTTCTCATGTACAAGACCAAGCTGCAAATCTTCTTCCATCATTAATGATTTAAATAGGCTACCCTGTCTTTCTGCAAAGGGCAGAGGATTGGTTAGACCATTTTAAACATCTCTTAACCCACACTGAAACATACAAAACCCAAACTGCGTGTTCCTGTTTTTCTCCTCGTTAAGTACTCACATGATTCAGAATGTATAAATACATATGAGTAATTGGAAACATCATCAGAGACAATGAATCATACCCAGATGCTCATGCTCCAGTGCTTTCCAATTAGTTGGATCCCGAATATTTTGTGGTTGCTGGCAGCAATTTGGTGACTGAGAATTTCAGGTTCTGATAAAATTATTTTATGTATATAAGACAATTCTCTTTGAAACAAAGGCTCTACCTGAGAACAATAGCCAGGTCGTATTTTGCGTGACCTTGACTATGTGGTAATGGGAAAGATCACTTTGGTAGTTATCGTGTGTGTATGTGTGTGTGTGTGTGTGTGTGTGTGTGTCATCCAAGTATTTTATCAGAAAAAATATACCAAAAGTAGTGGCCTAATGTATTCTGAATTTTTCTTGTACTTTCAAGTACAAAATAAACAAAAGTAAGAAACAGATCTTATAGGTGTAAATATTAGTAAGTCGATAGAAGAAAAAGGAAATTTAAAAACAGCTTAGAAGACACCTTAACAGATCACTTATTCATACCTCCAATTTTCGGGGCATTTTCTCCTCTGAAGTTCTTCTCTAGGTAACTAGATCACAGAAGAATTTGGGGATTTGCTGAGAGCCAGAAAACTAGTCAGTGGTGGGAGGAAAAAAGGAACTGACATTTATGTAACAGGATCTTGAAAAATATTCATCGTGTTAGTGACTAGATGGATGGATGGATGAAGGACTCAACGAGTGAATGAGTGAATGAATAAACATATGAAAAAAATAACAAACTGGTTAGATTTTCCTGCTTTCTTTTGGGCAAATTACCTAACCTCAGCAAGCCACAATTTCCTGGTTGGTAAAATGAGGCAAAAAAACAAACAAACAAACAAAAAAAAAACAAGCGACTCTGGGACTTTTCAGATCAAGGTGATGATGCAGGTGTACCTGATGTGTTTCCAGAAGGTGCTGTCCACATACGAGCTGTTAGGGTTACTGTACTGCTCTTTGGAAATGACTGCCCAGGTTCCAATCAGAGAACCATCCTTATGCATAAAGCTGCAAGGTGGATGAGGCTTCTGTATTAGGCTTTTCCTCTATTTAACTACATGAATTGAAGAGGTCATTTTGGAACCTCAGAAACCTTTACCTGGACCATCACAAACTTATTAGAAACAATTATGGGCACATTCTTTTAAAAAGTGTAACAATTAGTTCTTCAAAATGAGCTGCACATTCTTTTAAGTTTCCCACCTGATTCTCTCTCCCCTCTCTTGAATGGGATGTATAATTTAAGATTATCGCACGTTGGGCAGTGAAAAGTGATGCTGTTTCCACCTCCCCCTGCAGAACACTGAAAAGAGAATGTCCAAAGGCTTCTAGATGTTAACTTTCAGGAGTAAAGGCACTCAATGCAGGTATTTATTACGCCCTAAAAATATACCAGTCATGATCTGATCGAATCGCCTGTCTGCAGCTCACCAGAAGGCGAAGTGTATAGTAAATCCCCCAATAATTGTGTATTCAACGTGGCATAGGCAAATAGGCTGAGGCTTGAGTTGTGGCTGCACGCGAGCCAGCCTGAATCACATCTGCCCCACTCATCTAAAGCATTTCAATTTCATATTCGTTGTGCTAGGGTTGCCTGTATTATCAATGTCAAAAAACTAAAAAGTCTTATCTTTAACTTTCATTCCGGGGCTTCAAAAGAGCTTTGAATTTGCATCTTACTCTAGGGAAGATGTAGCTTAAAAACATTTTTGCCCAGCTTGCTCCATTAATTTCTGAGGAAAATGCACCTACTGCTGTGAATATGACAGTTCTCAACCTTGGTGTTTTTACAGGATGTCCCTCCCCAGGGAACAGTCAGCACCATCCTGACTTTCCCCGCTGGAACCGCACCCCCCGCGGGGTAATCAGCTCTCTTGCAGGCTGCAAGCAGAGACCTTGGCTGCCACGGCGAAACCAAATGCCCCTTGCCCGAGTCCAGGGAAAGGAGAATGTCAAGCTTTGGGGAGCAGAAAGAACATTTTAAGTGATCACCTACATTCAGTTTGAAGGATAATTCGCCGAGGCCAGCGCTGGCTCCATTATTGGCGGCACTTAGTACTTTTATCTGTACTATAAGGCTTTCACTGAAGATAATCTCCATCTTGCCTATCAAATATTTTCCCCCAATTACTTCCATTGAGTCAAGAACAAAACTCATTTTGTAATGATTATCTGACTCAGGTAGAGCTGATTTTCTGTTACTCTAGGCTGAAGCCACTGACAAGGACACAAAAAAGGATTATTTTTCAGCAGTTTTCAGCCCCGCTAAATCAGCAGATAATGGCATCTCGGATGCAGAGTGATTCTGACCTGAAACCCTTCTCATTGTTAATGTGTCTCACATCTCAACTATGCCACAGAGGCAAAAAAAAATATTCTAGAGACATCTCCACTGTCTCCAGAGAGCAACGGGACAGATTTAGGAATTCTTGATTTTCACGCTTTCGGTCAATTAACAGCAATTGCTCAATAAAACCCCCAGAACTCTGTTCCTTTCTTCACAGTGTTTTCACGGGAAAGAGCACCAGCTAATAAATGCAGAGACAGAGAATTCATTTGCATGACTTTGTTATGTGAGAACCTGACAGTCTACACGGGCCCAAAGAAAGACACCAAACAAAATGCCCAAATACTCTGCCAAAGGAGGGGAGGGGGCGGGTGGGGGGGGGGGCTAGAAGCTGCAATCCACAGTAAGAGAAGTGACTCAGATAGTCAGATAGGAGCAGGGGCCTCATTAGGTGGGAAATCCCCAGAGTATAGATTAGCCTTTGCAACACAAAGTCTTTGTGTGTACACACACACATACATTTTAAGATTTTATTTATTTATTTGACAGAGAGAGATCACAAGTAGGCAGAGAGGCAGGGAGAGAGGAGGAAGCAGGCTCTCCACTGAGCAGAGAGCCCAATGCGGGGCTCGAACCCAGGACCCCGGGATCACGACCTGAGCCAAAGGCAGAGGCTTTAACCCACTGAGCCACCCAGGTGCCCCACAAAGTATATTTTTATAATAATCACTACACTCCCTGACAAAATATTTCTGAGGTGACTGGATATGTTCCCTGTCTTTTGAGGACTGCATTGTTACTCATTTTAAAATATTTATTGCACAACCCTGTGGTTTTCTTTAAATTTTTATTTATTTATTTATTTATTTATTTGACACAGAAAGATCACAAGTAGACTGAGAGGCAGGCAGAGCCGGGAGAGGGAGAATCAGGCTCCCCGTTGAGCAGAGAGCTCCATGTGGGGCTCGATCCCAGGACCCTGAGATCATGACCTGAGCTGAAGGCAGAGGCTTAAACCACTGAGCCACCCAGGCGCCCCCACAACCTTGTGTTTAAAACTGTTTTCAAACCCTTGGAGTCAAGAGTCTCTTCAAAGGCAGAGGCTCTGGGTGGGGGGCTATGTAATCATGGGAAGAGGCAATGGGTACCCTGTGTCCAGTTCAAACAGAGCAACTCAATATTTATCTGTTTTGCCTGTTGGGTTTGCACATAAGGAAGCAAGTTAAAAATCACTGGACCAAAAGATCAAAACTTGCATTATCATATTCAGAATCCAGCATGGAGTAACCACTCAATATATATTCGCTGGATGGGTGATTAAAACGATTTGGTGGGTTTCTTAGAATTACTTTCTGGCCTTTCATGGTGCATCATGATTAACTGGCAAAATTGTTTTAAAAATTGAACTTATCACAGTATGTAACACACTGTATTTCAAAAATTGATCTGTATTTTAAAACTGAATTTTAAAAAGAAATGTGAACCTATCACAATATTCTAATGATATAAATGTGTGTGTGTGCGCATGTGTGTGCACGTGCATGTGGGTACGCATACACATAATTCTATAACTACAGTTGGGTTAAACGGCTAAATGGCAAGAGACATAAGTTGAAAATGAGTTACCGATAGGCATGACTTCCTTTTCTTCTTAGTGATTCTTAGCCACTATGGTCCAACATTATTCAAGAATGATGGCTTTGCTATACGATTATCCCAGTCTGATCTGTAGCTGTGAGGGGCATCTACATAAACAAGCCAACGGATCCTTGCCTTCAATTTTAATATTCTGTCGCCTTCTGAAATTTTAACATTTTGTCCGTTACTGATTTTTTGCATTAATTTTGGCTTTTAAAAGTATTTCATTAAAATATTGTTTATGCCTATTATTGAATTCTTGGCACAGGCCTGTTACATTTTGCCGCTGAAATAAGCATGTCTATTACAAGGAGGAGTAAGCAAAATCATATCTAGATCAGCCAAATTCAAAACTATCTTTACTCTTATGACCAGCATTTGTGGAGGCACGGTTCTAAACTGTATTAGCTCATCTAATTCTCATAGCAAGTCTGTGGAAGTCAGTACGATTACACAGGAGCACAGAGCATGGGTAACTTCCCAGGATGTATATACTTAGTAACTAGAAGAGCCCAGATTTGAGCCAGGTGGGCAGGATTGAGGGCCCACGCTTTTCACTATGATGCTTCACTACTTCCAAAACATAAGGAAACAAAAATAACCCCTCTACCCCAAATAACTCGCAAGAATAAGAACTTACATTCATGTCCCATATCCATGTCCAGAAGATTCCCTGGCTTTTCCCCAAGCCTCCAAAGGTCATCTCACCTGAGCTCAGGAACTGTCCCCTCATTGGCATCTGTTCTGGCCCCCTCCTCCAAGAAGGGGCCTGGAAATAGGCTCTGAGTCAGGGGCCCCTTTGGGGCTCTCCCCTGCCTGAACTTTACACTGTCCAACTGACTTTATGTCCTGGGTCGAACAAAAGAGTAGATCCTCTTCCCAAGCATGTTGTGTTTTTCCCCCAGACTCCCGGCTCCTCCAGTTACCTGAGTTTCCTGTCCAAAGGGCTGGTTCTCCTGCCACCGGAATACAACTAACCCATTACGTGTCTTTTGTTCTCACCTCATCTTGACCGCCATCTTCCTCAAGCACGTGTCCAACAGCCTTTCACTTCCTCTTATAAATCAATGACAAAGGAAAAATAAGACAACCCTAATGCATATCAAATTTTTGGACAGATGCCTGGGCAGGTAGCCAACAGCCTCAAAAATCCAAAATCATTTTAGGCTTAGAGGGCACCACCCCTATATACATTTGAAGCTGCGTGAGATTAAGGACTTAACACTAGCATCTAAGGCTTGAACCCAGGTTTTTACAAACCAAATCCATGTTTTGTTGGTTTCTTGTTTTTTTTTTTGGTGGGTTTTTTTTTTGTTTGTTTGTTTGTATCTTTGTCTTCATTTCACCAGAGCTGTATTGAAATACCCAACACAGCAGCCCCAACCACTGCATATTCTAGAGCCAAAGGAGAGTGAGTGATTACAGTTCCTAAATCTCCATATAGATGGCTGAGAAATAATGCTTTATCTTAAAAAATAATATAATAATGTTGTTAATAATTAATAATAAAATAATCCAGAAATGTGATAATTTCTAACAAAGTGGATGTAGGATTTAAGATTTGAATTGAATTATCCACTTATCTCCTCTGGTGTTCTATATTATCTAAACTTTTGTACTTCAGTTACAGTTGGTAAACATAGATTCCAGTGTTTTTTTTTTTCTTTTTAGATAATATTTTTATTAATATTAAGAAAAAAATGTGTTGCTTAACTTTCTCTTAGAATTAACAACACAGAAGCTAGGAAGGCAATTATTCATGCCAGTCAATGAGTGGACATGCTGAAAAATCAGCACATAATGCTTTAGTGCTCAGTAGGCAGTGCTAATTGGATCTTTCTAAAATTATGTCCATTTTAAACAAAAATAAGAAAACTAAACAAATTATGAAATAAATGAAAAAAAGGGAAAAGACATGTTAATAATTGGGAAAAATAGATTAGTTATTTCATATCCCAGAGGTAAAATTATTAGCATTTGGGGTTTTGTTGTTGTTGTTGTTTTACAGATTTTATTTATTTGAGAGAGAGTGAACATGAGCAGGGTGAGGGGCAGAGGAGGAAGCAGCCTCCCTACTTGGCATGGAGACCAAAGTGGGTCTTGATTCTGGGACTCCAGGATCCCAACCTGAGCCAAAGGCAGAGGCTAAACTGACTGAGCCACCCAGGTGCCCCCAAATTACTGGTATTTGATAGAATTTTTCACCTTATGGCCTAGAGCTTTGCCACTTTATAAGCATATTTTATTTACATGCTGATGCTGGAATATGGCTTTCTAAGCCAATCATTATAAACATTTAAAGATGAACAAAAAGTGGTAACAGCAAATACTTTGAACAAATCTTATTTCTATAGGCTGATTCATTTTGAGATATTTCTAAAGAGAACAAGGCTAAAGAGGTTTAAATCCAAATTCTTGGATGGAGAAAATACTTGGTATCTAATGTTGAATGGAAATCTAGAGGAAGAAATACTTCAGGAGGCTCCCATCACCATGGGATTGTGTGTGTTTAGACCTTTAGGAGTGAAATGATTTAGGGAATCCATAGTTTTGGAAGTTTGTCATTGACTCACAGAGCAACCTTTGAAGGTCTATTTAAACACCCCAGCTTTCTTTAAATAGTGACAGAAAAAATATTACAAATGGATACCATCAGATAGTATGTGATATGAAATAAATACTTCCTATATATATATAGGTATATATATGTGTGTGTGTGTGTATAAAGGCTGAAAAAATTTTTTAAAGAGCTTTCAAAATTAATTCTCTATAAAGAACCAGCAAACTGAAAATAACCAAGCATATTTTAAAATATTTTCTCCCTTCCAAGATAGTTTATTATATGGTTGAAGATCCCTGGCTTGATACTAAAATAATTTATTTAATACATTGGTAAAAAATTCATTTGAAATAATTTTTCTGTTCTCTCATTGTGGAAGTTACCTTTCATTTTTTCTCAATTAGTACATCTTGCACTATGAATTGGCAGGAAGAAGACATAGTAACATGTTGGGAAGGAAAACATTTCATTACCCCATGTGCTATGTTCCGAGATGAATCAGATCTATCAGAGTAATACAGCATGCTGTGCATAATAATTGAACTTAATAATAAGACATCACGGAGGTTCTGCTGTTTTCTTGAAGTGTATAGGTGCATAAAATGACTCTGGGGTTATAATTAAGTACTGTTTTAAGAGAGGATAAGTATAAAGAGAGCAAATCCCAAGCATAACAATTGAATAAAGTCTAATTTTATGAACTTGTTCATTTTTGGATGAGAATACAATTAAAGGAAAATATATAAATTATTATTTTAAAGTAACAGAAAAAGCACCAAGAAATTAGTTTTTCACTTAACTATTCACAACAATTTTCTGGAATTGGAATTTAGTAATATTTGCGCAAGATTATAGACATTTAGAAATTACTAACAATTTTTCTGTCAGTTTTACTATTCTGGCCATGAACCACGGTTTATTACTTGCTTAAGTTTAATGCTATTGGAAACTATGTCTAGACCCAAATTCTAATAACAAGACAAAATATGAATGAAGAAACACCTTCACAGTTGAGTGACTGAAAAGCAGATACATTTCTTTACATATAACACTAAAAGATATTTGGGCCAAAATTAGACCATTGTTTCCTAATAGCCATAATAATTTTTAAAGGTCAAAGTATTCACAAATTATATTATAGATGAAGAGGAGGAAAATACAAAGGATTGAGTAAATCTGATTATGAGGGTGTAATGTAGTATATTTCAATTCGAATATAAGCAAGATTATATTATACCACTGTGTCAAGAAGCATGACATCGTACTCCCCAAATCAAAATTCATGATACACCTAGAGCAAACCAATCACAAATTTCTGCATGACACTTAAGAGCCACTTGATAAAAAAAGTAACTTTTTAACACTTTATGTTAGATCTTTAGATCTGACATCAGTAGATCATTTTTATCAATCAAAGAAAGATGGCGATTAATTCATTTTTGTTCTGAAAAAAATTCTGACATCCAACTTGACATCTTAGATTTACAAACTGACATACCAAAAGGAAGCAAAAGGCAAAATTTACATAGAGGAGGCAAATGGGTCCATTGGAATCAAAAAAAGTTAGTAAAATGTAGTGACATTTCCAAAAGCTGTATTTGTAAGGAAAGCTGAGGATATCATGTGAAAAGCATGTTAAATCAGTGAGTGCAAAGGCAAAATGCTGGCAAAACTCAAACACTTATAAAAAGTTGAAATTTAGGTTGGAATGATAAAAGATAGGCATCCACATCAAGGAGTTGGCAGCAACAGAGAGTGAGAAACAGATCTGAGATTTCATTTTTCTGCTCTAGATCCTAGGCATACTAGCTGGAGAACAACTCCAGCACTAACGTGTTATACTACACAAATGTGGCTGCAAAAGGAAGGAAGGCAAGTGAAGATGAAGGGGTTTACTAGAGTACTATACAGATGGTGGCCAAACATGCATGATCAGTTGTGGCTGAAGTTGACTGGAATTCCCATCTGGGGATGCTGCATACAGAAATAGAAACCACTCAATGTTTGTCCTTTACTATGTAAAAGAAAATGCTGAAAATTTAAGCATATTTGGGAGAAATAGAGGTAAGATGGAAATGAGAAATAAGGAATGGAAGGAAAACCAGTGGTCTAACTAAGGAAATACTTTGCCTTGGTGTGTGTGTGTTTTAAATTTCACATTATATTCGGTTGAAGAAGTTTGATGATAGAACTTGAAATAGAGCCAAATAATGTTGTTGGCTGTAAGTTCTAAATTATTTATCCTGGAAAATCTTTAGAATACGTAGTGTAGGATCAGTCCCATTCCTTCAATGTGACAAAAGTACTGAAAATAAATGTCAATGTGATCCAGATCTAAAAGAGATAACTAATTTTCTTTCTTTAACCCTGCAAAAATCACTAGTGTCACAAACATTTACATTTTTTTTAATCAATGCCCCTATGTCTTCAACTTCTTTTATTTCTTGCTATTCTATCCTGTTCCCTTTGTTTCAGATCTCGAATTCACAATCTTCTTGTGTATTTTATGCTCATTTCCTTTATCCCTCACTCATCCACACTTACTTACTTTTTTTTACATGAACTTTGCAATTTGGAGGGTTTTTTTTTCACCTAGTTTATTTTTCAAACTCTTTTATTTATTTTTTTTTTAATCCATGGAAAGGAGATGATCAGTGTAATAATTAGGTATATATCATACTGCTTTTATGGTCTAAGAAATCTAATAACTTCATTAAGATGATAACATAAATGTATATTAGTAAAAATATTACTCAATTTCCAGTTGTTGCAGAGAACAGAATAAGATCAGAATTTATATATAAAATAGATTGGAGAAAAATTAGGAAGTTTTCAAAAGCTAATTAAAATAAAAAGAAATCTAATTTTTTTCCCTAAAAAGAGTGCCAGTGACAAATTTTGAGAGAACTAGCAAGGAAGAACTACTGAGTGAATCAGGGATATTTCTTAAAAGGACTAGATAAGGGGCACCTGGGTGGCTCAGTGGGTTAAGCAAAGCTTTGCCTTCGGCTCCGGGCATGATCCCAGGGTCCTGGGATTGAGCCCTGCATCAGGCTCTCTGCTCAGCGGGGAGCCTGCTTCCTCCTCTCTCTCTGCCTGCCTCTTCGCTTACTTGTGATCTCTGTCTGTCAAATAAATAAATAAATCTTAAAGAAAAAAAAAAGGACTGGATAAAATAATAAAATAGTATGGTGCTAACATATTCAACATTTTTGGAAGAAAAAAAGGAGAAATTTGAAAGGAATATTTAGCTTAAATCTATAAATGTTTGGCGGAAATATTTCACATTTTGAACAACTGTTTTTCTAAACAATAATATTAAAATGTATAATAACATGTTATGTTTCAAGTATAAAATCAGAAAGCCAGATAAAATGTATAAACTACCTAATTGTAGAGGGCTTGTTTTTCTAATATAGAACAAGCTGAGTGATTTTAAATAGTCTAAATAGTTATTAAAATTTGACTGTGATGTGTTCTTCCTTCTACCTTTCTTGTGTTATAATAATGGATTCTCAAAGAATAAATTGCACACACACACACACAGTTCCTGAAAAGTGTAGGCGGCGCACACAGCATGAAGCCATCACATGGTGGCATGTGGTTTCCTTATAGCAACGCCACCCTTCAATTCCATGAGACTGAGCCTTCTTCCGCATGCGCGTGATCCTCCCACAGGGTGACACAGATGCCAAGAGTGTGATTGCTTGGAATAAGCCGTGGCAGGAGGCTATATCTGATTCACTGTCTGAAGGTGAAGTATGGTGTCAACTGAGGGGATTCAAAATAAGGCATTTCAGAAGGGGCTTGCGCCCTCTCCTGTGGCCCAGTCCTTCACTCTGGAATGTGATGTGCACATATTCTCATGTGCTTCCCTGAACTTTTATCTCGGGAGCTCCCTAAAAATGCTTCACAGACCTGGTGGAGAGAAGTGCAGAACTATTCTGAGGCCATGGTATGTCAGCCCTGTTGACCTTTTAAAATACATGCCTGTAACATCTTATTTTTTCAAGCATAATTTTCATAGAGTCTGGAATTTTGCTAGAAAAGAAACATAGCATATTTCTATATATGTGTGTAATACTAACATTATTAATTTGAGGGGGTTTGGCTTCATCCAACTATCATTTTGGGATGACGCATTTTTAAAGGAATGGAGTTAAAGGAAAATTGATAAAAATTTATTTTTTTTTAATTTTTAGATAAAAATTTAATTTTTAAGAAGTACTCTGCTTTTAAGCAATTGTAGACAAGAAAACACATAGTTGATCACTCTGAGAAATGTAGTCTAATATATCTAATTTAAAAAATGCAGACGTCATAAATATGTGACTTCAACAAGTTTTTGTTCAGTTTTCTTTTTCTCTCAAGATATATTTATGGTGATCCTATTAAAGGATGTGATAACAGAATAATAATTAAAAAAAGATGGGTGCAAACTTTTGCATTTCCTTTAACAAACCTATCTTTAAAGAACAAAGTTAAACCCTTATTCAATTAAAAACCCTTATTCAAACCCATATACAAAAATTACCTCAAAATTAATCACAGTCACAAATGTAAGGGTCAAAACTTAAAATTTTTAGAAGAAAACATAGGAGAAAATTTGCTGGGGACAGACAGTGGTTTCTTAGCTATGACACCAAAAATCCAAGTGACAGAATAATTAGAATTTTTAGAACTTAAAAATATTTCTACTTCAAAGAAAAGCTTCAAGAAAGTGAAAGGACAACCCAAAGAATGATAGAAAATCTTGCAAATCATAAATCTGATAAGGGAATTTTATCCAGCATAAATAATAACTTTTACAAATCAATAACAAAGAGACAAAAAAATAAATTAAAAATTAGGTAAAGAATGTGAATAGATTTTTCTCAAAAGGAGATATGTAGCTGGTCAATAAACACGTGAGAAAGTACTCAATTTAAGTATGCATAAGGGAAATGTAAATCAAACCAACAATTAGATACCATTTCAAAGCCACTAGAATTTGCTACAATAAAAAAGGCACATGATAACAAGTGTTGGTGAAAATGTGAAGATACTGGAATGCTTGTACAACACTGGTGGATGGTAAAATTAAACAACTACTTTTAAAAAACTCTGATAGTTTTTAAAATGTTAAACAATGAGTTGCCACATGATCCAACCGTCTACTTGTAAGCATATGCCTAAGAGAAATGAAAACATATTCATACAAAAAACTTCTACACAATGTTCACAGCAGCCAAAATGTTTAAGTATTCCAAATGTTTATCACTTTATGAATGAATAAACAAACCAGGATATAATCGTACAATGAAATATTATTCAGTCACAAAAACGAATTAAGAACAAATATGTGCTACGATATGGACAAACCTTGAAAACATGATCCAAAGTGAAAGAAACCAGTCGCAGAATACCACATGTTCTATGATTCCCTTTATATGAACTGTACAAAATAGGCAAATACAGAGTCAGAAAGTAGACCGAGAAAGCAGATAGAAAGTCCTCTAGGAACCCTCTTACACTGCTAGTGGGAATGCAAGTTGGTGCAGCCACTTTGGAAAACAGTGTGGCGATTCCTCAAAAAATTAAAAATAGAGCTACAATTTGACCCTGCAATTGCACTATTGGGTACTTCCCCCAAAGACACAGATGTAGTGTAAAGAAGAGCCATATGCACCCCGATGTTCATAGCAGCAATGGCCACAATAGCCAAACTGTGAAAAGAGCAGAGATACCCTTCAACAGACAAATGGATGAAGAAGATATGGTCCATATATACAAAGGAGTATTATGCAGCCATCAGAAAGGATGAATACCCAACTTTTGTATCAACATGGACAGGACTGGAGGAGATTATGCTGAGTGAAATAAGTCAAGCAGAGAAATTCAATTATCATATGGTTTCACTTACTTGTGGAACATAAGGAAAAACATGGAGGACATTAGGAGAAGGAATGGAAAAGTGAATTTGGGTAGTTTAGAGAGGGAGATGAAGCATGAGAGACTGTGGACTCTGAGAAACAAATTGAGGGTTCTGGAGGGGGGGAGTTGGGTGAGCCTGGTGGTGGGTATTAAGGAGGGCACGGACTGCATGGAGCACTGGGTGTGGTGCATAAACAATGAATCTTGGAACACTTAAAAAATAAAATTAAATTAAAAAAAAAGAAAGAAAGAAAGTCCCCTAGGCACTAGGAGAGGAAAGTTAAAGAGTGACTGCTAATAAGTATGAGGGTTTTTTTGGAGGGGGATGGACTGTTAAAAATGATTTTAGATTAGAGAGGTGATAGTTACACAGCAATATGAACATACTAAGAAGCACTGAATTGTACACTTTAGAAGCATGAGTTTTATACACAAATTGTACCTGATAAAGCTGTTAGGTTAAAATATTCGCGACTGACCATTACAACAACTAAAATATTTCATTATTTCCATTTTGGATTAAACAAATAATTTTTGAATGCCAACTATTTCTAGTACAGTGCTATAAGAAAAGAAATTAATTACTTTTTTTTAAAAGATTTTTATTTATGTATTTATTTGACAGACAGAGATCACAAGTAGACAGAGAGGCAGACAGAGAGAGGAAGGGAAGCAGGCTCCACGCTGAGCAGAGAGCCTAAAATGGGGCTCGATCCCAGGACCCTGGGATCATGACCCGAGCCAAAGGCAGAGGCTTTAACCCACTGAGCCACCCAGGTGCCCCGAAATTAATTACTTCTAAAAAGAAAAAAAATCTAGTTGGATGAGGATGGGAAAATTAGGTTGGGTTGTATGTAAGATTAATGCAGACATAGAATAATGTTATTAAATATGAAATAATCTTAAATAGGAAACACATAGAATACTATGGAATAGATAAGAATGGATAGAATGGAACTGAACATGGAAGACAAAATAGGAAACATGACAAAATGACAAAGTCTGAATTAAAAATGGTGGTTAACCAGAAAAAGCATCAAGTAAGATGTAGAATTTGATTTGTATGTTAAAAGAAGGACAGGGTTTTTATAGGTAGGGTTGGTGGAAGAGGAGATCATACTCAAAAGAAATAGCATAAAAAATAGGCTGGGGCCATAAATAAATGTTGGGTCCTTCAGCATTGCTAAGCCATGAGGCTCTTGTAGAGAAAGGTCAGATGATGGCAGTGGATTAGTCCATATTATGGATAGTCTCGAAAACCACATTGAGATATATATATATATAACATGTAAACAAGACAGAATAATTCAGGCTGTTTGTTTATTATGGAGTCGTAAGTATATTTGATTTAATCCAATACAGGTGAGGCATTTGACTGAAGGCATGGAAATGAATAAGACTCAATCCCTATACTCAAAAGTTACCATTTTTTGAGGCAGAAAAGGAAGCCAACACTCAGTATGCAAGGTAAAATACATATCATAATTAATGGAAATCACTGTGAATGGATATGCTTTGTAGAAACTTGACTCAGGTCGAAAAATGCTAGTGGTAGTTTCCCGGTAAGAATGACACATGAAGTATGTCTCAAAAAAAGGAAAAAATAATAATAATAATAATAAGGGGGAAAAGGGGGGGGAGAGGAAGGAAAAAAAAAAGAAAAAAAAAAAAAGAAAGGAAAACACTCTGCTTCTGAGAATATTTGAGTAACATGAACCAGATACAGCATCCTGTCTTAATGAGAACACTAGACACAATAGTTGAAATAATAGTGTTCAGATACTGCATAATGGGAAGCATAGGATTCTGATCACTGAGACAAATAATGAAGCGGGTCACAAGATTGTCCCAATTTATTGCCCGGAAGCAGTTTCCAAACCACAGCACAGAAGGAGGAATCCAAAAAGAGCCCAGCCTACTCACTGAGGAGGGGAGGTACATGAGTTTAGAGAGTACAAGGCAGCTATAACACAAACACACAGGGCAGAGAGCTGGAGAGGACTCTGGAGATCTGTAGATTGGTCCCACTCCCTGGAATATTTAATCTGTCTGTATAAGAAAAAAACTTCCCACAGCTGGAGGAAGAACTACTGGAAAAAGCAGTACCACCACTGGCAATTCCCAGACATTACTCAGGTTAAAGAGATTATGTCACCACCAACTAGAATGGAAAGTCATCATAATACATGGACAATTTTTTAGACTTCTCAAATTAGAAGGGTTCAAAGTAAGTCAAAGAACGTAAACTGCATATTCAAATAAGATCCAACAGTTTCACTGGAAAGGAATAAAACAAGATCCATATTAAAAAAAAATGTAATAATGTCTATCCTCCAATCCAAAATTATGAGTCATATGAGTCATAACTATATCTATGTGTGTACATGTAGATATACATAAACACACATACATACACATATGTATGTATATACATATATAAATGTATATATATACACACATGAAATCATAACAAGGAGAGAAGTCCAGTAATTGAATGAACAAATTCAGGTGAGAGAAGATGGGATTAAGCAGGAATGAGTATTAAAGCAGCCACTATAAAAATGCTCCATAAATTAAAGAATGTTGAGAAAAACACAAATAAAATGAGGAGAAATATGAAAATCATGAAAAAGAAATTGAAATGGAACTTCTAAAGAGAAAATATCAGAAGTGAAAAGTTAAACAGGATAAGTTTAATAGAAAAATAATACACTTTTATAGAAAAAGATGACTGACCCTAAAAACATAGCAATAGAAATAACCCAAAATAAAGTAAGAAAAAAGGACAGAAAGGGGAAAAAATTCAACAGAGCTCCAATAACCAGAGGAAAAAGATTTAACTATTTTACATAAGTGTAAGAGAGTTCTAGAAAAGGAGGAGCTGGATACACAAAAAAACTGAAGAAACTATGGCTAATATTTTTCCAAATTTGAAGAAAGTCATAATCCCCCAAACCAAAGGTCAATTAATTTCAAACAGAATAATGTAAAATATCACACCAAAATGTTCATAACAAATGATAAAGAAAAAGAAAAAAGAAAAAAAGCTTAAAAGTAGACAGAGGGAAAATGATACATCAGGTAGAGAGGAAGAATGGAATAGACTGTCATAGTGATTATCGTAATAGAAATGTAATGATAGTAAAAAGAGAAGCAGCATTACTAAATTAGAAGAAAAAAGTCAACACAGAGTTCTATATTTAATGAGAATATTTTTTAAACACTGGTAAAATAAAACCTTTTGTCAGACAAACAAAAGCTGCGAGAATTCATCAACAGTTATGCACTGCAAACTATAGTAAAGGATGCTTATCAAACAAAAGGCAAATGGTTAAAGATAAATTTGGTTGTTCAGAAATAGAACTATGAAAGTGATATTTGGGTAAGTAGATTTTTTTTTTATTTTGCATTTTATTCAGCATATTTAGCATTATTTAGCAATTTTAGGATATTTAGTGTTTAGCATATTTTAGCATGTTTAACATCTTTCTTTAGTTTAAGCTCTCTAGAAGATAGTTAACCCGTTAAAATAAAACACTATAATGGTGTATTGTGGAGTTTATAACACATAAAAGTGAAAAGTATGATCACAATATTACATACGATACATTATTACATACTATAATGAGAGAGGAATTGAAGGTAGAATGTTCTAAGTTTCTCACAGGGTACAAGCAGTAGAATGCTGCTGAAAAGTTGTCTGTGATACTTTAAGGTGTATATTGTAAGCCCTGAAGCAACCATTTAAAATACAAAGAAACAAAGAACTATAGGTAGCTAATAAGCCTACAGGAGAGATAGAATGGAATACTAAAAATACTCCTTTAATCTAAATTAAGGCAGGGAAAAAGATGAAAACAATGTTTGGTCGGAAGGAAAAATAAAGCAAATTGGGAAATTTTTGCCAAATCATTTCAACAGTGACATCAGTATAAATGTATATTTCCTAAACTGTAAATAAATAAATAAAAGTAGACTCCAGTAAAAAGCTAGAGACTACTAGACAATATAAAAAAGCAACACCCAGATATATGTTGTTTATGACAAGCCTGCAGATAAATCATATTACTGGTAGAAGCCTGAATGCTTTATTGCTAAAATCAGTAACAAGGCATTGTTGTCTACCTTCTCTCTCTCTTTTCAGATTTGTACTGGAGATCAGAAATTGGAAGCAATAAATAAAACTGCTTTTATTTACAGATGAAAGGATTATTCAATTGTACTATGGAATACACAAAATTATTCTTAAAACTAATAAATGAGTTTTGCAATGTCATAGAATACAGTATTACTATACAAGTATCGATTGCGTTTGTGGGTACAAGTAACAATAAATGTCACTTAAAATAGTATCACTATCATAAAATATGCTAGGATAAATAAGAAATATGTCTAAGATCTTTATATTGAAAACCAACAAAATAATGCAAATATAAGAACCAAATATATAAGGAGAAGATACTCAATCTTGCTAAGGGCTCAATTCTCCTAAGATTGACTTATATTTTCAGTGTAGTTCTAATCAAAATTCAAATAGGTTTTTGAGTTTAAAAGGCTGTAATGTATATATGGCAATGTAAGGGAAGTACAGTAGCTAAATAATTTTCTTTTCTTTTCTTTTCTTTTTAAAGATTTTATTTATTTATTTGACAGAGAGAGATCACAAGTAGTCAGAGAAGAAGGCAGAGAGAGGAGGAAGCAGGCTCCCCGCTGAGCAGAGAGCCCAATGCGGGGCTCGATCCCAAGACCTGGGATCATGACCTGAGCCGAAGGCAGAGGCTCTAACCCACTGAACCATCCAGGTGCCCCAATAAATTTCAAAAAGGAAAACAAAACTGGAAGATTTGTATTACATGATTCCCAAGACTTCCTACAGTAATTAAGACACTATGTGCTATTCGTATAAAGATAAGTATGACGTTTGATAGAACAGAATAGTCTATAAATAGACCCATTCTTATATAGGCAATTGGATTTTAGCAGAGTATCAGGTAATTCAGTGAGGAGAAGATGACTTTTGAACATATGATACAGGAACAATTGGACATCCATATGTAAAAACAGAAATAAATCAGAAATCTGAATATAAAAACCAAAATTACATAGCTTCCAAAGAAAATATAGGTAAAAGTGCTTATAACTTTAGATTTAACAAAAATTTCCTAAATAGGATACTGAAAGCCCAAATCATAAAAACAAAAAACAAAAAAACAAAACAAAAAAAACATGATAAACTCTACTTAAAATTAAAAACATGTGCTCTTCAAAGACACTATTAAGAAAATGAAAAGGCAAGCCAGGCACTGGGGAAAAAAAAATATTTGCAGAACGTATATCTGATAAAAGATTTATGTGGACCACACAAAGTTCTCAATAAGATAAATACCTATATTTTTGAATAGACAAATATTTGAACAGATAGTTATTTTATAAAAGAAGATGTCCCAGGAGCACCTGGGTGACACAGGTGTTTAGATGTTGGACTCTTGGTTTCTACGCAGGTCATGATCTCAGGGTCCTGAGACTAAGCCCCATATCAGGTTCTGCGCTCAGCAGAGTCTGCTTAAGTCTCTCCCTCCCTCTTCCACAGCTTCTCCCCTATTCTTTCTCTCCCTCTTTCCCTTGCAAATGAATAAATAAATCCTTAAAAAAAAAAAAAAAAGATGTCCCAACAACCAAGAAGCACATACGAATATCAATGTCACTAGCCAATAGAGATATGCAAATTAAAATCTCAACAAGATACCACTATATAACCCCCACAGTGACCTAAATTAAAAGGACTGAAAGACCAAATTTTGATGGAAATATGGTACAAATCAAAGTCTCATATATTGATCATGCAAATGCAATATGCTATGAGCACTTTGGAAAACCATTTATCAATATCTTAAAAGTAAATATATATTTCACATAGAAACCCCACTTTCAAGATAGTTACCGAAGGGAAATAACGAAATAAATGTATGTCCATAAAACACCTGTTCTCAAAGAGTAGGAGTATCTTTGTTCAAACTAACCAAAAAACAAATAACAACTTAAATGTCCCTCCATTGGTGAATGGATAAATAAATCAAACACATCCATTCAATGAAATACTGCTCAGTAATAAAAAGTAATGGGTTACTAATACACATGACGAGGAGAAAATTTTATGGAAAATAATACATAAGAGCAATGCATCAGGAAGAGAGGTCTGAAGTGGCGTTGGGAGGAATGAGTGGGCAGATCAGATGATCAGTAAAGCCCTAAATGAAGGCTGGACCAGAAGAGAGTAAACCTACAAAGTGGCAGTTTGGACATTCATCGGCTATTTGAGTCAGTTGCCCCATGCAGCTTGTATACATCTCTAGTTTCTTCACAAATAGGATTTCTTTATGACAATCCTGGAGGACATTTCACTCAAGTAGTTTTACAAGGATGGTGGATTACACCTTGAATGAAAAAATCAGAATAATGGACTATTTGGACAGAGATCGGGGTTAAAAAGCAAAATGTGGACTAAACTATCTGGATTTCAGAAAACAAACAAAATCACTTTTTTGTTGTTAAAGATTTTATTTATTTATTTGACAGACAGAGATCACAAGTAGGCAGAGAGGCAGGCAGAGATGCCCACAAAATCATTTTTTAAAAAGGGAAAAAACCCGAGCACCTGGGTAGCTCAGTGGGTTAAGCTGCTGCCTTTGGCTCGGGTCATGATCTCAGGGTCCTGGGATAGAGTCCCGCATCGGGCTCTCTGCTCAGTGGGGAGCCTGCTTCCCTCTCTCTCTGCCTGTCTCTCCGTCTACTTGTGATCTCTCTCTGTCAAGTGAATGAATAAAATCTTAAAAAATATATTTAAAAAAAAGGGGGGGGAATAAACCTCACTTATAGATCAGTTCTTTTCCACTACTACTGCTGAGCAGTATTTTTCTATCTCTTAAAACAGTTTAAGATATGCCCCTTTCCCTTTAGCCCTCATTACAGATTCTCTGCGGATACTGAAATGAATATGACATCTTGATTTTAAGCTCACATTACATAGGACAATGCAGATTTGCAAGATTAGAAGGTTACTATTCTCTTAATAAATCAATTATTTGCTGTACATGGAGGTTCATTTAGGACACTTTACAATGTGAATTCCAATTGTTCCTTCAAACTTTGTCCTAACAGACAAATATGTAGAACACACATAGCATAAAGCAATGTATGCTTATACTTAATTTTAAATTTAAAAGAAAGCTATGCAGTGGCAATAAGAAAACTAAATAAAAGTAATTTTCTACCTCTATTTCACACAGTAAGTCAAGAATGGTATTCACACGTTGAATTTGGTATTCCTTATGTGTAATCTTTTAAAAAATATATAAGCCATTCAATTACATTTTCGGCACAGGATATTAAAATGTGAGAATAGTAAGTTAAACTCAATTTTATTTCTCCTTTAAAATCCTTGCACTTGATTTTTTTTCTTTCTAACTGAGCATTTTTGAGCAACTGACTTCATTTGGAATGTAACTCTTATGTCACATATAGAGTATCTACCATGTCTTCCTACAAAGGGAAAATCAATGAAAATAGCATGAAGAGCCCCAGTAAGCCTGTTTTTGATGAATTATGTCCTTAAAGATATACCCGTATGTGGTTCAAACTGTATTGATCAGTAACAACTGTTTCTGTAATATCAATAATGCACTATTCTCTTGAACTTCCCCTGAAGTGACAGGGTTTAATCGAGAGAGCCCTAAACAATAAATTGACTACCAAGAAGGAGACAGAATAATGAAATTGACTCAAACTTCTAAAATAAATAATAATTCCAAACTTGAGGAAAACATATTGATGTCTCTGTTTGCTCTGCCTTCTTTGGACTTGTATCGTTCATAATAAGCTGCTTACCAACAGGATTATTACTTCACCAAGTTTAAGCTCCTATTGAGACTACTGACATTTACTTTTCTATATGCTATTCAATATCAAGAAATTAAAAATGAATCGAAATCATTTTGAAATGTCATGATCACTCTTTTCAAGTCTTCTTCTATTATAACATGCAAACTTTGAATAAACTCTCCCTATTAGGTTCAATCCACTTTTTTCTTATGTTTTGTTTGATCACCAATTAAGTTCATGAGGAACTCAAATACTTTAAAAGGCTTTCTGTAGAGGAAGAATATTCCCATTCTAATGTTATCTATTATTGGGGAAATCATTTGTCTACTAAATGTTCAAATCACAAATAAATTACCCCAGTGCCAGAGATGACCTGTGGAAAACTCATATTCCTTCTTTTCAAAATGTCTGCACCAGTCTGTGGATAGTTCTGAGTCAAATTTCTCAATTATTCAGAGAGCGTAGTCTTGCAATTAAAATCTTTGAATCTATTTTATAAACTTAAAAATCCCAAATACATTATTCTTTCAAAATATTTTCTAAAATATTTTAAACAGGGGCACCTGGGTGGCTCAGTCAGTTAAACACCTGCCTTTGGCTCAGGTCATGGTCTCAGGGTCCTGGGATCGAGCCCCACATCAGGCTCCCTGCTCAGCGGGGAGTCTGCTTTTCCCTCTCCCTCTGCCCCTCTACCTGCTTATGCTCTCTCTCTTCAATATCTCTCTCAAATAAATAAATAAAACCTATAAAAAATAAAATATTTTAAACAGAAAAATTTGAATAATGTTTTACACATTTAAGCCCCCACTTTTAATCTATAATTTCCATAACCATACCAATAACCTTCATTTGTCAGTATAATCATTGGATAATACAAACTCTCAGCCCAGGTATGACCTATCTGCTCTATCACCTAGCTCTCCTTTCAGCATCTTGCTTGTAAGTTTACTATGACAGGAGCTTTGTTATATTAGCTTAGAATTGTGACTCCTGTTTTGTCCACCTAAAAATTTTTGAAAGAAAATGACAAATTTTGACAAAATTTGTTCTAGCAGTTCTGCTGCATTTTCTAAGACTCCATAAATCATTAGATCATTCCTTGGTTTTAAACTCTTAACTGCCTTATCTGTGTTATGTCAAGATCAGAACAAATTGGCTAAGAACTTGTAATGAATAGGTTAATGGTCCAAGGCTCTCTAGACAATCCAGGGATAAATTGAGGGTTCATACATCAGTGATCAGAATACTAGCTTTGGCATCTGACAGGACTCAGACTCTAGCTCTGTCACTTAATAGCTGTGCTTTCTATTAAGTCAATCTTTTTTAATATCATTTTTTTTCCAAATATGGAAATGGGGACACCAGTTAGTGAATGACGATTAAATGAGATGTGCCATAACTAGGGTTCAAAAGATTTTTCAGCAGAGAAGTGCTCAGTGAATGCCAGCTGCCTCTCTCTTCGTCATCATAATATAGGAACAGTAGTTTAATTACTCATGTTGTATCTGATTTCCATTGCTAGGAATGCCTGTTCTGTAATCTCTTCCATTTGATTCTCTTGGGCAACTTGTCACTAATACGAAAAATTAAGTTGAACCCACTACTTTCAGGCTTGTAAGCATTTTTTTCCATTAACTTTTTTAAAAATGGCAATGAATATATGCTGAAAGACTAAGCCAGTTATACCTCTTTACAGTTGATGCTTTGTTCCCTCAGATTAGCACCAATAGCATGGATATGTAAGCAATGGGTATTATTTAATTAATAATAATTTTTTGGAAATGGAAGTTTTGCTCATATGATTGCTTTCCTGTTGGGCATGATGTCTTAAAAAGTGATTCATTTAAACCAAAACTCAATTATTACACCTCAAAATACTAGGTCTTTTACATATGTTTTATCGCATTAATCTTTTATAAACCTTTAAAGACTGTTTTTTTTTTTAAAGATTTTATTTATTTATTTGTTTGACAGAGAGAAATCACAAGTAGATGGAGAGGCAGGCAGAGAGAGAGAGAGGGCGAAGCAGGCTCCCTGCTGAGCAGAGAGCCCGATGCGGGACTTGATCCCAGGACCCTGAGATCATGACCTGAGCCGAAGGCAGCAGCTTAACCCACTGAGCCACCCAGGCGCCCATAAAGACTGTTAATCAAACATCTCTCTATCATATTTGAAATACTGCCAGATGAAGACCCCTGCTCAGTGGGCATGATGGGGGAATGGTAGAATGTTCATCATTTCTAAGACTGATTATGATAACTCATAATTTCCTATTCTCCTGGTCAGCTGCACCAGAAAATAGTGCTTAAAATGGATGAAGAAAAGAATCCTCACTTTCCTCGCTTAGTTTAGATTAACCGGCTGCTTCCCTCTTGCACCTGCTTTCTATACCTGGTACTACTTCTAGAAGAAAAACAAATAACCCATCTTTTAGTAACCCTTCAGTAACCCTTTGGTACCATTTTAGATTAAAACACTATTCAGCACCTACTTTGACCCAATTTTGGTTTCAGATGCCGGGGACAGAGGATTTACTACATGAGATTAGCTGTTCACTATATAGAGTTTGATGACAGAATAAATTTTGTGGGGAGGGAGAAATAGAAATTTGGGGCTTGCACCAGTTCAAGCTGAATGTGCTAGTCAGATGGAGAGTAAGGGGAGCCTTTGGGAGTAATTAAAATAAGTAATGTCATGGAGGCAGGAGAGAGCACATTTTAGTCCAAGAATCCCTTTTAAATTATTAAAGCTAAAATATTAGTAAATGGGATGCATGACAGATTAATGATAATAATAATAATGCCATTAGTATCTATTTATTAAATAGTCTGTATGTGACAAGTAATATTGGCTGGTTTCATATACATTGCTTCCATCAATCATCACAATCTCACATTTCCAATTTTTACTTTAAAGCTTTATTTGTTCATTTCAGAGAGAGAGAGAGAGATCACAATGTGATGGGCAGAGAGAGAGGGAGAGATATTTTCAAGCAGACTCTGCACTAAGCATGGAGCCCAATGTGGGGTCCAATCCCACAACCCTGAGATCACAACCTAAGCCAAAACTGAGTCAGTTGCTCAGCTAACTCCATGACCCAGGCATCTTGGCACTTATTATTTTTATTCCCATTTCACACATGAGGAATTTGTAGTACGGAGGTATTAATTAGCCTCCCTATGATCACCAGCTAGAAAGTAGCAAAATGGCAGAGCCTCATTTCAAACCCAGGATCCTCTGATTACTGTGCCAGAAGAATCTCTTGTGAAATTCTTCTAAGACTTGGAACATTCCTGTCTTGGCCAAAGGGACTTGGGAAAGGACCTAACTCTCATAAAATTTGGAGGCATCACTACAGGCCTAATGGCGTAGGTGTTTGGACTGAAGAGTGCTGCGTCCTCTCAAACCACATAACACAGACAGTTACATGTGGAATAAAGATAAGATGGTACTATATTTCAAAGATGAGTATTCTGCTCTTTTCTCCACAGCATTTACAGGGCATCGTGTCCCTTCATTGTCTTGAGGGAAAACTACTCTTGGAGTCTACACTTACCTAGTCATGCCCCTCCTAATATCTTCTCTCTGCTCTCAATAGCTAACCTTCTAGACAAGGTTCTTCATTAATTTAAGATTTGGGATCTGGCTCTCCACATCCCAATCCCCTTCATTACTAGATGGCATGTCCTGGCCTCTCAGTCTCCTAATATTCACATTTTCAATGAGCTTTTAATCCTTTCCACCTCAGCCACTCACTCTCAGTGTCACAAAATGGGATACCTATACCTAAAATCCCATTTTGAAATGTTAACTCAAATACCCTTCTGTCTCACCACAGACTTCTTTCCCACTACTGGCTCAGTTATCTCACTCAGTCTTTTATGTGACTCTATCAGTATCATTACACCTGGTTTTCTGGTCTTTGTTTCATTTCCCATCCTGCTTGGTATCAGTGGCAAATTAATTATTCTCTTACCACCATCTTGCAGTCTCGTGCTGTTTTATTCTTTCTACACTACTTGGAAAATTCCATCCTGGATTAGTACCACCATGAGTTTTCCTGCTGGAGGTCTAGAGAAAATCATGTAGTCCTCTGAAGAGTCATAGTCAATAACCTCAAAGTCTCAGCAATACTGAGTACATCCAATGCATTTCTCTAGTTGCTATTCTTCACCATTCAAAATAATGACTCTATCAAACCCTTCTTACTTCCCTCTACCCCATGATTATATTGTTGCCCATTATTTTTAATACTATCATCCTTCTCACAGCAAATACTTTAATTTCCCATCATCAAGCCAATAAAATCTTTAAGCATTAGCATCCATCCTTTCCTCTCCTTCTTGTGATATAATGTGAAAGATACTCCTTTCCTTTTAAAAAACCATCTTCTATACTGGATTGCTGTACCCCATTTCTGCCAATTTTCTCCAGAATTTCATGTTACCATTAAAAAAAAAAAACCAACTCCCCTGTTCATTTCACATCTTTCCCTTTATGCATTCCTATTTATGTTCTCAATCTCATAGCCAAATTCAAAAAGAATATTCTGCATTTGTTGCTCTTATTTCTTCCTCTATCATTCCTATGACAATGTGATTTTTGGGTCACTGCTCTATCAATGCTTTGTTGCTAAGGCAACTTGCGATACTCTTGTTTAGTTCAAGGAGATACTTCATAATTCTCATCTTACTGAACTTTTAGCACTTTCTTAAAACACTGTCTTCTTCTGTTGGTTCCTAAAAATGATCTCATTTTCGATGTGTTCCTTACTTCTCTGTTTCTTCTCAGTCTCCTTTCTCAATTGTCCTTCTCTACCCAACCACTAAAGTTCAGAGAACTTCAGGTTCTTTCTGTTCAGGACTTTCTTTTTTACTTCCAATGATCTCTTTAACAAACAATCTCATTCTCTATCATGATCTCTATCATTTGTGGCCATGTAAAAGCCAATCACTCCAATTTCAATTTTTGTCCAGATTTCTAGGTTCCAGAACCACAGATATTCTATCCATTTTATATATTTTGTAGGCACTTCAAGCCAAACATAACAAAAATTAAAAAGACTATCATTTTGGTTCTTCTGTTCTCATCTCTAACTCACCCAGTGCACTCTCTTCTCTAACCAGCTGTGAAATCCATGTGCTTGTCTCCATCTTTTACCAGACCCTTATACCTTCACCCTTTTTCCTTCCTAAACTAGTGTAAAATCTGCCAAATTGGTTTCCCCATAACGTCTTTCTACGTCTGTACTTTCTACACATAAATCAGAGTGATGATTTTACTTTTATTTTTTTGAGGGAGAGCGAGAGGGAGACAATGAGAGAGTGAGTGGGCAGGGCAGGGGCAAAGGGAGAGGGAGAGAGAGAATCTTGGTCAGGCTCCATGTCCAGTGCAGAGGCCGATGCGGGTTCAGTCTCATGACCCTGAGGTCATGACCTGAACTGAAATCAGGAGTCGATGCTTAACTACCTGAGCTACCCAGGTACCCCCAGAGTGATGGTTTTTAAAAATATTTATTTATTTATATGACAGAGATGGAAAGAGAGAGCATACAAGCAGGAGAAGTGGCGGGGCGGGGTGGGGAGGAAGCAGGCTCCCCACTGAGCAGGGAGCCTGATATGGGACTCAATCCCAGGACCCTGGGATCATGACCTGAGCTAAGACAGATGCTTAAAAACTAAGTCACCCAGGCACCCCAGAGTGATAACTTTTAATAGATATCTAACCTTATCACTTTCCTGCCTAAGGTTCCCCAGTGGTTTCTCATGGCCCTTAGAATAAAGGCGAATTTCTTAAATAGTGTCTATAAGGTCCTTCACTCATTGTGGCAGTAAGATCTCTACTGTCCTCTCTGCTTTCTGTGCTCCATTTCAGTTCAACATGGGTGCCAGGCAGTGCCCTATCTCAGGACTCTTGGACCTGTTCTTTCTGCTGCCTACATTGCTCCTCCTTACATCACTACCTTAGGCCTCAGGTCAATTCTAATAGCAAATCCCCAGTGCAACCCCCTTCCCTTCTATGACAATGGCAGCTCTGCCTGTTCCATGTAAACCGAGATACGATTTTGTGCTTTATTCTGTATATCGCTCAGAAAAACTTGTAATGATAGCACAGTGTAGGTGTGAGTTTCATGATCCCCAGCACCTTGTAACAAAGCTCCTGGCCCGTAAATATTTGTTAACTGGAAGGATGTTGCTTACATTAAACTTCTTTTAGACTAAAATTACTTTTCTTAAGCGTTTCTTTTGTTGTCATTATTCAGATTAATTATAGACTATAATTGAAAATTATTGCAGGAGCAAAGCCAAGGTGAGGTTTTCATTCTCCTTAGTGACGCCACATATCATGGAATCATTAGTTCTAGAATAATGCATCCAGACTTACAAATGAAGATTCAAGAGATGAACTTTGGTCTTTTCTATGCTTTCCACTCAAGGAAGTCGTCAAAACACAAACAGAAATGTAAATGATAACAGGAGACTATGAGAAACTGTTGCCATCCGAACAAGTCAGGTCACATTCTTTTTTTTTTTTTTTAATATTTTATTTATTTATTTGACAGAGAGAGATCACAAGCAGGCAGAGAGGCAGGCAGAGAGAGAGGAGGAAGCAGGGTGCCAGCTGAGCAGAGAGCCCGATGCAGGGCTTGAACCCAGGACACTCAGATCATGACCTGAGCTGAAGGCAGCAGCTTAACCCACTGAGCCACCCAGGCGCCCTGTCAGGTCACATTCTGAATGGGAGGCTCAAACTCCCAGATAAGCAAAGCAATTCTGAATTACAGCACACCTCTCTTTTTCCCACAGCAAATTCCCATGATGCAGAAGACAATAATATCATTAGGGGGAAAAGATGCTTTTTTTCTCCTTCAAATAGTTCTGTCTCTAGTAAGCAAGCAGTTGTAGCCCTTCAAGATTTGTTTTATTTTTGCAAAATTACTCTGAAAGTATTTGCAGTGAATATTATTCAGGCAACTAACTCCAAAAATGCTATCATACGGAATAGAACCCCTCATATTTATAACTTACAGTACTTATGAAAATGTCCATTTGATTATAAATGTTGCTATGGTAATATCATCAGACAGAATACAGGCTATTCACAACTTGCAAGGGCTTAAAGAATGCCTATGTTAAATGCCATATACTTTTTTTTAACCCATTAAAGTAATATCTGTAAGTAAATGAGGATATCAATTAAATACAATACTTTTCCTACATATTAATTAGTAGCTCAATGAACAATGTGACTTAAAAATATGCAGAATGACATAAGCAACAGGTTCTCTCATCCATTTTAATATAATGTCTTCAACGAAAAATGTACCATCTCACTTTGCTCTGAAAGGAAACTGTTTCTTAATTTCAAGTTCTGCAAAACTTACGGATGAGTTCTGTCAATGAAAGGATATCAAGACCTTGACTTTATGGTTAACACACCAAACAAAATGAACCCCTTCATTAATTACATGTGTTTTCTAACTTTTAATTCTACTGTTATTGAAATATAATTTTCCTTTAATTGTATCACTCATTTCACCCTTCCTTCTTCAAATAATTAGATTATCCAAATTACTTATCTCCAAAGTAAAATCTATCCCATGTTGACAGAAAGGAGTCCCATGTCAGGAAGACTTCTCACAGCATGTAATTAGTTCAGTTCAACCCACCAGCAATATCAGAAAATGATATATAGCCTGCATCCTAATGATAGCAGAAAACTTGCACCGTCTTTATTTGCCGAAGCATCCATGCTCTTAATTTCATGAGCATATTTTTAGTTGCAAGTAACTTGGGAAAAGGTAATAGGTGACAAAGTCAGAAAGAAAAGTGTAAAAATATGGTACAGAACTCTAGCTATATATAATACCTAGAAAATGTATAGAAAAGTGCATTTGCATTCCAACAACACCTGTGACATTTAGACATTCTATAGAATTCCTGCTCTCAATCTTTGCCTGATTTATATGCCAGTATCAGTTCTCTCTGGATAGAGTCAGAGACCAAAAAATAGTAGAGTGCTTAGAGGACATATGGAAAAGCAAGGAATAAATTTCTATGCTTTTCTGCTTTGTATAATTCTTGTTCGAAAAGCAGACAATGAAATTATAATTCTGTTTAGAAATAAACTTGGAAATCCCCAAACTCTTCAACCTTAACAACACCAAAAAAAGGAAAACAAAAAAATGCAGCTTTATAAAAGTTTTGCTTTATAATATACTCATCAGCAGGCCCAACAGTCTCCTAACACCAAGCATTTTATATATATATATATATATATATATATATATATATATATATATCTTATGAAATAAACTCACTTTATATAGATACATAGGGTCTGCTCATTAACACAGCAAATATCCTTGATTTCCATTTAATGATCTCACTAGCGTACAACAGATTCTTATTCACATAGTTCACTACACACTTATTATAGATTTTTTTTTTTCTGGCAACATTTATCTTTCTTGTTTTATGAACCAAAGCCATTTTATGTTTTCTACCTCTTCTCTATAAAATTCTCATAAATAATTACTGGATTTCAAAGGCTCCTGGCAGCTGGACACTTGACAATAGCTTATTTGTAACTGATGTTGAAAGAAATGCGATGTTGGGATTAAAGACCTACAAAATAGCCCAATGTCTTTCTTTCTGCTTCTGGGTTGGCATGTGTGGCATTGCATGCTTATGCACAAAGAAAACGCAAGATGTCATTTATTTACAGAAGTACACTGGCTATAGGCAGGGTGCAAAAAAGTGTAAAGAGAAAAGGTAGATGTTTGGCAGTTCTTCAGAAGTTACGTCTCAGAGAATGACAGGACTGACTGGAAAATCAGAAAACAAGATTCTCCAGGAGACAGGGCTATCAAAGCCCCTGGCCTCACACGGGCACTCACCATTGTCTGTAGTCCCACCAGGAAGCTATTCCTGACCGTCAGATGGGCAGACTACTGCAAAGTCAGGGCCCCGGCCTCCCGGCTCTGCCTACGTGGAGAATGGCGGCCCCTCAGCCTTCTCAGGAAGTGACACTTCTCAGGAAACTGCTCTTGGCCTGCAAAGAAAAGGGCATTCCTTAGACAGAGACCAAAAAGTCACTCTGACTGCACGTGAATAATCTACATACACAAAATCAATTTGTATTAGTAATTCTTAGGTTTTGGTATTTAAATTCCACGAGTTTTAAAGGTTGTTGTTGGTTTCTTTTTTTCCTGGAAAAGAGAAATAAATGGACACAACTGATACAGTTATGCATTTGAAGGTATAACAATGTTGGCTTAAGATATACAAAACCCCAAAAGGGTATGGAGGTAGCAGGCTCAACAAGATTCTGGTCCTGATGTTCTAGCCAATGGATTTAATTTTCTTGGGATATTCAAGTTGGAGTAGTTAAGTCTGATGTGACCATGTATGGGGTATTTATAGTCTGTTCACATATTATAGTACACATTAAGGATGCTGATAGCTGTGGAAATAAATTCAACTTTATGGAAAAATTTTCCTTTGTAAAATGATAGATTGTTACTTCTACAAGGAAGAAGGAGATAACACCACTGCTAGGTATAACTCCTTTGCCATTCCTAGGATTTCCTTCCATTTTATGGGCACTCCACTGGTATAGCAGTCCAAGCAACATCTGCCCTAGGGAAGGTGAAATGACTTCCTGATCACTGAGCTGAGAAAACATCTGGATCATCTTAACAAGGACGACTCTCATCTCTTTCTCTTGAGAGTTGGCCTCCCCTCAGAAAACACATCTTCTGGGTCACCTGGGTGGCTCAGTAGGTTAAAGCCTCTGCCTTCAGTTCAGGTCATGATCCCAGGGTCCCAGATCGAGCCCCGCATCGGGCTCTCTGCTTGGGGAGGAGACTGCTCCTCCCCACCCCCACCTGCTTCTCTGTTTACTTGTGATCTATCAAATAAATAAATAAAATCTTAAAAAAAAAAAAAAAAAAAGAAAAGAAAACATATCTTCTTTACTGTGTTCCTATACTCAGCTTACTCAGGAGTGGGTAGTGTCCAGGATAGAAGGGGTGTGTAGGGATGGTGGCCATGAACAGGAGATCGAGGGGAAGAACAGCAGCAGTTCTAGGAACAGAACAGTGACCCTTGTCTGGAAGGTAGGACCTGCAGAGAAGTGAATCCGAGGAGATACGGGAGAAGACAGACCACGGAGGTGGGGCCGGCTCCCGGGAAGCAGCAGAGCCCAAAATCCGAACTTTTAGAAGTTGTTTCCATGGAGGGACATCACTCCAGACTTTAAGCAGGAGTGGAGCCCTCATGGGGACAGCGTGGTCTCAGGTCCCGCAGGGTCACAGAAAGACCAGGGTGTCTGAGTGCAGTAGAGCTCCCAGGTATCAGGGCGGGGAAGTCGGCTGCAGAGATGGAGCCGAGGAGTGAGCTCGCAGCTCGGGGTTACCTTAAACTGTGATCTGAGACACAGTCAGACCACTGTTCTTCGAGCAGGGACCCCACAAGTGACAGATCCAGGGAGACTCCGCTTCCTGCCTGGGAGGAGTGACGCAGGAGTGCGCTGCAGGAATCTGCTGGGCTTGGAGACTCCAAATGGGGCACTATGCGCCAGAGACAGAAATCCTTGATCACCGGCCCAGCCGGTGAGCACCAGCGCGGCCAGAGACCACGGAGAGGGGAGGGACAGACAGCTTTTCTCCAAGGGCACACGGAGGACTGCGCCCCAAGCCCTCGGCTCCTCCAGCAGGAGACTGGATGGCTTCCATCTGCATTCCCATCCTCCAGAGCTCTACGCTTTCGGGGAACAAAAGCTCCCGAGAGCGAACCCAAGCAGATTAATTAGCCCGGCCCCTGGCAAGGGTGGTGAAATTCTGCCTCGGGCAAAGACATTTGAGAATTGGGGCAACAGGCTCCTCCTGCAGAAGATCAGCAAGAACATCCAGTCAAGACCAAGTTTACCAATCAATGCGAGCTGCAAAACCTCAGATATATGGGAATATAGCATATGGAATTCATGATTTTTTCCCCAGGATTATTTAGTCTTTCAAATTAAATTTTTAAATTTTTTTCTTATTCTATTTCTTTAATTTCCTCTTTCCTCCTTTAATCTTTTTAAACTATTTTATCTTATCAATACTTTTAAAAATATTCTCTTAAAATTTTCATTGTTACAGTCATAATTCTATCCCTTCATTTTATTTAACCTTATTTTTTGAAAACATACAGGTTTTTCTTTCTTTAAAATTTTGGGACACAGTTTCTTCTAACAGATCAAAACATACCCTAAATCTAGTGCATGGCTTTGTTCTAGTCTCCAGTCTGATCACATTCATTCCTTTTTTTTTTTTTCCCAACTAACTTCTTATCAATTCCTCTTAGAATCTTTTAAAATTTTCATTTTTACAGTCATATTCCATCCCTTCATCGTGTTTACCCTTATTTTTGTATATATAAGTTTTTCTTTCTTTAAAAATTTGGGATGCAATTCCTACTAACAGACCAAAATACACCCAAAATCAAATGTGTGGCTCTGTTGTAGTCACCAATCTAATATATATATCTAAATCTATCTATATCTATGTCTATATCTCTCTATATAGGTAGATATATAGATTGTTTTTGTTTTTTTGGTTTTTTTTTTTTTGTTTGTTTTTTCCCTCCTTTCTTCTCCCCCAGGTTCAGGTCTCTGCTGATTTGTTTAGTGTATATTTTTTCTGGGGTCACTGCTACCCTTTTAGTATTTTGTTGTCTCATTCATCTGTTCTTGTCTGGATAAAATGACAAGGTGGAAAACTCATCTCAAAAAACAAACAAACAAACAAAAAACAAGAGCCAGTACTGATATGGCAAAGAAGAAGTCAACCTCTCACTCTTTGCAGGTAATATGATAATTTCTGTGAAAAACATAAAAGACTCCACTCCAGAATTGCAAGATCTCATAGAGGAATTCAGTAAAGTGTCAGAATATAAAATCAATACACAGAAATCAGTTGCATTTCTCTACACCAACAAGACAAAAGAAAGAGAAATTAATTAAGGAGTCAATTCCAATAATAACTGCACCGAAACTGTAAGACACCTAGGAATAAATCTAAACAAAGAAGCAAAGAATCTGTACTCAGAAAACTATAGTAAAGTACTCATGAAAGAAACTGAGAAAGACACGAAGAAATGGAAAAATGATCCATGTTCATGGATTGGATGAACAACCACTGTGAAAATGTCTATGCTACCTAAAGCAATCTACACATTTCATGCAATCCCTATCAAAATATCATCAATTTCTTTCAAAGAAATGGACCAAATCATTCTAAAATTTATATGGAACCAGAAAAGACCCTGAAGCGCCAGAGGAATGTTGGAAAGGAAACCAAAGTTGGCAGCATCAGAATTCCAAACTTCAAGCTCTATTACAAAGAGAGCCCAGAAAGGGACCCTCAACTCTATGGTCAACTAATCTTCAACAAAGCAGGGAAGAATTTCCAATGGAAGACAGTCTTTTCAACAAATGGTGTTGTGAAAATTAGACAGCCACATGCAGAAGAATGAAACTACACCATTTCCTTATACCACACACAAAAACAGACTCAAAATGGATGAAAGACCCCGATGTGAGTTAGGAATCCATCAAAATCCTTGAAGAAAATATAGGCAGCAACCTCTTCAACCTCAGCCGCAGCAAATTCTTCCTAGGAACTTCACCAAAGGCAAAGGAAGCAAGGGCAAAAATGAACTATTGGGAATTCATCAAGATAAAAAATTTGCACTGAAAAAGAAACAGTCAAAACCTAAAGACAACGGACAGAATGGGAGAAGATATTTGCAAATGACATATCAAATTAATGGCTAGTATCCAAAATCTATAAAGAACTTATCAAACTGAACACCCAAAGTACAAATAATCCAATCAAGAAATGGGCAGAAAACATCAACACACATTTTGGCAAAGAAGACATCCAAATGGCCAACAGACACATGAAAAATTGCTCAACATCACTCGGCATCAGGGAAATACAAATCAAAACCACAGTGAGATACCACCTCACACCAGTCAGAGTGGCTAAAATTAACAAATCAGGAAACCGTAGGTGTTGGCAAGGATGCAGAGGAAGGGGAACCCTCCTACAGTCTTGGTGGGAATGCAAGCTTGTACAGCCACTCTGTAAAACAGTATGGAGTTTCCTCAAAAAAATTGAAAATAGAGCTACCCTACGACCCAGCAAATGCACTACTGGGTATTTATCCTAAAGACACAAATATAGTGATACGAAGGGGCACATCTCCCTGAATGTTTATAGCAGCAATATTCATAATAGTCAAACTATGGAAAGAACCTAGGCGTCCATCAACAGATGTATGGATAATGAAGATGTGTTGTATATATACGATGGAATACTATCCAGCCATCCAAAAAAAAAAAAAAAGAAAGAAAGAAATCTTGCCATTTGCAACAATGTAGATGGAACTAGAGGGTATTATGCTAAGCAGAATAAGTCAATCAGAGAAAGACAATTATCATATGATCTCTCTGATATGAGGAATTTGAGACACAGGGCGGGGAATTGTGGAGGGCAGTGAGGGAAAAAAATGAAACAAGATGGGGCTGGGGAGGGAGACCGACCACAAGAGACTCTTAATCTCAAAAAACAAAGTGAGGGTTGCTGGGGGGTGGGGAGGGAATGGATAGGGTTGCTGGATTATGGACATGGCTGGGTTATGGACACTGGAGAGGGTATGTGCTATGCTGAGTGCTGTGATATGTGTAAGACGGATGACTCACAGACCTGTACCCCTGGGGCATATAATATATTATATGTTAATAAAAAAATTTAAAAAGTACCAAAAAATTTTAAGATTCTCACAAAATATCTTGGAAATGAGGGCATAAGAACCATAGTATTTAAATGCTATTATCTTCAAAGATCGAACCTAAGAATCCCTGCTCCTCCCGTCTCAAAATCTAAGCCTCTCTCTGCCCTTCACCCCTCAAAATGCTCTGCTGTGGCATATGGTGTTAACATGTAATAAAAAACATGTATCTCATCCAACAGCATGTAGTGGGGAAATCTACACAAAGTAAAAACTTTTCAACAAAAAATATTCATTGAATATTAGCAATTGCTTATAGCACTAGAGACATTATCCTAAGATATCCCAGGTAGCTAAGTAGAAATCTGAACGGTGTACTGGAGCTCGCCCTTTGAAGGACTGGTGTGCAGACAACGGGGCCACTATCCCCACATGTTCAAACTCCCAACAGCTGAGGAATCAAACCCTTCACGTGGTTTCTCTCCCGAGCCAGCTTTAGCACTAGGCATGACTGTGATGGTGGTACAAGCTATGAAGTCGGTGGTTGCAGTGCCCACAGCACTTGACAGCCTCCAGATAGGAAACAGAAACGGGATTTTCAAAATGTCATAAGATAATAGGGTTTGGTGAACAACAAGGTACCTCACAGATGAGTGTCTCGTAATTACATTTACGGAAGTTTGTTTTCTCTGCTTATCATGGATTGTGTACATCCTCTTCTAAACCATCCACGAACGGGAAGAATACAACAGCACACAGAGTTTCCGAAAACAAATCTGAAAGTCATCAAGCCAAGAGAAATAAAACAGGAAAGAGTCACATTTGTCCAAGGAGGATATGGACCTGCAGAAGTCTCAGATGGCTCTAGGCTTTCTAAGGCTACTAGAAGCGTAGTTTGGGTCCTTCCTTGTACGAGACAGGCCCGTTTCATCATCATGAAACGCTGGGCTAATCTAGGCCGGAGGGTTTGCTGGAGATACTGAACAAACTAAACAGGCTGAACATTGCTCCCAAGGACAGGAACTTGTAAAAGGATGCCTGACACGTGCTGGTGAGGAATTCCTTGGAAAAGGAACAGCACAGATGACTAAGCACTTGTCAATTTCTGGGTTTGGATAGAATTTAGGGTATGCCACTTAGAGAGGTGTTCAGTCTAGGAGGAAGGCAGGCTATACTTCAGGATAGTCTTGAAGGAGTTGGAGTGTAACTCTTTATCTGGACCCAAATGATGTCCACATAAATTAGACATCTCTCAACAGTGGATATTTCATAGATGCTTATAGTATGAACATTAGCCGAGTTACCATAAACTCACTAGTCTTTTAGAGTAAGTTATTAAGGTAACAATTATCAACAGATGGTAGTATTATATATGCCACATAACATTACATATGAAATAATAAAATACATAACATACAACAATATCGATATATACAAATATAAATATATGAAATAGAAAAATAAATATATGTTGATAAAATATAAACATATTTGTAATAAAACTTATAAGAACCTATATATATTTATAAACTAAATAATTTCATGGATATCCATGTTTATCATTGTTTCAGAGAATGCATTTTGGTGCATTATTTTCCCGGGTAGATACAGGGGTGTCTATACACAGAGCTCCCTAATGTGCTTCATTTCCAAAGTGTGCAGTCCTGGAACAATTCCTGCCAATAAAATGAGTGTGGCAAACAGATATCTGAGCTTTCACGTCACCCTTTCAGAATTTGGATGCATCGCCAGCATGTAAAGGAGATTACAGCTAACTAAATGACTCCATAGTCTACCTTCTAGAAATGGCCATATTTAGCTTTTAGGGTAATGTTAACTTCACTATGGTATTAGTAATCTCATCAACTTTTTGGTTAGGGATGGATAAATAACTAGCTTTTAGTATGTAAATTACCAACAAAAACGTTTTGCAGAAAATGGGTCAGGTTAGAGATGTAAATGAGCCCTAAAATGTCTCATTAGGTTTTGAATTGCCTTTTTTTTTTTTCCCTAAGCATTATAAATCTTGCAAGCTTTTGGGGTAATTTTCTTGCTTGAATAAGCTAGTAAGGTCTTTTCCAATAATAAATGAACTAAAATACTAATTCTCAAAACTAATTCTGCTTGAAAATATAGAGCAAATTGAATATTGAAGTTTCATTTATTTTAAAGTTACTCATTTTCCCCCTAATATTTTTAGATAATACGTCGTACAGAACACATGTAAAGATTTCATCATAATGAACGTATTATTTAGGCATGGAGATGTGTTTTTCAACGGCTCTATACATGTTGGAAGGCTACTGATCAGATCTTGGGACAAATCATTAACTACGGAATGTAAGTCTATCTTTTGTGAAGAAATGTATCTTTGATTTAGTAAAAAGTCTCTGTGGTTCCCTTCGGATAAGGCCTATTTGTAACACTCATTGCTAATCTATATTCCAGAACAAATACTATGCAAAAACGTAATGTCCACAGCGCGGCTCTCGGCCAGTTTACACAGTTAAACGATCACCGCAGATGCAAAACCCAGGCAAAGCCGCCTTAAATCTTAGAAGACACTCAGAAAACAGCGTCACATGACAGAGACTCATGCGACGTTTCGCACATCCAACTTTTGCCACACTGGTCTCTCTTCCACGTACTGCTAATTTGCGACGCTGTAAATTGGCCTTGCGTGACAATGTATGGAGTGTTTGTTGGTTATGTTCATCTATCCCAGCGTTGCCAATGTTTGGCACAGATTTAACATAGCCAGCTCGTGACAGGGGGCTGGATTTCTGTCACTCTAAAAGCTGCAAAAGTGACATAGTAAATAAATATGGCAGATCAAAGCTATGACCTACACTTCACTAGCTTAAAAATAGAAAAGGGAAAGGGAACAACTCATGGTCATTATTTGGTTTGTTTCTGTGTGGGGCCAAGTTAAGGATAAACAAATAGAGTCCATGGTTTTATTTATTTATTTATTTGTTTGTTTATTTATTTTTTAAAAGATTTTATTTATCTGACAGACAGAGATCACAGGTAGGCAGAGAGAGAGGGGGAAGCAGGCTCCCAGCTGAGCAGAGAGCCCGATGCAGGGCTCGATCCCAGGACCACGGGATCATGACCGGAGCCGAAGGCAGAGGCTCTAACCCACTGAGCCACCCAGGCGCCCCAGAGAGTCTATGATTTTAAAAGGACACTAGGATAGCTTTCTTCTTGTAGACAACAACCAATGTCACCATTTGCCACTACCTAAGAAAATCAACTCTTTCTTATCTGAATTCTCATGCCTTCCCTATGGTATAGAGTACTTAAACACATTGTATAGAAGGCAAAATTGGAATCCTTAGAGTTTAGTGAATGGCTTGTAGAAAGGGTTAGGACCAGGGTTAGAAGGCCTGATGGACCTCTAGCCGGTCTTATCAAGACCATCCTCTCCTCCTTTCTAACTCAAGTTTAGTGGACACCTGTTCAGCGCTTACATACGGCCCTGTGCTATTTGCTGTCTCATGCATAAGCTGGTGTCTTGTGTCTCTACATAGGCTTTCATTTTGTTAACAGAAAGAACCATGTTTTTGATTTTTTCTTTTTAAGATTTTATTTATTTATTTGACAGAGATCACAAGTAGGCAGAGAGGCAGGCAGAGAGAGGAAGGAAAGCAGGCTCCCTGCTGAGCAGAGAGCCCGATGTGGGGCTCGATCCCAGGACCCTGGGATCATGACCTGAGCCGAAGGCAGCGGCTTAACCCACTGAGCCACCTAGGAGCCTTTATTTTCTTTGACACATTCACAGCGCATACTTTTTTAATCCATGCTCAAAAGACCAACTTAATACAAATACCCACAATTTGAGTAAGGTCTGGAAATTAAAGGAGGTTTTTCTGGTTTGTACCTTTATGAATTCACCTAGAAACCATATCTCTCAAGAAATTGTGGACATGTACTTTTAGTTTTAGAAACACCTATTCACTCCTGGGTCATTCCTACTTAGATGAGTTACTTTGAAGGCCACCATTTGAACTCACTGTTATTCTATATCCCCCAAAGCTCAGAGTGTCTAAAATGCCTTGCCCAAGGTTGTAACTGGTAGGTAGTAAAGTCCCTAACTATCTCTTTGGACATCTCTTTGCACAGCACCTCTGTATGAACTAGTGTTTATAACTGCTATTTTAATCATCTATATCGAAGTAAAACTCTTGTGAAATCTGTAGGATACTTTTTACTTAGTATGCGGCCAGTAGGATGTCACAATGATAAATGTAAATTTTAAAATCTTACATGAATAGCAAGTTATCAAAATGTTGATGAGTCAGAACAAGAGGAACCATCTACAGGTTGGTACAACTTAAAGTCGATTAGCTGAATCCACGAAACCTGATGTTCCTTCCTTGTTGGTTTAGTCTGTGTACATGAATATATTTATAAATGACAGATTATAATTGGAAAGTATAAAAGAAAGGTGCCTGTGTGGTTCAGTTGGTGAAGCATCCAATTCTTGATTTCGGCTCAAGTCATGATCTCAGTGTCATAAGACTGAGCTCCAAGTTGGGTTCCATGCTGGGCCTGGACATAGGACCTGCTTAGGATTCTCTCTCTACCGCCACCCCAATCCCTGTCTCCCTCTCTTAAAAAAAAAAAAAAAGTATTAATACAACTTCTTTTTATTCATGGATTTCATTTCATTTCTTCCTGTCTCTCCTATCCTGCGATTTTGTGGGAAGTCAATTTTGAGGAAAAAAAAAATATGAAGTTCAGATGCATCAGAGAAGAAAGCATATTAGTGGGCAAATAATAAATGTTATTGAATAAGCGAGTGATGATATGTTAGGTAGCATAACTATAATAACACAGTGAAATGAACTATGAATTATATGTGTGCATGTGTGCGTGCAAGTGTGTGTGTGTGTATGGCCATAAAAGTCTACATCCCAGGAGATCACAGACTATATCTGAATTGTTCACCTCTACATACCCAGTGCCAGGTGGAGCACTGGACCTGTGTCCCGATATTCAATGGCTATGTGCTGCATTGATCAATGTTCCCTGCTCAAAACCAGCTTGTAATCCAGGAGAGTAAGAAACATACAGAATATTTTCTACTCTTTCTTATTTCTGGCCTCAGTTCTTCTCCCCACCCCCCAAGATTTGATTGACTGATTGATTGATTGATTGATTTAGGAAAGAGAACTTGAGCAGGAGAAGGGGCAGATGGCAGAAAGAGCGAGAAAATCTCAAGCAGACTCCACGCTGAGTGCAGAGCCCAATGCGGGGTTCGATCTCACGATCTGAGGTCAGGACTTCAGCCAAAATAAAAAATTGAAAGCTTAGCCAGCTGCACCACCCAGGTGCCTCTGGTCTTAGTTCTTAAAAAGGACAAGCAGCCTCTTGCTAATATTTGGGTGGAATTTTATCTTTTCTCTAACTCTTCTATTAGGCACATAGCTAGACCAGCCTCATGTGTTCTTTTGGACTCTGCATGCTGCAAATTCTAGTCCTACTGACCAGGGCGGGGCTATCCAGTGCTGTGAACAGGCCTCACACTGCCCTAACTGCCCAACGGTAAGCACTGTAACTGCAACTATTGTCAGCCATGGCTCTAAAAGTCTAGATGGGGAGGAGGGGAACGCAGTAAGCTGCCCAATTTGGACCTCCAGTCTAAGCTCTGTCCTCATAGCTAGCATTGCTACTTAAATCTTATTTTCACCCTCATCATCTAACTCCTGTGCGCATTTCTAATTATTTTGCAGGATGTAGAACAGATTACAGCTGAGTGATTACCCTTGAGTCAAACCTCAACGGTAGACAGGACATATGCTTAGAGTTACTCCATTTTTCACAACAAGCCAATTTGATTTGTTGCTCAGTGGGAAAGCTTGTTGTAATTGTTTATTTAATGGCTTTTTCAAATCATCTTTTTTTCGACTTTCTGACTACTAATATTTTAGCTGCAATACTGTTTGAGAACTCAAAAAACACTGTGCCTTCAAGGATTTTTAATTCGAGTCCATCTCCTCCTAACCCAAACCCAAGCCCAATGGTACTTTAACTTGAATTACTGGGTCAGATAGTTCCCACCTCTTTGATCCCAGAAAATTGTGTCACCATCATTTCTAAGAGTCAATTCAGTTAGAGCAGGAAAGAAAATGGGAATACCAGAGGACTAGAAGTCAAGGAGATTTCGCTCTGTCCCATTTGGGTTTATAACCTTGGCCAAGTCATTTAATTTCTGTAAGCATCAGTTTCCTCATCTATAAAATTAGGATTTTAGTCTAGCTGTCTCCAAGGTATCTTCTAGACCTAATGTTCCATGGCAGAAGCTTCCAGTTGTGGCACAGGAACCTGGAAATCTCTCATTCCTTCAAAGGCTGTGTCAGGAGACATATTAGACTGTATGAGGGGTAGAAGCCTTATGTCAAATAATGCTGTTAATAACCACCCCCCCACAGTGGTCTTTGAAAAGTTATCCCACTTTTTGAGTTACTCCTTTTTGTTTGTTTGTTTTTATATGACTATTTTTCAACCAGAACCAACATCAAAACTCACACCAAACAAATGCACCATAAGAAGGGATATTTTGACATTAGAGTTTCAGACAAAGATACAGTCACCAATTTGCTCAGCACAACATTTGCTAGTCAAAGAATAAATTTGAATCATGCACCATGTCTGAATGATGCCAAAATGTTTTGCTTTGCATAGGTCATTTTAGTAAGAGAGATGAGAAGAGTAACATTTAAAAACTCTTCAGTGTGATACACATATGCTATTCTCAAGTATTTCAAAGGACTCTCATATTTTGCCTTTATTTTTTCTTCATGGTGTTTCTTTAGACTATAACTTTATTTTGTGTGTGTGTGTGTATGTGCGTGTGTGTGTTATGATACAAGTTAGAATTGAATATTCATAATACACTTGATATAGAAGCACAGAACCCTTAAATAAAAAATTGTTCAAATGAAAATCATTTGGTTTAAATCTCACTATTATATCAAAACTCAACTAATCACGTTGTGGCTATAACTTTACCTGTTAAGTTCAGTCTGGATACAAGAAATCCATGAGCTCTAAAATAGTTAAAAAAAAATAGTAAAGGAAATAAAACAATAGTCTTTTTTTTTTTACTTTTTAAATACAAATTATATTTATGTTCAAAAATTTTACTTGAAAAACTCATTTTAATTTTCAACTGATATATATTTATGTGTATATATATGTGCATATTAAATGTAAACAACTTTGGGCTGGGATGAAATATGTTATAAACTGACTCATGCAAATTGAAGAAAATTCTTATTTATTTTATTGTTATTTTTTGACTTAGTGGCAAAATTTCAGGAAGGAGTTAAATTTATAAAGCCGCAAAGCCAAGGATAGGTAGGTGTATTTATGCCCATCTTCTCACATGAGTAAGGAGGTATCACATTTTGAAGAAATACAGTTAAAATGAGGATTTCTTCCTCTTCAGCAGATCGCCAAGACTTCAAAGCTTATAGATTCTGTTGTGGAATCTTCAGCCAGCGAAAGCCAGTGGCGTGTGTGTGTGTGTGTGTGTGTGTGTATGTTTGCCTGCATGTGCGTATATACAGGCGTGTGCCCCTGCAGTGACATGTATGACAATATTTAGGGGCACACTGGACTTAAGCATGTGCATAGAGAAAAGAGACACACATCCCTTTCATGAGCACATAATGGAGAATTAGAGAACATAAATCTAGCTAGAAAGAGTGAGTCGGATGAAAAGTCCAGCCACCTTCACCCTTCTCTGCCTTCAAAACTTCTCTCCAAAGGATCCGTGCCCGTTACTGGCTTTACCCACACAGCCGTGGAAGGAGAGAATGGGGGAGAGATACTTTCCTTTGGGAAATCTGTCCTTCACTCTCAGGCACGAGTTTACAACAACAGGTACAAGTGCCTACCTTATTAACAGTGAGTGGTTTTGGCCACGATGGTTCCTGTCTGAGTACGTACTGGTTCTCTCAGTCGGACCTGTGTACCCCCATGTTTCAAGCACCTTGTGGAGCTGATTCTATCTACTCGCACACTCCCCGTTGATTTGGCTAACCACATCCATAAAAACTTTCTCAAAACGGGATGCCTGTCCCGTTCTTTAATCAGGTTTCTAGGAAGTCTCTACTTTCATCAAATCTCTTTTGCCTATACCTCTATTTCTGCTACAAAAAATACAATACATCATCAGTTTTTTTTTTCTTATATAACATAGGGATGCCATTTATTTATTTCAAATTTCCATATTTATTCATTTCATTAAGCATAACTTGCATTAATGCTTTGTTATGATCAGAAGCAATGTGGCAGAGCTGGAAACAGGCAAATACTTGAAGAAATAAAAATTTAAACAATATGTATTTCCCTTTAAGCATGAATGGTACTGGATGGGAGAAAAGTCAAAATAGAAGAGGCTTACATTTTCTAAAAATTTTAAATGGAAACATACAAATGCCTCAGGAAAACAACTATATACTATAACTTTGAAACAAATCCTTTGTTTTCTATGTGAGTACACTATTTTAAAACAATCAAGTCTCTCCAGTTTAAAAGGCTTGGTATATTTTGTACTTAAATGGTTTTTATAAAATATTGTCTTGACCACTTGCCTGCCTCCTTTTTAGTTAAATTTTTGCTGTAATGCAGTTCAAGTGCTTAAATATTACAGCTTAAGTCCATCTCCCCCCATCCCAGCCCCGGGTCCTACCTGAACTTGAACTCTAATGTCTTATAAGAGGTCAAGGCACTCACTCACAACAAGTGTTCCTTGTAGAGACTGTGATGTTGTCTAATGTCCCTGCTCA
Organism: Mustela lutreola; assembly: GCF_030435805.1. Taxonomy (NCBI): domain Eukaryota; kingdom Metazoa; phylum Chordata; class Mammalia; order Carnivora; family Mustelidae; genus Mustela; species Mustela lutreola. The sequence continues at coordinate 30,405,264 of NC_081307.1, forward strand.
GAACAGCAAACCTGAAACAAGATATCACATCGATCTAGCCAACACTGGAAACTGGGCTTTGTGGAGGCAACCAAAACTGACGGAGTCCTAGTCACAACATCCATTCACACTCCTCTCCAGCAAGACGCAGCCCTTCTCTTGTCACTGGCTGTGAAGGCAGCTCACTTGGCTGACACAATGCCCAGCAAAGAGAAAGGGCTGCGGGAGGCAAGCTGATGGCCACTCTCTAAGGACAGGAGAGGAAGAGAAAAGCAAGGAATTTCAAATAAATCATACTGCTCCCTTTCTGATATAAAGTGCCAAAGATTTCAGCAGGGAATGCAAATCCAGCACGGAAGACCTTTGGTTCCTTCTCTTGTATTTTGACATTTTCCTAGAATCACTTGATAGCACTCATATTAAGCTTCATTTCAGATTCCCATCCAACGTCAAACTACCAGATGCAGCAGAGTGTGACAAAAGTTACCAAAAAAGAAAAGACCGCAGTGAAGGCTCTTGTTGATTTTTCATTCACTGCATCCCAGAAAAGACCAATAATAAATAAATAAATAAATAAATAAATAAAGGTCACATGAAAAAGCAACCTCATGCTAAGAAAGTTTTTTCTGCTACTATGACAATATGAGACAGAAGATCTAATTTTTACAAACTCCCCAGCTATTCTTGTAATTAAAGTTCTGTTGTGTGTGCTTTTACTCTATCCCAGTAAAGCCTCATGATCTAAAATAACTCTAAACGTGACTATGAACACTGTTAGCCACAGATTTAGGGAGAAGGATTTTCACACGAAACAAAGTTGTAACCACAATGCATTCTGTGCACTTTCAGTAATCGTGCAAATGCAAACTTCTTACACAAATTCTAAATAGCATGTTCTGAAAGCATGAAAGTGTGTTTGAAGGATCATGCTAAGCAGTGTGAGCTATATTTTCTAAAGACTGCCTATCAAGAACCTAAGAATAAAGAAAATCCAGAAAACAGCATGATAAACCCTGTTTCCTATCTGAGGTTGCATTAGAGTTATAAAAAAGAAAAATTTTTAAAAAAAGAAAGAAAAAACAAGAAGGAAATTAAATTTCTATTTTCACAGGCAATAATGTGTTGTACAATTTGCAATTAAAAATAAATTAGGCACAAAATCTGCAACAGATTGTTTTTAAACTTTCATTAAACCTCTCGAGTTATGATGCTTGATGCAACGTGTTAACAGAAATGCTAGGGTTGAAATGAGTTTCTGGCATATGAAATAAAATTATGCCTTCAATCTACAAAAATTTAATTTACAGCTTAGCTGATTGGATGTAGCATTTTAACACCATTTTGGAGGTTTAAGAACAGCAAGTGCCATAATCCTCTGAGTATTTTGATCACTAGCACACAAGCATGTAACATACTTTGTGTTCAAGGGGAACCTTTATCCAGGATGCAAAGCTGGTGCTGAATTATAATCACATTCAAAAAGATTGCAAGCCTGTGGGTATTAAGCTTTGCACTCTCAAGCTTAGCTAAGAAGATTTAAGCAACCTACTCTGGGACCATACAGTTGATCTGATAAGAGTATTCTGAGACCTTGAAGTTTATTTTTATCAGAAGTTTTGCATTCAAGGTCTCAAACATTAGACCTTTTTAGTGTTAATCAAAAGAGTTTCCTTACATATTCCAGCAATGACACAAACAGATGGAATTCACGAGCGGGAGAGAAGTACAGACCCAATAGTTTACCCTTAAATAAAAGAAAATCTTGAAGGTCTAATAATGACTTCTGATATCTTAGATGTTATTCCAGATTTCTTTGCTGTATTTGTCTCAAAAAGATTTGTCAGATATTTTTGCTATTCCATTTAAATAACATAACTTACGTTATTTAAATGACAGATGCCATCTGTATCATAAAGCAGTCAACTATTTTGCTGAACTTTTTTTGTTCGGATGAGTCAGTGAGTTATTTATAGAGCAGGTGTTGCTCACATTCAGGCTCTAATATCAGATAGAAAGATAAAATAGAGAAAGAATTCAGCATTTATTTTCACACACTCTTTCATAGAATGGTTATGGAACATTTGTAAATTAAAACATGGCTGAAGAAGAAGTAGGAAATAATCATAGTCAAGGTTCCCTCCACTGTGGATATGAGAAAATAAAGATACAGACAACTGAGGGTGTCTAAGATATTTAGACCAAGAATCTTGAAGCTAACATCATATGCCTTTTCTTTGCTCTTTTGTAATCAGTAACTATTTGAAAAGCTGTTTCTCTTACATTCGTGTCATTTTTATTGAAAATGATGCATGACTACAATAGTTTCACAATAGTCTGTATCTTTTCACTTATCATTTCTGTTGTTTTAAACAAACAAACAAAAAAAACCCACACAGATATAATTTAAACTGTAATATTTTGATAAGGATACAAAAGAGAATTTTTTTAATCTTTCAAATAAAATGAAGATTAAAAAGGAGTGTCCTACAAAGGTACAAAAAAAAAAAAAAAGAGCAGAAAAGACACAACTTCTCTTATTCATGATCATTGAAACTTAGCTACACTGCTTAGGTCTATTTTGGTTTTTCTCATCGGTGAAACCATATGACACAGCTGTCGTATCCACACTTGGTATCCTGAGCTGCCTAAGCAGGACAATGGGCAGAATCTGGTCAGAATAAAGAGGCAGGGGTTAGGCTTAGATTGGATCATCTGGGGAAAGATGCCAGAGAGGTGTAGGAAGGATGAATGTGGTTTTCAGGTGACCTGGCTTGACCCAGGCAATCCTGTGAGTCTGAATCCAAGAGCCATGTGAATGGGTGAGGCCAGCTGGTTGACCCAATAGAGATCTATCTACGGGAGAATGCAGACTCACGTAGATATAGAGGTCTGAGTCAAGAAAGATGAAAATTCAGACTCAATCTAGAGTTTAGGATTCGAATGGGACCTGAAGCAAGAAATAGGAATATAGGAATCATCTCACAAGGTGATTGGGAGGATTGTCAGAATCCTGAGCAAGAGGATGGCCAACCCAGTGGGATCACCGGCACACACATAACTGCAGGCCCCAGGGGCAGCATGCTCTACATGCCAGCTTCTAGTCTTTAAGGTGTTGTTAAGGCTAGAATCATCCCACTTTCACCATCAGTCCCATCGCCAAGTAGGACAATCTTCTTCTGGTGTCTGTGATTCCTAAAGATCTAATTCCTCATGGGCGACCTCAGCTTTAAACAGATAAACCTGGTGGCTGCAAAGGTCTTCATGACCAATTCAATTCAAAGACCTGTGTTGACAATGAACCCAAGGGTTGGGTTAGTGCCTGGCTGAACAAAGTAATAAAGGACACTTAATTCTTGTAGTGCTCTTCTACGTCCTTGTCATGTCTGATCTCTCTAAATTACCTGACATCACTGATTACTCTCTGATCTTTCAGTCTGTCCCCTTTCTTATCTCCCAGCACTTAGCCCTCTGCTCATTCTTCTCCCCTCAGATTATTCATTTTTATTGTCTTATTCTGGCTTCTCAAAATATTTTTATTTATGTAATTATTAAGGCGCTTCGCAATTCTGTTCTGGGTTCTTTGACATTCTCATACAAAATACTCTTTCTGTATTGTATCCAGTGGCTTTACATCAATTATCCCGTGATGATTCTCGATCACTAACTTCAGGTATTAGCTCTCTCCCAAGATCCAGAGCTTCATTTCAGTGGCCAATTGCACATATCAACTCTGGGTACTTTCAGGCACTTTAAAGCTAAAATGTCATACACTGGACTCTTTCTTTTGTTTTCCATTCTTCATTCATTCCTGCTTGACCCCATCCTGTATAGTCTCCATCTTCGTTAAATTATCTGTCCAAAGTAGGTATGTTGTCGTCATTTTAAACCTTCTCTCACTCTCACTCCCAACATCCACTGTCATAAAACCTTGGATTCAATTCAACCTCAAAATGTTTCTTGGGTCTGTCATTGCTTCTGTTGTCACTCAGTCACCTGCTTTAGTCCAACCATTCATCTTCCCATCAGACTGTTGCAGTAACTCCACCTTCTCAATGATTCTCAAAATTTGGTTCCAAGATGAGAGGTATCACTATCACATTTGTTAGAAATTAAAAAAAAAAAAAAAAAAAAAAAAAAAAAAAGTCCCAGGACCCATTCCATCCCAGACCTGAAGAAACTCCAGGTGTGGAAATCAGCCATCTGCATTTTGAACAAGTCCTCCAGGAGATTTTGATGAAAGCTGAGTTTGAGTTCATCTCTTTTCTTCTGGCCAGTGGTTTCTTGTGTAAGAAATGCAACTGTGTCATTCCTCCTGTGCACAGACCCCCTGGTTACCTAGAAGATAAGGCCAGTATCTTCAGCAAAGTTTATGTGGTGGTCAGTAGTTCTGACCCCACCAATATTTTCAGTTTTCCTTTGGGCACACAGAAGAGATGCACTTTCCTGCTCCTTTGAAGTTATCTGGGCCCATGTGCTTGCTTGGGCTAATGAAAGGTAAAAGTAAAAGGTGTTTCACTTTGAGCGAGTGTCCTTAAATAACCAGTGCATGATTCACCACATGCCTTGTGTCAATATCATAGGTCTGGCAGCATTCAGATGGTGGAAGGCCCGTTAGCCCGGGCCCTTGAAGGAGGAAGATGAGAGGCAGAGAGCTGAGCTGACCATAATCACCGCACAGTAGGAGTAAGCAGTGAGTCCTTGCTGTTTGTTCTAAGTTACTGAGATGTGTGGCTATGGTGACCTAGCCGCTTGTGAGTGATTCACTTTACCTTCTCAATCTTGGCTCCGTTTGGGAATTATTCTTCCCCATTCCTGAATCCCATGGACAGATAATAATCAATTCACCATTGGGTAAACCTGCCAAGCTTTTTAATGACACCACATCCTTGCAGATAATATTCTTTGTACCTGGAAGATTTAACACATTCACACCCAGAATAGTCCAAATCATTCTTTTGATTTTCAACTCAAATGTTCATTCTTCTGGTTATCTTCTCCAGCGTTCCCAGGACAAAATTAATTACTCTACCCTGTGTGCTATTGTAGCAATCTTTTATGCCTCTGATATATTTCATACGATAATTTACAGTAATTTAATTGTCCAAACTTTTTGTCTGCTCACTAAATAGCAATTTCCTCGAAGACTGGGACTCTGATTTATTAATTTCTACTTCACCAGGGGAATTATTCTTTTTAAAACTCTTATCAGACCTCTTAGGTATTTTTCTAGAAGGTAACCTAAATCTTCTACAGCCATCACTGTTTGATATGTGTATGTAATACTAAGTAGCTCGACAAACTTTTTCTTACATTCTTTACTATCTGCTTGGTTGTCTTACCAATGTCATGTTGGGTTAAGATCTTTAGGAAAGAGTCTGCAATAATTCCCACATCCTTTGCTTAAGTGGTGACAATAGCTCAGTACAATTAACCCCTTGAATATTGAAACTACAAATTTATATGGCAGAAGTGACAGCTTTATGGGAGAACTCATCATGCTAAAATTATAGTTTTTATCTCTTTCACCTGAATGCATTATCTTGTGTGACCATAGCATCATTCATCTGCCACTTTCTGCCCACTACACAATTTTGTGTCATTGCCACAGATTTTTGTCAACGGTTTCCTTACACTTAATTCGCTTTGCTTTTTCTCATGAGACACCCTTGCCCTTGAAGTGTGCAAATGCCCAGAAGGCAGCCAACCATGGAGATGACCAGCAGCCTGAGCAGGGGTTGACAGAACTCAGTTTACCACAATGTTCCATTTTGGACCAGTGGAATGAATCAGATTCCGTATTGCAGGAAGTTTCTACTTAAGAGATGGAGAACCAAAGACTTATTTAACATGGTAAGACATGAAAGTAGAGGCAGCGTAGCCTGTTCACTGCAAATGTGGAGTCCTAGAATCAGGCACAGAGCACCTTGGCAGGGAGGGAGAGAAGCCAGCCAGATTTGTTGTGCCCTGATCAGTGCTCCGAGTTCTTCTAGACCCAGCAACTGACTGATTCATATTCCTCATGAGGCATTCAAAACACCTAAACTTGGCTTTGGATGACTGTATTGGCCTAAAAATGATTTTTGAAACAAAAACCAAAACAAAAACCAAACAACGTCAACAAAAGCTTAAAAATTCAGATGTGAAACTGATAAAATATATTTGAAACATCACAAGAACTGATAAATTTGGTTTTTTGTAACAGTTTCATTCACTCTAGAAATAATTGGTACATCAGATTTTCTTACTTTTTAATGATTTCTTTTCTCTGATGCTTGCTCGTCATTAAGGAAATATAACTAATGGTATATTAGTGACTCAGGTCCAATTATTTCAATAGCAGAATTGTAGTAATACCTTTAATTTTTGCCAAAGTATTTATTTACTATGAATTTTGATACCTTTTAATGACTTTTCCGTGATATGAAATGTGACACCTAGAGATCACAGGGCATTATGAATTCATAAGAGTCTTACATTCCTATAAGGTCAACCTTTGCACCCAATCTATCAACTGAAATGAACCTCATTGTGCCATAGGTTCCTTGCATCATAAGAGCCTAATAAATTTACTATAAGCCAAGAGCTTTGCTACCACATGTAAGCCATTTTATTAGCTCAAGAGAGTCAAATTGGTTTCATAAAATGAGCATATAAAACCTTCCTAACCCCTTTTATACATAACATCAAAAAGCTACGATGTGGCAGAACCAGATTCAAGGCCAAGTCTGTCAGACTGCAAACTCTTCTCTACACTTGACCATGTTGCCCCTTTTTAATTGTCCCCCATTGTCACTAAACCCTTTCTTCTTCAATTAATTAATTTTCTTTTTTTTTTTTTTTTTTAAGTAATCTCTACACCCAGCATGGGGCTTGATCGAGAGTCACACACTCCACAGACTGCGCCAGCCAGCCAGGTGTCCTGTTTCCAATCTCTTTTTATCTTTGTTTTCTTTCCTTATTTCCTTTCCTTTGTCAAACAATGAAAAAACATTACCCCCCACACACACACTCAAGAGTAAGTTCCTCTCCATATCACGTACAGCTACGTCTCTAAAACCTTGAATTTTAGAATTAGTGTCTGACTCCGAGACACTGAGAGAAGGCTAGAGCTGACAAACAGCAGAGGGAACCAGAGCAGCCCAAGCCTTCAAGCAGAAGACTTTCTTGTGATTGCAGGGCCTAAACCAAATGCATGGTGTTCCATAGTCCCTGCTCTGCCCTCACTCTAAAATTTCACCAAAAGAACACCTTGATACACAAGTAATTGAATTGAAGTAAATAACAAGTCTTGGTTTTAAAAGGAAAGGCGGTTGAGAAGAGAACACAAGTAATTGAATTGAAGTAAATAACAAGTCTTGGTTTTCTAGAAAGTGATTTTTTTTTTTTTTTTTTTTATAAACATATATTTTTTATATACATATATTTTTATCCCCAGGTCTGTGAATCACCAGGTGTAATGAAACAAGTCTTGGTTTTAAAAGGAAAGGCGGTTGAGAAGAGAAATTCAGACCAAGGCTATGGATAGACAAGCTGGCGAGCCTTTTGTCTTTGTGATAGTTTGGAAGGGATAGAAGGTGGTGAGCTGATCATGTGTGTGAGTCTCTAATCCTTTCCTCATTGACCTGGCTCCTCACCAGATACAGGACCAGAGGTCAGACCTCTGCTGAGGTCTGACACGGGGAGTAGCAATGAAGAAGATGGAAGGAACAGGACCTCTGGGCAGCCCAGGTAAGGACCACAGGCCAACACTCAAAGTCAGTATCATGGTCACTTAACAAAGACAGAATCTTAAGAGAATTAGAAAACATCAAGTCAGAAAGGCTAGCTCAGAGCTGGAATCCACGAAGACTCAGAAGAGTCATCAATGGCCCAACAAGGTAGGGAAGATAACCAACTCACCAACCAGCCTATCTGGACAATGGAGATGGGCCATTGCAGCAGACAGAGCTTTGACCCTGAACCAGACCACTTCTGCAGCCACAGAACTTTTACAGATTTATGATGGAAAACCCTAAATGACCTAGTTGTCTGCTAAGGACATTCAAAGAGACTCCTTAACCTCTGTTGCACCTGAAAACCATTTCCTTGTAGAAGTCTGGATCTCACCCCAGAAAAACTAAGTCACAACCTAGGTGAGATAGGGAAGGGGGGAGGGGGACTATTTAAAGAATATACCTGATTAGTTTTCATTTTTATCTGGGAATAAGAACCACTAGGATAGAAGGTCAGTGGGAGCATGAGGTTGAAGCTGAGACTATGGCAAACAGAGAAGGGAGAGCAGTTTCTGGCAAGTACATTCCCTTTATTAATGCAATCTTAGATTATAAAATCCCAGATCATAGAAACTCTGAAGGACTGCCCCCGGGTGGCTCAGTCGGTTAAACATCTGCCTTTAGCTCAGGTCATGATCCCAGGGTCCTGGGATCAAGCCCCGCATTGTGCTCCCTGCTCAGCGGGGAGTCTGCTTCTCCCTCTGACTGCCCATCCCCCTGCTTGTGCTCGTTCTCTCTCTCTCTCTCTCTCAAATTAATAAATAAAATCTTAAAAAAAGAAACTGTAGGAATAATGATACTATTTATACACCAATCATTTATTCCCATGAGGCTAGAAATCATGCTTTTTGTTCTCCCCATGCTAATTTTTTTTAGTAATCAGCACATTGTCTGATTCATAGTAGATGTTCACTAAATATTATGGAATGGCTGAATAGCTTCCAACTATGTAGTGAGACTTGTACATCAGGTGACTAATTTTAATTAAAATCTACCATGTAGGGGCGCCTGAGTGGCTCAGTGGGTTAAGCCTCTGCCTTCGGCTCAGGTCATGGTCTCAGGGTCCTGGGATTGAGTCCTGCATCGGGCTCTCTGCACAGCAGGGAGCCTGTTTCCCCCTCTCTCTCTGCCTGCCTCTCTGCCTACCGTGATCTCTGTCAAATAAATAAAAATTTAAAAAATCTTTAAAAAAATTAAAAAAGAAATAAAATCTACTGTGTATTTTTGATACAAGCATTAGGACTGCATGTAAGCTTCCAGAAATCACTTAAGACAGTCTGAAGAGAATTGTGGAAAGAGCATCAGCTCCTCAAAGTCAGGGTTCAAATCACAGTTTTGTCTTTTACCAACCAGATGACACTAAACAATATAGTCAACCCCTGACTTCCTTTTCTGATGTACAAAATCAAGTCATAACATCAACTTTGCAGAGCTGTTAGGAGGATTAAAATAAGCATGTGAAGTGTTTAGAGCAGCACTCGGTGATCAACAAACCATAACTAGTATTGTTAATAACAAATGGCATTTTGCCCAACAGCATACACATGGCAGTTCCATTTTTATCAGGCAAGAGGTTGACATGGATCAGATGCTAACAAATTAATGAAGTTCTAAACTACAGCAATGGGAGTCCACTGCTGGGCATACTGTCACTTTTAAAATATATCTGAACAGAAAAAAGGATGAAATACTTTTTTTTCCAGCTTTACCAAAGTATAATTGACAAATAAAGTTGTAAGAAATGTTAAGTCTATGTAACAGGGATTTGATAGATGTATATATTTTGAAAGGATTCCCCTCTCGCTACCTTGTTAATTAACAAACCCGTCACCTTACTTACTAATTTATAGCAAAAGGGAGTGAATGATTCCTGGACGGTGAGGTACAGATATTATCTACCGTCACTGCTAAGAGTATGTAGGCAAACATTCTAAATAGGGAATAAGGCAGTTGTATGTAATATCCAGAGAACTTCGACATGTCCTGAATCTGGAAGGTTCCTTAAGAGCTCTGGGAGACAGAAAACTTCACACAGTTCTATTTGAAAAATGGCAGCCAGGCAATTTACAAAAGTGTGGACATGTTCACATTTCTGAAGGTTTGTAAGTAGTAAATGACCTAAGTATGATAAAAAATGAGAATAAGGAATTAGATATACATTTTAAGAATTGTTTTCCCTCTCACATGCCTTAGTTAGTAAAACAAAGATTATGTTTAGTATTTAAGGGTAATTTTAAGAAGTAACTAAATCTACTCCTTGGGCAAGGACTTCATCTTAAAGATAGCAAAGCATTTACAGGTCTCTTAGACACAACTTAAATCTTTCAGCACTGAGCCATAATTTCTGGATTTCATGTTGTAACCTAAATTTTTGTAAGAATATACATGTAGAGTGTGCTGTTAAGGAGTGGTATTCCAGAAAGCAGCAGGAAAAAAGTAATTTCAGGGGCCAGGCCGCCGATCATTGGACTGTTCGAGTCCATTTTACACATCAGTTAGTGACAACCTGGTTAATGATATGCTCACATGTAAGACAAGCCCAGGCCTCCCCAGCTAGCTTTGCCAGCTGAAATGCGGATAAGGAAAAAGAAGGCGGAGGGAGAGGGGTGTGTTGTGTTCTGGGGGAGCAGTCTCTCCGCTGTGAAGCTAGTCTTTTTCTCTCCACACATTTATGAGGATTGATTAGAGTTAGAGCAGACCCAATATACTACATCGGGGCAGTTCCACGAGAAAGAGAAGTCGGCCGGTGAAATTAACATGAGGAGGGACTGGGCATCTTGGCTAGAACGATGAAGGTATCTGGCATGAGAAGGAAGACAGCAAAAGGAAACCAAAGTGTGAATTTAGGCGGTTGACGGTACAAGGTGTACACTCCCACCTTTTTCATAATGAAAGGTTAGGAAATAAAACCATAAATATCAGCTTAGGAATGGTGAATTTATTATATTTCTGAATGTTAGATATTATTTTATTTTCATAAAACTAAATGATTCTTATTTTCCTATAATCTACAAAATAACCTACAAAAGTATTTACAATAGTTGTAAGTAAAAAATATGCATAATCACTCTATTACTATAAAATACCAAGACATTTATACAGATATATGTCTGTATGTATAAATTTATGTATACACACACACACATACACACACACTCTATTATAAACAAAAGAACAAGGAAAAAAAATCCTAGAATACATAAAAACAATTTCTCTCTCAGATAACAGAATTATAGGTGTCTTTCACGTTTTTACTCTGATAAATATCTAAGAGCAAGGGCATGAGAGTTCTGTGGATTTAGGTTCAAATCCCAGTTCCACAATTTTCTAGCTATGTGACCTTGGGAAAGATACCAAACCTTGCTGAAGCTCATCTTTTCCTTATTTATAAAATGAGAAACGACCTCTGTAGACAGAAGGATTATTTTGGAAGTGACCTAAGATCATGTTTGTAAAGTGCTTTGACAGAGTCTGGCACAGAATGAGTGCTCTTTCAATGTTAATTGCTATTATTATTCATCCTAGAGAAAATCTGAATCACAATTAGAAATTTTAAAAGTCTCTTGAAAATAAAATTAATGACCTCATGAACAAAGGAATCAGAACATAGTAGGGAAGGAACCCAGGGTAGTATTGGGATGTTTGACCAGGCAGAATTCAGAAGAGGAAAAGGAGTTACACGGACCCCGGAGGAGAGAGCAAATACCTTTGCACCACTTTTTACTCTTAAAAATCCAAGCATCTACTGAGTAGATGTCCAGTACCAGGGAATAAGGGAAAACAAATCAAACAAAGAAGTTTAAGCAAAAAACCTGGATTTGGGTTACTCTCAGGACAGAGACACAGAATGGCCTTCTGAGTAATCAGAGTTAGCCGACATGACACCTTACTACATAGCAAAGCTTTATACAGTTTATCTCAATTTATGCCAACATTGTTGCTTATTTTGTGATAACTCTTTTGTCTCCAGAGTCCCTGAACTAGGAGTCCCTTTCTAGTCTGTCATAGAGCGTAATTCCTTAATCTTTGCCAGTTCCCCGCGTCACTATAGGTGATGATAAAATTCACAGTCCAGACAAAGGTGCTCTACATCCTGACTCTGCATCCTGACTCTATTCCACTGGAACAGAATGGGTTAAAAGTGTGTTGTCTTCCTAAGGAAAAGTCTAGACTACTTTCTCTTCATCTCTGCTTAACAGGTAAGGATGCCTCCCAGAAGTGAAACCCAAAGTGGGATGCTTCAGTTACATGAAGACCTAAAAGTGGTGAGCTAATATACATCAAATGAGCAATCTAAGAATCCTGACAACGGCTCTTTTGAAACCTTCATAACCAAAAGCAGCTCCCTTGAAGTTTCAACATCAAAGATCAAGTTTAGAGTGGTCAGATATTTATAAAATATTTTTCCTGGGGGAGTGTCCTTTCATAGATGTTCAGGAGATAGATTCCTGCTCTGATGGAGTGAATACGGAAAACAGTACATTAATTCAAGGTTATGAAGTGAACATATTCTTTAACCTCCAAGCAATATGTTAGAGGTTTTGCACATTTTCCTTGGAACTTTAGTTAAAACAAATAAATATTACCTTTCGCAAAGAGTAGTCAACTATGAAATATACATAGTAATTTTATAACGATCCTTTCAGGATATTTTTTTTCTGCTTAGATGGGAGAGGAATAGAAAAAAATAAAATTTAGCAAAATAATGATATCCTGATGCAGACATTATAGTCTTCCAAAACAATCCAGAAATTGCTCTGATACCATTTTTCCTTTTATTAACATAAAACAGGTAATAAGCACCTAAATTCCTTTTTCCTTCATCCACACTGTTTTCATCCACCTACAGTGAAACTGTGACAGCAAAGGGGATTTAATTAGTGACTTGTAAGAGCTAAAATATGACTTAATCTCCCTCCCTTTTATTTTTGCTTTCTGCTAAATTCCTTCACACTTCATTCATTCATCAGTGTCTTATAAACATAATGAAGACCTACCCTGAGCTGAATAATGGCAAAACAAAAGCACAGGATGGAAAACAGAAGCTTTCATCTCAAGGCTCTGTATGGATTGAGGATACAGATAAAATGCAATAAAATCAACAGTTGACTAATGATTTGGAAAGCATTAGGATAGACTCGGGAATAACCAGGAGGATTCTCAGCCACATGGAGGAGACTGGGATAAAGGTGAGAGACCAGGAGATGCTTCTCACACGAGGACTTTCTGAATGAAATATTCTAACAGGTTAAGTAGAAGCAATTCTGATTTAATGTGGAGAATTAACCACAGGCATTTATAACCAAAATAAGAAGAAAGTTGACTTTTTGTTGTCTCATTCACAAACGTAAATGAGTAGAGATATTGGTAACTATCTTAGCAGACCTGGAAGGTTAGACCTATGTCAGGTGTGGGAAAGCTTACAAGCAGCCTAATTTGTACCAGAGTGGTCCAAAGGCGGAGGTGTTGGTTGCACCAAGTACCCTTGGAGTTTGTATGTGGAGGGTTGCTTGAAAGATATCTAAGAAGCCTTCAGACCTGCAGACCCTCTCTCATGACCAGGCAGTTACTTCTCATAGCATAGGTGTGTAGGTTTAATCTCCGGACGTGGTAAAACAGAGAAATTCTAGACTGAGGACCCTAGGATGACTAAAGATCAAGATCATGTATTAGAAGTAAATATTTATATGCTGAAGTTTGAGATTCCTAGCTTTTTAACCCACCTGACTTAGAATACTCTTGGCCAGACAAAAATTCACTAAAAAAACCCTTCTTCGGGGAACCGGTCAGCCCTGGCAAAAACCAAACCAAACCAACCAAACAAACAAAACTAGAACCAAAAACAAAACAAGCAAATAAAGAAACAAAAAACCTGCTGAGCTTATGGGCTCCCCATCAATTTCCCACAAAGGCCCAGTCTGTCGACCTATGGTGAAAATTCCAGCTAAACCAGCAAAATGCACAGAACCATGTGAACGGGCCAGACCAGTGTTTTGGATTTCAGTCATTCTGATAGGATGGCCTGTAGTGATATATTATCATTTTAACTTGTAATATTCTAATGACATATGACATTGAGCATATTTTTATACACATTTTTGACATCTTTATATCTTCTTTAATAAGGTTTTTTTTTCAGATATCTTGCCCCTTTTTAAATTGGGTTGTCCCCTTATTATTGAGTTTACGAGGTTTTGTTTTGTTTTGTTTTTTAATCAGATATGTAATTTATAAGTATTTTCGCTCAGACTAGGACTTTGTGTTTTCATTCTTTTAATAGTTTCCTTTCATAGGGCAGAATATTTTAACTAAGTACACTAAAATTTTTAAAACTTGGATTAATCATTCATTTGTAAGGAAAACCAAATTAATAAGAAAGACTTATCATAATAAAGCTTTGCTGTCCATAGTGTTTATAGAGTCTACTCAATGTAAACAATGAATATTTATTTAACCTAGATTATCATATAAACCTATTAAGAGGCCTTGGGGTGGGCAGGAATGTTTATGCATCCATGTGGTATTGTGCCTATGAAGAAAGCTAAATGATCCTCTTCCATTTGGGGGAATGAAGATATGATGTGGAAAATCTAATAATCAAAATAAAACATTACAGTCATATGATTAAGAGTTTTTGAGACGCATCCTGTAAGAATTCACTGCAAACATTGAAAATGCTTGCCACTAGGGAATAGGATATTGAGAACGTGAAGGATTGGGAGAAACCAATTAAACATATCAAGAAAAAACTAAAAAGAAAAGAAAAAAACATGCTTTTTAAGATTAAAAGTTGGCAAACTTTTTAGAACGAGGTTCTCCTTATTATATACGATATTTATTATAAATAAAACTAAACATACAAAATAGAGATGGATATCTGTCCCTTAGAGAGAGAAGAGAGGAAAAGATGGTGTTGCTTATATGTTGATTTGCATATGAATGAACACATGTGGAGATGAAATAGCTCTTATGCTTTCAAATGTGTATAGTTTGGTATGCCCAGAAGAAAGATGGCTATCTTAGTTTGGGATTTTTTTTTTTTCCCCAAAAGCAAACCCTGAGGCAACGATTTGAGTCCCAATGGTTTACTTGGGAAATGGTGGGAACACCGGTAAGGAAGTGGGGAAATGATACACAAAGGTAAATGAAGCTCGCCAATAAATGGATTCTAGTACATCAGGATCGCAATGGCTGGTGACAGTTTAATCACATGCGGGAAATTCTGGGAAACTGCAATGTACTGAATGATCAATGAGATGGGACAAAACACGGAAAAGGTCTGCTACAATTGGACTAGGAAGAGGTAGAAATTAAGCATGGATGGTGACTGCACACAAGAGTAGCTTCTATTTCTATGACTCGATACACTGAAGATACCAATCTAATCATACTGTTATTTAAAAGACACTGTAGTACAATTTTCAATCATTTATTGCTGAAGTCATAATAGGAATATTTTAAGAACTTTAGGGCATACCCACTGGGAGATCCTACTGTATCTCAAATTTAAACTATAACAATGAGTTCAGTTTTTTAATTTATTAAGACCTATGAGCATCAGCATTAAAACTATATTCCCTGGATAATCACAAAACTGTATTTCCTTATGTATTTAAAAAATTTAATTAAATACGATTTTCTAGCATGCATTCCAAAAAGTTGCTTCCCTAAAACAGTATGATGACAAGGGCCTGAAGATGACACCCTCTAGGAAATCAAGTAAAATAGAGATAAAGATCCTGACTCTAAGGAGTAGAGTTATTTCCTATGACAAGATGTTCTATTCTCTTTATCATTCTGCCCCGAAAGGCAAGACATTATCAAAGAGTAAATGTGTCGATTATGCCCATATTACTTCAATGTTATAATAACAACACCAAAATAACACATTTACCTGGACTTTTTAGAGAGCTGCCAATTAGATATCAAAGATACTAACTTTAGGGGGAAAAAAAAAAGATAATTATAATCACAAACATACATGCAAGTGGAGACTCTACAATGAGAAATATTGAAACCTGTGAGCCTAACTTTAAGTTTACAGAATAGGAGTAAAACACACAGAGAAGAAACCAAGGACAAATCCAGAACGGGGAGCATCCCATAGGACAACAACGGATCCAACAACCTGAGCATGTCTGGGTCGTGAACTAGCAAGGACTACCAGAAAACAAGGTGGGAGAAATACAGGAAGAGTCGAGGCTGAAGGACACGCACCACCAAAATGGAGATCATGGACACTGATGACTTCTGCAAGAGATATTTAGGAACAATTAAGAAGCCATAAACATGGACTAGTGTCAGCTGTTATTAAGGAATCCTTGTTAATTTCGGGAGGTGTGATAATGGGTTTGTAAGAAGTGTTCAGGAGTGAAATGCCATGCTGTCTGGAATCCACACTAAAATATTTCAGGAAAACAGACAATAGATAACAATCTAGCTTATGCGGTATACGTCATTTTATCTTATCCTCTTTAATTTTCTGTGTATTTGGAAACTGTTTTAATGCAAAGTTAAAAAAATCACGTGGGACCTAGAAAAACTTAGTCAAACTGCCTTTTCTGTTAAGCCTAAATATATTTCTTATATATATTTATGTTTCTGAGATTAAAAAAGTCACAGAATCATAGAATTTATAAACTTGAAGGACACTTAGACCATTTCATACGTAAAGAAACCGAGAACCACAGAACTGAATTCATTTGTCTAATGTGACAAAGCGAGTTATTTGCAGAAACAATAGTAATTTGAATAGATGTCTTTTTCTTGATGACCAAAATTTCCTTGAAAGTGAAATTCACACATAATTAATCTCTGTCATCTTTTCAGTGCCCAGCACACACATCAATAGTTTGCTTATAGAATAATTTTAACAGGTTTCCAAATCATTTTACATAGAAAGTATCTGGTTTCCATCAGTATAGAGAAATGAGTAAGATCAAATAATTTTCAAAGCAAACATTGTAGTTGGCGCAAATTATTTTTCAATTCACAGCTGAAAATAGAGCAGTGAACAGAAGCTCCAGAAACTAGTAAAAAACTGACTATATGATTCATGGGTCTTTGTTGTTGTTGTTAAATTCATGTATGTATTGTTACCTTTCCTGTCCACTTTTTAGCTTAAAAATACCAACCTTTAAGTCTGGCAACAATACTCAGTTGCCAACTCAAACAAATTTGCTAAATTTTTTAAAAGTGTGAATCTTTAGAAGGAAGGTCAACATTCTCATCAATTAATCCTCATTTTTCATAATAAAACACGTGAGCCAGCTGCTGAATCAGGTACTTGGGTAAAGACTGCTGCCTATTTTGTAAAATCAGCTGTAGCACATTTGTGCATGGAAAGAGTAGCTGATTTTGCAAAATGTTGAAATACACAAGCTACATATGGTTCAGTGTATTTCCCACTGTATTGTTATTTTCAAACAAGAAAATACATTAGGCATTTGTACCATCCTTTCTTGACTATTGTTTTCTTCATACAGATTATTGCCCTAAACATATAGCACTTGGCTTCTATAATTTTTTTTAAAAAAGGACTATTTATCATCAAGATGTGTTATATCTTCCTAAGGTTTTAGTGATAAGGAAACATGCTTGTTCCAGGGATTATATTTTTCATTTCACAAAATAAATATGAGGTAGCTAAGGACAAGATATTTTTACCTAGTGATTCCTCTATGTATGTTGCATTTTCAAAAGGAACACATGCAAAATATCAGTTTTCTATTTACATACCCTATCTACTGTCTTTATGGAATGTTAGGACATTCGTTTTTAAAGTTTTCTAGGCAGTTCCATATCCTAAAGGGAAAAAGAAAGACCTGTAACTCTATATAACTCTATATTTTTTAATTAAAAAATGGGAAGTTAGTTTTATCATATTTATCACTGATTTTTAAAAATTTATTCTCTAAAATGTAATTCAGAGTCCTTTTTTAAGTATGTCGATACCTACACCTAATCCGATATCTATATTTAATATTTAGATACTTTTTCAATAAATATGTCATTAAGAATGGCTTATTTCTTCAGAAAAATAGAGATGATAAGCTAGACACAAGTGTTGGAACATTTTGATACATAGTAAAATAATTTTACATAAATATAAAAATTAAAATATAATATTCTAGTTCCATCAATGTGGATGGAACTAGAGGGTACTATGCTAACTGAAAAAAGTCCATCAGAGAAAGACAATTATCCTAGGATTTCATTCATGTGAAATTTAAGAAACAAAACAGAGGATCTTAGGGGAAGGGAGGAAAAAACAGTGTAACATGAAATCAGAGTGAAAGACAAACCATAAGATACTCTGAGCTATAGGAAATAAACAGGATAGCTGGAGGGAGATAGGAAATGTTGGGATGACTGGGTGATGGACATTAAGGAAGGTACGTGATATAATGGCCACTGGGTGTTATAAGCAACTGATGAAATACTAAACTCTACCTCTAAAACTAATAATATGCTATATTTTAATTAATTGATTTTAAAGTTTTAAAAAGTATAATATTTTAAAACAAAGAATTTTTCAATTCTAAATTTTAAATTCTAAAAAAGAATTTTAAGCTCATTATATGGAGAGGTAGAGTGAAGAAATAAATTTAATGTGTAAATATGAATACCTGATAAAAACATAAAGTGAAATTTTTCACAAAAAGAAATCATAGTATTGAGAATAAAGGTTCAAAAAAGATGGCTACTATAGGACAAAAAGGCACACAAAACATTGAAGTGTTCTCCATAAACAGTAAAACTGGGCACCTGGGTGGTTCAGTGGGTTAAAGCCTCTGTGTTTGGCTCAGGTCATGATCTCAGGGTCCTGGGATCGAGCCCCGCATCGGGCTCTCTGCTCAGCAGAGAGCCTGCTCCCTGTCCCCCTCTGCCTGCCTCTCTGCCTACTTGTGATCTCTGTCTGTCGAATAAATTAATAAAATCTTAAAAACAACAACAACAACAATAAAACTGAGAGTAAAACAAAACTAGTAGTAAAAATAATGATTTTTTAAAAAATATTTTATTTATTTGAGAGAGAGAGCTCAAGTGAATCCACAAGTAGGCAGAATGGCAGGCAGAGGGAGAGAGAGAAGCAGGGTCCTACTGAGCTGGAAGCCTGATGTGGGGCTCGATCCCAGGACCCCGGGATCATGACCTGAGCTGAAGGTAGACGCTTAGCCGACTGAGCCATCCAGGTGCCCCAAAACTAATGATTTTTATTTACTACAAATTATTTTAAACAATGGGCAAAATGTATAAACTATTTAAAATTTTTTAGTTGTTTCAGTTATGAATAATTGATAGAAAATAATATTTAACAATACAGTAGTAAGGAAATATGAAAATCCTCAGACTGTATCAGAGAGGGCAATATTAAAGAATACCCCACACTTAAAATATTCTCATCTTCTTAAATTCTAATGCAATGTGTCTTAAAGGAACTAAGGCACCAGCTGAAGTATTAGACCGGTTGTTAGTCCTTAGATTTTTAGATATTAATAATGTGGTAGAAATGGTTATTCATGGGGCACCTGGGTGGCTCAGTGGGTTAAGCTTCTGCCTTCGGCTCGGGTCATGATGCCAGGGTCCTGGGATCAAGCCCCGCATCCGGCAATCTGCTCAGCAGGGAGCCCGCTTCCTCCTCTCTCTCTGCCTGCTTCTCTGCCTACCTGTGATCTCTGTCTGTCAAATAAATAAATAAAATCTTTTTTTAAAAATTTTAAAAAAGAAATGGTTATTCATATTTTTAAATATACAGCAATCCCCTCTCATTCACAGTTTTGCTCCCCATGGTTTTAGTCATCCTGGGTCAGCAGGGTCTGGAAGCAGATGGTTCTCCTTTCAACATGTCATCGGAAGGACAGCTGTCACCTAATGCTACACTACAGTGCACACACCATCCACTGCATCCTGTCACATGATCTTTTTATCATCTCACATCATCATAAGAAGGGCGAGTCCAGTACAAAAAGATATTTGGAGGGAGAGAAATCACATTCATGTAACTTTTATAACGGCATATTTTTGGAACTGTTCTATTTTATTCTTGGCTGATATTACCCTCAAAATGTGCCTAATGTACAAACTAAACTTTATCAGAGGTATGTATAGGGGAAAACATAGAATATATAAAGTTCACTACTATCTTAGCAGTTTCAAGTGTCCACTGGGGGTCTTGGAACATACCCTTGCAGACAAGGGGTGTCTACTCTACGTATAAGGGCTTGTATTTTTTCCTATCCATTGGATTTTCTAAACAAGCGTGTTTCATCTAATATTTTTTCAGACAACGACACATTTCCTAAGAGGACTTGACAATATTTGGCAACTTAGTACTATAATGGAATGGTGAATCAAGAAAGTCAGAAGGTATATTTGTAAGATAATGATAAGTTCTTGAGAGATACGAAACTGATTCTGGTCTTCCTCCAACTTGTCTTCTGGACAGTGAGGCAACTGATTGTCCAGAAGGGCAGTGAGAAAAGTAACAAAGTTGCCAAGTGCTGCAGGTGTAACTCAGGTGGAGGGACTTGCCCAAGAAATTCTGACATCTCCTAGAAGCCCTCACAGCGTTTGGTGGCTTTGACATCTTTGAGCCAAGCTTTGCCAAAATTTAGCTATTCTTTTGGTAGCCAGTTATTTTATGGACATTTATCATTAGACCTATCTGGCCACTATTATAAAAAACTCCTTGTACATTTTTGTTGGTAGTTTATTTCAGTGTTGTGATGGGTAGAATTGTCACTGAACTCTCCCCAAACACTCTAATTATACAGTGGCAAAAATATGCATTGGAGAACTTATGACCCAAACCAAAATATTAAATAAAAATGGTAAGAAGCTTAAGGAAATGAACACAGACCCGGATATACTTCATAATAGCATTAATGAGTTTTGGTAGTATAATGCTTTTCTACTCAGACTATCTTTATGAAATACTTTCAACTTTTATACATGTTTTTGATGATGTCATGGAAATAAAACAAGAAAAAAAAATAAAATGGACACATTATTTTTTAAAATGCAGTCTTTTCGTCTTTATTTACTTCTGCCTAAAGCTTTTAGGAACACCCACAACAGCTACTTTGCTTGCTGCAAGTTGATGAGTAGACATTCAATGTAAAAGGAAGCATCAGAATAAACCCTACTTTCCAGAGGCCAGACTGTGTCAACTCTTCCATGAAGTCCTCCTTAGCCACTCAGCCCAACTTGATTTCTTTTCTTGAATTTCCCTTTCTCCTCTCTACGCAAACATTGAAATACTGAACTTTTTTTTTTTTTTTAAGATTATTCTATTGATTTACTTAGAGAGAGCACACACAAGTGGGGGTAAGGGCAGATGGAGACAGAGAGAAAGAATCTCAGGCAGATGCCCCTTTGAGTGCAAAACCTGCCCATGGGGCTTGTTCCCAGAACACTTAGATCATGACCTGAGCTGATATCGAGAGTCAGCTGCTTTACCAACAGAGCCAGGCACCCCAATTAAATCAGCGTGAAAGGACACTTGTATACAAGTCAAGTCATTAACTTCTTTATTTTACTGAGGCCAAGAGAATTTATGCAAAGAATTAGCAGTAGAGTGAGAACTAGCAGCTTCTGTCTTCTCTTCTTGCTTTCAAGTTTAGGGGAGTGGGGGAGGGGTAAGAAAAAAGGAAAGGGAGTGGGAATTCAGGCTTCCAGGTCTGGAATGACTAAATCCTGGAGATGAAAGGTACAGGATAGAGGACACAGTCAAAGGTGAAGTAACAGTGTTTTCTGTGACAGATGGGAGCTACATTCACAGTGAGCATGGCGTAATGTAGAGATTTGCCAAATCACTATGTTGTACACCTGAAACTAATGTAACATCATGTATCAACTATGCTTCAAGAAAGAGAAGAAAGATGGAGGATACTAGTACAGTGCCTGGCACAAGGAAGGCTATCAATAAATGGTATGTGTTATTATTAAATATATATATATATATATTATATGTATATATAATATGTATACACGATTTCATATGAAATCTAAGATTTATTGTGTTGCTAATGAGTGTTTCCTACATATATCATTTTTCTCCTGTGACCACACTGCCTGTGACTTGAGAGCAGGAAACATGTTTTATCATTCTTTCGGATCACCTACAGTGCCCAACATAGTACGGTGCCTATATTGGGTTTGATGGAAGTTAAATGAATTAAAATGTCTCCTTACTGCAAGGTCAATGTACTGGATTAGACTTATCTAAGGAGAATGATCTCTCATGAGTCATGCCCTGAGAATTCTAGTTTTTCCCCCTCTATTATTCAAGAATAGTGAAGGAACTTTACCAATTTTTACGTAAACATTTATTCAACTAAACTCAATTTTGTGCATTAGTAACTGCAAAAATAAAGGTATTGTAAGATACTCAGAGGCAGAATGCAGATGCTGGGTTGAGAATGAATATCAACACTGAGGGCTACAAAGTATTAAGAAGATTCCTTTAAGTGAGACAATGTAGTTAGCTTTCAAAAGGGTGATTCTAGGATTCCATTGTTTCCTGGAACAATTACTTCTTTTACCCAACTAACCACAAAACGGATGCTTTTTTGTTTCTGTTTCAGACTCCTACAATTTGTTGCTTATTATGCATTTCCATTTGTTCCTTTTATGATACTTTCACATTTCAAAATCAATTGAAAAACCCTATTGTCTTAGTTTGTGTTTCTGAGCCCTAAAATAAAACAAAGCGAATTATCAAAACTGAATACCAGTCTGGAGGCTTTGCTTCTCTTTGTGTTATTATATCTTGTTCAAAATTACCACAGAAGGATAGCTTAAGAGGATCTTTCCCCTGTTAATCAATGGAGAAATTATTGTGGCATTACCTTACGATGATAAATGTTGAGTTTTGATTCCTACAGGCTGTACTACAAACACGCCATTCCCCCCATAATAAAATGTTTAACCTCTAAAAAATGCAAATGTGATCATTAACGTACCATATAAAGTGACACCCCCACAATAAAGCAAAAATCTGAAAACAATCCACCCCGCGACTGTCTTGCTATTTGCCAGAATGTTTAAAAACTGCCAGGCTTCCTTTCTTCTTTTGATTCCATGTAATGAAAAAAGACAAGAGATTAAAAGGCTCTGAGGATTGCATTTTTCCCCCTCTTATTTGGGAGAAAGAACTGCCTTTTTAGCATCCAAAGCTGACAAGTTAGAAAGCCCACGATATGGACCCCAGTTCATTCCAAATAAAGTGACCAATCCAACGCCAGAGGGAGTCTACCTTGCAATCTTGTGATTGATCTTGCTCGTACTGGGGAAAAAATCCTGAGCTCTCAGCACAGCGCTGAAAACGCATAAGCAGAACTTATCCACGTTAGCCATCCCACAATTACTTCATGCCAACGTTCTATGTTGCCTTCTAACTTAAAGAGAAATCAGATGAATTATTTTGCTGGGTTTTGTTTAGGAGGTAAATCAAATTGTCTGGAGACTAGGCAGAAAGTTCTATCTGTTGTTTTTGATTTTTTTTTTTTAAGTGGCAAAGAAATGTGCATTGTAGCAACACTTTCCAGTGACTAGAAAAATTCCCTTACGTAACTATTTTGAATAGTATGGGCGATGAATATATTTTTAAGGGTGGAGGTAGAGAACCCAATGTTCTTTTGTCCTTCAGCAAATCTTGGGGAGGCTTAGTACAAAGGAGAAGCAGTGTTTCACAGAGCTTTGTGCAGATTTAAGCATATGGTCCGAGGCCGTGTGTGCGTGCGCATGTTTCCATGTCTTCTTTACAGATAAATGTGCAGGGCTGGCTGGAGACAGGTGCGAGCAGTGTGCTAGCATCTGGCCTTGTGCTCTGGCTCCAGTCATATAGGTAGCTTTACTTGAGCAAAGAAAATTAGTAAAGGATCATAAGTCTGATATTCAAAGATATCAGAAAAGTCTGGAGGAAAGTAGGAAAAGAAAAGACAAACAAAACAAAACACTGAAATGTTGGTCAGGGCAATGAGTGTAGAAGTTCCTGACTTCCTCTCTCGCTCGTTAGCGGTTCTGTTGGCCTATCCAAGTGAAGACCCACATTTTTCCATTCTCTATGGTAAATCTGGTTTTCCTGATTCCCCCAGGCGGCTTCGAAGTCCGAAAAAGCTACAGCATACCATTCTCGAGGTACTCTCGCTTTGCAGGGCATACCTCTCAGTCTCTGTTCAAATGTTAGTGCTCATAACCTAATTCTTCTGGCTGTTCAGTGAAGGATGATGCTCAAAGCATGTCAAAAAACTATCAAGTGACACATAACGTAATGTGGTAGTGGTGTGCCCTGTATCTTTGGGTTTTACAGAACCAGAATTATGACTACTCAACAAAAAGATAGATTAGAAGAGCCAGTTCTGGTGTAAAAACAAACAAACAAACAAGATAAACAAACCTAGCTGATCTGAATAGTTTTGTGTTTTAAATGAAGATTTATAGAAAAAATGAGAGGAGCAGGGAAGACGTTTTAGGACTAGGTTTCTAGAATGTCAAAGGCCTCTTCCACATAGAAAATCCATCGGGATCGGGGTCTGCTCGGATGTCGGAGACAGGAAGCCAGACAGAGCATGGTGATAAGAAAAGCCATGTTTGTGGCAAGGAAAAAGAAATACATAAGATCGATAGACATTTATCATTTCCTCTTGTTATTATTATTATTAATTTTTAGAATGAACACTCAGGCATTTTTGTTGGCTTGAAGGGACTAAGGAGGAAGTAGAGCATGAAAGAAATACAGAATCAGGATGTAGCAGTAAACGTAAATTTCTATGATGAAGAGTAATGACATGGTTTTCACCACTGACGACAAGCACGGGGCTGAATGCTTCTGCCATGAAGGACATTTCAGGGAACCCACCTGGGGCGAGATCAAGGCAAGAGGGAAGTGACAGCACCCGGGACTCAGCTAAGGTTCCTGCCTTGCCTGTACACACCTGGCTCTTCACCTTGATGGGACCACTCTGACATCAGCTGTTTAATGGTGGTTGAGCAGATGATTTGTAAGAGCCTTATAGCTCTAACTATAACCCACATTTATGAGTTCAGAAGTCAGTGGAATGATTTTGATGGTTCCTGCCTAATACAGGAAATTCACTGAGAAAAAAAAGCACAGAAGATACCATGTTACGTTTACCTAAAAAATCCTTTTTAAAGAGACCCAGATTTTCTAACTCATTTCCAAAGAACTCTAAATTTTAAGAGGGTAAATAGAATAATTATAAAATTAGCCACCTCATTATGGTTGATTATTGAATAGACTTGGCTTAAAATAGAAAAAAAAATGCATGAGTTGGAGATATCTGAGTTTGAATTCTGAAGTCACTTTCACTTTGGGCAAGTTAAGGTCTCTGCCCTCAGTTCACACATCTAAAAAGCAATGGCAGTTTTGTTTTGTAGGACTTTTCTGAGTTAAGTAAAATGGCATCTTAGGGGGCCTAGCAGAGTGACAAGAACAGAGTGACAGAGTGACAAGAGCAGTCATTCTTCATCAGTGACAATATAATACTTCGTATTTTAATATTGAACATGAAATTTAAAAAAAAAACATTTAAAATTTTTAAAAACAGGAAATTAAAAAAAATAAATTAAAGATTGGAAACTGATGCCATAGTTACGTGATGTAAAACATATTTTTTAAAGTGATAATAACAATATGTTATTACATCTAAGTTACCATTGATTGTAAGATTCACCATTATTTTATATACCCTTGGGAAAGAGAAAAATAAATGTTGAGTAAACCAAAACACAATACGAAGATGCCATCATTTGGAAGTTGAATCCAAATTTCAAAATGTGCTAGAATGTGAGAAATTGACATCTTAGAAAAATGACAGACAATAATTTTAGGGGTCTAATCTATGCAGCATACATTTTTGTGTATAGTTATTATCAAGTTCTGGGGCCCTTTGTTAAGATACCTTTTATGGTATAATGTCTATATAAACCTTAAAAAGCCGAATAGTTATACTACTAGCCCTCATTGAAATGGTACAGTCAGAGAATTGCTCTCTCCATTCTCCCAAGTAGATCTCTTTTAAAAGCAAGGACCTTATCACCGATTGCCATACAGTCTATCATTCAGCACTAGGACTCACCCATTAGAGAGCTTCAATACAGTTTTCTAAATTGTTGTGTGAGTGTTCAAACACTAAAACTGTAGTCATTTGACAGTGATTGAATCATCTCAAGGTGGGGTGTTTTTGCTATTTCTATTTGTTTGAATTTGATCAACAAGATAGTCACACACATAAGACATCATCCTTACCGAGACTGCAGTCTGGCAGTAGACACTGGGTTCTAGTCATGAATATTTGCTACAGTAAATGAGGCACCTGGTGACTATAGGAACATAATAAATGTCCTTCTATGGATGAAGAAATGATTTTGACTTTAGGACATCTCTGTATCCACTGGAATGTCAGATATGATATCAAGAATTGCCATTAGATTACCACTGAATTAATACTTAATGCTTAGTTTCCACTTTTTGAACATTTTATTTATTTAGAGACAGAAAGCACAAGTAAGGACAAGAAGCAGAGGGAGAGGGAGAAGCAGACTGTCCACTGAGCAGGGAGCCCCAGAACAGACTAGATCCCAAGACACCAAGATCATGGCCTGAGCCAAAGACAGACACTCAACAGACTGAGTTGCCCCTTAACTTCCCATTTTTATCTGGTTTCCTGAGGATCAGAGGCTTTTCCTTTATTATGTTTTATACAATCCTCCTACCAATGCCTGCTGGATTTTTTGGGGGGGAGGGATCAGTAAATAATGATACTGGTTGATGTGATTATATTTTCTGTTCGATGGAAGGAAAATTGTCCCGTTACGCCAAGTTACTTACTGTGTTGTAAGTCTCCTATCTTCCTTATGTTTCCCAACTCTGGACATAAAAAACTGAAATTAAGACCTAATAATGAGGGGGGCACCTGAGTGGCTCAGTGGGTTGAGCCTCTGCCTTCTGCTCAGGTCATGATCTCAGTGTCCTGGGATCGAGTCCCGCATCGGGCTCTCTGCTCAGCAGGGAGCCTGCTTCCTCCTCTTTTCTCTCTCTGCCTGCCTCTCTGCCTACTTGTGATCTCTCTCTCTGTGTCAAATAAATAAATAAATAAAATCTTTAAAAAACAAAAAAGACCTAATAATGAGAGAGAAATAATAGAATACTTTAGAGACAAGATGTTTAGCGTTTGGAGTCACAGATCTTGAGTTTGATTTTTGTCACCTTCTTGCTCTATGACCTGGACTATGTGGTGAGACCTGAGTGATGCAGGTGAAAATGGAAGGAAAGCTCTTAGGTAAAATTATAATATAAATTTGGAATACTGTTAGCAGTGAACCGTTCACTTTTCTACTCTGAGGCAAGTACAAAGATGATCATTTGAACCTGGTTACAAAATACAAAGCCCTCTCTAATTTGGGTACCAACTTGACTTCTTCAGCTATGGTGAGGCTCCCAATACAAACAGATTTCTAGGTAATTGTATTATTGTGTGTCACATAGAAATACAGTAATGTTATGTACTTTAATGATTTATTGACAGGATAAATCTAAGATGATCTTCTCAAAATGACATGATGCATGGTGTTTTTGAAACTCTTGAAAAAAAGAAAAAAAAATTGCCCAAGGCAGTGAAGCAGAGTCAGTTTCATATAGGCACGCTATTTCATGACCATCAGGTGGAAACTTTTCAGGTTTAATGCTTTATAATTCTCCCAGCTGAAGCTTTAGAACTTCAAAGCACTGTAGAACATTTCAAATTTCTCTTCTGCCCATGAGAAAACCCTTTGCATTGAAAGTTGCTTTCAACTGGAATCCTACATTTGGTATTACACAACAGCGACATATTTTTATGGAGATTAAAATTACACACCAAGAATGTAAAGTTGCCCAAGCAAAACCATTTCCACTATTAAAAATGCTCCCACTACACACTATGAAGAGCTATGACCTTCTCTTGTCCATAAATAATGCTTACTATGAGAAATTTAAAAACCGTTTATAAATTCCATATTTGCCTAAGAAATATTCATCTTCTAACCACCTGCAATTTACAAAGAGGATTTACTTAAGCATAATTACGTTTCCACTAACTAGTAAACAATAAATCTACCACCGATTGCAAAGACAAGCGATCAGTAGGTATTATGAAGAAAATGACATGAAAATCAATATGTAATTCCTGGGAAAAGGGCATGCTATACTTTTAATTTGAAATCTACCAGTGCTAAGTCATGAATATAAAACTTGCCTCTGTAAAAATAATTTGTTTGCTGTAAAACTAGGAATCACCCTTGGTTATCTAATACTTCAAGAAACGGTGTATTAGCCCCTCTCAGAATCTGTGTGAAGCAGACCCCCTTTGGCAACTAAAGGAGCTCTTTGAACCATAGAACAGATGTAATGAAAATTGGTTCCATTAAATGCAGCTGGCAAATTACAAACTGAGAAATTAATGCACCATACCACGACTCTAGGGGCTAAAATGAATCAAGGTGTGGTTGCCAGATGCTCGTTTCCTCGCCGCCTCCCACAATAAAAACATTTCTGTTTATAGATTTGTTTAATATAACACAAATTATTGATACAGGCGATGCAAGTTATGAAATCGCGATGAAGATGAATCATGTAAGACGACTGCACTGCACTCCTGTAACGACATTTTAAGAGGAGGAAAACCCGAATCATGTCATTCTTATATCCGACCTTGGGCCTGGACTTCCAGAAGTCCGCACTATCCTACGATACACGGTCTCTGAACACCAGTGGGAAGGGAGAGTTGATCTGGTACAATCCATAAACAGCCTGCTCCTTTGTTGATTTCAATTCAATTTATTCCAACTTGGTGTACTGCTGATGGCTCTACTAGTAGAACCTGACAAAAGTCCATTTAGCATCTGTTTTTGAGGTGCTCTTGGATGGTTCTGAGTAGTCCTCTTGAGTCATTAGCTAAACATTGTTTCAAAGAACTACCCTTGCAAGAACCCCCCTGTGAAGACTAAAGGGGAAGAAACCCAAAGCATATTCCCAGGTAATTCAGGCAGTCCCTGAGATGTTCCCCTCCCTTCTCAAAACAAACAAACCAACAAACAAGTCAGAAATTGCCAGAGGCTGGGTTTTGTTCGATTTCTATTGAGTGGTAAGAATATAAGCAAAACATTTGGAAACTAAGACGTCTCAGTTTTAGTGCGTCTGAAAATGTCTAGATGGCTGTTAGCTAATTTAACTCATTGGTTAATTCTTTGCGGGGAAAACTGAATTTAGCCATTTATAACATATACTGTTATAATATCCCCTTTGGTCCAGTAGTGGATAGAAGTGACATGAAGGGTTCAGAAGAGAACTGATTTTTTTTTCCCCAAGTGGAGTGATAAGCATATGTGTATCACTGCACCTTTTTTTTTTTTTTTGGAATGTCTAAAATGCTGAGTAAGTAAGTATATTAAAATTAAAAATATATATTTTAATGCTTGCAGTCAAAAGTCTTGTGGAGGGTTTAGGGAGAGCTTTTAATTATCAATTTTCTAATTTGTTCTTGAGCTCACTACACAGTAACTGCTTTTTCTGGAATTCAAACAAAGAAGAAAAATTTGGTGGATTGCTTGGGTAAATGTCTCAGTGTTCTATTTCTCTTTACCTAAAATAAGTGGTAACACATACACTAAGCATGGGTGTTTTATTTACGTATATCCAGGAGCCCCTTCTCTTCGTATCTTCATAATAAAAATCCATTTCATACATATTTAATCCACAAGGGTGGACTGGTCTAAAACATGACAAGTATTCTGATTTCCGAATTGCCACAATAAATAATGACCTAATTGCTGTAACAATGTACTCACGTTCTTTTAAAGCTAAAATACATACGAATAATATTTTATTGCATAAACAAGTCCCTCTCCTATTCTTTCAAAACGGTTGTTAGGCAAACAATAAATGACTACCTTCAACTCATATAAAAGAAAAATATTACAGTGAAATTAATAAGCATATATATTTTAGGCCTATGTAATACACATTACATATTCTATTCTATATTGTAACCAATCACAATATGTAGGTTGGGGCGGCCTATTTACTTTTCTGTCCAATAAAGCACTTTTCTAATTAGAGCACTGTATCATACAGAATTACACTATTTCCAGATAAAGAATTTTTTGTAAAGTGCACCGATATTGCAATATGCATGTTGTGTACTTTATAGCTACTATAAGCATGCAGCAATGGCAAATTTCCATTGTTTTATAGTAGCATTACTTCCACATGCGGAAACCTATACACTAAACACATGCAATTGCCCACACACGCCATATGCTTTACAATGCATACAGGCCACCATTCGCAATTTCTCCTTGGAACCAGATCGCAATTGGTTTTGATGGACATGTATGTTATTTTCATAATTCTGCAAAAGGCCAAGCAAGTTCTTCCCATGAAGAAAAAAAAAAAAGAATAAGTTGACTGCAAATACAAAGTGTGGAAGAGTCAGTAAAGTCCATGCCCACCTAAGCAATCTTTTTCTCATAGGTATTCACTGGAGAATTTTTTTAGAAGAGATTTTGATGTGTGGGGTGATTAATTGAAATAAATGAAAAATCTGCCTTATATTCAGACTAAATTTGCTTCAACAGCTGCTGATTCTCAAGCTCTGAATGTCAGCCAATTAGTGGAGAAGTTTTACATGGCTGCTGCCCTAAACGGTCCTCCTATCGGAAAGCTCCATTTTCAGCCTCAACCAGGGAGGGAAGGCGCTCTGGTTTTATTTGTTCATTTCACCCAGAAGTAAAATCAGCAGATAAAAAGATGCTGAGTCTTCTCACAAGATCGCTCACCCCGAACAACCCAAGGCATGACTGAAGAGGAAGAAGAAGGGGAAGCGGGGAAGCAGGGGGAAGAAGAAGAGAAGGGGTTTTTGAGGTTTATCTTCTCTTTGAGTAAATGTCAGCGAACAGATCACTTTCCTCGCTGGACATCGTATAGAGAATTCTGTTTCTCCAGCCTCAAGTGGTGGATTAAGAAAGAGAGGTGGGAACAATGAAAGCTCTCTTCATTCTGAGGAACTAAGCTGTTTCGTTTAACCCACTACAGTATTACTCACTCCCCTTTGGGTTCTATACAATTGACAGTAAAAGTAAAACACATTTTTTTTTAATTAAAAAAAAAAACACATTTTTTTTCAGATTTTTGTTTCATAAAATCTGAGAGAGGAAAAACAAAACAAAACAAAACAAAACTCTGAAGCATTCCTGAAATATTACCTCCTTTATACAACCCAGTTCATCATTTTTTTTTTCCCTAACTAATTCCTATACATCAGCAAATGTGACAGGTAGAATACAAAGATAATAACCAGACAACAGATTATATAGTTGGCAATAAGCATGGTCAGAAAATTGCTGATTTGCTCTATCCTTATGCTATCCAGGTACAAGTCAATTCTGGGGATTAAAATAATCGTCACCAAAATGCTAAGTTTTTAAAGATGCAATATACTTACACCTAATGGCCTAATGCTGAGAACAGCCCCTTTGTAAATGGGTCAGCCGATGTGCAACAGGAGAGGTGAGATTTAGCCACATAGAGAAAGCAAACATGACTCAGAGCACAATGAAGTTAATTGGAAATAAAATACATAACATTTATTGGACTTTAAAACAGTGAATTCCAAAATAATTAAGTTAATAAAAGAGTCTCACTCTTTTCTGAACTAAATTAAATGGCTCTAAAATTAATTTCATTGGTTTTTTAATTCACTGTTAACTCAATAAAATGAGCTTTTAAAATTAACTTCTTTGTTTTTGAATTCACTGCAGTAAAAGTCCATCAACGAACTTAAAAAAAAAAAAAAAAATCATGAGCTAAACTTTTTCCAGATTTAGGCAGTAGTCAACTGATACGTAGATTAAAAAAGGCATATATATGAAATGTAAGAGGTTTTACTCAGAACATGCAATGGATTTTAAAAGGTCTATTTACCTACATTATATCTGCCATACGGAAACAAGAAATGTTTCTTCTCAGTAAGAGAAATAAAGTATAATAAACGTGAAATAACTGATTTCAAAATAATTACCTAAGAGACAAAACATATAGAAAAAACTAAAATGAACTAACTCAGCTAAATAACACCCCCAAGAAATGTAAGTTATTAAATTATAAAATTTGTCATTTATCTCCAAGATGGCAAGTCAATATTTTATAATCTCTGATTCATCCTGATGTGTATATTAAAATAAAGACAGAAGGAAAAGCATTTTCCATGCAATTCTTTGGCATATTTGCATAACAAAATCATGGAGAATGACTTAATTTTAATGGCAAAAATTTTAATTTTAATGGTAAAAAATTGGAGCTATCTGAATATACATTTGTAACTTATTATTATAAAAGTAACTCTCATATTTGAATCGTAGCTTGCCTTCTATTTCTTCCAACTTGCTATAGACGATTAGACCATGCTTGGATAATTTACCAACATCCTAACCTATCTTTCCACCTCATTTCCTTTTCTCTTTGGAACACTAGCAGATGCTGGTTCTTCTTCTTCTTCCACTTTTTTTTTTTTTTTTTTAAGATTTTCTATCTATTAGACAGAGATCACAAGTAGGCAGAGAGGCAGGCAGAGAGAGAGGAGGAAGCAGGCTCCCCGCTGAGCAGAGAGCCCGATGCGGGGCTCCATCCCAGGACCCCAGGATCATGACCTGAGCCGAAAGCAGAGACTTTAACCCACTGAGCCACCCACGTGCCTCAATGCCGGTTCTTCTATCTGGAATATTTCCCACCAACCACCCTGACCATGTCATGTATCTTTCCTGGCTAATTCCAGCTTTCCAGCTTCAAAATAAAAGTCAGCATATCACCTCGAATCTGTTCTGACCCTATCTCCCAGACTGGGTAGGTGTCACCCAAAAATATAGTGTTTATTACATCTGACTCACACTGCTGCATTCTGGGACTTCATGGTGTGAGAAAATGGTGTCTGCTTGTTCACATCTGAATTTTTAGGGCTTGGCAGGGTGCTTAGCATATAATTTGCATTCAAATATTTGTTGAGCAAAATCCTTCATTACTGTCAGACTACTATTTCTTAAATACTGGTTTCATCCTGTTTTTTGTTTGTTTGTTTTTGATTTTAAAAAAAAAAAAACCTTCTTTTTGGTTACGTCATCAAATCTAAACTCCTTTGTTTCACTTCATTTATAATCCGGTTTATTTCCTCAGAGTACTCAAATGTGCTTCCAGAACTTTCTTTTGTCTGTTCCCCTAGCCTCCCTCTTCAGCTCAAAGTTCTCTGTTTCTAAAATGTCCTCCCATTTCAAGTCCCTTAATATATTGGTACTTTCATTACTTTACATATATTTGCTGTCTAGTTTCACTCCTGATTGTTGCATTAATTTTGTTCTCTAACAAACTGTAATTCTTTGGAGGCAGCAACTACTTGGTAGCCCTTCCAGAATTATAGAATCATAGCCCAGAAAACAAGAATATAAGATCATAATAGATGGAACTCAATATATTGCCTCATTCAGATTCAGCCCCAACTGGGGCTCGATCCCAGGACCCTGGGATCATAACCTGAGCCAAAGGCAGCCGCTTAATGGACTGAGCCACCCAGGCATCCCCAGATTCCTATATTTTAGCAAATTCCTAAGGCTACAGAAAGTGACTCAATCATATAGCAAGTCAAACCCCTGATAAGGGGTACCCACAGCTCCTGTTAGACAGTATAATCCTGCCTCACTGACTGACCTGTATAGACCTGTACCAATTACCTATTCAGACCCCTCTTGGACTTAAAACACTGGGTATTGCTTTTCCACTCACCCTTCATCCACTTTGTAGTTTGGGTGAGCTACTCTTTCTGATACTTAACATTACAAGGACTAGAATTCAGAATGCTTTAGTACGTCTGAAACATATCATTCTGTTTACGTCCCAATGCTTTAGTAGGGAATAGGCCTTTAAAGGTGGCCTACTCTGCGGGGCACCTGGGTGGCTCAGTGGGTTAAACCGCTGCCTTCGGCTCGGGTCATGGTCTCGGGGTCCTGGGATCGAGCCCCACATCGGGCTCTTTGCTCAGCAGGGAGCCTGCTTCCCCCTCTCTCTCTGCCTGCTTCTCTGCCTACCTGTGATCTTCTTCTGTCAAATAAATAGATAAAATCTTTAAAATAAATAAATAAATAAATAAAGGTGGCCTACTCTGACCGCTGGCTCCTTAGAGCAATGGATAGAGAAAGCATTTGAAATGAACGGATGCTGAGAGCACCCAGCTAGGACTGAGGGCTCTGAGGAGGATTTCCTTGGACAGCATGGCGGGTTGTGGGGCCATCTACACCAAGATGGGTATCAGCTCCTGGATACCCACTGCTCCCCCTTACTGGCAGATAGTGCTACCGCCAAGTTTGTGGTCACTGTGCGGAGAGCCCATAATCTCTGGTCTCCCCAGTCTGCCAAGAGTGATTCAGGAAGTCACTCTTCAAGCTGTTCAAGGAGGGTAAAAGAGAATGGTCTCCTATGTATCATTGCGAATGTCCTTTTGTATAAAGTTGAAAGAAGACTAAAAGAAGACTGAAATAAATCCTTCCATCTCCCTCCCCTACTGACCAGGCTGTTCCTCTTAGGACCCCAAATCCTGGCTGTGTATTTGTTTTTAATCGTTGTGATATCATCTCTTTGAGTCTGTTATTTTTCCCCCAAATAATCTGACTCATAGTACATTCGCATATACTCATACATTGAACAAATCAGCCTTAAAGTTTTTGGTGAAGTATATGTATTATTTGAAAATTTCCCCAAACTAATTTCAGTGTATTTTGTAGTTCACCAAGAAAGTTACCCAAACTTAACCACACAAACACCTGAACTATTTTTATTTTCTCTCATTCATTGCTCAAGCTGTCTTGTAATCCCACACTAACTAATATGTGTCGATCATGCTGGTAAATTTATCTTCACTATATATTTCTAAAAATTCTGTTTTCAGGGGCACCGGGGTGGCTCAGTGGGTTGGGCCTCTGCCTTCAGCTCGGGTCGTGATCTTGGAGTCCTGGGATGGAGCCCCGTGTCCGGCTCTCTGCCCAGCAGGAAGCCTGCTTCCCCCTCTCTTTCTGCCTGCCTCTCTGCCTACTTGTGATCTCTCTCACTCTGTCAAATAAATAAATAAAATATTAAAAAAAAAAGAAAATTCTGTTTTCAAAGTTCTATATTTTCTAATTATTATTTTTTATGTTTGAAATAATCTCTATGTTCCATATTTGAACATTTCTTTCTCACTCACATTCCTCTTTTTCTGGAATTTTTCCTCATGATCTAGAGATGTACACAAATTTTCTCTCAATCTAAAGCCAGCTCAAAGACATTTGTCAGTAAAACCCACGTACATCAATTACAAAAATGTCTTACGATGCTAATACACAGCTCTTTGCCTTGCTGTTTGAGATAAGATACCCTAGGAAATTTAACAGGCACACCATTTGTGCATATTTTATGAGACTGTATGAAATATTATTCGATACTAATATTTTCTTATATTCAAATTTTAAAACTTTAAAATTTTCGTCTTAATATCACAGTAAAATAAGATATTTGCCACAGCATAGATATTGCTATGGTAATGCACAGTGATATCTTCCAGAATAATAAGCACCTGCAAGATATTAGATCAGGTAATTAATATTACCTTCAAGGTCAGCCACATCAGTGGTCATTGGAGAGGTAATTAAAAAGTCAATCTAACAATTCTAGATTCCACATAAAGAAATAGAGTAAGACAAGACTTAACTGTGGAATTAGGAAATATGTTACTTGTGGGCTTTTTTTTTTCTTCATGAGTCAGTTTAAATCTTTAATGCTTTAAAAATTAATTACATTAATTATAGCAAGAGGCTCTTCATTTCTTTAGTGTGGGGTTGCACTGCGCTGTCAACATGAAAAGAATCTTTAGAAGAATAATTCAGGTTTCCTAGCCCCCAGACTCTAACATTAAAATATTCCATTTACCTGGCTTGGGCAAAATAAGATGTGCATGTCAAACAATAGAAAAAAAGAATTAGTGCAGGTCTAATTAATTTTTATATTTTCTTGCTTGGGGTTTTTGAAATCAATGAAGTAGTTTCCATGTAAATGTTTTTATCATCTCATGGTTGTAGTCTAGCACATCTAAGTTTTCAGAAAATATATATATATTTATTGAATTCCTGGTAGGATATTTCTCTCAAGTGGAACATTTTTTAAAAATTAATTTTTATCTAAAAATCTTCCTTATTTCAGATTTTTACAGAGATAACATTTGTTCAGAGATATATCTAATTATTTCATCTCTGACTCTGTTTTCAGAGTAAAACAAGAGATCAAGAAGGAATCTGATTACAATAAACAGGAAAATAAGCATCACAATCAGCATAAGAAATGGGAGAGGAGATTTAATTCAAATATGAAAAACAATTTTTTATAGTTTGAGAGATCCAGTAATGGACAGGTACCTCTCAAAGCAGTGCGAGTTATGCTATATTTTCCACATTTGCTTTGTGGAAATTAAATGGGCATCTGCGTGTGCCATTGGGAATTGGATTTGTATCCACCAAAAGATTCAAGGTGTAGACAGTTGGGCTGTGTGTGGTGGGTCATGGTTGAACTTCTGAAAATGGAATGCCAGCTGGAATTTTTCTATTACTAGTGCACATACTTGATGTACGGTCTACTGGCTCATGATTTAACAGATGATTATACAGAAATAGTCAACTTAAAACAATTCTCTTAACACCAAAGTTTTCATGGTAATGGTCATACTATAGTACTAATAGAAAACTAAGACCCATCTGGTACATTCATAAT
This sequence comes from Mustela lutreola, assembly GCF_030435805.1. NCBI lineage: Eukaryota > Metazoa > Chordata > Mammalia > Carnivora > Mustelidae > Mustela > Mustela lutreola. The sequence goes on from NC_081307.1 coordinate 30,441,858, forward strand.
CTCTATACCTAATAAAGATGTGAAGAATCTAAATGCTTTCTTTATCGATAAACCTTGCTGAGGAAAGCCCCAGGCTCAGGTGATGAATTCTTCATTTTTAGGTATCAGAGATAAATAGTGGGAGAGGGTAAAATATTAATCTCATTGGAGTCTTCACCACTTAGTGACTTACATTTTGAGAATGTTCTTTTGGTGATGAGTGATTTGAAAGTTTTGACCCAATTACACAGTGCCTATTTATACCACTTTGCAGTATTTTCTATTAAATAAAAATATAGGTTCATTATTATAAGATAAAATCATTGTTAAAGTCAATTGATACATAATAATTAATAAGAGAATTATATAAATTTATCCAGGGATATTAGTCTCTATGAAATAACTAGATATACATACTTGGACGCTTGCTTAACTAACTAAGCCTCAAGAAAATGTGTGGGACAAAAGAAAACAAAACAAAAAGCTATAGAGCAAGGACCTAGCCTGTTTTCCTCACTTTTATATCCTCTGACCCTAAAACACCTGCTGGAAAACAAGCTGTTGGCAAATAGCTTTTTGGGTTTGAGTGAAAGCGACTGCGTCGGAGGAGGGAGGGACAGCCCTGGAAGCAACACGACAGAGTGATTTTGAAGTTCGCTAAAAAAATATTGAACTGGTGTCATTAAATAGATAATACATGATGTAATCTAAATATTAAGATCTTTAAATAATACATGGGGACATTTTTGAAAGTTTACAATAAAAAAATACTTTGAGCACCTCTTGTCTTCTGGGCATCAGACACCCAGCCATAAGCTCGGAGGTAAGATTTCTGCCCCATGGGGACAGACACATCTTTCCTACATACTGAAAATGATTTTGATGCAAATTCTGAGAAAAAAAAAATGAGGCAGTGTAAAAGGGACAAGAAGCTGCCCAAAGGATTTTGTTTTTTGATCTTGGCTATTCAAAACATGGTGGCTGGCGAAAACCTCACTAATGGTCACGAACTTGAACTGGGAGAAGAAGAAAGTGGGGACCAACCATGAGAACCTATGAGCAAAGAATGTTCTGGGTGAAGGGAACAATGCGAAGCCCTGAGGTGGGAATGTTCTAGACTGTTCAAGAAACTGCGACCAGACCAGTGTGGCCAGAGCCCAGTGAGCAAAGGAAAGAAGTGGAAGCTACAACAGCAATCACATCACCGTGGCCTCAGGGCCTGGGGCAGGGGCGGGGAGGACGCAGGACTTGTACACTCAGGGGATGGAAATTAGCGGTGGGTAGTGAGCAGAAGAGTGATGAGATCTGAATTCTATTTTAACAGATCCTCTGGCTGCTCCTGAGAGCAGAATGTAGAGGGCAAGGGTGGAACTAGGGGTATCGTGGGGAGGACTTTGGGATAATCGAGGTGGGAGACAATTGTGATTCAGGCTATGGCGAGGGTGGTGAGAAGTGACTGGATTTGGGCTTCCTGTTGAGGGCAGAGTTGATAGGGATTGCTGACCAATAGGCTGTGTAGACTGAGTTGGAGGTGACAAGTGACAAGGCTAAGGCCAAAGATTTTGGCCTGAACAGCCACCAAAAAAAAAAAAAAAAAAGTAGTTTCCAATTACTGAATCCTTTTGAAGAAGCAAGTTATTGAGGTAGAAATCAGTACATTAAGACTATATCTGTACTGACAATATAGACTAAAACGAGTTTCAAGTATTACAGCTTTAAAAGTAAAGATTAATACCAGGTGGGAATGCTTTTGAATTTCCTTTCTATGCGACTAAGTAGAGCGGATGACTTTTCCATAGGTCATTCACGAGCAGTTCATTGAGTCAAGATACGGACTTTATGGAGGCACCCACTATGGTGTGACACTTGATTAAATTTAAATCCCAAGTAATAGTGATAAAAATTTAACTTTAGCAATAAGTAGCTATACAGCTAAATTTTCATTAGCTTTATTAATAATGACACCTAAATCTCCAGTGGGGGAAAGCAAGTAAAGTATGTTCTGTCCTGGACATAAAATGACCACCAATTTGAAGTAAAGTGCTTGCCTTCATGTACTAGATGCTCAAGTTACTACGGGAGGTGCTAAAAAGAACTTTAATGGAAAGGCCCAGATCCACTTGCTTTCAACACGAGGATATGGCCCCCAGGAGGCAAAAAAAAAAAAAAAAAAAAAAAGTTTGAGAGTGGGGGAAGGGCTGCAAAAACCCTTATATATTACCATTAGCTTCATTCCTACAAAGGTCACAGCACACAGATACATATACAATACATCTGGGGCATTAAAATCTAACAGACAGGTGGCGATCAGAAAAGTTAAGTCCAAAAAGCTTTTTATGTGGGGTAATGATGAAACGCATTTGAGAAATGCTACCAGTATGAGGTTTAGGTGCCAGGTTCATATAGACAAGTACTCTTTTTAAGATATAAATTCAAAGTTTGTGTTTTCATCAAAACTACACAATAGATGGAAAACAAAAGCCGACACAATGACAGGAAAACAACTTGAGCCTACCACCACTGTCATCCTTGCGGCCCAGAGGACCAAGCTTGTTTACTTGCTTAGTCTAATAGACAGAATCACTAACTATCCTCATGTGCGCACAGGGAGCGGGAAATCAGTCACTCAGAACCTTCTGGTCTGCCGGGACCAGAGGTCAGGTCTAACAGTGACAAGCACAGTTATTTATCATACTGGTCAGTGTGCGGTATGGTAAAATTACACTAGATTCTTATTGTCCACATACTTGGAACCAAACAAAGGGCTAGAGAGAAATGAAAAGGTATGGATTCCATACATTATTCTGACAAGTTATCACGCATAGGGAAATGTTGCCGTGATTCTTCTTATTAGCAAGATACAGACCCGATTTCTAGTACGAATATGACATAGGTAATTTATATTTGGCATCTTCTTGCATCCACTTTCCTTTGTTGGATTTCCTACATTCCTCTCCTATACCTTTCATGTACGTAACACAATATATTGACTGCCACAAAGGCCACAGTCCTTTTCAGTCTCTCTTGATAGCTCTTCTTCTACCTATATGCCAAATGGAAGGAAAGCAAGCCCTATAGTATTCTGACTTCTTTCTCTTCCCAGTGTGGTTATTTATAGTCTCCCTTTAGCCAAACTGAAATACTCCTATGGCTTCACCTCGGATATGCTGAGGAGTCTTCAAAAACCAGTATTTTTAGTCCTGATCTCTTGCTTGAGCTCCAAAACAAAAATGTGAATTCACTTCTCGGCACAAATACTAGCATCTCAACCTCAATTGATCTATAATAAAATACATCACTTCCTTTCTTTTTTCCCTTCACACGTCTCCCTTTCTGTATTCTTTACTTCAGTTAATAGCCCTATCTAACTTCTGATCCACAGGTTAGGAATTTAAGGACCATTTCATAATTCATTTCCCACTGTGGTTGGTTACATCGTAGTCCCTCCAAAAGATAGGTCTAGCTTCTAACCCTGAGAATTTGTGTTTGAGATTTGATTTGGAAAAGGGTTTGTAGGTGCAAGTAATTTAAGGATCTCAAGAGAATATCCTGGATGATTGGAGTATGTCCTGAATTCATGGACAAATGTCTTTATAAAACACACCAAGAAGAAACACATGGAGGAGAAGTCCCTGTGAAATGGAGGCAGAGACTGAGGTTGTATGACCATAAGCCAAGGAATTCTTGGAACCACTGAAACCAGATGAGCCAAGGGAAGGTTCTCTCTTAGAGCACTAAGAGGAAGTACAGCCCTGCCAACACCTTGATTCCAGACTTCTAGTCTCCAGGATCATGAGAGAATGAATTTCTGTTGTTTTAAGGTACTAAACGTGCAGTAATTAGTCATGGCTCTAGGAAATTAATACTCCCTCCCACTCCTTACAATCAATCAGAAAATAAATCTGGTTTATGTTAATTCATTGCTCAGTTTAGGGTGTTATTCTCAGGTAGGCTCTTGTCTACCATAGCTCAGCTCATACTGAAGCAGAGGTAAAAAATAAATACAAAAATTAAAAAATAAAAATAAATAAAAGTAGCTTACTACCTACTCTCTCAAAGACCTCTAATTACTTCACAGAAGCACCTATGATCTGGTGAACATTATTTTCCCCAACTGAATAAAAAGTATGCTGGTCCCTTTATTTTATGTTTTGTGGAAAAACAACTGAGAGATGTCTCAGGTATTATTATATGAAGTGGTACTACAGAAGAAACCTCAATGTGCAAAGCCTTATGGGTAACTTTAAAGACATTTAATCCAAATAGCACAGAGGTTAAGTCTTGGCTTCTGGAGTCCAGTACTTCAGGACTGTCTTTGGGGGTAACATTTACCATGTGACCCTGAGCAAATTACCTCCAGACCTCATTTTCCACGTGTAAAATGAGAATATTAATAGTAGCCCCTTCATATCACTATTGAGAGTATTAACTGAGGTCCCATTAATGAACTACATAACATAGAGCTTGGCGCATACTAAGCGTTCAACATATGTGAGCTCTTATGCCCATTGCCACTAAGCACCCTATCCTTAGTTCAATCTGATGTCAAGGTCAGTGAAAAGCACTGAGGAGCAGGAAGGATAAGCAAAGACCATTGAGATTATAAGAAAACTCTGCTGGTTATTGTCCCACTGACACATCCTAACCTGTAAGCAAAGATTCTAAAAGAAAAAAAAAAAAAATGACGAGAAGCTGAAAATATCAACTGTTTTTTACAATAATTTGTTTTTAGACAATGTTGATACTTTTAGATTAAATAATCTTTCAAAATATTTGCAGTGATCAATAATATGTCCGATATTATCACCTACCTCCTATGCTTCTTGGTTAAGATAAGGCAAAGAGAAAAGCACCAGCATCTTCCCCTGCCCTTTAAGACTACCAGCAAGGCTGAAGTACAAAAATTTGTCCAACATGGGATACAGTGCAGGGAGTGCCCACTGAGTAAGTTTCTGGTAGTGCTGTCTAAACAGGCACTTGGACATCTTCAATATTTATGTCCTTTTTAAACACCTGAAGGCCAGAATGAGATAATAGGAAATCAGTTATATCTGTAAAAGCCTTATGTTAGATTTTCCTCCACTCGTAGAGAAAAGATTCTGTTTCAATAGGACTAAAAGAAGAAAAAACAAATCTAAAATAAAACAAATCTGAATGAGGTAGGTCCCAGTACAATTCCTTTGTAAACAGCTTGTAAGAGAAAAAAAAAAAAAAAAGCGCAGCTAAAGACGTTTCCCTGATTACAGTTACTAAAATTAACAGGTTTTCCAAGCCTTTTTAATTATCTTTCTTTCCAGGAGCAGTTTGGTATAATTTTCAAATCTAGAGTATGTCACAAATAATAACCTGAGATCAACGTTTCTACCAAGAATATGATTTAGACAGCAGATTTTCAATTTATGAAAAAACAAAACAAAACACGCACAAATACACACACAGGTGTCCAAGTCAGTTTATAATGTATCCTTAGGTCTGGAGGCCTCAGAGCTGAAAGGTTGCTAATGAGCATGTTTGCATGACCATGACCCTTTTAAACTTGTGGGGTTCTAAGGCACTTCTTGAGATGCGGCTAAAAATGTGGTACTGGAGAGAGACGCTGAGCAGTGGGTGTTTTGGACTGGCAGAAAGAGTGAGCTAGATAAAGAGCGAGTGGTCTTTCAGAGTTTGATATTGCCCTTGGCCTCGGTGTTGTTTAGATACATGAAAACCACAAAACCACAAACCATGGCACAGACCTTCACATCTGCACCATAATGAAACTTACTTTTATAAAATGCTCTTATTTTTAGTGGTAGAAATAAAGGCAAGCAGGTGCATGGCAGTACCTCGCAGCACGGACTCTGGATCCAAATGTCTCCACTGGAAGCCGCATTCGGAACACAAGGGTGTGGCCAAGTGCTCCGACTCTTCCGTGCCTCAGTTTCTTTGTCTACAAAAGGGGGCCCCTAATACTTAGTCTTATGAAAAAGGTTAAAATGAGTGAGTATATGTAAAGGATTTAGAGCCGTACCGGGAGTAAAGGAAATGTGTGAATATTTTCTCTTATTTTATATTTCATATAAATTGAGATATTGCTTCCCCGATCATTAATTAAGAAGAGAAGTTGGAATACATTGCATGCATGATAAATTGGATATGTTGGGATAAATGCAACACGGGGGGTGGGGGAAAGTGTAATTCCATCATGTAACCTGAATATTCCAGAAAGTGGTAAAAGGATTTTAATAGCAAAGTTTAGAGACAACAATCATGGCTCAGACCATAAGCTGGGCCATTTGAATAAGGAAGTTACTTGATCCTTAATATATAAGTGAGGAAAATACTATTAATTTCCTTTTAGATTAGAGAAATAGTCTTTTCTATAATCAAATCATCAAGGATAAGTAGGGTATCATCAATGCTTTACTTATAAATCCTTCACCTGAAAAATGCACATGACTTGAGAAGTTATTTCAAGCAATCAATGAATTTAAGCAGGGTATGGTGCTTAGAGCTCCGCCGGGTCATTGATAAGCACTCTGCAATTATCATTGAAGAGATACATGCCAGTCTTCACTATTGGTGTATACCTGGTCTTCTCGGTTTCTGTTTGCAATAATTAAAGCCTTCTACACAAGCCATTTCTTACTTGGTTGTTCTTTTTGGGTAAATAACAAGAAAGTAATGTGTACAGCCTTGGGGCTTACTTTCTCATGATCATGGACAAGGACCAAACTCTCCAGCTCCCAGCCTTGTTGTTGGCCAGGCACCAAAGGAATGAACAATCAAGAAAGAATGCTCGTTAATCTAACATGACCCCAAGCAGAAGACAGAGCCAAGAATCGTCCACCCCTTTATGGCAGTAAAATTGAACCTTTGGGTAGCCTGCTTAGACATGAGAGAGGAAAAGAGGTTTAGCCAAAGGCAGAGGAAAGGAACTATACCTTCAGAATAGAGAATGCCTGTCTTCAGGTTGAGAAAAGAGACAGAGCTGCCTTCCATTCTGCCCTTAACATTCTCAGTCCTCTTTACCATATCCTTATTTTTCCATTTACCACAGAATTATATTTCACAGCATAATATAGCTTATGTATATATAATAATCTATAATATACTGCATATACAAACATATATATGTATATACATAGATATTTACAGATATATGGCTTATTATATATTGCCAGAAAGGTCAGCCCCGTAATGGCATATAGCTTTGCTTGTTTTGTTCATAAGACTCTCCCAAGTTCCAAGAAGGGCATCAAACACACAGTAGATAAGTAATCAACGTGCATGGGATGAATGGAGATTTTTTTCCTCTTGTGCAAGTTTGATCTTTAAACACTTAGGTTATATTGACGCACAGTTGTATCACTTTCAGAACCAATTTGCCTAAAGTGGATGGTGGAGAGTATCAGGGCTCTATAACCAGACAAGAGATTGGTGCCTCTGTTGGAAATTACTAGTTCTCTTGTACAAGAAGGAGAGATTAGAGCTCTTCAGTACTGTTGGGAAATTTTGTTGCCACTCACTCAAAATAAATAAAAATATATAATATATATATATATATATATATTTTATAACTTTCCAAACATTAAATCACAAGACAGAAGAGGCATAATGTGAGGACAAGAATAAAGATGAAGCCAAAAGGGAAAAGTAGAAATTAGAAGGAGGGAGAGAAAAGCAAGAGAGTCCCAGAGACTCAATGGTGCAAGGTTTTTCCTCACTCTCCAAGAGAACTACTGGTAGACCCAGAAAACAAGTCCTAATGAGTTCCTTTAGCTATCAGTAATGTGGCACATATAATCTTTTACAGCTATAGACCTTGGTCTTTTCTCTTCATTTAATTTATTCGAAATTATGAGACTGAATCTTCAGTTGGTTGAGAGAACCCTCTGTTCCAGTGTTCCTTGTTCTTTTACTCGATAGAAAGATAAGAGTAAACACAAACATAATTATAATTCAAATCAATGTTAAAACACAAGCCAGCTTAATCTTAAAATAGTCCGTTTGGTAAAACCAGCAAACTCGAAGTAGAAGAGGTACAAAATGAGCAGTACCCTTGAGAGGATCAGGTTCTGTCCCCAAACGCCATGGAGACCATGCACAGTTTCCTTCCCTTTGTGAAGGCCTTGAGTCTCTACTGGATCAAGTGACCAGTTCTCTGACACCAGCTGCCAGCAAAGCTGACTTGTCAACACCCCCTTTCGAACAACACATTGAAGTGAACTGGGAAAGTGGCTACCAGACCAGCAGAACTTCTGGTTGCCCAAGGTCTCCTGTCAGGCTCCATATACCCTGAGCAGACTTCCTTCCGCAGCAACAGCGCAGAACAGCCCCTGAATAAAAACAGGGGAAGCCACTTCTTCTCTGCGGAACACAAAGCCAATCCCCTCTCTTCATCCCATTTTACGTGGCTTCTTCCCATTTTACGTGGCCTTAAAACAGCTCAGACTAACCCATAGCAAAAGGCAGTGGTGAGGGTCGGGAGGTACCGGCAGGGACATACATGAGAATCAATATTTGCAGAAGAAACAGTGTAGTCATCTGGGTCCTCTGAGTAATAAAATCTCCCTGTTCACCTCCAGCTCCTGAGCAAACACAGGATCATTGGAGCGTGGTTTTTCCATATCTCTAAACTCTTTACTTGACTTGCTAATGTGGTCTCAAATTCTTCAGCATCATCTATTTTATAAGGATTTGATTTCATATCTGAGATCTAGGGAATGGTATAATATGATAGGTAAAGGGAATCGAAGCTATTCTGCTTTCACAAAAGGAAAGAGAGATGCCACAATTTAGAAATCCAGAAAAGTGTAAAGAAGTGGGGAGGGGGCCGGATAGAGGGAAGTATGCACCGAAAAGGCGAATTCTGTGTTGGGAGTTCAAAGAAGCTATACCACTACACAATGAAGACCATTTATATGATTCTCATTCTCAGTGTTCAGACATTTACAAGTAAACTACTAAATATAATAGATTACAAGTTCGCTGAATCAGAAGAATCCCAGCTTTTGGTATGATTAAGTTTTAATTGTATTTCTCCTTCGGGATCACTAGTAGCTAATAAGCTCATGAAAATAGGTCTTTAAATAGCAGGAATAGTAAAAGTCTCTCTGTGCACTATATTTTGATATGCTTGGTTGCCTAAGGCATTCTGCTGCCTGGAGTCTCAAGTGTTCAGTTTTCATATCAATGAAATATCTAAATAATACTCAAAAAATCCTTAATCTTGAAAAGATAGGATATCAGACACACAGCTCATAAATGGAGGTTGGTTTTGTTGTTGCTGTTAATCAATAGTCTGCTTTGAAAATATACTCCTAAATCTTATTAATGAGAAATGCCCATGTATTAGGCACATATCCAAAGACATGTTTTCTAATTTTAAATAAATAGGTTTTATTTATTTATTTTTAAGATTTTATTTATTTATTTGTCAGAGACAGAGAGAGAATGAGCGAGCACAGGCAGACAGAGAGGCAGGCAGAGGTAGAGGGAGAAGCAGGCTCCTCGCTGAGCAAGGAGCCCGATGTGGAGCTCGATCCCAGGACTCTGGGATCATGACCTGAGCTGAAGGCAGCCGCTTAAGCAACTGAGCCACCTAGGTGTCCCAATAAATAGGTTTTAAAAGGCCATCTTTCCTGCTTTGCCTTGTCATGCTATAAGACAGATGCCACGTATTACATTCATACATTTGTCTAGGAGAAGCCTAACTTTCTAGTGTGTTCCATGTATTTTGATAACAAACTTCTAGTTACTCTGTTTTCATGTCGTGAGAGAACCATCTCATAAATTGTAAATGTCTACTATTTCTATTTTTGTTTTACTTTTTAAAGATTTTATTCGTTTATTTGTGAGAGAGAGAGATGGCACAGGATAGAGAGAGTATGAACAGGGTGGATGGGGAGACGGAGGGGGAGAAGCAGGCTCCCCACTGAGGACCCCGGGATCCTGACCTGAGCTGAAGGCAGATGTATAACCAAAAGAGCCACCCAGGTGCCCCATAGATATCTATTGCTTTTAAGACAAGTATAACAAGATTAGTGTGAGGAAATATACAAACTTCTTCATGAAAGCATTTTTTAATCAATGGGCACATGTAGGAGGAATTTATGTAACTTGTCAAATTGCTCAGATTTTCCAAAGAAATGCAAACATATCATTGGAAGGGAGATTATTTCTGGTTCAGTTCCCTTAGAGGGGCACCTATCCCAAGAACATTTGGGGGTATAGATACACATATACAGTAGAAGGTCATCAGGGCTTCTGTGGTTCAAAGTACACCCAGACCAGCTCAGCGATGGTCACCGGTCTAGCTGTCTTTCTCCTTTGCCTAAAACCCTTTCCTGATGACTGTGCCTGCAGGTATGGTGGAGTTTCTTAGCAGCATGTTGGACACCATTCATGAGTGTACTTGGGCCCAGTTTTAGCCAAATTTCTCTCTCCTTTTTCCCTTTCTCGAACCACCCTGTATGATCGAGGGTGAGTAAGCTCCGTATGGCAAAACCACCAAGAAACTTCTCTTCTCTGGGCTTCAGCATAGGTAGTGTCTTTACCCTTTGTCTGTCTCACACGAGTCTATTCAAATATTCATGCTAGTATCTCAGCCAGTACTTGCTCAAGAACCTTTCCAAATGGCCTTCTTCACTGACATAAAATTGTTCTCCCACTTCTTGTATGGATTAAACTTGTTTAATGAACATATCACAATGTCTTGTGTATGGACAAATAAACTATGGGGTATCTTACAGCAAATGATTATATACAAATTGCTGCTGTTTGATCCTTGGTACCTAGCAGGGTACCTACTTAACATGGTAGCATTCCAGTATCTGCTCTATGAATGAAACAGTTTTAAGAATTCTCTCAGTGAGGGATGCCCTGATGAGCCCTGATGGTTCAGTTGGTTAAGTATCTGTCTTTGGCGCAGGTCAAGACCCCAGGGTCCTGAAACGGAGCCATGCATAGAGCTCCTAGCTCAGCAGGGAGTCGGCTTCTCCCTCTCCTTCTGCCCCTCCCCCCTGTTCTTGTTCTTTCTCAAGCAAATAAATAAAATCTAAAACAAAAGAGAATTCTATCAACGTAAATACATCATGAATTAGATGAACATAAGATGAACATTGTAAAACCTTTCCTATCAATGCAAATACAGGCAAAATATACTTCTCAGCTAATGTTTCTATACTAGAGAAGATTTAATTTTTGGATGGCCACATTTATGCTTGAAAATGAGTTAGAAATGTAACTTGATTCTTTCGCAGGACTTGACATTAAGAACTGTCGGTGTCACCTCTCTCCATTATATAACAAATATAAGTTGTTATTGTTGGGTTTTTGTTTTTGTTTTTTTTTAAATGGTGCCCTTTAAGAGTTTATAGCCCCTCGGCTAAAATACAGTGGAAAAGATGCTCTTATGGTACTTCTGACCTGACATGAAGTATGTATCAACAGAATCCTTGCAAAAAGTAGCTCTCCCAGGATTCCCTCCCAATTTTGAGAAGGCAAGAGGTCCAGATAAGCATCTCAAAGCTAAGCCTTTGGAGGTTAGCCCGTCATTACTATATCTCCCGCCCCAATCATTTATAGGCTGCAACTGTCACTTCATTGATCACGTCTTTTTGCCCACAAAATCAATAGCATTGAGTACCAAGAGAAAACATTTGTTATAGAAATGTAAGACAGACCTCCTGACCACAATTGAGCAAAATATATCAAAGCGCATTAACCGTGGAATGATTGCTTAAGTTTATTTTGGTTAACAGGGATAATTTAAAGTAGAGAGATGGCCCAAGAGAGAGATTATCCACACTTTTATAGATTTACCAACTTCTCTCTACTTAGGAACCCTAATTTCCCACATGCTCAGGGCTCTCCCTGGTGACTGTCTGTGGTTTAATAATATCTGTTGCCTGGAGGGCTATGGAAAAGTGGAGGAAGAATCCAATCCAACAGTTGTAGGAATTGGAAAAGGGAACACTTCATTTTATAGTACTGAAAATAATGCCAGGTAAAACTCTAGTACTTCTCAGATATACAATAATTCTTAAGATAATTAAAGCATGAAGCATTAGCAAAATTAACTTGAAGAAAAATTGTCTGTATTAAACACACACACACACACACACACACACACACACTACCTATTTATCCAAAAACTTCTTTGTCTAAAAACTTCTTAAATTACTTACAAATTACTTAAATTACTTAACAATTACTTTAAAAAAAAGTCAGTGCTAATGAAATGCTCATTTCTAACAACACAAAGATGAAGAGCTTTAAAATCTGTTGACTTCTTGACCAAAGAACAATCTATTAGATTCTGATTCTAATGAAAATCAAATTTTTATTATAAATGCCAGCAAATTATTGTTTCAACAGGATAGTAAGAATAAAATGAGCTGTCTACCTTCTCATGAAATATGATCCAGACTTACTGATTCCTTAGCTTCTTATTAAGAAATTTGTTTTTCTAAAAAAATAAATAAAAAAGAAAAAAGGACTTTTCTTGAATAAAAGTCAGGTTGATTTTTTTTTTTAATTCCTTATATATTTGCTTCCAAAATAATTGACACTGAATTGTCAAGAGTTAGGGAAAATAAGAAGGCCTTAAGAGATACGAAGGCAAAAAATAGATTTTTGGAAAAGCATGCTCTTCGCTACAAATATTTAGAGTGTGTACATTCCCACATAAAAGCAAAGTTAAAGATTTATGGAATTATTTTTACCAAACCCAGCAACTTAGCTTATAAACCCCATACATAAACATGCATGCACACACAAACATATACACAAATCTCAGATCTGTGACGACCAGATTCTTCTTAAATTGAGGGAAAAGGCTGCACATTGGTCTTTCTTTATGGGCTAGCTGAGTAGGATACCAGTAACTTGCAGTGTTAGGTGTTCCCAGAATGCAGTGCAGGTGCTGTCGGTAATATTCATCTGGGGAGGCACATCTTTTTAACTATGAAGAGCCAATTCAGTCTTTTGCTTAGCTCAGATCTGGGTCTCCTCTCAGCAGGGAGTGCCAATTGTGCCAAAGAGTGCTGAATTAATTGGGGTTGTTTGGCTCTATCTCCAGTTAGTTACCAATATATGTGTGCGTGTGTGTGTGTGTGTGTGTATACACATACACATATCTTCATATGTATATGAAATATATGTGCATTCAGATATACATATATTTTCATATATATATATACATATATTTCTATATGTGTGTATGTATGTTTGTGTGTGCATGTGTGTGTGTATAGGAAGAAAAAAAGCACCTTGATTTCTTTCTTCTTTTACACCAGATATCTAGCCACCTTATGTTCCTCTTGAATGTCAAATAAACTGACCATAATGAAGTTGGGAACGTTAATACAATCCAGAAAAGAGGTTCTTGTTTATTAGACTTATCACTACTTTACCCAATAAGCATTATTTTAGATAAAATCTTGTTGGAATGGCTAACTGTGAATATGTTTCATTTAATAAAAAGCAATCAACTGTATGTATAAAAATGAATTATAACACAGCATTAAGTTTGCTATCTTTTGTGTGTATGGGAGGGGCGTTGTTTGAAAGATGAGTGTTCATACCCACTATGGAAAATAGGCAATATTCACTCATAGGGATATTCTGAAGAATGTTGCCCAGAACAAATAAAGGTTATACTTTGTGATAGACTTTTTCAACAAATTTTCTTGGTGTCATTAAGCCCAAAGAAGTTCCATTTGACTGGAAATTTCCATTGGTTGAAGGACTTTGTATGGTTGAAAGTACACTCCAATATATGTACATTCCAGATTCTCAGTTTGGCCCCATTCTAACTATGCAACTTGGTTTTTATCTTCTTGCTGACATAATCAGTATTCTTGATATTTCCTACTGTATTTACTTTATTAATTCTGCCTCAGGGCACCTGGGTGGCTCAGTCGGTTAAGCATCTGCCTTCAGCTCAGGTCATGATCCCAGGGTCCTGGGATCGAGCCCTGAATTGAGCTCCTTGTTCCCTGGAGAGCCTCTCCCTCTGTCTGCTTCTCTGGCTACTTGTGCTCTATCTCTCTCTCAAGTAAAAATTAAAAACAAAACAAAATAAAAACAGACAAAACAACAACAACAACAACAAAAAACCCAAAACAAAGAAAAACACCTTTATTAATTCTGTCTCTCTGAATTTCCTTTCAGTAGGAAAAGGCTCCATTAAAGCTTGCTACAAGCCCACAACCATTACAGAACTCCTGACTGATCCACATGGGTCCTCTCTTTCTCTTTTAAATTCCCTCTATGTTTAGTATTTCCCCAGACCTAGACCTGGTTACATCTATTTACTCATGTCTTTTACCTCCTTCATGGATGTCAACCTTGTCTCCTCAGACAGAAGGTAAGAAACTTGAAAATACAATTAAGACTTTAAAATTTGTTTGCATCCCTTTGAGGATATACAGTAAATGCTTAATACATGCTATTTTAAGATTAAATAGCTATACCTCAGGATACTGTGAATTCTTTCTTCCTAGAAATATTTAGACCTCAGATAAGACAACATGAAGGTGCCCTTTGAGAGTGAATTCCTGCATCAGATGCTCAAACGATAATGCATGGGCTCTAGATGTTAAGTATTAGTTCCCACAATGACTCCAAATGCTTTGTAAGATACTATAATGATACCATCTCATTTTAACCATTACTGTACCTCTATTTACTAAGTGTGATAAGCCTATTTATAATTAGAAAACCTAACACACAGAACAGGTGATTTTCTGAATACATATAAGAAAATACACACAGAAAATGCACAAAACAAGACATTTATCTTCTGGTTTATATCATTTGTAAGAGACCCTTTTTAATCTTCAAGTATTTTTAAGCAAATGTGTCATTAGTCTACTTTTCTAAACTGTTAGTATTTACTTCCTAATTTAACAGTGGTGAGATAGGTTATTATGTTATGTGTGTCTTTGTAGCTGCACATTATGTTTATAATGTCCTCAAAGTCCAAAGTGAAATGTAGACATTTTCTAGAAAAGTAAATGAAGACATGGGAGCTACTATAAAATCCATCAGCAAATTTATACAGAAGATTATTCATATCTCTGTTCTTAGACCCAGAAGAACTGAACAATTGCAGAAATCAAACATCATAGAAGATTCATTTCTGTGTATGTTTGACTGCCCAGATTTCAGCATGCACCTTCTCCTTACAAGTTCCAAGTAACTGAAAGAAGGTAAAACAGCTTTAAGTTTGCTGGGAAAAAATAGTAAGCCTAATAGAAGGATTGTTGAGAAGTTTATGCCATGATTTCTGTCTCACCCTGTCAACTTGGCAAGCAAAAATGTAAAATTATTCAACTCTGTCATTCATTTGTACTTTTTTCAAAATTTATTTTTATTTATTTGATAGACAGAGATCACAAGTAGGCAGAGAGGCACAGAAAGAGAGAGAGAGGAGGAAGCAGGCTCCCTTCTGAGCTTAGAACCTGATGCGGGGCTTGATACCAGGACACTGGGATCATGACCTGAGCAGAAGGCAGAGGCTTAACCACTGAGCCAGGCAGGCACCCACACTTTTTTTTTTTTAACTTGGGGTATGAATTGACTACCAAGTTGTCTTTAGTTGAATCTCTATTGTTTCTGTAAAGAAATAATTAAGAGTCAGTTAGAAATAAATTCAGTATGGACTGGAGACAAACTTAGGATGTTCTCATCTTACAAGCATAACAGAAGGTCAGAGAGGTTAAATGGTGGACCCTCATCATTGTTTAGCAATGGGGACACAGAATCCTGAAAAGTGATGTCATTTAATCAAATGCCACACAGTGGGGGTGCCTGGGTGGTTCTGTCAGCGTCTGACTCTAGATTTTGCCTCGGGTCATGATCTCAGGGTCATGAGATCAAGCCCCACATCAGGCTCTACACTGGGCATGGAGCCTGCCTAAGAGTCTTTCTCTCCTTGTATCTCTGCCCCGCCTCACCCCTATGCTCTCTCTCTCTCTCTCAAAAAAAAAAAAGCCACACATTCAAAGAAAAATTATTAGAATGCAGACTCTTTCTTTCTAGTGCTCTCCTTATGACAACCAGAGACATGTGAAATTCTTATTGGATGAAAAATACTCTACCTAAACCAACTCGATCCTTCATTGGAAAGATTATTTTGAAGTCACTTTCATTTAAGCCAAACCAATATTAAATATTAAATCTGGAATTATATATAATACATATTATATATAATTTCAGATTTAATATATAAAATATATTAAATTTAATATTTAATAAGAAAATAAAATAAAAAAGAAATGTATATATAAAATTATGTAAAATATATAATACATATATAAGTATGTATTATATATATTACATAATTTTGTACAAAATTTTGTAAAATTTTTTTGTAAAAAATTACAAAAATTTTGTACAAAATTATGTAATATATATATTACATAATTTTATATATACATTTCTTTTTATTTTATTTTCTTATTTATTTTTATTTATTTTTTATTTATTATTATTTAATTTATTTTAATTTTAATTTTAAAGGGCTTAACAGTTTTCCAGTATAGTTAGCCTAGGTTTCAAAGTGTAAAAGACAGTAACACTCTCTCAGCTGGTAATAACCATCTGAAAACACTGACTGTGTTAACTTCTTATCTAGTACCCTTGGGGTGTATACATACACACACACACACACGCTTTAGTGGAAATGTAAAATGAGACAATCACTTTTGAAAATTGTTTGACAATTTCTTATAAAGTTAAATGTGCGCTTATCACATGACCAAGCTATTCCACTCCAAGATCTAAAACCTATGTCCACAAACAGACTTGGTATAGGATGGTCTTGGTACCTTAATCACAATAGGCAAAAACTGGAAACAACCAAAATGTTTGACAACAGATAAATGGATAAATAAAGTGCTCCTGAGTGCCTCAGCCAGTTGAGAGTCCGACTCTGATTTTGGCTGATATCTTCTTTAATAAAAGTGGATAAATAAATTGTACTATACAATGTAAAACTGCTCAAAAATATAAAAAAATGAGCTACATGTAAAAACAAGGATGAAGGATGGGCTCAATGGGTTGATACTTTCATTCTTTAATGAAAGGTGTTAAAAGGTCAACTTGAATATGTTGAGTTGTATTTCCCCCTTCTACTAACTCGTACAAAATCCAGAAGGCTATACAGGCTCTATTTGTGCATTTTTAAGTAATGGTGAGGTCTATTTAATACTGTTAGTTTTTTATTTTTATTTTTCTAAAGGAATCTATGGGACACCAGGTTATACCTGTTGAATGGCTATTATCAAAAAGACAAGAAGTAACAGGTGTTGGTGAGGATGTGGAGAAAAGGGAGCCCTTGTTCACTGTTGGTGGGAATGCAAATTGGGGAAGCAACTATGGAAACCAGTGTGGAAATTCCTGAAAAAATTAAAAATAAAACTACTCTATGACCTAGCAATTCCACTTCTGGGAATTTAACACTAGCTGGAAAGGATATCTGCCACCTCTTCTCCATCCCCAGTTCATTGCGACATTATTTATAATAGCCTAGATATAGAAGCAGCCTACGTGTCCATTGGTGGATGAAAGGGTGAAGAAAATGTGAGACAGACATATAATTAATAAATTTACATTATTTATATTTGTATTTCTTATGTGCAAGTAAATAAAATATGAATAATATTTATTCCTAAGAAAGAATGAAATCTTGCCAGTTGTGACAATGTGGATGGACCTTGAGGACATTATGCTAAATGAAATAAGCCAGACAAAGACAAATACTGCATGATCTCACTTATGTGTGAAATCTTAAAAAGAGAAAAAAGATCATAGATACAGAGAACAGATTGGTGGTTGCGAGAGGTTAGTCTTTGGGAATGTGCACATCAGTGGGGTCAAGAGGCACAAATTTCCAGTTATAAGTCCTGGGGATGTGATGAACAGTATGGTGACTACAGTTCGTAATACCATCTTGCATATTTGAAAGCTGCTAAGAGACTAAATTCGTAAACTTCACATCACAAAAAAAAAAAAAAAAAAAAGAATCCATATCTGTATATGGTGACAGACTAATTGTGGTGAACATTTTGTAAAATATACAAATACCAAATCATTTTGTTTTATACCTGAAACAAATCAAATGTGATATTCCAATTGTACCACAATTAGAAAATGTAAAAATTGAATTGGCATAAAAATGTATATATATAACATGCTTTTTGCAGAATCGGACCAATAAAAACTAGAGATGAACTAATTGTCTAATATTGCCTAAATAAATACCTCATAGAATATTCAGGAATGCTTGGTATCTTTAGAAATGGCCAAAATATGACATTTGGTAAGCAAATCAAATAAAGAAAAATATGACATTAGATAAACAAATTAAATAAATACACATATGCCTAAAGGAAGGTTCTTAAAAATTTATCAAAGTATTTACAATTATTATCTTGGGTGCTAGAATTGAAGTGATTTAAAAATTTTACTTTTGACTTTCTCTATTTTCCAAATCATTTATAATCAGCCTCAGTATTTCATAATCAAAATGAAAAACAAATGTCAATCAATTTTTTTGGCTGTCTATGGAAATAGGAATGATGGATAATGCACATTTCGCATCTTATTTTTAAACCCAGTGCATGATGTTCTAGTGATTTTCCTTCCTGAGCTTAAGAGATAGTTGAAAGGACAATGGCTAACTAAAAGCCAATAAAAATAATTGCAGAATTGATTTAAATTAAGCACAATTAGATATGTCTGGCAGAAACATGCTCTTTCAAAGAATAAAAACAGTGAATAGACATCGTCCTGAAAACCTCGATAGTAAACTTGACTTTGTCTGAATTCTCAAGGCCAGTTATTTCCTGCACAGGGCTGTTGGCTTGACTGAAGGCCTATAAGATGAATTTCAAAAAGTTCTGGGCTCTAGAATCCCTCAGTTGGCAAAATGCAAGGTATTTCCATGAGAGCCCAGTCATGGCTACAGTACCTTAGCTCAAAGCATCAAGGTGGTTCGGAGGAGCTCTGTATAATTTTGATCTTTCTGATAAAGTCATTGTCTTTGGTTACTATCTTCATTCCATGTGCTCTGCTATCTCATTTCCCCTTTAAATAGTTCTTTACTTATCTGGGGTTGCTTTGTGGTTTCATCAATTATTTAGAACTTTTGAGAGATGTCATTTCTGCATGTTACTTTCTAAACTGGGAAGCACTGGGTTTCTAAAAAGCAATATGCATACTTGAAAAATTTAGGTGGCATTTATGACTTTTTTGAGCATCATCCAAAATTTTCTTTCTAAGGTTACGCACGTTGTGTTCTAGAAGATTCTTTCTAATGGCTTTTTTTTTCTTAGCCATTTTGTAATGTTTTGAAAGTAATATACATAACTAAGTAACTAATAGCCCAAACTCAAATAAAATAATTGAAAAAGATACTCTAAGTTTTAGTGGCAAGTAAAAGGCTCACTTAATGTCTAACATTT
The DNA here is from genome assembly GCF_030435805.1 of Mustela lutreola. Classification (NCBI taxonomy): domain Eukaryota; kingdom Metazoa; phylum Chordata; class Mammalia; order Carnivora; family Mustelidae; genus Mustela; species Mustela lutreola. The sequence goes on from NC_081307.1 coordinate 30,461,291, forward strand.
ATTTTACAATGTTATTTCTCTAAAAGATTTCTTATTTGCAATACAAAAGCAACAAAAATGTGCATGAACTCCTATCTATAGATTACCACATTTTATTGAGTTCAATACTTATGTTTCCTCATCTATATCTCATCTACACATATAGACAGCTAAAAGTAATTTTTTCTTATTCAACCCAGACATTAAGAGAAAGTAACCGAGACAGATAACAAAGATGTGCAGAAAGTTTCAAATAACATTCTGTGGGACGTCTCTGATGCGCTATAATTGTGCTACATGGATTGTGTCTGCAGCTGTCTATACAAACTAATGTTTTGGATATAATGAATACTAATGTTTCCTGGAGGTAATTGCCTTATTATATTCAGAGTTCAGTAGTTAGGTTTATTAATATTAGGTAGTACAATGTTTTTAGCTCGGCAATCGAGTTTTCTTCAAAGTGAGCTACTTCAGGTTACAGTGTATATTGACTATCCATATTGCAATTATGAAAATATCATTGAATTTTCAGTGTTCCTGTGGTTAAAATATTCACTTACTGCAGGGCTGAACTTCTACTATAAAAAGCTTAAAGCTACTGACCCTCATTTAGCCAAGTTCGATTTGGAAAATGTGTATTCTTTCCCACAGCTTCTGCAATTATGAAGGCAAAACATTCTATTAGGTTCTTTAATCAATGTTTGCTTTCTACTCGAAGAAGCGGCTACCCAAGATAGGATATTTAGCACCTGGAAGGCTAAGTTTAGGCTGTCTTTGCCTCATTGGGTTCCTGGGCTCTTTTATGGCAAAGACTGCATGAATTTTTTGGCTTCCCCTCCGAGTACTTGACCCTGAGAGCTTAACTCAGAAAGCTGTGGAAATAAGAGATTGAAGAGAGTAGAAGAACCACTTAGTGTAACCACTTAGTGTATCCTGACAATTTAGGACTGATCCTGGTCAGACAGAAACTGGCTAAGACCTGTTTAGGCTTTTGGAAACATCTGTAGGTGCTTTCCCTCTCCTCTTCCTCCCTCTGTGTTCCTTTCTGTCTTCCTTCCTTCATTCCTTTGTTTCCTCCTCCCTCCCCGTTCCTTACTTAATACTGTTCTGAGAATTCCAGATAATGATGGTGGAAAGACAGCATTTCCAAGTCAAGCCTCAGTAGTTTAGAAGTCACTTGTCAAGCTGTAAAAGTCTTCAACTAGTTTCAAGTCACAGACTTAACAGAAAGTTAAATGGTTATGACTTTCTTGTTGGTTTTTTGGCTGGACTTTGGTTCTTTGGGTTAGACTTCTCTGTGTTGATTAAGAAGTTGAAACATTAATCCCTTTTCTTCATTCATGGCGAAAGTGAGAATGGAAGCAAAGATGGAGAAATGAAGTTGGCCTTACAAGTAAATGTTTAGCGGTCATTCACATAATGCTTGCAGATTAATACCTTAATAGCTACATAGTCTGTGGTATCTATGTCTTTACTTTTAGTACAAGCACTATCAAAACAGTATTTTAGGTACTTCAGAAAAATCAAGATCTCAGGGCACCTTGGTGGCTCAATAGGCTAAGTGTCTGACTCTTGATTTCAGCTCAGGTCAAGATCTCAGGGCTGTGAGATTGAGCCCTGCATCAGGGTCTGCACTGAATATAGAACCTACTTAAGATTCTCTCTCCTCTACCCTCTGCCTGCCCCTCCCACCCCCGCCCCCCCCCAAAAAAAAAAAAAAAAGAAAGGAAAAGAAAAAAGAAAATCAATTCCCTGTGATTTATTATAGAATATTCAGCTACATTTTATGAGTGGAGCAGGGAAAAATGACGACCACCTTGAGCTAGAGGACAGTAAGCAAGTAAAATGATAAAAATAGTTGAGATTATAGGGCACCTGGTTGGCTCCGTCAATTAAGCATCCAACTCTTGGTTTGGACTCAGATTGTGATCTCAGGGTCATGAGACTGAGGATCTCCCCCACCCCCCGCTTCGGTCTCTGTGCTCAGCGTGGAGTCTGCTTGAGAGTTTCTTCCTCTCCTTCTCGCTCCCCCTCTGCTCCTCTCCCTACATGCACGCTCTCTCTCAAATAAATAAATAAAACCTTTAAAAAATAGTTGAAATTATCAATGAAGTATCTATTAAAGTAATTTAAAAAACAGGAGAGCAATTCTGTTCTACAATCCCAATAGTCTTTTTCCTTATCTGCTCCTCAATTAAGGATTAGCCATAATTATGGGAAAGGCTCCAGATTAAGAAGGGGCAGAGAAAAGAATAAAAACATGACTGCATACATATTAGTTGGCAATGAGTTTTCAAGCATGTGCTTTCACATGACCTACCTAACAATTTCCTGAGACAGTTTTTACCATCACTTAATATAGAAGAGGAAGTAGAGGTTCAGACAGGTTTAAAGAAAACCTATCCAGCAGAATTTTTTCAATGATGTAAATGTTCTATAAATCTGCACTTTGCAGCATGGTAGCCACTGGGCTTCATGTACTATCAGATAGGTGAAATGTGGTTAGTACCTCTGGGGAAGGAAATTCTGAACTTTATTGAATTTTAATTAAAATATAAATTCAAATGGTCCTTTGGTGGCTAGAAGGAAGAAAGAAAGAAAAGGGAGGGAGGAAGGAAGGAAAAGAGGAAGAAAGAGAGGCAGAGCGGGGAAGGAAGGAAAATGAAAAGGGCTAAAAACACAGTAATTTTGAAACAGCACATTATTAACTGAGAAGAAAGTTAAAAGATCTCACTTTGACCCTTTATCTTTCTAGGAGGAGAGCAAGTTATTTGTCATGTACAAAGAGGCAAAGAGAAAAGTTGGGAGCCTGAGATAAATAGAAAGGCTAACATACTAATTAGAAGACACGTTTTATAGACTAGTTCTCAGATTAAAAATATCTAAAGGAACAATTTTGGTACATTTTAAATATTAAAAAATAAAAGTAGTAGATTATTACATACTATGTGACATTAATACAGACTGTGGGAAATTCTCCAAAACCAGACACGAATATTTAAATCCAACCAAAATGATCTGCCTCTGGGGCGCCTGGGTGGCTCAGTGGGTTAAGCCACTGCCTTCGGCTCAGGTCATGATCTCAGGGTCCTGGGATTGAGCCCCACATCGGGCTCTCTGCTCAGCAGGGAGCCTGCTTCTTCGTCTCTCTCTGCCTGCCTCTCTGCCTACTTGTGATCTCTCTGTCAAATAAATAAATAAAATCTTAAAAAAAAAAATGATCTGCCTCCAGAGAGAGTAGGTCTAAAATTCCACTGGCTGTTGAGGCAAAGACCAACTGAGAACACAGTCGAACTGTCCCCAATCCTTGTTTGTCAAGCTAAGTTCAGTCACTGACTAATGAGAAACACTGTGTTCCTTTCCGCACTTAAATCTTTTGGATACCAAATTATGTAGGAGAACTTATAATACCTAAAAACTTGTTCATACCAATTGTGATGGTATTTGTCCAACTTAATTAAGCGTTTGCCCACATTTATAGATTCATGCATAGGAACACCTTAAGAATACCTTAGAAAATTAACACCAAGATCACAAGATGTGTAAAAATTTTGAAACATCTGACATGAATAGATCACTGCTGATTCAAGTAGTGAAGGTCTAAGTTTACATGCAAAGTTGCTCAGAATTTTCTAAAATTCCAAAAATTTAATATAAATTGATAAAAATCAAATCAATTAATTTATAAGATAACATTATAGTAATCTGATTAAAAAGACAACATGGAGATAATACTTGAATTACGTTGTAATATGAAGAACTGGGCTTTAAATGAAAAATTGTCAAAATGTGTAAAATCTAATTTATATAAACATTTTCTAAAAACTAAATATCGAAAACATAGTTTGAAACAACTATTAATAAAAGTGACATTTATATGCATATTTTATTGCTTTTTGATCTATTTCTAAGTAAATGACACAGGGTTCTTAATCTATGATTAAATTCTTTTATCAGAATTATTAGACAATCTGCTCAACTAGATAATTGGTTTAAAGAAACTTTTAAAAAAAATTTTTTATTTTTTACTTTCATTATTTTTTAAAAAATTTTTTAACAATATATAATGTATTATTAGCCCCAGGCGTACAGGTCTGTGAATCACCAGGTTTACACACTTCATAGCACATACTCTCCCCAAAGTCCATAACCCCACCTCCCTCTCCCTACCCCCCTCGCCCCCGGCAACTCTCAGTTTGTTTTGTGAGATTAAGAGTCTCTTATGGTTTGTCTCCCAAGAAACTTTCTTTATATTAAACACATACTATATGCTAAAACATGAAGCTTAAAATGCTTAATAGTTATATTCATAACAGCAAAGGTTAATATTATATTGTTCCTATTAAATGTGCTTGTTTAATTTTGTGGATGGTTTTGAAGGTACTTTGGAATACCATCTTGTGAAAAAGACATCAGTACTGTAACCCCACACTGAATTTCAAACTTTTACTTTTGCAGAACGCTTGGCTCAAACACAATGTGATGAGGGGTCCAATCACATACAACATAAGAAAACAACCACATCCAGAACAAGGCTGAGATAAGGCACATGGGTGCCTCCCTGGGGGGTCTGGGAAAGCAACTTGGAGCCACTCTCTAAGTGAGGGGACACAAATTTTTCTCTAAGGTTTTTTTGTGGTTATTGGTGTTTTTTTTTTTTTTTAAAGGTTTTACTTATTTATTTGAAAGAGAGAGCGCAAGCATGAGTGGGAGGGGCAGAGGGAGAGAGAGAATCTCAAGCAGATGCCACCTGAGCGTATAGGCCGACACAGGCCTGGACCCCAGGACCTGAGCCCAACCTGAGAGTCAGATGCTTAACAGTCATTTTAAAATTGGCATCATTACCCTACTGACTATTTTATCCTTTATGTAAAAAACATGATACAGAATATGAAGAGGATAAAGTGGCGAGATTTTCGATAACCATGGCTTTTCCTTTCCGTTTACAGGATTAAAATTCAATTATAAACCTTTAAGAAATTAATTGAGAAGTGAATTTTCTATTGGTATACTTATAATTAAATGTAGATTCAGAAAAAAGTGAGGATTTCTAAAAATTCATTTTATAGAGTAAGACCTTAAAAAAAAAAAGCTAACTTATTCTTGAACTCATAATTTAAAATGTTCTATAAAAGTTACTTGGTTATTTATCACTGAGAGCCACTGTGTGATTTTTCTGATATTGTGACACAGACTATGTCGGAAATCCTGGTGGGAGATGGCCCATCTGTGAACCGAGAGCCGCTTCTACCATGTGAGTCTTCCCAGTACGCTTCAGGCCAAGTCCTCAGGATCCGTGATAGAAACTCAACAGCGTCGATGCTGAGTGTGCAATCATCTTCTTCCATTTGTCCCTGTGGTTGGCATGGATTAATAGGCCGAGGCAGGAGATGGGCATAGCACAAATTGAAAATAATGGAGCATTTTGCACCAAAGGAGGCAGAGGATACAACTACAATGGCCAGGTGGGAAAAAAAGGTGAGCGGGCCAGAGGCAGTACAATGTGTCAGCGAGACTGCCGCACACTGGGACCGCTGTAGCTCAGCACATCCGTGTCTAATAAAGACAGGGCCTATTTGTGGGATGTCTCTTCACAATAACTCCGGAGTAGCATTTATAGGAGAGACCAATTATGGATTCCATGTGGAACTCATATGCAAAAGCTGCTTAGGGGATCCGTGTTAACATTTCATGGGAAATGATGTAAAATGTTCAATTGTATAGGAAAAATTGCAGTTATCATCCAAAATGTGGACTCATTATAAATGACTGCTAAGTCACTCAGAATTCCAAGAAAAGTCCCACCTATAAGGAACGATCTCTTGGGCACTTTCCTTCAGGAGCTGGAATAGAAACATGACCATTAGTTACTCACTCAGCATGCTTCTCAAGGTCTCTCAAGGCACTGTGGGGACTCAGAGGCTTCTGGATTTCTAACAAAGGGGCTAGGGTCTAGGTTAAAGAAAGCTGAAATCCAGAAATGACATAAAGATAGCTATATCCATTTGAAGATACTTGTCGTAAGTAATCTTTTTTATTGTAACAGGAAAATGAAGGTGGGTCAGAATAAATCTGGAAACAGAAAGGTCAAAGCACTGTCCCCAAGGAGAGTGACCAGCCAACGTAAGGACTATAGGTCATCTCAGCTTCAGGTTCATTATAGAGAAGAATATGGACAAAGCTATCCATTAGGAGCTCTGGTTTCATACCCTTCTAGATCAATCTCTGAGAGAGTGTGCTGGGTCTAGATTTCTGCAGTACATGGCTACGATTATTTCTTGTAGGGGTTCAAGAGATATTTATGGAATGAAAAAAAGGATGACTTTCATCAAAAAAGAGGTACACTGCCTACATGATACATATTTTGAAAGAACGAAAAAAACAAACAAACAAACAAAAAATGGGATCACTGGTACTTAGTACATCAAATAGAGTTTAGCATGAGAAAAAAGAAAAAGGGTCTCCTTGATATGGGAGTGATTCTTCACAGGGAATGAGAGTGAATGCTTAGATGATTTCTCAAGTCCCTTCCACTCTATGAATTTATAGTTCAACAATTTAGTAAAAGTTGAAAAGTGGAGTGTCTAGTTGGTCTTCATTTCCACGTAGTCAACTCTACTGGTGGGGCTGCACCACGCCCATCAGTGTGAGACTAAAGAAACAGGTCTTAAAAGGAAAATAGGTCTTTCTGTTAAACTTTAAAAAAAAAATAAAAATAAAAATTACTGAGTTCAAAGAATATTAATGTTGGAATAGATCTCTTCGTCAGGTATAAAACTGTTTCGACAATCCTTTGTGTGAACAATCAAAACAAAATGCTTAAAAACCATAAAAAAAAATCTTAACTAAAATATTGTATCCTTAGATAAGGTTCACGGTGTATATACTATAAATAGGCTTTAATAAACATTTGGTATTATGGATTCATAATGTGGAGCCATTTTTTTGTTAATTTTGTGCAAATTCACAGCTAATGCCATTAAAACTCTAAATGAGCAGTTCTAGTGTGCAAATGCCTGCTAAGATTAATACACAAAACCCTGATATCTCTCAACTGTCTCATTAACCTGATAACAGGCCCAAAGGAGTTTCAAATCCCTTAACACACCAAAGACATATTTTCTCCCATTTTTCGTTCATACGACCATAAAAATGGAAATTAAGCCACATAAAAAAATTTTCCAAAAATATCAAGGGGACAATCCAAATACATAAAATACTTCTTTTTGGTATATTAAACTACAAAAGCCTTGTTGAAATGCTACTAAGGAGCTGACTTATATATACAAAAACCAAGGCAATCTACAGTAAGTTTATATTTTATCCCAAAGCCTAAATATTTAGCGCTAGTGAAGAAATTGAGAAATACTGAATGATCTAGTATATTAAGCTGTTTGTTTTCCAGAAAAACTAACTGCCGGGTATGGGTTATAGACGGACTTTCAAAAATCTAATTGTGCATCTGCTTTCGGGAGTTTAAGTCAAAGCCACAGTGTTATTGCGCTGAATCCTTTTGTGGTCTAATAAGGGAGAAAATAAAAACAAATTATCTTCTTTGTTATGGAGGATATGCTTTACAATATCACTGCATGGTGACAACTTCTTGTCTTCTTGTCACTGCCTGTCCTTTAGACCATACTGCAGAAAAGCAATTTTCTGCCTCAAAAGCACTCTATTTTTTTAAAGTTTGTCTCTGGGCAATTTTCAGGTCTAGTAGAGCTGCACAACTGTATACAGATGAGAAAGACCCAAAATAGGGCAATTTATTTGATTCCTCCTCTTCAAAACATTTAGCTGAGATTGCATATCCAACAGAGAAAGCCCAAAAAGAATATTCAGGAGTGACCCAGAGTGACATATACCCTTTCTGTAAATTTGCATTAAACATAGTTTCCAAATAACATGGACATCCTACAGCTGCTTTTTGTTTAACGTAAACCTTTAACACTAAAATTTCCCTAGGACATTAAAAGTGATTTCTACGAAAAAAAAAAAAAAGGCAAATCCCTAGAAATAAGTAGTTAAATACAGCATATGGAGTTTTCAGATGAAGAATTGCCTAATTTTAAGTGGTCTGCTCATTTGAATCAGCAGTTTGGTTTTCTGGTTGAGGAGTAAAGGGCACCTTTGATGCAAAAATGTATTTCCCCACTGTTCAGTTGCTGATAATTTCACACTTATCAATGCCTGGTGCTAGCATGACCATAATAGCCTCCTGATGTAACTCTGCCCTCACACAGGATGGAATGTTCCACAATGGTCTCTTACCCCAGTCGGAAAACAAGTTTACCTTTAATAGTGTCTGCACAGAGGAATGATTTGAAAGTTGCTGGATTTTAGATTTAATGCCTGCTGACACATTTTTAAAAGAATATCATCCTTTCTCTTTTTCTATCACTCTCTCCATGCTGAATCATTACCTCTCTTCATAATTATTTTTGTGTAAGTGCTTGCTTTTTATCCAATATGGTATTGTATGACACAAATTATACAGTGAGCAATATTAAACATGTTTCTGCTGACTAACCAGCAAATTCCTGAGTCTAAAACTTGGGATTTTTAGTTAGAAAGCAGTCATGGATATAAACAAAGTTTATAGAACAGCAAACGGATTGGTCTTGGTAGCCACTCCCGTTCTTGCTACTGTGCGTACCTGTGCGTGTGTGGGTGCCGTCTGCTGTCCCCGGGTGTACACATGAGTCTCTCTCTCTTTCTCTCTCCTTATTTCCTCGGCTCCTTCCTCTCTAACTTTCTCTCTCTCTTTAATTTCTCTCTCTTCTATGTATACGGGCTAGTTTGAGATTTCCTAGAGGTAGCTGTGTGTGTGCTTTTACCTAAATGATAAGCAGATAAATAAGGAATGAAAAGAAATGCAGTGGAAATTATGTCCTAAGTATATCTCTAGTGCAAATGAAGTTATTTCAAGCCCAATGACTTTTTTTTTTTTTTTTTTAGCATAACCTAAAAGCCCTGTTATATTTTCACAAGCACCAAAAATTATCTGACTGGTGGACTCCCAGATCTTAATTCCTCATCACACATTGATTCCTAAACTATGTTTTCCTGTATGTACTGCCCCCAATTTTTCTCACCAGACTCTTTTTTCCAACTTCATCTTGTCCAGTGTGTGCCCTTGTCGCTGCGGAGGGATTGACTTTCAGCGAGGTCTCTGACGACCTCGTTACAACTAAGCCCAAGGGCCAGTCCAATTTTCAAACCTCATCTTTCCTCAACCTCTTCGCTGCATTTGTCACATTCAACCATCTCCCGTTTCTCAAAATGCCTTCGGAGCTGTGCTCCTGACTCCTACTTCATGGAGTCTGGTTTTCTTCGTTGTCTGCAATATGCTTATTCGCTCCTTCTTCTTCATAACTGGAGGTAAAGCAAAGGCTACACGTCTCTCGTCTCATTTCCCACCTGGGCAAGGTACTCAACCCTGAAAGCTGTTACCACAGGCATCATCCCCACCGGGTCAGGTTCAATGTGCCCCGCCTTCGTAGAAATATCCATCATCACTGCCCCGTGCCTGCCGTTCCGCGTGTCTCCCCAGAGATGCACACATGGGGGACGAGCATGTTGGCAGATTTCAGAGACCTAGACCTATGATCATGTCTTTCCAACAAGTCACAAAGCCTTTTAACTTGAGGCAGGCTTAGTGAGTAATCTATGTACATGTTTTTCTCCTCTGCTTGTAGCTGGATACTTTCTCCTTGCTTATACAAGTGTTCCTCTGATGTCTATGGCTATATATCCCTGTAACGACTAAGTGCAACCTGTTTCTTCCACCAAAACTGGCTCAAGGACATATGTATAATAAACTTTAGGGGCCATCTGGGTGGCTCAGTGGGTTAAAGCCTCTGCCTTCGGCTCAGGTTATGATCTCAGGGTCCTGGGATTGAGCCCCACGTCAGGCTCTCTGCTCAGCGGGGAGCCTGCTTCCTCCTCTCTCTCTGCCTGCCTCTCTGCCCACTTGTGCTCTCTCTCTGTGTCAAATAAATAAAGAAAAATCTTAAAATAATAAACTTTAATCCACGCCATCTAAAAATACTACACTAAAAATTAATGTTTACATGTATCATCTGTATGTAGTATATATACACACACACACACACACACACACATACATTTACATATATTTATAAGTATATAAGTACATTTATTTTCTTTCTGGAGTTCTGAAATTTTGTCATCCTTTTATATATCACCAAATACTTAAATTCACATGGCACCCTATTAATTTATCATATAATAACACTGAAGGAAAAAATGTATGATATCTGAATTCATAGAAATCTCTATAGATCTCCGTGGTCATGAGGAAAGACTGAGCACTTATAATTTGAATGTATCTAGATTTAGGGCCCCACATTAGCTAGTAGTTGCAATCTTCTGCACCCGAACATGCCTTTAAACCGAACTGGTAGAATCCTTTTTCTTATTTAAAGCATGTCAGAATAGACTGATTGGAACATTCCTTCTCTCCATTTTTCTCTGTCCTTTGAATAACAGTCAAGTGGGCACAAGTTAGCGAAACGATGAAGAAGAATCAAGGGTCTCGGGTAAATCACAACTTGAATAATTGAGAGTCGCTGGGCTAATCAATATAAAATCACAATATTTGGCCTTATGCCCCGCTGAAGAAAGGCAGAGGCACCAGTTTTCATTAGGATGGTCTCTTTAAGTAGATAGAAGTACCAAGAGCGAGCCGGAAGGTACATTTGGAACTACGTTGCCTGCTGATTTTACTTTACAATATCTACCTATACACTGCGCTCTGGTTCTTCTGTGTGATAGAGAACGTTTTAGGCAGTGGCTGGTGACATCAGTCAGGCCTCAGCGGTCAGAATGCACTCACGGTTTAAGACCCAACCACATGAGGCTGCTAGATTCATTTTGGTTTCTTTAAAAGTCACGCTGTAGTGGTGTCAATCAGGCGTTATCGGAAGGAAATGGAAGAAAGCCACTGATGCACACATTTACCTAGCCCGAAATCCTTTCTTTTGGGAGGGAAGAAAAAAAAAAAAGAAAAAGTTGAGTTTTGCCTCACATTTGCATCATGCTGGTGGTTTACTTTTGTTGTACAATAAACATTTCATTTCAGCATCTGTGTGCACAGGCGAAGTAGCGAGAATGAGGTGACTGAAATCAAAACTCCTCATAACTGTGTGGGGTAGGCGAATGTAATCATCTTGCCTCTGCATAAAAACGAATTTAGAATTTTTTTTTCTCCGTGTGCGTGTCTGCTGTACATATATTCAAATGATTTTTCTTCAAAATTCTTTGAAAAGATATTCAAATATTGTGATATTTTGTGAGAATACCAGGAAGCTAGCCTATTTAAAACTTTCCGTGGCTCAGTTTCACAAAGCAGAAATGTTTTTGTATTTAGAGCACGTGTCCAATGGAATGTGTTCCATAAATGTTGGTGGACTGTCAAAGTAAATAAATGGTTTCAGTTTTAGAAACTCCTAGAAGCCATGCGACCACTCTCAGTTGTTGGCTAACTAATCTATTCCATCCTCAAATTATACACAATGAGGCTAGTCCTTCACTCTCCCGCCATGACTCTCTTATTGGTGACAGGGAAACTGTCACTGCCCCAGTAACCAAGACAGTGCCACATCCTCTCTATTTTTCTCACAGACATCTTTTGCATCTGCCACTTCTTTTCGATCTCTGTGACCCTTATTAAAGTGCAAAAATTTAAATCTGTGGCTGGGTTTATCTTCCTGAAGCAATATCCATGCTCTGCCAGAATCCTACGGAATAAAATGCGTGTTTCTCATCCTAGTTGAGGAAGGTCTCTCTCTACAGCCTGGTTGAGCCTGAAACGGCTCCCAGTGGCTGCACAAAAACTTTTTGATCTGGGCAATCGGATTCCCAACAGGTCTTTCCTCGTTCCTGGCTCTGAAACTTGCTTACAAGCTCCGCCCAGCCGAAATACCCTCCTCTCTCCCTTTCCCTCACCCAAACTCCCCACGGCGCCCACAGCTCAGCCGAAGCTCTGAATTCACTGGGAAGTCATTTGCCACAACCGCAGCCCTGGGTCATCTTCCTCTGTGCAGAATGTGACAGCAGGTCTCCCACTCACTTCGTCACCACCTCCTTGGGCTTTCCTACGGGGACTGGCTACATAATTGCAGGGCTCAGTGCAAAATGAAAATAGGACGACCCTAGCTCAACATTTTCACGAATTACAAGACAGCATGAAGAGATCAGCCAAGCATGGGGCCCTTCTAAGTACATGGGCCTGGGAGACCACCCAGATGGCAGACCCCTGCCCCAATCTGCTGTATTACACTGGCTTTAGACTTTTGAAATATACGGTGTCTATCAGCTTCCCTATATGGATCCTAACTTCTTTGGGAAAGGTGTTACGTCCAACCATTATGACTGTGTGAATATGTTTGTTTGAAATTTACATCATGCTTTGCTTACAAACGTTATTATCATCAGCAGTAGAGTAGACCAAACTTTGAAAAACTTCTTGTTCAATAAAAAATTTTTCAATACGACTGTTCTACCCTACCCCTCACATTATGCACAATTATGCAAGATGGACACACAAAACCTTATATTTTAAGCAGTGATTATGCCATTGCCTACTTTCTTAAAAAAATCAGAACATATTTGACATAGAACATTGTATAAATTTAAGGGGGGGGGACATATTGATAGGATATAATTAGGCAATGAAACTGCCATTACAGAGGTACGTGGCACCTATCCCATCACATCGCATAATTGTTTCTTTTTTGTGATTGAGATAGTTAACATCTAGTCTCTGAGCAAGTGTGACGATTATGATACAACACTGCTATCTATATATTCAGCCTTCCGTGGCTCAGATCTCTCAGACTTATTATGTACTACTAGTTGCAAGAGATGATGCTATTTTCAGTTTAAAGGCACATCAGAGCCTTCTAGGCTTCGTGTTACTTTTAGATGGTCTGATTTTTACTAAGCCCCAGCACCATCCGACGTGCCTTTACAGAGAAATGATACTATATGTTTCACCTCCATTACTCAAACCACAGCCTACTTATTCACCTGGTTCTCTAGCTCTTAGAGAGTGATAGGAAAACCAAAAAGAAGAAAAGAGGCGGTAGGTGGGGGGGAAAAGAAGCAGGAACCCTCTCCGCAGACTGGCATCTTGCAAACTGTCCCCGAGAGACCACATATGCCACACTCCCCTGGACTCTTGTCCTGGCTCCAGCCCTTCTCCAGTGGGGGATGAAGGGAATAAAGCAGTTTTTGCAGAGCGGAGTCCATCTTCCTATTGGACACTGTTCAACCCGTGACACAACATGGCATCACTCTTAAAACTAATAAAAAATAAATGACAAGACGTTCCTCCAAAGAGATGGACTGTTCACCTTCATTCAGCCTTTCAAAGCGCTTCACTTCAAGGTGACAGAGCTAAGTATGGACCATAAATCCATCTCTGGCTTGCCTTTAGACAGTTATAGGATATGTTAGATTTCTTTGCTCCGAGCAGTGCTCTAGACTAACCCTTGTTAAAAGTATTACTGTAGATATTTCAGTACCTCCAACAAAAATGTCACCTTTGAAGTTATTTTCCTGCAAAATTCAGACTACATTAATCTTACTTCCATAGGTATTTGAAGTTTGGGCTTCCCCGAGTTGAAACCATTTCTCGCGATCCTAAAATAAAAATCAAGCTCTACAACTTAAATGTCTCAGTAGCGGTAGGAAACAGACCAAAAATAGCCTTAAAAATCACTTTTAAGTGGGGAAGTGGCAATTGAGGAAGGAAAATCAAGAGAAAATATCTGCCTCCATATCTGCAATGATAGCGGAATGTCTAAGTAGAAGGCTTGTAAGTCATGAGAAATTTTAATTGTAGCATACTTTCTTTCGATGTTGCTGAATTATCGGCTGATTTTATTTTGCAAGTGCTTTGTAAAAGTTCCTTTTAGTATAATGACTTATAAAATGTTTCATTGTAGAAAAATTTGCATAAAACTCATTTTAGATTTCCTTTGGTAATCAGACACAAGAACCCATCGCATATTGTCTGGATGAGAGAGGAGCTACTTCTTGTGATTGGAAAGGCTGGAGTTGAGTTGATTTTTTTTTTCTCTATTTTGCTTCCAAGATGACCACATAGTTATGAGGCTTTATAATGACTTTTTTTTTTTTTTTTTTACACTCTCTGGTATTCTAAAAGTGACTTTTTTTTTTCTTGAAAAAGCATTTTTATAATTATTTATCAAAAATGAGATACAGTAAAATTTCTAGTCTGAATGCCATGAGAAATTGTAGGTAATCAGGAGCATTCACAACGCAAGCTGTTCTTCTCAGGACATCACACAATGAAATGGAAGATAAAGTAAGTCCTGAAAGTATGAGAATATCGCTTTTATTTTAACAATGAAAACAGAAACAAAACAACCATTTTCGTATGTATCAGGGACAAAGCTGCATGGAGAGTCTATACACCGATTCAGGAGTCAGAGCAGGAGAATTCAGCGTATGGTGATTCTATTCAGATGCTTTTTTGAATTCAGATCCATATAAAACATAAAAATTAAAACAATCAAAGTCAACTATGAAGTTGAACTAGAATATAAAATAAGTTTGAAATTTAAAGGGACATAGGACGGAATGTAAGAAAAATGTAAATTATTATAGAATTGACTGAGTGGGAATCGACATGAGTTTTGCAAAGGGACATAGGTATAGTAGTGGGTATTTTTGGAGATAAGGGGAAGAAGATAAAGAACAACAGAATTTTGGAATTTTGTTTATAAAAATGGAGCTTAGACAGCTGATTCGAACTTTTAGTTCTTCACTAACTACATGTAACAGAGGTCAGTCTGGCAATGGTTTCCTTATCTCTTCACATCATCTCCTTACCCCTGGAAATACGGATAAGATAAATATTTTTAAGAAATTATACCAAAGGAATCTCATCAGGCATTTTGTACTGTTGAGTACCAGTGGGACGTCCTCCTCATGCTTCCAGAACGCCAGCCTGCAGCTGTAATTCTCCCAAGACACAGAGAATAAGTATTATATCACTTCCTTATCTTTTTCTGCCATCATCCTGATGCCTATCCTTGCCAATTAACGTATGTACGCATGGAGTGTGCTTCTATGATTTCAGCAAGTGGGTAGTTATTCTAACTCCAAGCGGTGATCAATTTTGGTTTGCAGCTGCATTTAAAAGCTTAAGGATCCATTAGAAACCCCACCTTGCTCTGCAGACTGTGGCAGAATACCACCAGCTACCACAGGATACAACACCTCGGCGCCAGACGACAAGATTTCCTCACAAAAAAGTCTGACGGTGGAATCTTCCTCTCCGTCTTGCAAGTGGAAGAGGTTGAAGCCAAGTACTGGGGAAATGGCAAAGGTGCCATTCAAATCTGTTTGCTGACTCCACTGAGAAATAACGTTACGAATGAGGGTTCGTCCCTCTCATTCCACTGTATTTTACACAAACTCGCGGACGGCGGATTTGATTGAACCCTATTTCTACAAACATGTTGGTGAAAAAATTTCTAAAAAGGTGTACCCCCAAACAAGTTGAAAATCATCATTTTCGTAATCGGTTTTAGACTTTAAACACTTTGCCCAACATTTGGATGTGTAATGTACAAAACTTTTTTTTTTTTTTTTGCAAGTTCATTTCTGGAATGTAGGCTGCAGATAAATGCCATGCTCCCTTTCCTGTTTGTAACATATATTCATTGCACATTTCTTTCTACTCTATTTTTGGCCAAGAAAATGAAGCTTCCATTTTCTGGGCTTTCCATTATAAATCAATATCCCCACATGAGATGCTGAATTTTAAGAACCCAAGGATTTCCATATTGGTCAGATGCATGGTTCACTCAATCTAGTTAAAGAATTATCTCCCTGTTATGTGAAGCCCCACTCTTGACCTAGTATTGCCTACCTTTCTTTTTCTCCCAGAAACCTTCCATTCCCTACTCTTTTGAGGAGGCGGGAATGAGGGGTTAGAGAAAAGAAGTGTGAGAGTGTGAAAGAGAAATCAAAACACAGAAAGTGAAAGAACAAAGTTTGTGAAGATAGACCAAAAATGTGAAAAAGGAAAAGAACTGAGAAATGAGGAAAAGGGATGTCTCAGGACAGTTTAAGTATGGGCAAAGATGACTGTAGATTCTTATTTTCTGTTTGCATTTATTCTAGAAATATGTCCCCATTATTCCCTCTATAACCACTTTTCTTACAGAAAATATGAAGACAAGCAAAAATGGGTCCCTTTCTTAAAGAGATTTATACATAGAATTCCCAGATTTCCATTCATCCAGGAGGGATTTTATAAGCCTGTGCCCCTCCTCATTTTCTTCTATAAGCTCAAACACAACTAGTAACTCTCGAAATATTGCGATGCATTCTTTGCGCCCTCAGACATGGCACTAAACACACCGCCCTCCTCCGGCCCTAAAGTGTGGGGGTCCTCGTTAAACTTAAAGGTGATATATTGTCCTTGGTGGGGAGCTGTGGGCGGGAAAGGATGGAAAAGTGTGAGTTACTTACCAAGAAGGAGTAAATTTTCAAACTTTCCATGCTATTTAATTCCCATCCTCTTTTCTAGAGGGTTCTAAAGCATTTTAACTGGGAGCCACACTTTTTGTTTCTTTGTGTTCCTAACTGCCAGAATTCACTTGCTTGAACTCTGTACGGATCTACGATTCTATCCAAGGCAAACCTCCTACTTCCTTTGATGTAACTCTTAAGATTTTTCCTGATCCTTCCCGCATGATATTTCTTCCTGCTTTCTTGGGGCGGCCCCTTGATGTCTTCTTTACTAACTTTGCCAGAGATACCGTTGGTAACCCTCTTCTCTCATTGCCAGTTAAACAAAACAGAACAAAGCAAAAACATATATCTCTACCTTTTGTCTTACGTTTCTATCTACCACCCACTGCTCAATTATTTTGGTGAGCAGTGCCATCTCTGGAGAGATACAAAGGCCTCAATGTTAAAGGTTAAAGAGGAGTGAATGTTGTGGTTTGCTTCTGCCAAGACCAGTTTTGATTATACTACGGTCGGCGCAGGAGTCTAGTTCTAGTCCTCACATTCACGGAGATGCAACAACTGCTCAAGCCATATATCTGCACGATGACTCATAATGCAAATGTAAAATGTGACCGTTATGGGAACAGTCACCCATATGGCCCATTTGTAAAGAAACAATGAGAGAGTCCAAATGGGGTTCTAAACTGCCTCATATACCTTTTTCAACAAAGTAATAAGGACAGATATATCACAGAAATACTTTTGAAAACGCCTGTTTCTCTCCCATACCATTTGTCTCTGCAATATTCTTAATACCTTAAAATACTCAACTTGATTAGTTTAACTAGCTTGATTACCTTATCATTCAACCCTTCCTATCTTTCCTCTAGATTCTGCTATCTGAAAGCTCCCCAGAATGATGTGACAAGGACCTCCTTAGAATGAGGAAGAATAAAATAGAGACAAAGACTCCTCTTGAGCACATGAGGAAATAACCAACCTAGGGAAATGCCTTCAACGGCACCCTGGTGTCCTCATACAAAGAATCATTATTTGTACTTGTAGTCAATAATGCAGAAAGAAAGCCTAAACATATCCAAGACGTACAATGACTGTGTTTCATCTCATTGCATATTGAGTTTTCAATTTTGTTACATGAAACAAAATGCCTCTCCCCAAAAGGTTGACTTTTCAAATAACCTAGGTAACTGAAGTTGATTTTTCCCTCTGATGTTAACAGCTATGGATATGAAGCAGACTTAACTTATTTATAACGCTGAATTGAATTGATTTACTGTTTTATTTTATTCTCTTGGTGTATAGACTGTTGGCAAATTCCCTAAGAGTTCACCAGATCCAAAATAATACCAGTAATACCATAATATTTAGATCACTCATTAAAGATACTAGCGCATAAGTTAAGGGAAACCTCAAATACAAGCTTCTCAAATCAGATCTATCAAGTTTTAAATAAAAATGTCTCTTGCTGACAAACTATGTGCTGATTTCTGCGTTCCAGTCATCGTTTGACATTATTGCGGAGAGAAAAAGGGTGATATGCTTTCAATAAAACCAGTTAAGAGGAAGTTTTATGTTTTCTTTCTATAACAGGAGAAAACATTTTGTTTTACATGCATTTGATGAAAATGAAAGAAAAGATTCATAGAGCTATCTACCGATCCCAGACCTTTAGTGTAAGATTTTAAATGATGTGGAATATTATTTAAGCTACCTAATTTAATCCAGTCATCTGCAGGTCAAGTAAATGATCAGCTTACTACCATGAAGCTTTAAATAAATTAAAATATAAATGAACAAATCACATCGACTGAGATCTGAGTGCACTACACAAATACCTGCTGACACCATTTTCCGTCAGCAAGGTAGAAAGAGGAGGAGTAACTTGACAGGTGCAAAAATGCGGTTTTCTGTGTATCCTTTCATTGGACCACTTCTATGAATGAAAAACTCACAAAAATCCTGGAAATTCTGATGAAATAAGAAAAGACAATAAGCTTTTCTTAAACATTAGAGGCAAAAATGTGCTTCCAATATACTCATGTTTGATACTATTCTTGTTATAATATACCAGAATATCTTCTTATTCACCTCTGTTGTTCACTGAATGTCATATAGAGGTTGCTTAAAAGTGCAAAATTCGCAAGAGATCTCAGCAGTTATTTCATTGAGAAATATTAAATAAGGTACAATGTTACATTTTATAAAAAGATTTTATTTATTTATTTGACGCAGAGAGAAAGAGTACAGCAGGGGCGACAATACGCAGAGGGAAAGGGAGAAGCAGACTCCCCGCTGAGAAGGGATTCATCCCAGGACCCTAAGATCATGACCCCAGCCAAAGCCAACCACTTAATGGACTGAGCCACCCAGGGGCCTGGTAAATCATATTTTAATTTAGATATCAAATTTATTTTACTTTTCAGTTAGGGCTTATTCAAATTATAACTGGTCAGTTTGCAAGTATGACTAATTATGTTTATTTTGTATATAGAGACACAGAAACAACTAACTCTCCCATCCCAAAGATGGTTTGAGAGAGCAAAAATGAGTATCAGTCTATGAAAAAGAAGCAGGTTGCATCACCATTGTGCTCCAGTGTGCGGTAATAATGGCTTTATGGTAGCAGAGGTGGGCGAAAGCAAGTTTCCAGAAACTTCTTGCTCCAGATCTAAATAGTAAGATTAAATTATCATGTTTAAAGTACACTAATATTTTGACAAAATATATCCCTTCCCCAAAAGTGATAATGGATGACCGTTTTGTGGTATGTTCAGTGTTGGACTCTGTATAGTTTTGGATTGCTTTTGGTTGAAGTCTTCTTTGTGTGTGAAAATGATCATGAACTAACAATGAACTTGGCCATTCTAAGGACACGTTTGTATTTTTAAAGTTTCTTGTGTCTTGCTTTGTATTCTGTGGAAGTTCAATTAATATTCATGGTTGAAGGGGATATTTGCTGAGACGACTGTTTGCATATTTTGCTAGTGAAGTGATTAGTTGGCTTGACGATTTCCTCTCACACTTTGATATTTAAAAACAGTCTATGACCAGGTTTATGTTAAGTGTAAGTTACTTAACTATGATGAGGTACTGAATTTTCCCAAGGTTTTTTTGTTTGTTTTTGTTTGTTTTGCAGGCAGCTGTAAGCATTGTGCTATCCTCAAGTTCCCATAGTTTGGGGAAAAAACAAAAACAAAACAAACAAACAAAAAAATAAGAAAACTTCCTCTTACATGGAAAGTGCTTCCCTTGTGGTTACTCACGAATATTTGCAAGGCAAGGTCACTTTCAATGCCATAGAAGATGGGAGAAAAAAAAACGAAGGAAACTGTTTTTTGTCTTCACTGATTCTGCCAAAACCCTAACAGACATTGATGTTACAAGAGGGAAAGGTTGTCACAATCCCTTATTCCCAGCTCTGGCCTAGAAACTGTGAAAGAGGCGGAAACATTTTTTTCCCTACCATGGATACAAAGTATAATACAAAATATTAAAATATGTATATCCTTCAAAAGATCAACGTGATTGTTAACATTTGCTTTGAAAACAGTTTTCTGAAACATACTTAAAATACCAAGATTCAAAAAGAGCCTTAGACACTGAACATACTTCTGTAAAATTAATTAATCACTTTGAGGATTTAGCAGGAGGAAATGGCCATAAACATCTTATATGCTCAGCTGGTGGTAGAAGGTAGGCTGAAATGACAATTTTGTTTAAAAATCAAAGGAGAAGGGAAGAAGCCGAGATTTGGAATAAAGATATATATGCTTGGGACAAGCAGAAAGAACATTTTATATCTACATGTGGCCTACAGAGAAGCAGAAGAATGAAAAGGTGAAAGATTAATGAGGGGAGATTTTTTTTTTTTTTGCATTTTCTATCATCTATGTGAATTATTACCTAGATGCCTGATATGTCCTAAAAGAAAAACTGTGATGAATAAATAAACAGCTCTCGAAATCTTCAATAGGGTGCTTTACCTTGCAGGGAATATTATCATTGGCTTTTGATACAATTTCTGCTGCAGGGAAAGAGTTTCAAAGCTCAGAATGTTGAAGCATTGCCAGGCGCTCAAAGGCCCCCTGCCGAGCGCGTCAAACTAAGAAATCTCTCTGAACTTGTCGAATTAAAAGTCATCTCCCTCTCTCTGCAACCCCTGCATGAGCTGGGAAGCTCTGCCCTCATTTTTTAGGCTCCTCCATGATAAACAAATGGAGCCTAGAGCATCTTTATTCTTTACAGCCATGCAATTAAAATTCTTTTAAAAAATGTAATTGAAGGCAATGAATTTCAAAAGGAACTTCTAGTTAACAATGAGACCAAACAGTTTGAGAGGGCTACATTCAATTGTGTTTCAAAGGTAAAAGCAAAATAGCTTGTTAAGCACCAGAGAAGTGTCCCTTTTTTATTTTTATTATTTTGATTGTACATCAAGAGGTTGCTCTAAACTTAAACATCTCAGCAGGATTTATGGTTTCTGGAATGTCATAAGACTTAATTACTCAGACTGCAAAGAGGCGCACGCTATTAAAATATGAACAAAGCCATACGCGATCCCTGGTTGCTGCAAATCATTATTTATCTATCCCCCCCACAAATTAAAGAAGTTTAATCTGTGTTTGCATTTTTAGGCACCACACTGTACATCCCCCCCCTCCGTGTTCCTAACACCAAGGCCATTGTAACAATCTGATAATTCCCCTAGTAGCCTATTGACGCATCCTTACTACTATAACCAAATGCAGTGGCAGATTCAAAGTCCTTTGTTAATTAGCAAAAATGAGAAAAGCATTTTAAATGTTTTTAGAAAACAGAATGGGAATGAATTATCAGCTTCAAGTGTCAAAATATTATTTTTAAGAAGGAGCATTAGGTGACATCCTTGCGGAAAAGTTTCAAAAGATCCTGTGTTCCTTGGTCCATATCTTTATAAGAAAGTACTTATACTGGTGTTATTAATCGCTCTCTAGTGTCTGAAATATAACCTTTGATGGTAGGTGTCAGAAAGAGAATGGATGATGAACATTTTGTCATTACCCTTAAAGGGCGTGGGGGTGGGGGATAGGGGTTGAAGGTGTATGTGAGCGCACGTGTGTGTGTGTGTGTGTGTGTGTGTGTGTGTGATTTTTAAAAGCTCGCTTTGCTTGTACCATTCATCCTGCTTCCCAAATAGAGATTGTTGATTGATCAAGGCAAGAGAACAGTCAATGTTTTAAACCTGAGTATATTGTAGTTATGTCATGGCCAAGAGCAGATAAAACATAGGAAAAGAGTATATTTTGTGGCAAGGTTTTCTTTTCCTTAGTTTAAATACTAGGTGATGTTTAAAGTAGAAAACATTCAAATGAGAGGAATGGGGCCAGGGAGATAAAGGGGTAAGAGGAGGCCCAAGAAGTGGTGGGTAATTAACATGGGGTCTGTGAAGTCCAGTGGGTTTGTGAAGAAGGAAGGGGCATGAGTCTTGGGAGATACTGCAAAGTTATGAGAACCAGAGGAAGAAAAAGCTGGGGAATCTGTTGATGGATGAGTGGCTTCTTGCTTAAGGAGGAAAACAGTTGACTGCAAGGGGTTCTCAAGCGAATGTTCTTAAAAATGCAGACAATGGGAACATTGTACTCATTTGGGTTATGTTTAAGGGAAGGGAAGGTTATTTTTAAGAAGGATAATTTAGTAGATAGAAGAAACAGTGGGATTAAGTGAGGTTTTGTTTTTGTTTTTAAACATATTCGAAATGGGAAGAAGATAAACAAGGACACCAGGTCGCAGAAGCAGCAGCTGCGCGGTGGTAGAAGTCCTGCAGATAAAGCAAATCTGTTTAAGGACCCGGGTGGATAGGTTCGGAGACCCAAAGCTCGCTTTGTAAAGAGGAAAGGGGGGGTTTATCTTAGTCTACTATGAAAAAGAATATTAACCCAAAGGGGAAATATGGAGTCAAGCACCTTGAGCAGTATTTCAAGTAAATGATTCTACAAATGTGTATAATGCCTAAAATCAATTTTAACTGTGCAAAGAATATTTGTAATTTTGAGTTTTGAACAAAGTCAACTATGGAATTGAACCAAATTAAGTATTAGAGGTAGACAAGAAGACTTTCTTTTCTTTTTTTTCTTTTCTTTTTTTTTTTTTAAATTTAAAAGATTTGAAACAGAAAGAGAGAGATTACAAGTAGGCAGAGAGGCAGGCAGAGAGAGAGAGAGGAGGAAGCAGGCTCCCCACTGAGCAGAGAGAGCCCCATGTGGGACTCGATCCCAAGACCCTGGGATCATGACCTGAGCTGAAGGCAGAGGCTTAAACCCACTGAGCCACCCAGGCGCCCCACAAGAAGATTTTCTTGAAGAACTATACCTACTGTCCAATTGTTCAAGGTCAATTACTGACAACAACTGAAACATTCTAATAAGACATAAAACTAATTTCAAATCTTCTTTCATAATCTTTGGGTTATTCCTCTTTCTCATTTTATTTCAGCTTCGTTTTTATAACATGAAACTATATGTTTAAAGGTTTTCGAGTTTTCCTTTCATTTTAAAAAATGCGATTATGTCAAAACCACAACATGCTTATTTTTCTGCTTAAAAAAAAAAAAATCAGACAAGAAACATAATGTCTGGATGTCTATTTAAAGGAAGACTGTAATCTATTCAGAAGACCTTGCTGATCTATCACATACTGAACCCATTTCAGAGGACTTCCCCAGAAGCTCTTCTCTAAGATATGTGTGTTCTTCAATCAGAACAAAGAGGGATCTCATTTTCTGATACTGCAGTAAAATGTAAGTATAGCCCTCTAGGTTAAATTATGTGAAAATACCTTCTTTGAAAAAGGATTCAGGGAGAAGCAAGCAGAATTGAAAATGACTTGGATCTTAGAGCCATAGTACAACACTCAGTGGATCCTAAGCAATTATCTCACTTGATTTATTTACCCTCCTCTCTCCTGTCCCATTTTGTTTTTAACATCTGGGTTTGGAACAAGTTCGATCAGAACAAGCAACCATTGCAACATGTTTTGCTATGTATTAGGGATGAGGAATTAGCCATAATTGTGATGATTACAGCATAACTTATAGCCAAGGTTACATTAAAGTTCTCAAATTATATGCAGCAGTCATATTGCTGTCACTTGGAACTGCCTTTGATCCAAATGTATGATATTTGTCAAGGCATGTTGGGGCTGTGGTTGGTTATTTAAACGGAGATGGAATTGTTTCATTGCTCTTGCATTGAGCTGAATGGTCTGAGCCCTTCCAAAACGGAGCAGGAATTAGGACTCTAATATATTTTACTGAAAATGTAAGAAGCCCCGAGAATGTATTAAAGGCTTTGAGAAGCATTGGAGAATGCAAAAGATGGTTTCTCTTTTTAAATAACTCACCAGTGAGCCTTGGACCAACTTTATTTCAATTTGGCATTGCACGGGGGACATTTATCATTACTCTCAGAAACCTAGACTTAAAACTATTTCCCCCATTTGAGAGAATTTCTTTTTTACGAGTTTCAGTGGAAGACACTCTTCACAGGAACTAAAAAACTTTACATGCCCATGATAGCCCTGGAGGTATACCTCTTAGATCCCCATCCAAGAGAGGTCTCTACATAAAGCTGTTGCAACTGTGGGATTCACACAGTGCTCACACACGCATCATGTTCTCCTGGGCTCACAGCTTAAGCCTGGCCCCAATGGAATGAGTGCAAGCTGGCTCTTTCTACTCAATGGGGATGCTTCAAAGGCACACACTGGTCCCTGTGGCTCTCTGTCAACGTGCTCAGGATGATCTCAGAGACTCAAGGATGCAGAATTTCCTCCCACCCAATCCTTCTGTCTCCACACTCTCCTCCTCTTGCTCCTGGCTGTCAGATGCCCATCATGGTCTCAGTGCTCTCTGCACCTTCCTGCATTCTCTCCCCTTGACTCTTCACTGATATTTTTCTCAGTGAATATTCTGCACACGTAATTCCATTCTGGCATCTGTTTCCTGGAAGACCCAAACTGACACAATGCCAGTCCTCGAACTTGTGCTTGAGATACAGGATTTTCTCCCCTCTCAGAGAGGCCAATATATTTCATTAGGGAGAACTTCCTTAAAATGTACACAAGCAGAAGCAGGATCCAGCTTTACGCTCCTCCTATGATAAGATATTATGAAGAGCCAAAATCAATAAATCTGTTTCAAATGCAAATAGTTGGTTGTCGTCCAGGCAAAACACGCAGAGCCAAAATCAAATGCCATTGCAATCTCTGGAAAGTTTCCTTAACTGAAATGTGTAAAAGATGCCAGTGTCATAAATCAAGAAATAACAAGTCACAATGCATGAAACTTGAGCTTGTCTTCCGTGCTGCTCGCAGTTGAAATATTCCATCATCTTACTTACTTGTTTATGACCTACTGGATTCCAGGTGAAGATAAAGTGAACCTGGAATGTTGAGAGATCCTTCTATTTCTCCACTTTGGCTACCTATCAGTGTTAACTCAGGTACGTCAAGTATCCATCTTTGTAGACGGGGTTGTGGGACTAAATCATGATGCATTTAGAAGCATAATAACCACACTAGTCTACTAGTTCATTAGACTTCCCCTGGTCACAAGTCTTAGAGACACTACCTGGGCAGTGGGAAGCTTAGAGAGCACTAATTTATACTTTAAATTCATACGACAAGTTTTTTAGGACAGTCTTCCATTTATGTGGATATGGACATCTGGGCAGCAGTATACAATGAAGAACCACCATAACAAGTAAGAGCCTTCAAAGTGATCCTGTAGGTCAGGAGGCACCAGATGAACTTGAGCCATAGGGTCTTGAAGGAATTCTCTTAGTGTCTGAGATGAAATGGTCAGAATCAACGTCCTGAAGAATGGTGACGTGGCAGTACCACCTTAGGCAGATCTCTGCTCTCTATCCCATAAGACTTGTACTAAAAAGTATATATAAATATATGGAACGGACCAGACTCCTATGCTTCCTCTCCCATTCTACAGTTATTCTCTTACCTAGTGGCCGCATAAGACTACAGAAGTACTTCATGATGGTTGAGCTTCATGCACTCAGAAGCCAGTTTCCTGAATGCAGGATTGAAGGTCTAGTCTGGGCTGTCCTCCAGCTAACTGTGCTGGGTATTAAAGTCCCAACATTGCATTTACTGACCAGTTCATCTAAATGACACAAACCTTTCCTTGGATTTTAAAAACACATGATTCTCCCATTTGGTGTATCATAGCAGTTACACAATATTTAGCCAAAGCCAGTAATACTAATCATATATACTCCTAGCATTGGTTCCTAAGTACTGTAAACTTACTGCCCCAGCTTGATATTTTAGATTTCAGAGTCAACTTTTACCCTGATACTTCACATTTTTGTCTTACTGGTGGTCCTAGCTTAAAGACCTCTTAATTCACAATTCTAGATGCCCTTCCGAGATTGGTATACTCGGAAATTTAGCTGAAGAATTTCTCAGGGATGTTTAACCTCTTGAGAACCCATCAGCAGGACAACTCAAATCCAAGACAAGAAGAAAATGGTTTGGCCTCTTGAGATTAATACAAATGGGCTTTTTGTCCGTATCATGACCTACAAAAGGAAGTAGAACATGGGGGTGCCTTGGGCGACTGCCTTCTTGTTCCATAGTGAAGTGCTCTGGGAATGACAGTATGGGTCTTCCTGTGACTTTGCTTGTCTACTCTGAGTCTGTTAATTGGCCATAAACTCAAGAAGCCTCTTTTGGATTTTGAGACCTCATGGTCTTCATGGATTTGTGAGTACGATTAAAAGTCTAGGAATCTCTCATACTTGATTTTTTACTTTGTGGGAAAAATAAAACAAGAACAAGAACAACAACAACAAAAAAAGACCCAAGCATCTGCTAAGATAGTTTGTGTGGACAAGGTTTGTGTTACAAGGTAGTGAACTCATTGGTTAGGTGGCACTATGCCACCAGGCCAGACTACTGAGCAGGAAGTGTGGACTTTTTGAATCTGCACTATGTTAAGATACTGTTAGTGCATCGGCTTGGCTCTCAGAAAATAGGCAGGATCTGCTAGAATGCTGTCAGACCCATGTTATATCTCTTTCCCATGGCTTTTTGTGTGGACCAAATGAATGATCAGAAACAATGAACTTAGAACAGTGTATGCCCTACAATCAGCACTCAGTAAATATCAGTGTTAATCTTGAGAGAGTTTTGACAAATTAATGCCAGGGATACTCAAGGCTCTCCCAAGGAAGCAAAGGGATGCCAAGGGTCTGAGCCCAGAAATTAGATTATTGATGGAGGCAAAGATATAAGCTCAGAGTCAAGCACTTAGGACTAATAACCTGGGAAAGCTGACAAGCCAAGGACTGGAAGATGGAAAAGAAACTCTCTCAGAGCTTCTCTGTTCTTCATGGGCTTGAATAAGAAGAGGGAGTAAGTTAGGAAAAAAACTGGTCTGGAGCTAGAATAATTCACTGAAAGCATATTCCCCAAGAACACATGCAGATCAAATCAAAATCACAAGGTAAGGGCAAAACTACAAGCGTTTTAAGGCAATCGTTGTCCACACAGTCAAATGCTTCTGAATTGTGAGGAAGGTTGTAAGGCCAGAACACCCTGAGGCTGGTGATCAGGGAAATGGTCCAGGCTTCTAAGGAATGAAGTCTGGCAAGTTTGTCAGAACACTAGCAAGGAGGTGGCCCTGGTTTATGGCCAAAGCTTTCATCTTTCTATAATTTCCTAAGGTAATTAAAATGTTCCGTATAGGGCCACCTGGGTGGCTCATTGTGTTAAGCGTCTGCCTTCGGCTCAGGTCATGATCTCAGGGTCCTGGGATCGAGCCCCGCCTCGGGCTCTCTCCTGAGTGGGGTGGGATGGGGGGCTGCTTCCCTTCTTCTCTCTCTGCCTGCCTCTCTGCCTACCTGTGATCTCTGTCTGTCAAATAAATAATAAAAAATAAAATCTTTAAAATGTTCAATGTTTCACAGACAACCTCCTCTAATATAGAGATTTTCTTATGGAGTTGACCCAAATCTCTTCTTTCTTCTTCTTCTTCTTTTTTCTTTAAGATTTTATTTATTTATTTGAGAGACAGAGCACAAGCAAGGAGAGCAGCAGGCTGAGGGAGAAGCAGGCTCCCCACTGAGCAGGGAGATTGATGCAGGGCTTGATCCGAAGACTGGGATCATGACCTGAGCCAAAGGTAGACGTTTAACCAGCTGGTCCACACAGGTGCCCTGATCCAAATATCTTCTAATTAATTTGTGTATGGACATACATGTGCATGTGAGTATGGCATGATATCATGTTTGTTTATAATATTAAAATTCTGGTGATTATAGAAGATAAGGCAGGAAAATGTATAGAAGTCTGGGTATTATTATAAGACATGGTACAGCATTAAAATATATGAAGTGAGATAAACATAGGTTTGAACCCTATCAGTTACTCATTAAAAGAACCTAGGTAAATTCACATAACTTCTATAGGGTCTCTTTTATCCGTGACACAGAGTTCATAGTATTCATTTTATAGATCATTGAAAAAATAAATTAAAAATAAGGTATGTAAATTATTTTCAACAGTGTGGTATTATAGTGACTTTTCTTTTTAATCTTTGTTTTATGATAATGTTTTGGGTTTTGTTTTCCAGATTTATTTATTGATTTGAGGAGGAGGAGGGGCAGAGGGAAACAGTCGTAAAAGGACTCTGCACTGGATGCAGAATCTGAGGTGGGATTCGATCTCATGACACAGAGATCATGACCTGAGACAAAACCAAGAGTCAGAAGCTTAACAACACCCAGGTGCCCCAGTAATGTTTAGTGTTAATTAGTTTATCCCCAGATAAAGGAATGTTCACTATAGGATCAACCTGAAACGACATAAATCATATGACTACTGTTAAAGTATTTCTACTAGACTGGGGTCAACAGATTATGGTCATAGGCCAAATCTAGACCCTTGCCTATTTTGTAAATGAAGTTTTATTGGAACATAGTTACACAAGTTGTCATCATGTTGTTTATGACTACATTTGTACTACAACAGCAGGGTGGAGGTGTTCTGAAAAAGACAATCTGGTCAGCAAAGCTAAAAATATTTACTATTTAGCTCTGATTTGCTGATCCCTCTATTAGATTTTCAGTCTTAGATTTGAAAAAAAATCTACTAGTTGATAAAAATAATTTTTAAATATTACAATACAAATTATATGGCCTAAATACCTAAATGCAATGTGAATCATAGTGGGTGCATAATACATAAGAGAAGTAGTATTATATGAAAGGATAAATGATTTATCAGTCAAATAGAATGTCTATCAAGTATCAGGCTCAACATAAGCACACTATTTAGAGGTGTGGTATTCAATGGCACTTCCAACTGATTGTGATAACTTAATACTTTCCTAGAAAATGATAGGATTGGAAAATTATAATTCAGGGTCAAAACATTCTGCAACATCGCTCAAATGGGCTCTTCATTCATAGCAATTTATGTTTTAAAGCTGCTACAGCATCAGCAGCATCAGTGTGGGCTTCAGGAGTACATGCAGAAAGGCTTGTGTCCAGATCCAAGTTCCTGATCAGTTGCAGCAGAAACAATGGTGTTAATAGCCACAGTGCTGGCAGTGGCCCCACCAGCAGGGTCAGGGCCGAGGGTGGGCTTCTGGGCTCTGAGCAATGCCATTTTCTCTCTTTCACTTTTCCGGCCTGAAGAATGGAAATGGCTGTTTTCCACAATCTCTTCCATCTAGTGAACATCAACAACCTGTCTTTCTTCCTCTAGTTCTTTCAACGCTTTTACAACAAAGCCCTGTATTAAATTCCTCTCCATGTAAAACACATGGAGTATATTCTGTTTTTCTGATTGAATCTCAATTACTAAGAGTGAAAGATACAGTGATATTGATTAAGGTACTCCTATGTCCATTTCCGGTGGTGCAGGCAGAGAGACCATGGTCAAGGACAAATCCACAGACAAAATCAAAGGGAATGGGTCCAGTGTAAACAGCCTATCATCATCATGCGATTGACTGGTGCCTGAAGACACTACCCCATCTTAGGCTTGGCTGGCTTGGGCACAGCTCCGCACTGACTGCTTGGTTACCTTTGGTGATAGCAAGCTGTCCCTTAACATCTGCTTAAGAAACTCTCTATATTAAATCCTCACCTCTACTAGGCTTAACAGTGTCTCCCCAGAATTCCTGTCCACTTGGAGCTTGTGAATATGACTTTATTTGGAAATAAGGTCTTTGCAAATAGAATCACTTTAAGATATGGTCTATAGGATTAGAGTAGGTGCTCAATGCAATAACTGGAGAAGCAGGCTATTTGGACACAGAGACAGACAAATAAGGAGAACTTTATATGATAATGGAGATAGAGATCAGAGTGGTACATCTACATGCTAAGGAATGCTGAGGATTGCCAACAGCCACCAGAAGCTAGGGAGAGGAAAGAAAGAATTCTCCAGAATCTTCAGAGGAAGCATGTCTCTGCCAACACCTTGATTTCAGTCTTCAGCATCCAGGATTGGAGGAGTATAAACATATGTTGATTTAAGCTAACCAGTTTGTGGTCATTTATTATAGCAACCATAGGAAATTAATATGCCTTCTTTGATGGAAATTTCTGGAGAATTTTTGTCTCCTTAGGTTAGACACTAGACACTATCTTGGGACACCTGGAGGGTTCAGTCAGTTGAGCATTGGACTCTTGGTTTCTGCCTAGGCCATAATATCAAAACCTGCATTGGGCTCTAGGCTCAGCAGGGAGTCTGAGAATTCTCTCCCTCTGTGCCTCCCCCGCCCACCTCAAGAAGATAAAAATAAATCTTTAAATTATGCACTATCTTAGTTCATTTTGGTTGCTATAACAGAAAAACAGGGACTGAGTATCTTTAACAACATACATTTATTACAGTTCTGGAGGCTGAAAAGGACAAGATCAAGGTGTCTGCCAATTTGATGTCTGAGAAGGCCTGTTTCCTGGTTTGTAGATAGCTGCTTTCTTGCTGTGTCCTCACTTGGAGGACTCTGATTCACTTTCTAAGGGCACTAATCCCAATCATGATGCTTCCATCCTCATGACCTAGTCACCTCCCAAAGGAGCCACCTCCTTGGACCATCAAAATGGGGATAGATTTCAACACACGAATATGGGGTAGGACACAAACATTCAGTCTATAACAGGTACTACCTAACACGCTTTTTGACTTGCAAATAGCCTGTACCTACGATAAACAATGTGCCAATAAGACCAGCTGTATTCCCACCAGGTTGGTATATACTAAATCCGTATATTATTCCATCATTTTCCTTATATGTATGACAAAGGACATAGTCTCTAGAACCAAGCTGCCCAGATAAAATCTAGGTCTGAGGAACCTCTGTATGTTTCTGTTTTCTTATGTGTGTAGTGGAGCAAACAGCAGCAGCCCCCTCACAGGACTGTGGAGATTAAATGGATAAGTATGTGGACCCTGCTAGCTGACACGGTTTGTTGTCATCAACATACTGTTCTTGTAGAACTGCAATCCGCCATATTGAATTTTGTCTCTATACTGTTTCTAAAATTGACATACAAAGTATATACCAATTTAATCTAATTAGCAAGGTAGTAAGCATCATCTCGTATTTCTACAGTGTGCTTACCAAAAGAAGATCAGAAACAATACCATTCTGGAGAGACAAACCTTCAATGAAGATTATTACTCAAATATCAAAACTCAACGCCCGTATTAAAACTCTGTGAAACACAGTTCTGTGCTATTCTTTTAATTTTCTTACATCAGGTCCTCATTCAAAACTATTCGGTTTTAACCTGGCACAAAATCTTTATAAGCATCTTGTATTTTATCAATTCCGTTCACATTTGAACCATTCTGAAGTGAGAGAAAAGAAAAAAAAACCCACCACATTTCTGCTCCATTATTATAAATGCTAAAATATGTTATCTTCA
Source organism: Mustela lutreola (assembly GCF_030435805.1). Lineage (NCBI taxonomy): Eukaryota > Metazoa > Chordata > Mammalia > Carnivora > Mustelidae > Mustela > Mustela lutreola. Next base: position 30,492,739 of record NC_081307.1, read on the forward strand.
AAATTGCACTCATCTGCCAGAAAAAGTTTATCACTACGATCAAATCCAGGTATTATTTGGCAAAACAACAACTATGTAAACCGTCTCGTTTGGGTAAAATAATTAGTAAGAACACTTTGTCCCTTTATTCATGTGAGGTGTTTGAAGTGTTAAGCAAAAAAAAAAAAAAAGAAAGAAAGAAAGAAAGAACCAGAGGAGCCCCACTCGCCAAAAGCACAGATGAGAGGGAGCGTGAATGGTTGACCGAAACCTCAGGTCTCCGTGGAAGGCCTGAGCCAGCTATTACCTCAGTGATCATTTCGACAGCACTGAATAAACCACTTGGAATCCTTTGTCACCCATGGCTGAGAAAGGCAAGTTTTCTCTCCATTTTTTTTTTTTTTTTTTACTTTCCTGGCCACATTCATACTGTAGTTTCAAAGGTTAGAGTTCAACTCAACTGGCCAGAAGGTACACGCCTACATGGTCACAAAGATCAGAAATTTGTTCTACATGAACTTTAATGTTTTGATGAATTGATCCAGAGCATATATGAAAACAGAAATAACTTCCTTGCTGAGTCTAATGTTACCTCTCCCCTACTCTTTAGAAAATGTCCCCTGTGTTCACCTGCCATTAGCTTAGCATCTGGACCACTGTCTAGGTACGTGGCCACTAAGGAGAGTCTTGCTTAGAACAGCCAAAACCAGGTCTCTGTGGCAATCGAGGTTATTAAAGCACTGGGAAGCCAACTGCCTGCAGTACTGCCCTGGTGCTAAACCAGTCAAAACTGTGAAAGCCATTTAAATTCCAACATTCAAAATGATGGATACAGAATTACTCTAATTTCTTTCTTTTTTTTTTTTTTTAAGATTTTATCTTTTTTTTTAAAGTAGTTTTTTCTGTTTTTTTTTTGTTGTTGTTGTTGTTTATTTTTAATTTGTACTTATTTCTTTGAGAAAAAAAGAGAGAGAGAGAGAGAGAGAGAACACAAACAGTGGAGACTAGCAGAGGGAGAGGGAGAAGCAAACTTGCAGACTTTTCACTGAGCAGGGAGCCTGATGCAGGGCTGGATCCCAAGATCCCAGGATCATGACCTGAGCTGAAGGCAGATGCTTAAGTGAGCCACCCAGGCACCCCTAAAGAGTTTATTTTTACATAATCTCTATACCCAACATGGGGCTTGAACTCATAATCCCGACGTCAAGTCACATGTTCCACTGACCAAGTCAGACAGGTGCCCAACTCTATTTTAATTTCAATAAAGAGTTATATTTCAATTATCCATATACTTCTTTTTTTTGGGGGGGGGTGTTGTTTGCCTTTTGATTTTTGGAGGTTTGTTTCTCTTTTTGTGAGCAAATTCTTTCTCTTTGCTATAAGTCTAAGATATCCTTGGAATTGCTGCCACCCATCTAAAGGTTGCCATTATTTTGTGAATAATATCCTCTGGATGCCCACGGAGCTGGAAAGAGCATCTGAGTCAGAGTTGTAATATGTAAACACTTTGTTCTAGGACTGCCGTGGGTAACCCTGGAAAAGTCTCTCTCCTCTCTGGGTCTTGGTTTTCTGAACACGAGCTTTTTAAACTGTCCCTACCATGGGTAATGCTTTAGGAACCCGTGATTCTGTTCCTCCAGAACATCTCTAACCATTTTATTCATCAATTTACCACCGTTTCCCTAATTCACTTGCATCCATAAGTTTGTCTTAGGGTTAAAGCTATTACTGAATGAGGAATGAGTAGAATAGAGAATCCAGACAACAGCTGAAGGTTGTATTTGAAAATATGTCATAGCCCCACTGCAAAAAACTCAACCTAAAACACCCATCAGGAAGACTGTGACCCAGCTTGCAAAATGGGGGTGAGGGACTCTGAGAGCAAACCTAAAAAAAGGGAAGAAATCCACCCTTCACAAAACAGAGAAGGGGAAGAAAATCAAGCAGAGAGAGAAAAGACTAAAAGGAACACAATTTAAAGAAGGGGCGGTAACATTTTAAAAGACAACCCCATGAGCCATGCAATTCACACTTCCAAATAGTGCTTTTTCAGTTCTATATAAGAAGTGTCATATTTTGAAAAGTCACATGTAATGCAGTCACCAGGAGTAAGGGAAGCAGAAGGACTGTTTCGTTTTGATTCCCTCCTGAAAATATATCAAAGATAAAAGGCAGATAAAGAGGTAGGATCTTAGCATTTCCATTCCTCGAGTGTTCCAGAAAAGACTCTCATTATTTTCAATCAAAGCGAAATGCAGTTTTGTGTACTGCTTTCTGTTTTATAGAAAGCCCAGCCAGCACCAAGCGCTCTGTCCCAGAGTGGTCTCAACCATGAATGTGGCCTTCCATATATATATATACATACATACATACAGTCTCATATCTCTGCTTCACTTTCCACGGAATGCCGTTTATTACACAACTTGGTGAACCACAATCCAACCACTAGAAACTGATTTGTGAATAATCTTGGGGAAGAGGTGGGAAGGGCTGAGACCTGCTTTTAACAACTGTTCGGTCACTGTGTGGTCTTTGGCAAACGTCTGACTTTACTTTCTTTCTCTCTCTCTCTCTATTCCCCTGCCTTGCGTAGCTCATGATACTGCTGTGACAGTTGAGGGAGATGCTCGTGCACTCCTCTAGATTAAGAATTGATTTTTAGAACGTTTGAAGGCTGATGGGAGGGAATCAAATCATGATGGAGCAGGAAGAATTGAAGACGCGATGGCCAGAAGATCTGGAAGCCAAACTATGTTTCCAGATAAGGCAATTAAGGAATGGCCCTCAGAGTACAAAGGTGAGATTCACCTTCTCTTGGAGGAAAAGCCTGCAGGAAGCAGAACGGGGTGGGTTCAGGGAAGCCTGTGGACTCGCTGGCCCATGTTAGCTTCCATCAGAATGTGGCCGTGATTGTAGGGATCCCGGTTATTGGCTACGTGTCCGACGTGGAGGGCTCTGAAGACACTGAGGGAGGTATGAATTCACACAGCATTTAAATTAATGCCAGTGGGATGTTTATTAAAGAAAGGAGAAATTTAGGGTATGGTGACGTACCCTTGGAGACAGTCTGAATTCTTTCCTGGAATCTGTCATCTGTGCGTCACCGAAAGCTATAAACTCACATATATACACACAACTGCCACATATATACACACAACTCTCCTCTTTAATCACAAATGAGAACAATACTGTTTCTACTTATCATGTAATGTTATAACAGAGAAAAATAACTGAAGAGTTTTCTTACGAGAAAAAATAGGGATGTTTTGGAAATTTAAGCCTTTTACAATCAGACCAATAGTCTTGTAAAACTAAAAAAAAGTTCTCAGGTTGGGAGTGCAGTGGGGATTCAGATCAACTCTGAATGGAGACCTGGGTGCCCTACACACAAGCAGGCTTCCTAAGATCAGATTTCCTGCAAGCCTAGGCCCAGAGAGGTAGGTGCATGAAGTTATGGGATTCTTCAGACCTGAGAACACTTTGAAATAATCTAAAAGGGTAAAACATATAAGTGGTGGGCAGTAACACATTTAAATTCCATCAGGACCTGGGCCCCGACTGAGAATGTACGCAGAGCTGTGCCTAAGCATTGGAGAACTCTTTGAGTCTCTTTGTAACTCTTCCTGTCTCTAAAGAGTCCTGAAAATAGATTTTGTAATATAGTCCCTCTAAGGAATATCTGCACTTGAGAGAAATTTCCCTTGGTCATAATCAAGTCTAATGCTCAGTTCTCTGAGGAGACTGATAAACAGGTGTTACCTGCTTATAATTTAGCCCTAACCAAAATGTCGGCAAAATGTGAATCTGCCACAGCTAACCTTGCCCCTCTTGTCAATGCAAGGAACCACGGCTGACAGAGTTCCAGCAGGAAGACACACTGAGTTTGTGAGGAAACGTGTTTACGGCGTCTCTTAGGCCATTAGTACAATTCATTGTGAAACAATATTGCATAATTCGTAATCAAAATGTCCCTGAACAGTGACAGTCAAAAAAAAAAAAATGTGTAAAAACTAATAAACATGCCGACTACGCCCCCTAAAAAACAAACAACAAACAACAACAACAACAACAACAAACTCTGAAGACAGGAATGGACCTTGTAAGAACTTGGAAATGATACCGAATCAGCCTCAAAAGGTAAAGATGATGCTATTTCTGCTATCACACAAATACTTCCCTACCACACTCACCTGTGAATGGTGTCTACCTTTAAAATGTTTCTATTCTTCATGCAAAATAGAGACTTCAGACTGGGTCCCTAACTCTCAGATTGGGTTGTAATAACTCGTTCAAAGAAAACACATTGGTCAATACGGAAACTAACTTCCCGCGGATCGCAGTTATTCCTCCAAAATTCTGAAGAAATGAATATTGAACATGATTAGAAATTTGACAACAAAGCAAATCAATCCCAATGGCCCAAGTAAATGTAAACAACAAATTAAATCATCCTAGAAAATTACTCTCTGCCTTAAGTTAAATAGGCTAAGCCAGATATCTCTAATAATACAGGGGCATATTGAAAAAAATATATCATAATTCTTCATTGCTCTTCTTAAGCACAGATGGAAAACTTTTCTGAGAAGGCAATTTCTTATCTGAAATTATGGGATGAAAGTGATGACAAGGATCAGGTCTGGTTTCTAACATTCTGGTTGCTGTGGTCATAGCTAATTTCTCTGGGAGGAGCAGGGGCTCACTTCTCTCCCGCTCCCTGACTGCAACACCAGAGTATCTTCAGAGGCCAATAAGTGAGGAAACATTATCAACACAGAGAGGAATGACTTGCCGATAAACTACCGCTTAACCTTTTAAGTTGTTATTAATATCAAATGTTATTTAAGGACCAGTTTATACAGTGAGCAACAAACTTCTCTTTCTCTCCAAAGGCTTATAAAAATATAAACTGGATTAAGAAAGGGGGACAAAAGTTGATGGACGGAAAAACACTGTTGTTGACGGACATCCTCAAGGTTTTCATTTTCATCCTCTTTTACCAAACATTCCTGGGACTATGTTTACCAGATATTCAGAACGTGTGGTTCAGCGGTTAGAGTATCTAAACGGTTGTTTAATATATCAGCTATGTTGCAATATAATTTAAGAAGTTAGCTATATCATGAATAGAAATATACCTAAGAACCAAAAAATGTTCAATGTGCCATTTTTAAAGCAATATGTGCACAATTAAATACATTAAAACAGTCATAGGATTTTTCTAGATCTCTCTCCCACCATCTTAAATTTAAACCCATAAAGGTCTAAATCTATTTAGGAATGCCTTAGCTAATAAACAACCAAGTACTGCTGATTTTTATTAAATATTTTTAAACGATAATCAGGCCTTCAGCTCATGTTGAGCACAAACTCATTTGACTGATTAATATGGAAAGAGATAAGAGATTATACTTTTCAAGAGGAAAAAAAAATAAGGAAAATGAGTGATTCTTCTTTTCCTTTAAGATCTTGACTCTTTTCACAGTATCTCAAATTATAATCAACTTGTTTCCTGTCTGCAGTGACTGAAACTGTGATGATCCCCTTGGATCAAAGAAAGTTCATTAAGAGCCTCGTAAATATTTATGGAGCTCCTAATGCATGCCCGTCTCATGCGAGGTGCTAGGGCGCAGAAGTAAAAGGATATGGTTCCTGCTCTCAGTGAGCTCCCAGGTGGGTGAGATATGTTAACAGTTGAAAAATATTACAGGGAGAGTAATAGAAAGAAATATAGGCAGACCTGGGTGCTTGAGGGGCAGTCGGTTAAGTGTGTGCCTTTGGGTCCTAGGATCAAGCCCCAGGTCAGGTTCCCTTTCCTCACTCATCTCTTGCTCTCATTCTCTCTCTCTCTCTCCCAAATAAATAAAAGATCTTTAAGAAATAGAAAGAAAGAAATACAGAACTAATGTCCAAGTAAGAGTAATGGCTTCTGCTAGGAGACAAAGAGAGATGAAGTGGAAAAGAAAAGCCAAACCCACATTGCCTTGAAGGATGAAAAGACTTTTCTCCAATGGATAGAGCAGAGGGGGTCTCAACCAGGAGAGTACAGAATCCAGCATACAGAATTGGTTAATATATCTAAGATTATTAGTAAGATACCTGGCCTATCAGAAGGGAAAGAAATTAGAAATTCCAAATGGGAGAAGTCTCTAGCAATAAAGAGATGAAATAGTGCACATCAAATTGATTTAAAAAAAAAAAAAAGTATAGAAATTAGGAAGGAAAAAAAAAAAGAGGGGAGCAGAAAATTCGGGAGAGCCTGAGAGAGGACATTCCTCCTCTCTGCATTCAGTGTCGATCTTTGGAACTTTTTATGTTGAGTTACAAAGTACAAATCCATGGTTCACTAAGAGTAACAGAGTCTAAAATGAAATCACTCACTCCAAACATTTATTCCACAACAAATGAAACTGTTTTTCTTTTTCCGGATGTTTTCTAGTCCTTAATCATAGATACACATTTTTGGATGGTTACATAAATGTATAGAAACAGTTAATATCTTCTTTCTTCAGTTAATAATGTAATGACCATATACTAGCCTTATGTTATCCACATATTCTTGAAAATATTTTTCTAATCTGTGGATAAGCTATAAAAGCTTTAAATATTTTTGAGGTTGCATAATGTTTAAGTAGATTTGCCAAAATTTACTTGGAGTTTGCTATTTAATTTATAGGCAATATTTTGTTGTCATAGACAATAGGGCAATAAACATGTTTAGGCAATTCTCCTTTTGAATTAGTTCCTTATGATTCATTCCTAGAAGAGAATTAATAGGTCAAAATATGTAAATATTTAATAGCTATTAATAAATGTCTTTGTATTTTTTCTATAAACCATGAATGTTTAAGTATCTCTGTCCCAACTAAGCTCTGAATTGTTTGAGGCTGTGGACCATGCTTTTTAATTAGTGGACTCCTGGACCTACCACATGGCTGGGTGCCTAAGAGATGCTCAATATAATACTTATTCAACAAGTGTGGAGGATTGAGAGTTGTCAGCAACTATCCATTCTTCCATGTCTTAAGAAACATCATTTAGATTTCAGCTGGCCTGTCATAAGTCTACCTTGAAGATAATCCCTTAGCCTCCAGGCAAGTTATGTGTAGCTAGCACTACATGTGAAGTTAAATTCTGACCAGTGAGTATTATCCAAGATTTCCAAGAAAGGTGCCTAAAAAAAGATGACCTAGCTGGCAGGTTGCCCTTTTTCCTTTTCTACAAACATCTTTCCAGATGCCTGGAATATAGAGCTGATAGCTACAGCTACAACAGCCATTTTATTTTATTTTATTTTATTTTATTTTATTTTGAAGATTTTATTTATCCATTTGACAGAGATCACAAGTAGTCAGAGAGGCAGGCAGAGAGAGAGAGAGAGGAGGAAGCAGGCTCCCCGCTGAGCAGAGAGCCCAGTGAAGGGCTCGATCCCAGGACCCTGAGATCATGACCCAAGCTGAAGGCAGAGGCTTTAACCCACTGTGCCACCCAGGTGCCCCAAAAGCAGCCATTTTAGATAAGGTGTTCTTTTTGAGAGTAGAATCAAAGTGCTAGGATAACTAGGATACTAGAATAAGCAAGCAAGCAAAAACCAAACAAACCAACCTACATTCCTCAAAACCATGGAGTCTCCACACCTTCCCATGACTACTTGCCCCAGGACTTATTTTATAGAAGACAAATAAACATTGATCTACTTAAGTCCACTTTATTTCTGAAAGTGGTTTCTAAACAAAAAGCTAATGATAAAATAATACTGAATAAATTCAGTAAGTGATAGAAATATCAGTAAAAAATGATGAGTATATCATTTCACCTCAAATATAACTACATATTATTTTAATTCTAGAATTGATTCATTTTATAAACTAGAAAGGTCAACTCAGATTTTTAAATTTACATGTATTTTATTATTAGAAATGTTTATTTTGCTGTGTTTAATATTTTGAGAGCTTGTTTGGAGGTTCTAGCAGGGGAGCGCAGCTACTCGATCACCCTTGACCGAAGAACGGTCCTCTCCTCTATCGGGGAAGGTCGTCCTCTTCGACCGAGCGCGCAGCTTCGGGAGGGACGCACATGGAGCGGTGAGGGAGGAAGGGGACCCCCGCCTAGCCAGCCAGATCAGCCGCATCAACCCTGGCGATCAATGGGGTGACAGATGTCGCAGCCAGATCGCCCTCACATCCAGCTGTATTTAATATTTTGAAAGTTAACTATCCATCGCCTATGTATTTACTTGAGACTTAGAACTCTGCTACCAATTTTTGAAACTCATCATAAGCTGTAGAGAACCTACCAAAAAGTAAGCCAGACACTACTTCAAATTTTTCCTCATCTGTCTTTATCTTTGGTTGCACTACTCATTATTTTTATGATATTATCTATTAATAGATAATACATTTCTAATTTTTCTTTGTAACTTTTCAGAGAAGATAAATTCACTGTCCCTAAGGAGATCTGAGAAATTTTCACATTTATTTACAATTGTTTCCCCAAGATTCATTTTGAAATCCAAATCTACCTGAAACCGAATTTTGGAAACTATATCTCTGAATTGATTTTTTATTTTTACATTTAATTTCGAAGTGTCCATGTATACTAAATACAGCAACCACCAGAACTTGAATCTTGGGTCTAAACTGATTCATTTCTTAGCCTCATCATATTTCAATTTTCTTACCTGCAAACTGAGATTTTAAAATATATATATTTTATTTATTAGAGAGAGAAGAGCAAGAGGGTACAAGCGGGGATTAGGGGGTGTGGAACTCCCCACTGAGCAGGGAGCCCGACGCAGGTCTGGATCCCAGGACCTCAGGATCACGACTTGAGCGGAAGGCAGACACTTAACAGGCTGAGCCACCCATGTGCCCCAAAATTGAGCTTTTGTGGATAAAGTAGAATCACAAATATAAAATGCTTAGCATAGTGCCTGGCCCATACCACTTAATTCCTTGCATTTTAGAGCATTCATGAAAAATAAGTTGAAAACAATTATATTAGCACAGTATTTAGTTCTTTTTTTAAATTAGTTGCTTCTAAATTTTAAATAAGGCTGCCTTTCAAGATTTACAGCTTTAATATGTGCTTTTTTTTTGAGGTGCACATATCACCGACATTTTTCTTTCTAAAGCAGGTTTTTCTGTGGTCATGGCAATGAAGAAAGGGACCAACAACTTACTCTATTTAAGTTTTCCACTATTTTCCAAAATATTTGGAGGTGATTCATGCCTATTCCTGGGAAATTCATAAAGTTTACTGGACTCCAGACTTAGTGAAACATTTAAGTGAAGAAAGCTTTTGAAAGGTAAAACATTCATTTTTCTTTGCATTTAGTTCCCAAATGGAGACAAATCGCTTAAAAGCAATATTAACCTCAATGTGCTTAGGCTATTTATCTTCATAAGAAACAGTCTGAAAACAAGAAAACGAAGCCCATAAAAATGATTTTATTTAATCACACAAGTATATCTCACCAAAAATCTTTAGTTATTTCCTTAGGGCTTAATTCTGACCTCAGTAACTCATGCACAAATTCTATGGATGTCAATGGAAGTTGTGCGTATAGAACTCTGGGCCAAATTTGGTTGTCATGGATGGATTAGCCAAAGAGGGCACTAGATCATTTTTTTTTTTTTAATATAAAGTGCTCTCATTCTGTAATCCTCTTACATCTTTCCAGATTTATTGACCTAATCCAGTAATAATTATTGAATCTCCATAAGATACATCAAACCACACTTTCATGCATGCATCATGGAGTCAGTGGCCTTAAAGCATTTACCTTTCCACATAAATGTTAATAATCTCGCAGTAATATTTCATTTTAGCAAAAAGAGAGTATTGTGACATGCTTTGTGACAAGGTCAATTTCACTTAAGGAAAAATGCTAACATTTTCAAAGTCAGCCATTACGTGGAGGTTATTACTGCATTCCCGTTATCTTGTTACCAGACAGTAATCTGATTTCCCTAGTGCCACAGTTATTTAGGGAGGCTTAACCATATTTATTCAAAGTCAAGACGTGTAAGTGTAAAAATCTGTATTATTCTCTAAGTTCCAAACAAATTGTGTTTTGGAAAATCTGCCCTTAAAAACATTTATCTAGATATCTTTAGCATGTAAAATTTTCCTCAGAAAGTGAAACTTCTGGAAAACACATGTGACTTGTGAGAATAATACTGCTTCTCTTGGGACCAACTCAAGCTCTCTCCTTAGGGAGTTAACTTAAGGTTAAATTTCTTACTTACCTTGAGCTACATATCATGCTTGCCCTTAGAACTAACAATTGCCGGGGCACCTGGGTGGCTCAGTGGTTTAAGCCTCTGCCTTTGGCTCAGGTCATAATCCCAGGTTCCTGGGATCAAGCCCCGCATCGGGCTCTCTGCTCACTGGAGAGCTTGCTTTCCTTCCTCTCTCTCTCTGCCTCTCTGCCTACTTGTGATCTCTCTATCTCTGTGTCAAAAAATAAATAAAACCTTAAAACAAACAAAAAAAAGGACTAACATCTGCATATCATGCACAGAGCTTTTGAAGGGGGAATGCAGGGACCGATCCACTTTGCCTGAAACTGTTTACTATCATTGTCCTCGAGGGCCACGCACTTGGTATTACAGACGTTGTGGTGGGTTATGCATGAGTCTATACTCAATCACACACTCAAATTGCCCTGCGCCCTAAGGAATGTCTGCAGAGCTTTAAAAATTAAAACTCCTGGGCTGTGCATGCCCACACTTCTAGTTCTGTGATCTGGTGTGGACTCTGAATATTTCACAAGTCTTCCAAGCGGTTCCGGGGCTATGCGACCACAGTCCGCACGTCTGAGGAGCACAGGCATCAAGAAGAGCGAAGGTGAGTTGGCGGTAGAGTGTGGTGTGAATTACCGGGTCAGAAATGCCGCGTGCGCGTTGCTGCTTATGTCAATCTGACAAATGCTTCGTATTAAAGGGGACGATGAACAACATCTGGCTTCTGGAAGGCACTCGATAATTGGGAATTAAACCAAATGCTATTTTTTAGTGACTCTGCTATCTTGCACCAGTATCGCCACTCTGCGGTTAAGTGTCACAATTCTGGTAACATTGTTACCCGTGCCTGTTACGGGCTGGGTTGCATAAGCCTGAATTCACAGGTTGAAGTTCTAATGCCCAGAACCTCAGAATAGAACCATTTTGGAGAAAGGGCCTTTAAGGAACGTTTAGTCAAAAATTACACCTGGATAACAACGATGACTGGAGACTGTCCTGGCCAACTGGGGTTTACGTTCACCGCAGCTATAAGACATCTGCACTTGGATCATAAAGACACAGTCAAGTTTCACCTCAGTGCCTCTGGCCTCATAAAAGATCCAACATGGACAGACAGTAAGACAGGCTTCATATCTCCTCACTTCTAAAGTACAGTGATTGGCACCTATTATATGTGTGTGTTTGTGGAATGTACTTTTCATTACTATAAATATCCATGTGGGGGACCTCCCATGATAGCAACAAAGTGAAGCAATCATGCAGACAGTTTCACAGATACCAATGATGAAATCTGGACAAAATTTTAACTAGCATTTAAAGGCCTTGGGCATGGAGGACAATAGAGGAAGAAAAGGAGAAACGGAGAGCAGGAATCACACGGGAGACCATGAGGTTTCAGAGGGGATGGGGAAGCCCGGTGATGGGGATTGAGGAGGGCACGTATCGCATGGAGCACTGGGCGTTAGATGCAAACAATGAATCCTGGAACACGACATCAAAAACTAATGATGTACTGTACTGTGGCTAATAGAACCTAATAAAATAATTTTAAAAAATTTAAAAATGGCCTTGGAAAGCACGCAGTATTGGATAGATTCTGAAAAAGGCCAAAACATCGGGGTACCTGGGTGGCACAGTGGGTTAAGCCTCTGCCTTTGGCTCAGGCTTAATCTCAGGGTCCTGGGATCGAGCCCTGCATCGGGCTCTCTGCTCAGCAGGGAGCCTGTTTCCCCCTCTCTCTGCCTGCCTCTCTGCCTACTTGTGATCTATAGCAAATCAATAAATAAAAAAAAAAATCTTTAAAAAAAAAAAACTAAACTAAACTAAATACTGTCACTGGAGAACACTGGAGAGTGTTCTTTTTGCCCAAGAACACTTCCCTGTACTTCCCAATCCCCAGAATTACCGGGTGGGTAGAAAAGCATGCATAGTCCTACCATCTCGGCTTGAAGTGGCAGAGAAAGTTCAGGGCTGGGAAAGCAGTTGAAAAGTCTAAAACCAGGCAGAAGTCACCAAACCAAAGCCCTTTGAAAAGCTGCTATGAAAAGGCTGAGACTTGTGAGTTTTTAGTTCTCTTGACCAAGCACGCTCCGTCAAAGCCCCAGCTGTGAGAGCAGAAAAATGCAGCCTCACTGTAAATAGCAAAGAGAACGAGGTGTTGGAAGAAGAGTTGGGGATTTCAGGGGGGCGGTGAGAGATTCTGAAAGTGAGCGTAAAAGAGAACTGGTCCCCAGTCTGAGTATAAATTCTGCCCAATTACTGATTGCCATGCATGGGGCCTGGGTGAGGCAGGCAGACCCTAGAGAGAAAGTTCTCTTGGAAAGATTTGGATGCACCAGGACAAATTCCATGAATCTTCTGCATTTTGAGCGGCAGGAAGGCATTGCCAAAACCAGGCATGGTTCCTGTGGCAGAAAACTAAAACCTTCCTGGGTCGAGATGTCAGAAGAGAGAATCAGAGGTTGGACATTCAGAGGAGGATATTCCCAGATGCAAGGAATTATGAGTCCGCACATAGTCTGAATGTCAACTTTGCCTAAATGCTTGAATGATCACCAGATTCTACAGGCAGAGGGGGGCAGGCTGAGGGGACCCAGGCTAAAACTAGGATCACAGTTTGATGTCTGAGTCCAGACAAGTTAACCGGCTCTTTGACGCTAGACAGGAAATTCACATGTTCTGTTGGCATGAAGACTGCCCAGTCATGGTGGAAGGCAACACACCGAAACTGGGATGCAGAGTGAGCGTGGGGCAAGAAAGCCCTACTTCAGGGCTCCTGGGTGGCTCAGACACTTAACAGTGTCTGCCTTTGGCCCAGGTCATGATGCCAGGGTCCTGAGATCGAGTCCCACATCGGGTTCTCTGCTCAGCAGGGAGTCTGCTTCTCCCTCTGCCTCTCCCCCTGCTTGTGCTCTCTCTATCTCTCTGTCTCAAATACATAAATAAAATCCTTAATAATATTGCTTTAAAAAAAGAAAGAAAGAAAGAAAAAGAAAGTCCTACATCCGCTGTGGCTTTTCTCAGCATCACAGTGTGAAGCAGAACTTGGACTGTGGAGCGAAACTGCCAGAGTTTTAATTCCTGCCTTGGAACGTATTAGCTGTTTGAACTTTAGGGACCTCCCGAACTTCTCTGTGCCTGTCCCCTCATCTCTGAAATGATGGTAATAGGACTACTTGGTTGCAGTGTTTGTGAGGATTACATGAGTTAATATATGCAAAGCACTTTCCAAAGGCATGTATCATGTTAGCTATTATGACAAGGATAATTTCTCTGACGATGATAATCATACATCCCTCCTTCCAACGCTTGTATGCAATCCAGGGGTGAAAGGGGAGTGGCTGGCGGGAGGAACCTTGCATTTATTAAGAACACTCTGAACCAGCTCTGATTGTGCTAAATGGCATGGGAACAGAATAGAAGCTCAAAATATAGTTACATGGAAAAAAATTATACCTATTTTTCTTGTATACCTTAATGTGGGCTTTTTATGTTAGTGCCTCCTGCTTAGGAAACATACCTGCATGTTGAAATACAAACTCACATGGCCAATATACAGGGTATATTGGATTATATCTTGCTTTTTAAAAAAATTATATAGATAGCTTAATTATAATTTTGACTGCCTTTTTTTTTTTTTTTTCCAAAACAGGGAACAGAGAGGGAGAGGGAGAGAGAATCTTAAGTAAGCTCCATGCTTAGCGCAAAGGCTGATTCTTCCCAATCTCACAATTGTGTGATTAAGAGTACGAGGCCTAACCAACTGAGCCACCCGGGTGTCCCACCTGCCTCTCTTCTTTAATCCAAAAATTTATGCAAGTTATTTTTAATGCGGTCTATAAAATACATGAAAAAATTTCATTTCCATTTCTTCTTATAGGGCTAAACTTTTTCTATGATTTTTCAAAGTTATTTAAGTACTCTCTTCACCCAATGTGGGGTTCGAATTCATGCTCCCAAGATCAAGAATCCCATGCCTTTCTGATTGAGGCAGCCACAGGCCCCTTTTCATATGACTTTTAAAGTTATTCTCCTTGATTACTCATGCATTCAGACCCCACTGTCACATACTATGGAGGTCTAATCTGCTAAACAAAGGGATTAAATGATGAATAAACTTAATTTCTATCTTTAAATGTCTCATCAAGCAATAAGGATACAAACAGACAAACAACTTTTTAATTAAGAAGAATTCATAGTAGCATTAGATGTAGAAAGAAAGGTACAGTCATCACATTTAATATAGCATAATCAATTCAAGAATCAGAAAGACAGATCCATTAGGGCTTCATAAAAAAAAGTGTGTTTAAGGGGCGCCCGGGTGGCTCAGTGGGTTAAAGCCTCTGCCTTTGGCTCAGGTCATGATCTCAGGGTCCTGGGATCGAGCCCCACATCGGGCTCTCTGCTAAATGGGGAGCCTGCTTCCTCCTCTCTCTCTGCCTGCCTCTCTGCCTACTTGTGATCTCTGCTTGTCAAATAAATAAATTCTTTAAAAAAAAAAAAAGTGTGTTTAAGTAGCATCTGAAAGCATCGGAAGGTACTTTGTAAGCAGTGGAGAAAGGGATTCTAGGAACAATGAAAATTACGGTAACCTCCCAACCTGTGTCCACAGGAAAGATTCCCAGACCCTCAGTAGATGCCTCAAAGGGCCGACAGTTCCAAATCCTATACGAACTATGTTTTCCTACATATACATATCTGTGATAAAATTTAATCTATAAATTAGATACAGAGCCACAAAAATAACTAATAACAAAATAGAAGAGCTGTAACAATAATCTTACTTTTTCCTGTACTTCTTCTTCTTCTTGTGATGCTGTGAAATGTTAAAATAGCCACACGATGAAATGAAGCAAGGTGAATGAGGTAGGCGTTGTGAGCTAATGTTAAGCTGCTACTGACCTTCGGGTGCTACCTTAGAAGAAGGAGTATCTGGGACCCCCGGGTGGCGCATCGGTTAAGGGGTCTGACTCTTGATTTTGGCACAGGTAGTGATCTTAGGGTCATGAGATCAAAGCCTGTGTGGGGCTCCCTGCTCATCATGGACTGTGCTTGAAATTCTCTCTCCCTCTTCCTCTGCCTCCCCTCCCACTGTTGTTATATAAATAAATGAATAAATAAATAAATGCTATTTCCTGTCTTGCTAATTTAGGAAGACAGGAAACAACATGTATTGGAGAGGATGTGGAGAAAGGGGAATCCTCTTACACTGTTAGTGGGAATGCAAGTTGGTGCAGCCACTTTGGAGAACAGTGTGGAGATTCCTCAAGAAATTAAAAATAGAGCTTCCCTATGACCCTGAAATTGCACTCCTGGGTATTTACTCCAAAGATACAGATGTAGTGAAAACAAGGGCCATCTGTACCCCAATGTAGCAGCCATGGCCACAGTCGCCAAACTGTGGAAAGAACCAAGATGCCCTTCAACGGACGAATGGATAAGGAAGATGTGGTCCATATACACTATGGAGTATGATGCCTCCATCAGAAAGGATGAATACCCAACTTTTGTAGCAACATGGACGGGACTGGAAGAGATTATGCTGAGTGAAAGAAGTCAAGCAGAAAGAGTCAATTATCATATGGTTTCACTTATTTGTGGAGCATAACAAATAGCATGGAGGACATGGGGAGATGGAGAGGAGAAGGGAGTTGGGGAAAAATTGGAAGGGGAGGTGAACCATGAGAGACTATGGACTCTGAAAAACAATCTGAGGGGTTTGAAGAGGCGGGGAGGTGGGAGGTTGGGGTACCAGGTGGTGGGTATTATAGAGGGCACGGATTGCATGGAGCACTGGGTGTGGTGAAAAAATAATGATACTGCTATGCTGAAAATAAATAAATGAAAAAGTAAATAAATAAATAAATAAATACTTTAAAAAAAACAAAAAAGGAGGAGGAGCATCTGCTTCTGGTCCTCAGCTGACTGCATGCGACTGACGTGTGGAAGGCAAAACCGTGGGTAAGGGGGGACTCTATAGGTATAAGTCACAGTAGCGTCAAACAACAAGCAAGCTCAGGGAATCATAACTAATTCCAAATTTTTAAGCCTAGTGGGAAGGAGAGAGTAAAACCACGAGGTCAGGTGGCAGGCAGGACTGCGACTGTATTTTTATCTGATGTATATGTAATGAGAGCCTGATATAAAGCCCTAGAGTAAAAACTGAGAGAAGGGAACTGTTGAGGCACGCCGCGTTAGGATTCAGCAAATGACTTGCTTTGTCGGGGGTGGGGGAGGAGATGGTGTGGACGTGTATTTGAGACTGTGGAAAAGATCAGGTTCAAAGGAACTGAAGAATCACTCGGACTCCTGGCCCCGTTGGTAATGACTTCATTAATAGACATTAAGTTTCTGCGGTAAAATTCAGCTGAGGACGGAAAAGATGTGTCTACTCCTGTACATGGAGACTTCAGAATTCTTGTGGGATGCCCACATGACGCTGCCTGTTGGGAGGCTGGAGACTGGAAGCTGAAGTTTGGAATTCAAAATAGAGTTGTGGACTGGCACATGTGTTTGCCGTATACTGAAACCCTGCAAATTCTCTTATGGAGAGTGAGATGCAGACAGGCCTTGGGACAAAGCCTGAGAAGTTCCAGCTCTTTAAGAAGTGGGCAAAGTGGGGAAAATGAGAAGTAATTCTAGTTACTTCCTCTGTAGAACTAGTCAGAGTTCTGCAGAGGAACATGACACTGGTGTTACTGGCCCTAGAAGCTTTTGACTTAACCATTCTGTTATGCCATAGTCAAGGTACCAACAGAACAGGGCGCCTGGGTGGCTCAGTGAGTGGGTTAAGCCTCTGCCTTCAGCTCAGGTCATGATCTCAGGGTCCTGGGATCGAGCCCCACATCAGGCTCTCTGGTCAGCAGGGAGCCTGCTTCCCTCTCTCTCTCTCTCTGCCTGCTTCTCTGCCTACATGTGATCTCTGCCAAATAAATAAATAAAACCTTTCCCAAAAAAAAAATAAATAAATAAAGGTACAAGCAGAACAATAAATATAGTGAGATCAACTTAAAATATAGGTTGTGATATGTACCTACATATCAAAGTTTATTTTAAGGAATTTGCTCATGCTATTACGGGAGCTGGCAAGTCCAAAAATTCACAAGGGAAGCCAGCAGCCTAGAGACCTTAGAAAGAGTTGCAGCCGATGCCCAAGGAAGCCTCCTAGCAGAATCCCTTCTCCTCTGGAGAGGTCTATTTGTTTGTTCATTTCGTTTTGTTTTGAAAATAAGGCCTTCAACTGATTCGATGAGTCCTACCCACCTTACAGAAGGTAATGTTTCCCCCAAAGTCTGTTGATGTAAATTTTAATCTCATCTAAGAAAACATTTTCACAGAAACATCTAGAATACTGCTTGGCCACTGTCTGAGTACTGTGGCTTAGCAAGTTGACACATAAAACTAACCATCACAGACACTGAGGAATATTCAGTAACGAAGAGGGAATGGTGTGGGGAAAGAGAGAAGTTAGGAGAGAGAGGGAAAGAGAGAGACATTTCCTTAAGCTAAGAGAAGAAAGAATTTTGTGGGGAGGGGGGTAAAAAAAAATCGGTCCAAAGGATTTCAAGCAGGATTTGAACTGAAAATATGCCCCTGGGTAAAATAACAGGAAATCATTTTGACAAAATAACTGTCCTTTGGCTAAAGACAAGGAGCAAAGAGTCAAAAGGTTAATGGGGGGGTGGGGTGGGGGAGGAAATAGGAGACATTGTGTGCTAATTACTTCCACTGGAAATTTGGCTTGTGAAGAGACGAAATTGCAGAGTGATGGCCAAACAGAGCATCAGGGTTAAGGGGATTCGCTTTTTCTATGGGACTTGGAAAGAAATAAAATAAACTGTTATGATTAACACCTTGGCCGATGATAGCAAAAACGACTCTAGCTCAACACATTAACCCTCCAGGTGTAACTGCAATTTACCAGGGATTCATGAAATCAGGAGAGTCTCACCCTAAAGAGTGACTGTCTAATAGTGAAATTTCAGGAAACTCTAGGAGAAGAGGAAGCATTTTTCAAGGCCTTTTGATCTCATCAGTCAAACAAAACCCTATAAGTAGCTTTGTCTTTGGTAAGGTGGATGGCAGATGGGGTGAAACATGGCTGAAGAGCACAACGGACATTTTAACCGTTTCCTCCCACATTATTTTCCATTACTGGTTCATACTAAAATCTCTAAAAAAGGATATATGAATATGCATAAGCAAATTGTTTTTCTATGAAAAATAACATTCTCATTCACTTCACATCTCCTCATAACTAATGTTTCTGGAAGGTCTACACAAGGTATAGGGAAAAATAGGAATGGGATATTTCAATATCTGGGCAAATCATCACTAGTGAGATCTAGACTTTCCTTTTTTTTTCTTTTTTCTTTTATTTTATTTATTTATTTGACAGAGAGAGAGAGAGATCACAAGTAGGCAGAGAGGCAGGCAGAGAGAGAGAGGGGGAAGCAGGCTCCCCGCTGAGCAGAGAGCCCGATGCGGGACTCGATCCCAGGACCCTGAGATCATGACCTGGGCTGAAGGCAGAGGCTTTAACCCACTGAGCTACCGAGGCGTTCCTCCTTTTCTTTTCTTTTTTTTTTTTTTTTCTTTGAGATTTATTTATTTTAGAGGATGAAGGCAGAGGGCCAGGGAGAAAGAGAATCCCAAGCAGAATCCCCACTGAGCGCAGACCCCAAGGGGGCTCCATCTCAAGACCCTGAGATTGAGCAGAGACAAAATCGTAAGTGGGATGCTCAACCAACTGAACCACCGTAGTGCCCCTAGACTTTGCTTTAAACATTTAGGTTAGGACAGTTTTTTTCCCTCAAAACCTATCTAAATCTAAAATTAAGAAGGGGTGCCTGGGTGGGTCGGTCAGTTAAAGCATCTGTCTTCAGCTTAGGTCATAAATCCCGGGATCCTGGGATCGAGTCCCGAGTCAGGCTCCCTGCTTAGTGAAGAGTCAGCCTCTCCCCTGGCCTGTGCTTTCTCTCTCATTCTCTTTCTGTCAAATAAATTTAAAAAAATATATATTTTAAAAAATTAAATTAAATTAAGAAAAAACATAGCTTCATAGATACATGATACACAGACAAGTCTAATATCTATTATGGCCAATCATTCTCATTTGTCATACAGTAAGTCACCTGTCCCATGCATGGCTTTGTTTTTTTCCAAAAACGTACCAGTGATTGGAGAAGAAACTATAACATGAGGTCCAAATTTTCATGCCATAAATGTATGAAAAGCATGGGAAGTCTGCCTGAGTAGGATCTCATAAAGAATATAACAAATGTTTGGCCATTGCCACCAAATAAACTTCCAAGGGCTGGCAAAAGTGCATCTCATTGGAATCAAGGAAGCAACCGCACTTGTTCCGCTTCAGTTAGGCAACCAGGTGTTTTGCTGCATTTAAAGAACCTCCATTCAGCATAATGGGTTGAGGTCACTTCATCTAATGTATCTCATTATACTGAGGTAATATAATCATTTCAGTGGCTTGTTTTCCATTCAAGAGTGAGAAGTTTCAATGTACTAAGGAAACGATTTGTTTTCAGTATCCGATAAAATAACTAGTTCACAGGCCTTCATTTTAAAAATACCTAGATTTGGACACAAGTTAAAAATAAGATTTAATATTGAAAGCTTTATTATCAAAATCTGTCCTTCATCTGATTAAGAGATTTGGGAGAAATGTGGGTTTTAGCGTTTTAGATCAACCGGTGTCATCTTCCTGGACTGGAATAATGAGTAGCAGTTTATTTTGGGTATGGGTTCTTCATGTCAATGATCGGCTGCCAAATCAGCTTTTATTAAGGAGAAGAGCATTAGTATTTGTACAAAAAGATTTCATTCCGTCTTTATAAGAACCTCAAAAGTTAGGTACAACTACATTTGAGCCATATGAGATTACTGCTTCATAGGTCAGAAGTTTTATAATATTGGCAATTTCACATGGCTCTAACTAAAAGTACAGTTGACCTATGAACAATGCCTATAACTTTTGACTTCTCAAAAACAACTAATGGGGCTTCATTAAGCTTTTGCCTTCAGCTCAGGTTATGATCCCAGAGTCCTGGGATCGAGCCCCACCTGGGGCTCACTGCTCAGCAGGAAGCCTGCTTCTCCCTCTCCCACTCCCCCTGCTTGTGTTTCCTCTCTCGCTGTGTCTCTGTCTGCCAAATAATAAATAAAAATCTAAAAAACAGCAACAAGTTAACTACTAAAAGCCTATAGTCGACCAGAAGTCTTGCCAATGACAATTGACACATATTTTATGTTACATGTATTATATACTATATTCTTACAAAAAAGTAAGCTAGAGAAAAGCATTAAGAAAATCATAAGAGAAAATACATTTACAGTCCTGTACTGCACATGTTGAACAAAAATCCATGTGTAAGTGGACCTGTATGGTTCAAATTCATGTTTTTCAAAAGTCACCTGTATTTTTGCCGTAACAGTAAAGAAAGTGTTTACTCAAGGTCAAACAGTGTATCATACAATTATAAGTTAAACCAGTTTCTTTACCATTCACTTCCTTAGCAAAATATGATTCTAAAAATCACACTTCCAGAAAATTTGGAATTACAAATATCTTCAAGTCCACTGCTAGATCTCACTGCTACTCTATGCTCAGCTGTAGCCCAGTCAGGTATGTCAAAAGAACACCGGAGCCAACTGAAAAAGTTCCCAAAGCCAAAAGCCGGAACAGGTTGAGCCACAAAATAAATAAAATAGCATTGGATTATAACCTGTGGCATAAAGTATATACCCATTCACCCGCATTGATATAAATAACTGATTGGACAAATAAATAGATGTTAAAAAACAGACAAATCTTCCTGTGCAGAATTCCAAATAATTTATGCGGATACTCTGACCTCAAGGAGGTAGACAGTCACTCCCAACTCCTTAAGTGAGAACTGTGCAGAGTAACTTTCTTTCAAAAAGAACAGCACAGAAAGGGTGAAGACAGTAACTTTGGAGTCTAGAAGCCTAAACACTACCTCATGCCCGATGATCAAGGTTAACATCAATGGTGATAAGTCGCACTGATAGTAGACGCCATTGATAGGAGGTGATGAGAATGGCATTTTATCTTGGTGATCCTACTCACGAAATCTCATCACCCCAGTCTAATCATGAGAAGAAATCAGACAAATCCCAACTGAAGGACATTTTACAAAATACCGACTAGTATTCTTCAAAACTGTAAAGGTCATCAAAAACAAGGGAAGTCTGAGAAACTGGCAGAGCCAAGAAGAGCCTCAGAAGGCATAACAACGAGATGTAATGTGAGGGCCTGGATGGGATCCTGAACCAGACATCGGGACACCAGAGGAAAACTAGTGATATCTGAATAAGGATGGAGTACAGATCACGATGTAGCAATGTGGGGCACGGATTGTGGTAAATGTACCACAGTAGCAGAAGAAGTTGATGACAGGAGAAACTGGGTGTGGGGTATAGGAGAATCTCATATTTTTAGTATTAATAGGAAACAGTTATTTAAAGTATTCAAGCAAAATGGGAGAAAGGTCACTGTGAATAAAATATGTTTTAAGCACCTCATGTACATTAGTTTATATTTGTTATAAAACTTAGATTTTTTTTAAAGATTTTATTTATTTATCTGAGAGAGAGAGAAAACAAGTAGGCAGAGAGGCAGGCAGAGAGAGAGGGGGGAAGCAGGCTCCCCACTGAGCAGGGAGCCCGATGTGGGGGGCGATCCCAGGACCCTGAGATCATGACCTGAGCCAAAGGCAGAGGCTCAACCCACTGAGCCACGCAGGCGCCCCATGAACCTTAGATTTTATAGCTCATGTGATTAAGTTAAAATCACTGGTAAAAGTCTCTGATATGTCTAGGCATTTCAAAAGAACATAAAGACGAACTAAACCATTAACAATATATAAGAGCTTTATTCTACCATAAAATAAAGTACTGAGAATAAATAAAAATAAGTTCATGTTGTGAATTCTTCAGTGAGTCATTCCTAGTTCCATGCATACTCTCTTGATGTATTCACAGGCTTTTCAGAGGAACTCAAGATACTATAGTGGGAGCCAAAAGAAATTTGCTTAACAGCAGCATTCCAAAGTGTTACTTTAGCCCAATTAAGGCAATTCAAAGTTTACCAATTATTAAAAGAATTGGAATGTTTTCTAATTCAACTCAAAGAAGTAATATCAAACATTGAAATAATGCCACATTGTTTGTGCTACAAGCATTTACAAAGACCACAGTTTCTTGGTGTTTACGTAATGATATTCAAGGTTTATTTGCTCATTGTGACCATTCCAATGTGCTCACAGAAATCAAAAGGTCTCTAGCCCCGTGGTTATGTTTTTCAGGGTTTCTATTTCATACACTA
The DNA here is from genome assembly GCF_030435805.1 of Mustela lutreola. Classification (NCBI taxonomy): domain Eukaryota; kingdom Metazoa; phylum Chordata; class Mammalia; order Carnivora; family Mustelidae; genus Mustela; species Mustela lutreola. Next base: position 30,515,326 of record NC_081307.1, read on the forward strand.
TGTATCTGAAATATTTCTCAGACCGGTTAATGAATTCAGACTCAGTAAAGAAATTGAATACTTTTAACAACTGAATAAGACATACCTGAGAACATGTGCTATCTTTAAAACCTCCAAAATAATTATAACAGCCTCTAAGATTTCAGGAAAACTTACATAAAACTTCATCCTACATAAACCCTTTGAATATACAAATGCTTAAAACACAGCAAATGATGTTGCTAAAGCATGTCATGTATTATATTGCTAATATTCTTCTGGCTAAAAAGTAAAAAAAAATCTAGAACGTACTTATCTTAAATGCAACACATTCCCTTTTATATAACATCTTTAGAATGTAGTCATTTCATATCATCTATCACCTCAGTCACAATTTTCTTAAGATTTCTAACCTCTCAAACTTACTTCTCTTATTACAGACCCCATGATTTATGAGTACCGAGAGCTATAGAGACAGCTGTGAGATTAGCATTGTAACCTATAGCAGATCACCTCCGAAACAGTTTCTTCTGAAATGTACTGTCACATTGAAATGGAATTACAACACATTTTGGGGCAATTCTGACCTGTACTTTTAAATTCACTTGCTCAATTGTAAAGGAGAGAAAAAATATAGAAATGGGGGGAAAAAAACAGGCTACCTTGATTTGTTTTTACTTCCTGTAAAAATAATGGACTTTTTATCAAAGTTTTACCATAAGATACACTTCCACTTAGCTAACACCTTACATATTTTCTGTAAAGGACCTACATAATTACACACGTCATTAACAAATGAAACAAGGTGATCGATCATAACATTCTGTTGGAAACATATTAGAATCAATCCTTTGTTAATGATTTTGTGCCATATAAGTGTTTTAATCTTTAACAAAAGGAAAATTCCAAGTATCACAGTATATTTCGATTTGACATTTTGTTAAGTACCTGAGGAGGAAAATGTGAGAAAGTGTGGCTTAAAAGAAAAAGAATTAAAGACTGATGTTTTGGGAATAGAGTCGTAATAGATTTATGGCAACTTCTTACAACAGCTTTTTCTTTTACCTAAATGCTAACCACAGCAGAATCCAAACAAAGGTGTGCAAATCACACGTTGCCGCTGGCCTTTCCAGTGGAAGCCCAATACAGAATAGCTCCTACACCTCTAGAAGAGAGAGATGCTGGAGTCCAGATGAAGAGTATATCGCTCACCTCAATAGCTCTTCCCTAAAACACTATCCATCTTTTAAATTATCATCTATCTCTTTGTTACTCAAAGTGTGGACTACAGACCAACAATCTCAGCATGACTTGGGAATACGCTAAAAATAGAAATCTGGGGGCACCTGGGTGGCTACGTGGGTTAAGCCTCTGCCTTCGGCTCAGGGTCCTGGGGTCAAGCCCCGGATTGGGCTCTCTGCTCAACAGGGAGCCTGCTTCCCCACCGCACCCCAGCCCCCGCCTCTCTGCCCGCCTCTATGCCTACTTGTGATCTCTGTCTGTTAAATAAAATCTTTAAAAAAAAAGAAAGAAATTTGGGGTACATGGGTCACTCAGTTGGTTAAGCAACTACCTTTGGCTCAGGTCCTGATCCCAGGGTCCTGGGATGGAGTCCTGCTTCTGGCTCCCCCACGCCCTCCTCTCTAATGAATAAATAAAATCTTTAAAAAAAAAATAGAAATCTGAGATACCATTTCAGATAGGATCCTCGCTGCTTCATATTCACGTTGAAGTCAGCAAAGGACTGACTGTACTAACCTTGGTTATTATCCTTATTTATATATTAGAAGTACCTGGGGGTTTTTAAAAAGTGCTGATATCTATAACTCACTCCCCATCAATTAAACCAGAATCTTTGTGTTTACAAGTAGACATCAATATTTTTATTTTCAATGTAGTTATGAGGCACCTGGATGGCTCATTGGGTTAAGCGGTGGACTCTTGGTTTAGGCTCAGGTCGTGATCTCTGGGTCATGGGATTGAGTCCCACGTCAGGCTCTTTGCGGAGTCTGGAGTCTGTTTAGGATTCTCTCTCTCCTCCTCTGTCTGCCTTGTCCCTCACCCTCTTCCTGTTTCTGTCTCACAAATAAATCTCTAATAAATAAATAAATAAATAAATAAATAAACAGACATAGCCATGAGTTTAAGTTGTCTGAGCGTTGGGGCCAGGTAGATTTAATTTATTTATGCTCATAATATCTGAAATATTTTCTTCCTTTAAAACAGGCTCAAAAAGCATTAACAAAAAAAAAAAAAAAATCACACTATCCTCCAAATTTATTTGACTCAAATCGAACTCCAGAATTCGTTTTCTTTTTTTATTTCCAGCGAACTCCCCTCTTCCCGTCCCAGATTCCTTCTGGTTTGTATACTTACACATGCATAGACACGGACATGGCATACGCTTCTGTTCTTTGTACATTACTTGAAAGAATGTGAAGAAAAAGCCCTTAACCAGCCAGAAATCCTTCCGTCTCTAACCCCAGTGATTTTGCTTTTCCCCGGGGCCAGCTCAGGACGTCCACGGAAACATTATGTGTGTGGAGCTTGCAAACGTTTATTTGTCTTATCTTTATCCAAATGGCATAAACTCTCTTTGTACGTAATGTGTATACAGAGAAGAACATTAACTAAAAATAGCAAATACACTGGGTGCATGATACTGAAACAGTGACCAGAAAACAAATTATCTATCATAGCGACTAAAAGCATTTGCCAAAAGACGGGACCAAATTTATAGTGAAAATGGTTTGAGAGGCCAGGCAGGAAAGTGAGTGAACAGAACACCCAAAGAGTGTGATGATTCAAGACCCCAGCTGTGAGTCAGCATGGTTGATGAGTCCCCATGAGAACTTCAAAAACCTGCACAACCTCTAGAAGGCTATTCTCCATGCTTCTAGTCACAAATCAGAAGAGGCATTTAAAAAAAATTTTTTTAAAGATTTTATTTATTATTTATTTGACGAGAGAGAGAGAGATCACAAGAAGGCAGAGAGGCAGGCAGAGAGAGAGGAGGAAGCAGGCTCCCTGCTGAGCAGAGAGCCTGACACAGGGCTCGATCCCAGGACCTTGGGATCATGACCTGACTCAGCCACCCAGGCACCCCAGAAGAGGCATTTTAACACCTTTCCTCCAATTTCTTTTTTGTTTTATTTATGTATCTATTTTTTTGTGTGTGTATTGTAATTGTAAATAATGTGTGAAAAGTAAGACTATTTTAAGAATGAATTATTTCTACTTTTTGTTCTTCATCCCTAAAAAGTCAAGTTTTAGGTCAAGTGAATGTTTAAGAGTCTGAAGTAGAGATTTGGGCATTCAAACTCAAAACAAGAAACATTGTGCATTTTTATTTAACTGATAATGGTATGTCTAAATCACATCCAACAAATCTTGTAATGATATATCAATCACATATAGTGATGTCCCCAATCCCACAAAACAAACAAAAAGGTTATTTTGAGCATAATAAAATTCAATCCAAGTAACAGTTGAATGGGGTTCTAGTTTCTCTAAATATACTTGCTCAGATTTGTAGTACTTTTTTCATAGGTAATAAAAACTTTAAGATAGTAATCTATTTTATTACTTTTTGGTTTTCCTAAAATAGGTAGGAGAACTGCCTGCCTCTATCTTAGCTGCTGAGCTCAAGCAAGCTGCATTTTCTAGGCCTCTCACCACTAGGATTCTGGGTAGTTGAAGCCAATGAGAAGCACTAACCTACTCAAGGAAGGCGCCGTCCTCCTCAGGACTGCTATGGGTGTGTCTCAAGCGATGATTATGTCCCGTCCCAGTGATGGCCTCAGTTGCAGGGTGTGGGGGACACCCACTTTCTCCCTTTGCCTCTCCAGCCCGAGATTTCATGGTATCTTTCTGTCATGATTAAACTCTGCCTTGCTTTAAACAAAACCTGCTTGGGCTTTCAGGACTTCTGATCCTTTTGTCCTATTGCCTTACAGAACTCACATAGCATGCACCGTGTTTTCCCAGCCGTATCATTGGACACAACAATACAGTGAGACTGAATGAGAACACTGGGTTTGACACCTGCCTTTTCTTTTAGATAGGCTTTTTAGATACTGGGCATATTACCTAATTATTTTCTCGCAATGGGTCTTCCGAATATTCTACCTCTGTTTTGTTTTTCCCTCCTTGAACTCTTCACAGCATTTATTAGAGGTGACATTACAAATCTGAGGCTCTATGTACCTTAAAATTCAGGGGATGTTAGGGACCATCTGCTAGCAATAGTAACAGGAGGTGATCCTGAGCACATTATGTACAGCAGGTCCTATCCTAAATATACGTGTTTGAATGTATTATCTGTTTACCCCTCACAAGGAAATAAAAGGCTGATACTAAATTATTCCCATTTAACAGATGAAGAAGTGGAGACGTAGATGGTTCGAGTTACTTCACATCGCAAAACCAGCTCAGAACCTGGCCCAGTGCCCAAGCAGCCTACCTGATGCCTTCTTACCACCCTTTCCTCTTTCAATCTTAGGAAGCTCAGATTTCTCTGAAGTTTTTACAATTCTCTTCCAGGAATACATCAAGGTCTTCGGAGTATAGTTGCTATTAAATGGTAATACAATGTTTGAAATATTTTCTGAGCACTGTATCATGGTTGTACTTGATACTGACCAGATTGGTTTTATTTATTTTCCAATATTGACTGAACTGTCAAATCTTTTTTTTCCCCCCCTAAAGATTTTATTTATTTATTTATTTATTTGACAAAGAGAGAGAGAGAGATCACAAGTAGGCAGAGAGGCAGGCAGAGAGAGAGGGGGAAGCAGGCTCCCTGCTGAGCAGAGAGCCCGATGCGGGGCTCGATCCCAGGATCCTGAGATCATGACTTGAGCCGAAGGTAGAGGCTTAACCCACTGAGCCACCCAGGTGCCCCTGAACTGTCAATTCTATAAACAAATGTCCTCTCTCTCATTATAGTCTGTGGTAGTGGTTTTTTGCAGTGAAGATGTTAAGATTAGAATATGCATTCTATATGGGAAAAAATGGTGACTAAATATAATAAAACAGGAAAACAGTGGAGTAAGTGTTAAGAGGGAAATAGCCAAATTGGACAAGCCCATTAACAGGATTCAAATCTAATATGTACCATATGCTTCACTATCCAGTGTAGGCACTACATAGTTTTCTGTTAGTTCATCTGATTTGGGATGTCTTATTTTTTCTAAAATCAACTAGTTGGGTTCCTATGCCCAGATTCAATGTCTCCATGCCTCTCACCCAGGTACGATAGTGCAGACATACTGAAATTTGCTTTAAACACACTCAGCACGAGTACATCATTTACTACTGCCGGCATTTCTACTCCTGGGGAAGTTTCACATAAATGACAACACATCACCTCTTGAGTGACACAGGGGAGAATACAAGAGGTTAGCTCACCAGCTCCTGACTGTCTTGAACCCAAAGTTTCTCCGTTGTTACCTACTCTCCTCAAGAGTGAATCTATTCAGAAAAACCAAAACTGACCGGATTGAGGATTAGAAACTGCTTCCTCTTTCTCGTCATTCAGGTCTGTGCCAGCTGAGTGTCCTTTGGCCATCACTGTAATCCATCTCACTTAAGGGGAAGCATTTGATTTCTTCACCACCAGGCCTCCCTTCTGCTTTAGGAAATAATCCCCTTTCAATCTCCTACCCATTCAAATAAAAATACCATCTCATATTAATAACATCTTTCCCAAAGAAGCTCAAATCATTTTTCAGATATTTCGCTAATCCGCACAGCATTCCTATGAGGTAGGTAATGTCCACGCAACAACTTTTCTCCACCAAGTCAGAATGATTATGCAAGGGTATTAGGTACCCAGAGGTATTATTGAGCTGACTTTCATTTCCTCCAAAAATATATTTACTGGAGATTGAAGCAGTGCATTTATTTGAAAAATATATGTGTGGATTTAAGGATAAAAATTTGACTTGGAATAATGACTGTGTTGTCCATGGTATTTTGACACTGATAGAGATACATTGCTTCTAGCAAGATGCAATATAACTCATTTGGATACCGTGAGTATGAATTTCCAAGTTGGCAGGTGTTTATCAGGTTGAAAACATTAAAGGCACAACTTACGAATTCTATAAAAGAAAGTTTTTGGTACAATTGGTACATTCAGAAAAATCATCTTTTTAAAATATATTGTGATTAGTATCAGGGGAAATACATTTAAGGCAGTTTAGGATATTTATGTTAAAGATAAGATTGCCTAATAATTCTATCTTTAAGAATAATGCATATATTTACTAAGACTGAAATAAAAGAAGTGAATTAAAATTACATTACAAAAATTTTTGAATTGGCTGAAGAAAAATATTCTAATGAGCAGAATGCTTTAGTCATATTCAAAACACACTGGTAGGTTCTACCTGAAAGTTAAACTAGAGACAGCCTCCACCCACTCCTATAGTATAAAGATACTGCATGACACATTGAGGGCTGCCTATGGATCAGTGTGGTTCTTAGCCCATTAACTCATTTCTTCCCCAAAATGATTATCATCCTCCTCTCCAGATGAGAAAACCCCCAAGACACGGCTTCCACCCCTCATCCAAGGTGATAGGCTGGGATTTGAACCCATGCTCTCTAGCTATCAGATTCTCATTTTTTGACCCTACTCCTCGGAATATACTGATCTTTTATAACTAAGGGGAGTCAGGATACCTGTAAAGAGATATTTTGTTTTAATTAAGAAATGTGAAAAGATTGATATGAAGTGGGAACAATTGCTAACGTTGATTACGGGATACCTTTCCTTGTAGGGGAAAGAAAGCCTGACAAACCCAGTGTGCATCAGGTAGACCATTTGAAGCTGGTGATGCTTTCTCCTGAGGTCCGGTAAGGACCACAATACATTCTCACACAGTTTGTACTGGTGTACAGTCCTCAGCCTCCTCTTGCCCAAGGGATAGATCCCCTATTCTTTCAGAAAGGGTGGTTAAGTTTGGATGAACAAATAGATAGAACTAAAAACCACCTGATGAACAAAAATCCCAATTGTCTCCTGAGCTACAATTTAGAAAACAAAAATTAAAAATTTCCAGGAATGACAATTTAAAATATAAGGAGTGATACCTTAAATGCCTCTCTTAAGATAATAGATCAGTTCAGTTAAAGGTTAAGAAAAGCATAATTTCCTAAATTTAAAAAAAAGATGTCTTAGGTCACTCATGATTAAAATATAATTTAAATATTAAGTATGTAATATTTATATTTACTTATATATTATATTACATTTAAGTATTTAAACATATTTAAAATATAATACATAAATATTTATATAATATTAAATAAAATATAATTTAAATTAATATAATAGAAGGAAGGGTGCCTAGTTTGACTTAGTTAAGCATGTGGCTCTTGATTTCAGCTCAGGTCTTGATCATGGTCATGAGATCAAGTCACCATCAGGCTCCATGTTCAGCGTGGAGTCTGCTTGATATACTGTGTCTCCCTCTCTCTCTGCCCCTTCTCCTGCCTCATTTGCTCTCTCTCTAAATAAATAAAACCTTAAAAAAAATAAAATATAAGAATAGAAGCAGCTAATATTTACTGAGTGCCAACTATAAGCCAGTTACTATGTTAGGTCTTCATATGTATGAGGGATTTCATTTTAAAACATTTCTATAAGGTCAGCATAGTTATTATGTCCCTATTTCCGAAAAGGTAGGTGAGGCTAAGATCAGAACAAATAAATAAATAAATATATCAAGCACAGAGAATCAGTTAGTGATGGAGTCAGGATTCAAAGGCAGTTTGCCTGATTCCTAACTCATAAATCCCATATTATTATGTAAGTGTTCATAAGTTTTTGAAGTTAATATTTAGGCTGAAGACACTTAAAAATACCATTTCAAAAAATAGACACTTATTTCCCAGTCATAGTCAATAGTTCTTTCACCCTGGAAAAGTTTCTCCTCCCTTCTACTCTTGATATAAAAAGTCTTCAGAACCCAGGGCACATGGGTGGCTCAGTGGGTTAAAGCCTCTGCCTTCGGCTCAGGTCATGATCCCAGGGTCCTGGGACTGAGCCCCGCATCGGGATCTCTGCTCAGCAGGGAGCCTGCTTCCTCCTCTCTCTCCCTGCCTCTCTACCTACTTGTGATCTCTGCCTGTCAGATAAATAAATAAAATCTTAAAAAAAATAAATAAAGTCGGGGCACCTGGGTGGCTCAGAGGGTTAAAGCCTCTGCCTTCGGCTCAGGTCATGATCTCAGCATCCTGGGATCGAGCCCCGCGTCGGGCTCTCTGTTCTGTGGGGAGCCTGCTTCTCCCTCTCCCTCTGCCTGCCTCTCTGCCTGCTTGGGATCTCTGTCTGTCAAATAAATAAATAAAAATATTAAAAAAAAAAAGTCTTCAGAACTCAACTCAGGGATCACTCTTCATTGAAAATTATAGCCCAATCTCACTCATGAATATAAATTTAAGCATTTAAAACAAAATAGTAATAAAACATTAAAACAATTCAGAAAATACTTTATACCCAAGTTTATTTTCTCTCAAAAAGGTAGAAATATAGAAATATACTAAATATTGACATACAGAAAATATATGTTTTCTCTCATATAAATAGGTTAAAGATGGGAGAAATATATCTTTATGTCACTAGATGCAGAAAGCTATTCAATAAGTTTTAATATCTATTCATAACTAAATCTGTTTTTTTTTTTATTTTTTGAAAGGTTTTATTTATTTATTTGACACAGAGAGAGACAGAGAGCACAATCAGGAGAAGCAAAGGAAGAAGAAGAAGCAGACTCCCCACTGAGCAGGAGCCCGACACAGGGCTCGATCCCAGGACTCCAGGATAATGACCCGAGCCAAAGGCAGACACTGAACGGACTGAGCCATGCAGAGGTCCCTAAATCTGCTAAAAACAATAACAACAACAACTATAAGTGAAAGAGTAGGGGAAGGGACAGGAGGTGCCATGACTGGCTGTGAAAATGGCAAGAAACCACTGCAGCAGCCCAAGAAGCAAGCCAAGGGGATGGATGATGAAGATAAATCATTCAAGCAGAAACACAAAGAGGAGCAAAAGGAACTTGAGAAGCTAAATATGGCGGCCAAAGGGAAGGGTCCCCTGGTCACTGGTAGAATTAAGAACTCTGGCAAAAAGCAAGCTGTTCCTTGTGCCTTAGCCAATAGCAATCCTTAATTCCATTCCTGTGTGAACTTCTGGATTTCCCGTCATCTGTTGTCCCCTATTGTTAGAATGAAGTGTTGCCTTAGATCCTGTTATACATTTAAGAATAAACTTTGTAAAAAAAAATCATAAAAAAATAGAAGAGTACCTACTTTATCCAATACAAAATATCTGCAAGCTCCCTATAACAACATGATGTGTAACTAAATATCTGAAAGTGTTCTCATTAGAGTTAGGACAAAGACAGCATTGCTGGCACTGAACACCATACTCAGAGCAGTATGTAAAAGAAACAAGAACTAGAAACTGCGTGTCTAAAACGGTTTCAGTTTCCACTTAACTTCCAGGAAGTCTGGAGAAATTCCAAGTTCTCTTTGGAAGTCCAAGTATTTTTGTATAGACCCAGACTAGAATTGGGAATCACTAGATTGAAAGCTGCACCTTCTCCTGGTGACCCAGGAGTTCCTGAGACTGCTCTGTTTGCCCCACTAACATCTCCTCTTCAGGGCAGGGTAGAGTCCCCAGGGGTCAGATCTTCCAAAGCAGGTGGATCCTAGCAAAGGCCTGTTGGCCTTGGCAAGGTTTACTTCATGTTGAGAAATCACCAGTGATTCTTCTATTTTTTTTTTTTGTACATGTAGATTTAAAAAAAATACAACAATAATAACAAATATCTCTCTACTTTGAGACAGATTAAATGTATCTTTTTAAACATAAGAAATCTTTACACCTGATAATCGTGCAATATAAGATGTACAGATGACCAAGTATGAGATTCTTTTCATACTAAAAAAAAAAAAAAAAAAAATCCTTGATATTCTGAGCCAATCCAGTGGACTTTCCTGTGACAAGAGATGTGAAAAGTCACCTTTTGGTAGAGAGAAGCATAAAAAAATTCGAATTACTTAATGCTGTTTTTCTCAGAATAAAAAAAAATTAAAATTTGGGGAATGGGGCATTACAGAATGAAAATGTAAGGAATCAATGTGCGGCTACCAGTAGTAACACAGTAATATGTTTTATTCACTAACTAGAGACAATAGGGGAAAAATAACATGTGCATTAAAATTCAAGTTCCTATCTCTCTGTGGGTGTATATGGAGTGTGATTATCAGGGCTGGCTGACACTTTCTGTGGAAGGAAAGTGTTGAATGTACCTGTGCAAGAAACCAGAAAGAGGAGATCTGGTGGGGCATGTATGAGATTTTAGGGGTAAGGGACACTCAGACTAGAATCCACTCATTCAAAACCCATTACTGGTGCCTACCCTTGGCAAGAGACTCCGCTAGGCTTTGGGGACGCAACAACAGAGCTCTGAGCCCATAAAGAGTATAGCAGTGGAAATATTCTCAAGGTGTAATTATGACACAAAGACTAACTATAAGGTTTCTAGAGCTTACAATGGGAAGGACATCTCAACTGCAAAGAGATGGCCAGAAACAGTTACCAAGAGGCATGATGGGTGCCCAAGCTGAGTTTTAAAAAGAGAAACACACTTGGAAGATCTGGGGTTGTCTTGGAAGAGGCTAATAAACATAAAGGAGTAATACCCATACCTAGATTGGAAAGGGTTCAATCAAGAATCACACAGCGTCTCTGGTTTCCAGAACACCACCCTCTTCCTCCTTTGACTTTATGGCCAAAGTTCTTGCTATTTACCTAGCTTGTACTAAGTGCACCAAAATGAGGATTTTCATGAACTATTCTCTGTTATGAGTGTGTGTGTATACACATAATTTTCACATAGTTTTTCACATATATTTCGACATAGACTTTTCCACACACACCCCCATAACCTTGAGCAAGGATTGCTAGCAAGATTAACATTGTGTCTGAATTTAGATACAGTTAAGACCTAGTCACCAACACTCTGGGTAACAAAGTGGGTCAGAGAAAGTATATGCCAACATGAGCAGAGTTCCTAAGCCACTGGGGATCAGAAAGCACTCAACCATGCCATCTTCCTAGAACTTTGCACACTAACTCCCCCCAGTTTATGTGGGGACTTAAATGTTAGTTCCTACAACAATACCACCATGTTAGAGCAACGTTGACGCTACTTTTGAGAAGTTCCCTGATTCCAGTGTACACCCGTGACTGATCACAAGAGTGCAGTAAGAATTCATCCATGTCTCCTGAGTTTCCTCATTAGCAAAGACAGCCTTATTAACCTTTTCGGTCCTGGTGAGAATTTCTGGTTCACAGAGGAATTCTTTAACTTCGACTCAAAATACAGCTTCTTTATTAATTACTATAAAACAGTAAATTTTCTGTTGGATTCAGGATCTGAAGTTTAGATAGGTTATTTTTGCTCTCCTCTGCTGTGGGCTCTAGGAAACTTGGTCTTGGACTTTGCTTCAGCCTAGTTTTCATAAAGTAGATGCACTTTCCACTGCTACATGAAGAGCGGATTCCAATCACTAGGCAGAAAATTTTTTTTAAAAAAACTAGTCACAGCCAGGAAAACTATATTTTGAATTTTGCCCTTTACTCTTGGAAAAAAATACAGTGATCACTTTGGTGGTAAAACAATTTGGCATTTCCTCTGTACTTGAAACTGAACGCACACACGCTTATACTGAATTTCAACTTTAAATGTTAACACACTGGAGCTTATTTTTCAGAACAAAGCATATGTGATTTATTTTATTTTCATAGAATATTTTAATTTTTTTAAATAGTTTAAGCCAGAGTGTATTACCTAACATTATAAGTAATTCTTAGATGTCATATAGAGGGCAAAGAATATGTATATAATTATTCATGGTACAAAAACCTATTGCTATATTATTGTTATTATTATTATAATTCTAAAAATACCAATACAAAAAATTCCTTTTTAAAAATAATTTATACAATTATTCTTTAAACTTATAGAAAATATCATTCATATTAAGTAAGGAATAGAGTTGAAGGTGCATTGAAAAATGCCAGGTAACTTAAGTTATACTAATCTCTCACCTTGTCTCTCAATCACTTGAACGTGCAGCATCTTAAATAACAGATTGTAGGGGATGCTGGCGTGTATAAATAATACCAACCTAACCTATTTGTCATATTAAACAAGGGAAGGCAAAGGGCTTCAAACCATCCCTGCTTGCTTTATACTGCCAGGATAATGTAGGCACTGGAGGGCTCATTTGCAAATGTTTAGTCTATCAGAAGCATCCTTAGGTTACAGGCCCTGGCAGCATGCAGACTAAACTAACCAATGCACACCCAGACTGTAGGTGCTGATTAGACATTTGTGCTCAAAATGAGAATCACCAAACACGGCTACAACTAAATTGGCCCTTTTTCACTCTAGATATAGAGTTAATGAATTCTGTAGGGACTAAGAGATTCACAAAATTCAAATTTAGGTAAAAAGTACAAGTAAGAAAAAGGTGGAAAAAAATAAATTAGCAGGAAAAAAAAAAAGCCTGAAAATTTAGGGAGCAGATATTTACTTTTGGACGAGCTATCATTATTAGCTTTATACAATAATATTTTGAACAAAAATTAGATTAAAACTCTTCTTTTTAGTCAATACCTAACCTAGTTTGCCACAATGACATTTTTCTCCTCTTCAATCGTTTGCATTATGAGACTTCCATTTACTCTTACAGAATCATAAAGCATGATAGATTTTGACTGTGGAATATTCGTAAAATATTTTCCTCAAATTACTTTGTTTTTCAGTAACAATGCTCATTGTCCAAAGGTCTCTGCTTCCCAACTTTGACAAGGAAACTCATTGGTAGATGGTGCTTTAATTACAGTAAAAGAGACAATGACTCCTGCAGGGATAAGGCCATGGTGAAAATTAGTGGTTGGGGATGGTGGTTGAGCCCGCACGTGCAAATATTTACAACAGAAATGAGGCTGCGATGGGATAGGTGGGTCCTCCCTTCTCTGTTTCTTTCTTTTTGAATGTTCTAGATTTGCCCGGTCTGAAAAAAATCAGAGGGCATTACTATAGACTGATTATTAAGACTAGGTTAAGTGGGAAATACTCAACCATAGAATCCTTGCTTCTTGTTCCCTAGGATGCCTCTGTGTCACCTCCAGCATCCAGCCCAGCTCATGTCTTCACGAAGGACAAACATACATACTTACAGGGACCAATTACTGAGGGCTTTTCACAGGTAAGAAATCTGAGGTAGGGGCACCTGGGTGGCTCAGTGGGTTAAAGCCTCTGTCTTTGGCTCAGGTCATGATCTCAGGGTCCTGGGATGGAGCCCCGCATCGGGCTTTCTGCTCAGTAGGGAGCCTGCTTCCTCCTCTCTCTGCCTGCCTCTCTGCCTACTTGTGATCTCTGTCTGTCAAATAAATAAATAAAATCTTAAAAAAGAAAAGAAAAGAAATCTGAGGTAAACGACAAAGAATATTTGCTTTTCCCTTTTATATACTTCACTAGATTTCAGTCCTCTTTTTCCTCAACCACAGTATTCCTGATTCTTCACCCAGATTGAATGACTCCTCTCTGCATGGCTCTAGGGTCTTCTCAAATCCAAACTAATGGTTAAACTCCAAAATCTGAGGATTAAATACTATTTTTGGAGGATTCATATCCCTTCATTTTTTGGGGGGAGGGAGAGACTTGTTCCCAACAGAACGGGCACCCTGATTCTCAGAACTGTTAGAAAAGCATTGCTTCTTTGCTTATCTTTAATGTAAACTATTTCTTTGCATTCACTAGCACTTTCTAGACTCTTCTGAGCCAAATGAAGAGTGCCAGTTGAAGTTCAACCCACACGCCCTACCAACACCACACAGGGTGGCTGTTAAGAAAACAACACAACAAGGGTGGAGATAGAAGTTGAGATGGGTAGACATAAATAAGAAACATACTGAAAACGTTAGCAGGGATTCTTCTTGGACCAAAGAAGGTAGTTTATATTTTCTCGATTTTTTTAATATTTCCTATGAAATAAATGTGTTTCTTCTAAAGGCAGGTAGAGTAGTGTGAGTGTTATGTTTCACACATGGGAGTAGAGGGTGAGAAATGCTGTAGATGTTGTGGAGACAATAATCCAGATGAATGGTTTCTAGATTGAAAAAAAAAAAAAGAGAGAGAGAAATGTACACAGCTACAAAGCCAACAGATTCAAGGAAGAAACACGGTGAAGAGACAATGAGTTTTTGGACTCCTGATCTTTCCCTCTAATATGTTTTGGAAATCTGCTCAAGAGTAAGAAGTGGTATTGTCCTGAGAGTCCTAAGATACAGGTCCAGTTTCAACGAGGTTTGCCCATGTGTTGCTGGTGAGTAATAATACACATGTATCCACGTTCACACACACACACGCACACTCACAGTAACCTCATGGGCATAGGCAGAAAATCAATTGCATGCTCTCTTACAGAATTTTAGCTCTTGTAGAAAGATGTATGTAAACATGGCTTTATCATTATAATTATGTGCTGAAGTGGCCAAGACAGCCTACCATAGTGAGAAAGGAAGGGCTTGGACTCTAGATAAAATGGGGTTTAAATCCAGGCTTTTGTGCTTCCTGTCTGAGCATTTTGGGGAAAATTTGTGATTCTGCTTAAGAACCCATTTTTTGTTTTGTTTCAGTTCTAAAATGGGAATAGTAATGGGATTAAATAGAAGATACATATATTTTTAAAGAGTTTATTTATTTATTCGACAGATGGAGATCACAAATAGGCAGAGAGGCAGGCAGAGAAAGAGGAGGAAGCAGGCTCCCTGCTGAACAGAGAGCCTGATGTGGGACTCGATCCCAGGACCCTGAGATCACGACCTGAGCCGAAGGCAAAGGCTTTAATACACTGAGCCACCCAGGCACCCCAGGAGATACATATTTAAACTGCCCACTACACAGGTGCTCCAGATGGGCTTTTTCTTTTAATTATTGTCAGTTATTCTGGATATGAATATCAGTGAATAATTAAGATATATTCCCTTTATCAAAATGATATTTTTGTGTAATAATTGATGGGTAGCAGACTTTGTGTACAGCACGGAATAGTGCATTCTAAAGTTACATTGGCAATGCAGCTGTCTGGAAACATAATTTTTCCTACTTTTGTCTGTTTGACATTTTACTATTCTTCAGGGAGGGAACACATCACAAGGGATCCCATTGTTCCTGGGAATGCAGTTTCTAGTGGTATTTTTTAGTAACTCAAAGATCAGGCATGTGTACAAAACCCACCATCAATAACAGAGCTGGTACTACACACATAGTTCTTAAAAATAAGATTTACAGTCTTTCAGCTCCCTGGAGTGTTTCTAATCATGTAGCTCACTTTATACTTCCTGATTCCAACTCCTCTTAATAAGCATGAGAAAGTAAAAGCAGAAAGCAAAATTAGTTATTTTCCACTCTGGATTAAACACTGTTGCCCCCTTACGGAGTGTGCCCAAATCTCTGGGCAAGGGAAGTCCCAGTTTAGCTGCATGTGTCCAGAAGCTTTCAAGTAGCGAAACGGACATTGGTATTGCAAGGTCATGAGCACAGGAGCCTTAGATGGTGTGGGTACGGTACGTTTATTTACAATTTTGTCCAGTGATGGGAGGCTGTGTATACTTGGAAAATAAGCAGACGTGTAATTGTCTGCTACAGTGGTTTGTCATATTAAACACTTATGTAAAGTTCTGGCTTATAAAGTGGGGATATTAGTTAACTACTTCCTAGAAATTTAAGGGACATAGTATATGGACTTAGCATACGTCTAGCACAGAGCAGGTGTTTCCTGGATTTTGATTCCCTTTCTCCTCATTTTACAATCCCTCCTATATCTCAGACTATCCAATAACCTAATTACTAGGGCTCACAGAATTTCAAAAGGACTCAAGGCTATTCCTGTGTTCTCATCAAGGACAAATATTAATTTTTAAAACAGATTCCAATTCTCCTTTAAAACTATTAGCACGATCCCTCTCTTGTCTTATTTTACTATATTGATAATGGTTATTTCAATATCCTTGTCTGTTAGCTTCAATATCTGGATAATTTGGGCAGGCGGGGGGGGGCGGTCGGGTTTTATTTATTTATTTTTAATCTTGACTATTTAGTTCAGAGGATGCTATTTTGCACCAGAGGGGGCTAGGCTTTTCTTTGGTAGACAAAGGATTTAGATGCTTTGATCTCAAGGAATGTGATACGTTTGGGCTGAGTTGCAGATTTTGTGAAATTGAGACCACATCGGCTTCATTCCCACTTCTTAGATGTGGCCTCCTGGCTGTCTGATGGAGAGTCGGGCACCTCCTCTCCGGAGCTCAGAAAGACCACGGGAGTGTGAGTTATGCCCTTCAGAGGTCTCAGTTTAGAAGTTTTGCCTCTTACCCCTCATTGTTTCAATTTGGGGGCAGGTTTTGACTGGGGGCCTGGTGTGCCTTTGTAGCAGGTCCCCTCTAGCAGGATCTAGTTTTCTAATCACTGCAAGACTTCAGAAGAGTGCCTTCGCCTCCCATGCCACTCCAGAGCACAGTGAATATTTCCTGGGGAAAAACAGCTTTGCATTTGCAGGTCCGTCGGATTCCTGTCCATCGGACTAACCCACTCGTCCACCAAAGGCTCTCTTGTTTTGCTTGCCTCTCAGTGGAGTATGTTTGCCACGGTCCCATCCTATCCTCAACCCACAGCTTGAATCTGCAAATGATCTTGGAAAAGAAACTAGCTATCTATCAACTCTCAGCTAACCTGATAAAGGCTCTTCCTTCCTTCTTGGGATTTTATTTCCTCTAGTTCTTGTTGCTCTATAGTTTTCCATTGTTGTTAAAAATATGATTTTACTAGAACATATCCATTTATTTCCTGGTTGTTGCCATGGATTAGTATGTCACACCAAGAAAAGGGAATCTCAAAGATAAATAATTTTAAGTTTCAGATAAGATGTCATTTTTTGGAACAATATTACACAGCACCATTACAGCAATGTAATGTAATGTAATGTAATGTAGCAGCTCTTCATAAGGACCATCGCTGAAACCGGATGTGTCTGTCCTTCCTACAGAAAGGGAAAGAGGACCTCCAGGAGCACACCTAGAGCTGACCTGCTTGATGGAGCTATAGACTGAACTTAGGGTCAGCCTCAAAAGATTCTTCTCAAGGGGATGCTTATCTTAGAATTGACTAGGGAGGAGGAGTTCAGAAGTTAAGACCCACTGTATTGAGTCAAGGTTATACCACAGAGCACTGTTTCATTCAGTACATATTCAAGCTGGGCTGGTAATGACCTGTAATTAGTCAACCAGCAATCTCACATGTTAAATATATCCCAGGTCGATGTTTCACTACCAAGGAACATCATAGTGAAGCACTGAATTTTGTGACATATTAAGTGTCGAAGTAGACTGGTTTCCAAATAGAGAAGCATAAAATACAAACTAAGTATGAGATGCTCCCAGAATGTCATTGTTGCTGGATGTAATATGAATGTATGCTATAGTTCCCCAACCCCTACTATATAAAACAGAACAATAATGGCACTCGCCTCGTGGGGGCGGTTTGGATAACTGAATTAGTTTATATGGGAATGCTTAGAACAGTCCTACCAAAGAGCAAATTGTGATGTCTGCTCGCTGGCTTTACTATCATCAGTGATATCACCATCATACAGTAAACTGAAATAATCACCATAATTTTACTCAACAACTTCCACAGACTTGAGTTATGCCCTACACTTCTCTACTTGTTAACTTTAGCAAAGCCTTTAATGATATTATTTTAGATTCCCACAAGAGAAACGTGTATGATCATTTATTCTTATTTCTACATTAAAATAATGGTCATTTTTACAATGGAAAAATAACATGCAGGTCTAAATTCTGTCTTTCAGAGTGATTTTTCTCTACTTTCCTCAAAAAAATGTACATTGACAGTGGTGAGGGTCCTAAAAACTATTGGCAGTATGAGCTACATACCTCAAACATAGCAAAGGATCACAAAAATTTCTTTAGTATCAGAAAATACCACCAATTACAGAGCTTGTCCTACTTTGAGGAAAACAAGAGCTATTAAAATGAGAATGGTTGCTGGAATCTCAGTGGCAATATGAAAGTATTATTCTTCTTGGATTACCCAATTATTTTTTATCTATTTTAAGAAATAACTTGTAAAAACACATTTAATGCCTGGTTTTGTCTCTTTAGATTCTAAGACATATTCTAGGCATATGCTTTATTGAGCTATTGAATGAGGAATTGTATCCTTTGTTGTCCTTGAGTTCTCTGCATTCCAACAGAAAGAAACTACAGAGCAGTGAAAAGCCTACTCTGAAAGTGGCAGTGGTTTATTCTAGTAATGTAACTTGATACCCAAAGGCGGGGAGGCATCATTTGTTGCCTTAACAAGCAACAATGGCACCTTCCAAGGACAAGCCTATGTATTTATTTGCAGATGGACTATGACAAAAGATGTCTTTTTCTTTGCTTCAACATACTGAGAGCAGATCAAAGAACCAGGCAAATGAGCTGGCACATATATTATCTGGCTCATAAGTGATTTTGCCTAGCTTATAGGTATGTACTTGAATAATATGTACTTGAATATACAGACAGACACACACAGAGACACACACATATACACTGTGTGGACAGCCACTCATTGGAGTGAAGCATTCATACTCAATTATTCTATATTCAATTTACTTTAAACATCCTACTGAGACGAAAGTCATTTTCAGTTACAAACCTCACTATCAACATTAACATGAATTTACTTTGCAAGAATATCTTGCCCTGGCTTATAGCAGTTCATTGCAGGAACTTACTACAGTTTGATTTAGCTCTGATGTCCATAGGCCGAAGAAGCTGATAATAAAGAAGAATGGAGGAGTTTTCACACAGTGTCTTAAAACATAAAGGAAAATAATAAGTACAGTGTCAATGAAAATAAAAGCTCACCCTCGCTTTATAGTGACTTAAAAATAACCTAATGAAATGGATTTTAACCCTGGCCCATATGAATTAAAAGTACATATAATTAACAACTTTAAGGCAGGAACCTGTGTCAAAACTGAGTTATACCTAGAATCACAATTCACATTTCCATTGTTCTCATTAAATGTCACTTTACTAAAGGAAATTAAAGATGTGTATTATTTCATTCCTTTCCATTAAGGTTAATAGTATCCATCAAATGATGTAAAATGTTTAAAAAAAAAGTTTAGGTATTTTAAAACAGACTCTTCTTTTTATTAAGAAGAACTTTAAAGTTTTAAGTCAAAGGAAAACACCTTCACAAAGGTCTGAGATGTAAATGTGGTGGTATTTTTAAGGTAGCTAAGAGTTTAATATGGGGGGAAAGAGCTTCTATTAAGAAGAAGGAGGGGGACCTGAGGGGAGTCTATATACTGAAAAATCCACTTACCCAAATGTCCTTCCCACAACAAAAACATCATGTTCTCTGCTGGGCATCCCAGTTTTGCAAAATGTTAAGCTCATCAGTTAGCAATAGAGTATCAAAAGGGAAAACTTCATTCCCAGTATGCCAAGAAAGTGACAAGTGTTATTAAATAAATTCTCACTCTTCTCCACAACTGGTGGTGAGAAGCAAGAACACCACAGAGTTTTCAGGCAAAAAAAAAAAAAAAAGACCAAGTGAGAGAAGAACATATTCACAATTCCCAATTGACATGAATCTTTAATCTGGGATCATTTATTTTGAACAGATACCATATTCATGCTTAGAAATATATACACATTCTTGATAATATCCTTTGTCACTCATAGATTATTTTAGCTTTGCTTGTGACTGTCCCTTCCATAACAAAAAATCACTCAAAGTCAAATGTGTTCATTCAGTTAACCCCTGTGACGGACCATGGATAAATGAAACCCACGTTAACACCTAAGCTTTGTGTTAGGCAACGTGTCAACTTTCTAACTGTCCAAAAACAGAATACTGCCTGACTTGGATTCTTTCTGCTTTTGGTTACCCTGTCCATTTTACATTTCCAGGGCTAAAGAAATGACAGACAATGACAGAGTGAGAACAAAGAGAGGGAAGAAGGAAAAGGCAAGGAGGGAAAGAGAAAGAGAGAGAAACAGGGACTGGTCTTCATACGTTAGAACTCCGCCCCCCCCCTTAAACTGGAATATTTTTATGGGTACAATTATAACATGCAAAGATCCAGTACTCATGCAAAAGAAACTATACACTTAGGAGAGGAAAACCCATTTGCCCATGTGTTTTCGAGCCTTGGTGAGCCATACCAATAGATAATTAGATATGATTTTGAAAATTAATGAGTCAAAATCACATCCTTTGTAATTAGGTCATCTACGATGAAAATCTGACTTCATTTTTGTTCACTGTAACAGTAACCTTTTGCTCCCCCTAGATCCCAGAAGGCAACAAAATGATTCAACCTTACTAAAATTTCACCTTCCGTAATCCATTATATCTTAACTTACACATTAAGATTTTAAAACCTCCATCTGGTGGACATAACTTGACCTCGTTTGATTTATAGGCAACCTGTTTTCCCAGGTAAGCAAATTTACTTTTCCTTTGACCACCTGGCTGAGCAGGAACAGCTGAGGCAAGGATGCTCTCTCGTGAGCTACCACCGCACTACCAACATGCCGTCTAAAGGGAGGAATTCAGGGTGATTTAATGTCTATGAAATTAGAGCTTAAAGTACTCTGGGAAACTAGCTTACAAAATGACTCCTTATCCCTAATCAACTGGGAGATCTGAAAGCAATGGCTGCGTCAACAAGGAAGGGAGTTCTTCTCCTTGTCTGAGTTGGAGGGATTACAGGCACTCATGGACGTTGGGGAGTACAGAAGTGGGGAGTACAGAAAATCCCAATTATACCCAAAGGTTAATATAGATGATCTTATAGGCCAGAGCTTCTCAAAGTGTGGTCTGCAAACCACTTACATTAGCACCATCTGGGAATGGAATTGTCGGGGGGAGGGGGGGCTCTCTGCTGAATAATTCAGTTTCTCCCTATTCTGTTATTCTGAAAATGATTAGATATAACTAAAGATATAGATGGTATCAGTGGAGATATGGATTAACTCCACCTTCTTCACAAGATCTAAATGTGCCAATTATACAAAGGTGTATAAGGGAAATAATAGAAGATATTCAGGAAATTGGCATTTATTTCTATTTCCGCCAATGTGAACAATTTCAATGCAGACGTAAAGACATATAGTTTTGTTGAATAGGTGAATAGGACAATGTCAAACTTTACCTGAACCCTGTGTTCCTGGAAAACAGCAAAGATTAATATATCTCTCCAGCTTTTTCTTCTCCAAAAGACCCGTCTCAGACTCCCTAGAAATGGTCAGTGCCAGGGACAGGCTTACCTCGCATATTCCCTCTCCCTTTCCTTTACGGTATAGACAAAACTCATGGCCATCTCCTTTAAGGCTTATGGATGAATTCCTTGTCCAACTCCCTCTCTAATACCCGAGACCTCTTTCTTGTTTTTGAGACTTTCCACATTCTATATGTTCTACTGCAACAGCCTGAATAAAATCATCTCCTTAATCACTGGGGGCCATTCATCTTTCAAAACAGTATGGCTGATCATTGTTACTAACAAATACCTATTTGTAAGAGAACCTGTGGATGAGGAAATTAAATTCAACAGAGTCATAAATTCAACAGAAATAGGAGAGGACCACCCCACAGCATTTGTGACCATATTCCTTTGTCCTTCTTGAGTGGGTAAACCAAGGGCACATCTGAGAGGCTATCTTGGCAAGGGTCTTCTATGAAGAGAGGAGACATTATCTGATAGACCCTCTAGTGAGCTATTTGCATTTCTAAAGTAAGACAATGGAGTATCATTAAAGAGAAGGCAAGGTCCCTTAGAGAGATGTAGAAGTTAAAAACTCCAAGATTTTACAAACCCCTCAATGCAAGAATGGGAAAAAAAAAGTGGGGGTGGGGGGGCAAGAATGACTCTGGATGGTATCTTCAGAGCTGCAGCCTGAGTTGAAGCATGCAATAGGAGTGTTGGGTTGAGTGAAATCGACTTATTTTTAAGTTTATCCACACTCAA
This sequence comes from Mustela lutreola, assembly GCF_030435805.1. NCBI lineage: Eukaryota > Metazoa > Chordata > Mammalia > Carnivora > Mustelidae > Mustela > Mustela lutreola. The sequence goes on from NC_081307.1 coordinate 30,537,448, forward strand.
GTATTTAAAAATAAAGTGATTTAATGTGATTACACAGAGTCTAATAAAATAAAATGTTCAAAGTAAAACAAGGAAGCAAATTAGAGTAATACAAGCATGATTATAAGAAAAAGAGCATGAAGCCTAGAATGAAAGTTGATAAACAAAATGGATACTTTGGACTCTACATTTGTCATACAAATGAGTTTTCTGGAAGCCAGCACAAGGAAGGGAACAAAATCAGTTTGTGAGACCAATTTGTCTTCTCAAGAGAAAAATAATTACTCGGGAAACTAAGTACTGAATGACTAAGAGGTTTCTTTCAAACATGTTGAGTTTGAAGCTCAGAAGTAATTTAGGCAGAATATTAGTTTGAAAAAATAGAGAATTTCTGTTTCAATTTAATAGTTTAATGTGCTGACAACTTATAATTGCCGTGAGGATTGGATAAATGGAAGCCAGAATTCCTGTGTTATGACAGAGAGAAGAGACCAGAAAAGGAATGTTTTTGAGTGCTGTCCTTTTTTTTAAATTTGGCTCTACCAATTTACAGTTGAAGCAGATGATTTTTGACAATTTGAAAAAAAAAATCCAAGTTTCTATCTGATTATGTTTAACTCTAGAAAACTGCTTAATGAATTATTTAGAATATAAATAAATAAAATTTAAAAAGAATCATAAGTTCAGGTTTTCTTTTTATTTTATGATTCCTACAACTTCCAAGGTTTATGAAAACTGTAAAATGCGGATTTAATCCATTTTTTGGCAAGGATCATGGGAGGGAGGTCATTGTAGTAGGTATATTAATCATTTTAAAGCTCACAGTTTTATGAACCTTAACACAGCATATCACACTAACAGGATTAAATATGTCAGGAGAAAAGGAAACTCTGCTTTATCGACAAATTGTGACCTGATGGAGGAATTGATAAGGTGGAGGTAAATTATTTTAACTTTTTGTGATAAATCATTAGGGAGATCATAGCCTCATCTATAAAATCCAATAGTTCCTTAAAAATTAGAATTGTCTTTCTCTAAATGACTTAAAAGTTATTTGAGGACCTGGGTAGTTTAGCTGGTCAAGTGTCTGACTCTTGATTTTGGCTTAAGTCATGATCTCGGGGATCATGGGATCCAGCCCTGGGATGGGGGTGTGGTTCCCACTCAGCAGGGAATCTGCTGGAGATTTTCTCTCTCTCCCTCTGCCCCTCCCTCTGGTCTCTCTCTCTCTCTCTAAAAATAAAGAAATCTTTAAAAATCATATTTGAGATAGAAGGAGGGAGCGAGAGAGTTAACTGTTCCATATTGTGGACATGCTGAGCACAGGGCAAGATATGGGGAACCCGCTGGGTCGTAGGGGCTACAAATGGAAACATCTAAGTCACAGGATTTCCATCACGTTTAGATTAGAGAACCCAAACTCCAAAAGCGCCAACGCTTTCCTTTAGGCTCCACTGTTAAAAACTTTGAGAACATGGATTGCAATTCCTGATCCCAAACCAGTGTTCCTGATCCTATTATGTTAGAAGAAAAACAGCAAAATGACCATTTTTTAAAAAAAAATTTTCATCCGCAAATAACAAGATTGAGGATTTCTACAGAAGAAGAAGAAAAAAAAAAGGCTTATGGATGCATACTGTTAAAGTATCACCTTACTGGGACACCTGGGTGGCTCAGTTGGTTAAGCGGCTGCCTTCGGCTCAGGTCATGATCCCAGCGTCCTGGGATCGAGTCCCACATCGGGCTCCTTGCTCGGCAAGGAGCCTGCTTCTCCCTCTGCCTCTAGCCTGCCACTCTGTCTGCCTGTGCTTGCGCTCTGTATCTCTCTCTCTCTCTAACAAATAAATAAAAAAGAAAAAATCTTAAAAAAAAAATATCACCTTACCATACAATGCAAATATGACAAATCAAAATAAAAGCAAAGTAAGATGTGAAACAGACTGTTACTTGACAAAAGTTTGCTGAGTGCCAGACATCTTTTTCAGGCCAAAAGGGGATGGGGGGGGGGGGTCCAAAGACATGACAATATCCCCACGCACAGCCTTGAATTGGAAGGCAAAATTGCCTTCAGTATTAAAAAAAATGAAGGCACTATGCTCTTTTCCATCACAATGATCTAGGCCTAACTTCTGCATGGGAAATGCAGATACAATCTTTCACAGATTCATGTATTCGACATTTTGCGAGATGTTTCTAACCTGAGAGGTGAGAGCTATACAGAGATCAAGAGCATGGATTTTGGAGGCAGTCGGGTCTGAATTTCCATCTCCAGTTTACCCTTGTCGTTGCCTTCCTCAGACGTGAAGATGTTCCCCAGTCAAGCAGAGGGAAGACGAGCGTCTGCCCCTGCCTGTGGTTCCATCGCTTTGGTGAGACGGTGTGGTGCAATGGTCCGCAAAGGGCCCAACACACAACCATCATTTCCTCAGAAGCTCCTGAGAAGCTGTGCTTGCAGCAGGAGTCTGTGAAAGCCAACCAGAAAATCTACAACCAGAGCCCCTTTGCCGCTAGAATACAAGCAGGTGTCTGGGCTGCAAATTGGCTCCTTACATTTCCAGGCTTCCTTCTCCCACATCTGTATTTCCCTTTGCAGCACTGCCACCCTTTCCCATTTTTCTGTAGAATATGTAGATACATCTCTATGTCTACATATTCTGGAGGATCTCTCCTGATCGACTTTGTCTTATCTTTTTGATTTTTTAGAAGCTTTTACAGGACAGGCATTGGAATCCTCTTAATTTGGGTTGGGATATTATACTTCTCCTTGGTACCTCACATACTTGAGCAATTAATTTTTTTCTTTGTTGGAATAAGTATATGTGCACATTCTTTTACTATCATTATATTTCTAAAGTTATAGCATGCAAAGGCAGAGCAGATCAATGGTAACACTTAAATAGCAAAATCTTAAAAAAGAGAGAAATACTGTTATTTCATTATTTTGGCATCACTTCATTCCCACTTTTGTATTCTCTACTCCTCCTCTGTCACTCTTTCTCCCCCATTTCAAGGACCAGCCCATCCAGACTCCATTTTCATTATGCTTGTGAGGTATTTTTAGCCTTTGAGAAATTGTTGCCTTATTTGGAACCCATAGTGAAGAGGAACCCTGGGAAAAACCAAGCTTCAGAAATTAAAAGTGATCAGTCATTCACCTATCAAGAAGTGGAGTGGCAATTAAATCTCCTAATAACTGAGAATGATTTCACACTTTGTGCATTATTTTCTCTTTAAACTAACGATTCCTATTGGAGATTCCATCTGTATTTTCAAAGTGACGGGGTGTCTTAGATTAATGGAATGCCCTGTCTGTGTTTCCCCCATTACTCAGTAAAAGGGTGAGTCAGGTACAAGCTTGGATGCCCAACCCATGGCTTGTGTCCAGTTTCTGAGAAGGAGGTGTTCAAAGGCCAGATGTAAACAAGCTAGAATTCAATCAAACCCACAGTGAACAGTGACAGCCCTTGTAATGATGTTGAAATGGGAACAGTAACGTCTTGAAACTCTATTTTTCCATACATCATAGATGTTTTAGATCAGGATGAACTGATTTCACAATCCAGGGTCCAAAATATGAAGAAATAAAAAGGAAACAAGCAAAATACAAAAACAAACAAAAAGAAGCAAAAGCAGAAAAAAATATCTTCCTACCTTCGTCTTAAACCTTCTGAAATACATTCCCTTAATGAACTGCTTGCTCCTTCTATATTAAGTGCTAAGAAAAGCTTCTAAAATCCTAGTAGAATAAATGCCATTCAAAATTAGATCTCAGTTTATGCAGAGAAACCGACTGCCCGGTAGCTTCCTGTTTTAAATAACCCTTCCATCTGTCTCCAGTCTATATTGAGAAATATGTTAACCTGAGTAAAAATAATATTAACTATATTTAATTCAAAAATAAATACATTTGATTGGACTAACAAATCCTGATTATTTAATGTTTCCTGCATAGTAGCAAGGAACTCTCTTCTAAAAATATTATAGCCGTGTTACATACCATTTGGAAAAGAAAAAAATGCCCATGATTCCATCACCCTGAAGTGGCACAGGTATTAACAAGTTTATAAATCATTAGTTGCTTTTTTGGTTTCTTAGTTCTAATCATAGTATATCTTTGAATTTTGAGAGTTGACAGAAATGTGTACAGTTTTTTTAAAAAAAGATTTGAGAGAGAGAGAATGCCCAGGTGCCCCAATGCATATAGTTTTGATTCTGCTTTTTCTCCTTTTACTTTTTATTTTCTTAAAGATTTATTTGTTTGAGAGCGAGCATGTACAGGGGGTGGGGAAGGGGCAGAGGGAGTTGGAGAGAGAGAATCTTCCAGCAGACTCTCTGCTGGGCGGGAAGCCCTAGGTGAGACTCAATCTCATGACCCTGAGACCATGACCTGAGCTTAAATCTGGAGTTGGACACTTAACTGACTGAGCCACTCAGTCACCTCTGCTTTTAATCCTTCTTGCAAGAACAGGTTTCCTTGTTACTCCATAGTCTTCATCAGTATCAAGGGCTGATTATTGATTATCCAATCAACATGTCAAGGTTTACCTAACAATTATGCCACTGGATACCTATTTCCAAATATTCTATAAAGATACCGAGCAGCTAGCCTTTCCCATGTTTATCATGGCATTGCAGTTATGGCAAAATATTAGAAAAGAACGTATTTATTATTTCTTCCTTTATAAGAAACATTTTTATGCAAGTCCATTTTATTTATAAAATTAAAAAAAAAATAGAATTCCACATATTTTTGTTATTGTATATTTGTTATCCTTGTAGATTTCCACGCAGAGTCACACACACACACACACACAAGATGCAGACTAGGGGCATAAATATCAACTCATACTTTCCAAAGACAGTCTTTTCACTAAATATCATGGCAAATGTCCATTATCAGATTGGGACATCTGACAACAATTAGCCTGATGACGTCAAATTACCTTCCTTCCTTTAGAAGTTCTGACGCACAACCTTTGACTCTCTCCTTCTGGGAAACGTTTTGTAGGTGACTTGCTATTTTGCTAGAGTAAAGCAGAGCAGGCCAGACAACCCAAAGATTATGCAGCTACCTAATCGGCCTCCTACAGCTCTCTCCATGAGGAAGAGCCTCCGCGCTAATTCTTTCCCCTAAAGTGTGACCACGGTAAGAACTTCCTGTGGTTCCTCCCTAGTGACAAACAGCACATTTGAATCTCTGAGTGGATAAGGAGAATGAGCGGCAGATACAGAGTTGATACTCTGGACACCAACTGTTAGTGGTAAAGTGTGCTTTTCAGATATAGGTACTTAGAGAAGTTTTTCTCAATAAAAGATTATTCCTAACAGGATGAAAAAAAAAATGGATCTTAAAACAGTTTCCCTGTAAGTAATGACTTGGGGGAGAAAGATTACATAAATGTAGAATATTTAAAAGGGAATAAATACACAGTTGAGCCCAGATTTGATGAGGTTTCAGGCTTCTTGGGGGGTGGTTTCTGAATCTGGGACAAGAAGATTGTGTCTAATCGAAATTCTGTAACGTATCCCACCTTTTGGAGTGCTGTGCGCAAGGCCAGCTTAAGGCTACATCCTTTTTCGTGGGTGAGGGTTGTCAGGGAAGCGGCTCTATTCTCGGAAAGCTCCTTTCCTCAGTCAGCCACTAGTGCCCTCTTTTCCTCTTTTGAAATCCCCAGGTCAAAACTGAACTGTGAATGGCTGATCACAGTGTAAAGTGTTACACCTCCCGGGGGGTTGGGGGGCGGGGGTAGAATCTGACTAGGCATCAAAGCTTTGAGCGAATGGGTGAAGCTGGGATAGAGAAATCCCAGGTACCAGGAGATGCTCTTTTTGTACAACAGTGGGTCCCAGAGGGTTGGGGGGAGCACCAAGGCCTTCCCAGCATCCTGATGGCCATTCTGACCCCCAGACTTCCGCTCTGTTTAGGAGTAGAGCCTAAAGTTGTAAATACTTACTATAGGGTGACGACATTTCTTTTGGTGGAGAGGAGAGAGTTTCATGAATAATTTCAAATTCCCTAGGCTTGAGGCAGAATCTAGTCTATTCTCTTTGTGTTTTATTGGCTCAGATTCATGTATGGAATTGATATAAAGAACATCAGCTTATTAGCTTTAAGAGTCAGCCCTCCCTAGGAATTCTCTTTACTAGTTACATCTTGGGCAACTCAGTTACCTTTTCCCGACCTGAATTTAGCTCCCATTTTCCACATTTGGTATAAGGGCTAGATACAATATACATGTAAATTTCCTTGCATATGGTCTGATACTTAACGGGCACTCAATAAATGGCATGTCTTCCCTTTTTTGGTTACTCACTCCAAAGGCATTAATGGTTATTGGTCAGGAGACTTGAAAGGTAATGGCTATTAATATTATGAGCTGGTGTGTCTGTATGCGTGTTTTAGCATCAGGATGCATTTAGTGGTGATATTTTGGGAAACCAAACACAAACACTGCTTTCAATGCTTACTGAACCATTTTCTTTCTTAACTCTCATTGTATGTCCACCTGAATCATGGGAGTTGTCTGTGTCCACATTAATGCTTATAATGCTCCCATGATGTTTGGAAGAGATAATAGTTTACAGTAGCTAGAATTTATATGAAGGATAGGATAAGGATTTGTCTGAGCAGATTTTATCTTAAATATTTAAAGACTAAGCAGTAACCATTAATTTTAGTGTGAATCAAGAGACTGCATTTTAGCATGCAACTTCAAAAAATTATCACTAAGTACCATATGACTCTGAAGGGAAAACAAGACAGTAAATATCATGATTTTTTTTCACCCTCAATAAACTAGTGCAAAGGATTGTAGATGTGGCACTTTTTAATGGTTTTCTGCATTCTTATTTTTTTCCCCCAACTCTTCTGTTTCCCCAAAATAAATATCAAACATCCATACAACTTCAAATTACAGTGAATCTAGTATTACTGGACTAGAAATTCTCAGTCCTAAGGGTATCTATCACCATCACCTGGTCAGGGAAGTATTAAAAATATAGATTCCTGATCATCTGATCATTCCAGACTACTCATTGCAATTTTTGAGGTGTATCACCATTGAAAAATAACCAACCCACCACCACCAAGGAACCCAGTCAGCTCTGAACGTTGGGTAACACGTGAGATTGCAGCGCAAGTGCTAACACAACGAGGCAGTCCCAGCGTTCTTGGGAAGACGGTCTATCAGGATGGACAGGGGTGAACGGGAAGAGGACCCTTGCTGAATACGTACTATGAAGTCACATCGAGAGCTAATATTTTTTCCCTCATTTAAACAACAGGGCTGTGAACTAGCATCCTTATGGCTATTTTGCTGTTGAAAAAACTTGGCTTTGGGAGGTTAGAGACGTTGCCTGGTTGTGACGTTTATACATTCCATCAGTGATGGTGCCTGTATGTGAACTCGGGTGTATCTCAAAGTTGCTCTTCTCTCCACTGGACCTCACTGCCAAACGTCAATGGTATGAATTCCGTGGACTAGACCTGGCTGGAAACTCATTTTCAACCTGTCCGCTCTTGAGCAAACTGCCTTTTTCCTTGTGCAAAATGTATCCTCCACAAATCAATGATTGCTTTCTAGCCTAGGAAATTCTTATTGGTGGAATATATTGGGCAAGTGTCAGAAAGTCATATAAGGGACAAAAAGAAAAGGGTCCTGGCTTCAAGCAGCCAATAGTCTGGTTGTGATTATGACAAATACAAGGAAAAATTAATGAGGGAAAGAAATGAAAAGTACTATGACCAAGAGAAGAATAAAGCTTAACAAATTGGTAACTAATTGTAAGATTTGTTGTTATTAAGGACACATATTCTTAGAGATCCCATTAAGAAAAAAATAAATACAACATCCGTTTAACAGCGTATCTTGTTAGTTCTCCAAATGCAAGAATGGGGCCTACTGGCTTCTTGTTCCTCTACAGTTTCTTTCATCTATGCACAGGGATCTGGCTGTGCTCTTCCCAGTAGCTGTGTGGCTCGGTGTGTGACAGCAATCCTTTTGCAAACATCTGAGTAATGAAACAACCTGGTTCCATCTAAGGGTGGGTATTTACCTTTCTTAGGTCCTATAAAGCACTTGAATGTTACTTTTAAATACTTGCTTCACCAATATCAAATTCACGGCCCTCTACTCGGTTTCTGTACTGCTCACATACACGATAACTTGTGTTTCATTAGTGAAGCATAGTGTGGTCTTTTAAAAGCATTTAAAAAGGCAATTAACCTTCACATGTTTAGTGTTAACTCCGTACATAACTCAATTGAAGAAATGAAAGAAATGACCATTATGGCCCGTCTAGCAGAGGCCCAGGCGGAGAGTGTGACCTCGTGACTGCTGCCTGATCAGTTGTAAGGTGCATCTGGGTTCCTGAGACAGTCAAAGGTGAAAAATCAGATAACTAAAATCAATTTAAAATGGTCATTAAGGCATAATGAGGACTTTCAGATGGGATGTTCAGGCGAAGCACAGTTGAGGGGTTAATTTTGAGTTTATTAGGGACGGTTGGGCTAGATGGGTGCAGAGGAGAAGCGAGAATCCCGGAGGTGAGCTTCTGGAGCAGAGAACAGAACACGGGGAAGGTGCTGCTGGCTGTCGCCAGCTTCTGAAACATTCCTAGATATTAGCATCCAGACGCCCCCATCATTTTGTGCCGAAGATCTGGTGCTTTCTCCCACCTACATAATAATGTCCAAAATCTTTGGAGGAGAATCCAAGACCTTCCACGAACCGTCTTCAAACTCCCATTTCCATGTTCTCTCCCTCTCAGTCTGGGGCTTCACGCTTCACTATCAGCTCCCCCCCTCCACGCGCTGCCCTGAATGCCCTTTTATCTGAATAGGGGTCTCTTTATTTGAATACATTGACCTCTTTCAACGCACAATTATAGCAGAAATGGACATTTCATGACCAGTAATCCCTTCCCTAGGACAAGCGGACCAAAAAAATGTCTGGTGGTTTTACACTTTCCAGAACCATTTGCAGACACAAGTGCCATTCAGCTGTCTGTGACTGCTTGCTAGCCTCGTGGTCTGTCTGAAGAAGAGCCGCGCTACGACTGATGGCTTCATGCAAAAAGAGGGAGCAGAGCCATTAAAGGCGGCCAGTGTGACACAGGTGTTGAATTACTTCTCTCCGTGTGTTCGATGCCGTGCCTTTCCACAACCGAGAACGACAGCGAGGTGGTTAGCCGGAGTGTGCCCTGTGCATGTTTATGTGGTATTATTCATGAGGTTAGACCCAATCTCAGCCAAGTCATGGTTTGTCTCACTTTAGTGAAGCATTTCTTTGAAAAATTTCAGGTCCTGTAATTGCATTTTAAAGATACATAATAAATTGCTATTAGGCTCCCGTTAGGAGGTTTGCTGAGGTGTGAACTGACCATTTTGTTCCTTTCTCTTTTATCAATACTTGCTTCAAACCTCCCAGTCTTCGGAACACAAAAGGATGCGCAGGGATATCAAAGGCTGTAGGTTTATTACTATACGTTATGAATAATTTAATGCAGTAACAAAATAACACACTGATAAAAGCCAACAAGTAATATTCTATTCATAGCTGACTGGATAATCAAAGCCATTGTAGGTGTTTTTTCTAATACTAATTTAAAATTTGCATTATGGCTTTTTGCCTTCCCAAATGATAACCTCCTCTTTGATGAGATATACCGTACACCCTTTAGAGTCCTTTACAATTGGGTTCAAAAGTACACTTTTGCCATACGCAGCAGCAGAAAAATAATTCACAGAAAAAGAATAATTTTGCCTTAACTATTTTACATTTTCCTTGTTTGATTAGTCGAGTGTTTGGAATTCTACTGTCTATAGGTTTCCTGCAAAATTCCACAATGATCATATTGAACTTAGAAAAAACCATATAACCTCACAGTGCCGTTAAGAGTTATAATCGGGTCCTTGAGAATTGGCAATCTTCCCCTACACTGTACATTTTCTATAAAACTTGTTGGCCACACTTTGTAGACTACAATCCCTGTGATCGCAGCTCCCATTGGTTTATGGGTTACCATGCAAATATTTTACCATTGCCACGAAGATGACTAGAAGAATGACATGCCTTTCCCAGTCGTTCTTTGAAGTTCTTTCTTTGTCTTTATAACCAGAGAAACGTAGTCTTCATGACCTCTGGCAAAGGACATAATCTCACTGGGGAAAAAAATAGACCAAACCCCTGTGTGATCTTTGTATGGGTTCTTTGAATCACTGGGTTGTTTTTCATTTTGTCTTCAAATCCTTGCTGTTCACAGTAGAGAAAGGACTTAAAGCTCAAGGTTAATTTGAGTTTTTAAGGGAGTGATTTAGATCTTTAGGAAGACATATATATATATTTAAGGACTCAGACAGCATTCAGCACATTAACTAATCATAAGGGACTGATTCAGGCATTAAAAAACAAAAACAAAAACAAAAAAAAGTACCATATTCCTTTCTCCAACAGAGCAGGTGTTGGATCAAGAACAGAATCATTGAGCTCTAATGAATGATTGCACAAAGCAAGTGTCAGAAAGACTAACAGATATTTTCTGAGACAAATTTTTTGGATCTACTTTGCAGGTAAAGGAAGAATGGAGAGTAGGGAACAGGGGTTCTCTGGAGGAAAAGGGTGTGGGTGCAAATCCTTCCTACCCTATCTCTGCGGTTTATGCAAGCCTCACCTCCAGCTGAGAAATTCCTACTCCTTCTCAGCAGAGCCCACTCCTTTTATCTGTTAGCCATGCATTCCTATCCTGAGTTTTAAATCTGTGTGTCAGTCAGTGGCAGCATCATAGAACTATGTCACCTTTCAAGTAATCAAAGCAGAGAATCTCTGAAACCAGATGAGAAAATACACAGGTAATAAGATTGATTTCACTCTGTTTCTCTCGGAGCAGCTGAATCATAAAAGACTGCACAAAAAGAAAAGGTAAGCTGTTTCTGACATGGCTGGGGCTGTGAGGTATGCATTTTCATTTAAATTTAAACGTTAGCTCAAAAATATTTGAAGCTAGTTAACAGAAAATAGATTTGCCTGGAAAAGAATGTATGTGGGTACTATTCAATACACTATCCACCAGACCAGGAACGGAGTAATTACAATTGCTCTTTTTCATTTTCATTTTTCTTAAGGAAAGCTCTAAGTTAAATATTACACTTAAGCGTAGATATTTAAACTCTTTGGATCAGTGTTCTATGGAAATGAAATCTGTAGCATGTTAGTAAACCATCAAATGTCAAGTCAATGGACAATAGGGGATAAAAGAGTTTTATCTCTACTTAAATTTTTGAAGCAATAAACTACAAATAGTTTATGTACTCAGTGACCACTTGTTGCGTATCTGCTTTACACAGTCCCAAATTCTTCTTAGAGGATAAAACAAATCTGAGGAAGAGCATTCTTTCATGTTTTCCCGGTCAAGGACATGCTCCGTTGGGGAAAAGAATAGAAGATATCTTCTCTTTTAAATTTTTTTAATTTCTAGTCATCCTTACAACATTTCTTTCAAGGCAAGGAATTCATGATCTAATGAAGCTCTTTATGCTATTCTCTTTTTTGTTGTTGTTAAAAAAAAAAAGTTGAAATAGCAGAATATACACCAAATAAGTCACGTCTAACTGAAAGTGTCATTTATTGTACTTGGGAACGAAAGTCAAGTGACCTTAATTTAACACCTACTACGTGTCAATCGCTGTGCTGGTTATTTTTGCAAGGATAACCCCATTTTCAGAAACATGGCTTCTTTTAAAATAATTTCAAATTTAGGGAACAACTGAAATAATAGTACACGTAACACTGAGAGATCTTATTCAGTTTTCCTATCCTTTCCCATGACTCCCTTCTAGGGAAAGGCTCTGAGCTAGGACCAGAGACCGCCCTCACTTGTGGTATCTGCTTCATCTCCTTCAATCTGGAATAGATCCGCAGCCTTTCCTCAACTTTCACAACTACCATTTTTGAACGGCACAGACCATCCATCAGTTTGGACTTGTCTAGTGTTTCTCATGATTAGATTCAAGTTACCCATTTGGAGCTAAAACGACACAGAGGCCAGGCTGTGTCCTTGGTACTGCATCCTAGGGGGGGGTGCCTTAGGAGACCATTACTGACAATCTCGTTTTTTTAAAATAATTCTATGTGTGTATGTATATATGTAAGTACGTATGTTTGTATCTGCATATTTATGAAAGAAAGAGACAGAGCAAGGGGAGGGGAGGAGGGAGAGAGGGAGAGATAATCTCAAGCAGACTCCCTCCTGAGCACCAGCCAGATGTTGGGCTCCATCGCACAACCCTGAGATCATGACCCAAGTGGAAATCAGGAGTTGGGACAGCTCAACCAACTGAGCCACATGGACGCCCCCTGACAATCCTATTTTAAATAAACTTTGTTTATTTTCTCATTGCGACAGAAATGTATCCTCCATACTGAAAGTCAAATAATACAACTACTACTAATGTGCAAAAGGAAAGGTAATTGTGGCTTTCCTATCCCATAACACGTTTTACAGACTGGCGTAAAATCACCCTATTTTCTGTGTGCGTACCTTAATGGGCAGTGATCTTACTTGTTTCAAGTTATTATTATCATTATTATTATTATTTAGTTCCCACAAACAGTCATATGAGGACTTTTTCTTTTTTAACCTGGCATTTGTTAAAAAGAACATCTGCTCAAGGTCACTCATATGGGGAACTAGGATGTGAAAAGAGGTTTTCTGACACCAAATCTCAATGTTTTATTATTTATGGAGTTATAAAGCATGTTGGTGTGTAATGGCTTTACATGTCAGATATTAAACCAAACATCTTTAATATCTGTTAATAGAACAGTGTTTTATGAACAAAATTGTATAGGGATTGTTAACTAGTTAACTATGGACATAACATTGACAATTTCTCATCATCCTTACGGTATTGATTACGATAATTTCTAAACATATGAATGTCCACTGATTCCTCTGGTGGCTTTCTGGTCACATTTTCACTTTCACTTTGCCTCTATTATGTTATGACAAATATCTAAAAATCTTATATTTAGGATATCCCATTGAAACTGGGATAATCCTGGAGAACATATTTAAAAATTAAAACAAACAAACAAACAAAAAAAAACCAACAAAAAAAAATCCACCTTAAAAAACCCCTAGATCCTTTTGCTAGTCTGCCACTAAGGGGTGACGAAATAGCTTTTTTAATTTCTTGGTGCCTCAGGTTTCTTACCTGTAAAATCAAGACTGTTTCTCTTTGCTTTCCCACATATCATAAAAAGAATTAGTACAAGGGAGAAATCAGTATATAAATAGATGGGAAGCATTTGGTTTTTTCTCCTCTTTCTTTCTTTCTTCCTTTCTTTCTGTTTTTTCTTTTTCCTTTTCTTCCTCCATGTTGACCTCACTGTCCTATGACTACTTGTGCCATGCTACTTGGGGTACAGGGACCATTATTTGTCACGATGGAAACAGAGTTCAGTTTTTTCTCTGATAGTTCAGTGTACGCACATCAACCACTTGATCCTTTAAATGAACTTTTTAGCCTTTCTCTTTCTCATATAATAATCATGAAGTCCTTTGAGGACCCAGATCTTAGGTAAAGCAAGACGGGGAATAGGAGAAGGGTTGGAGAAGAGGGGAACTTTGATTCCAGGCAAAAATGCTTGTCAATAGGAACTTACAGGCTTAATATTTCTCACCAGGAGATTTTGCTCAATGAACATCACACCTTCCCACCCATTTCCATCACCCTCCTCCCTCTCCACTTCCTCCTACCATGCTCTTTCTCCTAGAATGAATTTCAGGTTTCTAGGAAGGTTCTTCACCTGTACCCTCCCGCTAACCCTACCCAACACCTGTACTTCCTTTAGCAGGAGAAAGGAATGAGTTACACAATGTCTTTGGGCAATACAAAGTTGTATGAAGCTCATACTTGGGCTTATTGAGAGATGTTGGTTGTTCTCTAGACAGTGGATTCTTAGACAGGGAGGATGGTGAGATCTTAAAAGCTCTGGGTGCTTGAAAGGCACAGATGGGCTTGGGCCACACAGGATACCCCTGAAACAATATACAATAGGACGTTCTTGGCAGTGTGGGGTGAGGGGTGCCTTGATAGTGATGTGTCTATCAGCGTGTTACTCTCTAACTAGCTCTGAAAGCAGAGAGTGCTTGCTGTCATGCTTTCTCTCTCTTCCTCTCTCCATTCATGTATGGGACCATTTACTCTCCATTAACCATAGAGCAAGTGGTAAGAGTGAGATACTGTAGCAGGACTTGGGAACAGGAATGCAGAGATAAATAAGACTGAGTCCCTGCTGCCCAAATATATTACGGTAATGGGAAGAGATTATGTAGTAAATTCATTTTTAAATGTTTTTGACCTATTTGCCTACAAGCAGCTGGACCTGTGTCATAAAACATATGCTTATTCTGAAAATAGAGTGCCTCAACATTTGTGATCCTAAATCTTAAGCAAGAACGATTTTAAATGCCTCTATGGACCACTGGGAGCAAGTTTCGCTTGTGCATATATCCTACTAACTCTTGGTGACACCTTATACCCTCAAATCAACAAATAAAATTCAAAATTACAGCTTACAAAGAAAGGGTAGAGGAGATTATCAATTTGTAAATAAATTTCAGTTTGTCTCAGTGAAATTTAAATTAATTGTATGACTGTACCTTTAAAAAAAGTTACAAAATGCACCTATCCTTTGGGATATAACAATGTATATAACATCTGCCATTCTTGCTACCTCGAAAAAGGGGAAACAATGTCTTCCTATTACCTAACTACAGTATAACCTAAAGGCAACCATCTCTCTCGCATACTCTCTAAAATAAATAAATAAAATCCTTAAGAAAAGGACAGTGCCTGGAGGTCTCAGGGGGCTGAGTGCCCAATTCTTTGTTTTGGGTCAGGTTATGATCTCAGGGTTCAGAGTTTGAGCCCTGTGTGGAGCTCCATACTTCATGCAGAGTCTGCTTAAAGTTCTCTCTCCCTCTTCGTCTGTCCCTGCACAGCTCATCTCATGTTCTCTCTTACTCTTTCTAAAATAACTAAATTAATTAAATTGTTAAAAAGGAAAAAAAAAGCAAGCAAGCAAGAGCTTTGTTTTGTGTTTTACTCTGAGGATTACATTGGAACTCATTCCTCTTACTTAGTTCATTAAAGAACAACAGATATTACTGCTTAAAATAAAATAAACATTTCTTCTTGTTGCATTTTCTGTTCTTTGTATTAAAAGAAAAATAGTAAGCCGATTCTCAGCTCAGATCAATAAACGTGTATTACCAATTTCTCCCAGGCTCAAGTCTGTGCAGTCTTTGTGAGTCTCCTAATTTCTGTCTCGGTTTAATGAGTGGTTAAGTCAGTGGAATCTGGTGTCTGATGGTCTGGATTTAAGCCCCAGTGCTTCCTCTCTGTAAGTCCATAAATTTGGGCAAATCCTGCCTGTCCTCTTAACACTAATGTGAAGATTAAATGATTGGCGCATGTAAATGAATTCATTGGCCCCAAAATTGAGTGAACGATAAATGCATGTTAAGTAGTACTGGAGGTAGTTTTTCTTTCTTTCTTTTTTTTTTTTTTTTAAACATGCATTTTTTAACATCCATTGAGAATCTCAGATCATTAAAGCATCATTTCTCAGTAAGTCAATCCATTTAAGATTTAGGTCAACAATTTCTATATATAAAATATGGCCTATGGGGCCTATATACACACACACATACATACAACCACACACACACACACACACACACACACACACATTTTTTAAGGTGCAATGAACCAAGGGAAAGGCACTCCTCAGTTGGGATTCATCTTGTTCAAACCATGCCCTTATTAACTAGCTATGAGATTGTAATAGAACATGCATTCCAGTCTTGGCCTTGATTTCAAGTATCTGTTTCAGATCTGGGGTAATTTCCAGGCAGTGTTTTTAGCTGCTCTGAAGTAAAGAAGGCTTTCATTATAGCACCAGTGTGTGTCCTGTCTGAAAAGGGAATTACTACAGTTGATCTGGACAGAACTATGACACAGATAGACCCAGTGTCTGAATTTTCTATTTTCTCATCCTGAGGGTTTCTGGAAGGTTCCCTGGGATATGTCCTGCCTGCATTTTCAAATACTTCTGACCAATAGGCACCTCACTAGGCTGTGCTCACTGACAGGAGATGGATTCTAATGTGTGCAGGGGCACTGGGAGGGCCCTGAGAGGTGACATGAAAATTGGCCTGTCTGGGAAATTTCCAGGAAATCTGCCAATCTTCATCAAGTGCTCTTTAGGCATCCAGAAGAGTTCATAAATTAGAGGTTTATTGTTAGGTCTAGCCTGATGATATTTTCTGTTGGGCCCGCATTGTGTTTTGAAATATTTATAATTAGTTGATCACATTTCAAAAATTAAGACACCTCATATGAAATGCTGAGTCTCTGGCTTCTCTTAAAAAAACAGAAGTGACCAAACTGGTCACATGTCCCCATGGCTGGCGAGCTGAGCAGAGGCTGTGTAGCAAATGGTGAAGAACATGGACACATTTTTGCTTCATGGTTCTACTCCTTAGCTGTGTTCTTTAAGTAAGTTACTAACCATCTCCATGCCTCAGGTTTTTTTGACCTTAAAATGGAGATAACAATTGTACCTTTGCATTCACATTGTTGTCTAGACTGAGTAAATTAGTATCTCTAAACTACATAGAAGAGCACCTGCCCCATAGATTAGTGTAAATACTAGCAATTTCATTGCATGCCTTAGTTAGGCCATGAGCTGTCTAGCTTGTTCTCAGACCCATCTGCCCCATTTCCTCGACTAGTTTGTAATGTGTAGGTATCTGAATTTTTAACTCTTTTGATCATCATGATTTTTTTTTCCCTAAAGTAAAGGGGTGGATATAGACTAACCAAACTCTATTGACCATAATAAATAAACAGTTGAAAAGTCAAAAGGTGGTGGGAAGCGGCTGGCTGACTCAGTTATTAGAGATGGAGCACATGACTCTTGATCTCAGGGTAATGAGTTCAAGACCTGCGTTGTGTGTAGAGATTATTTAAGGAAATAATAAAAATAAAAATAAGAAAACTAAAGCCCAAAAGTTACAAAAAAAAAAAAAATGAGAAAAAGCGGACATCCTACAGATTGTTAAAATATCTAAATTACCATTTGGAGATCCAGGTTAAGATTTTATATTTAAGTTCTCTACCAAAGACAGCCATATTAAAGAATGTGAGACTCACTTTTCCCATACATAAAAATAACTCAGGAGTGACAAGGCAAGCCTTTGTTTACCATTTTGCACTTTTTAGATTTAGTTGTGGACCTCTGGAGGCAAGTATGTAGGTATTTGTCTTTTTAAAAAAAAATAAATTTAAAAAAATAATGTTTCATGTTGAAAAGGACATAAAATTGATTTTCAGATATAAGAGTTCAATTGCTCAAATTAAAAAGCCATTAAAAGTGATTATGATAAGTAACCATAATACATTTTCCAGCATTGTGGTTTCCTAGGTTCTTTCTCACCAAAAGCAGTGGGTCAGACACAGCACTGGAGGAAGGGGCAAGAAGCCTGATGTCTGGTTTTGGCATCGCCACTAAGTATCCAAGCACACCTCTTTACCTTTCCAGAACCTTGCCTATTCGTCTATCAAATAGATGATTCCTTTGTGATGTCATACAGGGGAGGTATGCACATTGATCAGATGAATTTAGGGAAAGTTATTAATACATTTTAATACAGTGTATGAGCCTAGTTGTTGTTTTAGCATTTTATACAAAAAACTACTAAAATAAAATAATTGAACTAATCATCTAAGGAGGTTTAATTTTGTTTTCAGTTTTTAATGATTCTTGCAGTTTACTGACATCCCCTTAACTCTCCATTCAACCAGGTTAAGAATATTGCAACTTACAAAAACCAATGTGCCAAACAAAGGAGAAAGGAATCTCAGAAGTCTCTCTTCTCGGCAGCCAAAACTATTGTGAACCTACTAATATCCAAAGCAAACAGAAATAGATGCTGGGCTTCGATGTGCTTTCTGTGCTTTCACCCCCTTCATTATACTGGACAGAGGAGAAACCTCTCCTGGGAAGTCTATAAAAATCTATCGCAAAGAATAAAGCTATAATATACTGTCAGCAACAATTTGCTTTGGCGGGAGATGGACGATAAGATCTGAGAGTCCCTTTTATTTCTAATTTCTATGATTCTGTTTCTTCAAGCCTTATCCAGTTCTCCTAATCCAATGCTGTTACGTACTGGGCCAGACCCTCCCAGTGTTGGGGCTGTTCTCTAGGGTTACGAGGCACTTCTAGAAACCACATTTATACTTTGCTCAATCGTTTCTCTTCTATGACTTACATGTTCTTAGCTAAACCTCCATGTTTACATGCAACATATGACCATTCTTATGAGTTGATACAGTGCTTTTCTACAGGGTCAAGACCACCAAAGGTCCGGAATGGTGGCTAAACGGCTCTCATTGTTTTAGCTTGTCAAGGTCACTGCCTCCGGAACTCACACTCTCCTGTCTGAGCCCTGTACAAACTATGCTTCATATCCCAGGATCCCTTTGTAACTATTAGACAAAGGCTCTATTAATTCAGTTGGCAATTTCCGCTGCAATTCCTGTATGTTTGGGAATAAATTGTTTAACAGGCACCTGTTGGCATCAGGCACTGTTCTAGGGGCTGAGAACCCAAAAGACATGTGTCTCCGCCTCCTGCTGGTCACCTCTATCTAACAAGGAACCAAACAACAAACATGATAAATAAGGGAAATGCAGAATATCTAGGTAATGGTGAATGCTAACAGGAAAAATAAATAAGAAAACGAGGATGGGAAATGTAGAACTGAGATAAATTCACTTGGGGTAAGGTGACCGTGGAAGGCTTCTTCTAATTTTCATATTTATCCCGGAGTACTATTTTTACCTTTACTGGTGCGTTCTCCACTGAGGAAAAGGCACTGTCTTAGTTTTATATCTTGAATGCCAGATAATATTAATTAATATTGGGTAATTACATGGTATAGTATGATTTATATACATCTTCTGTTTTTAAAACTTATTCACATGTATCTTAATTCACTTTCTAAGTATAGTAAAAATAGAATCCGGATATTCTTGGATGTTTGGGAAGCCACAAAATACAAGTTCTATGAGGGCAGGGTTATTGTGTTCCCCCCCACCCCCGCCACAATACAACCCCTAGTGCCTAGAACTATGTCTCAATAAGGGCTCTGCAATTTTTTTTTTAAATGAATGAATGAAATATTTGGCCATATTCAGATACAGATGTGCAGTCGATGGAACGGGAGATTAGAGTAACTTTCCCCTTAGCATTTACATCCTATGCTACTTCAAAGAATCTAAAACCATGAAAGAATATTTATTATTTTGTCCTTCTGCATCAGATAAGGCATGAAATTCTTTTTCTTTTGAGGGGAGACTGGATCAGCAAACACCTCTAAAAATACAGCATGTATGGAATGCCTGCTTCATTGCAGACCTGCTAGAAAATCATGGACTTCCCAGCTTAAAATAAAAAAACAAAAACAAACAAACAAACCCACAGGCTCTTGTTGACAATTAAAACAGCATTCCTCTACCTAATTACTTGGAACACAAAAATCCCACAGGAAGGGAGAGGGGTCAGAGCATAATACTTTTAGTGGTCATTATTGCTCTTTTAAAAATTAATATCAATGAATTTCAGATGGTTTTCTCTGGAGGAAATTTACCACGAGATGATAATAGAAGGCGATGAGAAGGAACAGAGGAATCCGAGAATACCAGGTGGGGGGAAGGGGTCCTTGTCTATTTCACATTTTTGCCTAGTTCAGATTCTATTTAACTTGCCTACTGGCGAAAAGATACTTCGTGATGGAAGCATCCACTGGTGTGTTACGCAGAACTCGATGAATTGCACTACTTAAAAAAGGAAATAGCAAAGGAAGTCTGGAAAAGTAATAGCAAATCCCTCAGTAAGAAAGAATTCCAAGTCAGAACACCTGGGTTCAAGACTCCTCTCTGCCTTTACTAGTTGTCTTTCCTGGACCCAGCAATAGACTCTCTGAAGAGTAATTCTGCCTTTTACTCAGTGGGGATAATAACAGAGATCTCAGGCATAAAACGGGAAAGTAAGAGGTTAATGAAAGGAAAGTGAAAAAATATTTACATGATTAGCTACGGGCCAAATAATAGACATCTGTCTTTCATGTGCTGATTATGCAAGAAGTAAAATTGAAGAGCATAAATTATATTTCTCTTTGCTGCTCATACGTAATTTCCATTAAAATGCCTTTGTTTTATAATGACTTAAAAAGTATGCACACTTTAAGCTACGTTGATTTTCCACCCCAACACTATAGTATCTTTAGTGTTCTTTGCATGATCGATGACTTTTTGTTTTTCTTCAACGTGATTCTGGGATACTGGATATATTTTCAAGATTATTTGGTTGTAGAGATGATAATTTTAAAGACTACACAATCTAAATCTTTGGTAAAAATATCCAACTACTTATAGTTGTTTCAGCTCTTAAATTAAAAGCTATGGTTTTACATGTGGAAGCTTGCAATAAAAAAAAAAAAAAAATTACATGTATCATGGCCGTGTTAGCTGACTGGTACTGGAGTCGCTATTTTGAACTTGTGACCCAAACCATATACACCTCCATAGCTTACTGGTTGCATTAATATCTTCTCCCATTTTAGGAAACTTTCCCAGAGAGATGAACCTGAAGACAACTTTATTGTTTGTTTAAAAAATTCCTGAAAGTACACTAGACAGCTCAATGTAGGCCCATCCAACAGATAAATCACAGTTTGAAAGCCTGACGTTGGTAGGTATTCTAACCACAGGTCATGGATTTGCCCAATCTTTTTTTTTTTTTTTTTTAAGATTTTATTTATTTGAGAGAGAGAGACAATGAGAGAGAGCATGAGAGAGGAGAAGGTCAGAGGGAGAAGCAGACTCCCCAGGGAGCTGGGAGCCCAATGTGGGACTTGGTCCCAAGACTCCAGGATCATGACCTGAGCCAAAGGCAGTTGCTTAACCAACTGAGCCACCCAAGTGCCCCAAATTTGCCCAATCTTAATCAAGCTCCTGCTCCAGGTTACCAAAATCTCATATATATTATCCCTTTCTCTCCCCTCTTCAAGGTGCTTTTAAGATTCTGTATGTGTTGTGGTCATTGGCAACAATAAGCCATAAGTATGGTTTTGCTTCAACCACAGGTTATTTTGGTGAGCAGGGAACCAGAATTTGGAAAACGTTAAGGAATTTGAAAGAATTAGCAGGAATTCTTTTTTTTTTTTTCCCCAAATTGAGGAATTATTCTCAAAGATTCCAGCATCTTTCCAACTGAATTATGAGGATAAGAAATTATACGACTATTTGCATGAAGTGAGGCTTTTAATGTTACCCTACTTCTCCAATACACCAAATCAAGGTTTGTTTTCACACAGAAAATAAATACCAGACATGTTCGAAGTCTGTATGGCAAAATTAACTTTTTAAACATCCATCAAGCCGGGTTATGTGGGAAGATGGAATGGGTATGTATTCCAAATTCTGTACTCGCGCAACATGAGATATTTTTCCCTTTGTGAGAAGGAACAATCAAGGAGCATAGACTAAAGCAAGAGTGTTTTTCTGACTTTGTTGCCCAATTTTAACTCTTCTCGCCTGAAATGGGTGTTACACATGTAACAAATAGTGAACAGACTTTCATTATCTATCAATCATTCACATTTATAAAGAATCCTTCATGTGTGTATTTTAAAGTGATGCACTCAAAGATGGAAATTATACTTTCAGATAAAAGCGGTTCTAAAAATATATTAAATGTAGGTTTAAATTTAGATAATGCAGCAGTAGACTTCATTTAAAAGGGAAAGGATTTGTAAGTGAAGGACAGCAAGAGAAGACCTACAGCCATACCAAGTTTGTGTTTCACAAGACATAAGACTCTTCAAGTCTACGCATAAGGGTCTTGAGAAATGAATTTTTATGAAATTGTGAACATAAAGTATGTTCACATCTGTATGACACATCTGATCCAGTGTTTGATGCCAGACATCTGGTATTGAGTGTGTTTGATGCCTAATAACTAGAGGGGAAGCCATTTTTAAGCTACTCTAAATCTTCTCTTATTTCCATAGCTTAAGTTGGAGTGCTGGAGAAGTATGTCTCCCTCCATTTTTCAGAAAGTTTACAAATAGTTTCTTCCCATTTAAACAGAAGAGCCAGAAGAACCGCCACCTCTAACTTCCAATCCTCAACCTATTTTGTTCAAGGAGTGGTCACAATTAAGAAGACAAGAGCTTTAAAGGATGGAGAGATGCCTGAACGCCCACGAAACATTTAACAGCCAACGAAACTCCCAAGCAGATGCTGGTGTGGATAAGGTTTTGAAGTCAGTAAAAAGATAAGCACTGATTTTTAAAACTAGAGGCAGGTTTACCCGCAAAACAGACCAAGCTGATCCTGGAAGGCATCAGATAAAAACATTTTTAATCTCACATGGGAAGATGAGCTTTAGTTCTAAACAATTCCCTAAAACGCGGTACCAAAAAAGAAGTCATTTTGATCATCTAAATAGTAGATTGGGCAAAAATGTTGACCTAGACCCCAAATCACTAACTTCATTAGCTGCATGATAGAGGTCAAAAAGAAAATCAAAACAATTACTGAAATAAAAGAAACGCTAAATTTATTGTTCTTGTCTTTCCCTAGTGCCTTGCGTCATTATTCCAGTGCTTAGTTCTACCATAATTATTAACTATTTCAGGCCATTAAAATACTATTTATTATACTGCTGAGATGACATATTTTTGGAGATCCTTGTTTACTTCGGAACAATCACAGCCACCAAAGAGAACTCGCTCCCACTGAATTCAGACCCCCATGCCATCCACGAAATCAGATTCCCAAATCATACCGTTTATGTTATGTCAAGTTTTAGATACTGATCAAGAGTAAAGGTTGGAAAACACCATGAAGAGTAGAAGTAGAGGCCAAAGTAGGTGAAAGAGGTTGTTTTAGGAGTCACGCTAGCACACTGCAGGTTAATATAATTGCAAAGCCTGACAAGGCATTCTATTAGCGATGCCTGTGCGGACTGCACCATTGAACTGACATCTGCCAATGCTCTTTTGGGGCCTGGCTCCAAGCCTCAGGCCAGCACGGGAGTCTGTGGGAAGCTTAGCAAGATCATCCCATGCCAGGCTCTGACCATCTCAGGGCCACTCGTCTAAAACTGGGGAAGTTTCTCTATGTAATATTTAGAGAGGTTGCATTTTTTTTTTAAGTGTGTCTCTTTTGCATATGATTTAATAAGTTCCCCTATTTTGAAGAATTCATTTTAAATATCAGCGGTCGCAGGGGAGCCACCTTCTCGGCCACCGGATGCCACCGGGACCAGCCGACAGCCAATTTCCCACTTACCACCCCCATTTCCAATCAACCACAAGCTCCCAGATTGGTCACAACTATCCCACCAAGATGCAGGCCGCCGTCCACCACCCGGTGGACATGCACCTGCGGGCCTCCTACACCTACCTGTCTCTGGGCTTCTTCTAGTCCGACCAGGACCGTGAGGCTGCGGCTCTGCAAGGTGTGGGCCACTTCACCAGAGAGTTGGCTTTGAGAAGCAAGCAGGCGCCTGGCGTCTCTTGAAGATGCAAAACCAGCGGGGCGGCCGCACCCTCTTCCAGGACGTCTAGAAGCCGCCCGGGGATAAGTGCAGGGTTTGGGGGGGTGGTGGCTGGACTCCATAGAGGCTCCCCTGGTTCGGGAGAAGTGCCTGAACCCGGCCCCTTGGCGCCTGCAGGCCCTGGGTTCTGCCCGCACAGACTCCCGCCTCCGCGACTTCCCGGAGAAGCGCTTCCTGCAGGAGCAGGTGAAACCCACCAGGAAGACGCGCGACCCCCTGAGGGACCCCCGCGGGCCGGCCCGCCCCGGCCTGGGCTGCACGGGGATCTCTTCCAGAGGCTCCTTCTCAAGCACCACTAGGAGCCTCCCGGGAACAGCAGCAGAGCCTTCGAGGGAGGGGGGGGGGGGGCTCTGGCACCCCCCCCACCCCGGGGCCAGAGCTTCTTGCCTCAGTCTCTCCCTGCAGCACCAGGCAGCCTTGTAATGACCCTCGAGCCCTCTCCCAAAGCCGTGGGCCAAATGGAAACAATAAAGCTTTTTGCAGGGGGAAAAAAAATGCACGGCACTCCTGTTTTTAGTATTTCTACTTTTACTGCATGCTAAGTAAAACACAAATATTGACTAAATATACTATACTGTAGAAATGTTTTAAGGGGATTTGCATTTTATTTCTCATAACACCTATATGCAATAAACGGTTTCACATGGAGGCAAATGATTTAGTTTCCAGCTTACGCTGGTTGGGAAGACAGCCATATGTGTATTAGATCTGATATTCCTATAAATATCAACAACACACAGCCTGGAAACTACAGGTCTAAAGAACTGTCAGTGCCGGGGTGTCTGGGTGGCTCAGTGGGTTAAACCCTCTGCCTTCAGCTCAGGTTATGATCCCGGGGCCCTGGAATAGAGCCCCGCATCGGGCTCTCTGCTCAGCGGGGAGGCTGCTTCCTCCTCTCTCTCTGTCTGCCTCTCTGCCTACTTGTGCTCTCTCTCTCTGCCAAATAAATAAATAAAATCTTAAAAAAAAAAAAAACAAAAAAAACAGTCAGTGCTGACAATCAGATACACCTGGCTTTCACATATCACTGGTGTATTAGGGAGATAAGTAGATGGTAGAGATAACAGACCTAGGCACAAGCAAAGGTGGGGAGGCACAGTGCCTCCCAATAAGGTAGATACCAATCACTTTGCATCTGATAGGACGCCTCTAATTGAAAGTAGGATCGACATGCTGGAGCTTGTTAGGGTCCTGCAAGGGTAAACGGCCGTCCATGTTATTGGGATTGATACTATGGTCATCTGTTGATATCATTGTAATAAGATCTTGTTGTCATTGTTGTTGATGTTGGTTTGCAAGGGAAATATATACAGAGAGAAAATAGCCAATCATGCATTTGCACACACCTGACTACCTCCTCTTAATTGCTGCTTCCTCTCTGCACTTTTTCGCACGGTGGAAGGTCTTTTTCCAACAAGCAGCAGGTGGCTCTGTGGCAGGCACCACAGGCCACACGTTGGTAGTTTTGAAGTTTCCTCTGCATTAGGATGCCGCTGCTGGGCTGGACTGTGCAGGCAATCATAAACAGCAAGATTTTATCTTCTGCTGTTGCTCAACATTATCTCTGGGGCAGTCTTACTCTTTTTACCCATATAGTGCACGAAAGCTTTGTCTACAATAATAAATACACAGTCTTTCAAATGAACGGTTGACCCATCTCAGTCCTGGTGTGTCTACTTTCAATGCTTTGCCCTGGAGGGCAGTGGGAAAAAAAAAAAATCTCAGAAAATAATTTCTAAAGCTGTTTTACATTCTATACCCAGTAAAATTCGACAACGTTCTTACACGTATACATAGAAAGAAATCATTTTATTACACGTGAACTTATTCATCTTATAGTTTATGGCTTCAACATGTTTTTGGAAGAGATGACAAAACTTAATTCCTGGGGCACCAGGGTGACTCAGTGGGTTAAAGCCTCTGCTTTCAGTTTGGGTCATGATCCCACAGTCCTGAGATTGAGCCCGGCATTGGGCTCTCTGCTCAGCGGGGAGCCTGCTTCCTCCTCTCTCTCTGCCTGCCTCTCTGCCTACTTGTGATCTCTCTCTCTGTCAAATAAATAAAATATTATTAAAAAAACCCCTTAATCCCTATGGTATTTGCTTGATAGAAGCTGAGAGAAAGCTAAATCCTATCAATAAATAAAAACATACAGTATTGGGGCACCTGGGTGGCTCAGTTGGTTAAGTGTCCGCCTCTTGATCTCAGCTCAGGTCTTGAACTTAGGGCCATGAGTTAAAGCTCCACACTGGGCTCCATGCTGGGTGTGGAGCCAACTTAAAAAATAAATAAAATAAAATAAAATGTAAAGCACCGAACTGGCCAATATATGTCCTCTTTATTTTCTTAGTTCAATAATTATAGAATTGCATTACAGTAGAATGCTATAGCCATAGAAACTGGAAGATAAAGATTCTATGTATCCATACATGAAAGCCTAGCTTCTGGAGAAAATGTGTCAGATTATATTTGAGTCCTAAGTGTTTGGAATAAGAAATAATTCAAGTCTTTCTTTAAGGGGGAAGAAAAGAATTCTCTTACCTGAACCAAAAAGGTAAATTAATTAATTGATGAACTAACCGATGACTCAAACCAGTAAACAACCCGGTCTTTGACCTTTTATGCTACATTCGATCCCAGAAGATAATGGAAATGCCAACATCATCTTAACTATCGTGGCACCAAGAGGCCTCCAGGCAATACAGACAAGAGTTCTCTCTATTTTTTTTCCCTTCTTCTAAATTGAACCCAGGAGGGCAGAAGGTGGGTCTTTGACAAGATTCTTGAGAACCACTGTTTGCAGGAAAATTAGGCTAGATTTTTAAATTGACAATTTTTAGATTGACAATTTCATTCCAAGATTCCTTCTGTGTTTCTGTGCTCCAGTTTTAATTATCACTTAGAGTAAGTGTACTGGATATATACTTATCAACTCCTCATTTCCCTTGTGGACCACACTGTGGGTTACAAAATACAATTTCCATTTTGGCTGCTGATGGCCTAAATAAGGTACATGCAAAACAACAAGGATGGGCTTCTTAATTTAGCGGGATAAGATGCTCATATAACAGTGGCCCTGGGGGTTAGATTAGAGGAGAAAGAGAAATAGATTCTACCTCAGTGGAGTTGAATAATTTCGAAAAGATTTAGCACAAAAGAACTGGGCCATCCCACACTACGAACACTTAGAAAAATCTAACAATAACGTATTAATTTTTTCATACTTCTTAATACCGGGATCCATGGCATACATGCAATTATATCTTATGATATTTTAAGCACAACTATCATAGGAACAAAAGTGTAAAAGAAAAGTTGAGGATATGAAAATCATGGCAAGGTTGTATTAAAAATATATTGGAGTGTAAAATATATAACATACATATCATGCATCATTTTGTTTAGTTCCTTTGAATCACTTTATTTAATTCCTAATGTTAGTCTTCGTATCATAAATGCTATTATAAAATATCTTAACACAAAAATACTTAAAAGTAAAACATAATCAATACTTACATTTAAAATTAATTTTCCCACTAGTGAACTATTTTATTTAGTTTTATCATATTTCTTCTGAATAAACGCCCACATTCCAAGGCAACCCATATTCTAAACCATAATTCTTACCATGATCTTCACTGTCACTGGCCTCAGCAGAATCGAGTGAGTCCTCATTATCAGCAAGTTCTTAGGAATCCAAAATCTTCACTATGTTCAGGATTTAACAAGCTAGTGGGACTGCCAACGTATGGGAAAATACGTTGGATCATGCCAAATAGTGGAAGAAGCATGGTGGTTTGTGAATTTCTGGAAGCTTCGTGAAGGAAGTGGAACCGGAGATGCACCTTGAATATTTAGGACTTATACAGGAATGCAGGGATAAGAAGAAAAAAACCTCACTGCTACAAGATAGCAAGAATCAAGGCATACTTTACTTAACCCTTTGGGCTTGGGGGGCTCCTAGGTGGCTTAGCTGGTGAAGCATTGGACTTTGGCTCAGGTCATGATCTTGGGATTCAGCCCCTTGTCGTCCCCCCCCGCCCCCCCCTGAGGGGGGTTCCTGCTTGTCCCTCTCCCTCTGCCACTCCTCTGCCTTGTGCTCTCTCTGTCTCTCTCTCAAATAAATAAATAAACTATATATTTGTAAGACTTTTGACTCTGAACAAGTTTTGTGCAATGGAATATGAGAGTAGAAGGATAAAATATTTTATAAAGGGTGGTGCGGTGCCTACTGACCTAAGTTTGGTATTTGTACTTTATAATGGAGGCAGTGGAGGGTCACTGAAGATTTTTAAGTAGATGGAATGATAAATACGAGTTTATATTGGGAAAATAAATTTATTCATGGTCTGACATTACAGAAGAGGCTATGGAGAATTGCTAAGACAAAGACGAGTATTCTTAAATGTAACACCCTGGTTTTGTACATGTGGCATTTTCTTGTTCATACATGTGACATTTTTTGTTCCAACACTTATGGTCAGATCACACTTACTTGTTTATAATTCTGAAAAGTGAGAAATGACAATCTAATACAGGAATACAAGAGATATTCCAAATATACTACATTATATTGCCTCAAGAGAAATAGACCTTGAGTGACAAAATATTCTCCTTGAAGGAAGATTAAAATATTCCGAGAGGGCATCAGAGGAGAAAGGGTTCAAGCTGGTTCTGGATAGGGGTTTAAATCCTTAGTTCTCTATTATACAGACTAAAAGGAAGCAAGAAACAACCTGAGTAACTTGAATTTCACTACAGTGCATTAATTTTTGTTGTTTATTTATCTTTCCAGTAGATAAAAATCAACCTTCACTCCCTGAATAGTGTTGGACAGTGTGGGGGGAACATAAACAGTTTGGTTAAAAAACAGTTAAACTAGCATGCATTTCTGACAACTCCGATAGGCACTTGTCACTTACTTAGTAAGAACTGATTGTATAATCTCAATTGTACCTTATAGGGTCTCTATGCATCTGTGGACACAACGCAAATTATTATTATTATTTTTTAATCTACCACCAAACGATTACATTACTACTCTAAATAGACTTTGCAGATACCAATTAAATTTGATAATACACTGAGAACAAGGCAAAAGCATAATTTAGAGTAGAAATAGTATCGGTATGATCACCACCTGATAAAAATTAATAATTTAAATTAATGCTAATAAATGTACTTTTATAATTAAAGAAAGTTGGTGTATCGTATGTTTTTTCCTTCTTTTCTACATTTTAAAATTATATGTATTTGGATTCCAGTCTAAGTGCTAACATTTTTAAAAGAATCTTAATAACATTATCATTCATAGTAATTGACCCACAGGATTGAGTTCCCTTGGGCTTCTGAACATCTAATTTGGTGGTATCTTAAAGCATCTTGCTCGCTTTCCTTCTTTCTTTCTTTCTTTCTTTCTTCCTTTCTCCATCCATTCAACCACACCACAATATATTATTCACATAATATGTACCAGACACTTAGGTGAACAGTGAGAAATGCATATGCTTTTCATGGGATTCATGGGATTCATATTGTAATGTGATAAGAGAGATAATAAACACAAAGGATGCATAAGGAATAAATATGTAATAGACCAAACTGGCATAGAACTATGTAGAAAACATAGTGAAAGAACAGGAAGTGCTGGGACTGTCAGGAGGGACTTGTAAAAGCATCGTTTCTTTCGTAGACAGTAGTCAGGAAAGGCATCAGTGGTAAGACATTTGGTAAAGAAATCCATGAAGGAAGTGTTGATTCACACAGGAATAAAACTTCACTGGTCTTCAGATTTCTATTACAATTTTCCCTTACATATTGGAAAAAAAAAAAAGCCTTATCCCCAAACACAAATTTGGGACTCAAATTTCCAAAATATAAGTAAAATGTAAACAAAATTTCTTCTTGATACTCTGTCTACAGGATAGTTAAGAAATCTCCAAGTTTCAGTTAAATGAACATTAAATGCTTGCTCTGTACAAGATTTTCTTAGACTTCTGGTGTTTTGTCTGCATGATAACCATTCTGCCACTTTTCTTAGAAGCATCTTAACTCTCCTTTGGGAATGAAGACCTCCATTCTAAAAAGTGGCTCAGGCCAGCCAATCAGCATGACCCATTTCCCCTGGCAGCAGAGACTGACTCAGAATATGCTTACAAGACAAGACATGTCAATCAGAACCACTAAGTGTCAGCCCAGATGTTGTTGGTAGAACTAATGGAAATGAGCACTTTCATTGCTGGGTTTCTTCATCATTTAGGATGCAATCCTGAATTTGTGATGCTCAACTTATCACCATGAAGAAAGGGAGTGGCTGAAACAAAGCCCAAAGAGAGGAAAGCAGATCCAAGAAAACCCTGGAAATAGTTTTAGCAGCTGGATCCAACTATTCCTGACGCCATTACCTATGATTTTTTTTTTTAAATGATATCCAACAAAGAAACATATTTGCATAAGCTGTTAGGATTTCATTACCTACTTGTAATTTAAAAACTCATGACTAATACAAAGAACCAGTCATCTCAGTTCTATATACTATGCCAAGTTAAAAAAAGAAAAAAAAAGTTAAAAAGAAAAAAAAAACCAGATTTATGACATAGTAAGAATGGCTGTTTCACTATTCTATGATCAGATTGTTTTCTGTGTATTTCTTTGTGATGAATATAATTTGGTTACCTTTGAGTAGCATAAAGCGCTTAGGATTTCAACTCAGTAAATATTTTTAGATGTACTTAAATGTGTACAGACTTACCTAGAACTGGAAGTACACAAAGATGAAACAAATTTCTTACTCTGAACATGTAAGTCTTGAGCTTACCTTACTCACAAGTGTTTGGAATATATCTATATCTATCTATCCCAGGGTGATACTTTCCCATTAGATAGAAATACATTGAAGCTATGAATTATGTCCCTTTCCCCAAGCTTCATAATTTACACCATGTCTAGAATGTTGGTGCTGTGGTCGGAATGTGTTCCCCTAGTTCATATGCTGAAATCTTAATGCCCAATGTGATGGTATAGGAGATAGGGTCTTGAAAGGTGAAAAGGCCATGAGAGCAGAAACCCTCGTGTGTGAGATTCATGCTCTCATAAAAGAGGCTCCAGAGAGGTCGCTGGCACCATCGTCACATGAAGAAGAAGATGAGAAGTGTGCAACCCAGCACAGAGCCCTTGCCCAACCTTTCCGGCGCTCTGATCTCTGATTTCCAGCCTCCACAACTGGAAGAAATAAATTTCCGTTGTTCCTAAGTTACCCAGCCTGTGATATTTTGTTGTAGCAGGCTGAATGGTCTCAAACAGTTGGTATTTATTGAATAGAGTTCTTATAATTTCCTACCAGCCTGCACATGTTTTCTCTGAGCAACTTTCAAACAATGTAGAATTTTGACCATTGTTACCCTTCATTCAATTAGTACCTTTATCTGCTAGTAAAGGATTTTTCATTCACATCAGGAAGAGTCTGACATCCTCCTAAACAATATACTTATAACGATGCAATGATGGCTTTGAAATATGGCAATCTGTGATCTGGTATTTTAAAAAGAGAGAGAGAGAGAGAATGGAAAAAAGAAGGTTCTTAGCAGAAAAGTAAATAAATTGAAGTCAATACGCTAAGATCCTGCATGTGTGTGTGTGTGTGTGTGTGTGTGTGTGTGTATTTCCTTCGTTGCAATGTCTCATTCTCTCTATAATAAAATAATCTCAGCACTCAGTACTTCCCTCTGATGACAGCAACACTGCGAGCCCTCTACAACTTTCCCAGCGCAGAGCTATTTCTGCCCTGACGCACTGATCCACAATCATCTGCCATCTCCTTAGGCAGCTGCTGTAATTCCCAGCCACATTCCCCTCCCTCATCAGGCTAAAAGTAAGAAACACGAGAGTTTGAAGAAAGGCAAACACATATCTTTAATGGCATTAACAGAGTCACTGGAGGAGAAATGGAACTCGCTACTGTGTTTTCCTGGATCCAGTGACTCTGTTAGTGAGCTGGGTTTCTCATACGATTTTTGAAAGTCTCCTTCAAATGTTTTCCAGTTCCAGGACATTATTCTTTCTCTGCTCTGACTGACAGGCACGTGAACGCCAGCGAGGGTGGTCTTCTCTCCACCTGTTCCTCCTGTACTCCATCCCCCTTTCCACCAGCGCAGGTCCTGGAGGTCACAGCCCCACAGAGCTGGGCCAGGCACTGGCTTGGTCAGTCGACAGCCCCAGCCACCGTGCAGCTCAGATACATGGGCTTGCTCCGTTTCTGCTGGGGAACAGGCAGCAAGTGCATCTGCGGGAACCCTCCTGCCCGCTGGGTGCTCAGCGAGGAGTCCCAGAATATCAGACACAATTATATTCAAATGTAAGTACAAAAAGTCACTTTGACTCCAATATAAATGATCCTTGCTGCCCTGTCGTATTACTCAGTCTCCTGCCCACCTTCATGAGCGCCGATAACGGAGCGATGACTCTGCATGTGCTTCAGGACCAGTATGACGAATGGTGTTTTTACCTATCCTGCTCTGAAGCTCCCCACACCAAGGGGAGGTTTTCTCCTTGTCATTATCATCGCCGTATCCCAGTGCCCAGGCATTCAAAGTCACCATGCTTGCAAGGTCTAGAGAAGGAAACTATTACAGACTCTCCAGGCACGGCCAGCACTTAACCGCTATTGTCTTGTGGGCGCGGTTGTCAGCCTTCGTTAATAAGAATTAAGAATTAATGCTACTGAATGACAGAGAAGAAATGAAAACGGCTGCTCTTTCCTTTCTGAGATCGTGTATCATTGATATTCCTCTCACCTCTCCGAATGTTAGTCTATAGGCTTCCTTGATCAGGATAGGAGATGGAGAGTGTCGAGTTTGTGATTTTTTTCTATTAAATCATTTTTTTCAAGGAGGAAAATGAGGAGCCAAAATAATCAGCCAGAAATGGAGCTGAATTAGAGAAGAGAGAGCTGATTTAGGGGAAGAAAAAAAAAATCCATTCTTATATCTAACAGTGCAATTCTAAAAAGTACATTTGCAGCATTTGGCCTATCCTGCATTAAATTCACCCAAAAGCTATAAAATGTATAATTAATGATCCGACCCTATGTGTAGCACACTGACACCTTCACTAACTTAAATCTATAACTTGTAGGTGAAAGTAAACAGCATAAGTTCTATGTATAATTAGCATACGAGACCACTCCGAAGAAAAACATACAAAAAGTGAAATGTCACATTTTCTTTTCTCTCGTATTTTATATTTTGAGCATTTTAAAAGCGCTAACTGCAGTAACACTTGGAGAAAGTCATGCCTGATGGGACAGCACTTTTTTTTTTATGTTTATTAAAAGAAAAAGAGCCTTTGTTAATGTGTCTTCCTTATTACTTTAATTTTATGTTGGCAGATCCCCACTCTCAGACCCCTGTAGACTTGCTGGTCCTGGAAGAAAGCTTTCTTCTTTGGTCCCCTGAGTAGGCTGGTGACAACTCAAAACACGCAGGTCGAGCTCACACGCGAGTCGTTTCGGAGCTAATTTTCTGCAGTGGCGAAGATGTGCGGGCAGGTTCATTTGCGCAGCTCCTTCCAAGGAGGCTTTCCTACCGAGCCACTCACCCCACTTGCGTGAAACACTAGAGATTATTAAGCAATTCTTTTGGGAGATAATTTCATTTTCCTCTTGTTTCACTTCCCCTTAGCCTTCCGAAAGCAGTATTTACATGCTCTCGACTCACGTTGAGAACAAGAAAATAAAAGATACATAATTCAGAAAGACAGTCAATTCTCATTTCTTTGGCAAAACAAATCATCTGTTTTCCACCATTCAGGTCAGAGCAAAATTAAAAGCACTTGAACAGCCTAATAAATATCTGAGCAGTGGACGATGACAAAACTGTTACACGGAAAAGAAAGAAAGTTGACTGAAGAGAGTGTGTCCTGAGACAGCCCTGCCCTTAAATATATTAGTGGTATTAAAGATTTGTGGTTATTCAATATTCAACACACGTCCAGCTTTGGCCATGTTATAGTTGAAGAAACGGAGGCCCATAGCTTGCCCAAGTTACATAATGGGCAAAGGAAAAAGCGAGAATTCAAGCTCAGGTCTGGGTTCAAATCTTCTTATCATGTATATAGGATATATTGAGATGAGAAACAACTAGCATGATGTATAGCACTTGTACTTGGTCAGTATATTTCCAGAGGCTAGAAATCAGAGAAGATCTATATATTATATTTACCTAGATTCTACATAAAATTCACATTCATATCTAGAATTTAAAGAAAAATATCTCATTAACAGAAAACTTAATGTTTCCTCCTTATGGTAATTTAATTTTAACAGGCAGTGATTAGACATCACCCCTTTTCTGGCTTTAAGTACAAAAGGAAATCAACAATTGTGAAGAACTTTTGAAACTTAGGAGAAAGGGGAAAGACCAACCCCAAATGCTACCATTATTAAATCAAAAACGATCACAGAAAACTGTGATGAAATTGTGACATTAAGTTGTACAAAGCGTGCTATAATACTTGGTGTTCTTGGTCAGTAGTCACAAACAGGAGGCTATCCACTGTGCCCATCGGAAACCAAGCTTCCCACATTCTTGTGTGTGTATGTGTGCTTGTGCACACACACCAAACAAAAGAGCAAAGAAACCTCACCACACCTGCACCAATGCAGAAGGTTAGAAATCCAAAGATCCAGATTATAATGAAAACTCCCCCACTGCCTGGCAAGGGGACCTCCCCGTGTAAACTCCCTGGTGAACTGAGCACATTTTAACACCAACGCCCACACACTCAGATGTCAATGAAGGTTAAACTCATGGCAGCATTTTGTAATTATAAAAAGTATTCAAATGCGATTATTATTGTCACAGATGTTAAGTATTTCTGAGATTTCTGCTACAAGGTAGTTGCTGAAACAGCTGACTTCCAGGAGTGCCTTTGCCCCTTAAGCCACATATCCAGGATAGTCTGCCTCCGGGTGGAGTGGGTTTTCGTGATTGATTGGATGGTTGCCCTGCATGGGCGGTAATATAACTTTATTTTTGCATTTTGAGAAATTATTTTTTTTTAAAGATTTTATTTATTTATTTGACAGACAGAGATCACAAGTAGGCAGAGAGGCAGGCAGAGAGAGAGAGAGAGAGGAGGAAGCAGGCTCCCTGCTGAGCAGAGAGCCCTATGTGGGGCTTAATCTCCTGGGATCATGACCTGAGCCGAAGGCAGAGGCCTTAATCCACTGAGCCACCCAGGCGCCCCACATTTTGAGAAATTATTTATAAAGGATGCTTCTTATATAGAAAGTATATAATGAGATAAAAGCACATACTTCAAATTCATGAGAGGTACAATAACGCCTTAAATACTAATAAGGGTAAAACTTTTTAAAAAAAGTCGGGTAGAGGGGAGATGTGTAAGTAAAAAATATTTTGTGAAAACAGATGGGAAATCTAAAATAGCACCCTTTTAATAATCATAATAATTATATATATATTCTCTTGTCAGATTTTGGAATGAGCATCTTTAATTAAAAGCAAACCACCACCAGTGACTCTGTTTTTATTTTTCTTTCCTTTCCTAAAAAAAAGAAAAGAAAAGAAAAGAAAATTCGTTTTTTCTTTCTCCCTCCGAAAGAGGCTGTAAATACTGAGTTCCATCCAACAATTCTATTGGATTTCAATTCTTTCTGATTTTCCACTAAGTGCTCTAAGTTAGGGACGTTTTTTGTATTTAATCTGCATATCAGTGTTTTCAACCCATTTCCTACCTTCCAATGCCATCCAATCATAATGACTTTTTAAGCTACTTAAAAGAAATTCGAAGGTTTTAAAACTTCCCCCATCCCCATCCCCAGGAGAAGGCCAGAAAAGACGCCAGAATTCAGACTGAGCCATAGCTCCATCTCCTGGAAGCGCATCTCCCTAGCAGCAAGGAAAGACCAGAGGCATCAAGACATTTCTTCATTGAAGCAATCGTGCTCAGTCTGCATGTAAAGACCTTTTTGTGCCTCCCTCCCTGGTTATTCTTCACTCAGTTAGCATGAGAAGAACACATATCTTAGAAAAACTTCAGTTACCATAGGAAATGACTTAGCTCCCACACAAGAGAAAGCAAGCCCAGGGCTCTGGGAGAAATCCAGGCCATGAATGCAGTCTCCAGGCACCAGAGGGTGAGTCTACAGCCAGATGAAAGAAATCCCTTATTAACATACCAAACTCACAGATTATTTTCTTAAGTCCACGTTTTGGAACAATTCAAAACTGCATTCAGGATCACTTTACATTTTAAATATGAAATTAGAGTTTCCACAGAACACCTGGCTCCCGGTTGCTATTTTCCATACAGCCTTTTGCGACCAAACATTTGCTTTTGTATTTTCATGATAGAAAAACAAGGCTTGGTAATGCAAACTTCGCTTCTGATTTTGCATCTCAAATTTTGCATCTTGAATTCGGCATCTCTATGAAGCTTAAATGTACCTACTGGCTCACTAAAGTCACTTGAATGGTTGTAAAGTTTGAGGGGTTTGGGTTTGGTCCCCTAGGCTTTTAGGTTCTACCTCCCATCCCTCATGCTGTTATTAGTCCTTTGGAATTTAGAAGGATGTAACTTATGTTATGTGATATGGATCAAGATGTTTATTACAGATGATTCCAAAGATCTGAGTAATCAAGATAAGCGAGAAACTGAGAATTTATTATGCTTTAGTTAACGTGTTTCTCTATTTTTCCATACTGAGTACTCTTTAGAACAGGACGCCTACGTTCACTCATGCTGTGTTCTTTAAAACTGTGCTAGGGACTGAGATCAGTTTACTATATGACCATTTTATATAAATAATTTGATTTGGAAACAAAAAAAAATCTATGTAACAATTAAAAGTTAATAAACTAATGCTAGCACTCTGAGATTAATAAAATAAACTGCATATAATAAAATGAAAAATCCAGTTTATTCAATAGGATTGGGAAAATCATCCTTTGGCAGGATGATTCTTGTTAAAAAAAAAACACAAACTAAAACCACTGTATTTTACTTAATTTTCAAGGAATTAAATATATGTAGACTACACTTAGGATGGAAATGAGCTTGACCATGATATCAACTCACTCTGATGCTTCAGAATGAATATTTAGGGCTTCGGGATCATTGTGCTAAACACCGAATGTCCCTGTCAATTACTACAGAAATAGAAAGTTAAATTTGTCCTGGTATCAGGATATATTCCTCTAAAAATATTTCCGGGTATCTGTTTCTGTGTTTCTATCTCTTTCTGTGTTTCTATCTCTTTTTCATAAAAGTGAAATGGGGAAAAAAAGTGTGAATCTGATTATTTCTTAGGGGCTGCACGGATTTTGGATAAATGGAAACTGGCTTCCTAGTGAAAGCATACACCTGAAGTCTCCCCATCCTGTGTGTGGCTTTGCTTGGTTCACGTGCTTCATTCAATGGCCATAAAGGAACACACATTTTAGATGAGGTTTTCTGAGGGCTTGTTGACGATTGGCTTGCAGCCAAAGCACTTATCCTGCTATTCAGGATATATTGTAGAAAACCATATAACTGCACCTAAGAGTCTTTAATTGCTAATTGTTCCTAATAACTGTTTAGTATATAATGCAAACAATAATACATGATGTCAGTTTGAATTTCAAGGTTGTTATTCAATCCCAAGTTTCTGCTGTGTTATGTTCTCTTCCTGTGGTTAATGATGTCTGAAAAGCCCTCCGTAGAGTCCCCATCCTGGCTTGGGTACGGGGCAAGGTCTGCATTAAAAGAATAACAATAAAAAAAAAAATAGAAAATAGAAGTTTGAGTAATAGCCTCCTCTGTGTCTGAGTACAATATTGAGTTCTG
The DNA here is from genome assembly GCF_030435805.1 of Mustela lutreola. NCBI lineage: Eukaryota > Metazoa > Chordata > Mammalia > Carnivora > Mustelidae > Mustela > Mustela lutreola. Next base: position 30,574,968 of record NC_081307.1, read on the forward strand.
AAAGGAATGAAATGAATGGCTACTTTTGTGCTTCCCATTACAACACACATCTCAGTAACCATTCGGAGATTAGCGGCACTACGGATTATCAGTGGAATTTGAAATCCTTTTCTCCATTTTCACCTGCATCCAGCATTCCGTTCTGCTTCGGGAATCACTTTCTCTAGGTCTTATTCTTAAAGGGCTGAGACAAGCTTTCATTACTTCTGAGGAACTCTCTCGCACAGATGCCCATTGATCCATTCTCCTTCTACTGGCTTTAGCAGGAACATGGAAGCCTTCTTGTAATAGGCAACGGAATAGATGCGATGGGGTCCGGCTCTGTCTAGCTAATAGTCTTTCAAGTACTTCTCCCTCTGTTCTGTCTGTAATTTCAGTAAGATTTCCAGCACTTGGGGCTTAAATGTCCTCTAGCCCTTTAGAAGCTGGCATCTAATTGCCTCTTCATGTTGCCAAATGACCGAGTGTTTTCTTCATTGACTTGGTTTCTGCCAGATTCTGGAATAGACAGTAAGCAGGATAAGAGAGACTGGGGAAGCATAAAACTCACTCAGAGAAGGAAGAGAGCAGATCTGGGAGTCCAGGGAGTGAGTAAGGGGAGAATACAGAAAAGCCAAGAAAAAAAAAAAATTAAAAACTGTAGATTGGGCAAAGGAGCAGGGAGGGAACCAAGACTAGAATGTCAGTAGAGGGAAAAGGTCTGCTTGTGTCTGAGAAATATCTAACAGAAGTATCTATGGTTTCAATCTGTATGTGTTGATCCATGCAAAACAATGTTTCCTCCTTCCCTGCCTCCTTTGGTCACTAAAAGCACAACAGAGTATTTGGTCCATCGCTCCCATTCCACATTGCGTCTTACTACGTAAATTCTGATAGGTGACAAAATGGTCACAATCCCTCACTTTCCTTTGTCTCTGTGCCTTTTGCTTTGGGACTCAGGAGCGCTTCCCATGAGTGCATAAATGCTATTTCTCTTCCCCTTGAATCTGATCTGCCTTATGGCTTGTTTTCGCCCATACAGTGTGGTGGAAGTGATGTTAGGACTTTCTTCCATGCTTCTACTGGCCCACTTGGAATCCTGCCCAGCTGTCATATGAACAAGCCTGGCTAACCTGCTGGAGGATGAGAGACCACGTGGAGCAGAGACCATCTCTCCTAGCAGAGGAGATCGTAGACCAGCCAGCTGCCAGCCAACCTGGTTGCAGACTCAGGACGCATGAATGAATGCAATTTAACAGAGAAGAACTACCCAGCTGTGCCCAAATTCCTGACCAGTAGTAGCAAGGGTTAAATAAGGGTTAAATAAGTAAGTGTTAAGACACTAAGTTTTGGGGTGATTTATTATGCACCAAAGGCTAACTGTTGCAATAACCAACTTAAATTTCTTCGGTAGCTTAGTCATTTTTGCATAGTGATAAGTACATTAAGTATTAAATCTGTATTTGAAATTCACATTTTTCTTACAATCTCCTTATATAAATCTCCCAAGAACCTTATGTGAACACCTGGATATATTAATCATATTCATGATTCAAGATACAGAATGGTTTGAGAGATATTAATCTATAATTCCTACACTTAAAAAAAAATTCCATGAAAAGTATGTCTATGACACAGCATGAAGTCAATTATTCATTTATTTGTTCGATACAGAGAACCATTTTATGAAAGATAAGCCATTAGGTCTTACATCCTAACAGGTGTTTTAAGACTCGGAATTTTGGAAAATGATACACACTTGAGAGAAAGAGTTATCAATATGGAAAATCAAGACAGAGGAGTTCTAACCCTACTGAGTTTCTACCAACCCCCATTCATAAAAGAACCTAAACTTCTGAGAGAAGTATTTAGGTTGTTCATCTCCTATAATACCACGCAGATCTATTTTCATCTCATCTGCATTCTTCATAGCATCTAAATAATTTCAGGACTCAATAACTACTCAAAAAATTATCAGTTCTACCAACAACAGGCAGTCAAGCAGTTTATTCATCATCAGAAAGGCTCTTGACTCCGATGGCTCTGGTAATATACAAAGATGGTAATGACATTACCTAATTCTGTCATGCACAATTAATTTAATTTTTTCCTCTATGATTAAAATGGAAATCACTCACAACTTAGAATTGCTGTTAAATAAAAGGCTACAAATTCCACCTGAATTCCAGAAATTATACCATAAGCTTAGGAGCAGAAACTTGGTAGAGTTTCTTTCAGCTGGAAAAAAAAAAAAAAAAAAAAGGTAGAAAAATTGGTTTTGAGTAGAAACAGTGATGTGCAATGGATAAAATCGTACTAAATTCCCAAAGTCTCTGCATGGCACCTAGTAAGCACCCCCACCACCACCACCACCAATGTTACTTAGTGCTAGTAGGAAGAAGAAACATTGCTTGCAAATTCTAGTATTTTTTTTTTTTCCGTTGTGAAGATCCAAGAGGGTCTTGGTATATCCTTCTACTTGGTAAGACTCTTAATGTGACTAGGCACTAGACATCATGAACTCCCCTCACTAAACCCTGAGCCAGCAGAAGCCAGACAGGCAATAAGCTTAAGAAAGAAAGACAAATCTGTTTAATCTGGAGCTTTATAGGATTTCCAGAGCAGATTTTACTACTTAGCACGGTTTGGCAAGCGGGATAGAACAATCCAGAGCCACGTGTGGAAGCTGACTTCCGCTGAAGCAGAGTTCACAGAGTGCCTGATGTCTTTATTTAAAGTATCTACAAACAGTACTTAGGCACACCCATTTGAAAATCTCAGAGTTAAAAATGTATTCTCAACCAGAACGCGGAATTTGGGTATTTTAAATTCAGAGTCGGGGCGATTCCTTAGGTGTTCTGATAACCCATTCGACTTCATCTAAGCCCCCTCCCTCGGGTCAAGCTCCAGCCCAGCTCATTTCAGATGCTCTCTGACTCCTGCAGAACAAACATCCTCCTTGATATAAATAGATTATTAGCTTTCTTTGTTTGCAGGTAATCAAACACTATAAGAAGTGAAAGAAATGTGCTAAAGACAGATAATCAGCTAATTAAAGTTTTCTTTCACCAAATAATAGAAGAAACTCAAAGAATATTGATTGAGGGAAAGAAATGCGGGTAAGTGAACAAGTACTTTATTGGAAATAGAACTCTCCATTTGAAGGCTATTGCCAGAACACTATCAACTTGGTTTTGGATCAGCTGTACTTCTCTCCAAATCAGAGGTAACTGAGAGTACTTTATGGAATTCTCACTCAAGTATTAATGTGAATTTTTCTGTTCTGTGCAAGTCTCCTTTGAGCTGCCATCAATTCCTCCAAGAGAGAAACCCACACATCACCTCTGTACTCCGCTAATTTCTGTATTTCACCATCTACTCCATCACTGAAAAAATAATGCCTTTCATCTACTAAACGAATTTGATGAAACTAATAACTTTACTGTTCCCACTGTCAGCCATGGGTCTTTTTAGTTGTCTGAAGTCCCGACAGCCCAGAGAAGAAGAGTAACACATTCTGATAGTTGGAAAGAAAGAGCAAAGGAAAATCAAAGTAACAACAGAGAAGTCACAGAAAAAGGGCCTGGGAGAAGGAGGTGGAGGCAGGGGAAGCTGGACACGGTGATGTGTGTATGAGTGTGGATAGATTCAGTCACTCCTGATCCTTGCTAAATAATAAGGAAACCTAAAGGAGCCCTCCCTCCTGCCATAGCAGCATTTTTCATATCGATTGCACTTACTACACAACAACCGACACAGTTATAATGGCCGCTGTATTTATATGCATGTCTAAATAATTAGTCAATCCTTTCAACAACCCTACAAGGTAGGTAGTATTGCCCCAGTCTACAGAGAAGGAAACTGAGACATAGAGCAGTTAAATGGTTGGTTAAGGTCCTGCAATTCACTCCAGGGTATCAACTCCTTTTTTTTTTTTTTTTTAAGATTTTTATTTATTTATTTGACACAGAATGAGAGAGAGAGCAGCAGCAGAGGGAGAGGGAGAAGCCAACCCTCATAGGAGCAGGGAGGCCAACGCAGGACTGGATCCCAGGAATCATGGAATCATGATTCAAGCCTAAGGCAATGCTTAACCAAATGAGCCACCCAAGTGTCCCAGGGTATCCACTCTTAACTGTATTTTAAAGTCTGCATAAAAGTTACAACACATGATGAATTCAGGTAGTGGCATTTGAGTGTTTCCCATGCTTTTGACCACTCGGAGTCTATGCTACAAAGAAAACACACACATGAATGCACATACATGCACACATACGGAAGGCCCCCCCGGAAGACAACAACTTTATTATCTTAGATGGAAATGTTGTGGGTTAACATCAGAGGGCATGAGAACCATCACAAAGTAACATATGAACACTATCAGCAGATTCCATGTCATGTCACCCTAAGAAAAGGAACACTCAACATCAGGTTGAATTATGTAGAAAATTACTGGAGCAGGTAAATTTTAAAACAAAATCTTGAAAAGATTCTAGAGGTAGTAATAAAGCTAAAACTGGGGAACTGGAAGGTCACAGGTAGAAGAGAGACCATGTAGCACATATATTCGTAGGAGACATGCTCCTTCATGACCCAGCTTTCTCTCTTACTCATTCTTTAAATTTAAGTAAATAGGTTAATCCATCTGACCCTCTGTTTCCTCATCTGTAGCATGAAAATCCACATTACAGTTAGGGTCATACTTACTTCACAGGGTTTGTCGTTGAGATTTAGTGATGGATATAAAGCCCTTAGAATCCCAGCTGGAACAGTGGCTTGGTAAAGGAAATGCCGCCATTACCAGAGGAAGAAAACCATCGGCTTGGCTTACATGGGTCGATCTTCTTCAAACATGAAATGTACTGACCCAGAATAACTTGAAACACAAATTTATAGAGTCCTTGGAAACAAAGAACCACAAGGATCATCTTGTCCAACCACTCATCTGAGCTCTGAGTCCTTCCCTCTCATTCAACAAATATTAATGGAGCATCTTCTATTGTATGAACCAGTCTTGTCCTGGAAGCTTGGGATACAAAGGCAGTGACATCCAAATAGCTGTTGCCTTCATAGGCTTACAGTCTAGATACTTGTAAGCCACAATCAAATCCTGAAAGACTTCCTGGAGGGGGTGGATTATCTACTGAAACTTGAATGATTATGAAGGTTTTAATGAGTGAAAGTGTGTTTGAGGCTGAAGAAACAATATAACAGTGTTGTTGGGAGAGTATCTTGGAAGTGCTAAGCAACGGACAGAAGACCAGGAAATCTGAAAGGAAGTGAAAAAGGAGGAAATAGACAAAAGAGGAGACAGAGAAATTATTGGGGGTCTCTCCCTCTTCCTTTTAAGTCTCTCTAGGAATAGTGGCCATTTGTCCCACATTACTTGGGACAGGTCTAAGTTATACTTACTGTCTTGGGATAGTTGTGAAAATCACTCGTTTTACTCCCCAAAGTGTCCTGGATCGAATGATAAATGTTATGATCGCCCTACCTTTAGGGCACGCTAAAGGCTTGGGACTTGCTTACTCTAAGGTGCTCAAGTGTTTTCTGGAGATTCTAAGGTTCAACTCATAAAATAATCACTATGGGCTGTAATGTGGCAAATAAATTGGGACAGGAGCAATGGTGGATGAAAACATTCAGTGGCTCAGTTTAGATACCGGTTTGTGAAAAGGTAGATAGAAAGAATGAGCTTGAAAAATATTTACTGGATTCATGGGGCTTACTGAGTAATTAAAGAGATAGGGGAGATTAAAAAAAAAATTTTTTTTTCACATTTTAGCCACTGACTATACTACTTGCCCATAGAAGAATATGAGAAATGGAACAGGTTTGGGATAAGATCCATGAGTCTGGGTTTGGATATGTGGATGAGCTGTCCATAAGACTGTTTATTCCCCGGGGCTGGACATACTGATCACACATAATCTCTATATGCCCAATAGGCAAAGGAGGTGCCCCAGCAAGTTGTAGATCTACATTAAAACGTCAACATAAGAATGCTAACCTTAGCCATGGAGGGAAGGAAATGATCCAAGTCGAGAGCAAGGTATGAGATAGAAAGATGATTCAGACCAGGTCTGAGAAATATGTATGCTTCCTAATGGAGTAAAGGGAGAGCTACCCAAGGAGAGCGAGTAGGAGAAAGGAAAATGAAGTAACATGGAAATCCAGGGTCTCAAAGAGGGAGTGGTCAAAGGTGACTATTTCTGAAAAGTCAATTGAAATGACAAAATGTGAACCAATATGCATCATGTGAGACTCTGTGTAACGCAGGGACAGACACCGTGTGGGGTGGTGTGATCTTAGGGCATAAGGTGAGGACTGGGAACACACTCAACTCTTGGAGAATGATGGTGGAGAAAAGGACCGTATTTGCAGGGAGCCATGGGTCAAGTGAAGACCTTCTAAAAGATAAGATGTTCATGTTTAAGTGCTAATGGGAGAAGCTTCTGGAAAGGGAAAAGCTGAAGATGTAGAGGAAATGGGACCATGGAGAGTGCCGATTCACTGAGACAGCTGGGCGCACGGAGAACGGGAGAACCCTTGGCCCCTGGAGCACTGCCTCCTGCGCTGTAACAGAAGAGAAGAAAGAAAGAGCAGGTACTAAAGCATTAGGCTTATGTACTTGGTGTTTGGAATTTGAGATAGTTTTTCATTCATCTCCACTCCCAGGAAGATTGCTATCTCCTGAAGCAGAATAATTGGTCACAAGAAATAAAACCATCACAATGATGTCACTTTGAGTGTCAGAAAGGGGCTGAGTGCATAGATAGAGCCTAATAGAGCCCGTGTCGAACTGTCAGCAACTGGAGGGTAGGTGTTTCATGCCACCCAGCTTTCAGTTCCCCTGAGGATCTAGCTCAACGTCCTGCACATGGTGGGGCCTGAAAAGTTTGGTGAGATGTGCTAGCCTCCCGTTAATCAAATTCAGGGTTCATAGGATCCCAGAAGTTCCAAAGATCAGAACAGAATTCTTGGAGCAACCAAGCAATTTACAAAGGGTTGGCGGGGATCCTTGGGCCTGGGTCTTCCAGCTCTACACCAACCAGGCTCGGTTCCCAAAGCACTCCGCTCTGCCCTCAAAGACCTTGAACATACCATCCCTAGCTGTCATCTTACACCACAATGTCCTGTTTGCCTGCCCCTCACACTTTCCTGTCAGCAGACTGAGCACCTGGAAAGCAGGGACTTTCCCTGGTGCCATCAATAATATTCATAATTACAACGACCTAATTTAATTCTCTCAACAAGATTATAGGTACTAAATTATCCCCAGTAAACCCTTGACAACACTAAGACTCTTACAAAGAGATCAAGTAACTTGCCTAAATTCACACAACTTAGGAATGTTTGAATTCTAGGCCAGGGTTGACTTCAAATTTTGTTGGTCCCAGTTAATTACCAGCCCTTCCTTGTGGTAGCCTTTTGTCGGCTTATTTTTTTTTTTTTTTCTTTCTTGTTTGTTTGTTTCCCATCATCTGGTAAGTTCAATACCAAGCATAGTGTCTGGCACAAAATTGACATGTGACATTAACACGTACGTATTAAACAACACCCAGATGAAAGACATTCAAGTCAGACTCTACCCTGGTCCTCGCTAAGCTGTGATGTCCTCTCCCACAGACAACACGCACCAAGGACCCCAAACTGTACCATTTTAAACATTTTAAAAAATCGGATCAAACTAGATTTCTTTCTACAGTGACACATGTTTGGCAGAGATGGATCTTTTCAGGTAACATCCTAGGAATCGATTTTAAAGAGCTAGGTTTTTATACTCAGTGACATGAAAAAGATAAAGTAAAAAAGCACCCACCCCAGCCTCCTTGGTATTCCTTCCACTGCTGATACTGATAGCAAAACCCAAGCCCTTGGTGGTAATAATTCCCAATAATAGAATGCATAGCCAAAGCTTAAAAAAAAAAAGCCTTTTCTTAAAAATGAGAGAGAGGAAAGAGAGAGCGAGATACTAAAATATCACTGCATGATCTTTGAGTTTATTTCACACCTCTCTCCACTTAATTTATGAAGAGAAAAATTACTGAGATAGATATAAGTTGGCAGTTGTGATCATTAACAGCGAGCTATTGCCCATGGGTATGTAATAAAATGTAGTACATATTGATTCCTTTTAACGCTAACTATTCTGAGGTTGTGATTGAAAATTACTGTTGAATTGCAGATAACGCTAGCTGTGCTCCACAAACGATAAATATTGTGAACGGGTTATAAAAGCAGTTAAGGTATTATTATGTTTGTGTCATTAGATTTACTTTACTGACATCAACAGTTCAAAACAACACACATTTATATGTAATTTAAGTACTATCTATTCAACTTACTTTAACAAATAGCACCATACAGGCAGTACGGTATGCAAATGCAAGAATGCAGGCTTCTTTCAACTTGACAGAGCAGCCCTGCTCCCCTGTTAAACTACTCTTCCTATCATTCAGGTGGCACACTTTCAAAATTAACTTCATTGTATGTTAGAGGATTGGTCCTCTAAAGGGGAGGGGTGGTGGAGAGAGAGAGGAAGAAAGAAAGAAAGAAAGAAAGAAAGAAAGAAAGAAAGAAAGAAAGCAAGCAAGCAAAAAGAAGGATAAAAGAAAGGTAGGTTTATTGCCTTATTGCCTACTGGGAAACAGACTGAATAAATTCAGAGTCAAGCATCAAAATGCTTCCAAGTGGGCACTGTCTCTTTAGTAATTGGATGAAATCTACATGAAAATCACCCAAACATCTGTTTCCTAGGCAGCCTCAGTTGTAACGGGATGGCCTATGGGAGACTCTCAGAGGAGTTATTTTAATGGGAAAACTCTGGGACAGTGTCCATGTCAACCTGCCACACCCTGTGAGGTTCTGGGGCCAACTTGGTTGTGGATAGCATCTCTTCTAGGAAGATTTCATATTCTTTCAGACCAGCCTTTATGAATGTGTACAAAGATATCACATTCTCACGTGCACAAAGGGAATGAGAAAGACTTCGTTAGTGTTTCTTTAAAGGCCAGCCTACATTCTTAGCTCACGTGTAACCCTTCAACTACAGAGAGATGCATTTTTGTTCATTTGATGGCACCTGACATACTATCTTGGTCCCCTTCTTTCTTCTGGATGAGATTTGTCACAGGATGATTTGGGAGCCCAAATCAACTTCTTGTCCTTGAGCAGCCTGTCATGGGGTAGCTTGGGTACGTCCTAAGCTGGATTACTCCATGTTCCATGCATATGGCATATCAGACCGTGAGGACGGCAGACAATTTAACGTGCTATAGCCTTCTTCATCTGAGCAGGGGAATTGATGATGAACATCTCCCTCAGGGAGAAAATACACACATTTACTCCTACAAAACCCCTCACTTCTCTTAGAGCTTGGCTTTTCAAAACGCAGAAGTGGAAATTTGGGCTCCTATGAACGCACGCAAATGGTAATGTGTGGATATAATCCATAATTAAAACTCTTTAAAAGGAAATGCTGGGAAAAGATGAACAACATTTGCATAGATAGAATAGCAACACTGATGTATTTTTCCAGTCAGAAAGAAGGGACAATAATAAAAGCCCCACAAGGGCAAGATGTGGGCTTGTGCTCTTCCCAGCTGCTCCTCCGATGGCCAGCATTGGACACAGAGTGCCAAACACACAGCAGATACGGAAGAAATATAGCCGTGTTTTCTAATTTTCGAGAGAGGAAAATCTCTCCGCATTAAAGAATTATTGTCTTTTGTGGATGAACTTTGTTCTTTATGGGTATTACTGCAAAAGCTAAATGGTAGTATGGAACTCCTCTGAGTTGGGTGCACATGTATTTTGACATAGGGCTCACGGCTATGGTTGTCAACTTGAGAATCTCCCATTGGCTGCTTCCTTCCTAGCGCCATGTTTTTCCTAAACAAGAATTACTCAATCCCCATTTGCTCTCTGTCAGCTGTTCCATGCTGCTTGACTTTTGAGCTAATGCTGGCTTTCCCACACTATTTCAGAGTATATTCACTATGTCCTGGAAGCATTTCTTTTGTCCCTATTCAGTCAGAATGCCCATCTTCCGTTGCCCACTTGGAAATTGCTTTGATAACCTGCTGTCAGCCATTCTCTTTATACAACCAACCTATTGAAACTGAATTACCATAAGTATGACTTTCCTACTAGTTTACTGACAGTGCTCTGGGCCCTCATTAATGCAGATCATTTTGCCATTTAATTTAAATATAGCATACAGGGAGAATTGCCTAGGAACTGGCTATCATATCAACGACAGGCCTGACCATGGCTCAAAGAAGTAGAATCCTCTGCAGTCTGCCATGCCGTGAGTTCTCAATTAGAATTTCATGGAAGAAACCGGAATGGGTCCTACCATAGCCAGTCCCTCCTTTTCTCTCTGCTGGTGTTTTCCCACATATTTTACTGTCTGCAAAGCCCTTCTGTCCCCTCTCACCTTAATGTCCAACAGAGGAAAAGAGGGACCTGAAGCTTGTAAACTCTCATCATTACAGCTGGTTCTCTAATTGGTCTTCAGTCAGTCTTCACCTCCCCTAGCTTCTACCATTCCAAGAAGGGAGCAAAATAATCTTCATAGCCCTTCAATGGTAAAAGTACTCAGCCTGTGCAAATAGCTTATGACAATCATTTTCCTTCTATCTCTATTCATTCAGCTATCTATAGATCTTACTTTTACCTACTTACTTACTTTTTAGTGCTATAGTAGATGCCAGGTGGGGAAAAGGGTCTTAGGATAACATTTAATACTTTAAAAATGATATTTAAGTAGATGCAAAATATAGAAAAAGACACAGAGAAACAAATGGTGCAGCAATGGGACGGGGATTCTGCTGGGAGTTGGGGGAGAAAAGAATTAGAACGGAGGAGGTAAAAGCATATCCTTGTTTCTCTTCCACAATCACCTGCTAACCTGAAACAACAGCCTTCTCGTCTTCTTAAGAGGTTAAAGGTGAAAAGAAAAAGAAAACAAAGATGATCTTGCCCTTTGCAAGTGGGAAAAGTGTGAAATCAAAGAATACCGATGTCCCTCCTCAAGAAATTTACATGAAATTTAACACACTAAACAACAACAACAACAAAAAGTTAAAAAGACAAAACCATGATTACCTAGCGTTAGTGGAGAATGCCATTCCACATAAAAACTATTTACATAATTGAAGGTAAGCTTCTTTAAGCACAATCATTCTTCTCCTTTTAACTGCCTGTGATGGAAACCTTCTTAAAGTGCAGGGACATGTCCCAATCTTCTTAAGCAGAGAACACTGAACATAATTTAACCTTTCCTTACTGCCCTAGGGTTATCACTATGGACATCAGCTACTGCATTTTGCTGGAATATGATGATGCCCTCGGGGACTGCCGAGTGCACATACAACTGTCCAACTTGACACAAAGTGAGTCCAGACTCCTGATCTTTAAGCATTTTAATTTGATTTCATTTTTTAAAAAATTATTTCAGACTTTTAGATATTATTTGCTAGCATTATCAGATGGAATCTACCTGCAGAAATGTCCTCCATCTGCAATTGGCTGTGGATGGTAACCGTATCATCAGACTGTGTGTGTGCGTATGAACTTACACACACATAACACATACAATGTGTATTTATAACACATCTATATTTACAAAAATACACATAGATATACACATTTATATATATTTATATAAAACTTGGTTCTTAGAGAAGGCCTAATGGGCTCTTGTACTAATAATTTCATAGCCTTTAGTGTGTGGTTTTGTGGTGTACACTTACTCTATTCAGAAAGCCTGTTCATCTTCTCTATTCTTTCTGATTCTTAACCGTGTTCCACATCAAGACTTCTCAAATTTAAAGGAGCACTAGAATCCTCTAGCAAATCCTGCTAAAAATGCAGATTCCGACTCCATCAATCTGGGTGTGGGGCCCAAGATTCTACATTTCTAATAAACTCCCAGGGTAGCACTCTGAGTAGGAAGTTTTGAGATTTTTTTTAGGTAATCAGATAAATGATCTCGATCAGGATTCAGCAAACTAGAGCCCTAAGCCAAATCCAGCCTACTATGCATTTTTATATGGCCTGTGAGCTAAGAATAATTTTTACATTTTTGAAAGTTTCAGAAAAATAAATAAAGGGAAGAATGATATTTTGTGAGACACGATAATTATAGGAATTCAAGTTTTAGAGTTCATAAATGAAGTTTGATTGGGACATTTTATTGGAATATGGCCACACTGGTTCGTGTACTTATCACGGGTGGCTGCTCTTCTGTAGTTGCTACAACAGAGCTCAGTGGTTGCAACAGAGAAGCTACTGTCTGCAGAGCTGAGCCTTTTATTTTCTTTGGTCCAGTTAGTAGGTGCTATAGATTCTACTGGTACAGGACCACTGTATGCAGCCAGGCAAGCTCTTCCCTGCTCAAGGAGGCCCCTCCTTAAAGTCACACCAGGCAGCATACAGGCTAGAAGAGGCCCAGTGAGATGACAAATAGCGAGCCCTAAATTACAAGTCTGACAAGAAGAGATACCGGGCCAGAGCCTAAAGTCAAAGCACCTTCCTGCTTTTCCACAAGGTGACAACCCAGTAGGATTTCTATAGTGACATTTCCAGTTTCTCCCCCTCAACTATTTTTTTTTCCCCCAAAATGATGTCATTCTAATCATTTAGATATAAAGGATACCCTTTTGTTTTGATGGTAAAACATTCTTCAAAATAAAAAAGTAGGTCCAAAACCATCTCAATTAATATTTTCTTCCAAAGTTTTCATATCCAAATAAAAATGGAAACAGCAGAATTCACATTCATTGAGAAACATCTATTCATCTTTTAGATTCAAATATGATTTACTGCCTTTCTCCCAAAAGCTTATTTGATATAAAACAGATTCCATTAAAAACCTAAACTCTACTCTGGATTTAAAGAGCAGCTTTCAAAATAATAGTAAATCTTGGGCTCATCACTTGTTATTATGAAAGAGACTTCAGATCTATCGAAAATATTTGTTTAAATTAGTTTTTAATTATTTAAAAATATTTTTTAACAGTTGGTATGGTCTAATATAATATTTTCTCTTCCATTCTGTGATCTATATAATTCAAACACTATGGTTTTACAAGAAAGAAAGAACCATGGGAATAAAATTATCTCTTTTTTAAGGTTATGGAAGTAGTTTTGTCTTTATGCCAGCAAGGAATAGTCTGGATTTAGTTTCTTTCATTTTCCTCCAGTAGAACTAAGAAAACAAGGGAATCCTTAGCTTCAGAAAGCAAGTATGTAGGCAACGCAAATCTTCCCTTATTTCATGCAAATCTCTCTACTCTCTTACAAAGTTTCATATCAGATTTACCTTCCATTGGATGACACATTAAAGTTTATTTTAAATGTGAATATAAAGGAAGCTAAAATGAGAGCACAAAGAGGCTAAAAGGTTGGCCAGTCAAAATCTATTCTAAAAAGCACAATATTGGCAATGTGTTGACAGCCAAATTATTTGTTAGTGAGAATTTTTGTTGGAAGTGAGCTTTTTGTTTCCAGAAACTCTCTTTTGAACAAGTACTGAAATGTTACCTGGAGGAACTAGTTTTTCACTTAAATTCAATCCAATACCTATATGTGGAGCCTGTTCGACTTGCTCTCATGCACTGATGTTCTCAGGCTTGAGATATTCTTGACGTTCCTGTTAGAATCTGACCTGAGTAACCGGAATCAACACTTCAGAATATGGAAATCTGCTATATTTTGGCATAATTATGTTTTAAAAGATATATATTTTATTTCTTCATAATCAACTTCCTGGTTTTGTTTTGTTTCAAATTTGCTTCTCTACTCACTATGGAAACAAAATCAAGGGCCAACTCTCTGAATGTGGTCTCTCTTGAGCTTTTTCATCACTTCTACACCAAAATACTTAGTTCCCAGGAGCTGATTCTTATGCCTTGACTTTCCATCCTTCTCTCTCGGACACTCGATTCCATTCTGACCCAAGTACTCTATGCCTCATGTGGTAGAAACGGACAAGTTCTTTACCAAAGCATCCATGTTCTCCTTCTAGGTATACTGCTAGATGACATTCCCCAGCCCTCTTCCAATTAACTGTTGCCATGTTGCTAAATTCTGGCCAATGGAGTAGGGACAGAAGTGGCATAGGTCATTTACAACCCTACCAACTCCCTTCTCTCTGTGCCCCCCCCAATAAATCTCCATCTATTTTTTTTTTTTTTTAAATTTCACCCAATCTGTTGACTGAATGGATAGAACTGGTACCTGAAGGTGGCATGGTTACAACATAGAAGGAGCATGAGTCCTTATGTCACCACTTAGAAGAAAGCCGCCTAAGAGAGATGGGTCTTCCAAGAATACCCATTTGACTGTCATACAAATAAAAATAGAAATTGTGGTGAGAAAGACAGTGAGACTGTAGTATCTCTTGATAGCTTAAAATGATAAACTTCATTATCTCATAGTTTCTGTGGGTCAGGAATCCAGGCATAACTTAGCTGAGTGCCTGTGGCTCAAGGAGTCTTGTGAAATGCAGTCAAACTAGCAACCAGGGCTGTGGACTTATTTGGAAACTCCACCTGGTAGAGCAGGGGCAGTGGGGGTAGGGTTTGCTTCCAAGGTCATTCTCATGGCTGCTGGCATTTCTTGGTCCTTTGTTTTGTGGGCCTCTCCACAGGACTGCCTTGTGACACAGAAGCTCACTTCAACCAGGGCAAGCAGTGAGAAAGAATGAGAGAGTATGAGAGCACACAAGAGAGCACCCAAGATAGAAATAAGTCTTTCTACAACTTCATCTGAGACGTTCCATTTCTGCAGTATTCTCTTTGTTAGAAGGGTTATGCAAGGTGTGGATACTAAGGGGAGGATCCCTGGAAACCCTTTGGAGAAACTGCCTCCCATACTGCATATGTTTCCCTGATTATCTCTTTTTTCTGGAACAAAATTAATCACAACTTGTACCTTGTTGTGCTATATAAACATGCACAGAGATGCTGTGTGCATCTTATATGAAAAATATCTAGTCAAGAGTATAATGTGGCTGAAATTCAGTCCGTGCTCCTAAGTTTTAAACTCACAAAGACACTACATAGGCTAGTGGTGTGGTCCTTACTAAACTCTGGAACAGAGAAATACAGATTTAGGAGACTCATTTGCCACTGGGTGTCTGACACATCGTACTATGAACTGCACTTGGTATTCACTCAGGAAATATTAGTTGATCAAAAATGAATGCATACTTGAAAAAAAAAAAGAATGAGTACGTGAATGATGGATAAATTTTAGTTATTTTATACAGATATTTTGGGAGCAAAAGACTTCTTTGGGAAGAACCGTAAGAAACTGGCTCAAGAAATGCTTGCAAACCTCAAGTACTAATTCATAGCTCCCGGATCAGAACACACATGGAATGTTTTAAATCTTTCAAGTTTCTTGGTATAATTCACATAGATAAAACAATTAATTGATGGACATTCTGTTTATACACTTTGATTATGATGATTGGACTATAATTTGAAATCACTCAAATTATAATATTAAAGAAGAAATTTCTTCAATACTGTAAAGAACTTTCAGAGATCTATTTGCTCTCATATGTGGATTTTCAAGAGAATATTCAGATCATAATTTTATTCTTAATTCTAAGCAGCTTCTGTGAATGGATTCAGCCTACCCTATGGATAATATATAGACTATGATGAATTCCAGCCATTTGGATATCTCAGCTATTAAGACTGAGAAAATAAGTGTCATCTATGAAATTGTATATGTGGGCATGTGTATAACAATGAATTATGTCTTTCTTTAGTATTCTCTCCATTAACTCTCAGTATTCAAATTAAAAAGAAATTATTGAACCTCTGTAAAGACATTGATGTTTACAAAGGTCACAGAAAACAAACGTCAATACATTGTCCCAACTATTGAAAATTTCTGGTAGCATGCAGGCTTGGTAAAGCTTCTATGTAACTAAATGTAAAAACTGTTACATTTATAATATAGCGTACTGACAATACTTCTAAATAAGGAAAATTGATGAAATTATTACTAATTTTACTTTATAGAAGCTTAATATTCTAAAACAACTTCGGTTTCATTTTAGTTGCTGATTAATTTGGAAGTAAGCACCTATCCTTGAATCTTGGGAAATTCCATTGTGAGAAATTTAGACAAAGAGATCATCACAAAAACAGACAAAATTTTTTAAAAAGCTGTACCATGTGGGGAGAGGGAACTCTGAAAGTAAAGAAGAATCTTCTGTACTTTGTACCCCTAAATTTATACTTACAATATCATCAATTGAACTCTAAGCAAAATTTTTAAAAACAATTTCCCTTTAATGTCATCCGTGCAGTAAATAATAAATGTTATTGTAATTGTGCTATTAAGGGTCATAACCACAATACTAATTATGAGGTTATTAACCTTAAGGGCAAAGTCTGTGTATTTTGACCATGAGGGGAGGTGATCTATGGCTCCTTTTTAAAAAGATAAGGTTTTGAGATAATGGCAGTAGTTCATTAATCTTTGATTCTGACACCTAATGCATGCTTGTAAATATTTTGTGAATAAAGGACTGAATAAGTGAAGTAGAAAGAGAACAGGAAGACAGGGAATGAAATAAGGGAGGGACTACGTAGGGAATCCAAGATAATTCGGATTAAATAAATTATGTGAGCATGAAATGATTTGGACAAAGATTCGTGCAGTTGGAATGGTTTACTTTCTTGATGCACTTTTACCTAAAAGAAAAATAATAAAAATCATCCACTACTTCTAAATAGCCAGGTCCTTAAGTTACCAGGTAAGAAGCACTATTCTTCCAAACATTACGTCTAGTGTACCAGGTCGAGCATTTTTCATACACGTAAACTATATTTCCCATGAACATTATCATCTCTCAATACATTATGTATCCGTGATCAATAAATAATGAAGAATAACAATAACAACAACATCAACAAAGCCTCTGGGGACCATGAGGTTTGCACTCAGGCGAAGGTCTGAGCAAACAGATGGTTCCTTCCTTGAGCCCTGAAAGCAAGCTCCGGTGTCTTCTTAGAACCACTAACGTTAGGCAGTAAATCCCTAAGCGATTGGCCTTCCATCAAAAACAGTCTGTATCCGGTCTCGGGGAATTCACAACGAGGGACTTTTGGCAATGGCATCTCGGTTGATCACTTCTGTAATGGGGCAATTATAGTCAGAGAGGTTGTCTGTGATGTAACCCAAGCCCTCATTTCTACACAGCTGTGCAGACCATCAACTCAAATTGTACCAAGAAGTCAATTGGGAGCCTATTCAGAATATGGGATATTTATTGGCTGAGGATGAGGACAGCCTATTTGTTCAACCACAGTGGAATTTATCTTTGTCGGCTCTGGGCACAGACATTCGAGCATGTGCAAATAGCAGCACCACTCCTGCCAAGCGGGATGTTCTGGGCTCTCCTCTGACCCGACTCTCTCGGGGGACCTGTCTGTCACTCCTTGTCTCAGACCAGCCTGCTGCAGAATTTCCCTTCGTACATTCCCCAACTCCATGAACTTGCACGCACCGACCTTTTAAACTTTGGTGACCGCCCAAATGAATTTTTCAGAATTTTGATATTTAATCATTATCGAAGGATAAAAGGATTTCGAGTAGCAGTGGGGCCCCACTGACCTGAGACGGCATCATTTTTTTTTTTAATAGATGTTTTCTTGACTGTCTTTGATAAATTTGGTCACTTGAGGGAAAACTAAGATTTGGTAATGGGATTTCCCCAGAGTCTGAGACTCAGCACATTGGGGGAGCCACCAAGGCAAAAGTATAGGAGAGTATTTAAGGCACGGTTGTGATGCTTATCCCTACAGCAGAGCTATGCAAGGAGTCAAGGGGAGGGGGGCAGAAATGGGACCAAATGGAGGCCCAGATAAAGAGAGGGATAGAGATCAAGAATAGGTTTGCGGATGAGAAAGTCAGAGAGCTTTGAGAACAGAGGTTATAATGAGAGAGGGAGACTCAAACCTTGAATCCTGGAAATAATGGGCTGTGAATGGCTCAAAGTTCTCATAATAAACAGTCTGATATGGATTTTAAGTAGTAAAGCTACCTGTAGCAGCAGGAACCAAAACCATCTCCTTAATCTGTTTGTACTAGATGGGCGGTGGGGACCAAACAACAGGGAGAAACCAGTGAAGAAGAAAGAACCTATAAGTACAGGTTCACGTTGAACATTCAACTTCTAACCAAACATGTCCAACTCCTATGAAATGTGTGCAACTATTTGATGAGAACCAAACTGAGCCTTACTTTACTAGAGGCCACGACAGAACCTACCAATGTTAATGATTTTATTTCTGAAAGAAAAATATCTAAGTATTTTCAAGTAGTGGGTGGAGGCAGAAAGAAGTTCCATTCGGAGGGCAGTAAAGAAAGATGGTCGCGGTCTGGAAAGTAGGTGTGTGACCGGGAGGAGGACCTCGTCTTCCATGTTCTGGGATACGTTCCTGAGGCCACGTTCGTACAGCTTGCAAGTCTGAGTGTGAAATGTGTCCAGTTGTCTGGAGTCAATACAGAGCTTTTCCACGGAGACCGGGATGCCTGCAGTGTGGGAGGATTTCAGGGGTCACTTTAATGGATGGAGTGTCAAGGAAGAGCGTGTAAGTGGAATTTCAATTTTCTAAGTGCCACACGATAAGAGGGGCAGCAGGCGGCGACGGCTACATTGAGGTGAAGGCAGAAATGATCCAGATGTGAGAACTGAGCGCCATCGGAGACCCACTTACAAGCCTCCTCACCTCCCGATTCCTCGTGGTGGTTGCCATTGAGATGTATGTGGGGCTCTGAAAAGACCAGATGCGGGAGCTCAACCACTTGTCTCTGGAGTGGCAATTCAGGGGGAAGCCGAGCACAGAACGGGGCCCAAGAGCAGAAGAGTGTGTCTTTGATCTTTGTTTTATCCTACTTGCTTGGTCTTCTGGATCTTTCTAATGCCTATGGTTCTTGGTTCTCCTAATTTAGCTCAACTTTCAAAAACAGTTTTTGCAGGATTTTGTAGGTATTGTCTTCCTAGTACATTCCATAAAAACGAGACCGCTAATAATATATAATAGCATATTTAGTATCTATAAAAGTTAAATAGGCAAATGCTTTCAAATAAAGTCTATCGGTGGCTTAGGGCTCTACAGAAAGATGGCAAATGGATCTCTCCGTTCATTACTGACGTCAACAAAGTGAATAAGCTAAACCCAACCAAAAGACAAAGACATTACATGGGAAATATTTTATTTCTGAAGTTCATTGAACACTTTCTTGAATAAATCAGTTAACCCAGATGTATGCGCTGGGGGATATCTCCGACTGCCTCACATGAGATCATTTTTGCTGGAACTGACTTCACGCAATTAAAATAAGTTGTGGTTGTTTGTACTTCCAATAACTGATGTTTACAGTGAAGAAAAGCATATTTTGATGCATTCTGTATAGATATGACATCTTGCTCTTTTTCAGACACTTCATTCAAGATATGAAAATAAATGAAAAACTCTGGGATTATCCTACAAATCTAGGATCTCAGAATTCAAGTTAGCCCCTCATTTTTACTGGTAAGAAAGTTCAAAACTGGGGTCTACCAATAACCACATAGTTGGTTGAAAGCACAAGACTGAAATCTGGGTCTTCGGGCCCCACAGCACACGTTATTTCTGCTTAACTACGATACAAAGTATAAGTTATTTATTGCCAGCTGCTCTCACTGAGGAGAGACAAAATGCATTTGATTAAGGCAAAGTGCTGGAGTAGGGAAGTCTAACTTTTCCTGTGGGAAGTGACCAGTGGCTCTTTCAATCCTACATCTCCTCTTGGAATGTAAAGGGAAGAAGCACTGAACTGCTGTGACTTCCTTAATTTTCAGATATTCAGCAAGGCACTGATAGCATGAAAACATTATTTAGGTAAACCAGTCAATTTCAATATTAATTCTTTAAAAAAAAAAAAAAGTCCACAAAACAGGAGGAATCAATGTTAAGCTGATATTGAATCACAAAAGGGTGAAAATACAAGCTGACTCATTGTGGGAGAGTAAGACACACCATTATTAATATTATTTCGAACTTGAATTATCATTTAAAACCTAATCTAATCATCACTTATTGAAATTTTCTAACACTCACCCAGAGAGAGTGGGGCATGTTCACAGAGCATCAGTGGATGTTTGTAATTCCTTTAATTACTGAAAAGACATGGGCTATGTTCCTCGCACGGCACCAAGATGACAGTTAGAGAGCAGATCTGCGATTAAATTACTCCTCTAAAATGAATGTGGATTTTGTGAACTTTCCTATCTTTTATACATAATGGCTTATTTATGATGATAAGTAGCAAACATTCAATCCCTCCTGAAACTGTGTACCCATGTGCTAAGATATGCATTACACTGGAAAATAAAATAAGAAGGATATGACTGAGTAAAGAAAAATCAGAGTTCTCGAGAACAGATCTTCTTTGAAGACATTAATATTATTCATGTAGAGTTGTACCTTCCTCAAATTTATAAAACTCGGCCTCATTCGAAATAATTCATTATGCATGTTTCTTTTCAATGTACCCAAAGATTAATGTGCTCCCATCAGTGCATACTGAGAGAGCAAAGAAAGAACATCTGGAGTTTGAAGAGGTTCGAGAAGAGAACACAAGGATCTGTGCTTCTACAAATCCCTGATGCTATTTTAATTGGGCTTATTCATCTCCAGTTTTAATAATGTTAATTGTGTTATGAGATTAATGTGAAATAGGCTCACCTGTTTAACATTTATTTGTATTGCTTAAACGTGACGGAAACATAATTACAGATGTAGACCCCAAAAATGTTCTAAATTCAAACAAACATGAGGATGTTCAGGCAGTAAGGGCAACCTCCATATCCGATTCATCAGAAAATTCTCCTCGTTTTTCTCTACAAAACGTATCCCAAACCCAGCTACATCGTATTATCTCTACCCCTAGATCAAACCACCGTCATCTTTTCCTCCTACTATTGGCAGATCTTCCTGTTTCTACTTTTTACCTCTTGAAAGCCATTTTCTACCAAGGAGAAGGGGTGAGATCTGACTCATCCTAACTTGTGAATATAGACTGTTCAGTTAACAAAGATTTTGCCAGTCAGTTAATAAACACAGCAATTGTTAAAAAAAATTAAATTATATGTTCTGATACTTAGGTTGTACTAAAAACAAAATAGTTACTCAGAATTCATCACCTCGTTAGTATAATGGTGTATTTTAATATTAGCCAAGGTCTTAAGATAATTTACATCCACTTGGTACGTATGGTGTGAATCCTGTATAAGAGTGGGCTACTGAGAGTCTTCTCCTAACTCCATATCGAGTGATGTCATATTGACAGTTAAGCATTAGCCGTGATGGGTGAATTAACACCATTGGCGTTGGAAAATGCTACAAGTCAGAACTTGATCCACAGTTCAGTTGGTCATCTAGATCTAATGAAAGTAATGAATATTAATAACGTAGACAATGTTTAAGAGTGAATTAAGGGTGTAGCCCTTCCATTTTGAATAATAACAACAACAAAATCAAAGAAATAGTCCTCCAACATCTGGAAAATGTGTTTCAGCAAAATGGCTCTCAGAATCTCTGAAAGAACAGTTTCAACATGCATCTTTGTACTTTGAATTTCATCTCACTCATTGTAAATAAAAATATCAGCCAACATTCATGAGAGAATGGCATGTTTTTTGAGCACCTATCATATTCCCAGAATATAGCAGGAGCTCAAAACACATCTCGGGAATGAACTGATTGCTACAGCGTGAAGTCTCCTCGCTACCTCTCCTTCCTCATTTTCTTCCTGAGTCCAGTAGTATTGATTATCTTTGTGACAAAGGACCCAGATTTGATCTATTCCTGCAAATACCAGAACCACAGAGCATGTGGCCAGATCCCTCCAGTCCTTGCTCACCTATCATTTCTACAGTTCCTGCACAGAAACACCACTGTCCACATACCATCGCCTCAGGGGCATTTCTAGAAACTCATCGCAGAACTTACCATGAAAGATGACACTGAACCTGAACACAGTATTGTTACGGGAACAGCTATAACCCAGGAAACTTTGGGGGGCCCTTCAAAATAGGATGTTTGCCTATCTCCTTTAACACTTAAAAATCACAAATGCACTGTCGTGTAGATTACCATTAAATTGTGAATGCCAATTAAAGTTTAATGGTTAATCTTCACTAAAAAAGGAGTGCTTCATATACCATGTGAAATTATCTGCCACAGCATTAACAAAAACCGATTAGTTAACCGGCTAAACAGATTAAATACAGTCTTTCAAGTTTATGGGGGAAATGAAAAGGCCTTCACTTTAATAGTATGGAATATTCTTTTATTTAAATTTTATGACTCCTCATCCAGTTTCATTTAAAATGTCAAAATTGTAATGGTGGTGACATTCATTTTATAATAGTGTCTGAAACATATGCAGTAAAAGGGGTTGTAATAATAATACTACAAATTACATGCTTATTTTTCCAGATCATACCTAATAGAGTGTAATATCATTTTCAGTCACAGTTCACCGGAGTTAAATTTAAAGCATAATATTAAAGTCAAGGTTCCTTCACATCTAATTAGACATTAGAAACAAATGTGGCCAGGTCTGCATTCTGCTAAATGTATGCAAATAACCCCTCAGAGGCAATGAAACCATTTAACAAGGTAAAAGTAACCCACTCTAAAGGTAGACAATAAATTACTGTAGATTTACCTTCAGCATTGTGCAATATGACATCTCAGTTGCTGTAGGACACAGTGAAGCATAAATTGTACCGAGCTTGTCTCATGTTGCAAAATATTCAGGACAAACAAAGAATATTTTATGCTTAGAAGCCTAACTTCTGGAAAGCATGCCAGCGAGTGAGGTAGTTCAACAAAGCACCTATCACTGAGGTATGGATAGCGCCATTGCCTACCTTGGCAGAGTCATTTATTTTCAGGAGCAGTAGGGAAACATTAAAAAGAGTGCGTTTTGTTCATTCTCGGAAAACCCATATAAATAAGTCTTAGCTATAGACTGTATTTAGAGGTGAGGACTGGGTTCCTTTGTTGCTTTGTTTGGTGGTGGGTTTCTCCACCCCCCCCGCCCCCCCGCAAGCCCTTCCTCACTAATGGTTTTGCCCTATTCATCCCCAGAAGTGGATGGGGGAAAAGGTTCCCGAAAGTTCCATCACGTTAGATCACATTTAGGATTTTTTGCTACTTCCGCTTTTTATCATCTTGCTAAAAACATGAAATTGGGAAGTAAAGGTGATTTTTACATTTGCTGCCTGCCCTATGGACGGGTCCACTGACAAGGCGTTTTCCAGACAGAGCCTTTTGATTGGCTCTCCATGGAACAATCACACTCACGTCCTGTCTTTAATAGTCCTCTTGCCACATGAAGAAGAGAGAAGCCACACAGGCTGTCAACAGTGCTACTTGAAATGCTTGTCTTGAATATCCCTGTAGTAATCCAGACACCAAGAAAATCATCCTTCCTCTTAACCACCGCATATGTAGACACTGAAATCACTGTGAGAAGTACTTGGTAAATATACATTTTTAGACAATTAAAAAAAATTGCTCCTTTATCTCACATATTAGACCTTTTGAAGACAGAACTCTGGGTTTTGTCTGTAAACTGTAAATGTAATCACTTAAAAATAAAGAGCTCGAAGAGTGATCATCCACTGTCCTGGTACCAAATTTTGAATGATGGTGTCAACATTTTCAGTCTTCTGCTTCTTCTTCTTCTTCTTCTTCTTCTTCTTCTTCTTCTTCTTTTTAAGATTCTATTTATTTATTTGACAGATACCCCAAGTAGGCAGAGAGGCAGGCAAGGAGAGAGAAGGGAAAGCAGGCTCCGTGCTGAGCAGAGAGCCCAATGTGGGGCTCGATCCCAGGACCCTGAGATCATGACCTGAGCCAAAGGCAGAGGCTTAACTCACTGAGCCACCCAGGCGCCCCCATTTTCAGTCTTCTATAAATCAGTCAGTTACAGAGAAACTTGTTTCTAGATGTCTATCGCCATAAAACTGGATCAATAGAAAGGTTTAGACACCAATTGGCCATGATTTCTTTATAGCTAAAAATCAAAACATTGCATTTCTTGATACTTCAGTAGCCATATTCACCCAGTAGGGCAAATCCAGGCCCCAGAGTATCCCAGATTTTTCACTTCTTTATATTTGGTATAGTGACAGACCCAGTTTTATACATAATGTTGAGAACATGAGGGCTGTTCTTCGGTGGGCAGGAATGTGGCACCTTGATGACGAAAAATTCCTACCATAACCACAATTGTCTTAGCCTGAGAGAGTTTTGCTACTAAAATTGAGAAGAATTCCAATTATAATTTATGTTAATTAAAGATCTTTACCAACTTTTGAAGCATGGGAGCTAACTTTATATTTTGCCCACTGAACTGAAGGAATTGTAAAAAACAAAACAAAACAAAACAAAAAACAAAAACAAAGCAAAAAACAAAAACAAAACAAAAAACAAAAAACAAACCTACCAAGTAATTACTGGTACTACTCAACAGTGAAGATCTCCATGCTAACAAAGAAGAAGGATTTGGGCAAAGATTCTTTCATAAGGTGAAACAGAACTTTCCAGATCAGTTCTGCTTCCACTGGGTCTTGATTTTTGTTTAAGAACAACCAACGTAACAAATGAATTCATTTCAGGATTTATATTTCACCTGGAAAATTACTGCCAGAGAGATGTAGGAAATAAAAGTGCTAGGGATAAGATTTAAAGAGAGAGCTACCCTTGCAAAAAATATTTAGTTCTGCATATCTAAGCACTTTCAACTTGCTAGCATTTTGGCACATCATCATTTCTCCAAAAGAACAAGGATACTAACATTAACATTTGCTCTAACACCTGATGAGCTGGACATGTGGGGAGCCTTAGAACCTATTTGCGATTCCAAGATAATATATGGAAGCCTGGGTACAAAAGAAACAGTGAAAGAGGATGACTGTTTCCTAGTGAGCGTGATGAGTAAAGCAGAAAAGAGTCTGAAGAAGAGACTTAGAATAATTGCCCCAAATGCACCTGTACATTCATTTTGTGTAATCGACCCGAATAAATCTGCAATATTTTCCCAAGGAAGGATAGTGTTTTTCAAAGATGTTGAGAAGAAGTGAGAGACAATTATGGATAATACGATATTGCTTTAATTCAAGGTATTGGTCAGAATACCAAAATACAGCTGATTCTGCGATATTCATATAGTGTAAAAATAGCAAAACAGCCTGGTTCCCATTCCAGCTCTACCAGTAACTGACCCTGCCCACCCAGTATGAGCTAGCATCAAGGAGAGACCATGTGACCTGAGGCAGCTCCTCTCACCTCTCTGGATCTGTTTCTTTCTTTTAAAAGAAAGAGGAAGTGCCCAGATATGGCTTAAGGTCTGCTTTTGTTTTAACACTTGATTATTCTAGTAGTTAAGGGATCAATAACTCAAGAAACTGGACCTAAATCAATAAGGAGCTTCAAAAGTCAGAGGAATCTGGGCCACAGCAGTGTGCCCTCTTTAGATAATATTTTTTAAAAAGAATTTTAAAAGCGATTTCTACACGTTGCTTAGAAATAAAATAAACAGACCAAATGTTAAGACAAAGAGCTGTACTGGCTATTGGCCAGAGCTTTTTTGGTTCCTTTTTTTTTTTTTTTTTTTTTTTAAACATTACCTTTGTATTCATTTTTGATTGCATGAGGGATCAGTTACAGGGTAAGCAGAGATAAATTTCACTGTAATTCCCAAACAGTATTTTAGAGTATCCTTGCAACATTGTATCCTTGCAACATTTTTCTCTGCAAAATCTTTTTCAGGGCTGATAACATGTGGAACAATGGATTGATTTTAAGTCCCAGCTCTTTGTTTTCCAGGGCCCTCCCTCTGGCAAGAGCAGCCAAAGAGCCCTGCGGAGGGGGTGGGGGAGGAGATGACAAGCAGGGAGCTCACACCTTTCATAATGGCTGGTGAACAATCAAGCTGATGGTATTAGTGAAAGGTTATTATTTGAATTAATCATACAAGTTTAAAACAACTTGGCATTTCAAAATGTTTCTAGGTAGGCGTAGTTTCCAAACTGCAACTGCCTCCGAGTGTAATACTTGGCATGTTGGGAGGGGTGTGAGTCTGCTCGCGCGTGGAAGGAAGGGGGGTGGGTGGATGTCTGGAACGCAGCCCCCGTCATCCTTTAAGGGAGAGTTAAGAGGGACCTAGACAGGTCTGAGCAACTTCGTGCTCTCTTCTACTTCATGATTCGGGAGGAGAGAAAAAAGAAGGGAGAGAAGGAAACGATCAAGGAGGAAGAGAGAAGGATGCAGAGAGCGAGGGGATTTGGGGGGGGAGGGGCCTCTAAAATCTGGCTGGTAACTGTGTGCTACCTGGTGATCAAGCAAACCCCTTCCTTTGTTTTGGTGGCAGCAAAGGAACGATTCAATGATATTAGAGCTTGAAAAAGTGGACAATAGTAGGTGATGTGGCTGAAATAGAAATGCACCTTATATCTCTCTCTCTCGGAGGCTAAGTCATGGGTTCATGTGCAAACAGTAATGGAGCTCCTGATGGGGACCAGGCACTGGTCTCATCTATGCACTGACCAAGGTCTAGGGCATAGGAAGATGGATAAGACACAGCCTCTGACACTGAGGAGCGTAAATTCTAGTGCTGCAAATATTTTAACAAACCGTTTTTGATTAATTATGGAAACTGATATGATAGAGTTTGCACAGGATGATGCAAGGGCACGAGGGAGACCTTCTGCCTGGTCCTGGGAGTTGACGTCGGAGCTGAGCCTTGTAGGCTGCGTACGCGGAGAGTAATGGTGTTGCCGACAACCTAAGGACCAGGGCCACAGGCTCAGAGAAGGGATGAAAGTGTCCCATGTGCCTGCTTGCCGCTGAGGCACGATGTCGGCTATGGCTAGTGTTAGGACCAGGGTGGGAGGAATCAGTAGGGCCAATTCACATATCTCTTAATAGAGGGAGTGAGGCTTGATTCTGTCGGGATTGGAGTGGATGCACATGCTCTCGTGACAAAGTTTTATGTGCATTTTATGTTATATAAACTTACCTCAGAAAGCCCATTCTGGGAGACAGAAGATGAGGGCTTTTCAGAGCAAAGACATACATTATGCCCCAAGCCTCATTCAGAACATTCTAAGAGCTCCCCAGCCCTAGAATCCACGCCAGTCTGCTTGTCTACTAATCATTCCCCTTACTTTCCAAAGTAGTGAGGTGTCACTCTTGGGAGTTAAAAATGAGTTGCCACGGGGAATCTGGGTGGCTCAGGTCATGATCTCAGGGTCCTAGGATCCGTGTTGGGCTCCTGCTCAGTGGGGTGTCTGCTTCTCCTTCTGCCCACCCCTCATTCTCTCTCTTTCTCTCAAATAAATAAATAAAATCTTTGGAAACATGGGTTGCCCAGCTTTTATATTAAAAATCAACATGTTCCATATCAAATGCTTAAAGGATACAGAATTGGTAACCGAGGGGTCAGTGATGAATCACTACAATTAGAAACACATGCAAGTTAATGTGGATCTGTGTGTTTCGGTCCCTAAATTAAATAAACTAGAGAATTAAAAGCAAAGTCATACTTCAGATGCATTTCATTAGGCAGGGATATTAATGACAGGGAGTATAGTTATTTCTTGGCTTATGTACTTAATCACAAAATTTTGAGATGGAAGCATAATTGCATTAATCCCTTTTCTGCACACAGGCCTTGATTTTAGTGCTTTTAGGTAAAGGCACGTTAATAGCACCAGCCCTCCAGTTATTGTCGGATAAGTCCATGAATCAAAAAAAGAAAAAAAAAGGGTAATGGTAGTTTAATGGTCCTATATTTTAGAGTCAATGCAGTCATCTGTTATTTTGAATTTATAATTTCTTAGAACATTTTAATATTAACTCAAAGAGAGCAATATTAAGTATGTGGCTTCCATTGTTTTCCATGGAACTGAAAGTGAATGAGTTCACAGGAAGTTTAAAACGACTGTACATTTCTGAGGCATCGCCTATCTAAGAACCAATCATTTCTAGAATTTTCCTAACTCTGTATGTTTTCTTGCAACATATCTTGAAAAAGAGAAAAAATGTATTAATTGTGGTATTTCCTGTAATATGAAGAAATAACTATTCAGCTAGCAATTTACGATATATTAGCAAACATGGTTAGAAAAAGGAACCCTGAAAAAAAGAAAATTCTTGGAAATCTCAAATGTTTCTGAAGTCAGTTTGAAAAGTAACTTTTTCAAATGATTTTAAAGTGTAAGAGCCTTCTCAGGAGTATGTACCAAGGCGAGAGAAAGATGTTGCATTGAGCTGACTTCCTTCGTGCCTCTGTAATATTTATCAATCAACCAACGCACATGGATTGCGCACCTTGACTCTGCAAGCGGGAATAACTCCAGCTGACTGAGTGGAGGCAGAAAAACATTTAAAATGACTTCACTGTTTATTTAAACAATTAAAAAAGGCTACACGTTATGTACACATTCTTAATTTAAATCTGACAGATGTTGTTGTTTTAATTGAATGTTCATAAATGTACACGTGACCCAGTCTCTCTGTGCTGAGTGGAGGCAATAATTTGCTGATTTGTACAGTTCATAACCCCTTGCCTGCCCAGGCATAATGACATTCTAGACAAGAAAAATGATCAGAATATTAGGATGTCAAAAGGCTTCGGCTGTCATTATATCACAAAAATTAAAACATCTTCACTTAAAAATCGTGTCTGTCACACGAGTCTTGCTGGAGCTATCCGGACTAGTTCCACGGGGATGAGGCTGATAGTTTTTATTTTGCTACAAATACCACTTGCGGGAGGTTTTAATTCTCAGCTTAGTGCTGGTACACCCTCACCCCCCAAAAACCTCAGTTATCTCTTTGAAAGTAAGCTCTTCAGGAAGGACTGGTTTTTTTGGGTTTGTGTTTGTTTGTTTGTTTGTTTGTTTGTTTTAAACATTTAATCACCAGTTTTGTTTTGCTTGAAACAGCAATAGCAATGGTAGACGGTCCCTGCAGTGGAAGTCATTCCCAGAGATCACGTTCAGTGGCTGAGGAGTGGCTGAGACCATGCACTGTCTGCTTCCAGAGTGGAATCTGACTGGGTCTGCAGATTTTGCTGACTTTGAAATGGACACTCAGGGCCCCACAGTGTATTTAAAGATTACTCGAGTAGCATTCGCTAAATGCTTCTTTCCAGAGAAAATTTTGCTTTGCATTTCTCCCTGTATTGCCAATGACTTTCTTCTATGATGTGTTATGTAACAGGACAAATATAACAAAATAGATGGACTAAAGCATTTGAAGAGAAGGAAGTAACCACAGACCCATACTTGTACACACACACAACAGAGACATCTCCCTTTTCCTACAGAGAAACACAGCCCAAGACCCCTAGGGGTTGCCTGAAACCACACATAGTTCCAGATCCTGGGTATGATTTTTCCTATACGTGCATACCTATGATAAAGTTTAATTTATAAATTAGGCATGGTAAGCGATTAACAATAAGAATGAAATAGAACAATAATAACAACATGTTGTGATCAAAGTTACGTGAATGCGCCCTCTGTCGCTCCCTTGTCAAATACCTTATGGTCCTCTAACGCCCACCCTCCTTGTGATGGTGTGAGGGGATAAAATGCCTGTGTGATCAGATGAAGGAAAGGACACAGGCCGTGTGACATCACACTAGGTGACCCCTGACCTCCTGACCCCTGACCTTCCACACCAGGGCTGACTGGACTTCGCTGAAATCGCGGGGAGCAACACCACGGATAGGGTGGACGACTGTACAGGCTCACCAACCTCTGACTGGTAACGGCCACTATTTATCTTGAAAGATCTAAGTTGTTAACACGGATTATTCACCCCATGCTTCCGGTTTTCTTATTTATAACCAAAAAAGAGGTCTATGAAATTTCCGCCTAAACTCCCAAAGCCATAATCAGAAAAGCTGTAAGAAGAGATTATTTCTATTTACCTTCGGTCTGTTCACGGTTCTTTGTTTTGTGATTAAATCCTATGCTAGTTGACACAGGAAAGAAAAAAAGAAAGCCTTTCTGTTTACTGTCACAGAATATTAGGCCCGTGTTCACATGAAGCGACGGAAGTGCTTTAAATCGGATTTATAAATCTATCTCCAATGTGCCCAACTCTGCTGAGGTCAAGTGACCTTTTAAATAACCAGCAATTTCTGAGTTGGAGAGTTGGTAAGAATGTTCTACAGCTGCGATGTCATTCCTTCCTGTCCTCAAATCTTCATGAGTAGAAGGTACGTGATCAGCACTGGGGATGCATCAAGGTGCCTGATACCACTGTGTAAACATATAATGAGGGGCGCCTGGGTGGCTCAGTTGGTTAAGAATTTGATTTCAGCTCAGGTCATGATCCCAGGGTTCTGGGATCGAGTCCTGCATCTGGGGTTGGGGGAAGTCCCTGCTCAGTGGGGCCCCTGCGTCTCCCTCTGTCTTTTGTTCTCCCTGCGTGTTCGCTCTCTCTCTCTCTCTGACAAATAAGTAGACTCTTTTAAAAACATTTAAAAAATAATGAATAAGCACGAGTGTTTTAGCATAAAATTGAGGAAGTCCATGTTGACAATTATAGCTCAAACCAAGCAATTAACCTAATTTCAACGGTCAACAACAATCTTTACTATACCTTATTCCTCTGAAATTAGATTTATGAGAAACATAAACCAGGGTCCTATGGGCTACTAGAGAACCATAATAGCACGACACAAACATCAAAGCTCTTTATTTTGACTCACTTGATATATGCCCACTGAGTTTTTACAGACATCTCTTATCTCAATATAATTATCATTGCATACTTTTTTTCAGAATCCTGGTAAAAATTAGGATATCTTGGAAGAGCTGGCTTCTAGGTGTAGCAATGACTATGAAAATTAAATGAGTCATATTTAGAATTTTCACTATGAAATAAATTTTTACCATGTAAAAATTTTGGAAAATCAAGGAAAGAATGTATTACTCTAACTAAAATGTTACTAAGGCACTAGCTATTTTAGATATGGTCATAGATCTGTCTTATACATTAAGTCTACTTTATATATATATTTTTTTTTTTGTAGAATTGGAGATTCTAGGCTGAAACACAAGGACTTTTTGTTGGAATTTTGCTAGGACTTTTCTGTCTCTCAATAATAGAATAATGGTAATTTTAGTAAATATTTAAAAAGATAACAGTCATTCTTTTGCTTAGTTTACTATTGAATAAATATAACAATTTCTCAATAATGCCACAAATATCTAATTGCAATTGTTATTAGTCATATATAAAAACCACTTTTCTTCCACAAAAAAAGTTTTTGTTTACTTTTACCTGTTATGAATATATAATCAGAGAGAGAAGTTTTAGCTTTTTGTTGTCATTTTTATTAATACTGTTATTCTGAATACATGCTAAGCTAATGAAGTTACTTCCCCAGATAAAAGAGGAGTTTAAAGTCATAATTGACTACTCTCCGCTTTTTATAATGTAGAAAAGAGCAAATATCTATATTCTGAATAGTATTTGAGTTTTGCAATAATCAGAAAGGACATTTAAACTAAAGTGATTATGCCATAGTAATTGATCGTACTCACAAAATCAAAGAGTTAAATTGATTTAATATATATACATTTTTTAATCTATTTCATGTGCCAAACCCAGAGTATAGGATATGAGTCTTATTCTCAATCTCATTACAATTCAGGAGTACACTGAGGTAGGTGTATATATTCAGTGAATGTTAACCTCTACTCTATTAACCTCTTACATGGATATAGTCAGAATCTTGTCTTTATTGAAGTTGCTCCATCAATAAAGTCAGCAAGTCAGGCATCCCGTTTTAAGATCACAATTTCCTAGACTTTACAGTTTAATTATTCAACTACTCCCATCATGACTAGTCTTCAACTGTGTCAAGACCCTAGTACACCTAACCACTACCTTTACCCTACGTGTCAGTTACCTTCCTGACTTCACTGTCCCCTCTACCCAGGTTACATTCCATTATCTAGTCAATAAATCTTTTGCCAATGACCTAAACTTCCTTGCCCTTCTATCACCATATACCTATTTCTCAAACATCAATGAACCCAAATACCTCCTTTCCTCCATTGCCTGCCTCCAGGCATCTGAGTTCAACTGGAGAAACTCAAACAAATATGAATTATGAATCACTTATCTATGGTTCAGGATTACCAGATCCACCTGGATTGGTATTAAAATGAAGCCAGGATAACACATAACTATACTCTCCCTGCTGCTTAAGAATCCTACTGCATTTTTCTGCTCAATTCCTATCTCTGATCTCCTTGACTCTCTCCAAAGCTAGCACTACATCGCCTCCTTTTCTCATCATTCCCAGGAGCTGTTCAGGCCACCAAATTCCTGGAGAAAATAGAAACCATGAGATGGGAAATCATTCAACTTCCCAGTATCAAAAATAGAGTTACATTTGTACCTTTTTTTTTTAACTTATTTTCTTCAGCAATGACAAAGAAGGCATGCATCCTTCAGGTCAAGCTCAACTCGGAAGATGTCCCACCTCACCTTCTCAGGAACCTTCTACTATTCATTAGCTTCTCTATCACCTGTATCTCTACCCTTTTTTATATCGGTATCTTTCCATCAATATAATATAAATACTCCTCTCTCTCTGAAACCCCCTCTCGTCTAACTCTAGCTAGGATTCCACTTCTTCACCCTATTTATGGCAGTACGTTTCTAGAAAGTTGTTTATACTTGTTAGCTGCATTTTCTCACCTTCCCCTTACTGCTCAGTGTATCCCGATCTAGACTCTGCCCCCATCACTATATTGTAATGACTGTTACAAAAGGATCCCCAAAGGCTCCTATTACTAAAATCATCAGTTGTTTTTCACTCTTCATCACGTTTATTTTTTTAAGAAAACTCTACCCTCCATGTGGAACTCTAATTCATGACCCCGAGATCCAGAGTCGATGCTCTGACAACTGAGCCAGCTGAAATCCCCACTCTTCATCACTTTCAGATTCTCAGGACTTCAACAGTGTCGATCTCTCTCTTTCTCTTTTTCTTTCTCTCTCTCTGATTCCTTTCTTATCTGGAATTCTAGTTTCTTCTTCTTTGCTAGCTTGTGCTTTTCCATCTTGAGAGCTGACTCATTTTTGTCTATAGTGATTATGCTCCTCAAAGTTGTAGTTCTAAATACACATAGGCTTCTTTCCTTTAAACTGGATTTTCTTTGGGCCACTACATACCTACCCATGGCTTAAAGCGCCATCCACAGCCAGATGACTCCAGGCTTAAGTCACATGCATGGACGTCCCACTGAGTTCCAGACCCATGTCTATACCTGCCAATCTGACATCTCCTCTTTTATATTAAAACAAATCACAAACTTAGATTCAAACTTCCAAAATTGCTCTTGATGATTTTCTCACTGATACTGATTCTTCAATGACACCAATGTAGTGCATTTAACTTATTTTACTTG
Source organism: Mustela lutreola (assembly GCF_030435805.1). Classification (NCBI taxonomy): domain Eukaryota; kingdom Metazoa; phylum Chordata; class Mammalia; order Carnivora; family Mustelidae; genus Mustela; species Mustela lutreola. Next base: position 30,608,485 of record NC_081307.1, read on the forward strand.
TATGCAGGAAAAGGAGTCAACATACACCCCAAATCTGATCGATCAAAAATAACTGTTAAATTTATGCCTCTGAAGTCTATGCCCCTTTCCACTGCCTTCATTAATCCCAAATCCTAATTATATTCATGCTTAATATAATCCTTTTATGAGCTCTATATGAATTCACTCTTTTTTCAATTAACTTTCCATAAGGCAGATGTACATACATTTTCAATACACAAACTAGTCTTCACTGACTCCCAATTTTTTTTTTTTTTAAGTACAGAGAATTGTGTTTTGTATATGGCCCATGAGGCCCTAAATGATCTGGCCCCTGACTCCCATTTCAACATCAGCTAGAACCGCTTTCCTATTGCTTCCCGCATGCCAGAAAATTGGCCTTCTGGTCCTCCACCTGTTCATTCTCTTTGTCTCCTGGACTTTGCACATATCACTTCCTCATCTGGACCCTCCTCCCGTTTTTCCCTAATTAACTTCTACTAAGTTTAGACGTAATATTGTCATTTGAAACTTATCTTTCTACTCCTTCCTACCCTGGTCTCCAAATTAGGTCAGCTATTCTTGATTACTCCATGGCGCTGTTCAGTATGCCGTGTGTGTCTGCATTCTCTAATTCATTAAAATGTAGATTCTGGGAGTATGCAGATTTGCAAAATGACATGTAAATATTTTGTTCACTACTGTGACCCCGGTGTGTTGGCCTGGTGCAAAATATGGAATAGATATTTGTTGGTCGAATGAATGGATGGATAAACTCATGTTGGTTCCTAGATACTGATATTTAATGTTTTTTATGTGTATATTAATTATTATTTTTTAATAAATATTGAGAACTTCTGGTTTAATGTGATAATAAACTTGTCCTTGAGGGTAAGAGTGTATTTAGTATCTCTAACTTCCCAGAGCTTAGCACTGAGTTTATTTCACAAAGGCTAGTCACTAAACGTTTGTAAAAAAGGAAGTAGTTGCACAGATTAAAAAACAACAGCAACAAAACAAAACAACAACATAATAACACCATGCACAGCCAGTTTAATTTGTAAAGGTGGGAGTGAGATTAGAAAAAGAAAAGTAACTGCTCTTTTCTTTCGTATAATAAAATTAAACAAACAGGAGTGGTTTAACATCTTCATGATTATTAGTTGTTTCATACTAATAAACTTCACTCAAGTTTGCTCTTTTCCAATAATGTTGAAATAAAAATAAATAGTTTTAAATGAGGCTGTGTTTTTGAGAGAGATTGAGGGAGGATGGAGTCTTGACATAAGGGTCTGGTTACTGTTGGGTATTGTAGGATCTCTTTCTCTGAAGATTGTTAAGAATTGATGACAGTTTAAGTAGAGTTCTGCCTGGAGCCATAGGAACTAATTGGATGACCCTTCTACTTTATCAGTTTCCACTGTGAAGAGTGCTACAGAATTCTCCCTGGAGATGGCCCATAGCAACTAGGACAAAATAGTCACTCGTCCTGGAACTTCAATAATCAAATGTCATGAAATGCATTCCAAAGAAGAGCTTGTTATTTATCACTAATATTTGAAGAATCTGGAGATGTTGACTTTATATAATCTAATCACTCTTTATATAAAGCATGCATGAAGCTGTCATTAGAATTAGGGCTATTTCAGTCCGTCGTTTGACACGAGTCACTCAACTATGTGTGGAGTTGGCCACAGGGTATTTATCACGGCATTGGATGCTTGGAATTAGTTTCTCCTTCAGGATTTTTCAATTAACAGGACAGGTAAAATCAGTAAAAATAAAATTTTTACAGGCATATGGGTAAAACGAGTACACGCATGCAGCGAAGTGCAATCACAGGGGAGGCGAGCAGGAGATTCTGTAGGCACCATGAACAAGGGGAAATATTTGTGGAAAAAGTAATGAAGAAAAGGCTTGGAAGCCATACAGAGAGGAAATGGTATGTTTGTCAGATAGAAGGGGAATTTAGTTAAAGCATTTGGAAAAGCTTCGAAGACATCTATTTCCAAGAGTGAGAGAGAAGAGTGTATTAGCAGACAACAAGTTGATGGATGGGATTAGTAGGAATGGAGGGAGCAGATCTGGTTTATATGCATCCAGCAAATAAACTATCCTTTGGGGTATCTGTCTAGGATACTTTAACATATGCATATAGTTTCCTTGGCGAGGTTACAGCCATTGTTCCCAGGAGCTCTGTTCTACCCGATACTGCCTATGTCAGAGCTTCTGTATTGGCATATGATCAGACTCGGTAGAGTCCAAAACCTGAGGTTAAAACTCTGTTCAGCCACCATCTTCTATATTAGCTGTATGATTTGAGGTAAGTTACTTAAATTCTCCAGGCTTTGGTCTTGTCATCCATAAGGTAAAGGTGTTGAATTACTCGGAGGTTCTCAACAGAAGCAGTGATGTCCATGGGGGCTTTGGAAAGTGTATGGAGATGTTGTTCTTGGTGTCACAATGTTTGGGTGCACTATACTCATCTAGCGGGTAAAAAGCCAGGAACGCTACAGACCTGGCAATGCACATAACACCGGGGGGTGGAGGAAAAAGTCTCACAATGTGTAGAAAGCACATTCTAGTGTAGGTTTCAACAGGGAAATCCCATTTGTAATTGTTCGAGCCCATAACCTGACTCTGCTTAATTGTGAACAAAAACCACTTTTGGCAAAGCCATAAAATTTCCAGGAGTCCAACAGCCACATAATAGAAGATGGCACTTTTGTTTAGAATTTTACTAAAGCTGTTCACTATTTTAGAAATCATAGCACCAATGGTAAGGTGGCTCATGGTATTTGAGTGTGTCAATATACTTATATAAGATCTCATGTATAGCTGTGCACCCTAACTGTGCTCCTAGGCATGGGCACGAGATGTAATGAGTTCATAATGTTTTTTCTTGCAGTGGCATGTGGATGAATATTTGCATAATGACATATTTAATCTATTACAAATGACTTCCATTTCTCCTCTATATTCCTGAACTATACTATTTTTTTTAATGATTGCACACAAGTTGTATTTTCTATGAATTTCATTTCATAGAGTTTCCATAATAAACTCTTTGGTATAAAAGGGAGCTTTCTATTTAATAGTGTTGGGGATGAGAACCAGTGGATTGGACAATCTCAAATAACTTTAAGCTCTTAAATCCATGGATTTATAAGTTCTACTTTGATCTTCAAGGAAGCAGAAACTCTTAAATGATTTTCACTTGTGATATTCAATTCAATGTCTAAATTCTAGAGGAGAAGATTAACTGCAACAGACTATATATTTATTTTACCATCTTTCCACTTAGTTCACCTGAGATGAGAAGTAGATATATAACCAGGAGATCCACATAGTTGAACATACACTGCGTCGGGTGCTAATAAGAGCTCCATAGAAATGAAAAACTATTCGTTGTCCTAATGACATCGTTCAGAAACAGACTTCATTCACAGACAACAGATTTCATCTTCTTTAAAGAAGAACTGTACTTTTACTAAAAAAAAATTAAAATTTTCCTATTATTCTCAAATTCTGTTCAATAGTAGAAGAGGAAATGGAAAACTCTAGCAGAATGATCTTTCAGAGCACATACCATACTTTATTATTTCCACTGCTTTGACATCTGGATAGTTCCCCACTCTGTTGCCTCCTGTACACACACACACACACACACATACACACCAATCATTAAAGTAATTAAGTCAGGCACAACCATACCACCTCTATGGGGATGATGTTGAAAGGTTTTCTAAATATGATGGCACACAAATATTTTAGTAGTCTAATCAATAAGTTCCATTCTATAGGGCTTTTTAATTTGCACATGTCACTCCTTGAGAGTAAAGCATAATACAATTGGGCTTTTCCAGTCAAATGCCTCCATTTTTGTTTCATATTTCACCTCTGAGATATGACCATCTACAAAATCAAAACCTCCAGGGCAGAAAGGCATTTTCCCCTTTTGCAAATCGAGCAGAAGCATGAATGTTTGCCAGGGTCCCTAGCAGCTCATGCTAGGTATTTCTCTATCCTCTGCTAACGTGACCTTCAAATAACAGAACTGGGTCAAGAAGAGCACATTTTGATGATACTTGTGACAGTAATGGAGCTGCTGTCAAAAACACCTGGGATAACCATGAAACTTGAATATATGGTAGGTACTATGGGGATGAGAGGAGGAGTTAATGTTTCCACTGTAAATGTTTCCCTTATTAGTGTTTAACTTGCAAGAATTATTTGACATCCAGTTTCAAGTGATTAAAAAAAATACAGTATGATGGGTCCAAAAGAGCCAGTATGACTGAAGGGAAGGTAGAAGGGCTTAATGATGCCAGTTCATGGACACTGATAGTCATTTGCTCACTCCCTCACTCACACCAGGTCATTGACTCTCGACGCAAAATAATGTCAGTTGCGAACAAAGATGTAAAGTTCCCTTTACACTCAAAAAAGAGCTTTTTGTTGAGTCTAAGGAGATAGAAATATGCAAAAGAATGTATGCATATTCCTGTTTCACCTCACATATTTGTCCATTGAAGAGGGAAAGATAATTTCAGTCTTTGATGGAAGACTTCTTGGAAGAGGTACCATGTGAACTAGACCATGAGAGATGAATCATGATTCCAGCAAATCATTCAGAGAGACCTGCACCATATCAGGAACTCCAAAATATTTTCTAGAGAGCAAGGAATGATTCTACTTGGTTCTTGGTAGTGTTGTATCAGAAAAGACCAGAAGTAAGTTTGATGGCAATGCAGAGAGTGATGGAGAAAGGATAGCAATTTATTTAGTAAGTAACTAAACACTAGTAAAGGATGCACTCAAAGAAGATTTTTAGAAAAACACGTTAACATGGTGAGTTATGACACTTCTGTTCTCAAGTCTGTGCTCTGGGATTAATAACTTTGAATAATTCTCCATCATTTTCTCACATCCTAATCATTCCCAATCCTGAGTAACCAACTGTCTCATATTCTCTCTCTCTCTCCCCCTCACTCTCTCTCGGTCCTCCTCTCTCTGTTACTGGTCCCTTAATAAAAACTACTGTTGCTTTGGAAAGGACTCTATTATTATCTGAGAGCTTCACATGCTCAATGAACCTTTTGAGACAAATTTAACTCATGATTCTACCTTTCTACTCACAACAGATTAGACCAAGCATGCCAGAGGCCTCTGGGTGGTCATCAGTGAGACCTCTGCCTCACAGGGTCTGGAGGGACCAGATGACCGAGTAGGTTCTCTCTTCAAGTAGTTTCAATAGGAAGACTTCTAGATAATGAGTAGCAGAGAACTGAAAAGCCAGAAAAGAGAGAAGGGGGTCAGCAGAAGTACACAAGGGGCAGAATGTTTAAATAAACAGCAACCATGAGGCAGAGTGAAAGAGAAGACAGAAGTAGGAGGAGAAGTAGAAGCAGAATGTATAGTAGCATTAATCTAGTAGTTCTGACTCTTACCCGTTGCAAGGCCTGCTTATAAGCTCAACCCCTTAGCTGGCATCTGGACACCTGGATTTCGAGAAGGTTCCTACCTCCCAAACTCTTAAGAGTGGCCCACTGTGTGAACAATATAGTTAATGCTGAGCACATGCTTTCCTTCCTGGAGTTTGGAATCTTGGTATGTGTCAGGCAGCGGCTGCCTATAGAAGCATCCTTCAGTAATATCCGTGGTACTGAAGCATCCTTCAGTAATATCCGTGGTCATATCATAAAATATGACTTTCCTTGGCAGATGAGAGTTCACCTGGGTTGTTGCAAGACTTGCAACATTGCTGGGAGAATCAAGTGTGTCCTTTGTGACTTTACTAGGAGAGGACCCCTGGGAAGCTTGTGCCTGGTTTTTTTCAGACATCCCCCCCTCGTGCTTTTTCCTTTGCTGATGTCGCTTTGCAAACTTTGCTCTAATAAATCACGCTGTTCATACCACTGCCACCTGAGTTTGGTGAGTCTTGCTAAACACTGTACTTGAGGGTGGTCTCAGGGATCCCAACACACAAAGCTGTTATTATGCGATATAAATCGATAGGGAAACTTATGCATTTGCATATGTCTGTAGATGAGAAAAAAAAAAGCCTAACAAAAACAGATTTGGATGCCTATAACTAGTGCTTGGTGCTAGATGGTGATAAAATATTGCTTTGGAATTTGTGGCATCCTGCATAATTCCGAATGACTTTCGGTCTTATTTCCGGCTTCATGAAGACTATATGGGGATTAAAATCCCACGTTTCTTTATTTACAATAAACCCCTGACGCTTAAGGTAAGCCAAACATGGCTCTAATGCTCTCCTAAAAGACTGAAACAAATGCTGGAGCAAATTACATAATCAGGTAAGGTGATTCTGTGACCAATATATGCTTTCCAGTGCCAATAGAACCCTTGGTGGTATCCGGCAATGTTTGTGATTTTGTGTGTGTGTTTGTTATTCTTGCTTCCGGTCTTTACTCAAAAACCTTTCACTTTATCATGGGTCTTCTAACTTCAAGCTTCAACCCCATTCCTATGATTTTCTGTAGAGGAACTTGAAATTTTTAAAGAAACTGAAATCCAGTAAAAGGAGGCCTTCCACCTCCAAAGTGACCTGCAGAGACTCTATTCTAACTGTCTCAGATCCAATTCCAGGGGCAAAATCACATTTCTACCTCTCCAGATGAAATTAAGGACTTAATTTCTACACTTTCCTTCTTGTCCTCGTTCTGACTCTCTCCATTACCTCCTGGTCCCCCCCGATGTCTCTCATCGCTCCTCTCTACAGCGTCTTTCTTCCATGAACACAAACCACTCAAGGCTCCCTCACCCCAAACAGCAAAACAATACACACAAAAAATACTCTTCATTTGACCGTAGCTATCACTCCACAGAATTTTTGACAAGTGCTTCAACCTCAGTCTTGACTGGCTTCAACCTTACCCCTTTCTTGGTTTTCACCCTACTAATTTACTCCCAAGACCCACTGAATCTTGTAACTCAGTGCCTTCTTCTAGTCTTAGTCAAAGCTCTCATGACTCTGCTTACTACTTGAATTCTTGGTACTCTCTTCTCCCGTCCATCCCCAATCCTCATTCTTTCCTGTGTTCCCTCTGCCTTCCCCCATGTCCTCGGCAACTGTCTCTGTCCCTTCCTCTTCTGCTTGCCTTGCGTTAACTGAAGCCCCTTCTTGCTGCTCCTCGAGGCCTGCATGAGGCATCTTCCCATGTGCTCTAGCTTCATTTCCTCCCAGAGCTCCTCCACCACCTCTGACGATTCCCAGACTTGTGTACCTCCAGCATATCCCCCCTCCTATGGACCAGCCCACACCCACCCCGTTACTCCCTGAATATTTCCACTGTCAGAAAAACTTCAAGATGACAAGTCGACAAACAATTAGATCCAGTATTTTGCTCCTAAGATATATTCCTTTTCTTTTATTTTTGATCGGATTCATGACATGACAACTACATTCTTCCAAGCCAGGAAATTTGAATAGGCATTCTCAACTTCTTTCTCTCCTTCACACACAGCTAATTAAATCCCAGATCCTCATAGCACTCCGGGTCCCATCCCAAAAAGCTCTCTCAGACTTGCTATTCCTACCCATTGCTATTACCATGTCCTTACTGTATGCCCTAACTATGGTTTACTTAGGAAATTTCAAGAGCTTTCTTTCCTACTCCTCCTGCTACTCTCTCTATAACCCACCCTGTATAAAGTCATCAGATTTATTACCCTAAAAAATAATCAGGAGCTTGAGCTTTTGGACAAAATTGCTTCCATTTGAATCCTAGTTCTGCTAGTACCTTGCCGTGTAGTCTTGGACAAAATGCACCTATTGTATGTGTATCTTCTTTGGTAGAACAGAATATTCATAATAGCTATGGAGAGTAAGTGGATTAACAACATACATAAAGTGACTACAATTGTGTCTGACATTTAGTGAGTGATCAGTAAATATTACAATCGCCTACAATACCATATGATATTCTTTCTTTATCTGAAAAGCTGTTATATCTCCTTGATATCAAATGAACATGCCCCATCTGAGGGACACTTACTATAATTATCCCTAGGAGAACAGTAACTGCTTCCTTATCTACAGTCTTAAAATACATGATTTCCCACAGTTATCATGGAGGGTACCACACCGTACACCACAGCACACAGGTTTTCTCCAGGAGCATGTAGAGTTAAGGTCAGATTTATATCTGTATTCTCAGAATGAATGAATGAATGGGTGAGTGAAAGCTTTGAGGTAGACCATTTTGTCTTGGCCCCAATTAAGTATAACTTTTTCTGAAGGCTTCATGATAGATAAAAGGATCAAAGGGCAACATAAGCTTAAACAAACACATATCAAACCAGAATGCACAAGCAACCCATGAACATTTAGAATGAATAGACAGTTCTCCTCTCAATCTTTTGGAGTTTACACTGTAAGAAGGGAAGTTTCCGAAACTATTGTTAGAGGAAGAGCTGAAATACCAACGTAAATAAATATATATTGAGCATCTATTGAGCGAAAGGTGACACAAGAGATTTTTCTCACAGTACTGAAAATATGATTGGATGAAAAAACAAACTCTGATAAAAGTCAAACTGCCAGTGATTAAAAAAAAAAAAAATGCCTTCAGAACTCTCTCATACTCAGAGAAAGAATAGAAGGTTCTATCGGTAGTGAGGAGGGACACCAGGTCATGCATGATTCATAGTAGAGTCCAATGTTTGCTGAAGCTTGACAGAAAAGTGTGATTTGAACAGAGCCAGAAGACAGAAAATGGTGTTCTAGAAAGAGAAAACAGCAAATGAGAGATTTATTAGTATAACGTGCTTATGACCATGATCGGATCCTACCAGGGGTCTGAAGACGGAAGAGAGCAGGCCTCTGGGGCATCCTCAGAAAAGAAAGTGGGAGAGATGACGGCGTTCTATCAAGGGCATCAACCTGGGAGCAGGTAGGAAATATTACGATGTATCATACCAGAGCATCTTTGCATAGGATTCATTTTGAAGCTACCCTAATTGGTGGACTGGAAGAAAACGGACATGAGACTCCCTACATTGGCAGGCAAAAGGAGACTGGCAAAGAGAGAAACAGTTCAGATATTTTGGGGTTGTGCTTTAAAGCACAAGATTGACAAGAGACAATTTCACTAAAAATAGAGTGGGCATCGATATTTCGGCAAAGCACTCAAAATTACATCCCACTGACTGAAGTAAGGCAGGCACTAAAAACGCAGACTCATAGCATGAAATGCGCACAGGGAGACTTAGCACAACCCTCCAAGGGGGCAGCTTTATTCCGTCGGTCTCGCAAATTTACAGCCAGTGCTTCCAAGCAGTAAATTCATTAAGACCAGGAAATTGCTTAATTAGTTTAAAGTGACAAACACTTCTAAAAATAAATGTTTGAACTACATGGTTTCCAAACAAATTTATCACCATCAGAACTGTTACAGTACACCTATAATGACTAGAAAATTAATGCAAGATAATAACTTTGTATGTTTCTTGCCCCCCACTTTTGAAAAAGAAACTACTTGTTTTAAAGGGTGCCAAATTTCCACTCGTCCTCACTCCCTATGGGTGTATCATTCTGAGAGCTTATTTCCAACCTGCTTTGTCTATTTCTTTATTTCCCAAATACATCTATGGATGTGATTGTGGATTATTATACAACAAGGATGCTCCTGTGTGTCTGAGGAACCTGAGACAGACGAGTCCAATTGCAATGTGTTAACATTAGCCAAACCCAACACTTTTTTTTTTTTAAATGTGTATAAACACCTACACATTTATGCTTCATTATAGGCTACTTTGCTAGAGAAATTCACACTTTATTAGTGTACTAAATAGGGGGAAGTTGTGTTATTTCCATGGACGTTTGTTTTAGAAGATTAAAAAGCACATGAGTATGAAATAATGCAGTGTTATTACCACCGAGGATCTCCCCGTGACCAAGGGTTTCTGATCTGCCACAATCACCTTCCAGAAGAGCCTGACCTCACCAGCATTCTTGCAATTGAATTTGAAGTAGCAAGTCTAACCAATGAGACACAAATTCAAGTTGCTTCTGACATACAAATAATGAATAAGGCCAATCTACAATAGAAGATTCAATGATATCCTAATGCTAAGAACAGGAGAAGCCAACATAAATGCAATTAGTATATTCGATATAGGCTTCCCCAGAAGGTTTAGAAAACACACTTGCCTCTTAGAAGACTCCGAATTTTTCTAGAACTTAAGACACCAATTTTACCTTCTTCCAGGATCACCACTGGGAAGCAGAACACGGTCAGAGACAGGAAGCCATGTGGTTTAAATATCTGCTTCTCTTCCCAACCCCAGAAACATTTCTAGGGAGCAGTCACTAGTACAGATCTTGAATAGTATTACCCCTTTGTGAAAAGCACTGAGCAACAGTCACACCAATAATTTGTACAATAAAAATACCAAATAGATTATATTCCATCATATTAGCACAAGACCATCCAATTAAACCTTATAGCAATTTGTATAATATTCCAAGTAGTGTTTAAATTTGAGGATGTATTAAATAAAAATCCACTCCAATGATTCACTTGCACATAACATACTTCAAAAAAAATATTGTTCTAGTTGGGTTCTAACTAGTTATTTTAATACGTACATTATTTATTATTAATTATAAAAGGGTTTCTAAAAAGGCAAACATTGTTCACATAAATACCAAGGAAATTCCTTATGATCAGTATGATTTCAATGAATACTAAGTGAATTAATAGTAATTGGCATGCAGATAAAAGAAGAAAAGGTGTTACTATTTGAAGTTCATTTTGTATTTAATTTATAACAGTAACATTCATAATAACTTACTTTTTTAATTAAAAGATTTTTGAGAGTTTGATTGTCCGAGAGCTTTTAGAAGGTTACTTTCTTGACACTGAAGCTCAGAGGACATTTGTATATACCAAATTTGTTTTTGTTTTTTTTTTTTTTGTTTGTTTGTTTGTTTTTTTATAAAAGCATCAGGAATGTCTTGGCAAATATAAGTAATTACTTGGAAAAACGATTCCTCTTAGAATTATTTTTATGCTCTATGGAAAAAAGTAAAAACAAATAAATAGAACATTTTGACAGCTCTCAGTTTCAGAAAAAAAAATTATATATTTACTTACAAGGACTCTAGAAGTCAAAAGAATGAAATCCCATCGTCAGCCTGTAAATTAACAACAACAAAACCTAAGACAATATTATTTTACTCAGAACACTTAATTGAACAAGACAGAAAAAAATGATTATATGATTTATGACTCAATAATATATACTTACAGCTTTGATGATGGTGAATAATAATGGTGACAATAATAATGTTACAATGTTTTTTCCCCAAAGATTAACCTGGGCATACCATAAATCTTTTTCTTTTTTAAAATGCTGTTTTTCCAGGGCATCTAGGTGATTCAATTAGTTAAGCATCTGTCTTTGGATCAGGCTGTGATCCCAGGATTCTTGATCCCAGGCTTGATCCCTGTGTCAGGCTCCCTGCTCAGGGAGAGAAGCAGGGAGCCTGCTTCTCCCTCGACCCCCCACTGGTGCTCTCTCTTGTTATCTCTGTCGCTATCTCTGTCTCTCTCTTGCAAATAAATAAATAAAATCTTAAAAAAAAAGTTCTTTTTTCCCCATACACCAAGCAGTTCAACCTGTCCATGTGCTCATATGCATGCTGAGAAAAACAACCAGAAGATTAATATAAAAATTGGGAATAGAATAGTAGCATATATTCTGAACTAGCACCGATACATACTTAGAAAGTCAATTAAGATCGTAGGAAAAACGACTGGTGACGTCATTGTGATTTTCCAACCAATTTTTACAAGTCATTGTATCTGGATCCGAATGCAAGACAATCCACAGGTTTTCCACAACCACAGACTGACATACATTTGTCGTGTGGGCTGCCATAAGCCACTGGGGTGTGGCATTGATGTTAGCTCTGCTGTTCTGACACTCTACCCAGATGTTCCCATTTTGCTTCAGTGACTCAGAGCTGAGTCTGAATGCCTCAAACCATAGGTAAAAAGAGTGATGGTTAACACAGTCAGAGTTGCAGTGAACCAGCATCACCTGCAAAATTTGCAATCCTAAGACTGGTGTGAAAACAGCATGGCAGTCTTGAGTGGACACTGAGATGGCTAATGGCAAAATGGAACATACATGAATTCAGGTATTGCTCTTTTGCCTGCTTTCTTTATCTTTTCGACACCATATGGCTCAAGGCACAATAATTTTATGATGAAAGATATAAATTATATGGAAAGATTTATATTTTTATAACAGACGATCTTCTGTCAAGATGTTGTCTATGAGCCATTTAAATGTGTCTGTTCTTCTATAGGTATATTGTTAACATCCTTAAGTCGACCTACATATATCAGCAGAAGATTTAACATTGGGTTTTATTAAATCTCGGGTCTCTTTTCATCCATGGGACTTACTATGAATGTGCTGATACACAAAGCATAACCACAGATCTTTAATCCAGGAGGAGGCTCCAACAAGATGAGGTTTAAAATGGATTGCAGCTTTTGTGCAAGCTGTGTGTCAAGATACTTGACAGAGTTAAGTAATACAGTTGCAAAGTTAAATAACAGAAGGGAGAGGCATTAAGAGGCAAAGAAAAGATAGAAAATTCGTGTTTTCAGATGAGATCTGTGAGGAGGAGGAGCGTCATCTGAGTAGGGAGACATAAGAACCCTCTACAGTTAACAGAAGCTGAAGAGAAATTGATTTGGAAAGAATAGGGGCATAATCATGGTGTTGAATAGCACATTCAACAATGAACCTGATTCTTGGAAATGCTGATCTGAAGGTGGGGCCAATAACTCTGAGAATGACACATGCCATAATTTCCTCAGAAATAGAGCTACTCCTTACCCCTAATGAGACTAGTCTACCTGGTACAGTTTCAGAAGCCATGTCAAGGAGTAAAATTGAAGCAAGAGGTGAATTTAGAAGTCTGAAGGGTACATGTTAAGTGATGGGATTTCAAGAGAACAACGAAAGCAATAGAAACATGCCCCAGATCAGGTTCAAGGCCATGTTAGAAGGTGAAGACAAGAGGTTTGTCTATCTTTGGTAAAAGGCAGCTTGATGTAGATTTGTATTTTGCAGAGATGTCAATTAAAAAGTCCCCGGGAGGGCGCCTGGGTGGCTCAGTGGGTTAAGCCTCTGCTTTCGGCTCAGGTCATGATCTCAGGGTCCTGGGATCAAGTCCCGCATCGGGCTCTCTGCTCAGCGGGGAGTCTGCTTCCTCCTCTCTCTCTGCCTGTCTCTCTGCCTACTTGTGATCTCTCTCTGTCAAATAAATAAATAAAATCTTTAAAAAAAAAAAAAAAAAGTCCCCGGGACTGGGAAAAGATGAAAGGACAAAAAACAAAAACAAAAATAAAAACAAAACAAAACAAAAACACTTGAAAGAGTAGACAATTTGAAAATATCACAAAATTAAGGAAATGCTGCTGATCTGGTGACAGCATATGTTTTAACAAATATCAGGTAGAAAGTTAATGATCTCAGTGGAATCACTTTTGATATGAAAATCTTGGCTTCTGTAGTCAAACATATCGGGGATCTTCAACCGCCGCCCAGAGCGTAAGACAGGGGAGTGACTGGGAACTCTCAGCTTTGCATGCTAGAACATGTCCTCAGCACCCCCTGTAAGGCATTTTAGGTCTCCTGTTCTCAGAGGGTGGGTTTCTGATTTTCCATCACACCACCTCTCAGCCCTTCTCCCTCTCTCGCTTCCTTCATCCCACACCTCCTGTAGAGGTTTCTACCAGCCTGTCTATGCACTTGGGCCGACCAACCCCTTTAGAGTGAATGTTAGATTTCTTACTGTGTTTGATGCTTTTGCACGCTAAGCAGATAAATACTGTTTCTTGGTTTTGTTCATTATTTGTTCATTATTCCGCCTTCTCAATGACCCAAACCCTCCAGCCAATCTCCTCGGCCAAGCTCCTGTATATACACACACCTCTTCTCCTCTGACCAGTTTGCTAATCCATGCAGCAGGAGAAGTGAGATATGTTATGTCTGGTGACTCAACTTAAATAAATCATCCTCAGCCAATACTGCAAATTTTACACACACACACACACACACATATACACAAACACACACCCCGAGTCTAAAGTACTCCAAGATTGCACTTTAAATTTGATTATTCTAGAATGAGGCACTTGGAAATTAGCCTATCTAGGTTTATATTTTGTTCCAGAATTACACTGCCTAACCTTTCGGCATGTGAGAATTGATTCAATGGGAATATTTGCATGAAAGAGAAAAGAGCACAATGATCTTCCTGGGGTCTGTTATTTGTCTCAATTGCTCAGATTGTTTCCATTTCTTAAAATTAACAGAACAGTGTCTAGCATCTGCCAAATACGGCTCTGACGAAAAGACTTGACTCAAAGAAGCCGGCGTGTGGATCAAGTCCTGAATTCATCAGTTTCAGTGAGACGGCATTAATTCAGCTTGACTTCTCTCTTAGGTGCTCATAACTCCTCTGCCTTAATTTTCAAATTTCAATCATCATTCTTAGATTCCAGTCTCCTCTGCCATCCCTTCACACTGTGAGCCTTCGCAGCACACTCACCGATCCTACCGTACCCATGTGGAGGATTTCCCATTCAAGCATTCATTCATTCACCTGTGCAAGAACCTCCGAACTAGGCGAGTGGGGTTGATAAAGGGCATATTCATATTTTCTATTTAAATAATAAGTTGTAATGAAATTATAAATCCCAGGATATTTTTTTCATGAAAAGTAAAACAAGGATGGGGGCGACTAGGTGGCCCAGTGGGTTAAGCCCCTGCCTTCGGCTCAGGTCATGGTCTCAGGGTTCTGGGGTCGAGCCTTGCATCGGGCTCTCTGCTCAGCGGAGAGCCTGCTTCCTCCTCTCTCTCTGCCTGCCTCTCTGCCTACTTGGGATCTCTGTCTGTCAAATTAAAAAAAAAAAAGTCTTACAGAAAAGTAAAACAAGGATGGACTATGATCACAATCCAAATAAATGATATAGAGCTATAGAAGTTAAGAGAAAGTAGGGACCACTGAGATTTAGACTCATTCATTCATTCAGTCAATACAAACTATATCTAGCACTGTTCCAGATGCTGGGTATATTGATGTTAAAAAAATTTTTTTAAGGGTAAAAAAGAAAATACGTGTAGCTTTGTGTTGAAGGGAGACTTGTACAGTGTTAGATGGAAATAAATGCCAAGAGAAAAAAATAATGCAGATGAATGTAATAAAAATAGGTAGGGAGTAGTTTCAATTTTAGGCAAAATGGTTAGGAAAGCTCCCACTGAGAATGTAATATTTGAACAAAGAATGCAAAGTGAGAGAGTGAGCCATGCCACCATCTGTGGTAAGAGCACAAAATGACCCTGAGGTGAGGAACATCTGGAGTATTAAAATAAAGAAATCTGGTAGGTTTGTGAGTAAAGAAGGGGAAACTAGCAGAAAACTTTGTAGACTATTGAGTCCAAGATTATGAAGAGGCTTATAGATTATAGTAACAAAGTTGGCTTTTACTCAAAACCAGATGTCTTTGCAAAGTGTTAAACAGAAAATGACATGATCTGAGAGGATTACTCTGCATGATGTTTTGAGGATAACATGATAAAAAGAAGGAAAAGACAGAATGGAGAAACTATTCTATTAGTCCAGGAAAGAGCCTTCAATGGCTTGGAGTAGGATGGTCACCATGGAGTGATGAAAAGTTTTAAGATTTTGGAGGCATTCAGAAGGTAGAACCTAAGTATTCTGCGGACTCACTGGATATGAGTATAAAACGGTGTATTAAGGATGGAGTCAGGGATGCCTGGGTGGTTCAGTCAGTTAAGCAGCTGCTTTCAGCTCAGTTCATGGTCCCAGGGTCCTGGGATCCAGCCCCACACTGGGATCCCTGCTCAGTGGGGAGTCTGTTTCTTCCTCTGCCCCTTCCCCTGCTGGTGCTCTCTCTCTCCCTCTCTCTCAAAAATAAAAAGAAAAAAATATATATATATATTTTAAAGAATGGAGTTAAATTTTTTTACCTAAGCCATTAGAAAACTAGAAAGGTGGTGATACCCCTAACTGATTCAAATGAGATTGAATGAGTAGTAGATTGGATGAGGCAGGGGTGGGAATATTCAAATTTCAGTTTTGCCTATAATAACTTTGTTAACTAAATATTGAAGTAAAGATGTCAAGTAGGCAGCTGGACCCACAAGTGTGATTATAGGAAATGCTGAGGACTGACATATAAATTTGGGAGTCATGGGTATCTAGAACCCATGACTCTTGATAAAATCCACAAGAGGGCATGCAGACTAAAAAAAGTAGAGAGCTGAAGATTGAACTGAGTAAGCTTCTGGCATCTCAAATTAGACAGGAAAGGAGTAATCAAAGGGTTCTAAAGAAAGATCATTTGGAGATGCAGAGGGGAGTGTTTTAAAGAGGGAAGAGTGATCCATAGTGTCAAATACCACTGATAGGTCAAGTAAAATGAGGACTGAGAATAGAGAATAGCCCCTTCTATTTAACAAGGTAAATACTATCACCAAAGTATGTTTTTTATTCTTTCTACACTTATACCAAGACTTGATCAGATTTGTGGTTATGGGAGTAAAGAAATGGACTTCCCTGTTCAGGTGTATTTCTCAATGCAGTCTACCTTACAGTACCTGATACTCTTCAGGCCAATACTGACCTTGGTAAGACTATTTTTGTTGGCATAATGGTGGCAAAAATCTTACAGAGACTGGCAAAAGATAAGATGCTAAAAGGGAAATTAGAATCAGCAAATATAGATACTTAACAGGTAGAGATTTTCTGTATGTAGAAACACAGATGAGGGAAATAAGGTTAAAGTAGATATTATAAGATGGAAGAAATAATAACTGATGTTGATACTGATAGTGATGATATCGCAAAGAGGGAGACATTTATAATGGAGGAATAAGAAGAATGGGTAAATTATATCCTTGAGTAGATGAGAGCATGTGATTTTGTGTATCCTTCAACTGGGATCTTGGATCCCTAGAAACAGTGGAAGAAAATAAAACACAAGGTTGCGAATGACAGTAGGTGAACAATGATGTAAGGAGACCTAATGTAAATTTTCCTAATACTTCAGTTTTCACAGTGAAATAGGAAAAAAAAAAAAAACACCTCAATGATGGCTTATGAAAAAATAAGACTGATACTTGGGGTACCAAGTACCATCACAGGAAAAAAAAAAAAAAAAAGAGTTCATTACAATGTGAAAACAGAAGATACCAAAGTCAAAATGGACAAGGCACATCCTGGTCCAGATTCTTACTGGAGAGCAGTGAAAAGAAAATAAGGAATATAGGTAACATTTACATAGTTTACAAAGGGTGTTTGAAGATCAGTTTGGATTTCCAATGTGGAAATTATTTTTAAAAAATGCTTCAGGAAGCAAAATATCTAGTCCTAGGCTCAGCTTTGTTACTAGTTTTCATCTTATTTCTTTGAAGTTGGCTGAGCAAGATGAACTTCAAAGTCACTTTCAGCTTTGCAACTCTGTGATGTTCCTTCATTTACTCTTTGGCAATAGGAAACTGCTGTAATTTTTTTGAGAAGTATAGTAAGCATATTATCATGGATAGCACCCATGCCTTCGCGTTCTGGTGAAATCACCCTCATTTTCTCCTGGAGAACCATTTCTCTTCCGCTCTCGGTTGATATAGCTCCAAAGGGCAAATGGTGTCTCTTACTCTAAAGGAAAGCCTGCCACCCACCCTGGCCATTCTGCGTTTCTCCTTCTCTTATATCAGTTATGTCAGGAATGAGCATATGAATCAAATCAGAGCAATAAAGCCCAATCTGGGATTGGGGGTAAAATTATTGAAAGAGAGGATCTTTTTCCACTGAAATTGAGCTGGTTGGGAACTTAAACCTGAAATCTTAACAGTCATCTAAGTATCACAGGAGAATATTCAGCTTGAGAATCAAGCTCAAGAGGAAACTAGATAAGGGAGAAAGTCCGATTTGATAGTGTGACTTGAATGCCAGCATCCAGATGCTTTGTAAACCAAATCTCTCTCTCTACCTTTAAAAACGATGGTTTTTCCTCTTTTTTTTTTTCTTTTGCTTAAACCAGTTTGAGTTAGAATTCTATCCCTTGTAGCCATAAGAATTCTAACAAATATAAAAGGACCAAAACTGTTCTAATAAATAATCTAGTGCCAGGGTGCCTGGGTGGCTCCGTCAGTCGGGGGTCTGCCTTTGGCTCGGGTCATGATTCCGGGATCCTAGGATCAAGGCCCTCATCAGGCCCCTGCTCAGCAGAAAGTCTGCTTCTTCCTCCCCCCCTGCCCCACACACTCATGCACTCTCTCTCTCACTCACCGGCTGTCTCTTAAATAAATAAATAAATAAAAATCACCCAGGGTGTAGAAGGGAAAAGAGGAAGACATTATGTACGGCGGAGAGGTCTGAGAGGAGGACCACAGTACTCCAGGCGCAGAGTGACAGGGTCTCCTCAGAGATGTGGCTGCAGGTGAAAGGGCTACTTGTAGAAGGAACCTTGAAATGCTTTAGGGTTTGAATACAGGTTGTACCACAGACAAAGAGAGCTTTGCATCTGTGTAACAGGGGAGAAGAGTTGGTAGGGACAAGAATCAAGTTCTGGAGGAAAAGCCAGACTACCACTGAAACCCAGCAGGGAAGGTACGGGCTGCATTCTGTAGTGGGCCATCCGTGGCCAGTGGCATGAGAAAAATTCTCTTAGCTATTTCGAGAGAAGTAAGATCCGAGACACAGAGTCATCCTTTCCTTTCTGGGTCTCAGTGGATTCCCAGGAAGACACAGAGAGAGAAGGGAAGGAGAAAGAACAAACCTTTTACTATCTCTCAACATTCTTAAGATCCCTGGCATTTAAATCTTACGCTTCATGATGTAGAAATACAAACTCACTTCCTCACACTTAAAAAATGCCAAAAATGAGTATCAACCTCTTCCAGCTTCGACTCCAATATGTCCTAAGAACAGCTCATCTCCACAAAGATCACTTTGATCAAGTTACTATCTTATGCACTCAGGATGGGTCCTCAGCATCCATCCGAAATAAGTCTGTCAGACAGAGAAACACAAATACCATATGATCTCTCTCGTATGTGACATAGATGAATAATAAATAATAAATAACCAACCAAACTCACGGATCTGGAGAACAGGTTACTGGTTGACAGAGGCTGGGGTGTGGTAGGGGACAGAATGGGTAAACTGTATTTTGTTTTTATTTATTTTTTTATTTTAGGTAAATTGAATTTAAAAAATGAGATGCTCTAAAAATTAATTAATTAATAATTAATTAATGCAAGTTCCAACTCATCAGTTTGGTTTTGAGGGACCTCATGGCTTGGCTTTGTTTGATTTTCTTTTCTTTTCTTTCTTTTTTCTTTTCCTTTCTTTCCTTTTTTTTTTTTTTTTTCCTTAAGATTTATTTATTTGAGAGGCTCCTGGGTGGCTCAGTGGGTTAATTCTCTGCCTTCAGCTTAGGTCATGATTTCCAGGTCCTGGGATCAAGCCCCGCGGCGGGCTCTCTGATCAGCAGGGAGTCTGCTTCCTCCTCTCTCTCTCTCTCTGCCTGCCTCTCTGCCTACTTGTGACCTCTTTTTCTCTCTGTCAAATAAGCAAACAAATCTTTAAAAAAAAAATATTTATTTGAGAGAGGGAGCACAAGCAGGAGGTACAGAGGAAAAGGGAAATAATCTCAAGCAGACTCCACACTGAGCACAGAGCCCAATATAGGGCAGATCTCACAATCCTGAGATCGTGACCTGAGCTGAAATAAAGAGTCTTGTGCTTCACCGACTGAGTCCCCCATCCCTCACCCCCTCCTGCCCTTGCATCTTGCCTTTAAAGTCTCTTTTCTCCTCTGGCCACTTGTTCTGGTCTTCCCTATCTCGTTGTGCCTCTGAAATGACAAAGTGACCCACCACCCTCCACTTGGTTTCCCACTCCTCCTGGAGAGGAATCCAAGAGTGGTGCCAGCTTGGACCCAGGCTCCGTCACTACTTAGGGGTATTATTTCATTCCTCTCTGTCTTAATTTTCTCCTCTTCAAAATAGGTCTATAAAAATCACTACTCTGGTAGGGAATGACAATTAAAGGACAACACCTATATACACACACAGTTAAAACATTACCTACGCACAGCAAATGTTATGTAATCATACATTACTAATACTGTGTTTCTTCTCTTTGCCCTGCTTCGTTCAACCCAACAAAGCTCACCTACCGTGTTTACTTAAGTTCTATTCCCTTATTACTCTAAAATCATTAGAAAGACATTATTCAGGATGTGAACTGCATATTATTTTATGCACACTAATCTTTCTCTGCATCCACCCAACTTCATTTGTGTAATTCGTACGGACAGGCACTCCCCTGCTACTTCCGTGTTTCTGGAAGGCCCTTGTGCTTTCTCATTTTGCATTACATATTTGGTAGAAAGTACTATAGAGGGAAAATTCTTTCCTAAGAAGGAAGACTGCAGCCCATAGGACTACAGGTACTCTTGTATCTCCTGTGTCCATGAGCATGGCTGAGACTGTGCACAGCATGGCCCTCGCCTCTGGAGGAAGCTGAGCATTAAGGAGGAATGAGGAACTGAGGCAACAGCAGCAGTGTTCAGGAATGCTCTAAGCTTCCTTGGTAGCCACTCTAGATCAGAAGTTCAGCGAGTAGCCTGGTCTACAAATTGGGAGCAGGAGGCAGTGCCGAGAACATTTGGGCAAGTGCATAAAGTCCTCCCAAGACATGTGGATTATGTGTCTCATAAAACTTGGGTTTGGGTGTTCTTCATCCTAATGGACAGTGTCATCTTTCCAACCTAATGTCACAAGTCAGCATCGCTAGAAGCTGCTGTAACTTATTCTAGGGGAATGACATGGGAAAGAAGTTGGCCACAAGCCATTTAAGATCTGCATCTCCCAAATCCTCTATATTATAATATGAATTGTAACATACAGTTACAAATATAGCAAAGCATTTGACCATGCTCCTTCAACGCTTGCATATTTGCTTACAATAAGTATCAAAGAAAGGCAAAAATGTTTGGAAAATATTCACTGAGTAACTGGTGTCGAGTCAGAAATTCTCATTTCCCTTAAGCAATCTTAAAAAAAAAAAAAAAATTCTCCCATTTGGGGGAGATTTCCAGAGTGTTAATCTCATATCTTGTAATGTCTGTATTTTTAGACCAACTAAATGTAAGACAATCATAGTGTCCTGGAAAGTGTACTATCCATATTTTTAAGAAGTTAGAGTTTGAATCCTGGTTCTGCAGAATACTAGCTGGGGGTCTTTTTTCCAAGTCTGCGTTATCGCTTAACCTCCATCCCTCTCATCTGCGAGGTGCAGTTAATATAACTTAACTACATGCACATGTGAAGGTTGAACAAGACAATAAACACGGAAAACCTGTATGTCCTGCAAATCGCTATTTAAACATGTAGCACTATTACGGCACGATAATTAGAAAAAAAAAAAAAAAGTTTCTTTTCCGGCTGAAACCTAGTGGTTTCCAACCTAACTTGTAAATATAATTGCTTTCAAAATCATTTCTCAGAAGTAATGAAGTAGGCAACTCTTTCCTGTGAGAGAATATAGCACAGTGGATAAAAATTATAGGGAGACAGCGGTTGGAAGCATGGAATCGGACAGATTCTTGGAGTCAAATCTCAGTTCCACCTACGTGGCTTTGGGCAAGCTACTTACCCAACATTCACTCTGGGCAAGTTCTTTACCCAACATTCACTTTGGGCAAGTTTCTTACCCAACATGCAGTAGTAATAGTACTATTCTGGGTTGTTGTCACTCTAAGGAGGTAAGGTATGTAAAATGGTTAGAGTCCTATCTGATACAGGGTCAGTGCTTGCTAAGTGGTGCCTTTTACTCCTACAGATGGGATCCCAGTGATGCTCTAGAAACCCAGATGCTCATGAAAACAGACATGTACCTGAAGCCAACTGAAAAGCTAATTTTGAGTTCTTAGGAATTCTTCATAAAACCCAAGTATGTTGAGCATCTATGAGACACAAACAAATGAGAAGGGAGCTATTTCCTCACTGCATCTGAAGATGGATAAAAGCCTGTGATTTGGGAGCAGGAAAGGGCAGTAGGAAGGTCAGGGGTATGAGCAGACATAAGAGGGCTGCTACACAGAAGCTCTGAGGAAGAGGAAGCAAATCACTCAGACGAGGTGGGGGTTGGGAGAGGCAGAGATGTCAGGAAGAACGAGAAAAAGGTCAAAAGAAAACCTAAAAGCTGATAATCAACTGCAAAATGGCTTATTCTGAATGAGTTAAAATAGTATCAAAGTAAATAATTTACAGGTAGACAAATGTGCCCTATTTTGTAGCTAATTGGGTATCTAAAACTCTGCTACTGAAAGAGATAAAATTGGGAACCATTGTTCACCTTATTAAATGTATCCCACATTATAAAAAATGGATTAACCTCAGGGTGCTTTTACTTATTAAGATTCTCAAAACTTATTAAGAATAAAATGCAATGGTCAAAATCACACACACACACACACACACATTTTCTGATAATGTTTGCTACTGAAAATAAGTGATATTATTAGTTTTCTGTTAATCTAAAAGTCCTAGAAAATAGTTTGGTTGAATTGTGTCTCTCGTGTCCTTCACTGGCTCATCTTCTTTGAGACGTGAAAAGAATGCTGTATTTGGGGATAAGGAGCTTGATCACTAGCTATAAGGACATTAAGTTGTGTAAGCCTTGCTATTCTAACCTGAAAGATGAGCCTAGTAAAGTATTTTGTAATTGTTTCATAAGTTCATACTGAAGGAAGCAACATAATACTTATGAAAAAAATTCACCAAATATTGTAGTGGGCTGTGCTGTTCTACCCAATAGGCAGAAAGAGTATTAGAGTTAGGTTTGACTTGGGTCAGATCCCTTGATCTTGATACAGGCTTTTTTTCTTATTAACTATCTGCAAATTGGTTTTATACCTACAAACTGAAAGGAGTTTTGTGAAGTTTATCAAGGTAATATTTATAAACTTCCCCAAAATCCCCAGGTGAAAGGGAAAATGTCATGTAATATTAGTTGTCTAAAACTGAGACCTTTTGTAAGCCTTAATTATAATTTTAAATTCACTTCTATTAAGGAATGTGAATCAATCAAATATAATGAGCAACAACTATTTGCACATTAGAAGTTCTTTAGAGCCAAGAACTGAGCCGTACACTTCTTTTTTCTTCTTCTACCACATATGGATCTTAAAATCATTGATGAAGCCAATAGTCCTAATAGTACACTAGTCGTAGCAATAACAATAATATAATAATTGCCTGGATCATGGCCTACACCACTCCTTTTTCTGGGAATTACTAAGTAAGGGGGTGTCATTCATGATTTACTGATAGGCCTTAAGGTCAGCACCAAGAAAAAGTTAGCATTAAACTTGCTACATTCAAAGAGGCCAGGATCTCAAGGAGGAATACAGATAGTAAGGCTAGGAGTTGAAAAGTCACTTGGGCAAACATCAGAATCCTTACAGACCCTGGGCAGTGACATAATGAATTACTCAATTAGTCAATTAATTTTATTTATTGGTTTGTTTGTTTATTTCCCCTTCATAGGGGAAGGTGCAGGAGGCCTACACTGATTCTGCCCTTGAGCTGTAAGGCCCAGGAGGTTCAAGTTTCCCACCCTAGTTAATAAAGTCTATTCTTATTATTAAACAGAATTGCCCTATCTGTTTAAGATCCATCAGTATCCAGTTGAAAATAGAGAGTTGTATATGGTAGTTCTATTTATATACGTATTTTTAGAAACCTCCATACTGTTTTCCATAGGAGCTGCACCAACTTCCATTGCTATCAACAGAGCACATGGGATCTCTTTCTCCACATCCTCACCAACATTGGTTATCTGTTGTCTTTTTGATAACAGCCACCATCCCATTATGGGTGGGAGGTGATATCTCATTAGAGTTCTGATTTGCATTTCCCTTATGTTGAGTGAACCTGAACTCACTTTCCTGTACCTGTTGGCCATTTGTTGATCTTCTTTAAAAAAAAAAAAAAAAAAAAAAAAAGTACAATTGGGTCATTTGCCCATTTTAAAAAATTTTATTTATTTATTTATTTATTTATTTATTTATTATTTTTAGTTTTTGGTGTAGTGTCCAATAATTCATTAGTTGCATATAGCACCCAGGGCTCAACACCAAACATTCCCTCCTCATCCTCCCATTTTTAAAAAAAGATTTATTTAAAAGAGAGAAAGAGAGAGAGAGAGAAAGAGAGAAAGAGAGAAAGAAAGAGAGAGTAGCAGGGGGAGGGTCAGAGAGAGAGGGAGTGAGAAGCTCAAGCAGACTCTGCTCAGAGCCTAACCGGGGGCTCAATATAACAATCTTGAGATCAGGACCTGAGCTGAAACCGAGTCAGATGCCTCACCTACTGTGCCACCCCGGTGCCCCCACTGTTTTTCAGTTGGATTTATTTATTTATTTATATACTTACTTACTTACTTATTGTTATTGAGTTGTAGGAGTGCTTTATATATTTTGGATACTAATCCTTCATCTGACATATGGTTTGCAAATATTTTCTCCTATTCCATAAATTGTCTTTTCATTCTGTTGATTGTTTCTTTTGCTGCGCAAAAAGTTCCGATATTTAGATTGTGTTACAGGGTGGACATAGGTCTTGCTATTTAAACCAAGAAACTTTCGGAGTACAAACGGATATGAGTGTCAGGTTTGCCAAGGCAATAATATGCTGTCCCAAATCCAACAATTATACCTAGTTACCCAGATTATATGCCCTTACATGGCAGGAGAGAGTACCTTTTGCTACTCTCTCCGAGTGCTTAATAAAAGTGGACTTTATTTATGTTCTTGAATAATTATTTCTAAATGGATTTTATAATAATCAAATCACATTTTAACGGCACCAAAGGATCATGCTATTTAGAGGAATCATATGACCATTCCTATTGCAAACTGGATTACAGTAATGATTATCCCCACCCCAAACTTCTTTCATAAGCATTGTTATATTACCTAGCTCTCAGTATAGCTATATAATAATTAGTACTTAATAGCTCAGCAAAGAATATATATTAACTAATTTCCTGACAGAATGTTTGCAATCACCTCTACTATTTCCATTCTCTAAAATCCCACATCTAATTCATTAGCAAATCTAGTTGGGCACTCTTTTAAAATACATCCTGAATCTATTTCCCATCACCCAAGACCAAGGGACCATAAACCCTCACCTTGTCTACTCCAGCAGCCTATAATTCGGCCTCACCTGCAGACTAATCTTTAGAGATCATTTTTTTTTAAAGATTTTATTTTATTTATTTGTCATAGAGAGAGAAGCAAGAGCAAGCACAGGCAGACAGAATGGCAGGCAGAGGCAGAGGGAGAAGCAGGCTCCCCGCCAAGCAGGGAGCCCGATATGGGACTCGATCCCAGGATGCTGGGATCACAACCTGAGCCGAAGGCAGCGGCTTAACCAACTGAGCCACCCAGGCGTCCCTTTAGAGATCATTTTAATCAGAGATCACATCAACACGCCTAATTTAAACTATCACATTGAGAGTAAAATACCACGTTATGGCTACTGTCCATAATGTTTTCCTTCACAGCACTTGCTCATCTTTGATGGGGTATTATGTGTATTTGTTTATCTTCCGTTTCTCTGTAGGCCACAGCATACAGCAAGGTAGAGGAGTTTTTTTCCTACTCTATCTGAAGCACTTCAATAAATGTTGGCAAATCGTAGCCATCCAATTCTGATTTGTTGGAAGAATATATAAGTCAGTGAATATGTGTAAAGGCTTACGTATTAGGTCAAATCTCAAACTGAAAAATTCAGAAACAAAATCCAATATCTCTCCAACCTTTTGCCTTCTAAATGGGAGAAAGGTGAGGAAAAGTTCAGACAAGGAAGGAGAGTAGCACGCCAGTGAATGCTGGCGGCTGAAGGCAAGAAACTAGAAATTGTACTATTTGTTTGTTTTAATGTCATGCTTTAAGGAATCAGATGGTTCTCACTGAATGCATTGTTCCTTTTAAAGAGTAGAAATCCCTGCTTTTCAATTCTGCTTAGAAGATGGGCTCTCTGCCATGCCCTGAAGATCTCCAGATCATTTCTTTGTTGGCTAATGGAAAGCGAGGCCCTCCACCGGCGAGGGCCTTCCTTGGAAGATTCTACCTCCGGCTCCCCGTAGATGGCAGCTGGGAATACAGCAGCAGCACTCCCGCTGATCACAATGGCCCTGACGTTGCCCAGGGAGGAAGGCTGTGCTCTAAGTGTTGGAGGCCCAGCCATTTAGTGCTTTATAGACCATAGACTATTGCAGTCAGAAGCAAATAGGCAGGCAGGACTGACTGTGGACGACTGATGGAATGTGCTCCCTGCAGCTCCATCCACACAGTAGCCAAACGACCCCCGTTCCGCCCTAGCTATAGTTTCTGGATATCTTCCAAGGGAGAACAAGTAGCTTAGCCCGAGCAGCAGCGTGAAGTCACAAAGCCCAGCGTCACTTTGTCAGTTAGAAGCGTACTTACTTCGGGGACAATCTTTTGATGGGGATCACGGAGTTTTACACCATTTAAGAAATTATTTTTAATCACGACGCCTCCTTGCCAAACAGTTAAATTATTCACAATGCTGTAAACCTTGTCAAATAGATTTTGACAATTCTGGTTTTTGGAAAAATCAGAAAAACCAGAAATGCAGTTGCTGATAGCTGAACATCGGAACGGTTTCCCAAAGACCTTTACAGATGGTTTTTACTAAAGCCCCTGGTAAAATTTCCTCTTTAAAATTTCCGAAAGGAAGGGGCACCTGGGTGGCTCAGTTGGTTAAGCGTCTGCCTTCGGCTCAGGTCATGATCCCGGAGTTCCGGGACTGAGTCCTGGGCCTGAGCCCTGCATCAGGCACCCTACTCAGTGGGGAGTCTGCTCTTCCCTCTGCCCCTCACCCCGCTCTCATGCTCTCTTTCTCTCTCTCAAATAAATTAAAAAAAATCTTAAAAAAATTAAATTCCCAAAAGTATATCATATTTTGCTACGTAATACGGGAGGTTTATAGTTTGCTTATATTTTTTATCTATATTATTCTCTATGTCCGTGAATACAATAGTGCATTAAAATTGATTCCCTTGCCCTTTAACCTTGGGAAAACTCAAAACTGTGCCCCACAAAACTGGGCAGAGGAGTGGGGCATGTTATCATCGGATTCCCAGTGACCTATCCCTCACAATTGGAGATATTAGAATCTAAATGTAACAAGAATATCTTCCATGTATCTTATATTTCCTGTTTATAAGCTGCTTCTGCGTACTATTATACTCGATCTTCACAACAGCTTTGGGATTCTTACCCTCAGCTTGCGAAGGGGAGTTTAGGTCACGTGGCCACACGTGTTAAGTCAGTGGTAGACCTGGGACCAAGAGGCGCCTCACCTGTCCAAGTCTTCAAACTGCTCTGTGTCACCTCCTTACCATTGTTCACTGTGAGCTCTTTTCCCTAGAAGGCACCCCTGTGGGAGCTCTGCTGTGTCATACCTACGCCAGCTTTCCTCTTATAATCCATTTAAAAATGGCCTCGACCCCCAATATCTCCCAATGTCAGATTAAATTGTTCAAAGATACAGAACATTAAGAGTCTTTTTTTAAAACTCTGAAATATTAAGAATCTTTTTTCTAACTACCTAAATGCCTATCTCTAAAATTATTAAAGAAACAAATACTTTATTAAGGCAAGAACAGTAAGATTTCTCTCAACATGGATCTAGGCAAGTGAACTTCTAACTGCAACAAAGATTCAATAGCTTAAGCAAGCACATTCTTAGTTGGTGAGTGACCTAGATTTATCATTCAAATATTTGTACCTGCATTTTTTTGATGCATTAATTTAGGGAATAACCCCAGAATTCCATGGTTGAAAGTGGCCACCAGTAACCACACGTAGCTAATGATCACTCTGAACCCAGAGGTGCTATGAATGTAAAATGTACACCAAGTTTTGAGACTTTTACAAAAGAAGACTGTAAAATATCTCATTAGTAATTTTTATTTATTGGGATAATATCTTAGAGGTATTGAGTTAAGTAATTATGTATTACTAAACTTAATTCCACTTGTTTCTTTCTACTGGTGGCTACTATGGGAATAGCCCAAGTGTCCATGGACTGATGAATGGAGAAAGACGATGTTGTATATGTATGCAGTGGAGTATTACTCAGCCATCAAAAAGAATGAAATCTAGCCCCTAGCCTCAATGTAGATGGAGCTAGGGTGTACTATGCTAAGTGAAATAAGTCAGAGAAAAATAAATACCATATGATTTTACTCATATGTGTAATTTTAAAAAACAAAACAAATGAGCAAAGGGAAAAAAAAGAGAGAGAGAGAGAGAGAGAGAGAGAAAGAAAGAGAGGCAAACCAAGACACAGACTCTTAACTGCAGAGAACACGCTGAGGGTTCCCAGAGGGGAAGTAGGAGAGGGCTGGGTGCTAGTGGTGATGGGGATCACGGAGAGCACTTGATGAGAAGGTGTTGTGGGGAATTGTCAAATCACTATGTTGTACACCTGAAACTGACAGTATACACAGTTAGTATATTAACTAACTGGAATTTAAATTAAAAATTTTAAAATGCAATAAAAGTTAAAAAAAAAAAAAAAACAGCTGCTAGAACATTGAAAACTACACATGGGGTTTACAGTATATTTCCTTAGGACTATGTTGCTCTGGCTGATACCAAAAACATGACTTCTGTCCTGGGTTGTAAGTAAGCCTTCGGGTGAGCTTGAGAAGGAAAAGGGAGAAGACAGAACTACTCTCAAAGCCTAGCTAAGGAAAGAAAAAAAAATAAAAGATGAAAGGACAATGAAAAGCTGACTCTTGTATGAGAAGGAAAGGATTATTACTAATTAGAAATTAGGGATTTTCCCCTGATTTTCTTTTACGCTCTCTATTAATAAATGTTGGTAAGTTAAATATGTGACATTTTAGGAAGCGGTTGGACCTACACTTTTTATTCCTTAAAAGCAACGGTGTTTATTAGTCATAACCGGCGTTCACTCTGCCTGTTTCTCTTCTGAATTCAATTTACCTCTTTATTTCTCCAAAATCGCCCAATCTGAAACAGCTTTGCAAATCATTATGGGTTTTCAATGTTACATGGCTCATTGCTCCCTGCATTTGTCAAATTCTCTGCAAGTAGAGAGAGAACCCAAGGACAGAAAAATTAACACTTGTAAATTAATCACCGATTCCAGCTCGGGTTATGAAATCAATAAGAAAAATAAGTCATTTTTTAAACTTAAATTAAAAAAGACATACCCAGAAGAGGTGTAACTGATAATCTGGCTTGTTTCAATGAGAACATGTGCTCGAACTGTATGTCAAAGAGAACACTAGAAAAACATAATCCATAACAAATGGTTTTTTTGGGTGTTTTTGTTTTTAATTTGGAATCAAGATGGTAGCGTGAAAGCGATGTTTTCTGCTACTCTGAGAGAGCTGTCTCATTTATATGAAGGACCAAAATAACGAAGTTGTTTCTGGGTTATTGGCCTCTTAATCTTGTATATTAATTCAGGTAATGCACCACTACCACTATCTTCTATTTAATTATTTTTATTTATGTACCATTAAGCTCCATTTTCATTACTTTTGGAGTATAAAAAAAGGACAAACCCAGGGTATTTGGGCAGTGCCATCACCTCATTTACAATCCTCAGAAGACCCTTTTCTTGGTGGAGAATACGAACGACAGTCCTTGACATTCTTTAAAAGCAGTTTTTACTTCTTTAATTAGGATTTTCAGGCAGCACCTTTAGCTTGAACCCTTAACATTTTCAGACTCTTCTGCCTCCCTTCCTGGCTGCTTCTCCCTAAGTTTGTGCCGAATGCATTCTTGATTTGCAAGAAAGCTGCTCTCAGGTTTTTCATATTCTGCTCTAATCCCTAGGTAATTACTAAGTCTCTCTCTGCAACAATAGGCAAACCCAGGAGGAATTCGGGAGCGATGCCTCACATGTAAAATTGTACTTGGACATCTCAGCAGAACTTGCCTCACAGGGGCCCCCAACTTAGAAAACAGTCCTGTTAGAAATGCCAAAACAGAGGAGCTCAAAGGTTATGACGACAATAACTTTGTGTCAGTGGAAAACACTGGTAGGGTAAAGTAGGGCACACCAACTTTCAAGGAAATATTTCATTTAACAGTGGTTAAATCCTAACTGTTATAGGCTCAGTACTAGGATAGCAAATTCCAAACTACTCCATACTCTATGTATAACAATCTCTCACCCTTACACATTCCAAGCCACGGGGAATTAGTACTTTTCTCCCTTTTCTTTGCTTTCCTCTAATTATTTGTATACTTTATCTCTTCCTCTTTCCCTCCAGTCACTGACATGAAAACCGCATCAGAGATTCTTTAATGTCACAAACTGAAGAACATTAGAATAGTATTTGTGTTAATTACTCCGTCCGGTTATTTGCAATTTATCTTGCTACTAGCATCAGTACTTAGTCATAATTACTGATTTAGGTTAGTGTTTTATAATGTTTGTTTTTTTTTCTTTTTCTTTTTCTCTTTGGCCATAAACCACAACAAAGTATGGAGTTCGCAGTACTTCATTACATGGAGATTTGGGGAGTTTTTAAAGTCCTCGCTCACCAAAATACTTTAAATGCCCCTGCATGGTTTTGTTCAAATGGCAAATGCATGGTACATTTCCTACAGGTATCCTGGAAATCGATTATTGGGATATAATATGTAGAGTGTGAAAATGTATGGCTTTTGCTCTCTTACACTAAAGTAAATTTAAATTGGTTCGGTAATGTAATAAAGGGACTGCCCAAATCCAGAGAGTAGAAAGTTAAGAAATGTTATTTCATGCTTCTTGCATATGCATTTTTTTTTTTAATCTTCCCAATCAGGCTGTGAATTTTTGAGGAACTGATTACTGCTCTTTTCTGACCCACCCAGGCCCTGAGCCTCACATCTGACGGCTACCCACTTCATGCTCTCTAATAACACTAGTAATTTCACCTCAATGTCATTTCTAGGTCAACTGGAAAAACATACAGAAAAATGACAATATCATACTTTTTATAGGATAGCAGATAGTAACCAGGGATAAATAGGACTGAGGGGCTTCTAGAATGTTCAGCTTCCACCCCCATGTAGGATGAAGTAAACATAGAGTTTTCAGACAGGTAATGCACTGAGACACAATTGAACTTCATCTTATAGTGTCAATAATGTTTGACAGGTCAACACCATGTCCATAATACTAAAAAGAATATGGAACTACATGAACATATACAGGGTTGGGGAGCTCAGTCTCATTTAATCCTTTGGATCCCCAGAATTTCCAGGATACCGTGGAAGATTTTTCAAGGAATCGTGAAATGGACTACAGAATGGATGCTATCAAGTCGTAGGCTGATGGATCTAGAACGTATCCAGATTGGAGATTCTGAGATTAAGGAAGATCTCTATGAAGGGGAAGCAGATAAAGGCCAAAAGACCAAATCTCTTTGGCTAGTTACGTCCGTATTCACCAGATGCAAAGAAAATGATACAGGGGTAAATTTCAAGCAAGCATAGAGCTGAGGAAAGAGTTAAATGTCATGATTAAGCTTGGAGTAATATAAATAGCAAAGGAAAGTCACTCACCATACACATTTATATACTCAACCCAACAGGCTTTTCAATAAACCATTCAAGAGGGGGGAAAACGTATAAAAATCTGTTTCTATTGGCAAATGCTTGTTAAATCTCCGAAAGCAAGTTTTTGCTTTACCCCCTGCTTCCAAAGTACTCAGCTCAATCCTATAAATTGGTTGAGGTGGGGGGGAAAAAATCAGCTCCTTAGGTCTTTGTAAACATTTCACTTTTATTTTTAGAGGAAAAAAAGGTTATTTTTCAAAAACTGCAGGTGTGAGGAAACTAATTTTGAAAGTCTCCTGTGCACTGTTTTACACCTTATCCCATCAGAGAGCCCTTGGACTAAAACAAATTGGAGGAAAACCACAAACCTTGTAGCTTCAGATACTCAAAAGCTTATTATAGCTGAAAATGAGTAAAATATTACAGCCATCAGACCCATTACGATAGAGGACAGATCTACCTTGTGCTCAAATGTGAAAGTAACCCCATTACAGCTTCCAGAGGCAAGCAGAAGTGGGCTCTAGCCTTCTACATAGGCTCCCACTTAAACCACACTTTAAAATAGGGTCTCAATTTTTAATTAAAGTCACTAGTTAAAACAATTAAAATTGTTGTGGGGAAAAAAATCCCAATATAATATGGAGAAGTTAATTTTATTCAATATTTCCATTCATATGTAAAGATCACGACCCCTCCTCAAATCCTATTCCATTTCAGACACTGAACACTATTCCTACACTTCGGTCTCCTAAAACAGGCACGGAGACATACTCACAGTTTACCTGAAGTACAAAGTGAATATTTTGTGCAAAATTTTATGAAGAACTCATGTACAAACAATATTTTTTCCAGTCGTTTTAGAAGATGAAAAGCAATTGGAATCTATTACACAAATATAATTCTGGGTGTTTGGGGCAGCGAGGGTCCCAGATGAAATACAACCTTAGGGTCCTTTTTTAACTCCTATAGAGAAGTCATCTTTGACTCGACAAGATTTTCCACATTTCAGAAAGAAATGTCTCCCTTTGGTACACCTCTTACACATACAGACACACCCACACATACTTTTCCTGCCAAATAACTATACAAAGAATGATAAAAAGAGATCAAGTCACTTGCTCCTCAAGCTTACCTATCCTTGTGGTAGGTAATAGGAGGAAAATAAAACGCCTGGGTGGCTCAGTTGGTTAAGCAGCTGCCTTCGGCTCAGGTCATGATCCCAGCGTCCTGGGATCGAGTCCCACATCAGGCTCCTTGCTCTGCAGGGAGCCTGCTTCTCCCTCTGCCTCTGCCTGCCATTCTGTCTGCCTGTGCTCGCTCTCTCCCCCTCTCTCTCTCTGATAAATAAATAAAATCTTTAAAAAAAAAAAAAAACTGTAAGGAACCGCACTTAAGATTAGACCTAAAAAAAAGAAAAAACAAAACAAAACAAAAAAACACTAAGGCAGTGGAATCTTGGAACTTGGCTTTTTTATTTTTCTTTCTTTCTTTCTTTTTTCTTTTTTCTTTTTTTTTTTTTTTTTGGTATTTATGAGGATTTTCTATTCACCTTCTTTCTGGAGCTCTCATTGAATTTTGTTATGAAGATTCCTCTCATCCTCTAAACATACTCCAATAAAAAGTAACAGTGATTCTTTTAGTCTCCCTCATAAAACTTAGTTTCCAGTCATTTAGATTTTCAGAATTTTTCTTTCCTGGCCTCTTCCAAGGTTTTCAAAATTGTTTTTTGCACATGAACCTCAACTGAGGTCTTAGACTGATAGGCACAATAGTGGAAAGAATTTTCCTAAAAGCATCATGCTATTTCCTGCATGTTGCTAAAAATAAAGAACATTGCAATTGGGAGTAAATTCACAGGATTTCATGTTGAGGTGGGGAAGCTGAGGTTTACAGGGACTAACTGATGTTCTCAAAGTTATGGGCAGAACTGAGAATACTGTGAAGACTTTCAGAATCACGAGACCATGTTTCTTCTGCTGTACCACACCCAAGTTTATGGTAACATTTCAAACACTAAACACACACACACACACACACACACACACACATACATATATGTATATCTGTATATACATATCTATGTATACATGTATATATGTATACACACATGTATATATGTACACACATGTATATATGTATGTGTGTGTATATATATGTGTGCATACACACATGTATATATGTATACACACACACATCACTGGGTGATTTGAGGATAAACTAGTATTCCATTAAACAAATATTCTTTTAGTATACTGGGGTAGATGTTAACTGCCCCTTTGTCAGAGTTTTTCCTGATGTCGACAAAGCCTCTTCTCTGATAAATAACCAAAAATGAAGTTGCTTGGTATTTACTTGTGTCAGATGCCTGACTTACCCCCAGGAAACTGAGAAACCCAGAGTAGGAGGGAGAAGGAAGGTAGCGGTCCCTACTGATTTAGATCTCAGGAACAACTTAGGTCTGGGAAAGTGTCAAAAGTCAGAGCCCGAGATTTGTGCCCCTGGATTTCAGCAAAGACTTCAAGTGGAATTGGGATTTTGAGTCAGGGATGACCAAGGGGTTGAATATCCGTGGAAGAATGGCTTGTAATGGAAGGAAA
The DNA here is from genome assembly GCF_030435805.1 of Mustela lutreola. Lineage (NCBI taxonomy): Eukaryota > Metazoa > Chordata > Mammalia > Carnivora > Mustelidae > Mustela > Mustela lutreola. The sequence continues at coordinate 30,642,770 of NC_081307.1, forward strand.
AGAAGGATACCTGAGCAAATCCTTAAGGCACACGAATCTGTGGTGGGTCTCATATTTCTGGGACGAGTTGGTGAGGCACTGGTCCCATTGAAAGGCTCTGGGCAAGCCACCAGGGAAACGGAGATGGGTAAGATACCAGTTACTGTTGCGTGGTTGAGGGAAAAACATGTGGGGAGACAACCCGTAAACAAACAGTGAGAGAGCCAGGTATATGCTAGTAGATACATGTATAATAATATGGATGCACAGAAGAGGAGTGAAAAATTGGGCCACGTGACACCAGTTTCCCATTGCCACTGGAACATGGGAATTTAGTGGTTTAAAACAACATAACTTTATTAACATACAGTTCTGGAGGTTACAAGTCAGAAATGGTCTTACTGTGATAAAATCAAGGTGTTAACAGAGGTGCATTCCTTCTGAAAACTGATAATCTGTTTCCATGCATTTTCCAACCTCTAGTGGCTGCTCGTCTTCCTTGATGTGTGGCACCCTTCCAGCATCAAAGCCAACCACTGCAGTCCGAGGCTTTCTTATCTCGTATCACCCTGAAAGAGACTCTCCTGCCTCCCTCTTGCTCTTAGAAGGACCCTGGTGATGGCCATGGGCCAACACAGATAATCCAAGGTCATCTCCCCATCTCAAGATCCTTAATTGAATCACATCTACAAAGTCCCTTTTGCCAGTGAAGGTTCTGGAAATTAGGATGCAGACATCTTTGGGGTAGGGGCATTTTCCTGCCTGTCACGTGTCAGAGGAAATTAATGCGACTCGAGAAAATTTCTCATGAGATGATGTTGTTGGAGTCTTACCGGAGGAGTGGGAGATCCCCAAAGAGGGAATGAATGGGATGGAGATGGGGAAAGATGGGAATCCGCGTAGAGACGTTTTCATACAGAATGTAGACAAAAGTCGTTCATCCACTGCTTTCTTGATAAATGCACAATTTGCCATGAAAGCAAACTGTTCCAGTATTCTTAGACACTGTGTTCACTACCAGATTCGCTACTCTCCTGGAGATCTTCACAGATTAATATCGTATTTCTGTTCCCAGCTAAATACCAACGTTAAACTAGCTAGCCTATTCAAAAGATTCATTCTCTCCTCTCTCTTTAAAAACAAATACATGTTCTCTTGTTCAGAGTTCAAACATCTTTTCACCATTCACGAGGACTGAATACCATCATCACAAACACTGCTGAAATCCAACCAGCCTCCTCCTTAAATCAACAGGCTTTCTCCATCATCTGGTCCTGTTGATTTGCAGACACTATTTACAAAGTAACCACCTCCGTCAGGGGCCCACTTTGAGTTCTGAACCCTCCATCAGGCCAAACAGATAGGAGGTAATGTATATGTGCTTTTCATTCAAAGAAATGCTCCCCCAGTCTGGGGCAGGAGTATGTGAAAGTAAATTGAAAACAGAGAGAGGAAGGATAATGAGGAGCAAGATTTGGTAAACCCATGGTCTTCCTTCCCACCATTAATAACAAACTCAACAAACTACTGTCTCTGTTTACACAACCGAGGTATGGCTACCTTCTGGCCAATCCCATGCGCCAGGAGCCTACATGTACGCCAAGGACAGTCCTGAAATAGAACCATTATGGGTCTACAGAGTACAATCAAAGGCCCCTCCATTACACAACCCCAAACCACTAATCATGCTCCAGTCCCAAACTGATCTGAGATGTCCAGATGGTTCCAAGTTAGATTAGGTTGGATGAATTTCTCTATGAGTGTTCAGCAGGATGTCTGAATCTGACTGAAAGTTACACGGAGGTGTCTTATCATTTAGGGACCTCAGATCAAGCTAGATAATTGCAATGTTTCCCTATGAGAGTTGATATTTTGTAGCAGACTTAAACCTGTCTATTCTTATAGATCCCTCAGGTATGAGCAAGACACAAATTTAACTAAACCTCAAGGGCAATGTAATTCACCTCAAGGGAGGTACAGTGACAATGAGGTTGGGGTGGGGTCCAAACCCTTCCTATTAAACTTTTCACAGATTGTGATTTTTGTGTTTTTATTGCAGGAAAAAAAAATCTACTTGATACATAGTATTTATGAATCTCTCCATGTCGCATTTTTATAATAACATATTTCTGTTTCTTTTGTGCTTTGTCCCCCTAAATACATCCCTACACTCTTGTGCTATTTTTTTTTTTTTTTTTTTTATCTTTCCTTGGTGACCTAGCCTAATTTCCAAGGATAGTTGCACTCCCACTTGCTTTTCGGATTTCTTATTGCCCTGATTTTTGCAAAGTTTGTATTTTTCTATTGTTTTAGCTTTTTCTGTGAACTAAGGATTTGGGCTATAGAAGTTTCTCCTAGGAAGCACAACGATTCTGTTAGGATTTGTTTAGCAAATCACCTATAAAAGATGACAAAATGTATCATATGAGGGTTTCCATCTCACCAAACATGGCAGTGTCCATGAATGGGTGAGGAAGGCTATGTATTTAAGAAACAAGCAGAATTTAAATAGTTTCTGTCACATTTCACGGACTGTGACGAGAGCCAGGGATGTAAGTACGAGATGAAACTAAGGGTGTGAGGTATGAGTGAGATACAGTTCTTGCCTCAAAGAAAGAAAGAAAAAATAGTCCAGAAAGGACACAGGTATGCAAATAGTTATAATGCAATGTGATGAGTGCTTTTACAAATGTATGAACTAACTCCTTTGGGAACACAGATAAAGGAGCAATTAATTCAGCCTGAAGGAGTTCAGGGAAGCTTCAGATAAGAGGTCACATTTCAACTGGGCCTTCAAAGAAGAGGAGGACTTCCCCGGGGATTTAGGGCTATTGAAAGAGATAGAAGGGGAAGAGAAGAAGGAAGGAACAAGCAGAACGCTCAGCATAAACAGGGGTTCGTAAAAGTTCACGGCTCGGTCCCTGGCACACATTCAGCTCTAAGAAATATTTTTGAATGTGTGACTTATGAATGAATACGTGCTTGAAGAATTGGCTACAATCCTACTACTCTCTTGAGCTTCGAAGTTTGGTCATGCAGAGGGAAAAAGTGAGGGTAATTGTGGCTGATTGCGTAATACCCATGGGGACTGTTAGAGGGAGGGCCTCTGCCCCGGTTACCATGGTTGGGCATGGAAACAAACGGAGGCGCTCCCACCAAACCTCATTCCCGCCCCCTTTTCTGACAAGCCGTGAGTGAAGGTGGTGTGATGGAATTGCAAGCTTAGCATTCCTTAGCTTGGCACCGTGGCCCCTTTCTGGGCTAACAGACAGCTCAAGTGCAGTAATTCCAGAACTGGATTTATGGCCAAATAGTAAATAACCAGCTAAAGGGGAAGGAGTGGACGGAGCATGTCAGGTAGTCAGAAAAGCAAGTAAAAAAGTCCTCTGAGAGGGAGCTTGCAAAATAGCAACGATGGGGTGGACCGAGAGAAAAGGAGAGAATAGACACACAGGGCCCTAAAAAAAAAAAAAAAAAAAAAAAAAAAAAGACTCCACATGACCTTGGAGCCCAAGTTGAAAATACAGGCCTCAGAGGAATGGGAAAATGTAAAGTGGTTACGTAGGAGTTTGATGGGAGAATGCTTGAGTTTAAAAATAAAAATCACTCCATCTCAGGAAAGCCTGTGGATTTGGAAATAGGTTTGGGGGTTGGATTTTGGTGGGTCCTGAGATGGGCGTCCAGCTGGGGGTACATGAGGACTGTGGAGTTGCAGAGACGTGGACAGATTTGAGGGAGATTTAGAAGGTAGAATAGAAATTTTAAGTCACCGATTACAATTTTAGGTATTATTAAACATTTGTAGAAATATGTAAATCCTTCCATTTAACGTATTCATTGATTCCTGCCTTTTTCAACTGGCATCTACGAAGTACTTATTATGAGTCAATAAATGGGGTCAAGACACTGAAGACACAACTAAAAACACCTAAGTAAGATCGTTGATTTGATAGAATTTATATTCCGGTGGGTAGACAGACAATATACAAGTGGACTCTATGAACAATAATTTCAAAAGGGGATGTTAAAAGAGAAGACATCTGTGGGCACTTGAGAATAAGAAACCAACCATCCAGGAAGAGACCAAATCTACTCTCATCTTTGAGTTACATTTCTTACCAGATCTTATCATCTTTTTTTTTTTTTAAGACTTTATTTATTTATTTGACAGACATCACGAGTAGGTAGAGAGGCAGGCAGAGAGAGAGGGCAAAGTATGCTCCCCACTGAGCAGAGAGCCCAAGGTGGGGATCGATCCCAGGACCCTGAGATCATGACCTGAGCTGAAGCAGAAGCTTAACCCACTGAGCCACCCTGGCTTCCCCAGTTCTTACCATCTTGCTAATCTCTCCCTTTGTTGAAGATTCAAAAGTTTTCTTCAAACACATCTCTAGTTCCCAAGTCTCAAAAATGCAAAAATCAAAAAGAAAAATATAAACTAAAGGGCCCTCAATTCCCACTAATAAATCCTGTCTAAAAACTATTTGTTTGAACAGATTCATGTTTAAAGCTGATTAAAACATCATCATCTATTTCCTTTAAAAAACAAAACCGAATAACAAACAGTTCAGCATACATTTAACTGCTGATTAATATAATGAGACATTGTTCTCCAAAGTGTTATATTTTTAACTTATAATTCTGTCCGTTTCCAGTAATTTGTTTTGAGCGATTCATCTGAGCCTTTTGAAAAGTTATTCTCAGTGAAAATCTTGAAGACATGTTGCACATTAGTAATAATAATTAGAATTATTATAAGTGTGAAATCTGCAAAAGGTACATGCATCAGTAACTTCTTATATAGATGTGTCTTTACATATGGAGATGACATTTTTGTTTAGTAAATGCCACACAGCATCTTAAAATACAGTAAAATTGCTTGGGCTACTTCTATTACAGTGTGTGCGATGTTCATTCTAATTTTCAATGTTCTTGTAGAGAAAGAACCAGAAATCTTGAGGGAAAAAGAAAACATACAAATGCTATTACAGGACACATTTTTGAGCAGCAGGAAGTCGGTAGTAAGTGTCAGAGATTGATCAGGATTGTGTTCTATATATAAACAATTGCCATCAGGTGTGCCCCTGTACGAGGTCATCCGTGCACCCAAGCAGTAATTTGAGCAATTTAAAATCTCAGGCAGTCTAGAGAGGGAATAAATTATTGAAAAGTTTAACTTCAAGTGTAAAATGTATCTTTACGGCAGATTTCTCAAAGAAACAGATTCTGTCCTTTCATATTAAGTTAAATTTGTCTATTGAGTCAAATTTGTTTTTAATAATTTATTTATATACACACGTAAAAATATGTTGGTGTACCATTAGTTGTACAGAATGAGGAAGTGACCCAAAAATGGAGAATATCTATATCTACCTATCCATATATGGCATTTTCTACCTACAGCAATCCATAAAATAAATTTTTTAAAAAGGAAGAGATTTACTCCTGAAGAGTTTTACCCAAACGTTCCTTTTATTTTCCACCTTGTTGAAAATGAAAGCATAACCAATAAATAGAGATACAGGTACTGAATACAAATATTAGTACTAAATTCTTTTTCTAGGCTTCTACTCTAAATCGTACTGATTCTGTTATCGAAAAAAAAAATAGTTAGGAATTCATTCTGGAACCCAGAATCTCAGCAAATTACGTTTTTATGAGTTTGGAAGCTAATAATCAAATGGAGCATTCATTGTGTTAAGAGAACTCACTCTATGGCAGAGCTTGCTGGCCTTCTTCAGAAGCAGTTTTTTTTTTTTTTCTTTTCCTTTTATACTAAGGCTCCAAAAATTTAGCTACATAACCATATTTCAAACCACTCTTGATAACATGGACATGGCATGAAGTTGTGGTTACCAGGATACAAGCAGAAGTGATGTGTACCACTCTGAGAATGTACTCTGAAAAAAAAAAAAAATAGTCTTGTCCTGAACAGGCTTATTCCCACTGCCTGGGATGCAGATGCCTTATCCAGAGCTGCAGAGCAACCTTGAACCCAGAGTCAAAAATACTGTGTTCCTGTTGGCCCTTCAATGTAAGATGAGAGACTGGTGAACTCTTAATCTTGTTTAAATAGCTCTGTTTGGGGAACTACATAGTCTATAACATCGCCCATACGTCTGTATCATCATCCATGTCTTTCATTCCAAAAGTCTCACCATTTTATAATTTATGGAAGGATTAAGTTGAATACAAATTAGTTTTGAAGCATTTTTATGAGTTGTTCAATTTGTTATATTTTTTAGAGACTAGTGGATCTCAAATGTAAATGAATGCTCTTTTGTTTTAATATCAAAATGTACTCTTGCTACATAAAATTTTGTGTGAATCTAGAAATGCTAGTACACATAGAGTTGTACTACGTGAATGAGATTTAGGTTCTGCAGAGGGTGTTTATCCCATTCCATTTGCCAGTGTATCCTAGGACAGTCATGAAACCACTAATCGTCTCAAAGGTTCATTACTGTTCCATACCCACAAGTTGGAACAAATCAGGAGAGGAACAGAATTGAGCAAAAAGAGATGTAATCGCGATCCAAAGTATTAGCAATTGGTATTTGAAAAATGCTACAATACCATCATGGCTTTTAGAAATCATTCTGCCAACTAGATTAGAAAAACTCACTCCCTTCTTTTGCTTTTAAGATTGAGAACTCCGTGAGGGTAGAGACCACAGCTATTTTATTTACCTCTGTTTTCTCAGTGCTTAACTAACACAGAGTCTGGGTCAAAGAGATTTAATATGTTTGTTGAACGACTCAATTAATGTCACTTTTCAAAAGCAATAGTTCATGTTGGAATGCCTCTGTCTTTGTTCTGCAAATTGGCATCCAAAGAGAATAGTAGAGTACAGAAGCGTACACAGACTTTCTGAGGCTGAAGATGTGATGCCTAAGCCAATTTGCAAGAATGATAGGAGGGAAGATGTAAATAATTATGCAGACAAAAGAACATATGGGGGCGCCGGGGTGGCTCCGGGGGTTGGTCATGATCTCAGGGTCCTGGGATCCAGCCCCCGGCTCTGCCTATTTGTGATCTCTCTGTCTGTCAAATAAATAAAATATTTAAATAAATAAATAAACAAACAAAAAGAGCATATGAAGAATCACTGAGACCAAGAAGGCTCATATTACTTGACCCCAGAAAAATACTGAATCTGCATCATTGAGTAAAAAGATAATCCAATGACCCCAGAATCCCACCCTTCAGTAAATACCCACCTAGACAGAAGACAGGTACTGAAGTAGGCAAGTGTGTGTGTTTATAGCAGCATTATGCACAAGAGCCAAAAGGTGCAAACAACCCAAATACCCAGGAAGGGATGACTAAATTGTGGTATAAATACGTGGGAGAATCCATGCAAATACAGTGGAAGATTATGTAGCTGTAGAAAGGTATAAAGCACTGACATGTGGCAGAATACAGATGAACCTTGAAGACCTTATGCTAGGGGAAATAGCTAGATGGAAGAGGTATGAGTCCACTCACTTGAAAGATTCAGAATAGATAAATCCAGAGGAAAGTAATGCAGATTAATGAGTGTCAAGGGCTTCACGGAAAAGAGAGAACCACCTAGTGGGTAAGGGGCTTGACTTCCGAGTGACAGAAATGTTCTGGAACTAGACAAACGTCGTGGTCGCACAACACTGCGACTGTAGTAAGTGCCGCTCAATTGTTCATTTTAGAGTGGTTAAACGTTACGTAAATTTCATCACAGCAAATTATGTTTGGAAAAGATAACCCATGCCTTAGATCTTCGTCAATCGTTTCTGAAGAACTTTTCCATCAGCCTTACAGCCATTCTACTATCACTCCTGGAGGTTACGGTGTTTCCTGAACCTATTTCAGTTCCAGTAATTTGTTGGTTCCCAAGTCTAGATTTTGTCAATTAAAACACTAGGTCTCTTAAAGCACGGGCTTGGGAAACAAATCGTTTCAGGTACTACTACTGAGGAGAGGCGGCTGGATACGGTAGAGCTAATAATTACTGAGGGTCCCTGTCGTGGAGAGCATCTTGGACGCACAGTGCGGCCCGCACCCAGACCGGTGCCTGAGCCGGGCCCGCTGTAGGGGAGGCTCTGTCCCGCGTCTGAGCAACCCCTGTTCCCTCCCACATAATGCATGACTGTGTCCTCTACCCCCGGACTCGCGGGCAGCCTTCCTCTGGATGTTATTCACATAAAGGAACTGGAAGATCCTGCTCACTTTCAAAGAAAGAGGCAGCTCATGAATTTCCATCACGTGCACAGATGCATATAAGGGTGAAGGGGACATTCGCGGAGTGTCGGAGTCAGTCTCGACACCTCCTCCTCCCTGAGGGGCGAAGTCGGAAAAGGGGGCACTTGTAAGTTTTACATTTTCAGTAAAGCTGTCAACATGAATTAAGCAGAGTGGGAAAAGGGAAGCGGTGTCTTGAAGCTGAAACATAAAAATAAACAACGCCATGTGTCATTAATACAATTACACAATTACAAATAGTTTGACCGAATTGTAATGGGCATGGGAAAAGCAAAGCTGGTTATTAAAGAAAGCGTCTATATAATTTATCTCGGAAGCCCTTGCAAACGAGAAGACTGATTTCTGGTGGGATGCTGTGATTACCCACACTGCTGCGTATACACATCACATTAGCCCGATGATTGTTTTCGGACAGTATTGACTGCAGCCTCCACAGTGTAAATATCATGATACTGGCAACAGCAGCAATAATTTACAGGTTACATTGCTCAACACCTGCTATGTCAAATGCCTTCACTTCATAAAATGGAGCTTGGTGAACACACTTTTCTCACATGACCCAATGCTTAAGGGCACAGACTCTGGAACCAGTTAGTTCGTGCTCCAATCCCGGCTCCGACCTTCCGCAAGCTCAATGCCTCAACTTCCTCACCTGTAACATGGTGAGGAATTACACCTCCACCCCACAGGTCCTTGTGACGATGAAACGAGTTAATGCGCACAAAGCACTTAGAAGGGTATTGCTATTTTCCTCATTCTTTAATGGGAGCCCTGTCAATGAATTTGCTGAACTTTACTCCGCGTAACGTAAGTAAATTGAATTAGGTGTGGGAAGTTTGGAGACGCCAGGAGTTTCAGCAGTAATCCTTTGTGCAAGTCATAGCATTGAACTTGCTGCTGCTGGTGGTGCCCCTTGTATGACCCAGTCCTTCTCATGCCTCACTGCTACAGTGCACACACAGCAGCTCCCAAGAAGAGTGACGAAGGAGTCATTTTAGACTAAAAGGACACTGACACCAACAACTTGCAGAAAAGCAGATTTCCCTGCAGTTTATACACACGCACACACACACATACATATGTATATATTTTTTCTATTGCAGATATCATTCCCACAAATTTTCATTTTGGCATTTGGCACACATGCGTGCTATTTGAAAGCAGTATTGCACATGTGCTGGCTGTTTCCATGACATTCTTTGGGGACTGCTTCACACAAATTAGGTGAGAACTTATCTTTGTAAAAGACTGTCTGTCACTGACAATTACGGTGATGCCCAGCCAATGCCCACAGTGCAAATACAGAACGTCAACATGTATTTCTCAAGTGTTATGTTTCAAGGAGGAAACATCAGGCTTGAATGGAAAAAAAACAGCTCGGTCTTCCAACTGCCACACTGTGCCCCCCATTAAAAATGGCGGAGCCTGGCCTCCAATGGTTAGCACGAGTCACATCTAAATAAAGAGGTGAACAAGTCACCATCCAGTGCCGTAAAATGGGTCACTGCTTCAATGAAAGAGGGCCTTGTTCTTAATGTAGTTGGATCCCAAATCAAATTATGTAGTATTAGAGACTTTTTTTTTTTTTTTTTTTTGGGGGGGGGTTTAGCAGGCTTTTTGTTGCTTTGGAAAGGCTTGCTTTTGTGCTGAGCTGTTCAAGTGAATTTCTTTGTTAAGAAGATAACCAGGACATTCCGGCTCACATACCAGCTCTCTGCAAACTTTTCTATGGAATATTTTAACATACATAAGCAACCTTGAAATGTGTGCTTAGGGTTTTGAGCCGAATGTGAAAGCCAAAACTCAAAGTGATGTTTAGTTTATTGTTATTCACAGTGACACTTTTTATGTGTTTCCTGAGAACTTGATATGGACCTTGGCCTTCAGAATTTAAGGTTAATATTTTTTAAATCATAGCCCTGGTAAATATTTTAAATAAAGCCATCAGCCTCCCATTACATTTGACATTTCCCTTGTAATTTCTTACACAAATTTTAAAGCTATCATGTGCCATACGGATGCACTCAATAAATGCTTACTTATTGTAGAACTAAAAGGGATACGTACAAAAACATTTTGAAAGGAATTACGGAGTTTTAAAATATTGCTTTTAATGTTCGTTACTGCAAGCCTGTCGAACTCTGACTAAATCAATTGATTAGAAGAGCATTTAGAATGAACTCCTGCTCATTAAGAGTCAGAGTGGTACAACATTTCAATACTGTTCTGCCTTGTCTTCCCTTTCTAGTCCTGGAGAATGTGATAATCAGCTCCGCTGAGCTAAGAACTCAGGCTCCTTCTCCTCAACCAGCCCCCTGTTCTCGGTCAGTATTAAGATCCTGCGGATCATGCCGGTGGCCTGTTTCACTGCAGGTACAAGATAAAGCAATTTCCTCAGCTACCATCAAAGGCTGTCTGCAGGGTGTGGGATAACAGCAGAAGCCTCATCCTAAGTTCATTTTGCCAATTCTACTCCCACTCATGCAGTAAAAACCCAGCTAGTAGCAGCTAATAGCAGTTAATAGTTATGGAGCACTTGCTACATGCTAAGGGCTTGGCTTGTATTGTTTCATCCAATCTTTGCACAATGAGCAATTCCACGCCACTTTCGCAGTGAAATGAGGCTACATTACAGCTATCAGCAGCTGATATTTATTGAGCACTTACTATGTGCTAAGTGCATTGCTTGCATCCCCTCATTTAATCTTCACACCGACCCATGGTCTTATAATCATTGATTATCTTAGTTCGTTGTGACCAGGAGACTGAGGTCACTTGCATTCTTTTCTTGACCTCGTGCAAATCTGGTTCATACCGGCCTGCGACTTGAAAATGAGACAACTATGGAGATGAAGAAGACATAAAGGAAGGGAAGGGGTGAAGAAAGAAGGAAGAAAAACTATAATTCATTGACTTGCCTACCACCTGAGGGGATCGAGGTTTCATTTCTTTTATTTCCCACTGTAACATTTCAGGTAGGTATGTCCATTTCTCCTGTGTTAACCAGGAGAAAGCAGAGCGTCGGGAATGCTAACAAGGTCTGGGGAGTCAACAGGAACTGCAAGTGAGCCGTCCAACATTGGAGCCCCACGTTCAAATCGCCAAGTTCACGGGGCTGGCCAGTCCATGCTGCCACAGCCCAACACCTGGAGAGCTAAGTGGGACCACGAACCCTGCTGGAAGACAAGAGGCACGGCTGGTTCCACAAGACCCTGTGCACAAGGAGTGACAGGGAGAAGATAAATCTTTTCAAGGAGAATGCCTGCTGGGCTACAGCAGTGGCGGGAGTGGGTAGCTATACACCACACTACAACTCATCACACAAGAACTAGCCCACTGGTTTTGCACAACTTGGGTAATCAGCTCCATTTCCCAAGTCAAAGAGAGGATGAAGACCACACATGAGATAATGGCATTCTCCTCTGCCTCCACTGGTGCTGTGTTTATTTTCATATTGTTATTTTTTTTGTACCCATCTTAATTGAGATGTCTGTATTTTTTTAAGGAAAATGGGAAGTTGTCAGGAAGAATCATAGAATATAAATATATCACACTGTCCCAGATTGTTTATATAGATACATCACACCATGCTGGGGAACTGCGTTCCCCAGACTTTGGGCATCTTGAGGGCAGGGACTTTATTTATTTATGGATGAATCCCCAGGTCTCTTCACAGGGCCTGGCTGGACTCCTACAAATATTTGTTAGGTTATCTAATTGATACTATTCAGGATTAACACCAATGCGGGATATAAAAAGACCAAGAGAAAATAGCTGTTAGAGTAAGAGATGAGATAATCCAGGGGGAAAAAAAAAATACTAATTCTTCATATACTTTGCTTCATGCTTTGGGTTGAACTTTTGCAATACCTTCCTCCCCACCTCTGATGCTGTCTCCTATTCTTCCAACCCTGACTGTAAGAAGGTGACCTTTGAGTGAGATCTGTCCTTGACACATCGGCACTGAGTATTTCAGTGAGGAGCATGGCTCACTGCAGCCTTTATGCTGCGATGCAAAAGCCAAGTGGCCAGTCATCTAAAATTGGGCATCAATATTTATTTTACACCCAAATCATAAAAAGATTGCTTAACTTTGAGCTAGCATGTAGTGTTGTCTACATAATCATCTCAGAAGATTTAAAGCACTGTAGGAAGCTGATAAATTGTTTTTAAAGCTAAGCATAGGCATCGTCTAATGCAGATTGCATCGATTCTGTTAAAACATCCACCATGAAACACTTAAAAAGGTGATTGCTTTCCGCCCTTAAGCCCCGAGCAGCTGCCCTTAATAGTAAGTTAAAATCAGAAACTGTTAAAAGTAAGCAATATGTTTATGAAGGCTAAGGGATATTTGAAAGCAACATTTAAATATTTTTAAAAATATGTCTGATGCGGAAGAAAAGATTTCACTTTCTCTTTAGAGTTACTGAGGCGCAAGATAAGACTAGGAAAGTTCACCCGGCCATGTATATTTCACTGCAAACATGTCATTTTAGACATCTTTCAAAATGTATCTGGAATATGGAAAGCAATCCTACTGAGCTATTGTTTTGCATAGCTCATTGACATATTTATGTTTGTAAAATCAATCAGATCACAGCAGCTAGGAGGGTTGTTTTTGTTTTTGTTGTTTTTTTGTGGTTGTTGTTCCTTATTTGAATGAACAGAGTCTGGAATTTTTTTAGCAAAAACAAAAATAAAAGAAACATGTAATACATTTTGCCTATTGTTTTGTCCTTAAATTTTAAGGAACAAAAAGAAAAGAAAAGAAAATCAAGAAATCTCAAGAATAAGTTGGGGTCTCAGGTTCAAAAAAGATTAGAATAAATGTTCACTCACTATAAAGATATTGATATATATTCCAGAAGCTGGGGGCCCAGGGCCAGGTTTTCACCCTACATGCTATATGAAATTTCAGGAAGTCAAGAACTGCTAAAAACTCAAGAGTCTCTTCTAAAACAATGGCAACAAACAGCTCTCTGCTCCTCAGAATTGTTACAAGGATCAGATTTCATAAATAGGGTACATAAAAACACTTTCAAAAAGGAATGTTTAGTGGATAAATGTTATTTAGTAACAATGTAACAATTATTATTATTTAATTAGAACAAGCTATTGTCTTGGAAATTCAATAGGATATGAACTTGTTTTCTCCACTCATTACATTCTTATTCTCTACACTCTGAGGAGAAGAGACATATGTGCTTGAAATGAGGTTTTTAGAAAATCGCACTGGAATTAAATGTATCTTACACTCTCCTTCCCCCTGTAGCCGAAGAGGGTGAATGTTAAGCTTAACAAAAGCAGGCTTTCTTTTAAAATTAGAATCTCAAAGGAATATATTTTTACATAGAGTTACAATTCTTAGCCAAGATATGAATTTAATAATATAGGGGACAAAAGAAAGGAAGAATATCTGAATCATTATGCGGGAGAACTAGCAGAAAATTTTGTGGCAAAACAATGATAAAATGGAGAACTGTCTCCAGGCAGTAAAGAGTCGTATCAACCTATACCTTACAAAAGTTTTCCAAAGTTCTATTTCTTTACTTTCTTAAACATCTTCTGGTATATCAATCCCAGCAATATTTTGGCAGCCTAAAATTACACCATTCTGACCTTGACATTAGTATTCAACAGCACTGATGAAAGAATGACAGCTTCTCCATCCTAGTGGGTGATCTTGCAAGCTTTTACCTTCATGACTATGGAGTTTCTGTCAAATGTGCTTCCAGCTGAATGATCACATTCTTTTGAATTATGAAGTGGCTGCAAACTGTGCTAATTGGGTCCGCGCTGATGTCACTGATAAGGATTAAACAGCCTTGATTGTCCTTAAGTCACAAATATATATAATTTTGTTACATGTGTGTATTTACTCCACTTAGCATAATCTATAACTGTAGCCATACAGAACTGTTTAACTTAATTAAAATCGTCACTAAAGACCTTAAGATGAATTAGATAGGGAAATCATCCAGAGATGAATGTTATAGCTAAAAGCAACTATAACGAAAGGTTAAATATCATGATTATTTTGTATTAATTATGAAGTGAGAAGAGTATGCTTGGGACGGCAGAAGAATTGAGCCATCAATGTCATGTAACACAAAGCACATGTCCAGCCACAAAACCTGTAAGAAATAATGCCTTCAACTACCGTGGCTCTTTCCTTTTGTGCATTACAAAGACTTTGCTACATTTAAATATTCTTTAAACAGTAAGCTCCTAAAAGGCAGGGAGGGGGATAGAAGAGCTTCAAGTTTTGTACTGTAGCCAGTCCTGTGTCCTTTGTGCTGTAGGTGCCTGTTAATTATGTCTGATGTGAATGTCACAGCCAGTGTGAATTTCTACCGGGCAGACATGAACTTCGACATCAGGTTCAGCGCTCTTTAACCACAGAATTATGCTGATATTTTAAATTGGTAGAACTTGAATAGTTAAAATTAGTAAATTATTAAAATAAGGTATTAAGCTATTGAAAATGAGAGTATAATAAATTATCTTATCTTATTAATAAATTTGCCTGAGTTGCTCTATGAATTTAACATAGATACATGTTGAGAAGTTCAAGAAATAATTCTGTCATAAAATATTTCATACAAAGAGAGCACAGAAATTGATATTAAAAAATTTCAGGTGAAAATGCAAATCCCAGTTTTAAAAATACTATTGTTTTTTCATAGTTGCTTTTTTAAAAAAAGTAACAATAAAAAGATACAGAAAAAAATTATAGTTTCCTTTCTGTTCCCTGGTCACCTAATCCCTACCCCCATGGGGTCACCACTTTCCTGAATTTGTGGGTTTTCTTATCCCTGTTTTGAGGCTTATATGTATATGTTTTTGTATTTTCCATAAACAACACGCAGGATTTTAAGTGTTTCATAATGTATGCAAATTATGTTATACTTGTATGTTCTGCAAATTGTTTTCACTTAACAATAATTTTGAAATTGTCGGTATTAAAATATTTAGCTCTGGTTCATTTATTTTAGATTTTTTTAATAGTGTTCCAATCACTCATGACTCATTCATCCAGCTAATGAAGCATTTACTGAGCATCTACTACATCCTAGGCAGCAATCTAAGACATAGAGGGCAGCGCAGTCAACTGAGCAGAGAGGATGCTGTTGCTGTTACCATGAAGCCAACTCCCTCGGTGTAAAGATTCCAATGAGTGGATCCTTTCTTTAAGGACTGTTTCAAGTTTTTTGTTTCAAGTTTTTATTCTTGGGAACTGTGCCACCATGAGCCACCGTAAACATTACTAACATATATTTGTGTAAGAGGAAAAATAATAGAGGTGAAATATCGGTGTCACAGGATGGACACACCTTCAATTTTAGCATGTAATCCAAATTGTTATGACCCCAAACTGTTCTATCAACACACACATCAGCAGAGCTACGAGCCACTGCCGTGTCCTCAAACTTCACTTCTGCCTCTGAACGGACATGCGACCGTACTCCTGCATCTGCATTTTCCCAACTCCATGAGGTCGAGCATCTGACAATCTTGGGCCACCCTTCACTCCCCTCTCATGGATTATCTGTGCATTCGGGTTATTTGTCTTTTTCTTATGGATTTTTAGGCATATCAATGCACTCCAAAAATGAATTTATTGCTGGCCGGTTAGGTTGTGTTGGTCCCTGTGTGGGGCTCACATTTTTCACTTTTTCAAAACATGCTTAGGTCTTGCAAAAGCAATTTAATATGACGATATTTACCAACATTGCTAGTTATAGGTCTGTGTTATTTCTTCCCTTTCAAGGAAATTACCATGAAGGGCAATGCCATAAAAACATTCTGCTAAGTGTTCTAAATGTTTTTAAAATGTGATGTTTCAGGGATGTCTGGGTGGCTGAGTTGGATAAGCAATGGCCTTCGGCTCACGTCGTGATCATGGAGTCCAAAGACTGAGTGCCACATCAGGCTTCCTGCTCAACAGGGAGTCTGCTTCTCCCTTCAGCATTCCCCCCTCTCGTGCTCTCTTTCTCTCAAATAACTAAAAAAAAAAAAAAAAAGAATCTTTAAAATAAAAAAGAATGTAAATGTTTAAAAAATAAATAAATAAAATTTGTTGTTTCATGTGTATGTTTTTGCTTCATCTAGAATAAACTTCTGTGTTTGAAGAGGGGCTAGCTTTATCTTACTTTTCCATATTTGTAGCTATGGCAGTAACTGTAGGTGCTCCCCAATATTCTACCTGTCTTGTTTCTGGGCTCATGGGAGGCGTTCTGTCCCCTGATCTCCTTGGAGCTGGGTGTGCCCATGTGATTTGCTTTGGTCAAAGGACAATAAGCAAAAGAATGTGTATACATTTTTAATGTACTGAAATTGGATCTGGAAAATGAAGAGAGAATTAGCCTTCAGCCATGGCTCCTGGAGCATAACTGCAGAGCGGGGTGAAGCTTTTTTGGGTGTGTCCCCCTGCCCCTTGGATTGTGCTCAGCATCCTCTGCCTCTGTGTTTCCGGGTCCTCCCCTGAGTGACGGCCTTACAGGCCTGCCTCAGACAGGTGATATTCTCTCCTCTGGATTTATCTCTTCACCCACCACCCAACATCAAAGCAAACAAAACAAATCCATCCCAAGATGCCTTCTCTAAAGAACACTAAAGTTTCCCTCCTGTAACCATGGGTAAGAAATTCACTAAGAAATTAACTATTTTTTTTTCTTTTTCCCCAACAGTGAGATCCTGTTGATAGGATACCTACATTATGCTAGGGCATAATAGAGTAAAGAAGTCTCCAAAAATCCTAGGAAATAAATCTCCAGGGATCTGCATTTAAGCAGACTTGGCTTTTGCCATTTACTAGCTGTGTGATTTTGGACAAATTGCTTAGTAACCCCAAACCTCAGTGCCTTCATTTATACAAGAAAACAATGATACTCATCTGACAGCATTGATAGGGGAACTGAAAGCAACAATGTATATATTGAATGCCTGCTACCATGCCTGGAACAAAGTAAACACTGATAAATGAGGCTATTTGTACTGTTATGATTATTACTCTTGCTAATATTTATAATAGTGACAATAGCATGCTTCCGTTTCAGGAGAAGATGTATTTTAGGATAAAGTACTGTCTTGTTATCCCTGATATCAGAAGAGGCAGGCAGCCCCCTGCTGAGCCCACTGAGGAGAATTGCTTTTCAGCTTTATTTTTTGAGGTTTCACAGGTAATGCAGGGAGTTTAGGAATTAGTTTTTTATTAAAAGCAATCACTGTAGATTAACTTGGCAAGAGTATTTTACTTGCAAAAAAAAGAAAAAGTGGAAATCTACACACAAGTAATATGCTCCTATTTTCTACCTTCACCTTTATTGTTGGCTAATTCAAAAAGAATCTGCTAGCCTTCTAGAAAAGTACTAGCACACTCTGCCATTCTACTGTGGAATAAAGGTTTCCATTCATAGGTCCATTTCTCTCTCCCATCAGAGAAGTTTAAACCCCTTAGTTTTAGACAGAGAGAGGTGGAACCCGAAAGTGTTAATGAAAATACTAGAAAGCTTAGACCCTGATTTTATAACAACTAAAAAGTATTTTATTTTTCTTTCTTTCTTCCTTTCATTTTCTTTTTCTTTTCTTTTTTTTAAACTGGCTTCTTGGAATTTATTTTCCACTTGTTTGAAAGTATTTTCAATTCTTTTAAAGTTTTTAGAAATAATTCTTCTTACTTTAAAAAATGTCAAATAAATTTTCCTTATGTCATTTCTTTTTTTTTTTTTAAAGATTTTATTTATTTGACAGACAGAGATCACAAGTAGGCAGAGAGGCAGGCAGAGAGAGAGGGAGGGGGAAGCAGGCTCTCCGCCCAATGCAGGGCTCAATCCCAGGACCCTGGGACCATGACCCGAGCTGAAGGCAGAGGCTTTAACCCACTGAGACACCCAGGCACCCCCTTATGTGATTTCTTGTAGAATGAAAGGCACTCTATACAAACATCCCCCTTTTAATTTCATAAGTTCATGGCAGTCAAATTACTTTTAAAGCTTCTAAACTGTTAAATAATAAGCAAGATGTATTTATTAGAAATTGAAATGAGGACAACTGAAATAAAAGTCAATAAAAGATGAAAGACTTTCTTAGTGATTAGATTAAAAGACTAAGGGATTAAACTCACCCTAAGAACCAGTTAATGGTGTTGGTTGTTCAGGTCTCATTATTCCACGGATTATTAATTCATTTCCAAGTAAGAAAAGTATGAAACTTAATTAATTTTTACAAATGTTTGATGATGCTGTTACTAGTGGAAGTGTGGATCAATATTATTAACACTCTACTCATTCAATGGGAATGTACTTTCCTTAAATCTAGTTTGAACACAATTTTTAAAATACCTTTCAGAGTATGTTTTTATATATTGGTTTGTGTTCAATAAGAAATAAAAATATGAGTCCTGAAAATCATCACCGTATGAGTGTTAGGCAGAATTAATTTCACCGACTACGTTAGCCTGAGCTTGACTTGTAAGTACTTTTGTGTTCACCTTTTACCCATAAAAGTGTCTCAGCTGACAAGTATAATAAACCCATATATCCTATTTTATACCACTATACTAATTTTAAGCACACAAAGTGCGTTTTCAGGTATTACTATAGTCTTGGCAAAATCTTTGAGGTAAAAAGATAGGAGAGCCCCACTTTAGAAGTGAAAAACTGGGGAAGCCTGGGTGGCTCAGCCATTAAGCGCCTGCCTTCAGCTCAGGTCATGATCCCAAGGTGCTGGGATCGAGCCTCGCATCAGGCTCCCTGCTCAGCAGGAAGCCTGTTTCTCCCTCTCCCACTCCCCCCTGCTTGTGTTCCCTCTCTCACTGTGTCTCTGTCAAATCAATAAATAAATTCTTAAAAAAAAAAAAAAACAAAGAAGTGAAATACTGAGATTCCATGAATCATCCTAAGATCTAGAGCTGACCACTAGAATCAAGAGGAAAACCAATTTTGCCTTATTTCTTGCTCAGTGCACATGCCGCTGCTTCTTCAAGCCACTTTATCCCAGAGCACAGATCCCTGTGCAGCATTGCTATGGGAAGTGAATACAGGAGTCTAGAAGTGTGCATGTGTGCATGGATGTATATGCCTTTCACCTATGAGAACTGTAACCCAAAGGAGTAAGGAGTATTGTACTGAGGGACACCTCAATGGGTGGTGAGGTACAATAATATACAATGAGGGACAATGCATCCAGTTAAGAGATCAGCCCTTGGTTTTTGGCTCAGGTCATGATCTCGGGGTTCTGAGTTCGAGTCCTGCATCCCCACCCCAATCCAGCCCCGTATCAGCTCTACACTCCGCATGGAGTCTGCTTGAGATCTTCTTCCTCTCCCCCTCCCCCTCCCCATGCTGATTTTCTCACTCTGTTTAAAATAACTAAAATAAATCTTAACCAGAGAAGTTTCATATGTGATACTTATAGAATGATTTTGCATATTTTAAGGCACTGTATAGCACTTCTTTAAGGCCTTAATTTGGAGTCATCAGCAAACAGAAGAAAACTAAGAGGATGGATTGCTAAATTAGAAGGAAGTCGGGGTTCAAAGTCAAATTTGACTTCTGGTTCTTACTGGCATATCCTCTTTTGCCTCATTAAAATATGGACTGGAAAGAGGCTAGCTACCATCTTTTCGAGCTGTCTAAAGTTGATGCTTCCAGATGTGCAGATATTCACCTTTATTTTTCAACAGGGTAAAAACGAGTCCAAGAATCTTCACGTCGAGCTGGAGTCCATTTGAGTTAATAGTCAATTAACTCAGTTATCTGTGTTTATACCAGAACAAGATAAAACCAAAAAAAAAAAAAAAAAAACCCTCAAAGATCAGAGAATCTTAATATAGCACCAAATCGTCCCTTGCTAAGAGATTCCAGATGGTAGGGATGGAGGCTGCAGAGGATGCTGGGTAACATGCATTGCCCTGCAAGGAACCACAGTTCATATGAACAGCATGACAATGGCCTCGCCTTTACTAACAATGCTCATAATATAAAAGGTTTGCATTGCTATACGATAGACCTTAGCTGTAACTTTCACTTGTGTTGGAATCATTTCGATCATGATGAACTTGAATTCTACCACTTCTCATTTTCTTTCATCTAGGTGAAATGATTAGAAATACAAATTACATTCATTGGCTAAAGAACTACAGTTGCAAAGGTTATGTTTATAAGATTCACTTAAGGGTGAAAATAGTCTTCGTGTAATATTAGCTTCTTTCTATAAAAAAATAATCGGCATTTAGTTTTCTTTCTTATAATCCCTATGAGTCAACTTGATGACTGGTCAATCTGTTAATGATGTAATGGCAACTTTAAAATTTGGATTATATCGGAAACCAGTAAATGATGCTTCTAATATGTGATTTTTAAAATTGGCCCTTTTGGAGACTAGATTGAGATGGGAAGTGGCCCAGACATACCTCTCACTGAAACGCTACCAGGAAAACTCTCGTTGCCCTGAGAGAAACACAGCAGCTTATGAACTATACAAGAGAGTTCTAATTTATAAATAGATTTCTTAAAGTTCATTTTTAAATGAAATACTGTCAAAATCTCTTCTGTATCCTAATCATCAAAGAATGCCAGTTAAATTTCCAAGAACGGAAAACAAACAAAATACATTAAACTCAGGAATAACACATGCTTTCATGAGCGATGTTGACTCACGAATTTGGTTAGCATATGGCCCCATTTAGAAGGCTATGTCCTCTGCCAGGGGCTGACTCCCACCCATTCATGTCTGCCGAAGAGCTGATGTGGGGAGACCTGCTGAGTCTCCATACCATGCTTTTCTCCCTCCTGCAGCACAAATATTTGTCATCCTATTACCAACGGCATTTGCTCTTCATAGAGTGGTGATCATTACGCCAGTCAGAGGCTTGTTTAAAATATTTTGTTTAGTGCAGTTTTCCCAAGGTCAAGTTGCTGTGATAAGTGGGTAGGGTATGTTGGATCAATCTGAACACTATTGAGAGGGCTGCCACATTCAGACGTAAAATTAATTAGGATCCCATTCACGCTACTTCATCACGGTGACACAAGAACACTCCTTAAAACACATCTCTGGCTTTTGTTTTGTAATGAAATGAAGAGCTTCATACTTGTTAAGAGGCTCCTTTCCAAGCAGAAGGCCAGTGAGAGAGAAGACCCAACGAGGAGGAAGAGGGAAAAGAGAACTCGACTGGCGGTCTGAACCAAGCAAGGGGGATGGAATTCATCGAGGTTATTGAACCAGTGGCCATGTTTCAAGGTAGGAGAAGGTCATATTGGAAAGGAGAAGCAATGCAGAGATTCAAGGAGGCAGAAAGGCGTCACCAGGGAAGTGAGAAAGGAGAATCATCCCAGCAGCCGCATCCTGGAGCGAGATGGTGGAAGGGGGAGCCAGGGAGCAGACACGATCCACGGCCGACTGTCATTCAGTAATTTCTCTAAGAACTCACGAAAGCAGGAGCTACGCAGGCTGCACAAGGAGAGGCTGGCAATTTCATGATTTCTTTTTATTTAAAGAATAGTTCCAAATTCCTTCTGGAGGAATGCTAATTTTATCAGGAGCTTTGGCAATAAGTTTAACCCACATAGTAAATGCACTGCAAATTCATTAACTATTTCAAAGGAACATTTCTACCAGCTTTGGAACTATGGGGAAAAAAGATTATAGAAATATATATATATATTTTTTTTTCCTTAAGTGTGTCTTGGAAAATCATTTTTTATAAAATATGAGAAACTTCTGACTAAAGGAGGGGAAAACAAAACAAAACAAAACAAAACAAAATAAAATGTGTGGCTATGGTTACACAAAGGTCAACTGAACTTACAATATTTTGGGGAGGGGTGGGTACCAGAACAGTTTAGCTTAGGGATTTAGAACATGGGCTGCCCTGTAGTTGGAGTCAAATCTTAGCCTCATCGAAGTACAGTTGTGTGACATTAAACCAGCTAGAAGGCTTGCTATTTCAGTTGCTTAAATGTAAAATAAGGATAATAATAGGCATCACTTAGTCATTGTGAGAATTAAGTAAATTAATGCCAATTTAGTTCTTGGAACTACACCCAGAACTTATAAACACTTAATAATACCTTACCTATTCACCATTAATAACGTTATAATCCAAACCACATGATTTGGGATCAACTCTGTTTCCTATCAGCACCAACAGTGAACAAATTTTATACATGCACACACACACACACACACACGCTCTGTAATTGCGTGTACACAATAAAATGTATGATGATCACTCATACAGCTCTTATTCTGTAATTCTGAAAATTTCATTGCTTTCAGTGGTGATTGTACTTATATTTCATGTCATGATTGAATGTATCATCCTTTTCTTTTGATGACTGAAATACTAAAAATTCCTGGCTCAAGTCATTCATTATCGGTTTTCAGAGCAATATGAAAGGCCACAATCCCAACTGCTAAGCAAGTTCTTGGGATGAGAATAGTAAATTTAAATAGCACAATATGGATAGGAGAGATAAAAGGGAGAATATTGCTGCAGACCATCTTAATTCACATTTTCCTTTGAATTAAACCTTTGGAAGATGGAATGGTTGGGAAACTCTTAGTTATAATGTCAGCCCATTAAAAGGGTGATGCGTAGAATTCCTGCGTGAAACTCTAGAAATTTTTATGCGGGTCACCACCGGTGGCCAGAATTCTGATTGTCATCTCATTCACTCAGGTGGTACTTGGTGGAACATCTACAACAGGACGCGCATGACTACTTTCCCCCACGACCTTACCCAGCCTGATCAGTTGAATTGGTAGGCACCATGTTTGTTAATTTTCTAGATCCGCCATATTCTTTGACATTGGTGTTGGACCCATAGAGCGATTAAAATGTTCCTGATGTTAAACCATGCTATTGTCAGGATCTCAAGGTAAATAGTGACTCCGGGGGCCTTGGTCAACTTTTTGATTACTTGGTGGGTTTGCTCTAAGTATATGACACAATGAAGTAAGACGAGAAGCTCAGTATGGATGAAAAGGGATGTTATAGATCTCGAATGGAGAAATGATGATATTGGTAGGACATAGCAGAGAGCCCAAGGAGAGTGTGGAAAAGAAAAAAAAAATTGGACTAAGAGAACACGTTCACCAGAGCCAGTCCACAGTCAGGCAACATGGATCCAGGAAAACCAAACAATCAAATGCACCTATGTTTCTTCTCAAAACATAGACATGGGGGAACTAGAACCAGGTCTGTTAGTGTTCATCAGAAAGAAGAGCATATGCAATGCTCCACTACAGACTTCCAATGGTCGGCAAAGTAGGTAAGCAAGTAGAAGTCAGGGTTCTCTGTAGCGAAATAGTCCCATCCACCCCTCCTGCGCGCTGGTTCACCTCCCATCATGCAAGGTGGAGAAGCGCCTTCTCTGATGAACGGTGGCCCCCCGGGATGGACAGCGGACGGCAGCTGTGACCATGATGGCCCCAGTCCCATTCTGTCCGCAGACTTGTCTTTATAAGCCAGACGTGTCAGCGCCATAAACTGATGAGGTAAGTAGTGATTAAGGCTAAGTGGATCTTGTTAATTCAGCAACACTTTAAAATAATTGAACATGAATAAAATGGCAAATTATAATCAAAGTCCTTTGGGAATACATTTGAAAGCTACATAATGCAACATTAGTTCATCATGACTAATACCATTATAATTAATATTAAATGATAAAATAATGACTGGCTTCTCATTCCGAGTTTGAATTTTCATGCTAGCCAAGAGGTGCCCTGGCATCTGACATTGGAGTGAGGGGCGGAGACAAAGGCGCTACAGGATGAAAGCAATCATTTTGTATTGCAATCTTTTCAACTCAGCATTTTCCTATTGAATTGCTTTGTTGGCTTATTCAGTTTTTTGGATCAGGGACATTTCCCATTATGCTATGGTGTTCAAAACACAGAGACAATGGTAATAGTCTCCTGAAGTGAATTCTAAGGTTTCAAAGCCCAAAGTGTACAGGAGGCAATAACATGTTTGCCTTAAGAGCTTTTGAGATGTAAGTAGTGACCTTTGTGTTTCCAATAATGCCTGATAATTGAATGTAGACACTGCATATTGGAAAATAAGGTACTTGTAAAGCAAGGATCATATTCAACCGGCCCTTGTAATTGAGGGGCACAGTTTATCTGAGATTGGGAGCCCTGCCTCAAAGGACCTCAATAATCATAAGCAGTGGGGGATTAGCCCTTACCGTAGCAAGGGCAGCGCAATTCTTGGAGCAGGTCATTCAGAACAGAAATAAAGAAACAAACGGAAGCAGAGGATGTGCACATGACATTACCCCTGGGAAAACGGGTGGCAACGCCCAATTCCTGAACAGGGAATGAAAACCCGTGACAGTGTCTATAGGGTACTCTGGAGACTAACTTCGTCTAACAAATAGTCAGTAAAATAGAAGACTGGAGAAGCACAGAATAGAAAGCTTAACTAAGAAAAAACAAAACAAAACAAAAAATCAGATGCAAAATAAAACCAAGTAGACATTGCAAACACGGGACGGTGAGGAAGGGTGACTCCTGTCTGAATCCTCTCTCTCAAAGACACTGATCCTTTCTGGCTAGGATAGTGAAGATGGCTTATGTTCTTCAAAGTAGATGCTGACACTCTACAGTGATTTGTTTGTCTAATGACTATGATTTACCACTTCCCTGCGAGTCATTTGTTATTATGACACATTTAGGTCAAGAGAAGTGAGTTCTCAGTTCAAATACAGGTCTCTGTCCTTTACTGAACTACAGCAATGGATCTTACCCATTCAGCAGTTTTAAACCTCAAGACATTAATGGGAGCCTCAGTCATGTGTCTCGTATTCCATCCCCAACCTTTTTGCCGAATGCGCTTTATACTTTATTTTACTATGGTGTGTCAAATGGTTCAGATTTCATTTAAACAGAATGGCTGCAAGTGCATGTGGGTATACTTTAAAACAACTGAAAAAAAAAAAAAGCTACAATCTCTATTTTCCAATTTCATAAAACAGTCAACAGAGGTCTGCTATCTGCAAGTCCCATGTCCCTGCATCTGAAAAAAAAAAAAAATTCCTACATATAAAGAATGAAATGTTGTGGCAGATTTCATAAGAGTTTAAATTCTGCTTTGTAACTAGACTGGGTGAGAAGCTTTATAAATGACAATTTGAACTTTAGCTTATATCTTCTTTCCTTGAGTGCCTTTTTCAGCTCTGGAGGTAATCACTATGACCCCAGATCATTCCTCCAGATTCTTTTGATTGTCTAAACTCCAGTGTCTTTACTAGTTTTTATGGGATCTTTGACCTCCTCGGCAGTGTCCTCAGTTAATTGGACCATAGTTTTGAGCTGTTAGCTTGACACCGTGGGTGGTTGTGCTTTTAAGAAACACAATGTCATGTTCCTTTCAGGTACAGTTATGAATTCATATTCTGCCTCACTAAAACCTCAGGAGAAACCTAGCTAAGCAAACACTGTACTCTAGCTAAGTACAGCCATGAACTTCCCACGGTCATAGCTGAATATGTGCAGCCCTTCCTAAAATGTCACACACATGGCATTGAAAAGCCTATCTTGATATTAAACTTCAGAGGTGGACAGTAAGAAATAAAGACAGGATCTCTAGCGTGTTATAACGCTTCAGTATATTGGAAAATATTCTAAAGCATGGTTATATGTTTTTAAATAATTTTATCAAGTAATCACTAAATTAGGACCCTCTCACATAGTGATACAAAATGAACAGATATCATTCAGATAAAATATTAAAAACCTTAGAGGAGAAAGGCATCCATGTTCCAAATTTTCTCAAAAAATCAGGCCAGTTTATATTTTAGTAATCATCTATAAATGAATAATTTCACCTGACACCATCTGCAATCAACCAAAACTGCACCCCTCATGTTCAGAAAAAAGAGCTCCAGCCCTGGAGAAAAGGTATAGCCATTGGTCACAAATGACACTTAGAGAATATGGAATTTAGTATAAGCCAGGTGGTCTTTCTAGACTGCTAATCTACCCAGTTACAAAACCAAGTTCTATGTTATGCAGTCACGTGAAAACAGTCTTTTTTAATTATTATTACAATTTTCTTCATACTCCAACTTACGTCCTTCCTTCTACCCCCTACGAAAAATATGGATAATCAAAAGACTGCATTCCTCCCTTCCTTTTTCCTGCTTCCCTTCCCTCTCTCCCTCCTGCTCCCCACCCCCCACCAGACACCTACAGAATTCAACAAAATCATAGGTATAGAAGGGATCTCAGAGACAAGCTAATCCATCACTGCAATTGTACAGATGACATGTGGAAGCCAAATAGGATTAGCAGCTTGCTCAAAATTCCACAGGTAATAAGATTCAGAATCTGAATATGTCTCTTCTGCCTTCTGGTACATTGTCCTTTCTCTTACACCACTCTATCTGATCTGTTTAATTTCTCACAGGTTTTCCAGTGTTTATCACGAGAAAAAACACTCCAAGCCTCACTTTGGGCCATTAGTTAGTCAAGCATTTTCCGCAAAGGTCCCTGTGACATGTAATACCATCACTGCACTTCCAGCGACACAAGTTCCCCAGACAAGGTCACGGGAGTGTGTCTGTGGAAAGGCTGGTGACCAGAGTTTGATTTCAATTATCCATCTAATCGATATTTAACTAATTATTCATTGAGCACCTACTGTGTATCAGGCATTGTTCTAAATGTCAAGTTAGAGCAATGGACAAAAACCATTATGTTTGGATCATACATGCTTACAAGAAGATCACACATGAACTGATAAAGAAAGGAGAGGGAAGGTAAGAAGGAAGCAAGCAAAGGAGCTAGGAAGGGAGGGAGGAAAGAAGGAAGGAGTATGTCAACTAAATGGTGGTAACTTGATAACTCTATGGAGAAAAATAAAGGTGGGAGGGGCATAAAGAAGCACAGAAAGCATGGTTACTATTTTATACAGGTGTTCGGAGAAGGTCTCAGTGATAGGAGCTATTTGAAATGATGACTGAAGAAAAATAGGAAGCCATACAAAGATCTGAAGGAAGGATACTCTAAGCAGAAGGAAATAAAAGCCCTGAGTTAGGATAGGCTTAACATAATCTAAGAATGCTCTAGGTTGCTAGTAAGATAGTCTCCAAAAGATTTAGAGGAAGAACTGTGGAGTATTTGATGAGAAACACATATTGGAGAGAGAAGGTATGTGGGCAGAGATAGGTCTTTGAGAATCTTATAACTCGTAGAAAGGACTTTAGTTCTGATTACTGTGAACTCCTTTGTAGAAATGCAAAAGAAGCAGAAGTCTAATTAAATGGCTATGACAATCTCCAGAAACGGTTGACAGTAATTTGGACAAGGGAAATAGACATGGGGATATCTAGATATGGTAGGGTACTGACTCCATTTTGAGGGTAGAGCCAACAGGACTGGTTGGTGGAAAGGATTTGGGGTGTGAGTGAGAAGAGCCAAAGAGATGCCCATAGACTTCCAACTAGACATGCCAAGTAGGACCCGGGATACATGAATGTGGGTTTCAGGAGAGCATTTTAGACTACAGATGTGAATAAAGTTGGGAATCATCATCTTTACATGTGATTCAAATCCACGAGACTGGATACTGTCACACAGAAAGACTCAACCCAGAGAAGACATGTAAAGATTAAACTGGATGATGCTCTATAGTATAGACATCAGAGAGATGAGGAGGAAACAGAGAAGGAGGGGCCACGGGGTGGGAGGAAAACCATGGATGAGTGGTGTCCAGGGTATCAGACTGACAAGATTAAGAGGAATCTGACTAAATGTGCCAGTTGTTGCTGATAGAATGAGTAGAATGACAACGGTGGGTTGCATGGGCAGTTTTCAAAGGGTGTTCGTGCTCCTTCCCAGAAAGGTTTGGTGAAGTGAGGGGAGCAAAGCCTGGTGTTTTGTGTATTCAGTAGGAAAGGGGAAACCAGGATGGGAGACAAGCATGGGATCCATTACTTATGATATATCCTGAGTAGGGTGCGTGAGAAGCTTCTTGGAGGAGGCAAGACCAAACGGGGCCCAAAACTTTGAACAAAACCTTGACAGGGAAACATCCTGATGGCAGCAATGCTTCAGGTAAACTGAGATGCTTGAAGACAACTTTGCTGGTGGGAGGCACAAACCATCTGAGAGTGATGGCGCCTCGGTGAAAATGGCGGCAACCAACTTAAAGGGTGGTCTACAGTAGTGACAACTGGAATAAAGTAATAAAAAGCAAAAACTGGGCAAACTATTTTGGAGCTTTGTTTGGCAGTATTTGTTAACTTCTAGGATATACAGAGTACGCGAGGAGGAGGACATTTTCAGCCTGTGTGATGTGCTTGGTGATGCCATTAGGAGACGCGACAAACAGGACCTGCTGAACAAGGAATACGGGGTTGAAAGTAGATCTTCCCTCAGCCTGTGCTGCTAACAAGGTTGGTGCCATCTTTCTGCTCGCTCTCCTCTCCCTTGTTTTCGCTCTCACTCTTGACTTGCGTTTCTCATCATATGCTGAGCTAGAGTCTGAGATCCTCTTCGCTGCCGTAATCCACCATTTCTGTGACAATGATGAAGATTTCAGGCTTAGCCTACTGAGTCGGAGACGCCATCAAGAAACCATTATGCAAAGGTTCAAAGGGCATCCAGGAAAGGGCTAAGAACAAGTTCTAAGGGTGGCCAACAGTTAAAGAACGGAGGAGCAAGTAGCCAGAGTATAGAAGGATCTAATTTAGCTCCCGGCTGTGGAGGAGAAGCTAGTTCCAGCCGAGGCTTTCCGGAGCTAGAAAGGGGTTTATGCCTGGCAGCCAGAAGCAGCCTGTGAGCCTCCAGTGGCACTTCGCCATGTTTCCCTTCCAAGGTTTGCAGTCTGTGCCAGTATACACAGAGTTGCTCGGCTCCCCCTGGAGAAGCGGAGCTTTGGTTCCTCCATGCAAACTTCCACAAGAGCCTAAGCTCATACATGTTCAAGCATTAGGCTGACGTGTTTATAAAAGAAGTTTTCTCACCAAATATGGAGGTTCAGTGGCCTAGCCTATCTTACTCCTTTCGCAATCTGTATGGAACCACGCCAGATCCTTCCGCTAACTCTAGTGGGGAACACGTCCTTGGAGCCAGGATGCCTAGAACATAGTAGGTGCCTGACAGATGTTTGTAGTCCCCTGGCCAGCTTGCTCAGAGGGGACAGATACTGAGACCAGAGAAATGTGCTGCTTCCTCAAATGCTTTAGGTAGAAGGTTGGAAATAAATGAACAACCACAACAGCAGAGACAATTCCCTATTTCTGCATGTAATGCTTTCTAGAAAACATATGTAAAAGACAAGTAATAGATAAATAGATCCACAGGGCACAAAAAGGATCTTTTTCAGCAAAGCTGAATACACACGCATATTTATTTCCTAACTCCAGATCACTCTGAGATATAATTTCGTACTGATTTACTGTGCTGTGTGTCCTTCCCGATGCTGTTCTTCACGTGGTTGCTCATGCCAGGCCCAAGGGCGGGCTGAACTTAAAGGCTTACCTACTCCTTTAAGCACACTGAAACATTCCTGTCTTTGTAGTTATAAAAACAGCAATCCCTATGGCTAGCATCCATCTTTCATTCTGGCTTTCCACTGTTACTTCTTTTTTTAAAAATTTTATTTATTTATTTGACAGGCAGAGATCACAAGTAGGCAGAGAGGCAGGCAGAGAGAGAGAGGAAGAAGCAGGCTCCCCGCCAAGCAGAGAGCCCAAAGCAGGGCTCTATCCCAGGACCCCAGGATCATGACCCGAGCCGAAGGCAGAGGCTTACCCCACTGAGCTACCCAGGTGCCCCTCCACTGTTACTTCTGAATAAGTACAAAACGTAACTGAGAAGTCAGGTCGCACACAGGAACCGCTACAGAGATGAGAATGGGTGTGCGGGTGAGACCGGGCTGGGGCCTGGCAGGAACCCGCCGGAGATACGGAAATGCTAGTTCATCGGTCCACACCCGAATTCAAACACACAGAGGAAATGCAGCATAGTGGGTGGTGGGGGGAGTCTCATGGGCACAAGCACTTCCAAAGGTAAAATATGAAAGTTTGGATTTGCTTGTGAAATTCAGGGCATGGGATATTTATAAATCTTGTGCAGCTGGAAGACTGAGGCAAGGGATTAACATCTGCTGTAAACTTGACTGGGTAGCGGGCATCATACATAGAAGATAGTACGGGTATGTAGTACATAGTACATGTATTTATTACATAGTGGAACACACACACACACACACACATAACTGTGTGTCCATATATGTGCAAAATCTCGTATATTCTCTTCACCGATCCTGTGATAAACTGCCATTTCCATTTTGCAAATGAAATAAAAAAAAAAAATAAAGTTCAAAGGCATCAGTAACATGCCCAAAGTCACACAGACTATCACGGTCAATCTGGGGGATCAGTCAATACTTTGTCAGAGGCACTGCCAACTTCAGGGTAGCCCCAAAGCAAACTAAGAATTTGCTGCAGGAGTTCTTGTCTTCAGGCACTTTGATCCTTGGGATTTTTGTCATGCTATAGTGATTTCCTGGCAGGGAAGAACAATTAGGTTCCGTGAAATACCCTGGCATCCGTCCATCCCCCATGAATAGAGCATGACATAGCCTCCTCCACTACCATCACCAAAGACATACGAGGTTTAAGACTAATATGTTAGTTTAATAGTTAATTCTGGAAACCCACCAAGAGCAGCCATCATTTGAATTTGGCCTGATTTCATCGATGCTTGTTCCTCATAATTTCATTATTCTCCAGATGTTAACATATTTTTCCACGATGCTAATTTTTCTTTTGCCAATTATCTCTGTCAGGATTGTAAGATAATTCTCTTTTGGGTTATTTATTTGCACGTTTCTTCTTCTGAAAAGGTAAGTTCCATGAGGGTACAGATCTGTGTTTTACTCAGTGGTTATAACTTGAGAATCCTAAACCAGTACCTGGCCTAGAGTGTAGACCCAAGAAGGGCCAGCTGAGGGAATAAAAATGTTACCCATAATTTTCCTGTTACACGGATGCTGTGAAAGCATCATGCTTAAAAATACTTAGAATGTTAGATGACTGAAAAGAAAAATTCAGCTCTTGTGTTTCCACGGGTAGATCATCTAGTGGAAACTTGGAATCCCAGAATAATGGACTTCTTGTATCTTTCCCCTGAGTGACTCTCAGGACCATCTTGTGTGCTGGGCTCTGAGAAAGCGAAGCATTTTTTAAAGCCCCAATGTCATTAGGAAAGGACTGTGGCTAAAAATAGTCCTATATATTTTCAATTAAAAATAGTACTCTGAATAATCCACTTTTTATTATCTATCTTACCTCTCAGGTCTGTGTGCTTCATTAACTGACAATTTGTTATCTCTATTTTTAATCACCCCATACGAGATGGAATTAATTTCTCCCAAGCCTTCTTTCCTTTTCTTGGCTTAGACACATACATTCTTAATGATTTAAAAATATGGTTCCTGTTAGTAATTTTTCTGTCTTTAGAGGTGAGCCTTTGGAAGCCTGGGGGGCATTTTAGTTCTTGCTCAAGTTCGACACTGTCCTTTCGCTTTCCATCGTAGCAGCAACAACCACACGATGCTGGGCAGAAAGCGTTTAAGAAGTGTCGTCCGGAGCTGCGGCCGCCTGGGGGGCGGGAAATGATATTATGCAAAGTGTCAAGGTGCTGGGCCGATAGGGAATTCATTTTCAACTCGGACCCCAAGCTGGAAGAGACTTTTCCCTGCCCAAGGGGGTTGCAAACCCTCGTGAACAGAGTGGGCAAGCAGACTCAGCCCGCGGAGCAAGACAGGGCAGCCACCAGTGCGGGGGGCCACCGAGCCCGTGTCCGACCCTCGGGTCCGTGCACTGCACCACGGAGCAGAGCAGCTGGTAGTAAGGACGACAACTCAACCCTTCAGCACTCAAGCCGCTTCTCCGAACAGACCGTGAGCAGAGGGTTAAGTGGCCTGATCAAGAAGGGGTCGGGGTTGCTGCACAGGGGTCCGAGATGGGAAGGAGGATGCAGAGTGGAAACACCTCTGTGCTGCCTTCTGAGGCTGGCCGGAAGATGCGAGAACCAACCCCCTGGGCATCCTCTGAGTGCTGCATGTAGGCTCCCTGCCTGGTGGCAAGTTTGCGAGGAAATAACCCCTGTGACCCTTCTCTCCACGTATAAAGTCCGGGATGCAGCAGGATGAGCCCTCCATCGCTCACTGCCTCAAGAACATTGCCCAGGACGGTCCTAACAGCACCGGCGGAAGCTATTTGGAGCATCCTTTGCTGGATCAGCTCTGCTCAAGCTTGAACGTGCATGGGAATCAGCTGGGGATTCTGGGCGACGGGACTTTGGATGGAGCAGGTCTAGGGTGGGCCTTAGGTACTGCCTTTGGAAACCCCCCACTCCCTCCCCTCCCCGGGGAACTCAGATGTCTGCCCCGCATGGACCACACCCTGAACGACAGGGCTCTAGACGGCGCGATCTAACGCACAGACACAAAAAGGGCGCCGCGGGTCACAGTTTCATACAAACGCGTGCATTACCGGGGAATGACTCCTTCCACACCATGCATGTGCACTCATCTTGGGGGCGGGGGGGGGGGGGCTCGTTAGTGGTGGTGTTGGCTGTGGTTGTGCCCCGACTCCTGGATCCTGAAACTGACTCTTACACCTGAGAAGGTGTTCGCTCCCCGCTGACCGCCTGCCTGTCCCTACCCTTTTAAAACAGCGGTGGGTAGCCTTGGTTTTGAGCAGACAAAGGAAGTCCCATGACTTGAGATGCCTGGTGGTGTCTTGAAGATGGCTGTTCTGCTTCTCCAGCAAGGCGGAGGAGAATAACATATGGATCTATTGCCGGGCGGCCCGTGCCATCTCCAGAATTGCCAGACCACGTTATAAGGTGCAGCAGATGGCCAGAGCAGCGGGCCGTGCCAAATGATGCACTCCAGAGCCCCTCCGCGAGGCGCTCGCTCCTGTGGCAACAGCAAAGCTCGAGAATATGCTTACGGCCTTTCACGAAGACAAATTATCCGGTCGCTCTTCAGATGGTGCTATCAAAATCCGCGTATAGGGTGGGTAATTGACTTCTGCTATGCACTGGCAATTCAACACTGTATGGGGGAGAGGGGAAGCAAAACTTCTTGAAAGTCTTCAAAATAGGAACTTTCCCTCCTGAGGTCGGGCAGAAAGTGCTCTCCTCTGATGATTTCATCCCTCCCAGCTGTGAAAATGAGCCCCGTTTCCAGGTGTCCCGGAGACCTTTGTTTCTCTCTTCAGCCTCCTCTTTCTCTGATGTCCTCTGGAAGCCTTCTGTCCTGGACCGCAAGGCAGCGCCCTCCGGTCATGACTTCTCTTTCCCGGCTACCACGATTTTCCTCTCAAGGTTTGTACCTTTCCATCAGGCTCTGCCCTGCCTGTTTTAAGTATTTCATGTCTACCCATTCTTCAGGACACACGTCACATACCAGCCCCTCCTGAAGATCCCCCGTAATCCTTCCCACCCCAAGTTGACTTTGCCTTCTTCCAGCCTTCTTGTCAGATTCAATCCTTTGGCAAGCAAGAGTGTCTCTTTATTACAATTTCTTGTTTATTTTTTTTTTTTTCAAATGAGCATGATTTCTCTCCTTATTGAATCTATTAGCTTCTTATAAACAGCCAACATCCTTAGAATCGAATAATCTATGACAGTGGATAAAGGCATTCATATTTGGGTTTGGAAGCCAACTGTGTAGAATGTACGGGGACCTTCTACCCAAAGGCGCAGGTCACCGAAGTCTTGCTCAGACCTCAAGTGCTCATGGATACAACATCAGTGACAACAGTAGAGCTGCCAAGGCTAACGTCCACATTCTCTTTACTCACAACAACGAAACGAGAACGCGTTGCTCCTCTCTTCTCCTCTAGCCCTTCCAACGATTTGTTTCTTGTTCTGTGGATTGGAGTGTGTGGGGTTATCTGTGCTTACTCCT
Organism: Mustela lutreola; assembly: GCF_030435805.1. Lineage (NCBI taxonomy): Eukaryota > Metazoa > Chordata > Mammalia > Carnivora > Mustelidae > Mustela > Mustela lutreola. Next base: position 30,676,932 of record NC_081307.1, read on the forward strand.
GAGGGTAGCAGACGCTGCTCAGTCTCACACTTTCATGATTACTTGGGAGACTCATTCTTCTAAGAATTCTGTAACTTGGGTTTTAATGGGTGTAATGTACATTTGAGATCTCTCTCTAGATATATATAGTTAGTTAGTTAGTTACCACAATAATGCTACAGAAAGCCATTATTTTGTTTGAATCAAATTTGAAATCCTTCCTTGGAATGAGCCTCCACTCAGTTCAAGCCAATTGGCTTAATATCTCAATCACCCAGTCATTCTACACAAGCCTTTTCCAAACCGTGCCATATTCTTGGAATGCTCTCTCTTTCTGTCTGCCAAGTTATCTCTCTTTCATCATCCAAATAGCTCATGCAATCCCACCTCCTCTTCACAGTCTTCCAGAACTATTTGGAAAAGGTCTAATAGCTTCTCTCTGCACCATTCGGTGTGTGCATCAGCCACTTAAGGCTCTCCCAGGCCTCACTATTCTACGGATGTACTAATTCTCGAAATGGACACCGAGGACATCCTCTGTCGTGCATTGTTCAATGGTCTTCTCTTTCTGGGGAGGGGGGTGTCTCTGTGTTTGTTTGTTTTGCATTTGTATATCCTGTCTTTAAATCCAGGTAATTTTAGTCCCATGATCCATTTTTGACAGATTCTACAGAAATAAGACCATAACCAAAGCCCTTTGCACAGCGCCAAGGGTAACATTATGTAGAAACAGATAATACATAAAGAGATTTCTCAGATTTGATTTTTTTAATGTACAAAGGATATGGAACATATTTAATATTTCACAAATCCACTAGGACCTGCCAGAAGAACTCTTTTAGCCTTGGGCAAGGATGGCAATTTCCATGGGGGTTCATTTCTCAGATGACAGTGCAGTGGCTGCGTTGGTGGTAATTGTAGGCAGTACAAAGGGGAATTAATAAGATGCTCTCAGTGCTGAGGGACAAGAGCATGAAAGGTCATTCTCTGAGAGGAGAAGCAAGTAGGAGCCCTGAATGGCTTAGAGTTGCAAGCTCACAGCTTCCCTTTCTCTTAGGGAAGTTTGAAGAACAGCAGACTATTAGCAAGAATTGGGAAATCACCTTGGACTTGGCAAGTAGCTCTCCTAGAGTGGATGGTCAGTGTGGATTTATCAAATAAAAAACAAAAACAAAGAGTCGGCTATTTAAAGAACCATGATGGAAATGACAACCCAGCCGTCACATTCCAGCCAATCTAGTTGAGGCGGTAACTTGCTGACTGAATTTTGGGGGAGCAGTCTGAAAGGGGACACCATGGACCAAAGAAGAACAAGAAATGTCGATGTTTTGCAAGAGATAGTCAAAAAGAAAAATCCTCTGATTATTTCCAGGATTCAGCTACCTACTTTGGAGGGCCGTGAACAAAATAAAAATGGAGAGCCCTCCATTTTCAAAATTATGAAGAATTTCAAGATGGTGACAGCAGAGGTTGAACTAACCATGGAGCCCTTCGCTGCACAGGACCCTGAGAGACGTCCCATGCTTTCTGTGCCGTGGAGATGTCCCTGTCCCCTGGACGTGATTCGTTTGACTACACATTGTGAGTGTACTGAGGTCACTGGACTAATCCAAAGTCTGGACAAAATCTCTCCCTTCACAACCAACCTTCGCTTAAACAAAATTCCTTTTTTGTTCTAAGCCCCATTTTCTAAATGACTCGATACCATGAAGGGTGATCTCTGGGCAAGTAGAGCTCAATTTCTTTTGCCTCTGATACCTCGTTCTCCCTCCATATCCATCCTTTGAGGTTGTCATCAGGCTCCTTCTTTAGTCTTTGTCTCTGTTCTCTTTGTAGTTGGAAGATCTTGCAGAAAAACCCTCCAACTTCCTGTCCCTCCATCTTTTTTCATCTGTCCAAGGGGGGTGATAAACTTCATCTTTCCGGTTAATCAGTATTTCTGGAAGTCATTATGTGAATTCTCTGGGATATACCAGTTTCTCGCTTCTCTTCTCTCCTACCCTCCTTTCTGGCTTCCAGTTCTCGGAACCCACGGCTCTGCACAAGGCGTCTCTCAACTGGTCGTGGATAAGTTACCGAGTTCCTGAGTGCACCCCGCTGAGGGTCCACCCTGCACCCCCATGATCGATCTGTGAGCCACGTGCTCGGGCCCTTCCTGTCACAGACACCGCTGAGCTGCACAACAAGCTCTCCGTGAGAGTCTGCAGGCTTTGTAGCCGGGGAAGGGGAGGAGCCCAAGACATTGCTCCTCATTATGTGGGTGCTATCCCCCTCAGTCTACTAACAACCTATTTCATCCCAGGGAGGAGACCCAGATAAAAGAGCGGTGCGGACTGGGTGAGGAGAGGCACAGAGAGAGACGGAAAGCAGATCCAGCACTTTGACGAGCCGGATGCAAAGATGCTCTAGTCTATTTGATCAAAGTGGGGGAAAAAACACTTTTGTCAAACTGTCTGCTTTGTTTACTGGCGATGCCACTCTCGCACATCATTTGCCTTTTTGCATTAATGCGCTGTCTACATTTTTTATTCACTGTTGGATGATCAGTGTCCAAAGCGTTTTTTCCCCCTCCTACAGATTTATTTAAATGTGCCGAACTCTTAAGCAGTCAGCTTACAGCGACGACTATAATCTCTTCTTCTTTACTCATAACCAAAGACACATATCACACAAAGAATAACAGAAGTATGAGAAGGATTAGGAGAAGGCGGTGTCACCGCGAACAAAAAAGTACAGCTAACATCATGCTTTAAAAATAATGGCTTTTCTGTCTCATGGGCAAGGAGAAATAAGTTTTCCACCACATAATAAATTTATTAGCCTTTCCGACCTCATCATTCCTACCTTAACTTAGATACAGCATCAAAGACAAGAACATCTGTTTGACAGTAATATTTTCCAATTCAGCTTTTTAACATTCACCGCGGCTGGGTTTTCCAAAGTCGCTGCATGAGCGCCACCTGGTGGCATGTTTGTTAGTTGCTCTCTTGTAACCACGTAAATAGAAAGGATCCTAGTTTGGAAACTTCCCCGATGGAAGGCCTTGCTGGTAGGCACATGTTCTTGAAAGATCAACCAGGATAAGAGACTCTTAATCTCACAAAACAAACTGAAGGTTGCTGCGGGGAGGGAGGTTGGGAGAGGGTGGTGGGGTGGTGGACATTGGGAGGGTGTGTGCTATGGTGAGTGCTGTGAATGCAAACTGGCGATTCACAGACCCGTACCCCTGGGGCCAATAACACATTATAAGTTAATAAAGATCATGGACTAGTCAAGAAAAACAAAACAAAACAAAAAGGCCAACCATGAATGGGCAGCTCATTACACACACTCAAAGCAGTAAGTCCTACCCTTGAATTGCAAACTAAATATAGCGTTTTGGGTTTTGTACCTCGTGCTCCTTCTTGCTGACTCATCGTTTTCCCTCTTCCCTCTTCTGACTGATTCCCCACCTGTGCACTCCTAACTCCTTCGAGACGTAGCTTATCATTTAGCTCATCCAGAAAGCCTTTCTTGGGGTTTATGTCCGTCAAGGTCCCTGCAGAAACAGATGGCGCCCTAACATGGGACCATCTGAGGAGCGTTTATAACCCATGGACAAATGAGTGGGTATAGGCAAACCTCACCGTGATGGTGAAGAGCACAGAAACAGTGAGAAGGGGCGCTCCTACCCTCGTTCTGAAGGCTGAAGCAGACAGTGGGATCCGCAAGGGGACAAGATGACCCAGGTGTGACCTCAGCAGAGGGATTCTAGCTTCCCATCTCTTACAGGTGCCCCGCGATGGCCAGTCTCAACATCAAACCACAAAGGGAGGGAAGCCATCCGAGCTCACCTGGTTGGGGGGTGCATGGAGGAAGGGCAGGGGGCGAGGTGATGCGTGCGACCAACAGCACCTTTCCTCACAGTCCTGGGCATTGACTAGACAAAAATACATTGACAGACAGAACCCTGAGAGATGAACGAGTGAGAGAAGCAGTTACACCGAAGGACTGAATGACGGAACAAAACAAGATGTTCCATGAGTTGTAACTTCCTCTTGCTTCCCAGACCAACCTCCCCCATCTGCTGCTACCTCCCCCGCCCCCCTTCATTTAATGCATACCGCATCAGCATTTTTCTTGTCTCAAGATGTGGTCGTGGTATGTTAATAGCAGCTCTGCTTCCGGTTCTGCTCGCAATGGCCCATTATCATTTATCACTTAGAACGGACTAGAAGTTTGAGGATGCAACATGACAAATGAATGTCAATTAATATCTGCCATACTGGGTCTTTTAGTTTTGGAGGGGCGTCTCTGAACTGTGAGAGTCTGTTTCCTCACCCCCTCTCTCTTTTGAAATGAGCATCTCTTTGGAAGGGGCACGGGCTAATTAAGGAGGAGAAAGTAGCAACAAGCGTGGAGTTCCAAATCCTGGATAAGCAGCCTGGTCTTTAGGGAGGATTTCACTTGCTGGTTGGTCTATCAGTCCTAAGGAGAAGAATTTTCTAGATCGATATGTGGGTGTCACAGACCTGCTGAGGCGGATCTGTGGGACATTACCAAGTTAGAGAGAAGAAAAGGATCCCATCAAAGCCTCTGAGAAAGTCACGGCTGACATTCAATATTTCTCAGAACAGCTCGCGTCATTCTGACACACGGCAGTAACCCGAACAATGAAATTTTAGCAAAACGGTGGTCTTTCTGCAAATGTTTGTGTGACAGGCAAACTCTCTAGATAGAAAAACAACGTAATACATAAAGCAACGCAGAAATTATTAACCTGCCTTTCAAGCACTTCATAAATTATGAAATGTTTAGGTCAGGGAAAAAATTCTATAGAATATCAAAACTACCCCTCTCCTTTTGACAATGAAGAAAATCCAAATTATCCCTCTCATTTTGAAAATGAGGAAAATGAGACTGGGGTTTCGGTCACATACCCCAAGACGGAGGCTCATTAGTTGCGAATTTTAAACCACAACCCAGATCTTATGAGTGGGGCTCTACACCGCGCTGGAATGTTAGAGTAAAAGAGGACTCTACTGTGTGGCAGGATGATTTCTTAAAAACAAAACATGTAGCTGATATTTTCTTTTTTTCCAGCCATAAGAAAAGCAGTGGGACAACACCTCCTTCCACTCCTTTCTTTCTCCTCAGCCCTCCTTCTCCCCCAGGAACAGTGAGAAGGTAAAAGTACACAGTGGTTTCGTGGTTCGGAGTGGGAAGACTTTCAACTTGTATTCTCCAGAAATAGACCTCTAATGAGGTGAAATTGATGGGAACAGACTGGAGACTGGGGAGAGGGGGAAGTGGGGGGCCAGGGGAGAGGGAGCGGTGAGGGACACGTGTGGGGGTGTGCAGGCGCTCTAGTGTCAGGGGGTCCTTCACGATCAAAGACCTGAACCCATTCTTGAACCCTTTACGAGCAATGGTGACAGGTCAGATGGGGACGGCCCTGTGAGTCCTGGGGACTAAGGAACCTTGTCTCGTTACTGAGCTTGGCTTGGATGGTGGGGAAGGGGGTATAAGTCGGTGGTGGTGTCTTTGTCATAAAACTGGCTGCCTGAGCAGGGATCAGAAAGCCACCATGTACCTAGCTCTGTGCCCTTTGTTCTTCTTCCGCACTGCGTAAGCCCCAAAGTCATAACGCAGTCCTGAGGGCAGGAGAGGGCACCCCACATTGACTGATATCGGACTTCTTGTCAACCTCGATGACAGATGCCTCACGGTGGATTTAATCTGACTTAGAAAAATAAAGAAAGGTGACATTACTCGCACTCCGAGTACCACGGAGCGAGCTGTACCTGTTGCAAGTGTAAATTTTCTGTTGTTTATCATCTAATAGTTATCTTGGTGGGTGAGGGCTGAGAGCTAAGTGCCGAGTAGATCATTCCTTCCACCAACTTTTATTTTTAGAAATTGTATTTTTGAAAGGAAAATGTTTCTCACTGTACCTTTTTTTTTTTTTCTGGTCCACCTAAAAAGAGGGGAAAAAATGGATTTTTACAATTGTTTTTGTAGTAACATAAGCTCTTCGGGGCATAGGGCTTGTGCACTGAATTGCAGCCCAGCATGAAATTTTACAGCTGAATTATGAACCTCTGCCAATAAAAGTTTACAGCAGAACAGCCTGGCTTTTCTAGCTTTAGGAGAAGAGGTGGAGAAAATACACATGCTCTAACAGATACCATTATCCTGGAAATATGGCATTAATGGTTGCAACTATTTGAGAATACAGAATTAAAATGTGAGAACGAAGTTAATTAGAAATACTTGAGAGACATGTCATTTATTACCCAAGTCATGCGCACCTTATTTACTTTGTATAAATGTAAACTCCAAATGATTTGACATCTCTTTCAATTTCATAATTAAATTAGAAGATTCAAGAATTCACAGGTTTTAAAATGAAACTACTATTGACTTTAAATGATCCCTGTTAAGAGGAAAAGTAATAGAATGAATACATTAAATTCACTCGACATACCATGATGTCATATCATTAATTTCCCTCCCAGACAACTCTTTGCCTACTGAACACATTTATACCAGCATCAGCCACACGGTCAGTATTGCAACGTATCCAAGGGGTAGAGTCCTGGGTTTTGTTTTAACACGGGGAGATGTAATTGGCTAGAGCCTATGCTGTTGTTATGGTTGTAGGGTGGGGTGGGCAGACAATTAAAGAGAGCCCCAAAGTAAAACACACATGCAAAACTGATGTTGATGGTAATGAGGTGGAAGTGCTCTTTCTTTTTTAAGTAACAGAAGATCCTTTAAAAAAAGCCCTAAAATAAAATCTTTATGAAGGCAGCACAGACTTTTTATGGGAAACACCTAAACAGAAGGGTGCTTCCATCTGTCCAGCCCTTCCTCACTGACCCCCCCCCCTTTTTTTCACCTGATGGCAATGGGGTAAGTGTGTAAGTCCACTAACATCTGATGAGGAGGGAAAATCTCATATCATCAGTTCAATTTGTTTGACCTCCAAGGCATGGAGGAATCATTCTCTGGAAAACAGTATGTGTGGGGGAAAAGGGGGTGGGGGGGGTAGGGACAGAGACTCTGTGAACTCTGGGTTGGCTCTGCCTTTTGGCCAATGGAGTTTGGGGAGTGATCTAAGTGACATCAACCTTAGCCTCCTCCCCAGCACAAGAGGAATCATCGCCACTCGCCATGACGGAGGCGTATGAGCTCAGAGGCTCAGCTAAAACAGCCTTGGGTAATCAAAGGGCTGTTGGGAGGATTTGGATAAACAGCCACAGTAAAGCCCTTGTGGACATACACTGTGGAGGGGTGTATCAGTAACTGCTTTTTTCTTTAGGGAAGGTCTGTCATCACTGTGAACTATAATAACCAGAAAAATTTATTTCACAAACTGGAAATAATAGCCACCATTAATAAATTATATATTTTCCTTACATTCCCTTGGACAGAGCCTTATTGTCTCAGGCTGGCAAGAAGCATGTATTCGTACATACATTCCTTCATTTAAGGATCAACCAGTAAGTTAGCCTTTATGTATCCAGCACTGTGCCGGGTGCTATCCTGCTGAAGAAACTCATCTGTATTCTTGGGGAGCTCACAGTCTTGGGTGGGAGAAACCAGATGGGCAAACATACATAACTTAGAGACAAATACAGGGTGAAACAGGAATACTTCGGAAGGCATTTGATTAAAACAGGGGAGGGAAGAACAGAAGGCTTCTTGGAGGAGGTGACATTTGGGTAATCCTTGAAGGCTCAGAGTAAGAGTCCCATGGGAGAAGAAACAACAGAATGTTCAGGAAACTGCAAATAGGAACCACTGACAAATGACAAACTTGTAGGGAAGGGAGGGGTATGGGCTATGGAGAGACACATCAAGGAGTTCAAATCTTTTGCTAAAGACAGTGGGGAACTGTACGATAACTAGATTTGCATTCTACGAAGATCATTCTAAGGAGGTAGGGGAATGGATCACAAAGGAGGAAGGAAGCTGGGAAATATTATTTACTTGTTTTTCTAGTCTCTATGATGAGCATGTATTGTTTAGACTTTGTAAATTTTAAAGTTGAGAACCTGGTGGCAACAGCCATGAGAATGTCCCTCTCAGATCTCCAACTACAGGGAATCTATTTGACCAAGAGTTCTAGCAGCTGAGCTCCGAAATCCATGCAGCGTTGTCTCCAAGGTCCTACTTCCAGCTGGAGCCAAGGACGGAGCATCACCTCCTCTGATGGCGAACTTTGACTCAGAATTCCCAGCAGCCTTGCCATACTTTCAATAGACCTCAGACACCCCCTTCCTTCACTTTTACTCTGGGTCAGACTTAACAACATGTTCCAAAAACTCTGTGTGTGTCCCCTAAGAAAGTCTTCTCACATATTATCTAGACTTAGACTAATATTCTGGCACAGTATGATTTATCAAATAAACACTCCTTATATAAATACAAAATTGTGAATTACTTGAGATTAAGAGGAAGTCTTATTAATTCTCATTTTTATCCCACTGCCTGGCACAAGACAACAACTTGTCAATTTTGAAAGAATAAAGGAAAGAAGAAATGAATCCAGAGTTGATCAGGCAACAGTATGTTTCCCTTTATAATTCAAGGTGATGTATCAACCATGCTATTCTTTTAATGAATGCAACAAAAACCTTGAAATGTAAGATTAAGAGAAGTCTTCTTGTCCAATGTGAATGAAACCAGTGCTGGAGTAGTTTAACAAATCAGTTAAAAAGAAGAAATCGTAAAAATGACTCATCCCTTAACATCATCACTCAAAACACACTAATACACATTCGTCAATGTTGTACAGTTGAGAGCTTTTCTCTGAGTGGGGTTCCCTGGGTGACCTACATAAAACACATCCTTAATAAATTACCTATTATGACTGTTTGTGGTTCCATTAAAATTGAATTATAAATGCAATCAGTGTCAATTTGGTCCAGATTTTTATAATTTTGATGCATATTTGACAGTTGTCTTGCTTATCTTCATGTATAGGGTGTGCAGTATATGGGTGGATGTGGCTTGGGTTTCCCAAGGGGCACTCCATTTCCCTTGATTTATTTCCACCTGGAACAAAATCAGTTACAGGAAATCCTACTCATCACATTTCTCTCTCCACAGCAAGAGGAAATGTGTCTACTGGCTGGGTTCAAAAAGAAGCACCTGAACCTTCTTGGATTGGATAATCTCTTTCTCGGTCATGAACCCAAACTCTCCACATGACAGATATATAGCTGCCTCTCCACAAGAATGAGTTTTCTGCCTCTATGGGAAGGTTTTCTGTTGTCCAGAGCTACCTATAATGGTGTCAGTTTGGCCGTGAAATTCTGGAATGATACATTACAAAGTGTGTTGCAATGGCCCCATGAGGTTGCATAATCCAATTTCAATTCTATGGGGAATAACACTGACATTCTGATTCCCACCTGCCTAACTCCCATGGCCCAAGCAGGGACACCAAGAACCCACAACTCCAACAGTCCTTACAAATTTTTCCCAAACTGGCTTGAATAGAGATGATTCTTTTCACATGCCTTTTCACCTGTTACGGAAGAGTTAACTAAATGACACAATTGCAATATCAAGTATTTCTGACATGAACGGATTTGAAAAATTCATAACTGGCTCTCAGTAAATAGTCTTTCTGATATGTGGGGGTTGAAGGAAGAGGGCTTAGTAGCCCAGGACATTCAAGAAGTGTGAGCTTCATATTTTCAGAAAAAATGGGGAACATCATTAATTCATTGAGTTGATTAAGGGGACATTGATTAGGAGCTTCTACTGGACTTAAATGAACATACGTTTTGCAGAATAATATACAAAGACCTACCATCTGAGGCCATTCATATTTGGGTGTTGTTTACATATGAGACTGGTGGTTCCAGTTTGGTTTTCCTCCTGTCAGAAATTCCTTTGACCTATTTTCCCCCTCAAGAACAGGCTTAGTAAAACCATTTTAATTTTTTTTAATGTATCAGAAGAATTTTTACACAGTTTTGCACATTTCTTCACATTGGATTCTGTCTCTTGCCATCCCTTCCAAACCTATGCCCTCAACTTTTTGACCTTTAGTACTTTGAATCTTTTCTCTTCTGTAGATTCCATCTAATTTCTATCTAATTTCAAATGTGTTTTACTTTAAAATCTTGAAAAATTTGCTTCAACCCTATATGCCTTTTGGTTGGCTCCTTCCAATCTCCCTGTCTCTCTTTGCTGACTAACATGGCAAGCTTGTCTAAAGCCCTCCTCCTCCCCTAACATGCCTGAGGTTCTGCTGAATGAGCTTCTTGACTAGTAGATCTTTTTCTCCTTACTCGTTCCCTCTCATTTTCCTGGAATACGATTTGAATCATCTCTTTACTGATACCTTCTAATTCCTTTCGAACAGGATATGAGTTGTTCTGTATTTTCCCACTGCTGTTCTTCTCTGCCCAATCTTTCATGCCTTCCACCTGTCAAGAGGCACCAACTACAGCGAATTGGAAGACAGACCCTTCAGTCAGATGTCCTGGGCCAAACCATTCACAGTCCTATGGCTTTGGACAAAATATTCATTCTTTATCTGAACAATGCGGATAAGGTTAGTTCTCGCCTCATGTTTATTATGAGGATTAAATTAGCCAGTATATTCAAAGAGCTTCATACTCTGTTTGATATTGATATACAATATTCAGGAGAAGTCCCTGAATATAGCTGGTTTTTGTTGTTGTTGTTATTGTTCTGTATTCTTTTGGCTAATTCCTCAAATGACTTAAAAAACAAACAAACAAACAAAACAAAACAAAACGGAAGTCCTGGTTTCAAGGACTTCTATATTCACATCTCCTAGGTCTTTATACCTAAGCCTGAGTTATCCAATTTATAATCTTATCACATGTTTCTAATTACCTTGAAAACATACTCACTTCAATAATTGTCTCTTTCAAAAAAAAATAAATAATTGTCTCTTTCTATTTTCATTCTAAATCCTTACACTGATCTTTTTGCCCAACGTTGAGTCACAGAAGCATCCAAAGAATGAAAATGTTTCTATTCATCAGTTGCCTTTCCAATCCTTCTCTAATCCTGTTTTGGATCCTTCAATTTTTGCCCCTTTAATGCCGTGATAGCCTGTGATCCTCGTGCCTGAAGCCTCTGCCACCAAATGCATTCACTTCAATCCAACGGTTATTTATTGAATATCTATCAGGGGCTACTCATTGTTCAAGGCCCCTGGGAGGCACTGCAAATGGGACAGACAGGATCTCCACCTCAAGGGTCTCCCAACCTGGCCCTACGTCACAGGCACCAGAAGCTCTCTTGTCTGTCTAGTATTTGTTTTTCTGTATCAAGTTTCAAAACTTATACAAGGGACTGGGATCAAGTGCAGAGGGAGAAACACCAGCCGCCATCTTCCTGGCATAGCTCTCAGTCATCATCCTAAGCCATGGCTTTTCTCATGCTCTACATGGAAGAGCATAAGGTTCTTCATTCACAGGTTTTGCTACCCTAATTTAGCCTTGCAGGATTTCATTCACGGTGACCTCACTTTGTCCATCCAATCTTCTCAAGCTCGTTCATGTAACAACCATTTTCTAAGCTGCCTCTCACACACCGCATGCCTTTCTCATTTCAACCCACAGTGTCCACTTCAAGTTGGTCTCACCCCACCATGGAGCCACTGGAGACCACTCTGTTCAGTCACCCTTCTATGCAGACCTGGGATAACTGGGAGTGTTTGTCAGGAAAAGCAACTATACTTCTACCCCAGTAGGTCCACTGCTAATCTAGAGAAGTCTTCTGCTGTCCCACTATGAAGGGACCAGAACAGAGCTCAGATGAGAGCAATGAAGACCTTGCCCTGTTTTTCCACAAGTCTGTGGGGCTCAGAGGCTGGTGTTTCTGGAAAGTCCTGCCCAGGCAAAAGGCTTGCTGGAGTTGCCTATGTTGGCACAATGCGAAGAGAGGGTTGGGCTTCCCAGATTTATCTTCCCAGATTTATCAAGCTGAAGAGGACACCATGGAGGGGAGCCAGACTTGAGTCGTCCTGAGAGGAACCTGTTCAAAACCCTGTCAGAAGTTGGGACTCCAAAGAAAAGAGCCTACATGAGGTGAGCCAGCTACCCAGGGACTGAGGAAGGAAACACAAGCAGCGAGCCAGGACAGGCATCTATTGGCCGAGAATAGCCAGGAGGGAGGTCAGTGCTGCTTCTTCCCTCACCACCTTCAGCCCTGAAGGAACCAGAGGTGGTGAGAAGGGCAGGAAAAGCAGGACAAGACAGAGAAAAGTCAAGGTGCCCAGTCTGTATTCTTGAGAGCCTGAGTAGGACCAAAGCCGGGGATGGGGAGAAATCATAAACCAAAGGAGAGAGTAGAGTATGCTCTCGATCAGATGCAATCCTGTTTGTTTAGCCTGAAGAACCAAATGGCCTGCCTCAAGATTTTGTCCAGAGATAAGAAAGAATGATTCAGTGTAGGGGGTTTCAAGTGTCAATGGTGAAAGTAATTAAGTTGTTTCTGCATCGTCCCCTCCAAGGCCAGCTCGTTCAGTAAAATAGATGTTCACAGCTTGCTTGACAATTTTATTAACACAACGGAAAACAAGGTTGCAAAAGGGAAGAAACAGACGCTCCTAAGCTTCTTCTGAATTCTCTCTGCCCCAAAGCTCAGGAAAGACCCTCCTGGCCACCCCTTCAGACTTGCTGAGGGCTCAGCCCCAGAGCTCTTTCGGTCAGACTCTGGCTTTCATTAGGTCTATGTATTGTGAGGAGCACATGGCCCTTCTCCCAGCAAGGTTCTTCCCAAAGGACATGTCACCATGACCAAGAGAATTTAAACAGCCTATCCTTCTCACCCTTTAGAAGATGCCTTCATGGGGCATTCAACACAGATCCAGGCCCCAGATGGAGATATTGAAAAACAATAGCCCCTACTTGCCAAGTGAGAGGTTTTTGTAAAGAGCCAATTTATCCTAAAATTTTTAATGTTGTTTAACTGGGGTGTGTGTGTGTGTGTGCGCGCGCGCACACTTGCGCATGCACATGTGCACTTGTGTATAATTCTCAACCCTGGGAAAATTCAATCCTTGACAAGGTGCCGAAGGAGTTTTGTTTGAGAACAGATCTACTCAAATCGGAAGGGGAGGTCTCCTATGCTCTCTACCTTCTCTAGAATTATTTGTTCCCTTCCCTTGGAAGCGGATACATTTAGTCACAAGTACATTTATTTCTTTCAAACCTCCTGCCTCCAGGTGGATCGTTACTCCCAAATGCTTGTGAGAAAACTTTCGGATTTGCCTTTCCTCGGTCTCTGCTTTTAGGTTGTATAGTTCCCCAAAGAGTTTGTGTTTTACATATATTTTCTAATTTCCATTTTTATTTTTATAAATGATTTCCTAGGAGTTTATCCCACCCCACTTGTTTCCCTTTTCTTCTTTTTATTACAGTCTGCCTCCTTTTCCCCCGACAAGAGAGACTCAAAGTAAGTTATTTCTATTTCTACTCCTTTAATTTTGAACAAAGTTGCTCAAATGAACTCAGGCATGCCTGTTCCAATCTATCAACTTAATTCAGGCAAAGTGAGAGTGAATTTTAGCCATGCATTCCTTTCAGCATTAGGTCAAGAACACCTGTGCATTTCAGCCACTCCGTCTGCTCTGCTCTTGAGCTCTGTCAGGAGAGATATCGTGTTCTTTTCAACTGGTCCACACGAATCTATGTGTAGACTCACACACTCTGAAAGAAGCTTAAGATAATCACTTTCTCTCTCTCGTCACACATCCACACAAATTTTAGAACAACAGTAGGATAAGGATCAGTTATTGCCTTTCTAACCTAAACGATCAAAAAATATGAGGTCCACCAAGACGAGGAAAGGGGTATATTTCCAGATCCAAGATTCTGGAGATACCCAGTTTTTGCTATTTTGGAGATGCACTTATGTCTTTGTTAGAGAAACAGCCAAGAGGCCGTGAGGGCTGAGGAAATCAGTTAAGCTGAGGAGATGTTTTCGAAATGGTCCATCTCTCGGGTGAGGGAACCCAAATGATGATTACTACAGAGTCCCTTTCGATAGTATACTCTCAGATAGTGATACTCTCAGGCAGTCCTGAGTTCGACTAAGAATTTAATTAACAGGACCATCAGAACTTCTCTGACACCCACACACCCAGTTTTAATAGACGCCCGTTTATTTATGGCTGTGATGGAACAGCCTCCTCAAAACTACTAACACCATTGTACCGAGGTGCCTACTAAGAGGTAAGTCGTGTATTCCAAGATGCTCTCATGTGCTACTGAAAACAAGCGCCCAAGAGGTGATGCAGCAGACAAAGCACAGGGGATGTGCCCAGCTCTGTGGAGGGAATACCAGGATGGTACTGTTATGGGCTAAATAATTATGTCCCCCCAAAATTCATACACTGAGCCCCACCCCCTATGCAATAGTATCAAGAAGAGGGGGCTTTGGGGTTAAATAAGATAAGATGGCATCATGAAGGCGGAGACCCCATGATGGGATGAGCACGCTTACAAGAGTCACCACAGTGCTTTCTTCTCTCCACTCTCCACCATGTGAGGCTCCAAGAAGGAGGCCATCTGTAATCTGGAAGAGGGATGTCACCAGAACCCTACCATGCTGGCACCCTGTTCTCAGACTTCCAGCCTCCAGTGGGAAACACATGTCTGTTGTTTACAAGCCACTCCATCTATGGTTTGCTTATTACAGCAGCCAGAATGGACTAGGATGGACTCCATGGTTCCCATTCAACATGCAAAAAGAATGAACAGAGGTCAGAAGTGATTGTAAGCTCTACTACTTATGGGAAGCCTTGAAGGTAGGTTCAGAGAGGTGGAGAGAATCAAGGAGGTCTCTCCAGCTGTGTAAGTGTATGTATGGGGAGGAACAGCAAGAGGGGGAGGGATATGGACTGTAGGGGCACAATGACAAGATGTTTGAAAAAGGGACATTAAATACTCTACTCTGTGTACACCTCCCTCAACTCACCTCTAACACACACTTCTGAAGACTGATGGGAAGAGTTTGCTAAGCTATGAAAGGAGCAGAGCAATATATCAGGACTGGGAAGGATCATATCAGTTAAACAAAACAGAACAGAAGAATATTGCTGTTCTGACAGATCTTAATTTCTAGTGAGGGAGAATATACTAAATAATCAGTACTTATTTTATTATTATTTTTATTTATTAATTATTATTGAGGTGCCTGGGTGGCTCAGTTGGTCAAGCATCTGAATTTGGTTCAGGTCATCTCGGGTCCTGGGATCAACCCCTGCATCAGGCTCCCTGCTCAGTGGGGAGTCTGCTTGTCCATTTCCCTCTGCTCCTCTACCCACCCATGTTCCTTCTGTCTCTCTCTCTCAAATAAATAAATAAAATCTTTAAAATAATGAGTAATAACAGGTAATTTAATTAAATATTAAATAAGAAAATTATAGATGTCATTGATTAGACTCAGTTAATCACATCCCTGACTGTGATAAATACTACGGAAAAAGAAAAAAAAAAAAAAGAAAAGATCAGGTGAGGGAGGTTGGAGTTTCTGAGAGGGAGACAGCAGGAAGTTTTACAGGTTGGAACTTTCTGAGAAGAAGGCACTAGAATAAGAATGTGAAGAGGAGAAAGGAGTTAGTCATGCTGGATTCTGGGAGGTGTCCCCGTAGCACACAAAGTCGGGGGATGGGCCAAAGGCAGGAGCATGTGCAGCCTCTGGAAGGCATGAGAAGTTCTTGAATAGGGTGACGAGGAGACCAAAGGAAGTTCAGTTTCTCTGCAAGTGTTGTGCGTTGTTTGTTCCACTGTCTGCTCTCTCTCCTTCCTGCACCCTCAACTTCTTCCCAACAACTGGATTCTTTTCATCAAGTTAAAACTAGTGTTTTGAACATGTTAATATTCATCCCTTCACCCTATACCCCCTTCTAGTTTCTGACATAACTACCTCCTTGTAGCTATGTCTCTCAAAGCTTGACCGACCCACAATGTCCCCTCTTCCCCAGCCTATGTCCACCATCCCGTTCATGCACCCCTCTGCCCCCATGATTCTTCTCTGCATTGACAATGAACTTCAGGATTCTAAATCCAGTAGGAACCCTGCTTCCAATTTACTTGACCTGCCAAAGGAAACTCTTATCTTTCTGAAAACTTTTCTCTTGCATTTTTGGACACTCTGTTCTTCCTGTCAGCCTTTAGACTACTACTTCTGGGTTCAATTTTTCCCCCTTCCTCCTCCTGAATTCAATCACGGGCAAATGGAGTTCTTCAGAGTTTAAGCTTGGATCCTTTTCTCTTTTAACTTGCATGCTCCTCTGGGACATTATTTCAACTCCAGCGGCTTCAAATACATCCGTGTGTATGTCACCCACATACATATTTCTACCTCAGACCTCTCCTCTGAGCCACAGATACATACATCCAAGTGCTTCCTTGACATCCTTACTTGGTAGTTCACAGATACCTTCAAAAGATTTCACAGGGCCAGATCTTCTGAACCACCCTTCCCAAATGCCCACCCCAAATCCATTCTATCCTTGGGTTATGCATTGCAGTAAATGGCAACTTCTTGAAAGTATCTGCACAAACTAGAAGTCAAGGAGTCATTGGTACGTACCCTTCCCTTGCCCTCAGCACCCAGGTTCAGTCCATTAAAATAAAATCACTTGATTCATTTTCCAAAACACCAAGTCTCACGTTGGTCTACTTCACCCCGCTGCGTAGCTCCAACCTGACTCCAAGTCTCTATCACAACACTGTGATATCCTTCGTCTATGTTTAACCTTGGTTCTTCTCTATACATCCTCTATACAGTTATTCAAATCATTTATTTATTTATTTTTAAAGGTTTTATTTATTTATTTGACAGACAGAGATCACAAGTAAGCAGAGGCAGGCAGAGAGAGCAGGGAAGCAGGCTCCCTGCTGAGCAGAGAGCCCGATGTGGGGCTCGATCCCAGGACCCTGAGATCATGACCTGAGCCAAAAGCAGATGTTTAACCCACTGAGCCACCCAGGCGCCCCTCAAGTCATATATTTAAAGCATGAAATGCCTTATATTCCCTCTTATCCTTAAAAGCTTCAGTTGCTTATGAATCCAAAATCCTTAACACAGCCCCCAGAGCCCTGTATGATCTAGTCCCTATCATTTCCCTGGCTTCCTCTTGAGCTACTCACCCTGTTGCTAGCTAAATTCAAGTCACAAGAGCCATTTGCTTGTTCATCCTCTCAATCTCTCTCTCCCTCCTTCCTTCCCTCTTTTTAGTCTCCTTCTCTCTCCCGCACTCTCTCATTCTTTCTCATTTACTCAAGCACATGAATTTTTTCCCCCACCCAAGCACTATGAATAAGTCTCATCCTTTGAGGGAAAAGGATCCCTTCCGTCCTCCGTTCCTTCAACTCCTTGGCTCACACACTCCATCCTTTAGGTCTTTCTTAATACTTGTTCGGACTGTTTGTGATGCATAATAAACTACCCCAAAACTAAATGGCCTAAAACATTTTTTTTTTAAATGATTATAGATCATCACTCTGGGCTGAACTCACCCAGGGGGCTCTTCTGTTGGTTTTTTTTTTTTTTTTTTTAAATATTTTATTTATTTATTTGACAGAGAGATCACAAGGAGGCAGAGAGGCAGGCAGAGAGAGAGACAGGAGGAAGCAGGCTCCTGGCTGAGCAGAGAGCCCGATGTGGGGCTCGATCCCAGGACCCTGAGACCATGACCTGAGCTGAAGGCAGAGGCTTTAACCCACTGAGCCACCCAGGTGCCCCTCTTCTGTTGGTTTTTATTCACACGGCTACGTTTAGCCGGTGAGCCCACGGATGTCTGAGACCTTTCTCATCTCTCCTCTTCTTCCCCATGTGGTAACTGCACACAGTGTCTCCAAGTGGTCACTCTAATTACATACGTAGTAGCTTAGGGAGGCCAAGAGGGCAAGAGCAGAGGCAGCCTATGGCACACTGCCATTCTAGAACATTCTATTGTATCTTACAGGACTATACACAAAGGTGTGGATACTTCCATCAATATACAAGATTATGACAATACACCATACTATAGATTAGCTGCTACTGAAAGAGTGGACACCTCATCTGACAATAAAGAACAGGGGCAACTCTGAAATTGATTTATTGACTTATTACAGCTTCCTTGTGGGAGAGAAAAGATAAGGACACCCAGTGATAAAAGTATGCATTTTAGCCTTGGGAACTACAGATTTTATTTCAAGAGAAAAAGTGGAGTAACTTTATTGTCTGTTTACCAACTTACCTATAAAATAGAGAAACTGACATCGGGCATATGATTAGCAAAGCTTTACCCTTCCAAAGAAAAGCTTCTTTAATCATTTTTCTCTACAATGTAACCAAAGATAAACGTGCTAGATTAAAGATAGTCTCTAAACCTTTTCAACTGTAACTACTAAAATTTCTTTGCTAAAATGAAGGATGGTCAGTGTTTACCTCTAGCAAACACAGAATATATTGGTGTTGGTGGTAGTAGTATTGGTGTCATTGTCATTATTGTTCTGCCAGTTAATAACTGTTGGGCTCAACCAGGATGAATGTTCCCGTTACAAGAGCAAATGGCGGGTGACGCTAGCGATGTGCCAGGCACAACGGGAAGCATCGGGCCCCTGACGCACAGAGGAGTCAGTCGTGGGCTCATTCCCCGATTAGCTCACTATCTCTGCGAAGTCCGCTGTTACGTCTGACATTAATCCAGCTTCATAAATTAGATAAACCATTCAGAGACGCATGTAGAACGAAAACAGAGAGGGATAAAACTATTGAGAGAGATAGTTTTCTTTAAACCGCTAGATTATCTTCCTGTACTTCAAGTCATAAAAGAGCTCGCCATGGATATTTAGGATTGTTTCTCCCCATTTTCATGAAACTCGTGAGCTACTGGTGTGATTTTTTTTTTAAAGATTTTATCCATTTATTTGACGGAAAGAAATCACAAGTAGGCAGAGAGGCAGGCAGAGAGAGAGAGGAGGAAGCAGGCTCCCCACTGAGCAGAGAGCCCGATGTAGGACTCAATCCCAGGACCCCGAGATCATGACCTGAGCCGAAGGCAGCGGCTTAACCCACTGAGCCACCCAGGTTCCCTGGTGTGATGTTTAAGAGACGGGAAATGCCACCTGTAATTAGCTTCGTGTCTTTTTATTTGTTTGTTGCCTGTAGCCAGTTTGGTGTCCCAAAGCATCATTGCGGGTTTCGGAGTCTCTGGACAGGGCAATGGCATTTGGAGAATTGACTTTCCATTGTTACAACTGGAAAACACCTCATAGTGCTCACCAAACAATTTATAGGTTTATAAAGTTATCTTTGTAGAGAAAAGAGAACACTGTGTTTTGAAACAAATGTCATATTAGTGGCCTGGATGAAATGTTTGGTGTAAAGTGGTTGAACACTACGTGAAAAAAGGAATAAAATAATTTTCTTTTGCATCCACTTAAATGTTGTCGTAGCGATATTTCGTTATATATTTGTATTTTCATATACTAGATCTTCGAGAATATTTTTCTCTTAATTGGAGAGAAAATAACCATCATGGGAAAATGGATTTCAATGCATTTTTCTTTATTAATTGACACTCATTAAATACTTTCTGTCTAAAAGGAGTTCTAACTATACCATGAAAAAATAGAGTAGAGTGGGCACGGGAAAATGTACTCATACAAAATTCCCTTTAAGTTTGACATTTGGTTTTACTGACGCCTCTAAATATCTACAGACACTATCTTTAATCAAACATTTTTATCTGCAAAATTGAACTGGAAATTGCTTGTTAATGCCTAGTTAATGGCCCTTTTCTTTCCTAACAGCTAAGAAAAACCTCATTTCAGAATAGAATTAACTAGAAAATGACAATTCTTAGAATTTATAGCTCTTTTCCTTGCTCGTATCCATACCCATCTAAGCTCTTTCTGATCAAATTGAATAAAAGCAACATTTGCTTTAAAGTCAATCTAACCGCATTCCGGGTGTGTATTTGGGCCAGCGTGTACATTATAAAAGGGGGGGGGGGAGTCACTTCTCTTCTACCCCATTTCCTGAATTATGGAAATCAGGTTTTTCTTGATTCTGTCAGGATATAATGTTTCTTTTTCAATGTGTCAGCTAACGATACAATATTAAAATGTCATTGAACTCTTACCGAAAATAAGTATTTATAAATCGTATGGTACTTTATTGCTTTTTCTTAGGTTTTTCTTTTATTTAACTATATTCTGAAATAAAATTTTAACCTGGCACTTTAAAAAGAGTTCACAGAATGTTTGGACACTATAAAATGGCATCAGTCCATTAGGGATAGGACTAATCAATATGCATGAAGGCATTTATTAGATCAGACTTGGAACAAGAAAGTGAAAGGTAAACTATAATAAAAAAGCACACGCCTATATATCTTCATGCTTATAAAACATAGTTACTTATTCATAGAGTATTTTTTTTAATTTTTAACATACGTTTATTTATTTATTTATTTATTTGACAGAGAGAGAGATCACAAGTAGACAGAGAGGCAGATTGGGGGGGGGGGGAAGCAGGCTCCCTGCTGAGCAGAGAGCCTAATGTGGGGCTAGATCCCAGGACCTTGAGATCATGACCGGAGCCAAAGGCGGAGGCTTAACCCACTGAGCCACCCAGGCGCCCCCATAGAGTATTTTTTTAAAAAAGTATATTTGTTCCAGTGTTTAACTCTACTGCTAGCCAAAAGATTCTTACTTTTCTCTTTTTACTTCAGTCCCTATAAATCGCTCACTGCTCTGCCTTATAGCAATCAATAAATCACATCCCAGACATGAGGGCTCAAGGTCCATTCTAAAATAACCAACAAGGTTCTGTCCCTCTAGAAAGTTTGCTTTGTGATATATTGAGTGGAGAGCAGCTAGTGGTGGATGTGTTTTAGAAAGCTGTCTGTGAATGAATCTATTCTTGGTCTTTGCCACATGAGGAAATTAAAAAGGTTTGTTGAAAAATAAGATTAAAATTTTTATTTTACCCTACAAATGTATTTGTCCAAAAGAATTTATAAAGAACTACAAAATCCTAAGACAAAGAGAACTCTGTTTACGTATGTTTGTGTGTTATACTCAACGAAGCAGTGTGAAAAATGGAAAGAATATAGAGTTTTGGAATTAAAAAAATATAGATTAGAACCTGTTCAGTCATTGGGTAAGTCCCTTTGCTTCTTTGAGCACTACTTTTCTCAGATGTAAAGTGGGATTAGTAATGCAGACGTCACGAAGTAGGCGTCTCCTTCTTGGAGTATGGCTCTCCAGGTATCTTTTAAAAGCTGTCCTTCACATATCACCCGATTACTTTCTATCCATTGTTCACATGTCACCTTAAATGTCATCTCCTTGACAAAATATTCACGAACTCCCCCTTGCTCATTCCAGAGTTGACTCATTTTTTGTGCTTTCATGGACCGAGAACACTTTTCTTTACAGCAGAAATGGGCAGGCTACAATCCATGAGCCAAATTCTGACTGTCACCTGATTTTGTAAATAAAGTTTTATTGGAACATGGCCGTACTCAGTCATTCACATATCCTGTCAATGGCCGTTTCCACACTACAACTGCTGAGCTTGGTAGCTGCAACAAAAACTTCATGGCTGGCAAAGCCCAAAGTATTTACTATCTGTTCCTTCACAAAAGAATTTTGCTGTCCCCTGCTTTAAATGCATTTTATTTTCCAGTAGTACACTATTAGCAAGGGGAGTTATACAATTATCCTCTCCCCTGTTAGGATACAAACTATCAATTCCACTTTAAGGTAGATAGTTTTTCTTGATCTTTATTGCTGCCTCATCATCAATCAAGTAAAATGTTTAGATTATAGTTACCATTCAATAAATGCTAAATGAATGAAATGAACACCCAAGTGAATAAATGCATGAACCCAGAGATACATTCATCTGAGGGTAAAACTACCCTAGTTATACTGTAATGAGCACAACATAAATAAAAGTGGACATTTTCATATGTCATTCCTGTATCAGGATAAAATCAATACAGACATAATCTGTTTAAGTATTATAAATGACACGACTATACATTCAACATTGTCTAACCTGCACACAGTATTTTGAAAGAGGACTTGGTTATGAATGAGTAATTCATGAAGCTCATACATTATGGACTTTATAAAACATGCATAAATTAAATAACCATTTGTCCCACATTAAAATACTTCAGTGACATATGAATAATATGTAGGCAAAGGCTAGAGAACTAATTACGATGGAATTACTTACTTTTTATTCAATTACTTTTGGCATCACCTCTGCTGCGTTTCTGCTTTGTTGTATATGATTGTTCCCCCGCCCATATCTCTGCTTTGCATAAACAATATATCAGAAAGCATTTTAGAATGAATGCCCAGCAGCTCCTGGCCTTGAAGAGCTTATTCGCCTAATTGTGCATCCCTTGTGGATTTTTCATAATACTTTACAGATCTAATTTAAATACTTTTACAAATTCATCAAATACATTCTCCGAGGCACATTTACTCAGCTTACTTTTGAAACTTCTAATGAATTCTCTCGATATGTAATTTTATACTCAGCATCATGATTTGAATTAAATATTATTGAACAAGGTGTTCATTATTGGATGTGAATTATAATTAGAATGATAGGCAACCTTAACTATGATAATAGTTTTATTCAATTTCCTATGGGACTGCCAGTTTTCAATCCAGTACAAAGACCAATACCCTCTGCTAAAAGTCTGTTATAAGGGTTACAAGTAAATTAAGCAATGTCAGGGCGAGCTGCTTAAAAGCTAAGATTAGCAGATACAATTTAACTCTTAAGAGGCAAATAGCAAGCTGTCATGGTGCCACAAATCAGCGGTGCAGGATAGCTGACCTGCTTTATACGCAATTTAGCATCCTGATATTGAGAGATGACCTAGATTTTCTGAGAACCACATGTGAACTCTGTAAATGATGGCTGTGCCCGTCTATTTCACATAAGCATCAACAGCAGCCACAAAGGTGGATGCTAAAGAAATCTGGGCAACTGACACACTTTCTACCAAAATACATTCATGTCTTTATATTATCAGGAGATCCCTTGCGTAGATAAAAAAAAGCTTCTCTCATGGTAGTTGGGGTAGAATTACTCTCTTCTTTTCAAATATTTTAAAACCGTCACTATGCTTAATATGGAAAATTCATCTATAAAGGAAGGGTAAAATCCACTCTAATCAGAGATCACTGATTTATTTCTACTCAACTGGCATTTTAACAAAATGCGATACGAGCCTCCGAGAGCCCAGTGGTTTTCAGATCATTGAGGCTGGATTGTGAGGGAGACTGTAATCACCTTTCTAAGTACCTATTGTCTCATTATAAATGACCTAGGACGATGCCTTACACATAATAGGTGTTCATTAATGTCATTTTCTTTCCCCCTTCGTGAATAATTACTCATCGGTCATGGTTTGTGAACACACTAATTCTTCCTTCTTCTATTACTCTATGTCTTCATTTATAATTTAATTGCCTCGTACTAAATGTGCCTTTCACTGGACAACACCTCACCTCAAAGTATCGTTCCACCGGTGCTACATTTCAGGAAGAAGAAAGGACTCCTGCCAATATGTTATTCTATGGCTTTTAAATTGGAATTTTCCACATGGCGTCCAGGGGACATTCAGGGTTTCAGGACACTGGTGCGAACCATGTTTGTGACATAGCCTGTCAAAATGACTTGAGAGCTAGAACTGGATCTGCTCATTTGTATTCCACGTCTCCTAGTTCCTGTAATGTGCCAACCTCTAATCAGAACTATTTCCTCTCCTGCAGGTCTTCCTTCTTGAAGGACACAAGCAAGCCCAACCCAATACTGCATCTGCCTCTTTCTCTCTTCCCTCCCGGCTCTCTCCATGCCCCACCATCTCCTGTAATCCTCTGTGACACCAGACCACAGATGAAAGCAAACTTACTCTTCATGTCTCTGCAATATAGAAATAGTCTTCTCTTTCCTCATGCGTGATGCCTTTGTATGTCTATATACATGTGTGTTGTACGCATTTGAATTCAGGCTGCTGCAAGTGTGAAGACACAGCAGTAATCTTGTTGGAAGGAAGGAAATTTGGGGGCTGGGTAAAAAAAATAAAATAAAATAAAAAATTAAAAAAAAATGTCCCATTCTCTACAACTGAAATAAACTATAAACAGTGAAATTCTAAGGTGGTGATAATTCATGCAACTTTCATCAGATCATATTTATTGCTTCTCATACTTAACAGAATGTAGTTGATTAGTACAAGAAAAATAGAAGGATCTCCTCTTAGCACATATCATATCAGACATGACTAATTGGCTTATTTTCATGCATTTCTTTTTGTTGAAGGGAAGGGGCCCAGCATCAGACCGGGACCCACTTCATCACCCTCAGAATGCATGTCTCCTATTGA
Source organism: Mustela lutreola (assembly GCF_030435805.1). Lineage (NCBI taxonomy): Eukaryota > Metazoa > Chordata > Mammalia > Carnivora > Mustelidae > Mustela > Mustela lutreola. The sequence goes on from NC_081307.1 coordinate 30,701,311, forward strand.
CTGTTGATTTTAAGGATTTCTCGGGGAAGGCCAATATAAGAAGCTCCCATCCTTGCTGTGTCTTTTTAAAACTCTTTAAAGAGAGAAAAGAAATTCTGAAAATTCTAGCACAACTTCTGTTGCCTGAGTTACCAGAAAAAAAAATAAAACCCCTGCTTTTTTTATTCACAGCAGGGTCCCCTGATATGTGGCAGACATTCCTAAAAAAAAGAAGTGTTTCAGACTTTACAGCAACATGGCAGACTGAGCTGAGGCCGGCTCACTTACAATGCATAGAAATGTTGGATAAAATATAATAAACATTTATTTTATATACATAGATAGACTCAGAAGAAGAAAGAAAAATCCCTAAGTGCTAGAAATAAAGGCAGGAACTACGTTTAAGAGCTGATTCCTCAGGGACTGAGGGATAGAGACTGAGATGCAGGTCCTTAATGTTTGGGATCTAGATATTAATGTCCACTAGAAAAATAACTGGGCTTTCTCAGCTCATAGCAGCACACTGATCCTGATTACAATTCATTCTTAGACTCATTGGATGAAACTGCACATCATTCAAGATGAAGAGAAAATGTTCAAAGCAACCAGAAGTTTAAAGGGATTATACTCCAAGAAATAACTTTAAAAGATGGCAGCAGACTTATCAACAGCAACTAGAGAGTTCAAAAGACAAAGATGTTGGTGCTCAACACCACCAGTCATCAGGAAGAAGCAAATTAAACCACAATGAGATATTACTTCATGGCTGCTGGAATGGCTAGCCTCAGAAAGGCAGGAAACAACAAAGGCTGGTGAGGATATAGGGAAAAATGGAATGCCTGTGCACTGTTGGTGGGATAGTAAGTCATTAGTCCAGACGCTATGGAAAACAACATGGAGATTCCTAAAAAAAAAAAAAAAAGAAAGAAAACAAATAGCGCTCCCATGTGACTAGCAATTCCGCTTCTGGAAATATATGCCAAGAAAGTGAAATCACTATGTTGAAGAGATGTCTACACCCCCAGGCTCACTGCAGCATTATTTACAACAGTCCAACCATGGAAACCACCCAACCACCAAAAGATGAATGTGTGAAGATAATGTGGTGTATTTAATACTATTCATCTGTAAACAAAAATTGTGTCATTTGTGACAACATGTATGAACCTTGAGGGCATCCTACCAAGGAAAAGAAGACAAAGTCATATACTGTATGATATCACTGGTATGTGGAAACAAAAACAAATAAACAAAAACTCAGAAAAAGAAGTCAGATTTATGGTTGCCAGAAGTGAGGGGGTGAGGGGTCAGAGAACTGGATGAAGATGGACAGAAAGTACAAATTTTCAGTTATAAGATAAGTAAATACTAGGGATGCCATGCACACGCATTGGATGAGTACACTTAACTTCCAAAAATATGTTTCAAAACATTTTTTAGCCTAAAGAGGGTCATTATTCATTTAAAAAAAAAAAAAAGTTAACTTTTGTGGAAAGCATGGCAATTCTGACTCAAGAGCAATGCCTCAAAGTCTGTGGAGTAAAAATTGTCAGAGAATTGACTAGACCACAAACACAATAATTTTTGAGTTTATGGTTGATAGATACAGCAGGTAAAAACAACTTAGGGTACAAAGATCAGAATAGCACAATTAAAAACTGACCTATTGCCCAGAAATAGAGTCTTACTAGCAACACTTAGATGATATATAAGTTATGCAAAAAGACAGCGAACACACTATTAAAGAAAGAGAGAGAGAAAATCTCTGCATTTCCCAAAGAGTGGACTACAATGGAGTAAAATGTGAAATCAGTAACAGAAAGTAATCCCCAAATAATTATTAGTTTCAAAATTTAAAAATCCCAAACAAAATAATCTCTGGTTCAAAAAAAATAACCAGAATGAAAATTAAGGAATATTTAAATGAAGTCAGTGAGCTACCATATATCAAAACTCACAGAAGTACAGTTAAAGGAGACTTATAGCTCAAATGCATCCAATAAAAATATGATAGATTGAAAATAACCAAGCCAAGAATTAATGTTAAAAGAAGGTAGATAATGAACAATAAGCTCAAGAAAGTAGAAAAAAATGAGATCAGAAATTATTTTAAAAGAGAAAGTCTCAAGAGGCTCCTGGCTAGCTCAGTCAATAGACTGAGCAACTCTTGATCTCCAGGTAATGAGTTCAAACCCCACTTTGAGTATGGAGCCTAATTAAAAAAAAAAAAAAAAATTAAACTAAACGAAGCAAACAGCTAAATAAAAGAGAAAGTACTCAAAAATTGAGTGCATAAAGAGAAAAAAACCTTGGTTACTCAAAAATAAGAATGAACAAGAAAAACTTTTGAAATTTTATGAAAGATACATAGAAGTAAAACGAAAAGATGAAATTCATTAATTAGGAAATGCAAAGAAGACAACGTTATTGTTATAGGAATGTATAAACAATGACTACAACAGGCTTTTTTTCTATTATATAAGAAAACATGAGGAAAATGGACAGAGGAATCATTAGTAAAAAACACAATGCCTACATAATTTTAAAACTTCCAACACATACACACACATACACACACACCCCAAATGGTATAAATTTTATTCATACTGTTCGGGAAAATAAAATAAATGGTCAGAGTTACCCAACTCTTCTTCTTCTTTTTTTATTTTTTTTAAAGATTTTATTTATTTATTTGACAGAGAGAAATTACAAGTACACTGAGAGGCAGGCAGAGAGAGAGAGAGAGAAGGAAGCAGGCTCCCTGCTGAGCAGAGAGCCAGATGCGGGACTCGATCCCAGGACCCTGAGATCATGACCTGAGCCGAAGGCAGCAGCTTAACCCACTGAGCCACCCAGGCGCCCCCCCAACTCTTCTTTAAATTTGAAATATTAGGGATACCTGTGTGGCTCAGTTGGTTAAGCATCTGCCTTCAGCTCTGGAAATGATCCTGGGATCGAGTCCCACATCAGGCTCCTTGCTCAGCAGGGAGCCTGCATCTCCCTCTGCCTGCTGTTCCCCCTCCTTGTGCTCTCTCTGTCTTCTTCTCTCTGACAAATAAATAAAAATCTTTTTTAAAAATTGAACTACATTTTTTAAAAATAACAATAAATAAATAAATTTAAACTATTAACACCTATACTACCCAAGAAAATTAGAATGGAAAATTGCTGATGATTACTTTTTTTTAAAGATTTTATTTATTTGTTTGACAGAGAGAGAGATCACAAGTAGGCAGAGAGGCAGGCAGGGGTGGGGGGAGCTGAGCAGAGAGCTCAACATGGGGCTCAACCCCAGGACCCTGAGATCACAACCTGAGCCGAAGGCACAGGCTTAACACTGTGAGCCACCCAGGCACCCCAAATTGCTGATAATTATTTAAGAAAATCTTTAATTACTAGCAGCCACCTCAAAACAATGTTTAAGTAAGTTTTCAACTTACTTAAACTTTTATTTTTGTTCAACTTTCAAAATCTGTTAAAGTAACCCCAAGTAATCCCATTAACAGAGAGAGGGAGACAAATGTAATCATCTGATGAGATGCAGAGAAATAATTTCACAAAATTCAGTATTTTTTATGATAAATATTAGCAAATGAGGAAATGGAATGAATTTTTAATAGGTTACAGGCATTCTAACAAAACCCAACGTGAAAAGTGTAACTGGTGTGCACTCTAGAAAGCTCCCCATGGCCTCTTTCATATGCGACTGAAGAGATTAGATATTGCAATAAGTCAAGAAAACACATTTGTTATGAGGATAAAAGGAAGAAAAATCTTCATTCATTACAGATAATATGATTATCTTCAATGAAAATACAAGAAAACCCATACTCTCTACTCGTAATGGAGTTTAGTATAGTTCCTGGGCATAGAACCATTCCTTTACACTAACAGAACTATTGGATAATTTATTGTATAAAAATATCCATTAATAAGAGTAATAAAACCCCTCTAAAAGAAGAAGGGATAAATTTTATACAGAAGGTGCAAAATATTTATGGAGAAATAATGAGATATTTGAAACACAGAAAGTAAAACACACATGCACACAAAACTAAAAACAAAAACAAAACCCAAATAAATAAAATAAATAAACAAAAAAAACTTTTCTCCAAGATGATAAGATTAAATATTTAAGTTGTCCTTGTCATCATATTATTCTCTATAATTAATGTAACTGCAATAAAAATTTTCACAGTGTATGTGAGTGCATGTGCACACACAGGTATGACTAGTCTAGCAGACCCTAAAATTCATTCTTGGAAAGTAAAGCAAGAAAACACCAAAGAGCAAGGATAAAGAGAGAGAAAGGGCTGCCTAGTCTCCTGCTTTACACATATTCTCTGTATTGGTTTAAATTACTAGATTATTTAAAATTGTTACTACATTGTAAAAATAAATTAATTAAAACCTATGCAGTGGCAAAAGTTAAAAAAGAACAGATTGGGACGCCTGGGTGGCTCAGTTGTTAAGTGTCTGCCTTCAGCTCAGGTCATGATCTCAGGGTCCTGGGATCGAGTCCCACATCAGGCTCCTTGCTCAGCAGGGAGCCTGCTTCACCCTCTGCCTGCCTCTCTGCCTGTGCTCTCTCTCTCTCTCTCTCTCTGACTAATAAATAAATACAATTAAAAAAAAAAAAAGAACAGATCAAGAGAACAGATTCAAAAGCCCAGAGACATACCTACATGTGTCTGAAAATTTGGCGTATGGCAGAAATGGAACTTTGTAGCAAGGAGGAGAAGTATTCCATAATTAAGGACTTCGGTTATCCATGTAAGACAAGATAAAATTTGATCCCTTGTTCACAGAATGTAGAAAAAATAAATGTCAAATATCTTGGCAGATGCTGTGGGCACCCCATCCATATTCTCAGGCATCCAAGGTCAGCACATGCCCATATGTCCTATACAAGCATCTGGATGCTGCCTGTGGTCTTTCAGTGCCCTATGAGGCGGTGGGGGTGGTAAGCAGAAAATGCCTCAGAGAGAACAGCCCTGGGAAGGATCCTCAGCCAATGAAAGAAGAACAATGGGTCTCCATGTCTGCCTCTCAAAGACAACTCAAATTCTACATTCCCTCTTGTGGTTCCAAAGAAGGATTGAACCACAGTGGGCCCAGATCTGTGACCTCATGGAAAATGTCTCATTTATGGGGTTCCTCCTTTTCCAGTCTCACACTCTTCACTTTCTATCAGTTCTGCTTGAGCTCAGCTTCCTCACAAATTTATTGCAATTTAATTACTGTCTCGGGGCTTGCTTTGAGGGAAGTCTCAACTAAAATATTTATAATATTTTCAGAAAAAATATAGCAATGTAGAATATTGAAGATGAGAAAGAATTTGTTAACTAGACGTAGAAAACATACACGTAGCCAAATTATTCCATTTAGTCCAATTGATAAGTTTAATAATTAAAGTCAAAATTTCATGTGAAAATTATATATATACATACACACACACACACATAATCAACAAAGATAAAAAATATATAAAGACTAGGAAAAGGTACTTGCTGCACATATAATTAACCAAAGGTTAGTATGCAGACTGGATAATATTAAGTAAAGAAAGAATATAAAATATGAAATATAGAAATAAATATAAATACAAAAAAGGAAATAAAATATAAAAAACGAGTAATGATAAAAAAAAGACAATTCACAGAAAAGAAGCTCACAATTCACTGATAGAAATATATATTTCTCCTTTTTTACAGGCAGGTCATCTGAAATTTGGAGGAGGAAAATGATTTCCTCGAGACCACAAAGATAGTAAATGGCAGAGGAAGGATTCACACTTGGATATATTAAAGTTCTAAGCTTATACATTACCTACTCACTTCATTACAGCACATTAAAGTTCATGCCATTAGTTCTGCAGCTTCAGGGGTACCCTAGTTGAGAGGTTAGGATATGTACATAGGACTCAAGTAATCATGAAGGGCTTTTGTCTCCCTCAGACTCCTTACTAAGGAATATCCTAAAGGTTATAATCATGAAGCCAAAAGTTGATCATATAAACAAGTATTGCTAAATGGAAATAAATGGTATCCCATAGCTAGCATTTTAAATAGTGAATCTACTCAAAATTCCTCATAAAATTTTTCCGAGGAAATTATTTGAATCTCACCCTTTTCCGAGGTAGGACCTCGGGTTTCTTTGTTACAATGATAACCACCCAAACACGATGCTCAAGATTCTGCAAACCCCACACCTAATATGAGCCTACCTACAAAACAGTTTGGCTCTTTTTTAAGAGAACAGAACCTACTGAAATTAGAGATAATTTAGATAATTTATATCTAACTCAATAAATACTTACTAAGCATGTTCTGTATACAAAAATATAGAAAAGTTACTTCCCGATCCACTCTGTTGCTTATCTATTCAGCCAGTAGTCCAACCAAGAAAACATACACAACCACAACAAGAAAACATACACAACCACAACAAGAAAATCATGGGAATTATCAAATGATGGCACATACAGAATGATGTTAGAAAGTGGAGGTTGGGCTTTTCATTTAGCTACTGAAATATCATTTTTTGTGAATAAAATCCAGATACCCACACAGAGAGTTCCTGCAATCTGGTCTGTTAAATAGAGGTAATCGCTGACATAAAGGAAAAAAAAATATTTGAAGCACAGAAAATCCATACAATGGCATAACCTGCAGCCACGAAAAATATTAGAGCAAGATAAGCTGATTTAATATAAAATGAAATGAATGTGAATGTAAATTGCAACATAAAATGAAAAATTATGAATTCCATGTTAATATTCACTGTGTCTTTCTGCTAATGAGCATGTTTTCCATGTAGTATGAGACCTCTAAAATAGTGACTTCCAGGGTACCTGGGTGACTCGGTCAGTTCAGCATCTGGTTCTCGATTTTGGCTCAGGTCATAGCTCAGGGCTGTGAGGTTGAGCCCCTGGTCAGGCTCCTCATGGAGCGCAGAGCCTGGTTAAGACTCTCACTCCCCTTCGCTATGCCCCTCCCCTACTTGTGCTCACTCTCTCTCTCCTCTGTCTCAAAATAAAATAAAATAACACAAAATAAAATAAAATAGTAACTTTCTTCTCCCTCTTCAGGTACAGACAGACTCCTGAAATAAAGTGGCATAGGTGGTGATGGTTTATTGCTCTAGTTCTTACCCAATCTCCTCTTCCATTTTTAATTTGTTCAGTCATAATTAAAGTGATGTTAATCAAGTGTTTGTTATCTTCCAGACCCCATGTTAAGTGCTATATACGTACGGTACTGAATAGAACATAGGTAGAACATTGAAGAGTATAGCGTATTATTATACACTCTGAGAAACATGTCAAATGGCAATCAGTGGTTTATACTATAATGGAAAATGATACAATGCTCTAGAGGGGATAACGGTGATTTATTTTAAATGGATTATTCACAGGAGGCTTCGCTGAAAAATATTCCAACCAAGAACAAAGATCGAGAAAACTGATTCCAAGCAGAGGATAGACTAGAGCATGCATGAAGGTAGTGAGGCAGGACTCTGCTTGGAACCAGTGTGACAAAAGGGAGGCACGGGGACAAGGAAGGATGGCTAGGTGGCTAACGGATAGTGGGAAGTGGGGTGGACATTCTAGAAAGGAAAGTGGGGAGCACCTTATGCAAGTTCTTGAAATTGGGCTGTAGGTATTCCAAGTGAAATCACAAACCATTAAATGGTCCCAATCAGAGATATGGTTGGTTTTCTATTTTAAAACAGACGTAGTGTGTAGATAATGGGTTGGAGGGAGCCAAATCTGCAAGTGAGATCAGTCAAAATCACAGCCATCCCTGGAAAAGATGGTGGCAGCGTGGCTTGGGGGGCAGTGGCCGTAAAGATGAAGATACAATGACGGATTTGACACCAAATAATTCGCAAATGAAACTGACTTGACGTCCTATGAGAGTTCCCAAGATTGAATTAGAATTAGAGATCAGAATTAGGCAATTCAAGTCAGAGAATTAGAATTCAGGAATTAGAATCAGAGAATGAGAAGGAGAATTCTCTGAGACTACACCAGTAGTCCAATTTTGACACAATTCTGCTGAAATATAAAAGCACACTCTTACTGGGAATGGGTCCCACATTCATTATGACCCTTACTCTACACCCCCCCTTTTTTTTTCCATCAGCAGTAAATCTTAGTTAACAATGAAGACTTCTTTCTGTACACTGCCATTGAGATCATCATCAAATTTTCCTGCCCTGCTCTGCTTGTAATCAGACTTCTTCTCTTCCCAAAAGAGGACAGTCCAGATTATATGTCCACTGAATGCATTGGTTTTCTATTACATTCTCAGTTCCTGCTTTGCCAGGCTCATTACCTTACATATTCCTACCTTCTAGTCTTATTTCCCCACATAAACCATCGGAACACAGTTCTTTACTAACTGTGTAAATAATACTCGGTTGGCCATCAGATCAGACTGAATCCAAAGTAAGGTGTACTTAAGTAATTTCTGAACAATCAATAATCAGTTTCAGAAATATTTTTGTTTTTCATGTCTAATAAACTTTTTAAATTCTATTGTTCAGTGTCAACAGAGAAACTTTAAATTAATTGAGTACTAAATTTAGAAAATCCTCTTTTCAATACCAAGTACGTTTCTAACTTTCTCTGAATGCAATTCCTCTGTTCATCGGTTTTACTAATGCTCACCCTGGAATCAAGTGTTCAATAATTCATACAAAATAATTTTTGCCAGTTACTTTCTTGGTGGATGCATTGAATAGTTATTCTATTAGCATATAATCCCTCATTTTCATATTCTTGACTGAGTGATTATTTTAGACATCCTCCCAATAAAATGCATTTGCTGTCTTTTGCTAAAATCACTTCAACAGTAAGATTAGGTTCACATTCTGCACCTGAGACCTCCCTTCTCACTCTAGGAAAATAAAAGTATATTAGAAACAGTCTTGAATATTTATTTTAAATTTCTCATATATTCATATGCCAAGTGCCCTATGTCTTTTATTGCCTGATCTCGGTTCCCTAATCAGTAGTATGGTGATTATATCTTCAGTCATTTTCTCTGAAAGAATCTGTTCTATACGTTTGGTAATTTGCCTAAAATCTTAGTAAACTGTATATGCACTTAAAAATTTAATTTACTTGATTATTGATGCCATTTATAATACTTTAAAGCTACATATTATTATTTAAATAAGAAACATAACTTCTTGAACTCTTATCAGCTGTGCTAATAACTCATAAATTGTCATGCTTTCGTAGCCAAAGAATTTTTTATTACAACTGCAATACCTTTCTTTCCCAGCAATGACCGACCCAGCAGCATTTAACAAGACTATAAACACCTGGGGTGCCTGGATGGCTCCATGGGTTAAAGCCTCTGCCTTCAGCTCAGGTCATGATCCCAGGACCCTGGGATCTAGCCCCACATCGGGCTCTCTGCTCAGCAGGGAGCCTGCTTCCCCCTCTCTCTCTGCCTGCCTCTCTGCCTACCTGTGATCTCTGTCAAACAAGTAAATTAAAAAAAAAAAAAAAAACTCAAAAAAAAAAAAAAAAGACTATAAACACCCAATCAATCAGAAAAACAAATCGTTCTGTTGAGAAAACAAAGGTGGTGAATCTTCAGCAGCGTTTTTCAAAATCAAAGTTCTTAAAGGTCATTTGTTAAGCATATCAAGGTGCACACTCATGAGGCAAGATCCCAAGGGTCTGGAGAGGGACTTACGAACCCACCACTGCGGCACACACCATCACACTAACGTTTGAGGACCACGGAATTAGACCAGGCCACCAAACAGGTGTTAAATAGCTCTGGTACAGGCCACTAGAAGGAGGATGGAATTAATCCACTGACCCAATAGAAGGATGTGTTGCTGATACAAAAATATTTCCTACAGAAATCATATTTCTTTTCCTGCTGTAGTTTAGCCCATATGCAGAATGACAAGAACCTGTGGAATTATAGTAAAAATGAAAATCTTGTAAAAATAACTGAGTAAAGAGTTACCTTAAAATTTGCGGAATAGAGCATCAAACACAAAATTACAAACACTTATTTCATCAAATGAGATAAAGTCATGGAAAGTCTAATGCTAACGGCTGCCTCTTGAAATTAAATGGTATTGTCTGTGGTGACCCGGAATTCCCGTGATGTAAAGAGTGATGGAGTCCCGAGCCCCTTGCTGAGAACATTGCCTATAATTCTACCTCTCTCCTGGCCCGCAGGTCGTTATTGTGTAATCCATGAGATACCAAGTTATTCCACTGATGCTTCTCTTCCATTTTTCTGAAATTTTTCCTTTTCTTGTAAGGGTGATGAGCAAAATTCTGAGTGCAATATCGCTGTGCCTAAGGACCGTGCTTTAGAAGACGAAAAAGACAGGTGTGATGAAACGGTCCCTTTACCCCTGCATGTATGCGGAAGCAGAACTCTTATTTGTAGGGTCTGGGGCCACTGCAGATGTTCGTTTGGGCCTTAAAATTCAGAGAGCTCTCACCCACACCCAGAATGACCGCACCTACTTGAGAAGAAGAACCCATCCGACACAAGATACGGTTAGTCCGTGTTTGAAGAATTAATGGAGGGCTAAGTAAATGAGGTAACGCAGCAATAAACAATTGGAACAATAAAGTGAAGGTGTAGCTAAATTATGATGACACAGAGGAGGATCTCTAATGCCTACAAGCCCCGTATCCCTTTGTACGTTACATCAATGTCCTGTCCTCGGTCAGGACAAAACTAGGGTGCTCTTAGCCGAATGGCAAAAACAGAAGCGTCACTGGCAACAGAATGGGTGGAACTGAAGTATGCTGGCTTCTAGAAAAGGAGGAAATTTATGTCCTGAGCTTGACCTGAGGCCATGGTAATATAAAGTTGAAGCTTATGGAGAGATCAGAGTGGGAGAAAAATATTTACAACTTGTATACGAACACAAGGGAACGCACCATGGCCCGGGGGCTCTCATCCCTCTGTCTTCAAACCCTAGCACTGGGGTTCTCTTCCTCCCTGTTTTACTTATGGGAAACTGAGGCTTTGCCCAGGGTCAGGCAGCGATTAGTGTATAAGCATCCCAGCCCATTAAGAAATTCTTTCTGGGGGCACCTGGGTGGCTCAGTGGGTTAAAGCCTCTGCCTTCGGCTCAGGTCATGATCTCAGGGTCCTGGGATCGAGCCCCGCATCGGGCTCTCTGCTCAGCGGGGAGCCTGCTTCCTCCCCTCTCTCTGCCTGCCTCTCTGCCTACTTGTGATCTCTCTCTGTCAAATAAATAAATAAATAAATAAATCTAAAAAAAAAAAATTCTTTCTGAACTTTTGTGAACAGCCAGCATAAAACGCGTGTCTGCCTGATGGCAAGGCTCACTTTTCATCTCCTTTTCAACACGGTCTCTCCCCCACGGGTAGCATAGTCTGCAGACTGGAGGTAAAGTGGAGTCCGATGGAAAGAGAAGGTCTCTCAGGAGACTGGGGATTAGTGCTGCGTGCCTGTTACTGCGGGCACTCTCTCTGCCCCATAGTCCCCCGACAGTCCTGTCACAAGAGCACAGGGAAATAAAACAGGAATAACTGTAGATTCTCAGTGTTTGTCGGAAAAAGAACATGGCACAAGATCAAGGTGTGCCACGTCCATTTCTTACATTCAAAATAAATAAAGGAGGGGCGCCTGGGTGGCTCAGTGGGTGAAGCCTCTGCCTTCGGCTCAGGTGGTGATCTCAGGGTCCTGGGATCGAGCCCTGAGTCGGGCTCTGTGCTCAGCAGGGAGCCTGCTTCCCCCTCTCTCTCTGCCTGCCTCTCTGCCTATTTGTGATCTCTGCCAAATAAATAAATAAAATCTTTAAAAAAATAAATAAATGAAATGAAGATCATTTAATGATTTCTGCTTTCTCAGCATCTAGGATCCATGCACGGGTGGAAAGGCAGTTAGTCCCATCTCCTGCTTTCCAAAGTCATATAAATTTGAACATAGTTTCCAGGGGGGGAAGCACTAAATATAATATCCTGAAAAATGCTGATTTTAAAAAGTTCAGTGTATTTTCCTTCCAGCAACTCCATCAAGCACTCCACCTTGTCCTTTGGAGCCTCTGTGCATGCTGTGCTGCTCTGCTATGTTGTTTTCCTAACTCTAAAGCTATACGATCCAGAGATCCTCACATTTTTTTTCTTTGCCCACTCTATCACTTGACTAAGCACATATGAATTTCTTCCACATCTGAGAAGCTTCCATTTCATACCTGGATATGCCAATAATAATATATTCTCAAAAACATAATGATGTTCAAGAATTACCTCTTTATTGAAATGCACTGGGCAGCAATTTTGTGTACATAAACAGAAACTTAAGAAAATTTCAGAAACCTACGATTCACATAGTAACGATGGACGGCCAAATATTACAGATCCCAGCTCTGGTATACTGATAAGACGTTTAAATATCTAGTTCTGTCAGTGATGTGGGAAAAGTAGCATTCACACAGGCTGCTGGTGTGAATTTAAATAAGAGGTACAAATGCTTCCAGAACAGTCTGACAGTCCTTAGCCACACGGACAATTTAGGTCTTTCTAGTGGATTCACACACTTAAAGTATATAAAAATACATTTGGTACTAGAATCTTTCACTATAGAGTGTTTATTAAAAATAATCAACTGTCCCCTAGTAGAAATAAAATACGGTCATGTGAAATACGTAATGGGATAGTGGTATGTAGTAAATAAGAACCATAAAATAAAATGGGGAGATGTCCACAGTATATTAGAAAATGAAAAATAATAAACTGAAGAACACATTTTATAGCACAGAGATTTTTTTTTTAAAATTATCTGTGTGTGTGTGTGTGTGTGTGTGTGTGTGTGTGTAGTTGAGTATATACAGAAAAATGTCTGTAGGAGCACCTGGTGGCTCAGTCCATTAAGCATCTGCCTTTAGCTTGGGTCTTGGTCCCAGGATCTTGGGATCAAGCCCAGCATTGGGCTCCCTGCTCAGTGGAGAGTCTGTTTTACTCTCCCTCTGCTTGTGTGCTCTCTCTCTCTCTCAAATAAATTAATGAAATACCTTAAAAATTTTTATAAAGAAAGAAAATGTCTGGATAGATACCCATCAAGCCATTAATGATTGCTTTGGGAGAATGTGCTTGGAAGAGCTGGAGTGGGAGATTTCACTGTATTCCTTGTAAACCCCTGTATTACTTAATATTTCCATTGACATGTCTTACTCTTATATTTAAAAAAAAACCCTCAAAACCATATAGAGTTAAATGATGTACATTAACATTCTCATAGATCCGACTATGAGAAGATCTAAGTCCAAGGATATGCATTTGAGGCAACATGTTTCTTAAAGCATGAAAGAAACCACTTGGGTAAGCAAATATGGGCATTTAAAAATTTGTGAATCACAAAGACCTATGGTCACCCACAATCCATGAAAGTATACATGGTGCTCTCTCCTTTCAAAGCTACCGTGTGAAATTAATTTCTAGGAAGGGAAGATACTGTGATGCCACAAGCATTTTCTCTCTCTTAATGATAGAAAATGGGGTATTACATCTACAGAGAGGATCTACTTCCAAGTACCAGTATCTCTGTGTTATAGTTCTAGTTCGTCATAGCATAATAGTAAAATGTCATACTCTTTTTTTTTCTATTTGTAGGAGCAAAATTAGATTGAACAGAAGTATTGAAACACTACGCATTATTTTTTCCCTCAGACTTGATAAGTAACCAAATTACCTCTTCACTGTGTATTCCATGACGTATGCAAATAACTACATCTGAAAATATTAACAATAGGGTCATTGGTCTTATCAACACCTTATTTCTCCTCCAAATTTCAATGTTGATTTAGTCTACATTAGAAAGCTTACTTTACGCCATTATTTCATGTTGGTGTATGCCTGTATAAACATATTATCTGACAACAAATAAATTATCCTAATACCTTCCCCACTTCCCATTGATTATCTCACTCTTGGCCTGGGGCCATGAATCTAGGGCTTTTTATTTGTTCTAACTGATCAATTGACTCTTAGTTTCTTAAAGGCTACATCTTGCTAGCTGTTGTTTGTTAAGTCAGGTAATTATAACTTGATTTTGTAAATGCAGCTTCAAAAAGGGGGGAAAATCATAAAAAGGCTCAAGTTTTAGAAAGACACGTTTCAACATAATTACAGCAGGCGAGGACAAAATGCCGACCTTATGAATCTGAATAGATTGCCTATAATCACATTAATGCAATTGTAGCCTGGATTTATAAAGCATCCTTGATGAAGATTTAACATGCTTTCTCCTACCACACCAGCCATGGTCTATCTTTTTTAAAAATAGGAACAGGAATAAATGCCATCGTAATTTTGCTCTCCCTTTTCTACTTCAATCAGTTTCTACATCATTAAGATTTTCTAGGTAGGGGGTATTATTGTCTCATGCTGGAGGCTTTTAAAGATTTCTTTCTATAACAGCATCACACCTGGCAACTGCCAGGAGGTGGGTTATGACTTCAAGTTTTGTTCTCATCCCTTGAAGGCTAATAGGACAACTAATAGGTCAGGTGGGATATTCGGAAATGTAATTTTTTAAATTGCTTTAAGTACTTCTGACCAAAACCCATTAACCTTCACACATCTCTACCAGGAAAGCAGAAAAAGACTCTTCTGAGGTTTGGCCATACTGTGCCAGCCAAGTGCTCTCGGCCTTTTGCGGCAGGTCTGGTGCATTTGTGATGATGAGAAAGATGCCCATTGTGGATGCTCATGTTTTGCAGATTAGCAACTGAGAGAAAAACAAAAAATAAGCAAAAAACCAACCAACCAAAAAAAAAAAAAAAAAAAAAAAAAACAACCCCAAAACAAACTTGATCTAAAAGGCAAGCATATACTTGTTTGTGGGCTTTAGTTTTTAACAAATACAATCTAAGTTTAATTCTAACTTAATTAGCTTAGATCATAGAAAGATTCAAGGTTATTTCAAGGTTATATTCCATTATCTCAGTTTATAAAGTGAATAGCCCTGGCTGAAATTCTAGAAGTAAGCATAATCATCTTGGCAAATGTGAGTGTGAAATTAAACATCAGCGAAGATGCTGTTTAGTTTGCATATTTACTCATATCTGAGGTGGAAATTTATCCATACATCTGACAGACATGAAAATCTTTATCTTGCTACAAAGTACCTGGAAAGGTGAAATATTCCCCTTCACACTCAATTTTCTTTTACGTAAATACAAGAAAAAACACCCTCATCAGATCAACCGCTGTTCTTAGCTCGTCACTGGTAGGCTCAAAGTTCTGAATTAATTCATAGTAATCACATCCTAGATGGAGATGTGGTAAGCTTTGATGACTGGCTAACAAAGGAAAGATTTAATGCAGCTACACGTGGCACAGAACATAGATAAAATGTCCAATTACACAGAAATTTAGAAGTACTGCTATTTTTTCTCGAAATGGCAAAGGGAATAATCTCAAAATTTAAAGAGGTGATGTTCTAACGAAAGCAATTTATAGACTGAAAATTTTGTGTGGTAACATAATGTAGACCTCCAAATTACCCTTGCTGATTTATATTTAAAATAATGATGTGACCCTCCATCTTCTGAACCTGCCGCCAAACACCAGCTCCTCTAATTAGCTAAGTAGATTTGAGGCCCCTCTTTTATTGGGTGAGTTCCAACTTTATGTGAGTTGGAATATTGCCAGTATCTAAAATCATCAGAAATCGCTGAGTTAGTCTCAAAAATATTAATAGGTACTCTAATACTGCATGTATGATTACTTTCTAATGCTACATATGTTCTCTAATGCCTTTTTGTGAACAATGAATGAATATTCATAAAACTGAACAGACACCAATAAACACTGGACAGGAATCTTAGTAATGGAATAGAATGGTGTATACAATGAACTGATCAAAGAGTCAAATTTTTATCATAAACCACATTGACATAATATTCTATTTTCTATAAAAGTCAAAGAATACTTTAGAACTTTGTCGCCTTTTAATAGTTTGTATAAGTATGTATGACTGGTGATGAAAGACAGCTCCATATGAAATAAGGAAAGGGATTGCCTATTTATTTGTCATAGTTCCAAAACTATTATGAGTTTCAGGTTAAGAAACCAGAAGCATCAAGAACAGACACGACGCACCTGATGCACCAAATTATTCTGGTTCAGTAAGATTTAAACAGCTTGAGTTTCTGAATACTCCGCCAAATTCTTGTTATTAGGCTGGCCTATTTAATTGGCTAATTAAGGATTTTTCACCCCAGTTTAGAAGATCCCATTTCAAAGAAATATATATATATATATATATCCCTTACTACAATTTTTAAAATGTAAAAAATACAGACTAGCTCCTAACTCAAAGTCTAATTTTATCTCAAATATGTTATACAGATATGCATTTGATTTAGAACAATATGTATTGAAGTTCTAATATTTTAAAATAACTGAATTACTTTTTAAGAGTTGTAAGAAAACTGCCTAATTTTATGGTACATCATAAGTTAAATATTATCTTTCAAAGCAGTTAAAGATGATGACCTACTAAAGCAAATGAAGATACCCAAGGTAAATATAAGGGTTAGTCACTGAAGCTTGGCCAGCATCTCCCAATGCCTAGGCTACACCTGCTCTTACAAAGCAAGGAGAAAAACACCTACTCCATATCATGCTTTACCTACCATCTCTACCAGTGTCCTTCCAAGGTGGATTCAAAGGAATACACGTAATTTTTTTTTCTTTTTTTAAAGATTTTATTTATGTATTTGACAGAGAGAGAGAGAGATCACAAGAGGCAGGCAGAGAGAGAGGGGGAAGCAGGCTCCCCACTGAGCAGAGAGCCCAATGTGGGACTCGATCCCAGGACCCTGAAATCATGACTTGAGCCAAAGGCACACTGAGCCACCCAGGTACCCCAATACACATAGTTCTTTAATGAAGAATAAAATACCTTTAAGGTATTTTATTTTATGTGCTTTGTTTTGGTTTTTTATTTGTTTTTTAGTCAAATGTTGTCAGGTCAAAAGAGTGTTATGGGGAAGGTCATCTAAATTATCTTTTGGAACTCATGAGGTCCAAAAACGAGCTGTGAGAAATCTTTCAACAAAAACAAAGCAGAAACAAACAAGAGAGCGCAAAGAATCCCCAGATCTAGCAATATTTATATACCACATGGTTTCCAAGTTTTTAACAACTTAGAGCATCTGTTGGTAGCCCAATATTTGGGGGCAATATCATTCACAAGTAATTTTTCAGAAATTATTCAGAAACCAGTTTCTGAGGTTCATTAGAACTTATTTCATACTTCACGAACGGGCTCATTATCTTGACTCTCTCTGAGGCCACCCCGATCTCATACCCTGATCTCTCCATGTGCCCTGTGGAGACACCTCATCCCGACTTCCTGTTTCAGTTCTGCAGCCTTTGTGTTCGTCTCGCTAGACACAACCAGTTACACATTTGTAAGACACAACACCTTGCTCGGCTCCTTCATTTTCAAAGATTCCCCCTGCGTAGAAGCTCATATTCTCCAATCTACAAGTCTAGTATTTGCAATGCAGCCCATGTTTGTACTTGAATCTACAAGTTACCACATGAAAACCCTGTCTGAGCAAATCTCATTCTCTGGGCGCACCAAACGCAACCTCCCAGCTCCTGTACCTGTGCTCATTTGGCTACATTTCCTAGAATGTGCCCTTCCTCCCAACTTGTGCAACTGGGTTTATGAATCTTTTCTTCAAGATCTCTATTCCCAGGAACCTCACCTGGCAGACAGGTTTGAGGTGCTATCTGCTTCCGCTTCATTCCATTAGTCCGTGTCAACCTTACCACTACTCTTGAGTCTTAGTCTTGATTATTTTTAAAGAATTATGTCTATTGCTATCTCTTTTTTTTAAAAGATTTTATTTATATGTCAGAGAGAAAGAGAGAGAAAGCACAAGCAAGGGGAGAGGGAGAAGTAGGCTCCCTGTTGAGTAAGGAGCCCAAGGTGGGACTTGATCCCAGGACTCTGGGATCATGACTCGAGCAGAAGGCAGACATTTAGCGAACTGAGCCACCCAGGTGCCCCTGTTGCTAACTCTTCCTATATGTGCCTTTATTCCACCAATCAGCCTCTTTGAGTCCAGAAATATGAATGTATTATTATTGTTAATTTGCAGGGGGGACATCTAACATAGTAACTTACACACAGCAGGTAATAAATATGGACGGCTGCTTGCAGTATTGATTTATTCATTCAGTCACTCCTCGAATCATTTGCTAAATCGTTATGTCTATGTGTTGCCAAGGTTTGCGCTCAGCACATTTTAAACTCCAGTGTTCTGTTAACCTTGAGAGTATATGTGTGTAGACTGCTGGTGAAGACCAGAGAAGAGGTGATAGAAGCAGGTAAGTATTTTGAAGAGGTGAGGGCAACAGTCATGCAGAGAAGATGGTAGGAGCAGCCTTCTCCCTGTGTGGGCACAGCGTGGATCCTAGTTGTCCATTGCTTTGGGAACAGCCACCATTCTTTAGCACTAGCCAAGTGGCGCTCGGTCTTCTCAGCTAGTGAGACCGGAAACTGGAATCCAAACGCCACTCTGTCACAAATTACACTGTCATTCTATAACCACTTGATAGTTTTCAAAGGATTTTGCACGTTTTATTCAATCACATTTTATATTCCTGTCAGTAAATCAGAAGGACCTGGGACATATTGTCGGCCCAGTCTCCAAATAAGCATCTCCTCCCCAATGAAGAACTTAAATTCTAACCCCACTATGATCCCACGATCCTTATAATACCAGTGTGTTTTCCAACAGGTTTATACAGACTCACTGTTGGGCATCCGTGCTTCCAAGCCCAAGATCCTCATTTATATCACCTGCAAAGGCCATATCTTATTATACGGAAAAGTCAGGTAATCTAACCATTTAACGGAAGTTCCCAAGTTCCCAAGTTCCCAAAGTTCCCATTTTGGATCTCAGGACCCCACACGACGTTGATACTCAGAGAGTCACAAATTTCAGCAAAGCAAGATGACATTTAAAGTCAGTCTTCCATGTTACCCTCTGCTTTGAGAACAATGGGAATGCCCCTCCAACAATGTAGGGTAAACCAATCTGTGTGTGGGTGTGTGTGTGCATGCGCACACACATGCGTGTGTGTTTCTTTAAAGGTAATAATAATATGAAAGCAGAGCTGGGAGTTAGGGACTCTGGTTTACAAACACCAGTTTACTGAAGCTGCTTCACGCTAATAACTAAGTTCCAAAATGAGTCAAACAGAAATGGAATGCTGAACAATTAAGATTCTCTCCCCATAAGCCCATCTCTATCATTTTATTAAAGGCTACTGGGAAAACCCTTACTGAATAACTAATTCTAAATTATATTCGATGAAAACAAATTAATGTAATAATTTTCTTTCTGAAATTAATTTAAATCTCTGTGGATGCTGCAACAAATTTAGTCTTTACTATGCATACAAAAAGTTATGAAAAGCCTTATTGCACTCACCGCTTTAGGCAAAGATTCATTGTTTCACAGTCACTGGTAATGGCCATTATTTCAATTTAGCAAGCCTGCTTTCATCAATCATTTTTGCCCACTTGGCTCAGATATTTAAAATTCTTTGTATTTTGTCAGTATAGACAGCATGCTTGCAGAGATGCTGTTGTACGATGTGTGTTGTTTCCAAAAGGCTCTATTTCATTTCTAGAAACCCTCCCCCATGTACATTTTCCTCCAATTTTGTTCTTGCCAATGAATTCAAACATAGGAAATGCCATCGTCATGCATATTATAAGGTTCAGATGTTGCTTTTAGTCAATTAAATGCAAAAGGAATTGTATATATTTACACCGAGGCTATATCATTGAAGTAACTACTCACTCTTGCTTTAGAACATTTTAAAATTTATATCGTGTCTGAACGTCTAACATTAAATTGTCTTTTTCTTCCTATTAATCGAAATCATGCAATTAGTAGGATTGAAAAAATGTATTCAATCCAAAGGCACTTCTGCCTTTTACAAAATAAATACATTTGTAATTAATCTAACAAACACACATATTGATTATATATATAAATTAAATTGAGAAAAATGAATTAAAAAGTTATGATATTTTTGATGGCATGAGAAAAGGATCTTTTAGAAATTAGTAAATGGAATTTTGGAAAAGGTCACCGGAAGATGCCTAACTGCCCAAACAGGCATATGCCCCATTAATATATACAGGGAGAAAGCTCTATAGAACCAGGAAAGTGGCTTAACTCGAGGACAATTTATTTAACTCTACAGAAAGTCCATCAAGGTTCTCTTTACTTTCTGTTTACAAGTACCTGGGTTGTTCTGTTGAGAAGACCGCAGATGAGCCCAATTCTAAACCAAGATAAAGCCAGGGATGACCTTCATCAGTGTCCTGGCTGTACTCCCTTACAGATTCCTTCCTGTTAGGGAGCTGGCCAGGACTTCTATTAACTGAATACCCAACAATGGGAAATTCTTCAGGTTCAGAAAGTATTTGGACCAAAGGGACTGACCTTCACCCAGAGATGAAGTCTCTGGGAAAATGTCCTGTGCAGACATACCCTGAGAAACTGTCAAAGAAGTATGAGAACTCTCTCTCCTATAAATGCAATCTTTTACTGGCTCTTCTCTCTTCCTATTTACCATGGATACAGCCAGACCTCAGCCAATGAAAGCTGCATCAAAATTTATGGAACCAAACTGTGGAAGGACCCAAGATGCCCTTCAATTGATGAATGGATAAAGAAGATGTGGTTCATACATACAATGGAATATTACTCAGCCACCAAATGGTGAATCCCCACCATTTGCCTCAACTTGGATGGAACTGGAGGGGCTTATGCTGAGTCAAATCAGTCAAGCAGAGAAA
Organism: Mustela lutreola; assembly: GCF_030435805.1. Lineage (NCBI taxonomy): Eukaryota > Metazoa > Chordata > Mammalia > Carnivora > Mustelidae > Mustela > Mustela lutreola. Next base: position 30,722,151 of record NC_081307.1, read on the forward strand.
GACAATTACCATATGGTTTCACTCATTGGTGGAACCTAAGGGATAGCACCGAGGACATTAGGAGAAGAAAGGACAAACTGAAGGGAGGATATATCAGAGAGGGAGAAGAACCATGAGAGACTATGGACTCCAGGAGGCAATCTGAGGGTTTGAGAGGGAAGGGGGTTAGGGAGATGAGTGAGTCCAGTGATGGGTATTAAGGAGGCCCGTGTTGTAATGAGTACTGGGTGTTATATGTAAATAATGAATCAACCATTACCTTGAAAACTAAAGATGTACTGTATGGTGACTAACATAACATTAAAGAGAAAAACAATGTATGGAACCAGCACAACTCCACAGACGACCCTGGGTTGTGGGTTATGACAAGGCTGAAGCCAAAGCTCCTTTCAGGGTAAAAAAGAACCAACAACCATGACACAGAAACAGGGGTCTCAAACAGGACAGAAGGATGAATGAGGGACCCTAAAACTTTAACAGCCTTCCGTCACTCCCCTCCATATGCTATTATTGATTCTCTTTCTTTCTGCCCCTTTTATTTTTTCTTTTTTCCTTTTTTTCTTTTCTTTCTTTCTTTATTTTTTCCACTGATGTTCTTTTATATTTAGTCACCCATTTTTCCCTACCTGGTGCCAATCCTAAAATCTAATACCGTGCACTGGTTTTGTAGAGGCCCACTGTGTCGACAGAAGGGGAGAGAAATGTCTGCCCTCTGAGCCGACCTCACAGTGAGCAGGAAAGAGAAAAAAAAATGTAGTATTCAAAGAATCTAATTTTCCTAAGAGAATAATTTAAGCATGAAACCCATAAGGGCAGGAAATTTAAAACAAAATGAAAATCCTATGTTCAAATAGAAATATAGGGTTGGGGGTCAAAGACTGAGTGAGTCATTGGAAAACCCTATAAATCTGTATCTTGCAGTAAATTAAAAAAAAAAATTTGGCAACTTTGTGCCATTTTATCCAATCTATTTTTTTTTTTTTTATTAGTAAAAACCAACACTATAAGACTACTTTCAATTGCCATCCCTTACTCCAAGGATACAAGGATACTTTTCTGGATCTAGCCCATATTATAAATACAATTCTTACAAATTGGTCTACTTTGTGTTAAATTGTATGCATGAAAGCCTTCATTTTTGTGCTAGAACTTCACCCAAATGGTCAATGCCTGCCTATGTGGTTTTAAAGGTCTTTTAAGTTATGTGCCCTAATTCAGACCTTGGAATAGCTTGAAACTCGTCTGCTGAACTAAAAATGTGAGCCTAGATGGGCAGACAGATACAGGCAAACAGTATTCTGTACTTGATATAACTTTACTTTTACTTAAGAGAAATCTCTGAGAATGATTAGCATATTTGATTCATTCTAAGTTTGATTTTTTTTAACTTTTTCACATATGAATGGAGTTACATTTTATAAACACATGTCTGTATTGGATGAACATCCAGAAACTACCAAAACTTGTCTCTCTCTGCAGATACCCACAGTGGTGTTAGGAGAGCACCAGGTCTAGTCTTGGCTCTGGAAGGAGCCAAGCACTTTCTCCTGGGCACTGGCCTTCCCAGACTTCAGCATCATTTCTACAGCATGAGGATAAGACTTCCCTGTATCTGTTCAGAGAGCTGTTTAAAGGTTAAACAAGGGTGGGATTAGTGTGCTTAATCAAACAGGGCTACAAAACAGCACTTTCTTTTCAGGCTATTATAGCTTCGTTACATATTTGCCATCATGCCACAGGAATTACAAAGTATTTGTGGGTAAAATAAATACTGATAGACTGTGATTTTCTTAGTGACATGGGAAACTTCTATAATATCTTCTGCTGCATTTGGGAGCAAAGTAATAAGTTCCCAAATCTGGAAGAAGGCTGTGCAGATTAAATGCACTGCCTGATTATCGCCATAAAAGAAATTAATTTCCACGCATGCTTTGGTTCCTCTGATCAAACAGAAGACTGTCATTATGATCATCATCATCACCGTCCTTTAGGTAATTGATTAAATGTTTTGTCAATGGTACAGTGATATATTAATAATAATAATTTAGTCAATTAAAATATATGTGATACAATTTCATCAGTTTGAAACATATACAATGCAGTTTTGTTCTAGTATATTAGATTCTTCATACTTAGGAAAATCTCTGCATTATACACAATTTAATGTAGTATTCCAAGCATCCCTAAGAGAGTAATTTAAGCATGAAATCCACATGAGCAGGAAATTCAAAACAAAATTAAAATCTTATGTTAAAATAGGAAAATATGGCCGAGGGTCAGATTGAGTGAGTCGATCCAAAATATCATATTTCATATTATGAAACGTAATTTTTCTAAAATGTTTGTAACCCATTATAACCAAAGGGTAAATTGAAACAGTCTAGATAACATCCCAAACCCATACCTTGAGACACAGCTTTTGAGACATGACCTAAGTGGGATGTTACTGTAATGCTCTGTTGGTTTAACAGTGATACCTGGAAAGCGCTGGGCGCATCCCGCTATAGGGGCATAGCAACCAGACAGCAACAGTCAAGTCCTGCATGGGTCAGTAAAAGCATCACAGAAAATCCAACAGTCTAGAGGGTGGCAAGGGAGTCTATGACAAGGACAGTACAGTTCCTTAGCCAACCCAGATTAATTTTGGAAGATTATTTTAGACATGATGAGATTATAAACTCCTAACCTAAATCTGATCTGTCAAATTTTTCATAGTAGTCTTGATCTTTAGCCAGATAGAAAATTGGATTTTTTTTTTTAAATCTGTTGAGTAGCTTAAGAAATACTGACACTCTAAGTATGAAGAGCCCCATAGCAAGGTACTTTATGCTCATGGGGTGTGCGCAATTCAGGATTGGATAAGGATGGAAAACAGGAGCAAGCCCAGCTTCCCCTAGGAGACACTTATATCCATTAGATTCTCAAGGTGACTGATGAGAAGTAATATTTCTGTTAACAGTCAGTTCCAAAGTTACTCCTAACTATGAAACGAGCCAATTTATAACTCTGTATATCTCCGTAATGACTATGTGCTTATTTAACCATAAAATCTATAAAACACACCCACAGAGACAAACAATTCAACAGCAATAAAGCTATAGAAATTGTTAGAGGTAGTCGATGCAGTAATGCTGAATTGGATCCCATTTTTATTCAGGTAAATACTGTACCCATTTGTCTGTGAACTACTTTTTTTCAGGCTCTCTTTCAATTATTTCTCAGTGAAAGAAGACACATTCCCTTGCTCTGGACCTTTGCTTTAATGACAGCGTTAATTTGAATTCTCAGTACATTGGCTACATTGTCTTAGTTTATTAGGCAAGAATGCACAGAGTCACTTCATCAACCAAAGCTAATATTCTTTGTGTATTTAATTAGATTTGAGGAGCAAAGAAAAAGCAGGTAAAAATGTCAGATTTACTCCAAAAATAAATCCAAATGTGGCCTAGATTACATGCAGATAAGGAATAAATTGACTGAATATGCTGTGGAAATGCTGAATCATTTAAAAAGATATGTTGGTGAAAACCATCTTTCTGGACTTAAAACTTCTTATTACCCTATGGTCGAGCCCCAACTCTGAAGGACTTCCCTTCATGGAGATTACTGGAGTTGTAATCACTATAGACGCTTAAACAGCCCATAGAGACAACCAGAATATAGATGAAATAAATCATTACCAAAAAAAAAAAGAGGATATAAAATTTCTAACATCATATTTTAGTAATAAAATAGCTAAGCTGTTAGTTTAAAAAAGTAATTTCTTTCTTTCTTTTTTTTTTTTTTAAGTTTTATCTGCTTAAGTCATCTCTACACCCAATATAGGGCTGGAACTCACAACCCTGAGATTAAGAGTCACATGCTCCTCCGACTCAGCCAGTCAGGTGCCCCATAAAAAAGTAATTTCTTATGTGAATGTATCCTTTTGTCCTCTGAAATGTTATAAACATGTTTTTTCTAAATCAACAATAGCCAAGTCAAAGTTTTCAGAAGATCCCCAGACGCTTCAGACATCACTTGTGTTGAAGAGTAAAGTTAATCAGGTAAATGCTATTAGATCTGATATAAAATATTACCAACTTCTCATTAAATATCATCAAAGGTAAAAACAAAACTTCTTTTCCACTGTTTTCCCTCTAAGGCATCACTCTGCTAACAGAGATGTTACCAACTCAGACCCACAGAAAGGAATTTTATTAGCTCCCTATCACAAGTTTTCCATAGGATGGAAAGTTCACAACCTTCTTTCCTATAGAAGACACTTTGTAGCTGAATTTGGTCGCTCAAGTTGGCTTTTGTGTTGTCTGACAGTTAACTCATAAAAGCAATATCTTATACGGTATTTTCTTTCGTACCATATAAATTTATTTTCTGGGAGAAAAAGGTCAAAAATATTTAAAGAAAACTCATTAATAAACTATTAGGTAGTAGGAACCTTGGTCTTATTTCTTTTTAAAAGTTAAATGACCTGGGCGCCTGGGTGGCTCAGTGGGTTAAAGCCTCTGCCTTTGGCTCAGGTCATGATCTCAGGGTCCTGGGATCAAGCCCTGTGTCAGGCTCTCTGCTCAGCAGGAAGCCTGTTTCCTCCTCTCTCTCTCTGCCTGACTCTCTGCCTACTTGTGATCTCCCTCTGTCAAATAAATAAATAAAATCTTAAAAAAAAATTAAATGACCTATTTATTAATGGAACACTGGCAGCTTATATTATTCCAAATTATTTCTGGAAGTACTACTAATGCTATGAATACAACGACTTCTATAATTTCCACAAATAATAAAAATAGATTGCTCAACTGAGAGCTTAATCAATGATAAACACTTCTCAAAGTGTTTATAGTACTAGGACATTTAATCATCACAATTCTATGAGTTAAGTACTGTTATCATCTCCATTTTGTACACGAAGGAATGGAGACCCATGCCAAGTAACTTGCACACAGCTAGCTATTGCCAAAGCTGGTGTCCCAATGAAGACATTCTTACCCTAAACTGAGCAAGCTACCTTTACATGTGCAATGAAAAGACAAAATTGTACAAGTAAATGTAATAAACCATTTAAATATGGAAACTGAAAAAAATTATGATCAGAACTGATATGACCCAAACAACATAATATTTAAAAACAAGTTATATGTGGCAATTGACATCTTATGACATAAACAAGAAATGGACAAGTAGTTGAGACCCAAAGATGTGAATTATTTTCTTACTATCAAATAATTAATTAGTAGGAAGAAATAAGAGATTGATTCATGTTCCTTGAAGTATACTAATGTTTCAAAACTTTAAAAAATTTTATCCCATTCCAGTAAGTTTTGACCATGTGTGGCAAGCAGTCTCTAGATATGCCCAGGACTTCTACCTCCTGATTTTCACGCGTTATGTAATGTCCTCCCCTTATCAAAGGGCCAGACTCATTCACTCACCTCCAAGGAAGAAAATAGGGCATGTCCCTTGTGAGATTAGGTCATGAAAAGACCCTGGCTTCCATCTTGGGCTCTCACACTTTTCCTTTTTAACTCAAATCAAATCAAGCCTCCCTCTCTGTGAAGCCAGCTGCCATGTTAGAAGTAGCCCTCTGGCAAGATGCAAAGGACAAGAAATGACGTCTTGATGCTGGGGAGGGAGAACTAGAAGACTGTCAACAGACTTAAGCAAGAGATGGGAAAGAGGAACCTCCTGACTCAAACCTTGAGCTCACCGCGGCTTCAACTAACACTTTGCTCAGAGTCTCATAACAGACCCTGAGCCTCAACCACAGAGCTAAGTTGCATCCAGACTCGACACACTGAAACTAAGTTCTGGAGTCATATACATATATATATATATATTTTAATGAAGTAACAGGGAACTAAGCGATGATCCCTCTCTTTTAAATATATGGAGAGAGGCAGGCACAAACCCAGAGAGGCATACATAAACCCAGGGCAAATGCACTTAAAATAACATACCTTTGAGCACAATTCTATTATACATAAGTCAGTAAAATTATCTTTGTCCAAAATTATTTCACCTCATTCCAAATCAGACCAAAATAGAACTCTATTTAAAAATTAGGTCTAACTAAGGATTAAGAGATAAAAGTTGTTCCTCAAGGAGACGGACCAGTGAGTGGTTCAAAGGTTCCACTATAACAACTTTCTAAAAGCAAATGTCTTCCCAAATGTAACAATTAATTCCTCCATCTTCACATTCAGAAACTGGTCACGTACTCATTCCTTCCTCTATGAAAATGCGGCCACAGTTTAAGAAATATAGGTTGTGCTATTACAAAGAAGCTACAATGTTTCTTACAAACGTGCCGCAACTGCATTACATTGAGTAAGTATATCTAGTTGGCCAATATGTTCTGAAAGCAATTCAGTGCCCCCATCTCAACAAAATTTATCTCTACTGATTTGCGCTAGCTACAAAAACAAAAATAGAGAGTAGATCTCTGGGAACTAAATAAATTCTGATATGTATTTATTTACCCCTCCAATCATTTCTCATGAAACTTGCTGACTCATAAATGGAATAAAGATTTGTCCCTAAATTATCTTCCAAAAATGACTATTAAAAAAAAAGTCCAAATCACAGTTTTTTTCCCCCCAGTATCTAGTCAAATCAAATTTCAGAGGAAATACTAAGTATTTATCCAAAGAATTTAAATGTGACTTTTGAGGAACCTTTATAGGAAAATCCAACGGATGTTCTACAGCTGTGACAAAATCTAGTTGCTAAGGAATAGTGTCCATTGTATGAACTCAAAGGGAGGGAGAGGATGATGGGAAGAAATCCATGCATTGCTTTCAAAGTTTCAAAATTGAAAGATAATGGCAATGCATTCTTTACATAGCACATATCTCCCCCAAATTCATTCATCACTTGTTCACATGTTCCTAAGAAACACAACTCCTTTTTCCTATAGGCCATGACTCCTCGTGAGAAAAGCACAGAGAAGGGAAATGCTAAGAAGATGAAGTAATTTAATGTTTGTGGTTAAGCATGGAAACAAATGCTTGACTGAAGGCAGATTTTCTATAAATGCATTTTCTTGTATTTTACTTTCCTGCTCACCAACATATCCATAATCTGGAGTAATTCAACAGCAGTGTTAGTATGGTGCTAAAAGGCAGATCAACAACACTGGCAAATGAGGGGATTGCACAACGGTGCAAGTCCCTCTTTCTGGGATAAAAGTTAGAACAGGATGTCAGTCCTATTTATTGTTTTTGATCTAAGGTAATTATTAGATAAGTTTTTTTTTAAGAAAATAGATTTACTTTTGTTCTTTTATTCATCTTATACAAGTGAGTGATTTGTGTGTAGCTTAATAAATACAATGAAATGATTTTGATAGATTTACATTTTGCAGTGACCCTCCTTGAGTCTGGCATCTGGCATCTGGCAAATGCAAGAAGGCAGGCAGAGATCTGAGTGTAGTCTGAGAAAGGAACCGGACCAAGCAAACTGGTCCCTCATACCTGAGATACTAAGAATATGTCTCACTGCATGTGTTTTAGGTTCTATAATATAATCTTAAAGATTGATAATTAGTAAATATTTAAAATAGAAATTACAGGGGGTACCTGGGTAGCTCAGGCTGTTCAGCATCTGCCTTTGGCTCAGGTCATGATCCCAGGGTCCTGGGATCAAGCCCACATTTAGGTTCCCTGAGCAGCCAGGAGCCTACTTCTCCCTCTCACTCTCTTGTACTGTCTCAAATAAAGAAATGAAATATTTTTAAAAATTAGATATATGAAATAAAATAGAAATTACAGTTTCCAATGATGACCTTTTAGATCACCTTAAAAAAGTCAGAACAGTATGACAATCCACATGACTAAGGGGTCTATCTTAGATTTGTACAAGACATTAGAGTGAAGAAAGAATGATTTTTAACACTTCTTAAATGCACACATAATATTATCAACATAAAGACAAGAAAATTGGGAAAACAATCTAAACGTTTTAATATGAGACACTTATGTTTCATATAAATATGTACACAAGAATACCAAGATGGGACACCTGGGTGGCTTGGTTGATTAAGCATCTGACTCTTGGTTTCAGCTCAGGTCAAGATCTCAGGGTTGTGAGATTGAGCCCTGCGTCAGGGTCTGCACTGAATATAGAACCTACTTAAGTTTCTCTCTCCTTTACCCTCTGCCTATCCTCCTCCACAACATTAAGTGTCTGCCTTCAGCTCAGGTCATGATCCCAGGGTCCTGGGATCAAGCCCCATATCAGGCTCCCTGCTTAGCAGGGGGTCTACTTCTTCTCCCTCTGCCTGCCACTCCCCCTGCTTGTGCTCTTTCTCTGACTCTGTCTCTTTCAAATAAATTAATTAAAAAAATAAATTTTAAAAAAGAAAAAAGAATACTAAGAATATTTTTTTTAAAAAGACTAAAAAAGAATATTAAGATCTGAAAAAAGTAAAAATATATATATATGCAATTAAACCAAGGTTGAAATTTCTTTTGTCACTTGAACAGTTTTAAAAACAACCCTACAAGCAACTTTCAAACTTACACATTTTAAAAAAGAAATAAATTCAGAATCATAACAACCCAAAATTTTAATAGTGACTATTTTGGAAGGCAATAGCACAGAGATTTATTTAGTTTGTACTAATCTAATATTTAATTCTAAAATCTTGTCCACTCCGATCCACTGCTTGGTTTTTAAAGGAAGAGTAATAGGGATAATTTCATTATTGGATGTTTTAACTCTGCCAAATCATGCTACTGTTCTTTAACATTGTACCCCTTAAGGCATGGGGATTTGCATTTCAAGCTCCCTCTAAATTTCTCCTTAGTTTTGAAAAGAAGCATCCTTTATAAATGAAAGAGTTGGACAATATTTACCAATCAAAGGATTTTTGAAATTAGAGTTCACTGATCCATTACTTCTCAGGTTTTCATATGATATCCGTGCAATATTTCTGAGGATCTTTTAGAAGTGTAATGCATACTTATTTTGCTAAGAGGTTGCTCAGTGACTTGCAAAGCTATCACAGAATGCCACAAGAAGTCGGTAATAACAGAGCAGATGGTCCTAATTATGTAAGTAACATGGAGTAAGCATTCAAAAGGAATTCACAATCTTGTGTGTGTGTGTGTATGTGTGGGTGTGCATATGTGCACACAAGTGCATGTATGTGTATGCATAAAACAGGGAAAATTATATATACGTATACACGTGTACATCTGCCATATATAGACAGATCAATAAATACATACACATGTACATATTTATATTATTTTCTAAATGACAAATCCTTCATCCTTGAAATACATTGAATAGAAGATTTTCTCTTTCCGTAGGAATAGATTCCAAAAAATAATTTCTTAACCTCCCTCTGTTTGAATGGTATTCCAATGTCTTGGAGTGTCACATGATAAGAGAGAGGGTATTATTTGCACTCATTCTATAGCTAACCTTTTGCCATTTTAAAAGTTGACAAAATGTCATACATTTAATATACATTTCCATTTCTCAATTTTGTAGAATTGACAACACCATAACCTTTTGAAATTAACTTTGACCCAAAGATTCTTCTCTAGCAGAAACTATTGTCAATGCTGATTGCAATGAATGCATTCCATTTTTTACATTCTGTGGATTTGAAACTAAAATCACTCAGAAACACACCCTAAATATTCATCCTAGCAGCCCCAAAAGACTTCAAACACTAACATATTTTAATTAAGGCAAATGAGCAGACATCAGATAGTAGAACGGCACACATCCCACCACAATTATACATGGAACAGTTTGATTTCAGTTTCTCCAACTTAAACCCTCATACTGCAAGGGGTACCCAACAATATCCAGCACAATGAGTGATTATTCAAGTTTGTAACAAATGACTCAAGTCCTAGAGAAGCTGTTTAAAATAATATTCAAATTATAATTTATACATATTTAAAACAGCTTAAGGTGTATTAAGGTGTAAGGTATAAACGACAATAAATGTTAATAAATTATTAATGGTGCATTCTGACAAGAATTAAAGATGGGCTTGATTCAGATAAAATTCCTGCAGGAGAAAAACCACGCACATTTTATTTTATGATTTAAATTCTGTAGAGAGCCCAATTTGATATGCAACACTTCAGAGAATTACAAGCTCTAGAAACAATCATCTTTCATTCTAAATGATAAAAATTAATACAGATGTTATTTTAAATTAAATCTGAACCATTTTTATAGGCATAAAAGAAATGATTATGGAAGTTATGAACCTTAAAATACTTGTAATCCACCAAAGATGATGTTTTAAATTGCAATCAACCTGTCATAGTAATTTTCCTCTTTAAAAATGTACGTTAAGAGAGCAATTTTGATTCAGAAAGTCAGTTTTCAGTTCTTTGTCATTCCCCCCCCCCCAAATTAAAGCTTGTAAGATTGATGATTTACAGGTCAAAATGTGAAGGTTCATAAAATACTGAAAGTCTTTTGGGGAGAATTAAAGCAACACAACTGAATAAAAGTTAAGGAAAAATTGTTCTACCTGAGAAAGCAAATTAATTGGTAAGGTTAGGAAATTAAAAACCCACTCAAACTCATGGCAGACTATGACATTTTTCACTTCTATAGCATATTAGACCATGATCATAGACTTGATGAGGGAAATATTCACTTAGCAAATACAATGTATACAATTTGCAGATGAGAACATTTTGCTTTATTAGGATACCTAAAACACTTAGAGTGGTTACCAGGAAAATATACCGTCTGGCTTTATTAAAACTAAAAGAAAGCAAAGCCAGCCATGTACATCAGAGACTGCTTTTGACCCTAAGGATAGCTTGTGCACCTTTCGTCTGCTGGGAGTTCTGAGGTCACGTGGGAATCCTGTGGCTTCCATTCATTCTCCAATACAAGACAATAAAAAATCTCATATTCTTCTCATACTCCCAGCAGCTGAACCTCAGTGAGAAGGAGTCTGAAACACAGCATGGGGAAAATTAAACACTGCCGTTCAGCCAGATTTCTACTAAGTGGTTTTTGAAATAGTAAGCAGAAGGTATGGGAGTGAAAGGTATTTACAGACAATATGTAGGCTTTGTAGTAAAGGACAGAATTACTTCTACACCAAATCGTACTGGTTTTATACTTTAAATTCATTGCAAGTTATCTTCGGGTAGTAGGTCATATGATATGTGGGGTGTTTCATATCTAAGCCAAGCATGCGAGGCTCCACAAGCTAAAGCTCTGAATTGCAACTGGGGTTTGAGAGGTTGTAGAAGACAAGCCACTGGGTCGCACTGAACTTCCCTGAAATCTGTGAAAATATAAGCCATCCAACACAAACGGCCTTGATCCCTTAATTATGTACGGTAAATCACGGTGAAATAAATTAGGAGGCTCCCCGAAATATCCCTATTTTATTGTTGGTCATTCTGGGGTATTTGCTAGACGGTGCAATGTATTCCGTGAAATAGTTGATCTCATTTGATGTAACTAAATACATTTCTAAGTCCATTCAAGCTCGCTTTGTGGAAAAGGTATTTTTGTTTTTGTTTTTGTTTTTAAGATTTTATTTATTTGACAGACAGAGATCATAAGTAGGCAGAGAAGCAGGCAGAGAGAGAGAAAGGGAAGCAGGCTCCCCGCTGAGTGGAGAGCCCAATGCGGGGCTCAATCCCAGCACCCTGGGACCATGACCTGAGCCGAAGGCAGGGGCTTTAACCCACTGAGCCACCCAGGCGCCCCAATGGAAAAGGTTTTTAAGGAACTATCATGCCTTTGGTGTTCTTAATGTTCGCCTTTGTGGAATGGTCAAAGAGAATCTGGAAATGCAAAAATACATTATATAAGTATTTCTTCATCATTCTTAATGTTTGCAAGGAGGGCCTGAATATACAGTAATAATGTTAATGAAGAACTATTAAGTACACAAGGCTTGTGTGACTGCCCATATGTCAGTTTTTGGTATACAGTATATGGATATAGAAACTAGAATGTAAGTCCCTTCTTCAGTTCTATAGAACTTTGACTTGGTACAGCTGTAGCTTCAGGAAAAGCCTATGAATGTGTGTGTGTGTCTGTGTGTGCGCGCGCGCACGCGCCCGTGCATGTTAGCTGGTGTATATTATGTCTTTGAGTCACTGTGTTGTTTACAATTGGGCCCAGCCTAAATATTTTGACTGGCCAATGTTCTTTAATCTATACTAAAAACTTTAGAAACCTATTTAGTCTCTTTGGGCTTTATTTTATACTAGTATTTATTTTATTGACGGCTTAGCAGGATTCAAAGTATTTCAGAAGTAGAATCTTTCAGCAGAGAACCTGATGAAAGTCACAAAAGACAGATTTCCTAGAAAAAACCCATACGCATATTCTATTTTCAGGTACTTTCTTAACCACAGCAGTTATATATTAACTTTGAAGATTAAAAACATTCTACTGTACTGCATTGTATAGTACTGGACTTAGAAATGATAATTTTACATAGAGCTGCAAATTATCTTGGTTAAGAAAGTTTATCCACTTGTATATAACAACAGCTGTAAATTGTTAATTGTTAATAGGGCTCTTATAATTCACATATATATGTAATTCATATATTGTCACACAGATTGGTCACACAGGTATTTAAGGATGTAATGGTGATGAGCCTCTTGTCTTTAAACTATGCCATTCCAAATTATTTGGCTAACCATGAAAATAAAATTGCATGGAATACAATATAACTGGCTGACAGAGCTCTGCCATTTAATAGACTTTGTTAATAGATTTGGGATAAGATAAAAAAAATATGTCTTCTGGAGCGCCTGGGTGGCTCAGTGGGTTAAAGCCTCTGCCTTCAGCTCAGGTCATGATCCTGGGGTCCTGGGATCGAGCCCCGCATCAGGCTCTTCACTCAGTGGGGAGCCTGCTTCCTCCTCTCTCTCTCTGCCTGCCTCTCTGCCTACTTGTGATCTCTCTCTCTCTCTCTCAAATAAATAAATAAAATCTTAAAAAAAAATGTCTTCCAAGATATGTAAAACCACAATAGAGACTGAGAAATTAATCTAAGTGTCATCTTCCCAAGTAGGGGGATGTACCTTGTGATCATTTGGGTAATACATAGAATCAGAGATTAATTACAGCTGGGTGATAACTAAAAATGTTGGAGTTTGGAAATTTTTTATCGGGCACTTTATTCCGTGAGAACGTTTTACAATTTATTGTTCAATAAAACCTATATTTTTAGATGGGCTCTTGATACTAAAAATCATTATGGTAAAGATAATGGGTCATGATAAAAGTAAATAATTTCCTTCTTCTAGAGACTAAACGACACTGAATACCTTAGTTGACGTATTCTTGGTCCTACCTTGATTGCAAAAGATGTATACTAATTTTTGGCTCATGCCTTTAACCATAATACTGCTTTTTGACAGGCCAAGGGCAAGGCTGTATTTGCTGAGTTCCTTACTGTATACAAGCCTTTGGAAGAGTGTCTGGTTCATGGACATCTTTCCATCAACTTTTACTGAGTGGACAAATGAATGAAAACCAGACGGACGAGGTACACAAAACACAAACCAATATTTGTTGTAAAAGACTGTTGATCTCCAGTAAGTCCAAGACGAGGAGCTATCCCTTTTAACACGCCTTTATACAATAGTCTTCAAGATTGAAATGATTATGAACTTTCTTAAACAGAGACAAATTGGTATGATGAAAAGAAAATATTTGGACTGTGAATAGACACTCCTTAACTTTAGTGTAAGCTTTATTTGGTCTTGGTGTCTTTATTTAGAAAAAGGGGAAGAAGAAAGAAAAGGAAAAGAAGAAGAGGGAAAGAAAAGGCACCAGATGATCCACGTACTTGTGCCCTGAAGACTAAAATTTTATTTGATAGGAACTACTCAGAATCTCTGTTCCAGAAATAAAGGTGTTAATGAATTCATTGCTTTATATGTTCAGCACAACTTAAGAAGGCTTATTCTATCCTGAGGCCTGGTTTTCGATCGCTCCTAAACTAAGAGTGAAATAAAGGGTGAGAAACTGACTCTTTTACAATCTGTTACACTCCAGTTACAGTGAGTCCTAAGGAACCTCCCAGTCCCCTAGCCACAAGGGTGGTGTCACCCTCAGCAAAGGGATGCCCGTTAGGACCCTCCCCCCCACAGTACCCCAAGTCCTGGCTTCACAGTTGGGGTATGCTATATAAAGATCCCGCACAGAGAAGACCTACCTCTCTGTACATCAGTCAGTTTGCAGCAGGTCAGCTTAGCAATAGGTACGTCAAATTAAAATCCATCTCAAGTTGCTTATTTCATTTTACATAGCCAATCTGATTTTAATAACCGACTGGAGCCCCCAAAGCATTAAAACACCACTACAAAAAAAAAAAAAAAAGTAAACTTTTGGAAACCATTGAAGTTGAAAGGTAACATTTCAGGGTCAGGAGAAGTTTTTTATGTTAGGTAATGTGAAGTAGTAAACAATCCTACAACTTTTGTCCTGTGTGATGCTGAATGAGAGATTCACTCTGTTGGTTAGATCAGCTCTAAGGTCTTTATGCAGATGGATGAGTCTATATTTTAACACTTCAGATGTCATTTAAATGTGTGTACCAGGGAAACCAATGAGCTGGAGTTGGTGGGGGGGGGTGGATCGGGAACATAAAATAAACCTTGGCAAGTCTGACTTGAAGATGGAAAATAAAGTGATCTCACACAAATTTCTGTATATTTTTACTCCTATGGATTTACCATATAGAATGAACTTTGAAATCCTTAGAAGAAATGATTAAGGGACGTCTGGGTGGCTCAGTTAGTTGAGCTTCTATTTGGGGCTCAGGTCATGATCTGGCGCCCTGGGATCAAGCCCTGCTTCATCCAGGCTCCCCGCTGAGGTGGGAGCTTGCTTCTCCCTCTCCCTCTGTTCCTTCCCCACTGTCCCCTTCCTAACCTCCCCTCCCCCGCTCTCTTTCCTGCTCTGTGTCTCTCTCTTTCAAATAAACAAATAAAATCTTTTAAAAAGAAATGATTACAAAATGATAAAGTTGCATAGCTTCATAAGTTTACTCCACCTTCCCCACAGAGTTAGAAGATGCCATGTCTCACTTCTCTTAATCACAAGCCAGACTTTACTCGATTCTGTGGTTTGCTCTCAGGACAAGCCTGTCATATATCTTCTCCTCCAGCGCAGAAGCATTCGATTTCATATTAATAATGAAATAACCCTAATAGTAATAAGGCAATAAACAAACGCTCTCAGGAATTAGAGGTACCGCTCCCTGCTACACTGAGACCCCAAGTCATTTCGATGTACAGCTTTTCATTTGCCTCGTACCTATTTGTTATTTCAAAACACCTCAGCCCCTGCAGTAGCACTTTAAAACACATTCATAATGAAATCCTGAGAAGGTAATTCATCAAATTGCAGTGTGAATTGGAACAGGTTTTATAGCACTTTTATTGTGAGAAAAAGAAGACCGAAAAGCCAAAATGAGTAGTACTTTTCAAAACACATGGAACTGGGTAATATAAAATCAACTTTGCTGCTAAAGGAATATCCACGCCCTTTGAAAACAGCAACTGGAGTGCTGGTAGTCATTGGCTCAGCAAATGAGCAGGACCTCCTGTGATGAGCTCCAGCTCACCCCTGGCTGGCCTGGGGACAGTCAAAACAGCTCAGTGGTGAGAAAGACAGCCAGCTGGTCTGGGCATTGGGATCTAAAGAAAATCCAAGGATTTTTGAAAGGGTTTGGTTTCTTTCTTATGTTTCATTATTTATTTAACAAATGTTCAGATGTAGACTACACATCCCTTGGCCAGTTTTCCATAGATTAGCTTTTAATTTCCAGCCAGTGGTCTTACCTACCGTAGGTCTTAATATTGAAAGTAAACAGTGATTCTGATTGGTATGAAATGTTATGGCAATATTTCATACTGGGATCACTTTCTGCAGATGTTTTCATTTTATTTTCTGTTTACTCAACCTTGCAAGGAAGCCAATATTAGTAACATACATGATATAATTCAAGCTCTTTTTTTCTTTTTTTTCTGGACTGCATAAACCATTTGAAAGGGTATCGAATTACACTGAAGGTTATGTTTATACAACAGAATTGCATAGCCAATTTATGCAAAATGAAAGGAAATCATTAGCTTATATGCTTCATGAGTTACTTGTATAACAATAGTGATTTTTCTTAAAAATAACAATATGAGTATATTTCTATACAAAAATGATAAATAACAGTTGCAAAGGAGTTTAATGTTAATGACTAAATCTGGACTTATTTTTAATTCTAAAAGAATTAAAATTTCACCATTTATGGAATAATCTCATTTAATATGATGTATGTTACTAAAAATTTATTAGCATTTACAGTTGTCTTGTATATTTGCTCATACTGTAATATTTCTTCAAATTCCAAAATACAACTTCTCTAAAAACAAAAATGTATGATCCTCTACTAAAAAGCAGAGTCCAAAATACAGTATCTTATGCCAGTGTACAGAAATAAAGAAGGAAAAAAAAAATCAATGACTGAGTAAGCACAAAGACTTAGATTTAATTTAAATGTTTTATTACTATTATGGAAGTTTTTGTATGATTTTATGGAAATAAAATCTAAATAGTTTCATACCACTAAGAATCTTTAAAGTTACCTTTTCATTTGTCATTTGTATGAAATATTTATTAAGCCAAAAAGCTCTACAAAAAATTAAAACTATAGAAGTGAACGATTGTGTGTGTATGAGAGAGAGAATGAATATGTGTAAATCAATGTATCTTGTACAAGAAGGAAAATTTTTGTTTAAAAGTTACACAAAATATATTCCTTCTAAGTATCAGTGCTTCTAAGTGAAACAATTCAATATGAAGCTTCTGTTACGTTGTTACAGACCGTATTTCAAAATAGATGTACAGCTGATACAAGTCTGTGATAATATGGAGAGAAAGATAATTACTTTTACTCAGAGACTACAGAAGTTAAATATTTCTTTTCTATTTAATGTGCACAAAGGACAACCAACACATAATGCAGATGATCATGAGTGAAACAAGCTTCTAATCTGTTTGAAAAGATGAGAATGTTTGGAGACTACTTGCATACTTAACTAACATCTAAAGCAAACCAAGAATATATATATATTTTTTCCTTTGATTGACTATGATACGAGCATTTGCCTACATATGTTCTCAAGATGTACAACCAAGATGATAGTAACAAACAAGTCATATCGTCTGGTTAAGGACTGCTCATTATTAACCCCCCTACCAAACTGATTCAGAAAGATGTATTTTCATGAGTACATTAAAAATACAAAAGCAAGATCATTTTAGAATTCTCTAGTATAAACAAAGTACAGAGCATGTCAGGATGATTAACAGAAGGATTTCCTTCCCCTTCCTAACTCCTTCCCTCCGTCCCTACCCTACTTCCTTTCTCTAAATCCTTCCTCCCAGAGAGAACATTTGGGTAAATTTTATTCTGGAGTTCACCTTTCTCCTTCTTAATGAAATGGTAAAATACACAGAAATCATTTGAAACATGAGGAAATCTAAAAAAATTAAAACAAACCTGTGCCTTCTAAATTCTTCTTTTATGATTTTTAACTGCTTCTCTGGGTTTAGGCTACTTTTGTAATACTTCAAAACTTATTTAGTTATAAACCCCTATTTAACAATAATCGTTGTTTTCAAAGCGCTGTTATAGCACTAAATGATCAAATGTATAATTTAAGTGTTATTTTCATGCTTCTTCAACAAGCATTCAAAGGTACACAGGAAACTAAACAATTTATCAATAGTTTACACCCATAATGATAGAATGATTATTCTAATTCCTTCTATTTTTTTTTTTTTTTCTAGTTGAGATCATCCTGGTGCTTGGTTCAGCTAAGTACAGAAAAAAAAAATGTGCCTGGTATCTTTCTCCATTAGCAAACACTGCACAAAAAGGGTTACAGTTTATCTTTGTGAAGATTTCTCTTAGGAGCTTTTAAAAAAGTATGAGCATAGGCACAAACGCATATAGCTATGATGTCTGCGTTCATATTTGTAGCAAGATTCTTTTTTAATGTACCTATTAGTGGGAGCTAAACAGTTTGAATGTTGAAAGGAAGGGGCATATGCCATTGATGTATAGTTCAACAGTCAATGGAATGCAGAGCTCATTAGAACACATTTTATAGAGCATCTTGAATTGCAGGGAGTTCTGAGACCTTGGTTCTTACATTTTTCCAACGTAACTATGCTAGTTAAAAATAAAGAATTAAACCTAAATGTGCAACATCTTTGCTCTCCTTCATGTAACTCATTAAAATGCAGGTAAATGGAAACTTTGCATGCGGCCCCAGTACAACATGATGATTTCCGGTAAGGGAGAATTTTGAGTGACTTGCAATAGTTATAAATTGCAGTCATTTTTAATAAGTGCATATTACCTCCGGAGAGAGGCGATGCTAATGCAGATTTTGAGGCGCCAACAAGATTCCTACTCAAACACAGAGGAAAGGAAGGACTTGTTCAAAGCTGGCCCTAGGGGAGCAAACTGGTTCCTCCTAGGGCTTGCGCATTTTTGGAGAAGGGGCAGAATTGCAGCACTTTACTACAGGTACTGCAGTCTGCTTTGATCTCTTCACCTGGGGCTGTCTTTGCCAGGTTTTCAGGAGGCTGAAGAAGTGTTTAGAAGCTGCCTCAAGATATCCTGACTCAAGCCAGATATAGAAGGCCTCAGGGCAGCCTTGAAGCAGAGTGAAGGTTATTGTGGCTAAATGAAGGAAACCACACAGAAAAACTGCAGCAAGGTGATTCTTGGTGGTTTCAGGCATAAAATTTTTAGAACAAGTAGTGCACAGGCATAGGTGTAGATCTCTACCCAATCCACGCTGACTTTGGCTCCCATGACCACCGTTACTTATTTTGTGCTTATGGTTTGGTAGTGTTCATCTATACATTTTGCACAACTTCGCTATTCGTGGGTCCGAGGATCATGCTTCCATGTAATCCAGTCCCAAGCGAGTCCAATCTAGAGCATTTACTAAAAGGATAAGCCTGATTTTAGCCTTGGACGAGAGAGGGGTGGGGGAGGAGGAAGGAAATAGATGTCATTTTTTAAAACTGGATTGGGAATTGCTATATAAATTAATTTTGCTTTTAGTATTCCAGAATGAACCTACAAGGAATAAAGTAAAGAATAGCATACTATAATAAAAGTCAGTGTGAGATATATTGCCGTAGGGGAAAGCCTTATAATCAAATAAAGGAAATGCAAAGAAAACTTTCTGAAAATTAATTCATTTAGCGGTCTACATCTGGATTTTAATTCTGTAGTATCAGTTTGATAGGTTTAAGGGAAAATATACACGTGTATACACACACACACACACACACACACAGCCCAGGGTACCTGATTCCCTATTTCATAGCTCAGAGACCAGTCTCCAGCAAACTTGGAGAAGAAAACCCACTGTGAGTTAATGCAAAGTTGAGGGGCTTGTAAAGCTGTCTTGAACGAAATTCTGAAACTACCCACTCACCATCCCAGAAACACAGAATTCGCACTCTAAAATCGGTGTAGAAATGTATTAGAGCCGACAGCTTTGCAGCTTGCCAGCTCGAGGAAAGCCTTTCTCCCCTGGAGCTAAGCATACCATTTTGCGCTTCCAAAAGAAAATGAGAGAGGGGGATAAAAGAAGTGCTCTTACACCTGATCTATAAGGAGGGAGCTCTTCTAGGGTTCAAGGGAGAGTTCAGCTTCCTAAGCTGGATCCTTTTCTTTCTTTCCCTGTTCTTTTATTTCTCTATCTTAAGTAAATTAGGAATATGGAAATCAGCTTTGTTTTTTCTTTCTGTTCCTTCCACCACCTCTGCTACATAATCCACCCCCCTTTTTTAAATGAATTTTCTCCCTTTTTTTTTTTTAAGATTTTATTTATTTGCTTGACAGACAGAGATCACAAATAGGCAGAGAGAAAGGGGGAAGCAGGCTTACCGAAGAGCAGAGAGCCCGATGTGGGGCTCGATCCCAGGACTCTGGGATCATGACCTGAGCCTAAGGCAGAGGCTTTAACCCACTGAGCCATGCAGGTGCCCCTATAATTCCCCTTCTTAATAATTATTATGGCTAAATGGAAGGAAAAGCTATTGCAGTTATAATGGAGAATAGGTAAAAATGACCACTTTTGGAGTATATTTTTGACATGGGAGAAGTTGGTAAGATGTTGAGAATATAAATAATCAGTACCATAGTTTATTGAGATAAAAAGAACTTCCTGTATTTGATATCATCAATGAAAATTCTGGGTGGGGGGAGATACCCACTACTTACTCTGTCTATTAAGCAGAATTATCCAAATTTTGACAAACACCAATGGCCTGAGCACTAAACTGTGACTTTTGGTGAACATTACCTTTATTTTTGAAAAATTATAGATCACAGCAATCATACAGAAAAATAGTAAGGACTAAATTTAGCCATAGGTCAGGTGCTATATTAGCTATCTTCCATAATTATTTCATCAGTTGCTCCTAAGAAGCCTTTGAGGTAGGTGATTTTTATTATCTGCATTATACAGATGATGAAACTTGGTCTTTTGGTCTCAAAGAGGCAAAAGAATGCACAGGTGGCCTTCAAGCAATTTACATGATGTCAATTTCTGTGATATTTCAAATGGCAGAACAGTGCCACTAGATTATGCACTAGGTCAAAATAAAATGCCAGCAACAACAAAAACATTCACTGGGATTCAAATATTCTTAAACGTAGGATGGAGGAGGAGAAGGCAGGCATCTCCTCCTTGAAACTGTAAGCAGACATGAAGTAAGGAATACAAAAAAAAAAAAAAAGAAGAAAAAGAAAGAAAAATAAAATAAAATAAAATAATATATATATACATATATATATATATATATATAAAACAATATGGAATTTAATGAGTGCTATTAAAAATAATTTCTTGGTTTAAAAAATTTTATTTATTAGAAACTTAAATAAAGTGGCATCAAATAAAATCCAACAAGGATTCTGAGGTCGATTTATAAATGTGGATGGGTAGAAACATGTCTGCCTAGACAAAAAAACTCACATTGCAAATGCTGTCCCCTTACTGGGTTAGGCACTACAAATACCCACAATACCTTTGGAATAAGTGAAATATCCGAGGGAGAAATACCGGATGCAACCAACATGCGATAATCAGTAGGAAAGCAAGAGGAGGGAGAGGACGGGGAATGTCGCCCGTGTGTGTCCGAGTGACCAGAATGTTTTCAGAGAAAAGCCCGTGTGTGTGTCCGAGTGACCAGAATGTTTTCAGAGAAAAGGAGAAATGAAACCCTCAATAAAGGCAGAGAAACTACCAAGATGAATGGCTGATAATGAAAATAAATAAATCAACCCTAGAAAGCAGCTATATAATACAAAGTAACGGAATCAAGTATTTTTTAGTGGCTGTCTGAAGGTACTTGTGAGGCCTCCGACGTGGCGTAATGGAGAAGATATCTTTTCTTTGGTTAGAACAATGAGGGAGCAAACAGGAAGCCTTTGGATGATGAGGATTCACCAAGACTTCTATCTCTCCTCCTTCATTTTAGAGATTTTACTTATTTGTTTGACAGACAGATCACAAGCAGGCAGAGAGGAAGGCGGGGTGAGGGTGGGTGGGGGAAGCAGGTCCCTGCTGAGCAGAGAGCCTGATGCAGGACTCGATCCCAGGACCCTGAGACCATGACCTGAGCCGAAGGCAGAGGCTTAACCCACGGAGCCACCCAGGTGCCTCACCTCCTTCATTTTAATAAAATAGCAGCCCTCCCCCCTTAAAACCTGAAACTGATTTACAAAAAGTAGAGTCTATTTATGGTGACCACTACTATATTGGAATGATTCTGAAAATTCAGAGGTAAATTAGGATTAACTATAGGAGAATTGCTTTTAGAAACTCAGTTTATGTCTATATGTGCAAAATAAATGAAGCGTGATTCATCGTATTGATTCCTTAGAGCTGCCTTAATATACAGACCGGTGGTCTAAAGATCCATTCGGCTAAAGTGATTACCAACCAGGAGTTTGGTAAAAAGAAGATGATTATATACAGATGCATCTGAGCATCCGTTTTTGTAATTATCAAAAGAGCTCGTAACTTAATGATGCTCATTAGCCCGTGTTCAGGCCACAGGAGCTGTGTTTGTTCTCGAACATCCAACAGAAACCAGCCAAGTATTTTCACTTTGGCGCTAGTCAAGAAAAGAGGTAATTAATAAACTGACTTGCCCAGCATGTTAAAAATAATGGCCATAAAAAATCCTCAGATCTCTGTGTCTTACCACTTGATTATGTCTTATCATGAAAATGGTAATAAACAATATTGACTTTATGCAAATTCAAATTCCACTAATTATTTTTCTATAACTATTAGAAATACGACAAATAGTTTGAGGTGGATATGCAATATATTGTGAGTGCCATTATTAAAATATTATCTGCGGGGCACCTTGGTGGCTCGGTGGGTTAAAGCCTCTGCCTTCAACTCGGGTCATGATCCCAGGGTCCTGAGATTGAACCCCACGTGGGGCTCTTTGCTCAGTGGGGAGCCTGCTTCTCTTCCTCTCTCTCTGTCTTCATCTCTGCCTACTTGTGATCTCTCTCTGTCAAATAAATAAAATCTTTAAAGAAGAAAAAAAATATTATCTGCATCACCCTTTATCACAAAGTAAAAAAAATGCATATCGACAATTAATTTTTGAATGTTCTTCTTTCATTGAGGTCTTGTGAATCGTAAACTTAATCTTTAAAGATTTTTCAGCCGTCATTCTTTTTAATGTATTGTGTATCACACAAAATCAAATCAAATAATTTTAAGAAAAGTCCACTGGGACACAAATGTTTCATATCTTAGAAGGCAGTGCTTTACAGAGCAAAGAATATGGGCTTATGAACGTGGCTTCAAAAACTGGCTCCAGCTCAGAGATCTTGAGCAAATAATTCGAACTCTCTGAACCTTAGTCTCATCAGGTCTAAGTAAGGAAAAAAAAAATACTATTTCCTTCCTGAATATAAAACAGCATTCAGTGAATACTGATCCAATACCTAGCATGTGCCAGACACTATTTTCTCTACGGAGGACACCAGTCTTGAACATTGCAAAACCCAGCCTTGCAAAGCTTACATTCTAATGGGGAGGGAAAGTGGATATACATTTATTTAGAGCAACAGTATCATGTTTTGTGTTCTCTCTTTTATCTCTTCCTTTGAATCTCCTTTCAAGTTTCATTATTGAGATTCAACACACATACACACACACACACACACACACACACAATCACACACAGCAAGCTGGATTTTCTGGTTGTTACTATGCCCATACATATAAATTTTAAGAGTATTTTTCTTAGGCTATTTTTTTTTCCTTTTGTAAATACAGTACCCTTCTATTTCTCAGTGCTCAACCACACGGACGTGGAAGGTACGCCATGACTATGTATCTTCTGTGCCATATTCACTGCAATTTGCTTCCAATATTCTGGAGTGTAAGTATGGCCGAATCAAATTTCGCCCAATAATACATACTACATTGGGAAAAAAGAAACAGAACTTGTACTTCTTAAACAAAACTTTCTGATCAACTCTCTCCTTTCTTTTAATAGTGATACTTAACTTTCATAAAACTACTTATATTTTCCAAAAAGTATTATATGGTTTTAAGGATTTGGTTAGGGTCAAATAAATCTCAATTACATGAGTAATCACTTGCCCTCGCTTCTATTAAATAGCCACACTCCTAAATTTCCTCATCACCTGATTTTGCCTGTGTTGTAATTCAATATTGAGTTGACACAATTATAGGAAAATCCAAATAACATTTATTTAGAGCTTCCCTGCTGTGAAAATTAAATGCTGTGTATGTATATAATTTAGAACAAATCTCAGTACAGAGTTTCTATCTTTTGTCTCCTATCTGAGCTTGTGAGAGCTCCCCAACTTGGTTTTTTACCTCTAGTCTCACCACGTTGAATTCCATCTTCCAGCGGTCACCATGTAACATTTCTAAAACACAACTGGAGACATACCACTTCTTTTAATATCCCTTCATCACATCATCACAGAACACAAAGCCCTTCATTTTAGAAACACTTGCAGGTAACAGTTTTCACTCTTTTCTGTGTCTTCCCAGCCTCTCCTTTTTGCTTCCCTATAGTGTTGATAACACTCTCTTCCAAATTACTTTCATTTTTGTCTTCCTCATTACAGAAGAGGGAACTCTAGCCCATTCACCTTAGGAACTTAGTAGGTGTTCAGCCTATGTTTGGGAATTGAATATGCAGCTAATGGTGACAGGATTAATTTTAAAAAAATTGCCAAATTCAGGTTGCAGAGCAGACTTTTTTTAAACAACAAAAAAAGTCTTTTTCTTTAAAAAATTGTGTTTAGTAATCTGTTTGGTTAAATGTCTTTTTTTGCAAAACTCCACTTGTTCAAACAACATATTTTGTGAAAATACTCAGTTTGGAACAGTTTTGTCGGGATCAAAAGGGAGACAAACCGTAAGAGACTCTTAATCTCAGGAAACAAACTGAGGACTGCTGGGCGGTGGGAGGCAGGGAGAGGGTGGTTGAGTTATGGACATTGGGGAGGGTGTGTGCTAGGTGAGTGCTGTGAAATGTGTAAGCCTGATGATTCACAGACTTGTACCTCTGGGGCAAATAATACATTATATGTTAATTAAAAAAAAGATACTATTCTTGATATCCACATGCAGGATCATTTTTAGAAATATCATCCTGCTTCTCCCACCTCCCCATATTACCCTAATAGTAAAAGCACTCATGACATTTTTCTAAAATGTCCTCTTCATTTTACCCATTTCCCATTTATTTTACACTTCTTCCCTACAAGGATCAAAGTCCTCCCATTGGTACTCAAGAGCTCCCCCTGGCGGGCTCAGTTGGTAGAGCACGTGACTCTCAATCCCCCCCCAGGGCTGAGTTCAAGGCCCACGTTGAGCATGGAACCCACTTAAAAATAAAATAAAAGAGATCTCCTGTATTGTGCCCTCCTCTCTGCAATGACCTGCAACTCCAGAAGGCTTTTACTAGTGACTTCCCATCCTCAAACATAACCTTGCTCTTCTCTACCCCAATATTTCACTTATACTCTTCCCCACACAGGAATGGCAAGATGGATGCTAAGATGTGCTACCCACGTCTCCCTTCGAGTAAGAATTCAGTGCCCAGCTGTGGACAGTGTGGTTGACAGACAGCCTCCAGACCTCAGCAACTTCAAGGTCAACCTCAACTACAGAAGGCCACGGAACCCAAAGTTAAGCCCTCTACTCCTGATGGACCGTTGAGGAAGTGTTGACAGAGTCAAGATGGCCCGATTTAGGATGCTCTTATGGGGAGCAATGGCTGTGGACTTCCTCTGGGTGGGCTGAGGCTTTGTCAGCTTACGTCCCAGTTCAGCCTCTCCCTCTGCCCAATCCTGCTTGCTCTGCTTTTGCTTCAAAGGTTTCCTTCCTAATACACATCTTGAACTCCAAACTCCATCTCAGCATCTGCTTCCAGAGAACCCAACTGGCAACAAATGGTTTTCCTTATGTTCTCTCCAGCTCACATCATCCATCATTTCAAGGACACTCAATCATCCATCATTTCATGGCCAACACACATTTCCCAGGTCTCTCTTGACTGATAAGGCCCTCGTTGAACTGATCCCAGGCCACCTGTATAAGTACTTGCTACCTCACCAGCTCATTTTGAGAAAAAGTTCCGTTCCTTCATACATAACTTGTGTGGTTGCAGGAGTCTTTCTTATCAATTAACTTCAGAGTCAGGGGTCATCTCATTGTTTTTCTTTTTTTTTCCTTCTACCCACAGCAGGTAATAGAATCCTTACCAGGAAGAACTAAACTACTTAGTGTTTACTAAATGAAAAATAACACCTTTGAGAATGATACAAATATTAATGACTTGTATTAGGTTTTTTTTCACCTTTCTGTAAGTCATATTTAAGATAATTTAGTTAATCTTAATTTGAAAAGGAAAATAAATCAAATTCCTACATACATTCTTCAGGATATATAATTGGAGTGGTATACCTTTCAGGAAGTTCTGTAAAAGAAAACATTTAAAGTTCTTACATTCTTGGCACAGTATTTGCATATAAATTGAGGTATATTTTTTGAAATCCCACAGCCAGGGGATAAGATTAAATACCAATTAATGTGAAATCAGCACCGGATAATATAGTAAAACGGAGCCTAAACAAAGGACTCGCAAACACATCAATATTGTAAATTATATTTGACAGGATCAATTCTGTTTGCTTGTGATGTTGCAAGTCAAACTTGGAGCTTTACTCAAAGTAAAGTATTTTTTAAGTTACTAGTAAAAATATTTCAGATGGCTGTTACCATAAATAATAAGGATATACTTAACTCACAAGTAACAAATTATCTCCTCGAGGAGATGCAATGATCTGTTAATTATTTCCAACAGAAATAGTCAGGGGGGTTTTGGATTTTGTTTTTCCCTTTTTTTTTTTTTTTTTTTTCTATGAAAACCTGGAAAGGTTAGGGAAAATCTTTATTTAAACATTCTTACTGAATTCCTTCAAAGCTCTTCAGTTAAATCTAGGAATTGTGATATAAATCGACAGAACAGAGATTTAAGCCCTCAAAAAAAAAAGTTTGCAAGAACCCTGGCATCTACATATACACATGATATTAAATCTAAAATCTCCTAAAAGTAACATAAATGTGTATTCCCAGAAACGAAAACCTACTTCAACTTCCGCCATGTGTCTGATGTTGATTAGAACAGAATTACATTCCAGCTGTATGAAGTTTCTTTTGACACTTCTCAACAGTTAAAACATACTCACACACACTCTTTGTCCTTGAAATTCTTAATAATTCTGCTTTTGATTACATGTTGTTCAGAAAATAGTACATTTTTAGGTTTTATCTTTTTAACTGTTGCTTTTTTTCTGGATTGCAACTTAGAACAATGTGCTATTTGTATCAAACCCCTCTTCCTTTTTAAGAGTAGTAAACTAGTATACAAGTATTGTATACTAGTATACAATTTTAATCCTTCGGTATACAATTTTAAAACCCTTTGTTTTATGGGATGATAAACTGATTTTTGTCTGAAATATATAGTTTACAGATAACCTATGTGTGCACTTCTTTCTATATAACATTTGAAGGCAAGACAAACTTAAAAATGTGCTTAATGGGGTAAGTGATTAGCTGATGGCTTTTCTGTGGGAGAACTGCCTTTTTACCAGCCATCACTTAGGGACACAGAAAATAAAAGCTTGGATTAGAGTCTGAAAACTGATGAAAAGCCCATCTCAGACAATCTTTTGAGTGCAGAGAAGAAGAATTCTTTGTTCTCCCTTGACACTTTGTCTTTAGGAAAGGAGCAGAGGTCTAGAAACAGGCTAAAAGAATAAATAAATATATTTGTTATATTATTCTGTATAAGAGACTCTCAAATGATGGATACTTTTTGTTATCTTCACAAACAGTCTACCATGTTTTCTAAAATACTTTACCAGAACATTGTAGTCCAGGGGAAGAGGAATTTCCCTGGAGATAAGAGCAAACACCCTCTTTGAAAGTAATCCCAGGTATGAGGATTAGAAAGATAACTTGAAGCTTCATTTCTTTTATCTTATCACATCTTTGCTCCCTCACAGAAGTCTAAGTGCTAAGTTCTGTTTAAAAAAAACACACTGGACAGAGCTGCACAAAATGAAGCAAACATTTTTTCCCAATGTGTTATGAGCAGTAGGGAAAGAGAACCTGTTCCTTACTAACTTTTGGAAAGTCTTTATGTAACACAGGTGACTGAAAAGTCCCGTCTATAGACCCCATGATTACACTTGGCAAGAACAAGTCATGAGCAAACTTGAAGGGGGTACTTCCAAAGCTTTAGCAGAGCAGTGATGTACTTTATCATAAATGGCACCAAGAAACCGCAACTTAACAACGGCAACTATAATTCAAGTACTGCAATTCAACAACAACAAGAATTCTCCAACACATGACCCTGGTAGCACTAGGATACAAGAGAAAATGCATCTCATGTTTTGTGCTCAGCATTCTCATTTTTTAGGAAGAACGACAATCAGGTGTTACAGAATGATTTCGGTTATAAAATAGGGAAGACAAAGGTGGACAGGGTCTAGAATAGGGAAGACAGTTGAGAATATGCAACAACTTTGTTTGACATTGTATGTCAATTACAATTCGATAAATAGAAATGCATAAACAATAGGTCGATAAAATGCCATATGGATTTTATCTCAATAAAGCTATTAAAATAAATTAAATAAAATAAAATACAAAATTAAGCAGATTAAAATTCTAAAAAAAAAAAAAAAAGATGGGTTAAAACCAGAGCTCCAAATCTGGGTTGTGAGCTTTTCTTCATGAAAAGGGAGGCTGACTTTAAGGCTGTTTTTGTTTTGTTTTGATTTCTGGTGCTCAAATAAAGTAATATACCTAAAGTAATGACATCATGTTTAAAAAGTAAAGCTAATGTATGATGATGCCATGAAGCGATTCATGAATGACACGGTAAATATCTTAAAAACCCACCAAAAAAGGAATTAAAAGAGTTGACCCAAGTGCTGACTATGATTTCAAGGAAGAAACAGAATTTTAGTGAACATAAGTGACATAAATCACCTACATTTAAAGGGATTTAAGATGTTCTTTCATCAAGTTTAGTGCATTACAGACATGGCACAGTGTAACATTATTAATTTAGACAATACAAATGTTAGTATTTGTAACTGTTCCACAAGATCTGTGTTAAAATAAATGCATTTTACAAAAAAATAAAGGTTATGAGGGAAAGGTTAAAAAACTGAGCAAGATTTTAAGAATTGTAGGACAGGAAGGGAAATTTCACATGGCAAGTATGAGGAAACCTTGATTCTATTAACTAGAGATAGGAATTGTGGCACATTTGTCTTGGACATCATTTGGAGTATTTAATTACTAAGTCACCAAAATAACCTTACTCTACAATGACTTTTCTTATAAGGTAGCTCCATGGCATGGACTCAAGGATGTTATTACAGCCAGGCTCATAAAAAATCATTCATATCCATTTCCTTTAATAATAATCACCACAGTACAGTGGAAAAAACAGCATTTCTTTTAAGCCCTTCTATAATTCAGATTTTATCAATGTGGACTAACCCTGTGGTCAATTAAATCTGATGTAGAGCAGTTTTTATGTTATTTGAATATAGTGGACTTGAAAGCAAATATTATTTTATGATATGTTAATAACACAAGGAATTTTACTAGCAATATTTAGTGGGGCATAAAGGCACCTAAGGCTTTATCTGTTTGCACAGTAGCAGAACGGATCTAAGAACGATTCTAACCATAACTCTTAGTCAAACACATTAGCACAGTCCATTTACATAGCAGAATGCTCAGTAGAGACCTGGAAATATTCCGTGAAGTTACTAGTAGAATTTTTCTCCAATATGCCCTTTTACGTATAAATGCCAAGTCTGAACTAGCAACTAAAAACCATGATAGGCTCTAATTTGCTGCAATCTGAAAATAATCTAATTTGTAACTGGACCACAGTTCTGGTCAGACCTCTCCCACCCCCCAACACACACCACCCAAATCCTGAGGACCAATTCACAATAAATGTTTGTGGGTTTTTTTTCCCCTTAAAATTATTGAATTATATATTTTTAAACATCAAAATATTCTCAAAAGAGTCCAAAGTAGCCTCAGTTTTTTAGTTTAGAACTCGGACAGACAAACACAATGCCAAAAGGCCAATTAAACTGCAAGGAATCCATGCAATGACAAATACTCAATTAGAGATTTAAAAAAAAAAAAAAAAAAAAAAAAAAAGAATGTATTCCTCTCTTCTACACCTTACGGACAGAGACATTACAGCTAAGCCAATTTTATTGTGCTTCTTTGTTCTTTTCCCCACTATCACATTATACAATTAGAATTTAAGATCATTTTTGAATATCTGGCTGATTCTTTTATTAAGATCAAGACAGGATTTTCTTTTTTTGTCCAAAACTTGCATGGTGTTATATGTGATTAAGTACTTGAATGAATGACTCTTATCTGATGAGGTTATTATGGCATCAACAATTCAAATCAATGTCATAAATTATAGCATATTATAAGTCTCCCTTTTAGCCTCTGATAAGCTTCTGTTATCATGTTTATAGATGCCATTACATAGAGATTTCAATGAGCTTTGATCATTATATAGAGTTAAAGTAACTTATCACCATTGTGGTTTAATTTAAATATCATATATCTACATTAACTATCATATATATTATATATATAATATATATATATACACTGAACCAAATGGAGATAGATAGATAGATAGATATACCTCCATTTGGTTCAGTTCTTACTATGAGTTCAAACTAGAAAAGCTTTAAGAAAATAGTATTTATTTATTTATTTATTAAGATTATTTATTTATTTGACAGAAAGAGAAAGAGAGAGACAGAGAGAGGGAACATAAGCAGGGGGAGTGGGAGAGGGAGAAGCAGGCTTCCCGCTGAGCAGGGAGCCGGATGTTGGGCTCCATCCCAGGACCTTGAGATCATGACCTGTGACCAAGGCAGACACTTATCGCCTGAACCACCCAGGCACCCCAGAAAATAGTATTTAAAGGAGAACATCATGTTCCATGAATTTAAAGATCAAATTGTATTACATCAAGTGCTGTTTTAGATAGTAAGCAATATAATATGGCAAATATACCACATATCATATTATCAAAATCTTAGGAAAAAAAGAAAATATTTCTATCTAAAACGTTACTATAATACCAATCCTTTTCTCTTGAATATTATATTTTTGGGGAAATAGTGTAAACTTGTAGATCAACATTTTGTCGCATTGAAGAACCAAGAAGAAAAACACAGGGACTGGTTAAATCTTATCTTAAACATGTGTTCGTTTTTCATTATATACTTTTCTTCTTTAAAAAAAAAAAAAAAAAGGAATTTTTTTACTCCCTTGCAATTGCCTTCTGTTTAAAGGAAATCCCCTGAGAGGTGTGGACAGAACTTAAACATCAGAGTCAATTTCTGCTTAATTCAGAGGAATGGAGAGGGTAAGGCATGGTGAGGAGCAGAGCTTCAAAAGGAACCAAAGCATGAAAGAAAGTCACCTTGTTAGCTGATAGAGCAGTGCATTCGCCTCGGGGATGGAAGCTTTCTTGAATATCCCTGTTTTAAATGGACACTGTAAACTACGCCATCATTACACTACGTGGGTACTACAGGACTGTATCCTAGATATGTCACATCGATGACAGGATTGCTGAAATTGCCTATTCTCTGCTCACACAAAATAGACAAGAGAAATATGCACGTTTTTGCTGATTCAAATAGTAAGTTGGAAATTGGCCTTAAAAGGGGTCAGGGAGAAACAGAGAACTCTAAGTAATGGATATAATTCCTGCCCACTTTACCAGTTGTGTATGCTCCCATAGTTCTAACTGGCGATCAAAACATGCCCACTGAATTTTCTCTACAAGTCCATGGAGAAGAAAGGCGGTTACTCAGCTTTAAGGCTGCATTTAGTGTTCAGATGACGCACAAATTACAACTCCATTTTGCGCATCCGATCCACCACTAATGAGGCAATGCCCATTGTCACTACACTGCGTCAGTTTGAGAATTCTGTAATTTCATGCACAACCTTCCCAGTTTGCAAAACTTCTGTTGATAGCAGGCTAAAACATTTCAGAAGAGTCCAAGAAAGGAAAGTGGAGCTACATACCAACAGCAACCTCAGATTGTACCTTTATTTTTTTATTTTTTTTTAAATTACATTTTTTTTTCTTTATTTATCTGACAGAGATCACAAGTAGGCAGAGAGGCAGGCAGAGAGAGAGGAGGAAGCAGGCTCCCTGCAGCGCAGAGAGCCCGATGTGGGGCTCGATCCCAGGACCCTGGGATCATGACCTGAGCCGAAGGCAGAGGCTTAACCCACTGAGCCACCCAGGTGCCCCAGATTGTACCTTTAGCTGTGTAATTTACCTAGGTGCCCAGAATGTTTCCTACATAGTTTAGAAAGATGCGGTGCGGTGTTTCTACCAAGGCTATTCAAGACTTCTATCTCATCTCTCTCTATTACTGCCACGATTTCCTTGTTGGATTTCTTTTTCCTTGCCTCTTCTCGTGGGCGTCTTCTTTCTTTCCACAAAGCCTACCTTGCCAGAGTTAATTCTGCATTTTGAAAATATGCTGAATGATGAAGGCATGCCAGTGAATACACCTTTGTTTCAAACAATTTAGAGGAGACAGAAGGGAGGTAAGGAGAAAAGGCCTCTAGAACCAATTAGAGAGTTCAAGGGAATTTAACAGCAGCATCCCATTAGAGAGAGAGAGAGAGGGATACCCCAGCCACACCTCCAGGACTGACTCCCCACCTAGAAACAGATTGGAAGATTGAGACGTCCTAATGGAAACCATGCCCTAAACTTGTACTTAATCAACACAAACATTTAGCCAAAAATATACTTTCGTTAAACTTGCTGGCTCTCTGATATTAAAATTCTTTCAGAGATGAAGTTTAGAGTGAATCTGGGTACAAACACTCATTTTGTTGATCCCACTTTTTTCTCTAGTCCAGGCAAAAAGGCAAGTCTGATGTAGGTGATTCTAGAACAGAGGTAAATCAGAATTGTAGAGAAGAGCCTACAGGAGGGTTGTTTCGTTTTGAGGATCTTTTACAAGTCCTGGTTAAGCAGACATTCTAACAACAGGATGCATTTAGTAAGATTTTCCCCTCTTTTCCTTCTGCACTTCTGGAGGGAGGAAAGAGCTAGCTACTCCAGGCCTAGGAAGTCTCAGTTAGAAAGAAGATATAATGGGTTGACGGATTCCAAGTAGTTTTATATGGCTGACTCGAAGAGAGTACAAAGAGATGGTTTAGGGCCAGCAAGGCTGGAGCTCAAGTTTCTCTCCAGGGAAGAAATAACAGCGGAGGAGGCAGAGCTCCTTCCAGAAAACAATTTTCAACTTGCAAGCTGGAAATTTTTAACTCAAGTCCATTTCCAAGTCTTTACTGCATTGGAAGATGGAATCCAAAGGAAATGAGCATGCATAGTGAGCTACATTCCTCACACATTCTCCTCCACTATCTCATCTCAGCCAGAAAGATTGAAATTCTAGACCGGAGCTGTACGTAACGGAGCACACACAATAGGTGTGAGACAAGTTCTGTTAAATCTATGAGAGATTCAAATAATCTATTATCTGAAAGAATAAATCATCTATTCTGGGTTAAACACTGTTTAACAAAATTACATAATGCTTTCGAAAAATAAACATAGACATTTATCTAATTATAATAAACATTTGTTCTTGAAAATTTAATCTATAGAATTCACACCTGTATTTTGCCAGAAAGTGTTCTTAGACCTATCACTCAAAGAATACTTGAAATAGAACAAATAGAGGGCTTATTCCTATATATTGGAAGCTCCCCTGTAAGCTCTTTGATCTCCACCTGCTTTTTTGCCCAAAGAATGTGTGAGCCTTTGTCGACATCAGTTAAAACAAAGAGCTGTCCCAGTGGTTGATGGTTCTTTGATATGCGGTTGTGCTTTTTTGTAGAAAGGACACCAAAGTCTTTGTTAGAATCGTGTATTAATATACACGCTATTATCTAAAGGTTTGATGTAAATTGGATTTTATGTTTCCCACATTAAAACATTAAAGAAAGAAAAATTCCCTTGGTCAAAGTTTAATAATATGTCACTTTTTTAAAAATCCTCTAATTCAGTCTGCTAGTATGACAAAAGTCAATGGGAGGGTTTTCTGATATGTGGGGGATTTTTTTTGAAGCTTTTATTATTTGTCATTTTTCATCATGTGATTGATATAGTAACAACCTAACTAGACACAATTCCAAAATTAATTATAATTGTTGAGCTGGTTGTATTTCTCACATCAAACTAATGTATTCAGTGGGTGAAAAAAATTCAATGAGGACAAAACATACAAAGGTAGAACACCAACATGACAATAACTTATCAGATTATACAATGTAATTTCTGCCTTGAAAAACAGATATTACATTGAAAAAATTTAAATATTTGAAAATTTTGTGAGAGTTATAAAGTATTCTGACATGAGAGTATAAAAATATCTAAAGTGCTCTTTTTAAAAAATTTAGTTCTGTGATTTCCCTTCATTCTATGAGCAGAACATCAATTTTTCAAATTAAAGCCAACTAAAATCTTTTTGAGACAACCCTAGTTATTACTTAGCAGAAATGGTTAAAACACCAAAAAGTGAAAGTTAATGGTTCTGTTTACAAAGTTTTACAGACCTTTCTACATTTTTGCATAAAATTACTATTCCTACAGGTAACTTTAATGTTCATATAATCAAATAGTATTTTTCCAAGGAGTGTTTTCATATATAATTTTCCATAAATATATATATAATTATATATAATTTTTCCATAAATATATATGTATTTTTTCCTCCTATTATTTAAGTAGGTAAACTTTCACCTTTGTCATGAAGGTCCAAATGGACTGGAGGACAGCAATCAGGTTCTCTCCCTTACTGTGCACTCTTTCTTAAGAATTAAAGCCCTGGTCTCTTCATTTGCTTGTATTTGTATATGCTCTATCATCTTACAAAGTACTTACATCCAAATTTAATATCCGTTCATATTTTAGTCGAGTATTATTTTTCTGAAGTGTGCATATGTTGTGAGCTTCTCTACCTGTCTTACTATTTCAAATTATACATTCCTAACAGGTGAGGGCCAATCTCTACGGCTCACCTGGTAACCCTAACACATTGCATGATGTCTCAAGACACCATTATCTCTCTTTTTTTTATGAGATGGTCACAAACAACCAAAGAAGATATTTCCATGTAATGCATCCATATTCTTTTCAGTTCATCCTAGCTCCTTGGTGGGATAGATCTGGCAAAACTGCTTATATTAGAGATAGACACATTGAGATAGAGATAGAGACAGATACAGACAGACATGGAGTCTATGAAGAAGAAAAGAAAAATCAGTGGATCATTTAAGGCTATTTAGTTCAGTGGTTTAAAAAAAAAAAGCAGAACATGAGTAAATGACATTAGGGGGTAAATTCATGTTTTAGAATCTATTTATTTATTTATTAAGATTTTATTTATTTATTTGACAGACAGAGATCACAAGTAGGCAGAGAGGCAGGCAGAGAGAGACGTGGAGGCAGGCTCCCTGCTGAGCGGAGAGCCCGATGCGGGGCTCAATCCCAGCACCCTGGGATCATGACCTGAGCTGAAGGCAGAGGCTTAATCCACTGGGCCACCCAGGCGCCCCTAGAATCTATTTTGATTGTGTCTTTTCAATAGTCTTGACTGGCACTAAAAAATTATGTGACAAAGAAGAATTCTCTTCAATCACACATTGTAGTAAGAACATAACTTTTTTCACCTTTTTTTATATTTCCCAATAAACAACGTGCTTTACTGATATTAGGTACTCAGTACTGGTTGGATTGCATTTTAATTTGGTGCATAGACAAAACCTGCTGATGGTAAACTTCATTCAAGTTTTGAAATTCCAAAGTAAGTAGACTGATTAATATTTTTGCTTTTATTTTTAAAGATATATAAAATCATTTTTGAGGATATCATATATGTTATATATTATGCATTATATTATATATATGAACAAAAACATTTCTTTCATATTTAAGTCCCTTCACTTTGTTACTTGCTTTAAAACTTTTAAACGTTTTTAAAAACTTTTTAAAACTTTAAAAACTTTAAAAATTTTAAGAACTTTAAAACTTTTAAACCTTTAAAACAGGGTATTTTAAACCTGCTTGACAAAAATGTGGGGTTTTTAAAGCTATCTGATGATCTAAAATTGGGGGTTACTTCATAAGACAGAAAACACATAACAAACGAGTACTTGAAGGTAAACCAATCTGAGTATCAATTCTTTAAGTTAAATAGAGACCATCAAAATTACAAATAAATTACTTTACTATTTGATCTTACCAAGCTAAACAGAAATAAACATGTTTCTCCCTCTTTTTTCATCAGTTAAAATAAACAAAATTACATTTAAAAAATCTATTAAATCCTATGGATTTTCATACCTTGGGAAAAAATTCAAAGTCAAATTGCCAAAGTAATACTTTTAAGTTGAAAAGACAAAGAAAGGTAAATATATTCTTTGAAATAGCAACAAATAAATAAATAAATAAATAAATATTTAATCAAATTCTTCCAAGGATTATGCATTTTGGGATTCTTTTCCCAAGAAAATTTAGGTAGAGACCAATATATTATGGACAAGTTAAAAATCAAACAAGATAAACCAAAATCCATTTTCCCAGGAAATTTCTATCAATAGTGTAGAAATGAAAATGTGATATCAACTGAAGCTCTGCAAAATGGATGAAATTCAGACAAATAAAATAACAGCACATCTCAGTGACCTCGCAGAGATCAGAGTAAATGCATGAAAGCCAAACCACAAAAAAAAACCAAATTGGGGTGACAGGATCTTTTTATGAAAATTCTTTGCAGATTACAATAGAGAAGTGGTTGAACATTTTCCCACACCTAAATGAAGTATGAACATGATATTTTAGCAACTACATTTATTATTAAATTCAGCTTCTGATCCTAAATAAATAAATAAATCGCTCACTACACTTGATCAAAGTTAGGACAGGGAAAAAAATAAGTCAGAGGGAAGGAAATCGTATTTGTAACCAGAATCACTCTAAATTTCAACCCTGGAAGAACTGCAAAATCAAAATAGGGGCGCCTGGGTGGCTCAGTGGGTTAAGTCTCTGCCTTCAGCTCAGGTCATGATCCCAGGGTCCTGGGATTGAGGCCTGCATGGGGCTCTCTGCTGCGTGGGAAACCTGCTTCCCCCCCCCCCACCCCGCCCCCCTGCCAACCTGCTTCTCTGCCTACTTGTGATCTCTCTCTGTCAAATAAAAAAATAAAATCTTTTTAAAAAGTCCACAAAATAGAGAAAAAGCCTTTTGGCAAGGTACTCATGCTGATCAACTTCTGTCTTGTGTCCTTGTTGTGCCATGATAAGTTCTCTCTCTGGCAGGTGAATCTGCATTGGAAGTTTTGCTGGGGTACCTCTGCCTCACAGTATGCTGCTCTAAAACTTCTCATAAGTCCCCTTACTAGTTTTGGAGGCATCTTTTCCAAATCGTATTCTTTAGAATACCTCTAAGACCTTGTCCTTGGATCTAGCACATTTTGGCTACACAGCACATACTTACAAGATGAATTGTAGTCATTCCCTGAGATTTTTTAATATACTCGGCTAATTGAGAGTGCACACTTGTATACGTTTCTAAAGTACACACACAGAGAAATGCATGTATCTACTGTAATAGTAACATTTTAATGTTAAAAGATCTCAGATACCTGCCCACTCCACAATGTGGTTTAGGTACCAATGTGAAAATAATGTTGTTTTCAAAATGTGTAACATACAAAATCTTAGTAACTTTTTTTTTAACTGAATGTCCTAAAAAAACAGGTGATTTCTGGATGATCAGTGAAGTATACTGTGACTGACTGTTGCATGAATAAATGAATTAATGAATAAATAATGAATAAATGATTAGCTTAAATTATTCTATTTATGTAATTTGATCATTTTAAAAATAGATACATACTACTAGAAAAACTAACTGATAACCATAATCACCAAACAAATATATATCATCATATACTAGAGACTAGAAGTCTCTTACTTGGTTATCAGGGCAATCCTTCAGTGTCAACATTATCCTCATTTTTCAGATGGGCAAACAGAATATGTGATGTTATTAGAATACACATAGGTCATAAATGACAAAAACATATGCTGCCCACTACTGTTCTCTCCTTGTCTGTTCATCCACAATTTGGTTTCCAGACGTTTGAAGATTTCTCTTAAAACAACGAAACACCTGCTATGACACACCCTTGACCAATTTTAGCTCATTTGTTACCATAGGACACTCAGCGAGTCATCTGATGAGATTAGATTTCGTCATTTTGTTATCATTTTCTCCTTTGTTTTTTTTTCTCATCTCTTTGCATAAAGGGTCTCTTTGACATTTTGTTACAATATGTATTGCTTTAGTTGTTATCCTTTTAAAAAGGTAACAGCTGTTTTGTTAAATTCAAACAAAGAGTCAGAAGCTTTAATTTTTAGATAGGAGCTTAGGAAAATCGTTGAACAAGTTGAGGGAGGGGGAGTGTAAGATTCAAGGGAGGTGTTTTGAGCCCCACCTGGTCTAGTGACCTTTTGACAGTTTCCCATTGCTTTCCTTACCGAGTCCCAAATTCCACACTGTATTAACCGAGAAGTTACTGAAATGTCACAAACCTACAGTCATACAAACAGCCCACTGAATGAGTCAACTACATACTGTCATCAACTGAGTCTAAAAACTTTAAAATAGCACATACATTTTAATGGTGTATATATCTATGAGAGAGAATAATAAAGAACAATGCTGGTTCCTGTTTCATTGGGGTTAGAGTGGGGCCACTTTTTGTCCCGTAATTTCCCTAATTAGTCTCAACTGTGTTCTCCCATAAGTTAGCAGGCCAAGATCGTATCTGCTTTATTGCCAAGGGAAGAAAACTTGCTCATACTGAGCTTTATTACATACTCCATCCTCTCATTTAGAATCCTATTAAGTTTGCCCTTAGCATTTTCTAAATCAATTAGTTTTAGCCTTACCCTTCTTAATATGCTCCTTTTGGAGGCTCCTAATTTTAGTCCCTAACTCTGGTGTTTGTAGTGCCTTTCCCTTTTCTTTTGGGCAAAGATTTCAATCAATTTTCCCTGCAATACTGCTTTGCTAGCATCCCACAGAGTCATATCTGTGACCTCACCATTATCACTGTCTGCTAAATATTCAGCCCATATGTCTTTGAGCTTTTCCCTAAACTATTGCTGCTGAAGGAAGTAATTATTACTTTACCATCTTAGCACTCCCCTGTTGCTTTTCAAGGGAAATAATTCTGCACCCAAGTGAATCATTGCAGGGTCCGAAACTAGAATCTTGTCAATAAAACAGCAACTTTGGCCTCTGTCTCTAGTGAGAATAGGGGGGAAAAATGGTCTGGCAAAAGAACAGTTTGTAAAATAAAATGTGAGTCGTGGTCATGAACAAGTTTATTTGTTTAAAAATCAATATAGACAGTTAGTAGATTGTATGGTTACAAAGAATTAGATAATTAAATTTTAGCACCAAGTGTATAAGCATTCTCTAATTATTAGGGGATTGTTTGGGTAATTTATTTTGTTCATGTATTTGTTTTTATAAACATAGTTAAAACAAATGCACAGTAAGTTTTTAATTTACTTTTAAAACTAAGGAGAGACTTAAGGAAATGTGTAAAATATTAGTCCTAATTTCAGTTTTTAAATAAGTATGGGTAATGATAAACAACTTTAATTTTCAAATGAATAGTTTTCCAAACATTCAACAACAGTCATAAATTTATCATCAGAAGGAAATATAAAACAAATTTTTAAAAAACCCAAAAATGAAAAAAAAAATCAGTTCCTATCTACTGGTCCACTGTGATAATCTGTGTTTTTTTGGGATTCGCAAACCGAAAATTTGATCATCTTACAGAGCTAGGAAAAATTAGTACAATTCCTTGTAACTGTATCTAGCATGCTTTCGGTGAATACAATGTTTTAAAGATAGGTTTACTTTTTCTATTAAAATAATAGTTATGGGGGGCTAAGTATATGGCCATATCAGCTAGTAAACAGGATTGGAAAAATACAGAAATTGTAGAAAAGATAGCATAAAGCCATATATACGTACAGAGTATCTGTGAGGAGTCAGACCACAGTAATGTAATTTTTACTTTCCAGATAATTTTCAATATAGTGTGTATGAGTTGAAGAAAATAATACACTATTCAATAATTCATTAAATACTAATTACCCTGCTTTCATAGGAATATGACATTTGAGATACAATTTGTAAGAAATGCCAAGGAGAATTCTGTGTTCCACTCTTTCAACTGTACTACAAACACTGCTCGTATTTGGAGGTGGGGGTGTCCCCTATAATCATTATTCCCCTAAAGCATACTTAATCTAACAAGAAAGCATCCAGTAAAGCCATAACTAAATACATCTCTTTCCAAATTGTTTGAGAAGTTGAGTCATGACCCCTGCAGCAAAGGCGACCCCAAATATGTCTGGGAGTGTTACGTGCCATCACTGCTTCTATGTCCCCTCTTGTTTCCAAGTTCATTTCACTAAGGACACTTCCCTCAATTCTCCTATTACCATTTTATTAGCTCCTAAAAGTCTCCTAACAGAGAGCTTTAAAATCAAAAAAATGATTCTGGTTTATAGGTCTCATAGATACCAAGAACACAATTATATTAAAGATGACATTTCTGGGGCACCTGGGTGGCTCAGTCCCTTGAACGTCTGCCTTCCGCTTGGGTTATTGGGTTATGATCCCAGAGTCCTGGGATCGAGACCTGGGTCAGGCTCTCTGAAAAGGGCGCCAAGTGATCTTCCACCAACTCTTCCTCTGTGCTCACTCTCTCCCTGCCTCTCAAATGAATAAATAAAATCCTTTAAAAAAAGCTGACATTTTAAGAGACAAAAATTGAGCAGTAGGCATGCTATTCTAGAGGCACATAGCTTTCTCCTTTGGATTACAATGTTACTTTTCAGGGCAAGAAAAATAGGGAATGTGAGTCATGTAATTATTGTCTTTTTTAAAAAATTATTTATTTATTGAGGGAGAGAGTGAATGAGAGAGAGAGCACAAGTGGAGGGGAGAGGCAGAGGGCGAGGGAGAAGCGGAATCTCCACTGAGCAGAGAGGGCTACATGGGACTTGATCCCAGGACCCTGGAGCTTAATCCCTGGAACCTGGGAGCATGACCTGAGCCAAAAGCAGATGCTCAACCAACTGAACCATCCAGGTGCCCCATAATTAGTGTCTCATAGAAGGTACTACATTTCCCACTCATGCCTCTACCCAAAATTATGATTTCCATTGGTATTGATAATAATTTCCCACACAAATTACTGATGACTTAAGCCATTAAAGACAATGGTGTATATAATTTTAAAGGTATGAAATGAAAGAACTGGGTTTTTATTAGCCTTTATTCTACAAACATAGACCTTGAACCTTAGAAATGCTAGGAAAAATGCTAGGAGGACCCAAAGAGCTAGGTTTGGCACTGGAGTTCTCATCTGTGGCTGATTTCTCTGTTCTATTTCTCTAATTGTTTTCTGATATTTCTGCATGAAATATTAAACAACTTGCAATAATTTGGTTAGCTCTTGATATTTGTTTAATATTTACTCACTATGTACTTAATGAACATATATTGGATTGACAGCTTTAGGAGATAAAATTGATTGCATTAGTTAATATTTATTAAGAGCTTACTATAAACCCACCACTCAAGCACTTTACCTACTTTATCTCATTAACTTTTCAGCAACTACCCAACTGTGAGGTAGATATGGTAAAGAAACTTAAATTTCTATGTTAAAACACTTATCCAATAGTCAGGGCAGCTGACATTCTCATCAAAGTAGCCTAATTACAGAACCCATATTCTTAATCATTATACTGTACTTCTTTAAAAATACACATATAGCATCAAAATGTGTAAAGCAAAAAATGGACAAATTTACCACCATAGTAGAAAACATAATACTCAAAAATTTACAAATTGATAAGTCAGAAATCAATAAAGGTAGAAAAGATTTAGATAATAATAAGTTGGGTTTCTGTTGGTTTTTGTTTTTGTTTTGGATAACAGTAAGTTTAATCAAATAGATAAATGTAGAACTAAGTCTGCATCCAACAAGAAGAATATTTACACAGGGACATTTTTTTAAAAGGCCATATTGGGAGTCATATTATGGTCCACAGCCAACACTGATTCATGAATGCCTGTTAACAGCCCCTAACAAAGTTATGTCTAAAAACTCATAGCAAGCTCTTAGAAAGTTTTATAGTAATTTGACCCCGTTTGACATGGAAGAACAAGGTCCATGTGCAAATGTGATTTGGACTCTCTGTATCATAGAGATGTTTTGATGTTGCAGCCATAATCACAGTTACACAGGTGAAGAATTTGTACCAAATGTCAAATAATATATTGCTTCCTCATCTATATATTTTTTTTATAATTAATAGTTAGCTCTACTAAAAAGTGTACTTACGTACACTTTTTTTTTTTAAGATTTTATTTATTTATTTGATGGACAGAGATCACAAGCAGGCAGAGAGGCAGGCAGAGAGAGAGAGGGAGAAGCAGGCTACCCGCTGAGCAGAGAGCCTGATGCGGGACTCGATCCCAGGACCCTGGGATCATGACCTGAGCTGAAGGCGGAGGCTTTAACCCACTGAGCCACCCAGGTGCCCCCTTACGTACACTTTTATGCGTACTGTACATAGTTAAAATCTGTGAATTATGTAAAGAACATCCATTAAGTTTGAAAATATTATCTTATGTGATAATATGGAAATTATCCATAAATAACACTTATTGAATGGTTAGGATATGACGAAGGTATTACAGAATACATAAAATACATATTAAACTTAGAGTTTGTGCAAGATAACAAATCAAGTCTGGCCCCAATATTATAAAGGTAAGAATTGGGCAGCAGACATGCTATTCTGCCTGTTGTCTTTGGCATTTACCTACATGCATAGAAAGCATGCCACATATATTCTCATGATCATATCTGTGCATGATCTAAGTGCAAAAATAAAATT
Organism: Mustela lutreola; assembly: GCF_030435805.1. Taxonomy (NCBI): domain Eukaryota; kingdom Metazoa; phylum Chordata; class Mammalia; order Carnivora; family Mustelidae; genus Mustela; species Mustela lutreola. The sequence continues at coordinate 30,764,906 of NC_081307.1, forward strand.
TCGTCTTAAATAAGTTTTTATAGATTATGATATATACCATAATTTCACAACTACTTATGAAGTAGGTGTGCCAATATTGTACATACACAAAAGCTTATCGACAAACTTTGTATGAATTTGATAGAATGTTTTAATTTTATCTTCCAACATTATTTTCAAACAAAAGAACATGTGCAAATGAAATGTATGAATATAGAATTAATATCCTTCATCAAAAGATTATTAAAATTTACCTATAATTTTACAAGATAAATTGTTGGAATTGGCTACTGATAGTACATTAAAAATAAAATTTAAAAATAAAGCATCACTTGGATCATTTTAGATAGCAGCTAAAAAGGAAGACCCTGATCCTGAAATTTCTTCTAACATTCCTGCAAACATATTATTTTGACCTAAGTGTTTCTTTATAGTGAAATCCTTTCATAAACCGATTTTTAAGAGGTAGGATTTTTTTTTTTTTTTACTTATTTAGATTTAGTATGTTTATTTTATTGAAAAATAATCAGCAAGAACTTAATCCCATCTCTTTTGGATTGGGCTCAGTGATTTGCTTCTAACAGAATGTAGCAGAAATGGTAGTGGTAAGACTTCTGAGACTAGGTCATAAAATGCATTAAGATTTCTTGTTTGCTCTCTGTCTTGGACCATTTGTTCCAGGAAAACAATCAAGCCAGCCTATGGAGAGGACCAGATAATGCGGAACTGAGTTCTCTTCTCAGTAATCATGTGAGTGAACCATTTCAGAAGAGGATCCCAGTTCTGCTCAAGCCTTTAGAGAATGCAGCTCTAGTCAGCACTTTGACCACGTAATTAGAGATCCTAAGCCAGAACCACCTAGCTAAGCTGCTCTCAAATTCCTAACCCACAGAAACTGTCAAGTAATCAATGTTCATTATTTAAGCCACTAAGTTTCAGAGTAATTTATTGTGCATCAATACATAACTGATACACTCCAGTATGAATATTCTTAAAACAAAATATATCAACAGGTTAGCTATATCTCATTGCCTAAGAGTGTTGTGGTGATGAATCCAACCTAGATTAAATACACGTATAGGCAAAAAGCAGGCTTATTCGTTACATTAAAAGCTTTAAGTATTTATAGACATGGTACTTCTTCAAAGGCTATCATTGGGTATTTAAAATGGGAAGCTGCTCTTTTCTTCATAAGTTTTAGTATTGTTATAATACCAGAACAGAGTTTAGTTTAGCAGCAATTCTTTATATTAATCATCTATATGTAGAATATTATTGAATATACTTCCTTTTTACAATACCTTCCCTTCCTCCATTGTTTTTTTGTTCTGATTATATTTATTGCAATATAAACTTCTGTTTGTTGAAATTAATAGTAAGATGTAGGTTTATATCTTGTATGCCCTTTAAAATTTTATTTTTGTAGTTGCTTATTTATCAATTTATTTCATTTTATAAAATGTAATGAGACATTTTTAGGACACGATAAGGATTTTTTAAAAAAAATATGCTCCTTCAATATACACTGTCCTTAACCATAAAATAAGAATCTACAAATTTCAAAGTTTAAGCTGAAAAGACTACACTGAATGACTATAACTCAGTTAAGAAAAAAAAATTAATAATTTACAAAGATTAAAACAAAACAAAACAAAAAACAATTGAGGATAGACTCATAGGTATAAAGGGGGAAACTACAAAGTTACCTAGATATCGGTTACAGTGATCAGCAAAAATTAAAACTTGTGGGATCTAAATTAAGAGAGTATGTCAAGAGAAATTTGCTGTATTAAAATGATTATATTGGGAAAGAGGGAAAGCTGAAAATTAATAAACTAGGTATCCAAACTAGGGGGTTCAAAAATAAAAGAATAAAACTCACATAAAGCAGAGAGTTTTTTTTTTTTTTTTTTTTTTTTTTTTTTTTTTTTTTTTTGACAGAGAGAGAGAGATCACAAATAGGCAGAGCAGCAAGTGGTGGGGGCAGGGAGCAAGCTGCCTGCTGAGCAGAGAGCCTGATGTGGGCCTTGATCCCAGGACCCTGAGATCATGACCTGAGTCAAAGGCAGAGGTTTAACCCACTGAGCCACCCAGGTGCCCTCCCCAAAATATTATTATATCAGAAAAAAGGAGAAAGAAAATAAAAATTGAATAGATGACTCAAGAAAGCCAAACCTGGTTTTTGTTTGTCAGCTTGTTGAAGAGTTTCATAGAACTGAAAAACCTAAGGCAAGCCTGATTCGAAAAAGAAAAAAGGAAATAGACAAACACTATTGGAAATAGGAATGTACAGTTGTTGTTTTTTTTAAATTAAATACTGGAGTGATTTTGAAAATATAATAAGTTAATATTTTATACAGCTTTATGTCCAAAAGTTTAAGGACTGGTTAAATAGAAAACAAAATCTGAAATTATGAATTGCTAAATAGATTTTAGAAACAGAGCCAAATATATTCATTCAACATAAATTTACTGAATGTTTATTTGTGTCAGGGATAGTTGTGGGTGATCTGAAGTAAGTCCATGAATGAAATAAGGAAAGGTTTTTGCTTATATTCTACTGCATTGTAGTAGTTTGATGTAAGACAGCTCCCACTGAAGAAGAGTTTGAGAAGTATAGACCATTTGAATGTGTTTTGGCAATTTCCATTTCAAAAAAAGAAGAAAAATTAAAACTGATTCTTCACAACTTATTCTAAGGGTAATTCTAGATTGTATAAACACTTAAATACACCAGGCAAAACTTTAAAAGAAGAAAACAAAGAGGTTTATCTTCATGATTTTAAAAAAGAACTACTTCAATAAAATACAAAATTTGATATTTCTCTAGAAGTTCTTTTGTATTACTAACCATAGAGGGGAAGTATGATAAATGTTATTACTTTAAAATTAATAACTATTGTTCATCAATAGACATCATAAAGTAAGTAAAGGTAATCACTAGAAGAAAATACTCTGAGAAAACTTACTGATGCAGAATTAATAACCACAATACACAAAGAACTCCAATTAAGAAATTTTTCAAAGAAAATAGAGAAAGGAACAAAGTAAATCATTCTTTTACAGAAGATGAAAAAAATTGCCTATATATTAAGATGCTCAATTTAATTATAATCAAGGATTTGAAAAATACATCCACAATGCAATATCATTTTATATCCTCCTCTCTGAAATCAAGAAGAAACACCAAAAAGCTCCAAGGTTTATGGATTCAGTATACTTCTTAAGAGGGACTGTAGGCACACATGTTTATTACTACTATTGTTTTTTAACTTCATAGATTGTATCCAGAACTTTAATTTTATTATATAGCTACAATGAAAAAATCAAAAAAACAAGTTACATAGGCAAGAACTTAAGTAAAGTAAAAAAAGAAAACTGAGCTTTAAAAAAGGCAGATATGGGGTGCCAGGCTGGCTCAGTTGGTTAAGTGGCTGCCTTCTGCTCAGGTCATGATCCCAGGGTCCTGGAATTGAGTTCTGCATCAGGCTCAATTAGTGGAAAGCCTACTTCTCCCTAATCCTCTCTCTCTCTCCCTGCTTGTGGTCTCTCTCTCTCTCAAATAAATAAAAAGCTTTTAAAAAGGCAGTCATAAAGATGATTATTATAGCATTTTAATGGGGTTATTTTAATGGGGTACACAATGACTATTATAAAAATGATGATGATCGCTCTACAACCCTTATGATGAAGAGTGATGTGTATACCTTTCTAAGAATAAAAGGCAGTTAAAGGATTAGAGAATTAAAAATTGCACTTTGGTTATCTCTTTCTGCAAACATTTCAGTTTGGTTCTGGTTTGGGACTCACTCAGTTTTTGGAGATGAACTTCTCGAAATAACTTGTCATTCCCCCCAAATAAGTTACCCGTATGTCAGTGAAATATACCGCCCTTTATTTTGCAACAATAACTATCCCTGCTCACTTTAAGAATATCATTCTCCTTCATCTGATATGGACTTATGAATGGATGGAGATTTTGAATCTTCCTAGAAATCAACAAATTTGTCCCAAAATGCAGAATATCAGTTTTAAGTCAGAGTTAATTTTATTTTTACCAGTAAATAATGGAATTTCAGTATCTTCAAAGTAAGCTTCACTTATTATTAAGGTATTTATGAAATAATTGTGAATAAAAATATATGTTTATTACCAGAGACATCTACTTGTACATTGTATGAAATAACTTTTATTTCTTATCTTCAAATAAAATTATAATCAGATCTTAATTTCTAGAATTAATCTGAAAATGTGCCATGCACAAATAAAAATTAATAAACTTGGGACACCTGGGTGGCTCAGTTCGTTAAGCGGCTGCCTTCAGCTCAGGTCATGATCCCAAGGTTCTGGGATCGAGTTCCATATCCAGCTCCTGGTTCAGTAGAGAGCTTGCTTCTCCCTCCCACTCTGCCTGCTGCTCTTCCTGCTTATACTCTCTCTTTCTGTTAAACAAACAAATAAACCCTTAAAAAAACTCTTAAAAAAATTAATAAACTTAAGATATATGGATTTTTCTAGCCAACCATAGATCTTTCAAAACATATACACTTTCTTTCAATATCATTCATTTGAGTAAAATGTAATTACTTGCAACTTTTTCAGAGCACAGGTAAAAAGAGTCCCTTTTTTTTTCCTTTTTTATTCCCTTTCAGAAACATGATTTTATATTCAGGACCTGGATGAAAATAGAGTAGGATTATGCTCATCACCATTAATGATAAAAAATATCTGTTGGGGCACCTGGGTGACTCAGTTGGCTAAGGATCCAACTCTTGAGTTTGTCTCAGGTCATGGTCTCAGGGTCCTGAGACTGAGCCCTGTGTCGGACTCCATGCTCAGCACAGACTCTGCTTATCCCTGTACTCCTGCTCCTCTCCTTACTCTCTCTCTTTCTGTGTCTTTCTAAAATAAATAAAATCTTCAAAAAAATGTGTCTTTTAAATTTATAAGTGAAATCCCAACACAGTATCAATTACTCGTCTGGATTACAAAAATCTTTTTGAACGGTAGGAATTCTTGATGGTAAAACCAGATATCTGAAACCTGGCAATCAAACATATATATGTGGTTATTAACACTGGGAAAATCTTCTTAGGTGTGGAGAAAGGAGAATTTGTTCTCCTCTCAGAAACAAGGAGGTATGAAAAGACATAACATATGAGTATCTTAAGAATAATATCTAAGCGATGATGATGCCTAGCCCTGGGCAAAAATGATTTGATGGTAGGAAACTAAGAATTATTAAGTTTGATAACTGGAAAGCACCTTGACTATATTGGTATTTTAGTGTACTGACATAACCCATAAAAACTAATTCCTTAGAATCGAGATATATCCATCCATGTCATGATAGTATCAGAGGGATGGAGGTATAAAGATAAAAAATGAGTGAATTTCTCCATACAAGTGTTACTAAAAAACAAAACAAAACAAAACAAACAAAAACAAAAACAAACAAACAAACAAAAAGTAAAAAAGCCAGTCTAGGCTGGGATGTAAGTAATGCCACTCACTCCACAAAATACAGTTGCCTCAATAAAGTAGAAGTGGAAGAAGAAAGCAAATGCAGCCACCTGGGCACAGCCAGTAAGTTAAGATTATGCAATAGCAGTTAGGGACCACAGGGCTGGGGACCAACTGAAAGCCTATTCTCAATGTTAATCCTAATTATCACTTATCACTAAAGAATATCGTAATGCTAGTTGATGGCCCAAGAAACACAACAAAATTAATTCTTCTTTCAGAAATCCCCATGAAGATAAATAGCTAGTTTGTAAGAAATAGGTACAAACTACATAAGCCTAACAAAGCAGGATTCCGATGTCTGCTCTTCATCTTGGTCTACAAAGGTATGAAAGAGGGTGCTTATTAGTAAGTTGATTTATATTACCATGGTTAATATAGAACTTGACCCTGGGTCTGTGCTCCCAGAAAATAGCTTTGGTTAAGAAATCTTTTCACGGGGCGCCTGGGTGGCTCAGTGGGTTAAACCTCTGCCTTCGGCTCAGGTCATGATCCCAGGGTCCTGAGATGGAGCCCCACATCGGGCTCTCTGCTCAGCGGGGAGCCTGCTTCCTGAGCTCCCGCCCTTCCTGCCTCTCTGCCTACTTGTGATCTCTCTCTCTCTCTCTTTGTCAAATAAATAAATAAAATCTTTTTAAAAAAATCTTTTCACTATTTTATTCTTCAAAATCCTCACTCTTCTGTGTTCCAAGGAATGGCTAAGGGCAAAGGACCTCCCTTGCCTCACATCGCCCAAGACCCACCTTCATTGTTCCTCAGGGACTCAGAGAAGACCCACTTCCTTCTCTATCTTCTTTGAAATATTTCTCATTAATGAGTATCCTTCCTACTGTAATAACCTAAATAAAACCATCTCCTTGGGGTGTCTGCATGGTACAGTCGGCGGAGCACCAAACTCTTGGTTTTGGCCCAGGTTGATCTCAGTGTTGTGAGACCGAGTCCTGTGTCGGGCTCCACGCTCAGTGTGGAGCCTGTCTGAGATTCTTTCTCCTTTTCCCTCTCCTCCTCCTGCTTGTGCGCGCTCTCTCTCAAATAAATAAATAAATATGTTTTAAAATCCACCTCCTAAATTGGCTGGAGTATTTTGTCCTTCACACCATAATGTTTTTGTTGTTGTTGTTTGTTTGTTTTTACCAGCAATAACTTGTGCATGTATTAAATGTTAACCCTAGTGAAGAGAACCTGGAAATAGCTATGTTTTCATAGACGGGATTATGAGTGAAGAAGCCCTCATCACTGGAATCCATACTATATGATGGTGGGGGGGAGTGCCTCTGAATACAATCTATAGAGAGATAAATGGACAGATTTTTCCTTAATCTCCATCATTAAAATATTTTAAACTTAGGTGACAATTTTCTTGGACATAAAGGACCTTTATAATGTGTCTTAGTGTATTTTTTTATGAGTAATACAAAAAACCTTATACCTCTTACAAAATCTTTTATGAGACAGATACTAAGAAAAGTGTTTAAAGATTTATATTGATCATTTCCACACCTACAGTAGAGTGCAAAAAAAAAAAAAAGATGCTGCTTTGCTGCTTGAAATGTCTGTAAGTTTTTTAATGGAAATCATTTAGTGGACATCATTAAAATTATCTAGGAGTACAAAGAAAATTTACGGATATTTGTAAGTAAAAAAAGGAGAGGGTATTTTTACCTGGAAAACTCAAAGATCGTATTTAATCCAGGAATGGTTCTCTTTGTCATAGTGGTTAAAAGGGCAGCTACCCCACGCTCGTTTGCTTACCCCTATCGTGAGGTCTCCATAGCATCTACCTTATTTCCCACCCCTCTGCTTTCACGGCTATCCCACTAGGGAGAATGCAGGGATAGGGTAAGTCTTGTGCTATGTGGAGGTGGAATAAAGTTCAGATAGAGAGAGATAAGGGTCTGAGGAAATTTCCTCCAGAGGAAGTATTGTTCTAATGAAATAAAGCGTTCAAAGTCATACATGCTTGAAATTTCTCAGAGATGAAAACCAAGAGTCAATTGAGATTTGAAATTATCTCTACTTTTCCCCTCCAAGATTGGCAATGGGAACGTGTCTTCATAATTATATGAAAGATACTGTTTACGGTGAACTTTGATTTAAATGAAAACTTAAAACACACCCATACACACATTTTCTAAGTTTCAACAATATGCATGTTCACTGATCCATTTATTCATTCATTCATCCACTCACATGAATGAACGAAGGAAGGAATGATAATAGAGAGATGAGGTAGGATCTTGCATGGGCAGGGAAGTCTATTTCCAGGCTCTGTAATACAGAGTCTCTGTCATAGGGTTTTTTGAGTCCAGAAAAAAACACACACCCAAGGTAGTTTCCTGTTAGTACGAACAACTTGCCCATGACAACATAGTTTACTAGATCAAGAACTGAGACTGTCTATAGTAACATGACTTTGGTATTCCTGAAAATTTTTGCCAGAAAGATAAAGTTGCGAATACAATTGTTTTAAGAATTAAGACAATGCATTTATTTACAGGACAGATTCTACCTCTTGTCTTCTGTCAGAATAATACCTTGCTCAAATGGGCAAACCCTTCACTTATCAAAGTGAATGCTTACTCAGTAAGACATGTTTCAAATAACCCCTTTCTTTTCATCAACCTTAAACTCTTATATCACAAAAGCTGCTCATCCCAATCAAGTTCCAGCACTAAGAGACTTGACTTAAACTAGACCTCAGCACCTAACGTATATCCGCCCTTGTGCTCCCACTCTGAGCTATTACAAAGACGAAGTGTTGATAGCTTTTACCGCAGTGGCCAATAGTCCTGGCTTTATTTGATCAACAGAATATTTTTATGGTTTCTTCAGAAAGATAGCAGTTGTCATTAGTATTTTTTTTTTCTTATTCGTTATATTTGTCAGTTCCTGTCTGCAGAATAAAAAAAAACTTGCAAAGGCAAGGACCTACTTCCATGTCCTCTAAAGGTAGAGGTGACTCTACCTTATTCCATAGCTCGTCAGTAGGTAGCAAGAGGAGAAGGGAGCTGCCCCAGGGCCTGAAGACCAGGAAAAGGAAAAGTCCAGGACATAACATCAGAGAGCAGGTATTATGTTTGTTACCAGGAGAAATACCTATGGGAAAAGAAACAAGTTATTGGCTAGAGGAGGGAGGGACAAATATATTTCTATTGGTTTTGGGGAAACGGTTAGATGATTCAGTATTTGGTTTAGAGAAGGAGCCTCCGAGGTATAGGCTAGATGGGTAAAAGAACAAAATTGTTCTGCAAAAGGAGGTAAGACAGTATTGTTTCCTAGGACAACTCTGGAAAGAGGAGTCATGGGCTTGAGAAGAAGGAGAGATTGGAAGAGTTGAGAGAGACTTAGAGTCAAGTTCAAGAAGTAACCAGCATGTGGTGCCATTAAGGGAACACAGCTAATCCGTACAGAGCATCGTGAGTTAGAGAAACCTGGCATCACACATTGATATTAAGTAGTGGCCTGTGATACTACTTTGATTTGGTACAATATTTCTCCATAATACCAAAGTATCTGTAAATATATTGCATTAGTGGCCTTTCAAACAAAGAAACAGAGACAGTGTCCAGTGTAGGACAAAAGAGGATGAATGTGCAAAAGGAAGGCATTGGGTTGTCTGCTCTATGTGTAATGGTTACTCAGAGACTTTTATTTGAGGATTAAAAGACAGAGAAATATTGGAGGACAGAAGCAGTCTGAAAACCTTAACCACCCAGATTCGAATTACAGGAGTTTGAGGTACAGAAGGGAATATCTAAAGGCAGAAGAGTAGCTCCAACATGTTTTTAAAGGGCAAAGATAGAAATATTCTGTGATAAGAAAGGAAACCATATTAATACACTAATCTAAACTGTGGGCACTTATTATACTAATACAAGCTATGGGTACTTAGATTCTCAATTTTATCACTAAAACGTTTAATTTTGTTTACAAAAAAAATTGATATCAAAAACAAGGTACCATCTTTGATAATGATCCCCCTCCTCAGTGATGCAATCTTCTGCAAGCTAAGCTCAGTTGTAGTTTAAATCTGCATTGTACCTTACTAACCACTCTTCTCTCCTCCACAGAACGTTTCTAGTAAATAATTTTTGTGCAGCAGCTGAAACCCCAGGTATTGTCCTCACAGTCTCTTCATTCTTTAGGCAGAGAATGTGAGCAAGGGCAGAGGTTATAACCAATTCAGAGAATTAGGGACGATGAATTACCACCCAATGTGAAAGCCTACCAGAGCCCAAATAATCGGTGGCACCAGTTTGTACTCACAGGATCCTAAGTAAATATAAACCCTCAAATTTCTGAAAACTCACGATATTTTGGTTTGTCAGCCTTTCAAACTTTAAATGGGAATAGCAAGTCTCCCCTACTGAGCTCGGCCAAGGATATAGGTCCAACCAAGATGGAAATGAAAATGTTGCCATAGTCAATAAGAATTAGTCAACAAAGATATAGGAAGAACTGGTTGGACCTGTATTTCGTATTTTATGAACTACAGTATTTCCATTAAAATGAATAATTAATTAACATTTATAATTTGTTACCTATACTTCTCTATTTGATGTCATTATTGGCAGTCTCAAAAAAGATGCCTTCATCTTGTATCATCTCTTACATGCATAAACATGAAACTTTATATTAACTACCAATAGACTTATGTGCTCTGATATTATTATTATTATTATTAATTCATTTCATTAAAACCATACCTGTTTTCCACAAAGGATACAGACTCCATAATCAATACACAACAAATTCACAGTATAAAGGTTTGGGGTGAACAAAGGACTTATTTTTGAATTGAATAATGGGATGTAGAATCATCCACCTTACCGTGTCTAATAATTCCAAATATATCTATTTCCCACATTTTATTCTTGATTTTTGCTTTTTATGTTGAAGAGGTAGGTGGAGATTCAGGTAAGAGAATTCCTTACCAAATTATTAAATTTCCCTTTCTTCCCCTTCACAAGCAATAGCGATAGAAAATAACAAAGGAGAACTTTCACAGATATCCATGGGAGTCAGAACAGCACCAACCTCCCCTTTTTTCCTTTCTACTTTTTAACACATCAATAGTAATTGAACTATGAAAGGAACTCTAGGGAACCTTCCACCTCCCACATCACCCCACTCCTTGAGCATTACTCAATCTGTAAGTGTTTTTATAACTGTGAAATGTAGTAGTTATTAGAAAAAGACCCATGAAAATATCTTTATCATCATGCAAAATGTATGCAGATTTCAGTCTTTTACACCTTTGTGAAAAATATGACAATGCATGAGAGATACATGCTCTGGAGAATGGGAGAAGGGAGAAAAAATCTTAGCTGTTAAAATATTTAGTACTACATAAAAAATTAAAAACTGGTGCTATTTTGACAAGGATGTTTGGTATGCTGTCATACGCACATGGAACGCTGTATCTGAAAAGGGTTAAAGAGCCCATCAAACGGGTCCAGAATACCTTGATGGACAGCATCTCTCCCTAGTGCATCGCACACGGAGGTACAATCATTGAAGCAAAGTTTATTGTGGTCATCTATCAGCTGTTCAAATGACCGGGCCTTATCCAATCCTATGCCAGCCTGATGGACTAGTTAAACATCACATCATTCCACTGCATTAGCACATGTCAGTCTCCCATCTGGTTACCTGACCAAGAGAATGAGGTTTTGAGGCAGCACATTTAATGGGACTGGGAATAACAAAATTTTATCTGCATGTTTCTTACTGAGGAAATAAGGCAGGTTAATAAAATTAGGACGGTAGGATTTCCCATGATTGACTAAGAATAAATGGAACGTTCCTAAAGATAATTTTAAGATTAAAATCATGATTAACTTAAATGGCGATGTCCAACAAGCCAGGCACTCGGATTGTAGACAAGGAAGAACGAAGCCTTCGTGTTGACTAAGACTCTGCAGAAGAAATCCAGGTGCGAACTGATTGCACTTGTATCTCGCCTGTTGTGAGATACAAAAGCAAGACAAAACAAAACAAAAACAAAAACCCTGCCAGCTCGAACATGGAACATGGAAAACTTTACCTCTTACAGTGATTCTGTCCCAGGAACTCAGCTCCTTTATTGTGATGGAATTTATCTGTCTTTATCCCAGGACTTCACAGTTCCTATCTGTTGGGCAACTCCTGCTGGACTAGATACTAGGTTCAAATTTTTTATCCTCTAGTTCTAACAAAGTCTTCTCAGGCAAGTGTTTTTATTACTCCTATTTCCCTGATAAGGAAATGGAGACGGATTTTAATAATTGGCTTCAGGTTAAACAACCAGGAAAACATCTGAGTTAGGATTTGAACCTGGAGAGTACAACACCAAAATTGCTTTTTGGGTCAAGTACTCTAAGTAATTATCAAATCCTGACGTTTATTTAGGTCACCGGTTTTTAACTTTTAGTTTACTAAAAACAACTAAATGCTTTGTTCCTTACATGCTTTGAAAGCACGAACGTGAGTTTCCTAGGTGGCTCAGTCAGCTAAGCATCTGCCTTCAGCTCAAGTCGTGGTCCTGGTGTCCTGGAATGGAGCCCCGCACCAGCCTCCCTGCTCAGTGGGGAGTCTGTTTCTCCCTCTCTCACTCCCCCTGCTTGTGCTCTCTCTCTCTCTCTCTGTGTCAAACAAATAAATAAAATCTTAAAAAAAAAAAAAGGAAGTACTTATGCATGTGTTTCTCCTACATGTAGCCAATTAAAAAACATCTTTTTTTTTTTTTTAATATCCTAAGAATCATCTTATGACCAAATTACCACCATTATACAGGATTTTTAAACACCTTAGGGAAGGGGGTCGGTGGGGGAAACATTCCATTTCAAGGATTCCAGCTTCTCTGTTCCTCTTTACAAAGCTGTTCTTTACAGCTTCCGCCTAAACTCATGAGTGAATGAGTTTGAGAATGGAGAATGGAGAGTGAAGGCTACAGTTTGCCAGAATTGGTCCTTTTGTTGCTTTTTTCATAAATACGCTGTGGTTCAACCTCAAATAATATGTATTAAGACTCTTTCTGTACTTGACTTTAAGCTGTCCATTGTCTATTCAATAATTCACATTTACAACCTACAGCGGGGCCCCCTGGCTGGCTCAGTCAGTACAGCATGTGACTCTTGATATCGGGATTGTGAGGTTAAGCCCCAAGTCAGGCGTAAAGCTTACTTAAAAATAAATAAATATTTATTTGTATTTAAGGTATCCATTATCTAGAAAACCAGCATGAAAAGCTCTTACCACACTTACATGGACCAAAGTCAGATGTTTTCTGCCTTAGTTAGATCCCTTATCGACATGGTATGAAAAAGACAAAAAAAAAAAAAAAAAAGAAGAAGAAGAAGAAGAAGAAGAAGAAAAGAATTCTATTTCTTGGTGAGTGCCTGCATATACAAAGATTCCACAAGAAATACTGCAGAAATCAAATGACTTCAAAACACTCAATTGCCGTAGAGCTTTGGTACGATGTTGACCTATATCTAGAAGAAAAATGAAGCAGAGTACAGAGCATGTGTGAACGTTGAACATTCTCAGATGTCAGTGGGAGCTCTGTGGGATGTAGACCAAGTTGAGAAATCATACAACTGTACCAATAATGCAATCCTCACAGAGCACACTGAGGAATGTTTTGTTAATGCTACCAATTTACCTTATGCTGGCTATAGGCGTTTTGCACAATATAATAGAAGTGTATGTGAAAAAAAGTGCTGATTTTTAAGTAAAGAGTTGGGAACAAAGAAAAATAATAGGATCTGTGTTTAGAGATAAAAGAGAGGAGTGAATACTGATTTTTAATATGAACGTAGAAGGTAATGGAATGATTGAAACATTATCATGATAGATTTGCTTAGCCATAGTCAATGGAAAAGAAAACAAGAAAGTATACATAAATGTTGAGCATTTTTGTACTGCATGAATGCTGACTATATGGGGTCTTCCAAGAAATGAATCTCAAAGTGGATAATCTCTACCTTTATGATAAATGGATGTGATCACATTACACATTCTAAAACTACAAACATAGTCTGTTGGCATAAATCCCAAAATATACACATTATATTTTTCATGAAAAAGTACTAGAAAAAAAATACTGGTGAGTATTTTTATTATCATCTGAATCCTGTAAAGAATAAAAGAGGGAAACTTCTAATAAAAGAAAGATTCTGAGTACACATAGTACCAGAAACTCAATTTTTGTTCTGTTTCAGTGTTTGGGTTTTGGGGGGTTTTGTTGTTGCTGTTTTGTGGGGTTCTTTTGTTTATTTGTTTTGGGTCTTTGTTTGTTTGTTTGCTGTGTGTGTGTGTGTGTGTGTGTGTATTGTTTGTTTTTTCGCTTGTAGAGAAAACATGTAATCTCACTTGGAAATATGACCAGACTCCTATGAAACAAAGCCAGTATCTTTACACTATAGATTACCATAGAAATCAAAGCTTAGCCACTGTGACCCTGATGTTTGCTCTTTCCATATAAGATTTTGAGAGATCTTTTAAATGGTGAACTGAATCTTTAAGAAGTCAGAAATTTTGAAACTGGAATGAGTGGGCTATATTATCTTATTTCTTGGTATTTGTATTTCTTGTATGCAGTTTTTTATTGGATTTTTTAGCTCTTAATAAAATCGGATCATAGTTAATTACTTTACATATTCAACAAAATCTAACCAAATGGATTTTAGCTCCATGACATGTCAGCCAAAAACGAAAATCTGTGCATCAATATCTAGATATTTCTGTCACTGAGGTTTGTTACTTCAAGTAAGAGAAGGAAATGGAAAATTTATAATTTTGATTTCTCATCAAATAATAATAATTACATTAATGGTGATAATAATGGCCACGACTTCTGTCTTACCATGTGCCAGCCACATCCGGAGGATCTGACCGGCATTATTAGTTCATTGAAATTTTGCAATGTATGCAACTTTTTGCTAGCACTAACTGAAATTCCACTCAAACTGTTTTCCCAATAAGGAAAATGATTCTCTTACAAGAAGTCCAGAGGCGGGTGGTTTTATATCTATTAGCTCAATAGTGTAAAGGAAGATTCAGTCATCCCCATCTCTCTGCCTGCTCTCTGCCCCGCAATCGTGGTGGGAGTTGGGCTGAAAGGGGGATTTTGACGTCCGATGGAACTATCCTGCAGTTGGCTCCTGGTGGAGTTGAGTAGTGCTCCTCAAGAGGGTATGTTGAAGCCCTAACCAACCATGCCTGTGAATGTGACCCTATTTAGAAAGGGGGACTTTGCAGATGTAACAGGTTTAAGACAAGATCAGTGGGGTGGGCCCCGGTGTAACATGACTGGTGTCCTTATAAGAAGAGAAAATAAAGAGATACGAGAAGAAAATGCCATGTGAAGGCCGAGACATACGGAGAAGACAGATGTGTGAAGACAGAAGCAGAGACTGGAGTTATGTTCCCACAAGCCCAGGAGCACCAGAAGCTGCTGAACCTTGGAAGCAGCAAGGAAGGATCCAACCACTAGACACCTTGGAAGGCCTGTGACCCTGCCGGCACTTGATGTTAGACGTCCAGTCTCCAAAACTATAAGGGGATACATCACTGTTTTTTGTTTGCTTATTTTGCTTTTAAAGATTGATATTTATTTATTCATTTACTTACATGCTTATTTATTTTAGAGAGAGAGCATGAGCAGAGAGGGGGGCAGAAAGAGAGGGAGAGAGAATCTCAAGCAGACCCCACACTGACTGCAGAGCTGGACCCTGGGCTCGAACCCATGACCCCAAGATCATGATCTGAGCCTAAATCAAGACACTTCGCTGACTGAGTAACATAGATGCCCCCACATCACTGTTGTTTTAACCATCCCAGTTTCTGGCACTTTGTTACGGCAGCCCTAGGAAACTAGTGCAGCTCCTAGTCTGGTCTCAGAAGCTGCACCAGTGCCATCACACACAGATACAACAAGGAACAGACGATGAAACAAAGTTGCTTTTCCTCCTTTGAGCCTCCTTTTTAAGAGGGAAGAAAGCAGAGTGTCAACTTTTTTTTTTTAAGATTTTATTTATTTATTTGATAGATAGATCACAAGTAGGCAGAGAGGCAGGCAGAGAGAGGAAGGGAAGCAGGTTCCCCGCTGAGCAGAGAGCCCGATGTGGGGCTCGATCCCAGGACCCTGGGATCATGACCCGAGCCGAAGGCAGAGGCTTTAAGCCACTGAGCCACAGGCGCTCCCAGAGTGTCAACTTTTATGCAGAATTTTATCCTAAATCCAACTGAAAGCCAATGACCACAAGTCGCTGGGATTGCCCCGGTTTGCTTAGACTAACCAGGTCTGGTAGAATGGTTATTAGAAAACCAACTACCCTAACTACCACTGCTTCCGTTATACTCCTTTGACCAAAGAGGGAACTGAAGCTAGCAATGAGGTCACCTAAGACAAAGTTGTGAAGCCAGGATTTAAAGTCAGGGCAGCCCCGCCGTCACAGAATGGTTCGGTGTACTGATTAGTGCCTAGCTTAAGTAGTTACAGCACATAGTCCTATTCTTCGTAAGTTATTATAGTTTGCCATGCTTCCTTTCACTTTAGTAGCCCTAAAGAGGATCACAATAAAGGCACTGAACATGCCACCCATTATTTGGTTTTATATTTACTAAATCTTCTATATTAAATTTGGTTATACCCTAGGGGCTTTAAGGAGTGATGTACTGTTTCCACAGTCAAGTATCAAAATTCTAATTCATAAAAACAGTTTCCTAATTGAGGAAAATAAAAGGCATGAGGAAAACAAAATAGGTGGGGTTATATCTGTGGTAAAGTACCAAAGAATTAGGGCCAATCTGCCTTAGCAAGCAGAACAAAAAATAGTGTGGGAGGGTGAGTAGTACGCGAGGGCAGAACAAGAGAGAGAGACAGAAAAAAGACAAAGACAGAGGGTAAGAGAGAGACACACACACAGAGACAGAGAAAGAGAGGGAGAGAAGATAAAGACAGGAGCAAAGGAGGAAACAGTGAACTGATAATTAAGCTAATGACTTAATGGCTTATTGGGTTTTTGCTTGGTTGGTTGGTTCGTTTATAAAATCCACTACAGTGTAAAGTGCTTATTCTTTCAATTATGAACTCAAGAAACATGGTTCCCTGATTGGTTTGGGAAGATAGCCAGAGTGCTTCCACCAATGACATAGTTGAAGTCTTATTCAAAATACACATTAGTTAAAACCTGGAAATATTACATTGATACCTTAATCATCCATGATAGGTATTTCACTTTCTTTTGTAGTTCTGGGAAAAACAAAAAACAAAACCAAACCAAAACCAGATGTTGAGCATCATAAATATATATATATATATATATATATATATATATATATATATATATGGAGAGAGTTATACACACACACACACACACATATATATATATATATATATATATATATATATATATATATAGTCAATAACTAGAGTTTTAAATACTATAAAGCGACCATACCAGTCTCATTGAGGGAGCCCAGTGATATTATCTGGCTATTGAGAAACCACCACACAGACTTCCTGTCAACGTTTTGTTGTTAATTACTTTCACCTTACCCTCCTACTCCCATGAAGCTCTCCTTTTAGCACCCATCATCTGTCACTTAGAAAGAATCTGATACATTTAACTCTACGGAAGAAGATAAGCAAATGTTCATCACCTCATCATGCTCAAGCAGTGATGGGTAAAGGCTGTATTCTATTTTTTTTTTATTTTTTTAACAATTGATTGACTGATTGAGAGATAGAGACAGAGACCACAAATGGGGGCGGGGGAGGCAGGGGGAGAGAGACAAGCAGACTCCATGCTGAGGGAGGAGCCTGATGCCAGGCTCCGTCCCAGGACCCTGAGACTGTGACCTTATCAACTGAGCCATAGAAGGGTGTTGTATTTTAAGGGGAGGTTGTGAGGTAGTGATTCCATAATAGAGGAATGGAGAGATTAGGAAAAAGCTGGAAACCAAATGATACATAATATCAATCCTAGAAGACATGTTTTTTTAGCTATTTTATCATATTACAGTGTTTTCAGAAACAGTAATATCTCGGCAGTACATGGTATATATGACTATTAACATGAAGCCATTTCAAACTCCTTTCTAGGATAATACTGTTTCCAAACCCCACATCTTAATTATGATACAGATATACATTGACTATATTTATAATATATGTTCATAAAACATAAACAACTTAAAAATATATTGACGATACTCAATGACAAAGTAATGCCAGTGTGCACTCACGGAGTGTTTTAACATGTAAAAGCCACTCTACATGGAGGGCTTCAATGAACAGATTTTTATCTTTACACATCAAACATATATACTTCATATATATACACCTCAAAACTTATATACCTCAGATAGACCTCCAATATCACCTGTGTATTTGAACAGTTAAAATAACAATTCTTTGTCATTAGAAAGGTTCTACCGCAGAGGTATTTGGCAGATAACTTCATATTCTTGCAAGTGAAAGCTATTTTCAGAGCTCTGCAACCCTCCCAGCTGACAGCAAGCAGCTGGGGTCTGGGATACCAGGATAGGAGCAGGTACTGCAGGAGAAAGTGGACGACGACATGCACGATGTTTTTATAAGTGCCATGAACACCAAAACCACCTTCGGTAATGCCTGCTGTAACTGATAGCCTTTACACTCTGAATCTGATCGATCAAACAATTCAGGACACACCAAACGATGACAGTGGGACTCTCTGGGTCAGTGACACCTACACAAAGCACCCTGTCCCATACGCATGATTTCGGTGATGCCTGCAGTAATCGATAACCTTTATAGCACCCTCACATTGATCAAGGCACTCAAGCCACGCCAAACTATTACAGGGTGTGTTTCTGGATCGATGACTACAGAAAACTTTCTACACAATATTGTACCCGTATTCTCAGTAATGTCTGAATATATATCGCATGCTAGTGAGGACAGTGTTGAGAAAATAACGAATGTTCCTCCTTTGAGTACATGCATTTATTCTAGTTACTGGTGCTAAATGGGAATTTTTCCTAATGAACAACTTATCAAAACACATACAGCATTTGAAAGCAGCATTACTGATTGGGTTAGTCTTTACTTAAACTACTTGGTTTAATTATAATGATTAAGCTGCCTACTGGGGATTCAATTTTTAATGACTTAATTTAACGTGCTGTCTGTTAAAATGTCACCTTGTGAAGTTTTTCTTTCTCCTGTTATCAACTTACTGGGCACCCAAGCAAAGATAAGTGTCATCTGAAAACAGCTGCTAAGACGGGTATGAATTTGGGCCCAGAAACAGATTTGTGAGTACTGTAACTGTTTTTTCTCCCCAGTACAGTTTGGTTTTTGAGTTGAAGGTTAGATGTAGGGGTGTGTGGGGGAGGGAGGGGCAGACAAACACAGAGGTAAAACATGAATCCAACACACTTCATGCCTTCTACGTTTTTGTCATTGCTGTTTTGTGTTATTTCCATTAAGTGTAAGTCAGTGGGATGCTGGAGCCCATTCCTACTGGCTCAGTGGGGTTGACTATTAAAATTGCAAGCTACTAACAGACACATGAAAATATGTTCATCATCAGTTGCCATGAGGGAGATTCAAATCAAAACCACATGGAGATACCACCTTAGACCAGTTAGAATGGCCACAATTAACCAGACAGTAAACAGCGTGTGTTGGAGAGGATGTGGAAAAAGGGGAACCCTCTTACACTGTTGGTGGGAATGCAAGTTGGTGCAGCCACTTTGGAAAACGGTGTGGAGGTTCCTTAAGAAATTAAAAATAGAGCTTCCCCATGACCCTGCAATTGCACTACTGGGTATTTACCCCAAAGATACAGATGTAGTGAAAAGAAGGGCCATCTCTACCCCAATGTTTATAGCAGCAATGGCCATGGATGCCAAACTGTGGAAAGAACCAAGGTGCCCTTGAAGAGACGAACTGATAAAGAAGATACTGTCTATATATACAATGGAGTATTACGCCTCCATCAAAAAGGATGAACACCCAACTTTTGTATCAACATGTACAGGACTGGAGGAGATTATGCTGAGTGAAATAAGTCAAGCAGAGAGCATCAATTATCATATGGTTTCACTTATTTGTGGAGCATAAGGAATAACACAGAGGACATGGGGAGATGGAGAGGAGAAGGGAGTTGGGGGATCTCGGAGGGGGAGATGAACCATGAAAGACTGTGGACTTTGAAAAACAATCTGAGGTCTCTGGAGGGGAGGGGGATGGGGGGTTGGGTGAGCCTGGTGGTAGGTATTAAGGAGGGCACGTATTGCATGGAGCACTGGGTGTGGTGCATAAACAATAAATTTTGGAACACTGAAAAGAAATTTAAAAAATAAATAAAAATTAAAAAAATAAAAATAAAAAATTTCAAAAAAAAAGAAATTGCAAGCTAATTGACACATTCATAGCCTGTATTGTGATCTGGCGGGTGTAGTTACAACGGAGAAACTAGAAAACACTACCAGTAAGAGCTTCCAGCAGAGCTGGCCTGTTAAACAGTTACCAGCACAACATACCCTACCACTACGTGGCATTCCATTAAATATTCTTGAATGTCTGCTGTGAAGGTTATGGACTGAATTGTGTCCTCTGCCTCCATCACCAAATTCTTATGTTGACGCCCACCTCCAGTATGACTATATGTGGAGGAAAGGCCTCTGAATACATGGTTAAGTTTAAATGAAGCCATCAGGGTAAAGCTCTAATCCAATACAACAAGGTCCTTAGAAGATCAGGAAGAAATACCATGGACGTATATGCATGCAAGAAAGACCATGTGAAGACAGTGGAAGGACGGCCATCTCCAAGCCAAAGAGAGAGAAACTTCCGGAAGAACCAAAGTAGCCAACACGGTGGGGTCCGATCTCCAGGTTCCAGAATGGTGAGAGAGTAAGTTTCTGTTGTCTAAGCCCCACAGTCTATGGTATTTGTAATGAGACCAATGGCAAACGTATGCAGAGATCAAAGCATTAGGTGGTGAAGGGCACCGATATGCAGAGCAGGGGGCTTATAACTTAAAAAAGCTTGTCACCTTGCTTTGACATAACGCACATGTGAAAATGACAGTGCAGATGTGTACGTGTGGTAGAAAGAACTACAGCAGTTCACTGGAGGGAAAAGAAACATCTGGCTGGGAAAACAAGAGTTTATAGAGGGGGAGACACATGAGCAGGATCTCCATGGAATTTTGCTAGGTGATGACCAAACGGGGCTCAAGAAAGTCAAAGGCAGAGAGAGGCACGGGACAAAATATTTTTAAAATCATTGATAATTCAGTTTTGTTATATCTTGGGCTTGATGCAGGAGACTAGTGCAAATAAGCATTTTAAGACGATTAAGGGGTGAGCCATGAGGGCCAGTGAACAAGAGCAATGTTTTAGAGTTGGAAAGAGGAGCGGCCACAGTCGCTACCGTGACCAGGAAAGCAGCACAGCCTAGAGCCGAGGAGAGACTCTGGAAGTGAACAACTGATGTCCAGACAGTAGATTAATAATGACTGTCCCTGAGATGTAGGCAAGAATCCAGCAAGCAGTATAGGCAGAATGCTTTGATTTGTGCCCGGCACAAGCTGAGTGTAGTGTGTTTCCTAAAATGAGAACACACACAAAGTTCTAGCGAACGTGGTGGGAAGACAGATTGGAGAGGAGGTGGTTCTATTAGTCAGTGGGGGCTGCCATGACCCCCATTGCAGATGGGACAGTTTGAACAACTGAAAGGCATTCGCTTACAGCCCTGGAGGCTGCAGGTCCTGGGTCAAGGTATTGCCAACGTCAGTTTCTTCTGAGGCCTCTCTCCTTGGCTCACAGGTGGGTGTCTTCTCCCCGTCTCTTCACACACTCTTCCTTCTGGACCAAATCTGTGTCTGAACTTCTTAATAAGGATAGCAGTTACCTTGAGTTAGGGCCCACCCAAATAATCTTGTTTCAACTTGATTATCCATCCTCCAAAACTGTCACATTCTGAATTACCGGGAATTAAGATATCAACATAGGAATTTCTAGAAGACATACCTCAGCTCATAACAACGGTAAATAGATCAGAAAACAGGACTGTCATTTGTATCTAGAGTGACGATGAGAAGGAGAAAGTAATAGATGGTTCTAACGCTTGGGTCTAAGGACAGGATTGAGTCTATTTGACAGAATGATCTAGAAAAGTACTACTACTTTTGTCATCATCATGAAAGAGTGAAAACACCGATTTTACAACCAAACGGATCCAGATTCAAATCCTCAACCTGCAGTGAGACCTGGAACATTGGG
The DNA here is from genome assembly GCF_030435805.1 of Mustela lutreola. Classification (NCBI taxonomy): domain Eukaryota; kingdom Metazoa; phylum Chordata; class Mammalia; order Carnivora; family Mustelidae; genus Mustela; species Mustela lutreola. The sequence goes on from NC_081307.1 coordinate 30,786,674, forward strand.
TCTTTACATCTCAGTGAGCCTGTCTGCAAATAATAAATCTTAGAAATTCCTAGAGAATTAAATGGGACAAATTTTGTAAAGCCTATAGAATAGTGTTAAACCCATATTAAAAGTTGTTTTTTTTTTTTCCTTCATTATGCTGCATACTGTTATTATAACTGTAGGGAAGGTAGGAAGATTCTAGAGAATGCCTTCATCCCTAAGCCCATCTCAACATTAGTTCCCCTTTGAAGAGTACTATTTTGAGATCTTGTGTTCATCACACCCCTTAGAGTGTATTCACATATAGATGAGTCTACCACCTCATAGCCTGGCAATTAAGGAAGGGCATTGAATCAACCAAAAGTATATAATGAAAGTGATGACAAAGTTTACTTTGAACAATCCTGTCCTAAGACTGGCTCGATTTACAGCGACCACTGTTCTTCTGAAAACTACACTGAAAGTCAGTATCTACATTTTCATTTTATTTTCAGTTCATACTCATAACCCACATGCTAAACATGCCTGAACAGTCTCATTCTCATTTCAAAAACAAAGAGGAGACCGTGATTACGATTTGTCTTAAGAAAGGAAAATTGTTAAATAAATATTTAAGAATTCAGAATTTGGTAATTTGCTTAGTGGCCCATGAAATACAAAATCATTAATTTAGAGATCACGAGCATTACCATGAGGGCTGAATTGGGAACAGACTCTCTGGTGCAATCCTTTTCCACAAAGTCTCTAGTTAATATTATGCAATGGAAGTCCTGCATTATAGAGCTCAAATCAGTCACATCTTTTCTGTCGATCAAGAATTTTTATAATCTGGTCTTTATATCCATGGAGACAAAGGGAATAGACTGTACAAAACCTTTCCTTCTTCCTCTTCTTAAAGTAGCCCTTGTAAGTAATTTATAAAATATCCATCTCCTTCCTGTGTCATATGTCACTTAAAATATTTATGTTTTGAATAGAGGGAAAAGTGACAACATTGAATGGACAAATGATAAACTCCCCTGATTTTAGCAATCTTTAAAAAATAGGCTTAAGGTCAAACTTACGTTCTCATTTTCTTAAAAAGCAGACTGATGATGTTATTATTATTATTTTTTTTTGATACTTTGCAGCTTTTATTTAGTAGCAAATTTTCTACCCTGACTCTGTGTAAGGATACATTCGGGACAGAGTGGGCTGTACAGAGTGGAGCTCCTCGCCACCCTTCCCCTGCAAAGCATCTCAGAATATTTGTTTTATTATGTCCATGTCCTGGATTCATTTGTTTTTCGTCCTTCTATTTGCTGCTGGGCTGTTAGCTGCCTTCATTCTTCCTTCTATCCATCTGCCTGATTTTTCATCATGTTGAGAGGAGAGATAGAGCCCTCAGACGCGGCACCCCTCTCCAACAGAGCTCAAGTGAAGCAAGTCACTTCCCCTATAATTTGGGGACAGGGTAGCGCGGTTGAGAGGAGCAAATGGTATGGCATATGGCATATTCAAAGCTATTAGAAGTGCTCAGCTTATTTCTGTTGACTGCCCAGAGGCCTTCCTCACTAGGGATAGTTATTCTGGATAAACGGATTGTGAAATATTTCAAAAATACCCCTGTATGTTAGCTTCATCTAACTGAGAACGATACTTCTCAAGCATCTCATAGCCTCTTACTCAAGGCAAGGGGTAATGCCGGCTGAGTGTGTTCATTTACTCCATGAGGGGAGACATGGGGTGGAAAGATGATTTCATGAGCTATTAAATATTATCACAACTACCACAAAACCCTTTAGTTCAAGATAGGAGACGATGAGTTACTAAATCAAGTTCCATATGCAGGCACATTCCCTGTAGGGTCTCTGACCTGTGATGAAGAATACATTTGCGGATAGCTTATGCACAAGTAAATCAGTAAACAGACAACAAAAAAGCCACTCCAGACAGAAAAAAAAAGGTAAAATTTTTAAAAAGAAGAAGAAAAAGAAAAAAGAAGAGAAACACTATTTCCCAGCCAAAAAAGTTATTAATGTATGAGAAAGCAAGGGATATGTGCTTAGATGTTATTTACTTAGATAGAAGAGAAGACAAAGGAAATTTGTTATCCTGTCTTCTTTATATCCATGAATCTCGATAACTGCTTTGATGGTCTAAGTGTCATGTATGTAGTACGGTAAGAAATCAATTCTATTCCCTGAAAACTCTTCTCTTATAAATGTGGATTCCTGGGCTTTGTCTCAGAAGTACTAGATCATTTGAGAATTCTGTATTTTTAACGAGTCTTCCCTGATGCTTATGTATATAAAATTGGAGATTTGCAGCTTTAAGACGTGCCTTATTGTTTCTGGATTTTATTTGAGTTAATTCAGAGAATAAAGGAACACATCCACACACGATGTCCCAAACGCTACATAAGTTCTTCAGTGCAACCAGTGCTAAAAGCAATGTTGATTTCTATTTATTCATTAAGGTGGAGATTGGAACATGCTTCTCTGTATTAGTAACTCATTCAATTTCTCGACCATTTGCTCTGCGTCAGGGAATAATACAGTATATTATTATGTGTTAGAGCGAAAAGAGTGAGCAAAAGCATACACTATTTTGATCTAACAGAACATACACCCTGGTCTATCGTTTCTGTGATACTGAAAAAAAAAAATGCACACATAGATTTTCATTTAGGAAAATAACTTTGAGCTAGTCAAAGTACATGACATTAGAAAGAGTTCAGAATCAATGAGAATGAGTTCACTTAAACAGTATAAGAGGTTCTACAGATCCAAGCCTTGAGCGGAACATTTGGCCCCATTACTTAAACTATTTTAGTAAGTACAGAGGCTGAGGTTTGGTTTGCTATCTTTAGGTGTCAATAATCTCTTTTACTCCCAGAAAAGCGTTCGGTCCACATTCAAATCCTTTCTGGCAATGGGCTGGCAACTTTAGAAAGTTGTAGTAACTTAATGCCACTAAATAACAGCATTTTCAGATTTTTCATATGAATATAATGGTTGGATTTTCCTGAGGAAAATCCACACACACACACACACACACACACACACGAGATGGCTGGGACGATGTATTTTTAAACATACATAATAGAATTACATATTTTGAGCATGGCATAATATTTCTAGAAAACCACTTGTGTAAGAGGGACTGTGTACTGTATATATGATCTCCAAATCTTCACAGAAAGCTGGCAATGATGTGCGTTTTCACGCCCACCCTGCAGATGAAGGAAGTCAGAGAGACAGACTAACTCGTCCAAGGTCGGACATCGGGGCGGCAGTCATTCTCAGCCTTGTCTTGTCGGCAGCCTAAGTATGTTCATTATGTCACACAGAGGAAGTAGAGTCCCCTGAGCATAAAGAAGGACTTTCCTACGGAACGTGCATCTTAATGTTTCCGCTAACTCTCTTTTCTTCCTCCGATTTTTGTGTTCTGAGCGATGCGATGACAAAACATGAGGGGTCTGAAGCGAAATGCGGTAAGCAGAGGACACCATCACCTTTACCAGCAATATCTTCCTTTTCTCATATGCGGATGAAGTGCAGTCTGGAATGGATAACGGCTCCCCAAATTCCTTACTCGGCACACCGCCTGTCTGTCTCAACCTAAAGCACGATTCTGGCTCCATATGTGAAAACTATTCGGCCTATTGCAAGCTCCAATATTTCTCTGTGTGTCTCTGTTCGGGGCATCTGTCTTTATGTCACCCTACCAGTCTTTGACAGAAGAGTCCTAGAAATACATAAAATAAAAAAATCTTAAACTCTGTGTTCAGTGGCCTGTGGTGGTATGTACCTTCTGATTCTTTAAACACCTCGTTGTCAAACCTTCTTCCAAGTGCTTGCAAGACAACTTTCATCTGCACATATTCCATTTAAACAACCCTCAGGCACATTTCAAATGTCTTTTTAGCTACTAGCAGTCAGAACTTCCTTTTCTTTCAAAAAAAAATAAATAAAATCCTTCACACGAGGTACTTCTTAGAGACTGTTTTTGGTCGATTTTACTTCTTCATCCTTTGATTGGAGTCCTTCTTTGGGCCACACAACGTCCTTTTCATGACACTGGCCTGATGTCACTACCTTAGGTTCAGCTTTCCCATCTCCATTTATCCTTCCAAGCACTGTTTCAAACCCATGTCCCCCCCTTTCATTCTGTATGTCTTGACGCTCCCCTAATTGTAAGTTCTGTGTTGCTTCCTTTTTCTTGTATTTTTTTCTTCCCCCTCATATGTTGGTTCCGGCCCTTCTGGTCCTGCTATTCTCATTCTCCTTAATCATCTCCTCCGTCCATTTCTTGATGTCCTCTCCATCTTCCATAGGTTTCAGATAAAACTGTTCCCTCAGAAGTTAGTGTTTTCTGATTTCTTCCCCGCCACCCTTTCTTCTTTCCTTCAAGGGTTTCTGCCCCTGCTGCTTTCCTACTGAAACCCCGTTCACCCCAAGCTTCATGGTGGTTTCCTTCTCCTTTGGTCTACCGCCATCCATTGACATGGGTGGTCTTTATCTACACCCCCGCTCTGTTCTCTGAAGCCCCTCTCAGTGCTTCCCCGCTCTCCATCCCCAGGAGACCTTCTTGCCTTCCTGGTGGCAGATGTCACAGCTTTCTTGCTTCTTTTCCTTCTTTTATTTGGAACCCTTGAATCTATCCCAGCTTGGACTCCCTCACTACTGTTATCCGCGCTTATCATTCCACACAGGTATGGCCCTCTTCCTTACAAAGGTTACATGGGGTTCTTTTTCGTGGGAAGCCCTGCTGTGCTTTTGTTCTCCATAACTAAAATAATGTTCTTTACCGCATGTGCTGGTTTATTTAAATGGTTTGTAGAATCGGATATAGAGCACAGGGGATTCGTACGCCAGCCAAATTTCTTCTTTTGACTCTAAGTGGCTAACCTCAGTCTGACTTAGCCATTTTTATTTTAATTTTATGTTATACTATTTAAAATCCTAAACTCACTTTCTGCTTTTAACCAGAAGTGTTAAAATAGAAAAAAAAAAAAAATTACAAACACGATCACCAAATTTCTCCCATTCATTGCTATGCTGAGGGAAAAAAAGAAGTTTATCCTTGACTTGCTAAATAGAATAGCAGGTTCTTAGTTCCTTTTCTCTCGGTGTTGCATCTAAACTCAACTCTGTGTTTCAATTCTTTAAAGCTACTTTTTTTTTTTTTAAATGGGATTTCAACCTGCATCTCCTTATAGATTAATTGAATTAACTACTAGGCTCCCTTCCCCAGACTGTCTTGTTGAAAAACTGCTTTTCTCCTTTCCAAAGAAGGAAAACACATGCACACGCACACACACACACACACACACACACTCACCTTTTTAAGTTTCAACATTGTCTTGATACATTCTTGGAGTGATAGCATGTGAAAGCAGAATGCCCGTCTATAGATCATCTAGTTTAATTTCTTCCTCTTTCTTTTCACCCATTACATAAGATCCTTCTTTCAAAATAGCTGTAGATGTTTCTCCTGCCTCTATACAACCTTAAAATGATAAAAAATAGATAAACCAATTTTCCTTCCTTTCCCATTTTGTCTTTTTCTTTTTTAAGATTTTATTTATTTATTTGACAGAGAGAGATCACAAGTAGACAGAGAGGCAGGCAGAGAGAGAGAGAGGGAAGCAGGCTCCCTGCTGAGCAGAGAGCCCGATGCGGGACTCGATCCCAGGACCCTGAGATCATGACCTGAGCCGATGGCAGCGGCTTAACCCACTGAGCCACCCAGGTGCCCTTCTTTTTTCTTTTTAATACATCAATCCACCCTTTTTAAAAAAAATAAATTCCTCCAAAATTTTGACTGACAAATTAGAACTATGCAAAGGAAAAAATACTGGGTCTGTTATGCCCCAATTCCACATTTCTATTTCTTCTGCCTCTGTTCTGGCATTTCCTCCCTCTTTCAGATTATCCCAAACCACACTCCCACACCTCCTGGTCCCCTAACTCAATATGCTACATTATCTCCCATCTCAGGTAAAGTTCTCAGCTCATAGGATCTATACTGGCTTCTTGTCACCACATTCCACTTATTCTTAAGTTATGACAAGAGAGCAATATCCCTGCAGAGGTTAATTTGTGTATCTGTATCATAGATTTTTCACTCTTGTTTTCTTTAATCCTTGAGGTACAAATCCATATAGAGTAGACTCAAGTATTAAGGAAATATCTTGTAATACAGCACTTCTATAAAGTTCATAGAAAACACACACAGCACTTCTATAAGGTTAATATTATTCCTCATTTCATAATTAAAAACTTGAAAACAGAGAAACTAGGTAACTAGATTAAGCTCCTCGAGAATGCTGGTGAAAATGCAAGACAGGATCCTTATGTTTGGCCACAACCCTTGTTCTAGATCCTTGAAGACACTGATGAACCTCACATCTCTGCTCTCTGTCCTAAGTGAGAATTATAAATTGTTTAACTACATATACAGTTCTCAGGTTTGTGGGTGTGTCTCTGTGTCTGTGTCTGTGTTTGTGTTTGTTGAGGACAAATGAGAGAAAAGAAGTAGCAGGATAAATCTACTTTCTACTGACTTTCTGAACAATTTTCAAGGAGATGATTCAAATGCCTACTTCAAAATAATCAATAGCTTAACTATGTAGTTTTATTTCATATATCCAAGGGCTAAATACAATAGATAGTTACACAGTTTGGGGAACTGTTTCAACTATTTTCTATAAGATTTTAATTAAACAGTTAAATACATAAGAACTCAACTGCATATAATATAATAATGTAGCTCATATTAATTGTTAACTATAAACCAGGCAACATGCTGAAGATTCTATATGCCCCACTTTATTTAATCCATATAATGGCTCTATGAAATAGGTCCTTTTATTATTCTCTTGTTACAGATGAAGAAATTGACAATAGTAAATAGTATCAACTTGACTAGTGTTATACAATAAATAACTGGGCTGGGGATCTTGTTACTTCTAATCATCAAAAATATATCACATTATAAATGTTTTTATATTGTTATTATACATAAAATGTGTTATTAAACAGTTTCCTTAGATATCAGAAATAGTTTCCATAATGAGGCTTGAGAGGGGTGTGTGTGTGTGTGTGTGTGTGTATTTTATTCAATTGTTTTTTTATATTTTATTTTTGTTCTTATTCATTATTATATTTTTTCTAGAGAAGATATACAGATTTTCAAATGTGGCCTGCCTAGTAGGCAGTTTTGATGCAAAAATTATGCTCTTAAGAAGAAAGCACTTTTTATTTTGAATTTTGGCTTCTAAAATTAATACATCTATCATTTGTTGTTTGAATCAATGTGTGTTATTTGTGCAACTATAATCTGTATCAAAATGTATCAAGCCACAGAAAAATAATGGGGTGATAGCGTACAAGATCATCAGATAATACCTTGTTTTGATTCCTTAAGGAACTTCCATCTGTTCAGTTGTGGGGTTTGGGTTTTTTTGTTTGTTTTTGTTTTTTTGTTTGTTTTTTTAACAGTGGGAATCTGGTAAATATTTGTTATAAGGAAAATGTATGCAGAGAAGTAAAGATAGAAAGCAAAAAGAGGCAGCAAAAAAATTGACAAATACGTAAAAGCAATGTCTGAAAGGAGATACAGATTTAAACAAGGTAATCAGAATGAATTATAAGGCATAAGACTTTCTTAAGAAAGAAATCATGGGGTGCATAGCTCAGTGGGTTAAAGCCTCTACCTTTGGCTCAGGTCATGATCCCAGGGTCCTAGGATCGAGTCCCACATCAGGCTCTCTGCTCAGCAGGGAGCCTGCTTCCTCCTCCCTCTCCACCTGCCTCTCTGCCTACTTGTGATCTCTCTCTGTCAAATAAGTAAATAAAATCTTTAAAAAAAAAGAAAGATAGATCATGATGAAATGAGAAACTGAAAATATTTTATTTTGGACTCCATATGGAAAAAGTATATGTAATAAATATTTTGGAATATGTTGGCACAGGAATAAAATCTTTATTTTAAAAACTTGTTTTGACTGTCTAAGCAAACTAACAAATATATCCATTCACCAAAGCAATAATGGGCATATTTAAACTATGTGTTGGACATCCATTTTGGTGAAGCAACATACAAAATACACCATAATATTATTATTTTACAAAATCCTATAAATCCCATATGTTTTGATATAATACATCTTCTGAAGTTACAAAGGAAAAAAAAAAAGAGAGAGAAGGTACGGTTTTAATTAGTTGCAGTACAAATCCCTATAAGCACCTTGCATCTTACCCTGAAAGGAAAAAAAAAAAAAAGCCTTGAGTTACACAGCTGAGTGCCCTAATGTTATTTATTGTATCAGTTCATTTAATCCTGTGTGCTTCTAAGGAATGGCTAATGCTGGACTTTCCTTTCTTGAAAGTACTAAAGAACAATAAAATGGCTCATTTTACTAAATTTAACATGCAATATGTAATATATATCAGGGACAGACATACATGTCTTGATTATAGATCAGTGTTTCTGCAAAAAGAGTGTGGGATTTTAAGCACTGCTATTACCATCCAAGTAGGATTTCACATTTAGGATCAGTTTTGCAGAAAAAACACCTCTAGACTGAGCACTATCTGAAAAGCCATAGATATTCTGATAGCATAGACAGGACACTGCTAGTCTAACTCTTAAGGAGGAAATTAACCCTGGTCAGGTGCAATCAAACTAGATAGGGCTCAATAAATTCAAATACCTTCATCATGAATGAGTTTTTCAAAACAGGGGTATACTGGACCTTTTGTGGTAAGACTGTGGCCTACTTTTACCTTCATGGTCATCTTGTTAATATCTAATCAAATGCTGGTGATTCCTGAGTGACTTGGACACACTGTTAATAGCAGAGGGTTGATAATGACTACTTAAAGTGGTAGTACTCTTCGAACAACGGGAAACACCGTATTTGTGACTGTGAACTCTCCTCACCTGCATTAGAAGGCAGCCTATTAATCTAAAATTACTGGTCCAGCCATTTGCTTTTAGGAAACAAAGGGACGGAAGGCCAAATTATCACGATGTAAAATTATAGAAAGGGAAAAGTACATGCATATTCCTCAAGTAGAATTTTACACGCTAAGTACAAATTCATTAATTTTGCACAGTAGTGTGTGTATATATAAATATTAACCATAATAAATATATATAATACATATTAATAAAAATAAATATAAAACTATAGATCTACATAGAGAACATTAGGGAAATTTTATGTTAAAGTAGAATACAATTAATACCACCTAGATTTACACAGCAAGACAATCTCATACAGAAAAGCAGGTCAAGGATTCTGAAAAAAACAAAAAACAAACAAACAAAAAAGCAACAAAAAAAACCTGCAAGCAACTTCAGTACTTTTTAATGTTAGAAGTTATAAATCATTGTGTGTGTGTGTGTGTGTGTGTGTGTGTGTGTGTGTGTGTGTGTTTTCTTCCATCCTGGGTCTGGACAGTTATGTGTATCTTGGAGCAAATCCAGAAGCAGTAGATGAACCTTTAACTAACTGAGGTAATTATGCTTATTTCTTTTGGAATGCACTTCTTTGATATCATGTTCAGTTCTCCTTCCAACTTTCATGACATGTTTAGCGAAATCAAGTGTAATTACGTAAGGTGTCCTTCCCTTGCCAGTCGACAATTTCTTGGTGGTGTTTTGTACCATTATTTGCATCTAGATGACTGTTGAGAGCTAAGTATTAGCAGTTATCGTACGGATAAATATCTGGTTTCCATATGCCTTAATATGGTGAATAACATTTTTAAAATAACTGCTATCCTGGCTATGCTGAATTTCTGATTTCCACATACTAACTTCTTTTTTTTTAAAAGTGAAAAATATCAAGTTATATTGAATGTGTCCTCTTTTGACCACATCTGATGGCATCTACTCAGAAAATAACAATTCTTCCTGTCCTGGGAATTTTCTAAACTGTGAAATAAGCACTGCCTTTTGTCCTCAGATTGTAGAACGTATTCGCATGACAAATCTAGCCATTAATTAACAGAAGGACGGGGCATTTGGTTTAAATATTTGTATTCATACAGGGTTTTGGGGGAAATGGAGAATATAACTGTCAAGAAAGGAATGGATTATGGTATTTTGAATGGCTTCATATTCAGAAGAGGAGTAGTGGTTTTCTAAATGGGAAAACAACTCTCTTAATTGTTGGGCTTTTCCTTTAACAATAGTTTCCAGCCCAAGGGCAAGTGCAAGACAGAGCAGACCTGAAGAATCTCAGTACCGCTGTTTTAATTTCTGGCGTTCACAGCATTTAGCAGTTGAACGTCTCAAAGGAAAACAACTACTTTCATTTTTCCCTCCTGTAGCCACCCTGTCAGGGGAGAGGTCTGGGCTCAGAAAATGCAGCTCATTAAAATGAAGAATTTTCCCCGACTTTGATATTCACAGTTCACTGGGGACATACTACCTGTTCACCGAGCTATTTTGTCTGGAGGGGGCTGCAACACAGCAGACTATACCTTAATTAAACTGCTTTAATCAAATTGATTAGGTCTCTAACATTTATAAAACATGTTGAATTATGATACTGATATTCTCAGTATATATTTTTTAAATTGCCAAGTTTTCTCCTTCCCTTACTTAATTGGTGCATGGAGCGAAATTCAGAACAATACTTTCATCTGCCTCTTAAATTGTCCTTCTGGCATCCAAGGTAATGGTCTTTGTGTTTCCTTGCAAAAAACTACCCCTGCTTTGAGATGAGTGTGTCATTTTCTTAACCCATGCACATTTAGTTTCAGAGTCATTATCTACCAATAGAGTATCTGCCATTCCAAATTTTTATTCCAAATATTTATTCCAAATATTTATTTTGTAAATAAAATCTTAATATTCTACTACTTTCCTTTATTACTATAATTTAATTGGATGAGAAAGGTTGCAAACAATCCTTCTCAAAACAAACAAAAAACAATACAAAACCAAAAAAAGCTCAATATGTCAATACATGATAACATCAATATGCTAATTTGGTAGTAATTGTTTATAATAGAGGTATTGGCTTTAGACTTCTAAATATTTTGTCTAGCTAAGCTGGCTTCTGTTGGCAGACTACAAAAGAAGCCCTTGTGTTCCTGAGGGATCTTTGTTTTTTTAATAGCTGTGAGTAATTTTGGTTCTGTTGGCTTTGGGCACTAGAGGACTTTGTAGTTTCTTCTACATTCCAGCAGAGAAAATGGATTTCTCAGACGAAGTTTAGTGATCTCTAAAATTTTTACTTTGTATGTAAATATCAGTTTACAAAATGACAGCCCAAGAATTGTACACAAGTACATTATCTCTTATTTTCGTAAGCCTTAAATAAATTCAGGACTATAAAACTGACAGAGGTATGGGAAGGCCTTAAATGTTTGGTTCAACAACCTGACAATTAAGAGAGGAAAGGTTAATGTTATCAAAAGTTCAACAGATGTCTATTTTGCACCTCCTGGACTTACTCTTCATAAGGAACAACCTGTAGAATAAGAATTCATTATGATGAAGTATTTAATCCCCTGCAGATATTAACATAGTATGTCAAGATTTAAAAGTACAGAAAGTGTCCTGAAAAAAGTTAGAAAAACAATCCCTGAAGTTAGCAACTACTTCCAATAGTACAGGTAGATGTGGGCATCATCAAAGAAAAGAAACTGCAGCTTTAGAAACAAGAAAACTAGATATCTGGAAGATTGATGGTGGCCGTGTGTAAAAATGTGGATGTTGGATATGCAATGAGAAGAGAGTCAGAGGAGGAGGTGAGAAACCAGGAGAGGGTAGAAAAGAAAAAGAAAACAGTTTAGGATTGAAATAGAAACAGTTCCCATGGAGTAGGTAGGAAGAATAAATGACTACATTATATATACACACACACACTTAATTTTACTTAATTATATATATATATATATATATACACACATATATATGTATATAACATATATTTATATATTCTTAATTTTACTTAATTATATATATATATATATATCTTATTAAAGGGAGAGACAGTTGTCAATACAAGTTGGGAGAAAAGTAGAGAAAGCAACCACCTTATTAAGGTCAGCAAAGGAAAGGGTAGAAAGACTTTCAGTAGAAAGACTTATCAAGAACCAAATGTTTGTTAACTAACTGGAATTTAAATTAAAACTTTAAAATAAACAAGTACATTAAAAAAAAAAAAAAAAAACAAATGTTAAGGAGGATAAGGCAAATCAAGGGTAGAAACGGCCAAGAAACTTGGAGATATGGATGTAATGGGTAATTTTGTGGGTAGAATTCAAAGTAGCGGTGGATACTCAGCAAAATTACAAATTAAGAAAACAGGACAGTAAGGAAGTGTGTATGAAATGAAAGTTTGTTTTTTAATAAAGAAGGAGATTTAAGTTTACTTGTATAAAAAACAGAAACAAAACATGAAGAAATGGGAAATGGAAGGTGGTGAAAAGAAAGCATGGGCATTAACAGAGAAGGAGGTTGAAATCATGGGGTGTGATCTGCATTTCCTCCCCTTCCTTGGGCTGCCGAAGCACGCCATAGTAAGCACACACCTTTCACTCTCAACAAACACATCTGATTGTGACTTAAAAATATTTTAGACAAACCATAGCCATTATAAGTATATTAATATATTAAATATTATATTATTTAAAAAGGTGTACACCTGGGGCACCTGGGCAGCTCAGTGGGTTAAGCCTCTGCCTTCGGCTCAGGTCATGATCCCAGGGTCCTGGGACGGAGTCCCGCATCGGGCTCTCTGCTCAGTGGGGAGCCTGCTTCCTCCTCTCTCTCTGCCTGCCTCTCTGCCTACTTGTGATCTCTGCCTGTCAAATAAATCAATAAAATCTTAAAAAAAATAAATAAACAAAATAAAAATGTGTACACCTAAACCGATTTATCCTTATCAGATTGTCCTAAAAATTTCTGTAAGTTGAAAGCATCAACATAAAAATATTTATTGAAGTGCATGGCAGAACACTTCTATAGTGATTAGCATATTAATACTCTTTTTAATATGTAACTTCATCAGAAAAACCACAAAGAAAAAATTCTTTTCGTATACACTTATTGTCACTTAGAAGAAAACTTTTGAGAATTGATATGGTCAACAAATAGTGACTTCAATAGCAGTGATGTCATTGAGGTCATCCTTAAAAAATTCAGACAGGAAACAATCCTAAGCCTAGAAGTCTAAAAAGAATGTCCAATTATTGCAAATTATGCAGATAAGCATAGGATATTTGCGTTGTGTCCAGTAACCATTGAGGAAGAACTATGGCAAGTTCTGATTCGAATTCATATATTTCCTAGGGGATATTTTCTCCCTAGGTATCAGGGAAGGAGTATCTTTGACATTTTGTACGACCTCCTCCTTGATCTCAGTGAACTCCCACAGCTCACCACATCTCTCCTTTCGAACCCTGCAGGTAAAGCCATCCAAATCATTTAAGCTCATCCTGGGACTACATAAACAATTGTCTACCAACTATCATTTCTTGATCTTGACCAGATTTTTCAATCTGGTTCCTTGAATTGACAGCTATGTTTACGACCTAAGATTCCCAGCTGATCGTGGCATGTCTCTGGGTTACAAACTCAATGCCTACCTGTACCCTTTATGTGACACAATATTACCCAAGAGGTAAAAAGGGGACAATGGAAATGACCAGTGTGACCCAAGTTACGGTCATGCCGTGGCTAATCAGAGAAGACAACCAAACGAGAAACACCAAATTGAAACTGTATTCTTAGAAGATCTCTCCATTTTCCTGGCTATCATTTGAAATGGCCCGTTTTTCAAGACTATAATGTCATTTGGTGACAAAGTTCTATCTCAGCAGCAACAATAAACCCAAACCAAAATACAATATTTAAGTATGGGTAAGAGCACCACAGTTTTCACACAGCTTCAAATTTTATATTTGTTTTGAAATTAATCTACCTTCTATAATACCATTCATTCTTAAAAATCCTGGTTTTATCAAAATGCCACAAGAGATTACATGTATAAAAAAACTTTGTAAGGGACAATGTAGAGTATTTTAAGTTAACGTATTTTTAAAAAATATGTTTACCTTTCTCTATATGCTTTAAGTGTTGGCCATATTCATTAAATAAACTATTCATTCTTTTTAAGTAGGCCCCACACCCAGCATGGAGCCCAATGTGGGACTTGAACTCATGACCCTGAGATCAAGTCCCAAGCTCAGATCAAGAATTAGAGACTTATCCAACTGAGCTATCTAGGTGCTCCTGAGCTATATATTTAAAAAAAAAAAAAAAAGAAAGAAAGAAAAGAAAAATAAAAAAAAGAAATAAGAAAAACCTTTGGCTCAGGTCATGATCCCAGGGACCTGGAATTGAGCCCTGCATCTGGCCCCTTGCTCAGTGGGGAGTTTACTTCTCCAGAACTCTCACACTCTCCTTGTTTGTGTTCCATCTCTCGCTGTCTTTCTCTGTCAAATAAATAAATTTTTAAAAAAATCTTAAAAAAATAAAAATTACAATTAAAAATTAAAAAAATGTTAACGGCATGTCCTGTGCTCTAAACACTGGGGATATAACAGTAAAGAAGTGCGACAAAGTCCCTGTTCTCCTGGAGTTACACTGTAGAGGGATGAGGGGCAGCGAGGAGGCAGAAAATAAAATATAAAAGAATAAGAAAAAAAATTCAAATAGTGAGAGAACATTAAAGAAAATAAAAGAAAGGCTTTGATACAACATGCTTTAAGAGTGTTTTTTAATTTTTTATTTTTTATAAACCTATAATATATTTTTATCCTCCGGGGTACAGGTATGTGAATCACCAGGTTGCTTTAAGAGCTTTTAATTTAGGTTCCATATTTAAAGAAAGCCTCTCTCAGGCAGATGGACTTCATGGCAATGTGCCCTGTGCAGCCACATAGGGGCCCAAACTCAGAAGCCCTCTGCATTCCATGCTTTCCCATCACTGTATCTAACTTCTTAATTGTGACTTTGAATGTGGGTTCCAGGGGTGCCTGGGTGGCTCAGTGGGTTAAAGCTTCTGCCTTCAGGCCAGGTCATAATCCCGAAGTCCTGGGATCGAGCCCTGCATTGGGATCTCTGCTCCTCGGGGAGCCTGCTTCCTCCTCTCTCTCTCTGCCTGCCTCTCTGCCTACTTGTGATCTCTGTCAAATAAATAAATAAATGAATGAATAAATGAATAAGTAAATAATCTTGAATGTGGGTTTCATAAGGGAAGTCCAATTGGACCACGGACCACACACATAATCCAAGGAGATGCACATAAAACTAGTAGGCTTCCCTCCCTGCAGCCTCAATCACGTGTAATTCTCATAACGGCTCATTAGAAATGATGCTGGTGGACCTGCCATCCATGTAAGTTCAGCAAGACTCAAAGCAAACACAGTTGGCCCTTGAACAACACAGGGGTTAGGGCACCAAACCACAAGAAGCTGAAACTCCACGTCTGACTTTTGACTCCCCAGAATCTCAACTACTAATATCATTGGCTAGAAGCCTTACTGGTAACATAGAGTTAATCAACACATATCTTGTATATTGCATAGCTGATACAGTATATCCCTACAGTAAAGTAAGCTAAAGAAAAGAAAACATTAAGAACATCACAAAGAAAAAAAACATTGACAGTACTGTATGCATATTCACTGGATAAAAACCACGTATAAGTGAACCCACACAGTTTAAACCTGTGTTGGTCAAAGGTCCATTCCACAAGACAAGCAGGCAAGTGCACCCCATCTGGGATTAAGTAAAAAGGGAACAGACAGCTCTGTGTCACTGTAGGAAGAACAAATGATGTTCTACTAAATATAGTCTCAAAATCCTACCAGAGCTTTCCCGACTTTCCTGAAATAGCCAACCACCAGCACTGAAAATGATGACACAGAAATAAAGGAAAGGATCAACTTTCAATCTCTCCTTACTCATCAGTAAGCCAAGATGCTGTCTGTAGGATGTGCACATATCCAGAAGTCACATAAAAACCGTTCAGTTAGTCTTTTGCAGGATTCCACTGTGGTGGTAAGAACAAAACACATACTCACATAGGAACTACAAGATACAGATTATGTAATTTTGGTGATTCTGCATCTAAGTTAAATACTTTTATATTTGTATTCAAAACTGGCATTGCACAATATAAAGATAACTGTTCAAATGTATGCTAATTATTTAAATTTTAATTTTTAACCTAGAATATTGGATAGACTTTTTAAAAAATCAGATTAAGAGAGAGACTATAGGGGTGCCTGGGTGGCTCAGTGGGTTAATCCCAAGGTCCTGGGATTGAGCCCCACATCGGGCTCTCTGCTCAGCAGGGACCTGCTTTCTCTCTCTGCCTGCCTCTCTGCCTACTTGTGATCTCTGTCTGTCAAATAAATCAATAAAATCTTAAAAAAAAAAAAGGGGAGAGAGACTATAGAAGAAAGGGATAAGTTTTGTATTTTAGAACCTTCCATTACATCCTTTTCTTGCCCTCTGAACAAAGGACACCAAATTTCCATTTTTGCTCTGGCCTCACAAATTTGTTAACTGGCTCTGATACAAGACTGACACTGTTGGATTTTCATGACCCCCACCCCCACAAAAAAGAAAAATCAGCATTGAGAAAATAGGAGGAAGTCCATCTCAGGCATAAGGAAACATGAGTGTGAATGATAGGATGACATTTTGCTAATAGTGTTCAAGAAACAGAAAGAGCCAAAGAAAATAGTCCCAAACAAAGGCAGAGCAGTAGGCTGAGGCCAGATCATGTAGACCTAAAAAGACTTCCTCCTTTCTGTCTTGGACGGCTATCACAGAAAGATTATCTTGAGACAATAAAGTGGAGACTTGAACTCCCCTCCTGTTCCAAACACCCAGAAGTCATAATACAATGTAACACCTACTATCACCATTTAAAGACACTGGGAGCTCTGGGTTCTTTGTTTTGTTTTGGGTTTTTGTTGTTGTTGTTTGTTTGTTTGTTTGTTTTATTTTCTTTTGCAGACTAAAGAACTTTTCTACTTAGTGTCACAAAGAAGTGGAGAAGCTTAAAGTGACTCAAAGAAATCAAAACCTCCTGCATAAACTAAGATTGAACAGAGCTCACTTAGTAAGATGATGAGAGATTTGAATACCATATAAAGTTGCTCTAACCATATGTAAACTTGCTCTAAAACACATTAGAGCTTAGGCTGAAAAGTAAATGTCTATTAATTTGAAATGCATAAATAGGGATGCATGGGTGGCTCAGTTGGTTAAGCATCTCCCTTCAGCTCCGGTCATGGTCCCAGGGTCTTGGGTTTGAGTTCCTCATGGGGCTCCTTGCTCAGTGAGCAACCTGCTTCTCCCTCTGCCCATCACTGCCCTGCATGTGTTCTCTTTCTCTCCCTAACTCTGACAAGTAAAAAAATAAAAATTTTTAAAAATGCATAAATATTTTTAAATGACCCTGACGGAAACCAGTGGATTAATAGCACATAGGACATATAACCTGACAAACACATAAATAGTGAGCTAATATATCCCACAGGTTTTCAACTATGATGTGATTATAATTAATCACGAATCACATAAAAACATGGAAATAACCAAATATTTAAAATCAAATGACTTTGAAGCACTATCTACCCAATTTGAAATACATCTAAAGTGGGATCAGAGAGAAATTATGAAATTGGATGTAAGAAAATAAGAATGATTAGACATTTATGAGCAAAACCAAAGAAAATGAAAAAGAAAAACAAAGAAAGTAAAATGAAAAATTAAGACAGAAGCAAAAATATAAAATATAAAATATAAAATAAAGATATTATAAAAGATTACCAAACCAAAATTTTTTTTAAGTTGATAAAATGGACAAACTTCCAGCAAGATCAAGAGAAGAAGGTGTTAATAAGAATTTTAATAATGGAAATGAGGCACAACTAAAGAAAGATTTTTTTAAAAAGATACTCAGAACTTTGCCAATAAATCTGAAAACTTAAAAAAAATTGGAAATGTTTTTAGAGATTTTACCTACTCTTCAGAAGACCAATAGATCTTTTGTTGTAGAAACATACCCAGAGAATGTTTTTTTTTAACTATTTTTATTAACATATAATGTATTATTTGCCTTAGGGGTACAGGTCTGCGAATCATCAGACGTACACATTTCATAGAACTCACCGTAACACAGACCCTCCCCAATGTCCATAAACCAACCACCCTATCCCTACCCCCTCAACCCCCAGCAACCCTCAGTTTGTTCTGTGAGATTAAGAGTCACTTATGGTTTGTCTCCCTCCCGATCCCATCTTGTTTCCTTTTTCCCTTCCCTACCCCCAACAAACCCCCGCGGTGCCTCTCAAATTCCTCATATCAGAGAGATCATATGATAATTGTCTTTCCCAGAAAATGTTTTTATAAGGCTAGTTTGTCTTCACAGCTAAAGTTTATTAGTGAGCAGTAAAAACACAAGAATGTTTGCATGAACAAACATACAAACATTCTAAGTACTACATTAGCAACTGATTACAACAAAATAGAAGAAGCACAGCATAGTCAAAAACGCAAGGGCGAATTCACATTAGAGACTCTTAGGGTGAACTAACAGGTTGAAATAGTAAGTAAGAAGATAGATTTTGATTTTCTCAAAATATGTGGTAAGGCATTTATTTAAATGCAATGTCCATTCACATATACATATATTTAAATATATATAAAAGCAAACTAGGAATTGAGTGTATTTTTATTAATTTAATGAAGGGCTTCCACTAAAATTCTATAAACATTATTCAAATGGTAAAACATTAAAAGTATTGTCATTAAATGGGACTTCTCTAGCACCTCTTTCCACATAACATTATGCTGTAAGATCTATCTAACCAACTCTGTTAAGACTTGACAAAGAAATATGGGTATACACAGTGCAGAGAAGAAATTTTAAAATATCATTGTACAGTGATAATATGGCTATTTGTGTAGAAATCATAAGGGAACCTATAAACAAGCTAGATGATGAGAAATAACTATTCTGGACACAGATCTGTTTAAAAAGAATCAATGGCATTTCTACGTAACAACATTATCAAATAAAATGTTATTTTACAAATCCTAATCAAAATTGTACTAGTCTATAATGTAATAGGTAATAAATCTAAAAAACAGTGCAGTCATTAAATAAATGCTATAAAATTGTACTGAGAGATATTGAAGGGGATCTGAATAGATAGGAAAATAAGCCATGCTTATGAATAAAAATGAAAGAGTAAAAATGTCCATTTCCTAAATCAATCTAGAATATGAATATGATTTCTATCTCAATAGATTTTCTTATGTTTAGAAAACCTTTTTCTCTAATTTATTTTGAAGAATCAGATAGGAATAGATTTGGCTCTGTATAAGAGAAAAACAGACAAATAATAGCTTCAAGCAGGCAAGACCAGAGAAGGCCATCTAAGTCTGGTGCACCTGCTAAGGAAGGTCATTAAGGAATTGGTTCCTCCTACCTTCCTAGTCCATTACCTTTAGCGTGTGGCTTTTGTCATCAATTTTAAGAATGGCTACTATAACTTCAAGCACAGTACTTACATTCATTCTATAAAAGAAGAAGGGAGAAAGGCCAAATAAAATAGGCAGAAAATAAACAAAACCAACCAACCAACAAAAAAAGCACTTCAATCCTACATTTCCTCCAGAACTCTGAAAAATACCATCCCACATGCAAGAAATTCTGAGAAGATAAATATTTCAAGCTTCTAATTTTTTTTATCCATTCTTTATTATCAATTCAACAGAATATGAGCCTTGGGAGAGATGGGAATTCTTTATGGATGAGTTCCAGTGGCTTAGAAATGCACCAAAAATATAGTAGGTGATCAATAAATGATGTATTCAAGGAAAAATGGTGATTTTGAATGGATATGTGTAGTCAACTAATGGTATCTACCTAACAGAGCAAAAGCCAAGAACAGTCCAGAAAAAGATGAAGAGAAGAGTTAGATGATTGAGATTGGGGGAGTGAGATTTCTCTTCACGATTTCAAGACTCACAGTGAAGTTAAAGCAAGAGGAAGAGTGTGGTAGTGTGTCTGACTGGCCAAAGGACAAAACAGAGAACTTAAGATAGACCCAAACAAATGTGAGAATTGGCATATGACATGTCACACTGTCCAGCAGCTAAATGACACTTAGCCATTTGCAAGAGAAAAAGTAAAAGATGCTTACCTCACAGTATATATCAAAAAGAAATCCAAATGTATTATGATTATCAATGACAAAATTAAAATTCTAAACTTTTAAAAGGAAATGGAGAAAAATACCTTTGCCACTTCAAATTAACAAAGAACATTAAAAAAGATCAATGAATCTTCATCAAGGATAATATTGATAAACTCAACTATATTACAATTAAATGTTCTTCTTTGAGAAAACAGAAAATTAAAAGACAAGCCACATATAAGAAGAAATTATACATCTTTAATAAAGTTGACAAAGTGAAACTGTGCATTGTTTATATACACATATGTATGCTATTAGTATATATAAAACTAATAAAAGGGGTATATATAAAGATCAAAATATCACTATGTTGGAGGGAGTGAGGAAAGAAAAGAATAGTGAAAAATAATAAGAAATAATAAGAAAATTTCAACTTTTATGCTATCACATTTTTAGAAAAGTAAACATTTGAAGTAATTATAACAAAATGTTAACATCCATTAATTCTGTGCCCTAGACATAGAGATTTGGGGATATTATTTTCTGTACTTTCCTATTTGTCAACATATTTCAGATGAAAAATTTTTCAATTGTTTTATTTTTTATAAACATATATTTTTATCCCCAGGGGTACAGGTCTGTGAATCGCCAGGTTTACATACTTCACAGCACTCACCAAAGCACCTTCATATGAATTTTGATTCTAGTCACCGAACAAAACTATCCTGTGCACTTGGTTGGAAATGAATTGCAGGTAGGAACAGGGAGAGGACAGGAGGAGTTTAGGGTGCCATGAGTAGGGACGAAATCAGGGTACATTTGGATTTACAACACAGATTAATTTGCTAATAATTAGGAGGAAGTATTGCCAAATAAATTTGAGAAATACAAATGTATCCTCAGGTTTTGGTCTGAAGGACTGAGCAAATGGTAATCCCATTTCACAAGTGGGAAAGATTGGAGATGTGCATCTCAAACGGAGGGGTCCTTTACAGTTGTGTTTGCCGTGCTTATTAAGAAATCCCTGTAGAAATACAGTAGGATATAGAGTTGGGGGTTTAAAGGATAGGTCTAGGTTGAAGATACACATTCTGGAATTAGCTGCATTGACCTGATTCCATTTAAAAGTCTGAATGACATAACCTGGAGAGACAGCATAGGTGAAGAGAAAACACGGGCTTGAGTAGATTTCAATATTTAGAGGCTAGAAATGGACGGGTGTCGGGGGAGAGGAACAGGAACAGGAGGGGGGTTGGGAGAAGAAGAAAGGAAATAAAATACAGAGCTAGGCAACATGGCGCCAATAAAGGCCAAGAAGTCAAGCTTGAGAACGTAATCCATTCTTTCTAAACGTTGGCAGGTGTTAAGTGGGAGATAAGTTACTGATAGATTTTGAGACACAGGGGGTCCTCTCCACCTTAACTAGAGGTAGGGTGGTGAGAACAGAAGACATGTTAAAATGCTGCACCCTGTTTTGACGCTGATAGGGGTGATTTATTTGAGTTAAATATTTTGGAGAGAGGTGATCATCCGTAGGTGAATTGACTAAGAAAACAAGAATGGATATGATTCTAAACAGAAAGGAGATTGTTCCTTGAACTCACTGTGTGAGAGGTGAAGACAATATGAGCATAAATGCTGGTAGTTGGCAGATATCTACAAATATAAGACAAATATACAGAAATTCCTGTGATATGGAAATACCATAGTTTTAAACCCAATTTCTAGTTACTTTGCTATTGTATATAACTGGATTGCAAATATGGGAAAATACGATCAGAGGACAAATGTTTAGCATTATCCTTTGTAATGGAAGTGGATAGCATAGCTTTGTTCTAGTATATGTTTTTAATTTATTTAGTTTTATTTTATCAAATTCAATGTCCCGTATGTTTTCCACCATCAAATATTCTAATAAACCTTTATTGCTAAAGTCTGTCAATTTCGTGCACTGCTACTATCAACTGTCTCCAATCCAATGTCAAATAATATCACCATAGTGTCTTCAACATCATTTTGTACTAAGTGCTCCCTGGGCCCAGTGCCAATGTAAAAATGCTTGAGCCTCGGGGAGCATTCAATGTTCAAAGTATGCCATGCTCTCACCCCCTTCCTCCATTTCACTCCACTCTCACTCCATGGAAAATAAACAAACACTATGTTATATGCAATGAACTCTATGTGGAAAGAATGTTTACATCCCTTCAAACAATGTATCATTTAGGTAGCAAACAGTTACAATTAGGAGAGCAATCAAGACTCATATGACCCAACTCTCCCTAGTGCTTCAACTAATGAGATTTATCTTTGAAAGGATACTAATTTTTCTTCTAATAATTTTTAAAGTGGTATTATTTTAGGCCCAGAGACAAGAATCATAGCTTCATTTACTGACTTAGAATTGTGGAACGTTACACGCTGGAGGATATTTTAAGATCTAACCTAAGTCCCTCTTTCGTCAAATGAGGAAAATTCAGAAATTTTAGGATGTTAGGTCATGGGCCTGAGTTACTACAAGAGCTCAGATACAAATCCTAATTTTTTATTTAGGTAAGCATTTATTCCAGCTCACTTATAAAAAAAAAAAGATTTTTTATTTATTTATTAGACAGAGAGAGAGAGAGACAGCTAAAACACAAGCAGGGGGAGTGGGAGAGGGGGAAGCAGGCTTCCTGCTGAGCAGAGAGCTGTATGCAGGGCTCGATCCCTGGACCCCAGGATCATGACCTGAGCCAAAGGCAGATGCCTAAGGACTGAGACACCCAGGTGCCCCTCCAGCTCACTTTTATTAGGTCCCTATGACAGGGACCCCAGATTGTAAATATATTTGCTATTTATCACCTGCTGCTGAGTTTATAAATTGTCTGTGTTGATACTAATTGGTTTACGTTCACATTTCTCAACCATTTCTAATGCAAGTATACTTCTGAAGAGTAAATGCCTCCAGAAAGTGGGAACCAGATTCCCACAATTCCATCCCCTACTCAGCCAAGAATCACTGCTTTTTCTTTGACAGAAGGATTTTAAGAAAATTTACTTTCTAGTTTTTATTACAGATATTGTTATTTTTTAACATTTTTTAAAAAGATTTTATTTATTTTATTTTACAGATAGAGAGAACACAAGTAGGCAGAGAGGCAGGCAGAGAGAGGAGGAAGCAGGTTCTGCAGAGAGCCCAATGTGGGGCTCCATCCCAGGACCCTTGGAATCATGACCTGTGCTGAAGGCAGAGGCTTTAACCCACTGAGCCACCTAGATGCCCCTACAGAAATTGTTATATAATACTAAGCATCCTTTTTTTCCAAAATACATGTCTTTAACTTACTTTGATTAGTACCTACAACCTTCCCCTCCCCAACACACACACACACACACACACACCCCTCTGTCAGTGACTCTTAACTCTTAGATTAAAAATCCTACAAGGCAAAATCTGGGTATTCTGGTCTGTTTGCTAAAGGACCCAACAAAAATACCTCTCTCAATTATGTATTTAATAGTAATGTTGAATATTTAGCATCAAATTAAGTTTTTATTACCTAGTTGGCATATTCACAATTTGTATTTGGAGAAAGTTTTAGAACATGTCCAGTTTATCACATTTAAGTATTACAAATCAAATTTATTCATTAATGATCTAATATCTAATTAGATCAATTGCAGTACACTAAAGCTTTAGAATGATAAATTTTTTCTTCTGTATCTTAAATTTTAGGTGAGCGTTAATTTTAGGGGCACCTGGGTGGCTCAATATGTTAAGGTCTGTCTTTGGCTCAGGTCATGTCCCAGGGTCCTGGGATCCAGCTCTGAACTGAGCTCCTGGCTCAGCGGAAGCCTGCTTCTCCCTCTGCCACTGCCCCTGCTTGTGCTCCCTCTCCAGCTCTCTCGCTCGCTCTCTCTGTCAAATAAATAAATAAAAACCTTAAAAGAAAGAAAGATAATTTTAATTATTAAACAAACACAGTATTTAAATGGATGTTGAATTAACAAAATTACAAGTGCACCTGGGAGACTCAGTCAGTTAAGTCCTGCCTCAGACTCAGGTCATGATCTCAGAGTCCTGGAATCCAGTCCCTGGCAGGGCTTTCCTCTCTACCCCTGCCACTGCTCTCTCTCTCTCTCTCCCTAAAATAAATCCATATATATATAAAGTAATGACAGATTACTCAATATTATTCTTGATAGTTTTCTGGGGGACTTCATAAAGTGTCACATTTATAGTTGATTAAATGAGCCTGCCAAAACATCTATTCAATGACACAACTACTATATTTTCTAAGTACTACCCTTAAAGCTTCCTCTCCTCTCTGGGGCCCCTGGGTGGCTCAGTCGGTTATACATCTGCCTTTGGCTCAGGTCATGATCTCAGAGTCCTGGAACTGAGCCCTGCATCAGGCTCCTTGCTCAGCGGGAAGCCTGCTTCTCCCTCTCCCACTCTCCCTGCCCCTGTTCCCTCTCTTACTGTATCTCTGTCAAATAAATAAACAAAATCTTAAAAAAAGAGAGAGAGAAAAGAAAAGCTTACTCTCTTTTAATTGTTCACTCGCCAGCTTAACACACAATTTCCAATGTATCACTCACAAACTCAAAGTAAATATCTTCATGGGAGTTTGAGAAAAGTGGAATTCTTTAAAAAAAAGAAACAGAATAATTTGTAAAGTCTTTAAAATTCATAATTAAATAAACTGAGTAATATCAACAGACTAGAGATGGAATAAAAATTCATATAAGCAGAAGGTTGAAAGGAGTTTTGAATTGTAATTTAGTTCTTAAAAAACTATTTCAATCCTTTGTTACGGGTCTCTAACTGTTAACTTTTCCGTCCATTTTACCAGCCAGCCTACCACTCACTTCTAGAGTAACTCCCTCCTCAAGCCCCTTACAATGAGTTGTTCCTGTTTTAGCACTGTTTTTACTAAGTGTTGGATTTTAAAAAAACATACCTTATATTTACTATCCATGCACAAAGCAGTTATTTTAAGCTAGAAGATATGCCTTGAGATCAGGGCTTACAACATATCAAACTTTACATGATTTATATATTTCAGTTGCATATTTATATACAAACTTATCATCTATACAGTGTTTTCAATTCCTTATCTGAATTTATACCTGGAACATGACAGTCTGTATTATTTCCCCTACCAAAAAGTCTTTCTGTACAATGTTCACATACTGATCCTTCTTGATTCAACACCTTAAAGAATATTAATAATGAATCCTAAATAATAATTATTATTATTCATTTCTAAATCAGTATTGCCTAATAGAGCTTTCTCAGTGATGGAAATATTCCATATCTATGTCATTCAAC
Organism: Mustela lutreola; assembly: GCF_030435805.1. Lineage (NCBI taxonomy): Eukaryota > Metazoa > Chordata > Mammalia > Carnivora > Mustelidae > Mustela > Mustela lutreola. The sequence goes on from NC_081307.1 coordinate 30,812,147, forward strand.
ATCATAGCTGCCCACTGCATGTGGTTATTGAGCACTTGGAATGTAGCTAGTATGCTGCGAAACTAAGATTTTAATGTCATTTACATTTAATTTAATTTGAAATTTAACAGTCACATGTAGCATATGGCTACCATATTGGGGAGAATAGATCCAAAGCATAAAGTCTTCACCTTGGGAGGTTTTCACAGGTGCTTTGAAAAAATGGGGGTTTTCATAGGCGCTTTGGAAAAAAAAAACTAACATATATATATATGAATATATATATGTATAAAATATATATACACTTATATAATTTGTGTAATAATTCATTTTTTAAAATATGAGTTGTTTACCTCAGAAGTTCTAAAGAGCCATATAGTAAAATCTCACACACACACACACACACACTCATAGAGATGGTATGAATAGTGTTTGCATGTGTATGTTTATTTTATTTATTTTAGTGGATGTTTCCTAACATAAGTAAAAAAACTTCTAACCGAAAATCCATACAAGCAATTTTTTGGTTCCTTTTGCATCTTTCTTTTTTTCTTTTACGGTGCCATTTTATTTTCTTATTTTCTTCCTTCTCTTCCTCCTCCCCCGCCCTTCCTCCTCCGTCTTCTCCTCTTCCTCCTTCTCCCTCTCCCCCACCCCCTTCGCCTCCCCCTTCTCCTTCTCTTCCGCTCTCCCCCTCTCTTTCCCCCTCTCCCTCCTCCTTCTTCCTTCTGATTTTATTTATATTTTCTGTTTGGAAAGGCCACATTCTGGTTTAAGGAGTAATGTATAAACTCTTTAGTAGGTCTTTTTATTTTTTATTTTCTTTAAAAGAGAGAGAGAGTGAGTGAGCACATAGTGGGCAGAGGGACAAAGAGAGAGACAGAATCTTAAGCAGGCTCCACGTCCAACAAAAAGCCCAGTGCAGGGCTCCATCTCATGACCCCGAGATCATGATCCAAACTCAAATCAAGAGTCAGATGTTTAACTCACTGAGCCCTCCAGGCGCCCCTAAACTCTTTAGTGTGTCTTAAGAGGCCACTAAAAGGTAAGAGGGCAAGCCATGACTCAATGCTCCATTGAGATGGTTTATTCAATTATTCTGTCTACTCTAAACATTTCTCATAATTTCTCACTCTGAATCATTTCTGTACTATTTTTTCTTCCATCTAACTAAAGTTTGTTCATTCTACCCGGGGGGGGGGGGGGGGGAACTTTCTTTAAAAGAATGACTCTCTTTTTTTTTCCCTTAAAATCTAATAACATTTATTATCTTTATAGACTCTTCCAGATCCTGGGGACTTATCCAGCATTTCCTCGTAATACGACTCCTATTGTTATCCCAGACTGTACTTTAGTCATTGTCTGTTAGTGTATCTTCCATTCCTTGGATGTCAAACCCCTTATTAGCCTGTGATGGCTTTGAGCGAACAGGTCACATCTTATATTTCACGTTGTGCCCAATGTGCATAGGCACTGAATGTGTACAGTAAATATCTTTGATTTTATTCAACAGTCCTACTTTTCAAAGACCTCAAGTAACACTCTTCCACAATGGCCTATCCTTAAATGTACAGATTTCTTTGAATCGTCTCTAAATGCTTTGTGCTACAAGGTTACTTCTATTATTTTCCCTTGTGAAAACAGGTGGACCTGAGCTATTGTAAATTTAATTCTTAATGTTTATTTCTTAAAAATCAATTTTTCTCTTTTTATTATGAAAATCATCTCCCTTATCTTTTTTTCAGCTAAATAAGCCCAGTTCTTGCCTAATCCAGTCTTTATGAGCCATGTAAACCTTTACCCATTTCATGAAGATGACTTTGAACCACATCGAAGGAAATCTGAACACAGAAAATAATCTGTAGGGGCACTTGGGTGGCTCAGTCAGTTAAGCCTCTGCCTTTGGCTTTGGTCATGATCTCAGAGTCCTGGGATGGAGCTCCACGTTGGGCTCCCTGCTCAGTGGGGAGTCTGCTTCTCCCTCTCCCTCTGCCCCTCCCTCTGCTTGTGCTCTCTTGCTCCCTTTCTCTCTCTCTCTCTCAAATAAAGAAATAAATAAAATCTTAAAAAAATAATCTGTAATAAGAAAAAAGGGAGGAATAAATGGAGAAACGATGTTACTATCCTCAAAACCTGACACCACATATTGTAAGGCTCACCTCACTACTGTTCATCTTAAAGCAAAAAGAAAAACAAATGAAATTTGACTTCTTTTTTTTAATAGCACGACTGTAGAAACAAAAGATTATACCAGTCTTGGGGTACTGTGTGGTTTCGTTGATTACGCATCTGCCTTAAGCCCAGGTCCTGACCACAGGGTCCTAGGATTGAGCCTGATGTCAGCCTCTCTGCTCAGCACTAGTGCACACACTAGTGCTCCCTCTCTCAAATAAATAAAAGATGACATCAGTCTTACAAGATTTTAAATTTATAGTTCTGTGGCGTGCTTCTATGACTTATGGTTCCACACTTAAACCAAAGTTCTCTTTGACAGAAATGGCAGAAAAATTGTTCATAAAAAGAAACCAGATATCTACAAAATGAAAGAATCAGCAGTCAGCAAAACTTTTCCAATCTCCAATTCCAAACATTTCTAGTTTTTGATATTTCCAGTTTTAGTAAACATGCTGAAGAAATTAAATTGATCACTCAATGAGTTTATAGCCATAGGAAAGAAAGTCCAGCAATAAAGAAAATAACAGAGCAGTGGGTATTATCACAACTAATGAATCATTGAAAAAACTAATGAAGTACTATATGTTGACTAATTGAACATAATGAAAATAAAAAAATAAATAAAATCTCAAAAATAAATAAATGCAATGGAAAAAAATAATACGTATTTTGCTCAGTGGATCAAAAGGGCCAAGTTTTACAAAAATATGATAAATATTATTAAATTGAATTATAATTAATTTCTGCATAAGCATTGCAAAACAATGTTTTAAAAGGGTATAAAAACATGCCTTATGAAAGTATGCAAATATCATAGACTTGATCCCTTATTTTAATAGTATGTTTTAGTTTTATTAGATAAAAATGAGTTATAGGAACAGAATGTAATGGCCCAGTGCTTGAAGTTGTAATGAATTTATATAACAAAATATAAGTATTGACAAAAGGAAAAATTAAATTTGAAAACCAAATGTCCAAGTTTTGGGATTTTCAGCTAATTGATTAAAAATTTGTACAAATTATTTTAGCAGTTACCATTAAAGTTTCAACAGGTAATCTAAATGTGCATAATAAGTACAGGTTAGATCTTATAAATTCTAGAAACAATACAACATAAATTTTATCTTAAAAGTTCTTAAAATATAATACACTATTTCACTACTTTTATGCATCATATACTGATGTTGGGTGATAAGTTGTTCTTTTATATAATAAAATCTTTATTAATCTAGAAATCATTATAAAAGCCAAGATTTAATCCTTTGGCTAAATAGGATAAATTTTAGACAATAAAGCCACATCTAAAATTACAATAAAGTCTTAAGATTAAATGGTATTTGTATCATGGATAATCCAAATACTCTATTGTAGCTGTAATAGTGAGGTCTTTTACCTTTTCCTGACAAAAATCTATGCTTCCAGCCTTTTGCTAATTTCCTTGGCTTCAGCTCTCCTGACTTCTGTCGTCCTTGAATTACTGTTTGGAGGCTTAACAGTTGAAAATTGTTTTCTGGTGATAGACCTTTACCTCAACTCTTCGGCTGTAATCATCACTCGCCTATTTTATCTTGGCCTCTGTAAAACAGAATGCATCCTCCAGACCAAGGGTATTAATTATTCTGCTATGTTTTGAGCTGTTCAATTCAGTTTAGGGAATCCAGTCTTAAGCAGGGAATTGATAAACTGTAATGTATCCCCACCTTCTAATTCACATGGACAGCTGGCGGGATCGAGATTAAATACCTCTTAATATCTTTGGCCTCATAGCTACAAAGTCAAAGACATCCAGGCTCAGAAGAGAAGGCCTTGTGGCTGTGGACTAGGTGTTCTGCTCTACCCATGTGCATGGCTTTGTTTTGCATTTTTTAATCCCATATTTACATTCCTCTCATTGTTCTTTCTTTCCCATATATATGCATTCTCTGTTTTTAGAACTTCTAAACATTCTCACATTCCTTTTATTTAAAAAAAAAAGTATCAAATAAAACAAACAATAACACCAAAAAGTACTTCTGATTTAGCCCTGTTTTCCAAAACTCCTTCCATGATTTCCATTGAATGCTTTACCATAAATCTCTGAACACATCTCCAACCTCTTGCAAGCTTCCCTGGCCATCTGTCTATTCCTGAAATACGTCAAGCATTTCTTACTATCGGTTTGGCATTCTGTTCTTGGCATTGCTGACTCTTTTTCTTCAGATTTTAGTTTGAGTAATGCCCCTCAGACACTGCCTTGGCTATTATCTACCAAAGCACCAGTTTATTACCCTCATAGAAGTTATCTAAATATCACCATATTGACTTATTACTGACACACATATATGCATATAGAGACACACATAAGTGGAGGGCTGCTTTATTTGGAGGCAATCGAAAATGAAAGACAAATTACATTATGCAACAATAAGAACTCACTGGAAAACTTAACTGCAAAGTCCAGGAGTAGATCTAGCTCAGCTGCATCTTAAAGCAGGAGATCAAACAGGACCTTGATTCCCTATCATATTTCTCTTCCACTTCTAGAGTTGGTACCAGTGTCATTCAGCACAACCACTCACATATCAAAATGGCGGCAGTAGTTCTCGGCTTAAATCTTCTCAGCTCTATGACCAACAACAAAACTTAGAATTCTCCCCATAGTCTTAATCAAAAGCCTTAATAATGATTGAAATAAGTTAAGTTATATGCCTGACCCTGAACTAGTCATTATGGCTACTAGAAAGACATAGGCTGCTGTCTAGGACTAGTCACACATCCTGTTGCTACCATCTGAGGTAGTGATGGCTTGACTTAGAGCAAATGTATCGGCCATGAGAGAGGGATGGATCTTCCAGAGTCATTCAGGAGACTTTTACTATAGGACCAGAAGTGGATGATGAACCAAATAATACTTCAGCTTTACAGAGGCAGTCTTTTTCTTGATCATACTCCAGTGTCTGCCATATTAGACAATAGACATAGACATAGACATAGACATAGACAATGTAAGACTAATAAAATTGCTGAATAAATGATAAATTAATGCATTCCAATTTCTCACCTATCTCTTCCCTCTTCTTTTCATACCCCAGCCCAGTCCACATTTGTAAGTGTCTATAGGATGTGTCTGTGTTGACGTTGTACAAACTGGGCAAAGTCAGGATGTGCAAAAGTGAACTGATGATGCCATTCAATATGCACTTTCCTATTTTTATGAACCCTTTCTTGATAAACAGCATCGTTTTTCCTATAATCACTAAGATCCTGCTACCTCTGACATACTTCTAGCACATTACTCAATCATCAGTTCCTAATACCTCTTTACCCAAACACCTCATATCTCTTTCCTCCTTACACATTGTCACCTTATCTTAGAATCCATTCTAGGCTCCCTTCTAATTTTCTGTATCTGTTGGCCTTACTTACAAGTACTTCCAAGCAAAATATGATCATGTCACTCTTCTTTTTTAAAAGTCATTAAACGAGTCGACATTACCCAGAAGTTTAAGTCTGAATCCATTAATGTGGTCTAAAGTAATCCTCAGTTCTCACCAACTATCAAGCCATCCTTTCTATTGTTCCAGTGAATTACTTACAGTTCGAATGATAAAGTATTATTTCCCGCATTCATGCCTTTGCTCGTTTCTTTCCCTTTTTTCCTTCTGATAAATTTATCAATATGCGTCTTTCAACACTTGTCAAGAGTCATGCTTCCTACAAAATATTTTGAATCTTCCATCTCCCCCTATCCAAAATATCAAAAGCTTCTTCCTCCTTTCAGTGAAATTTCTGAATAGATAACGTGTGAGGTTATTTTTGCTATTATTTGACCTCTTACAAGAGTAAACCTTAAAATTAGTCATTTAAAAAAAAGACTTTTTTTTTAAACTATTAATTCAGATGGTAAGGCACACATGAAACTGCAAATCTTAAATACTCTGATATATCTGTTCCTTAAGTTGTCTTTATACTTCTAATACTACATTGAAGATATATTAGAAAAATGAAATCTTCATGACCTTTATGGTCAAAAGCCCAATATAAAATGCAGTTTAAGAAACAAGAAAACTTTAATAACAAATTTCTTTGTATGTGACATAGATTATATCTCCCAGTTTGAAATTTAAATGTAGGATATTTACTGAGAAGTACTTTTGGGAGCAGCACCATGAGGGATGAGGAAGCAGGACTGAGTAGAAGAACTGCACTTCAATATTGTGTAAGAAGGACATCAGCTGATCTGACAGCTGATCTTGGAACTAGGATGGCTCTTTGGAGATGTTCCAACTTGGAACAAGGTAGGCGGCTCAAGACCCCTGAATATGTCAGTCCTTGCATGCAGTCTGCCCTATGGAGGTATGTGGCCTCGAACAAGGCAACTCTGTGGGCTGAACTGTGTCCCTCCAAAAGAGATGTTGAATCGCTAACTATCTTTACTTGTGACTATAACTTTATTTTGCAATGGAGTCTTTGCTTTTGTCATCAGGTCAAGATGAAGTCATATGCCACGATTGAGGTGGGCTCTCATCCAATGAGCAGTATCCTTATAAAATGCGTGAACTCTGGACACAGACACACAGAAATAATGCCAACTGAAGATGGAAGCAGAGACGACGGTATTGCCTCTGTAAGGCAAGGAATGCCAAGAATTTCCAGCAACCACCAGAAGCCAGGAAGAAGCAAGAAAGGATTCTTTCTTAGTGGGTTTGGACAGCATTACTCTGCCAACACCTGAATTTTGGACTTCTAATCCCCTGTATGGTGAGATAATAATGCAATAAGAAAACTAACACAATTTATGGGGTTGAAAGCCACCCAATTTGTGGTCACTTGTTATAGTGGCAATAGGAAACTAATACATTCTCTTTGTCTAAAGGCAACTCCTGGAAGGTCCCATCTCTGACAATATGAACAATACAGCACGTGGGAAAACGAGTGTCCCAGTCTGGAAGTAGGATAAGAGGATGTCCTTAGTAGCAGTTTCTAGAGTAGTGGTTCTCTAACTTTTTGGTGTGGACACTCCCTTACAGTATCAAACATTACTGAAGACCCCTAAGAATTGTTGTTTGTGGCCTCATTATGCTTAAACATAAGAAAAAAAATGCAGATTTTTAAAGAATAAAATATAAAGTTCTAAAACAATACTTTAGATGAAATTTTAAAATTTAAAAAGCATTTGAAAACTAAAACATCAAAGTGTACTTATTTGTGTTTCCAAGTATTTGTAAGGGAAACTTCTGTGTTTCAAAAATAAAGTTTTATTAGATAGGGGTTGTCAAACTATGATCTATGGTCAAATCCAGCCTGCTGCCTTTTTTTGGAATGCCTATGTGCTAACAATGGTTTTTACATTTTTAAATGGTTGGAAAAAAATCAAAAGTAGGATAATATTTCATGACATAAAATTACATAAAATAAAAATTTCAGTGTCTAAAAAGTTTAATTTAAATACAGCCATGGTTTACTTACATATTGTCTATGGCTGCTTTCTGGCTACAGTATGGAATTAAATAATTGTTATGGATTGCAGATCCCACAAAACCAAAAATATTTATCACCTGGCCATTTACAGGAAGTTTGCTGACCTTTGTGCTCAGGAAAAAAAAAAAAAAAAAAAAAAAAGCATTGTTATAGCTAGTTAGAATGAAATAGAAGTACTAGGGACAAATGGAATTCATTTCTGAATAAAAACATGTATGTGTATCAAGTACTTTAGAATATTCTAAAAATACAAGAATACACAAACACATTTCTTTAACCACGAGAGTGATATTCTTATCATGTATCACAATTCCTCTGGAATTCCCTACTGTATACTTGTAAGGAAAGAAGAGGAGAAAATGTAAATACCATCTTTAGTATTATTATGAAGGTGGTTTTAATTTCTCAGACCCTGGACAGGATGTCAAGTATCCTTAAGCATCCTAGTTTATACGTGGGCAACGGGTATAGCCTACAGTATAGTCTACAGTAACCTATAGTCAAGAAAGATCTTCCTTACAGTATTCAGAATAATGAAAGAGATTGTCTCCTAGTATAGGGCAGGATGAGAAATATGATCTTTGTACTTTGTGTTTTGATCTTCCCTGTGAGTATGTGAGTGTATGCCCATCTCTAACTAAGGTCCAAAGATGTAGAATAAGAATAGTCTTTACATTTTTTGAAGGATCCAATTTTTTTTAAGGCAGCAAGTTTATTATTATATTTCTAAAACTATTATACTTAAAAGTGAAGACAATGAAAACAGAATTTCTCATTGGGCACATTAGTTTGTGTGTGTTATATTATATATGTTTATATATGTGTGTATATATATATATGCACATTAGTTTATAGAAATTATTACTACTGAGAAGTTGCATTTTTAAAATGTCTGTAACCATTTAGAATTTTTTCACTCCTGCGTGACTCTAAGTCAGGCTTTATATTTAAGATGATAAAAAGGCACTTTGAAACAGAGATCCTAACTTTTAAACTAGAAAATGGGGTGGGGACAGGAACCATGATAAGACTTCTACCTTAGCAAAGATAAAAGGAAGAGAAAGAAATCTTGGATCCTTGGGCCAAAATGGAAAGAGTGAGGAGGTCCAAAGAGCAATGAGTCATACTAAGGACCTACAGTCAGAGAAATACCTCAGGAATATAGATAAATGTATTAAAGAAACAACTTACTTAAAATACGACTGTACCAAAATAAATAAATAAATAAAAGCTGCCCTTACCCCTGGCATATCCCAGCAAATCATCCCATTTCACACCCTAGAGACTGGATGCATCAAACCAGTACCAACATTTCCTGGAACAACACATTTCCCCCAAGTCTATTCCATTCCAGAATGTTCTCTACACAGACACTGTACCACTCTATGCCCCGCCCCCTTTTCTCACGTGAGAGGATGCTTCCTCAATGGATCTATTTAGAATGTACTTCTACTCTGAATCATCAGCTCAAAAAAAGAAAAAAAGGACTATTGAGAATTTATTTAGAGCATGAAGACAAATCCCTGTCTCCATCTCTCTGTCTCTCTCGCTCAATGGACTGAGAGAAGAGAATAATTTGAAAAGAACAGCTGGTTCTCGTAATTTCTGAGACTCAAATTCATGATACCATACCTGACAAACATATACTCTTCCTAATTTACATAAAACATAGATAGGGTTTTAAAAGTATGTACAGAGTCATAAGATATAAAATATAAAACCATGATATTAAAATAATACAACTATAAAATCTTGTATTTATGCCATATCTAATGAAAATATGTCTTTCAAATTGACGGCTTACTCAAGACTTAATTGCTATCCTAATGTGTGAAAATAATTAATATCCTTAATAGACTTACATGCTAACAATAGATCAGACCCCTTCAAAAACATTATGTAGTATTTTTTATGCTATTCTACAGCAAGTCATCCTTCTTTTATACAAAGTTACATATAACAGTATTTTTAAAGCAATGGGAACTTTATGAAAATCCAATCTTTTAAGTATACATACATTCAAATAATCTTTTTTTGCTACTAAAAAGAACAAAATGAAAATTACATTTTCTCCTCACTTAATATGTAATGTGTTCCTGATCTTCGGGGGCCTGGGGGTTTGTCAAATTGGAAGCTATTATATAAATCTGTGAAGAAAAACATTTCTAAAACTAAGAATATATGTAACTAATTAATGGTAATAATGGAACATGCTTCAACATTTGAAATGATTTTCATTGTTTAGATAGATTATTTTCTTTTGCCCTTTCTGTTTAAATCATATAAATGAAACTTTTACTTAACATAGATTGAAGGTACATAAGCAGCAAAATCTACAAAACAGATACATTCAATATGTCTGTGATTTTTACATATAATCGTTCTGATTCATTAAATCTTAGTAACTGCTCTCGGGGCACCTGGTTGACTCAGTTGGTAGAGTGTGTGACTCTTGATCTCGGGGTTGTAAGTTTGAGATTACTTAATAAGATCTTTTTAAAAAACAAAAATAAATAAATAAAGCTTCATAACTGCTCCTAAATTGCAGGAGGAGAGTTCTAATGTCCTGGTCCATGCCACATTCTCGAACATTCTTTGTAAAAATCAGCTGACAGAAGCTTAATTATAAGGTTTTACCAGATTTTGATGCTTTGACAAGTCCAGGGTCCATTATGGAAGCTACAACTATGTCATAAAGGAAAAATAGATTAATATCAGCCTTAATCAAAGAAAGTATAATTCAGGTCATTTTTACTATACAGATGTATGTGTATACACGCAGACACACAACACACTCATATTCATTATCACCTGAGTAATGTACCAACATTTTGTTTCCACAAAGCAGTGGGAGCTAGTTTGCTGATGTTGAGCCAATAACTGGAATTCTCAGAGATATTATGTTGCTGCTACACCTTTAAAAAGCGCTAAGAAAGTTCCTTTTGAAACAATATAACCCAATGGCTTTATACAATGAAATCTGAAAACCCTGCCACCCATGACAAATGGAAAAGATGATGATATATGAAATCTGGAAAGAAAGTAGATTTATATTTTATTTAATCATCCGATGATATAAAAAATGGCAATGGGATAATGTACCACCAATAAGACCATTTCTTGAATAGTATTTAAAATGGCAGAAGAAAAAGAAATTTTAAAGCTTGTTGCCATAATAAATAAAAGAAGTGCCTGCATGCTTTACACAAAATGGTTCTATGTTTTATCAAAGTGAAACTCTGAACATCAAGCCCCAGAATTAATCAAAGTGGCTACAAAGCATATGAACAGAAGCAGAAGTCTGACAAAGATGAATTGTGCAAAGAGGTGCTGCTTCCAATTTTAGAAGAAAATTCACCTTAATGAAGAAAGAGGGCTATGCGTAGAAAACTCGCTAGGACTCTACACTCACAACTTACCTGAAAATCCTGCTTGCTGAAAACATGTCCCCGTTGATCCCCAATTACACATCATAAATGAAGTTTTTATGACACTAAAGCTTCCAATCAGTAAATTCCACAATAATGTGCTGTCAAGGACTAGAGGTAGGTGCACCCGCTCTATCCATATGTTGAAGTCCTAACTCGCAGTGCGGCTGTATTTGGAGTAAGGAAGTAATCAAGGTTCAGTGAGGTCATGGGGTTGGGTTCAGATCCAATAGCATGCGTGTCCTTTTTCAGAAGAGAGAGAAGCAAGTTAGAGTTTCTTGCCTCCCTACCTTCTGCCCCCTCTCTCTTTCACACACACACACACACACACACACACACATGCACACACGCACACACACACACACACAGAGGGAGAAAAGGCCACGTGAACTCACAAGAATATGTCCTTCTACAACTAAAAGGAGAGCTCTCATGAGACACCAACCCTGCTAACACCTTGATCTTGGATTTCCAGGCTCCAGAACTGTGAGAAAAATGGATTTCTTGGGGCACCTGGGTGGCTCAGTCAGGTAAGCAACTGCCTTCGACTCAGGTCATGATCCTGCTGTCCTGGGTTCAAACCCCACCTCGGGCACCCTGCTTGGCGGGGAGTCTGCTTCTCTTTCTCCTACTCCCTCTGTTCATGCTCTCTCTCACTCTGTCTCTCTCTCTCAAACAAATAAAATCCTAAAAAAAAAAAAAAAAAAAAAGGATTTCTATTGTTTAATGCTCCTCTCCCTCAGCATTTCCTTTTGGCAACCTGAGCAAACTGAGTCATGTACTTATCACACCCAGCAAGCACACGCCCTTAACACTTGTCTCCTAGAATGGCAAACAGAGACACTGTTACCAGGTAATGGAAACAAGAACAATCCTGTAAGTGAAAGCGGAGGTGGGTACAAGATGGTAAAGAAGTAAGGATGCTGACCCAGCAATGAAGAGCCCAGCAGAATGGAATTAAAGTAGGAGGGGTCAAGGGCACTTGAGACTCATACCAGTCATTGTATCAGCCCTTGCGTCACCAAAGAGACTCTGCCTTCTGTTCTTGCTCTTCCTCGCCTACTTTTTACCTTCTTCATCATCGTCCATAACTTGTGTTGGACAGTTCAATAATATTTATAAATGTCATAAGAGCTAATTAATATTTATAAATACTTACTATGAGCCCTATGTAAATTACTTATTTTGACTAGCATTTATTAAGTTAAATAAATTTATATTAAAAATATACAGGACTGGGACCCCTGGGAGGCTCACTTGGTTAACTGTCCAACTCTTGGTTTCTGCTCAGGTCGTGATCTCGGAGTCATGAGATGGAGCCACACACGGGGCTCCCCTTCCCCCTCTGCGTCTCCCCCTGCGCATGTGTTCACATGTGTCCAGGTGCTCACGCTGTCTCTCCCTCTCAAATAAATAAACAAGACTGTTCTTGTTTCCCCTCTAAGATAGGTGTAGTATCACTAGCCAGCCACTACCAAGAAGTTTTCACGTGTTGCTTTTTTCAGCATGGAGCATCTGGATATGGGACACTAGCACAGGCTTTGGAGACATCCCTATGCCTTTGAAACTCCCTTTCTGAGAGCTTGATAGTGTCGAGAGGCATCTGAAGAGAGGCCACAATACCGTACTGTACAGCATGCACTATGAGAGAGGGGAGAATAAATGTTGGGAGAATAGAGGCCAAAAGATGTTACCAACCTGTCCACTACCCTAAGAAGAGTTCCCAGAGGAGGTGAGAATTGAGGAGGTGACTGCTGAGAAGGGTGAATAAGATCTCTCTACAAGAAGGGTCTGGAGAAGGAGGACTCTAGGGAAACAAAAGAACTGATAAAAAGTAAAACTGTTTCAATGTCCCCAATAACCAAACTATGGAAAGAACCTAGATGCCCATCAGCAGATGAATGGATAAAGAAGATGTGGTGTATATATACAATGGAATACTATGCAGCCATCAAAAAAAATGAAATCTTGTCATTTACGATAACATGTACGGAACTAGAGGGTATCATGCTTAGTGATGTAAGTCAATCGGAGAAAGACAACTATCATATGATCTCCATGATATGAGGAAGTGTAGAAGCAACGTGGGAGGTAGGAAAAGAAAAAATGAAATAAGATGGGATCGGGAGGGAGACAAACCATAAGAGACTCTTAATTTCCCAAAACAAACAGGGTGGTTGCGGGGAGAGGGTTGGGAGAGGGTGGTTGGGTTATGGACACTGGGGAGGGTGTGTGCTATGGTGAGTGCTGTGAAGTGCATAAACCTGGTGATTCACAGACCTGTGCCCCTGGGGCTAATAATACATTATATGTTAATTTAAAAAAATTAAAAAAAAAAAAGAAAGTGACCATGAAATAATGTGAGTATAAAAGTGGAATTTATATCTTCCAGTCATTTGCTTATTAGTAGAAAATAAAATATGAATTGTGTTGTTTAAAAAAAAAAGTAAAGCTGTTTGAGACAATGGCACATGTGTTCAATGCAGAGTGGCTTGGTGTGAATAGACTGTAGAAGTCATAAAGTAGAGAGGCAAGATGTGAGTTGGAAAGCGAGTCGAGAGTCCTTGAGAAGAACATGAATGTGCCAAGGTAGGAGTTTGGAATTTCCAAGTGTAGACCATGAAGTTTATGGCCGATTAACATGACAGATAGACTGTAGAAAGACCACCCCAGCAGCAGAGAGGAGGGAATGCCAGGTAAGACCACCATGAGGAGACCACTAAGGGCTACGGCAAAGTTAGAGGGAGTAAAACTGAAATCCCGTATAAGAGCAGTACTAGAACCTGGGTATTTGAACACAAGAAAACTTCATAGAAAGACTATTTAGCATTGATTCAAAATTGCAATTAGTGAAATAGAAAAAAAAAAGATGTGTTTTTATTCATTAAAATAGCTATAGGAAAGAAAAATATATGAGATAAAACTAAAGGTTTTAATTTTTATTTACAAAAGTTCACAGATTTCCACCCAAGGAAAGTAGGTGGATACAATTTGTGAAATATATTCACAAATTCACATAATTCATAAATCAATAGGTTTCTCAAAGTTCTGTCATTATCTTAGTCTTAAAATGTATAAACAAAGGGAAAAAATTTCCTAGCCTGTAAGTACCTAAAAAAAGTATCTCCTTATGAAAATATCCAGTTGCTGGAGAACGAAAAAGAAATAAGTAAAACTTGTGGAAGAAATGAGCTACTCCTGTTCAATTTCCATACATTTCTCTACAGCATACATTTCAAATGGGGTGCCATGCTGGGGGGGGGGAGCATATGGACTAATTTATGACAGTTGTAGGATGAGGGTAAATATCATAACTTATGGCTAGAACACTATAAAATAGAGCCGGGCATGATCATCATTTTCAATTACACAGTGAACTTCTTAATATGCTAAGTTCTTTTTATGGTGACTCATTTTAGCAACCAAAAATTATTAGCAATATTATTGTGGAAAATATATTTCACAATTTTTGCAGATCAGGACGTTTCACACTGTGACACGCAGTAAATATCTATTAGAGAGAGTCTTCAGCAACTCCATGTATATTTTAATAGGATGGAGAACTGTATTAAACTCACACTGGCTATAGTTGGGCTGACTGATATATTTTTATTTGTTTATTTAATGCAAATCCATGTTCCCCTAAATTCCACTTATACATGTGCAGGATCATGAGGCATACTTACTGCATAATTGTTACTTTTGAACTGGGTTCATCAAGGGGATGAATGCAATGTCAGAATAAAAATAACCTTTGAACACAAGCTTAAAAATCAGCCTTGTATCGAGAGGTTGGAGATAAAACTCCCTTATTTCTTGGGTGGTTAACAGGGTTAATCATTTCTTTTTCCTTCTTATCCTGTACCTTTAGTGATAGTTGATATATTAAGACAGATTTATTGCCTCAGCAGAACTAATTTTAGTCCAGAATAGTAATAAGTATGATTCAGCGAGTGCCTGCTATTAATCAGAAACTGTACTTAGAGTATATATAATTTATACCTTTTTAAAACATCCCTGAAGGTAGGCATTTAGCCCCATTTTACAGTTGATCAAAATAAGCAGAAAAACAGTGTGACTCAAGGTCACACAGTTAGAGCAAGAATCGGAACTCAAAGCCAAGCCTGATTAATGTCAAACCCTTCACCCTCCTTTCCTTTCTTGTCTGTAATCTAAAGCTCAGGGTGAGTAACTTGATACTCCTACATAGAGCCCAATGTTCTTGGAGGTCTACAGACCTCAACTGTGTAAGGAAGACCTTTGTGCTTCCTTGCCCCACTGCATTTATAGCATGCTTGTTTTCAAAATGAACGATCAAAACCCCAAAACCCAAAAAACAAAACTTTCTCACCCAAATGGCTAAATTCATATTGCCTTTGCACAATATATGTGGTTCTTGAAGGGTCTGAGAGAAGGTCTAGTCCTGGTCATTCTTCTATGACCCCAAGTTTTCCAACGACAAAATGAAGGCCCAGAAAGTGCTTTATCCAAAGTGTCCACTGAATTTTAGTGGCAGAGCTAGAAATGAGACCCCCAAACTCCTTATTCTAGGTTCACAGCCTCCCCTTACTATTAGCATTTTTTAGTATTAAATTTCATAGGAAAATCCCTGAATACTTAACATTCACTAATTGCATCATATTTGTTGTTACACGTGTCATGTGTGACGTGTGTCACATGACAGGTATATATGTAACATATTATACATATATATGCTATATATGTATAACATGTAAAGATGCATGTATAGGTAAGTAGAAAGCTTGGAAAATGCATTCCGTTCCTCAAGAATTGTGCAACATACTGGAGAGACAGATGCAAGACAATGAAGTAAGGTATAACAGGACAATCCGTATAAAAGATTTCTGAGCAAGGGAATGCCAATAAAAGGTAGAGCTAGTGATGCTGTGTAGGTGCGAGAAACAGGTAGCACCTATAAATGAAGGAGTTCTTCCAAGGCCACTGTAAAAATCCAGACGTGCCCATAAAAATATATTCACCAAGAATGTCTTCCAATCCCTATTTGATAAACATTCCATGACTTACTTGGCAACTCCAGGTCTTAATTCACCCCCCAAGTGCTTTTGTTTCAAAATATTGGATGTGCCATTGGCATGTATAAAGCTTCAGGAAGAAGACAGATATAAAGGGAATCTTTATAACGATACCTTGTATCTGCCATTGTATCTTTTTAATTTTTTTTTAAGATTTTATTTATTTGACAGAGAGTGTGAGAGCACAAACTGGGGTAATAGTAGAGGGAGAGGAAGAAGGAGACTCCCCTCCAAGCAGGGAGCCCAATGCGGGGCTTGATCCCAGGACCCTGGGATCACGACCTGAGCTGAAGGCAGACAATTAACCATTTGAGCCACCCAGGTGCTCCCTGCCACTTTCTCTTTATAAAATCATCCTGAACATGAATTCGCTGATTCATACATACATCTGCTCAGCCGGCACTCACGTCCTGCCTACCACGTTCCTTACTTCCACTGAGGACATGCCAGCAAAGAGAACGTGCTATCCGAGTTCAAGGTTTCCAGGTTACCATCCATGCAAGGAAAATACCCATGGGGAAAGGGGGAATGAGAACCCAGTGAGTGAGGGGAGGGGGCGGGAGAACAAACCAGCAGGGATGTGAGAGATATTCAATAATAAAAGGGAAAACATTAGTTTTGGGAAATGTCCCTGATAAAACTTATTTCAAAATAAAAGAAATATAATTGACTAGAAATGTAGTAAAACGACAGGAAGGAACAGTGTGAGAAAAATCAATAAAAAGGTAACTCTTCCTTCTTTCTCCTCTTCAGAAATCATCTTGTATAATTCCCTCATTAAAGAAAAAGTAATTGCACCAAGGCGGTATGTAACATCTGGCTTTAAGGCTACCCTAAGGGGCAAAATGCAATATGCAAAAAGGTAGAGTGACAAGTTTGTACCCTAGGCTTTTGCATAGCAACATGATTTCCCCTGATATGGAGAGTTGAACAACCACAGCAAAGCTAAACCAATATATTTAAGCACCTGGAAAGATGTGAATTAAAGTTCTAAAAAATAGAATAAAGAATATTGTTTATAGTGGGAGACATTAAAAAATCAGAACGTAGGAGTACTTCTCCTATATATTGTTTGAAATTAATATGCTACAGACATTACATTATCTCTTTATACAAGGAAAACTGTGTTCAGGAACATAAGCAGGATGTCTATAACCTGATCATCGTTTTCTCATGTCTCATCACACCCCCGTGAAGAGCATCACATTTCCCCACACATACCATACAAATGTTCACGTTGAGTGTCTTGATGAAAGTTGGGATCTGTGTCCTCATGGTATGTCTCTTCTCACTTAAGTCCCTACTTCTCAATTCCCCTCAGGTAGCGCTAACCCTACCAACCAAAATGCATTTTGCAAAACACCATCCCCCACCCCCTGGTGGAACACCATGACATATTGATATATTTAACTCTGACAGAAAAATCAGGAGCAGAAAAACACAATTTTATTACATGTATCTAATACAGAATCACAACCACTAGCACACATGTCCATGCACACAAAACAAGCTGTTTGAATGATTCTGAGTTTTCTGTTAATATTCATTTGCTACTTATTCATTTTATCATCTGCTAGCTTTTGCTAGCAAGTAAGTAGACACCAGTGCCAAGGGTTTAAGAAAATTATATAGAAAAGAATTAAAACTGGGGAAACTCTATCTATTTTCTTAACTTCATTTTAAAAGAGCCGAAGGGAAATCATCATTCTATTTTTGTAACAACACAGTGCAACCAATGGCCGAGGTGCAGAATTTAGAATTGGAGGGTCAATGCAGTAACTACTCAGGCTGGCCTCGTGTTTTCTGTGGCAGCTCCCCCAAAGGCAGATCTATAGTACTCATACTTCTCTTTGTTTTCTTTAATGCCACACACTTGATGTCTTAATAAAAAAAGGAGCAGATTTTCTGAATCTTGGCTTTAACATCAGCTTCAATTGGTTGAGAATGACCCTGAAGATCAATATTATGATAAAAGTTTTAATTTCACATGAATTTAATTAGTGCTCTGAGGTTACTGTGCAGGAGCCATCATTTATCTTGAGATTGGGCCTATCCAGTCCCCAGAATCTTCCAAATGAGCTTAAGTGCCCTCTTCAGGTCACTATCTACAATTAACTCATTAAGCTTCCAAAGGAGATCCCAGAAAGTTTCCAGTTACATTTTACTCCACTTTAAGGAAAGATGGCTAAAATTGCTATTGTGATATTCATGGATTTGGAAATTCCCTAAGGTCTCAGAGACTACACTTTGGGAATGTCAATGATTTTAATTTCTGCACCCCGTAGCTTTCCTTTTCCTATACTCATGTGCTTACAGTTCTTCTGTACGATGCGGGGACTGGCGGGTGCTAAGCACATAGAAGGAATTTATTAAATCCTGGCTCATTCATTAGTGGGGACTTTGGTTCTTAAATATCCGTGTAATATCCCAAATAATTTGCATTCTATGTACAAATACAGGTGCCAGGATTGTGCAATAGTGTATTCCCTGCTTCCGCTTCTCATCATGAATCTTTAATTACAATGATTTCCCCTCCCCTGCCATAGTCAAAAGAAAGCACAGCCCCTACTGTACGTAGCTTGCATGATCTTTATACCACTCTAATGCCTCAGCTTTACTTTGGTAACTATTGCCAAGTATCAACAGAGATTTGCAAATGAAGGGCAATTTTCCCCAACTGTTCCTTATGAATCAAATAAAATACATTTTTCCACCATAGCAGTGGTTGTATGGTAATAAGATGATAATGCAAATCATCAAATACAATGCAGCAATCAAAATAAGTGCAAATAATTAGAGTCAGTTCTAGCATTTGAAAAATGGTCCATTTGGTTTCAGTGAATATGTTATAATAATTAGAGTCAGTTCTAGCATTTGAAAAATGGTCCATTTGGTTTCAGTGAATATGTTATGTTTCTCCACACTTAAATTCAAATCTTCTTTACTTAGAGACTAATTTGTTAATCAGTCAAGTCACCAATGCCAGAGAACTTAACTACGGGAGTAAAGTTCTTATTTTAAATGTAGACGTATTTATTTGCTCTGGTGACTAATTAAATATTCAGTATGGGTATAAAGAAAGATTTATTAAAAATAAATATTCTGGAATGTCATAAGAGTAATAAGGAAGAGAGGGAGAAGAGCTAACATGTATTAAATGCTCTTGGCCAACTACTATGGTAAGCACATTAAATGGCTTAACTTATTTAGTCCTAGAACACTATTAAATATATTCTCTTATCCCCAATTTTGATGAAGAGATGAAAACACAGAAAAATTTAAAGCATTTAAATAGTTGAAGAGTTAACAAATCATGGAACAATTGTTAACTATCACAATATTGACTCCCTGAAGAGACTTACAATTTTGCTAGCGCTTCCCTTAAAAGTATATTATATTCCAAACAACAAACCGATTGTTTCCTTGTACGTTAAGCCCAAGTCCCTTCAGCACACATTTAAATTTGCTTTCTCCTAGTATATTTTCTGTACACATGTGCCGCAAGCGGCCATACCTGTGTATGATCTTTTCATACATTTAAGTTCATATTCATTTATTCTCTTCTCCTGAATTTTGTCCAAATCCACCATATTCCTTTCTTATTCTGAACTCTAAGGTAGAGTAATTACTATGCAATTAACCAGAATTGCAGAGAGTGGGCAATCCGACCTACAATATTTTCTGTGCATGTAGTTATCATTAGTGTGTCCTAGTACTTTGTTTATGCCTTACCTACTATAATGATGAATGACTCCAGTTCTCTTTTTGATAAATTTTGATACTCAACAACATTTTAAAAATAGGTTCGTTAGTTATCCTATTCTACCTTGCTTTGGAGGCACTTGTATATGAGTATTTTAAATTCTTTTAAAAGCTCTCTTACTGGATTTTACAAGATCTGGGTTCTGGAGTGGGGTCAGACACAAGCTGTTTCATTATAAACCAGGGCCTCTTGGCTATGTAGACAATTACTTAGCATCCATTTCTTAGTTATCTCCTGTGAAATGAGGTGAACTAACTAGTACCTATCTCGTACAGTTTTTGTGCGGCTTAATACACATGGTACTGAAAACAGCATTTGGTACAATTTTTTTGTCGTAGCTGCTGTTCTTACCACTGCTGCTGCTGTACCATTTTATTTTAAAATTTAAAATCATCTTATTTTGAAATTGCTATTTAAAAAAGCTATCTTAAAATTGTCTCTTTTTCAAGCTGTCTTCATCAGTTTGGGTTGCTATAACAAAAATCTCCCAGACCAGATAGCTTATTAACAACAGAAATTTAAGTCTCACTGTCGTGGAGGCTGGAAGGTAAGATCAGGGTGCTGGCGTGGTTGAGTGAGAGCTCTCTATGGATCAAAGACTTCTCACTGTGTCCTCCAGGAACAGAAGGGGTCTGAGAGCTCTCTTATTTAAGGACATTAATTCCATTCATGAGGGTCCCAGCCTCGTGATCTCATCAGTTTCCAAAGCCTCCCCCACCTAATAAGATCACATCCGGCTCTAGAATCTCAACCCCTGAATTTGCAGGAGACACAAACACTCATGCAAAGCACCCCCTAATTCCTCACCTAATCCCTTGGTCTCAAAAGATGATCTGCCCATTTTCAATATCCCAGAGAACATACAGGCCACTGGGATAGAACCTTTCTCGAATTCTCACGACACACCCACGGAAACCAAGGGGACTTATGTTCTCTTTCTGCTATTATAGGGGAATGCCCGTCTTTGTTTCTTTTACCTTTGCTCTTACACCTTATTGTAAAAGAAAATAAATAATAAGTCAACAACAACAACAAAAAATTAAAAAAAATCCTATAAATTATTGCTTTCTTCCTCCTTACAGATGGGTCCTTGAAATAGAATCAGTTTCTATTTACTCACTGTTCAGCCACCTTGAGCCACTCTCCTGAAACTGTTCACTGAAGAGCTTGGTCATGTCTCAGTTGTGTTTTATGGGTTTTCTTTTATTTGTCATAGTGAACCTCTTGGTGTACGTAGCGTGGCTTGATAACATCCTTCTCTTAGCAATGCCTCCTTCTCGGCTTCCATGAAACCATGGCTGTCCTGTTATTCCTTTCCCATCTCTTTGATTAGACTCTTTCTTCTCCCTCTGAAAGGACTGATATTTTCACCATTCCCTCTTATTGTTTGATCAATTGTACATATCCTCATTTTTTAAAAGATTTTATTTATTTGATGGACAGAGATCACAAGTAAGCAGAGAGGCAGACAGACAGAGAGAGAGGAGGAAGCAGGCTCCCTGCTGAGCAGAGAGCCCGATGTGGGGCTCCATCCCAGGACCCTGAGATCATGACCTGAGCTGAAGGCAGAGGCTTTAACCCACTGAGCCACCCAGGCGTCCCTATCCTCATGGTTTTAATTGTCTTTAAAATGACCTTACATACCTCCTTTCTAATTCTAATCCATATATTTAATTACACACAGAACATCTTCCCTAAGTCTCATGAAGTCAAACTCTTCATATCTTTCCACCTTATTTTTGGTTGTTTTTCAGCCTTACTATCACTACGAGGGGAGGCAGAATGACACAGGAAAAGTAGGAAAGGATTGGGATCCAAACTGACAGCTAGTATGTGACCTTCATCCAGATACCTACGCTCTCTGAAACTCGGTTTTGTCTGCTGACTATAAATGGACATAATCTTACCGAAGCATAGGATTCTGCTGAGGATTAAGTGAGAAAGGGTGTGAAAGGGACCTATAGGGACATGAAAATGTTCAGAATTTAGTAAACAATCAGTTTTTCTTCTTCCCTCTAAGAGCAGGTTTTTATAATGTATTGTGTAGACTAAAACAGAGGCTTCCTAATTGGCCTTTCTGGCTCTGTTTCCCTCCCTTAAATCCTCTCCTCGTAGTGTGGCTACTTATATTTCTAAATGCAAACTTTTTTTTTTTTTAAGATCTTATTTATTTATTTGACAGAGAAAGATCACAGTAGGCAGAGAGGCAGGCAGAGAGAGAGAGAGAGGAGGAAGCAGTCTCCCCGTTGAGCAGAGAGCCTGATGCGGGGCTCCATCCCAGGATCCTGAGATCACGACCGGAGCCGAAGGCAGAGGTTTAACCCACTGAGCCACCCAGGTGCCCCTCTAAATGCAAATTTTATCATGTCACTTGCTGCCATGCTGTTTTCCATTGACTCCATAGCACCGAATGGTCAATGCTCTTAGATTCCAACCCATGGTCTTCCATGACTCCTTTCCCAGCATCCCATCGGGCTAGACCTCCAAATATCCTGGCCTGCTAAATTGCTTAGTAACTCCTGAAAACCATGCCTTCTCCCAGGCCACTATTTCCCTGGACCTGTTCTTTCTTCTCCCAGCTCCATCTTGTGTACTTGACAAATTTCCGGTGATGTTTCTAAGCTTCACCTCACGTACCTCCTTCCAGTCCCTTCTCTTGAGAGGCCGAGTTACTTTGCAGGATTCCCAACTCCACCTTGGACAACCTCAGTTTTCATCCTTGTTTCGCTGGATTGTCACCATTCTGTATCATCCCACCAATCAATCTCAGAAAATAACCTTATCACACCTTGTATGGTTACCCTTGATAGGAAGTAGACAAGCCTTAATCATGCGTTGAATGAATCAGTGAAAGGAAAAAAAAAATGACCCTCTTCAGCCCTGACTAGACTGTACATTCAGGATGAGCTTACCCTTTATTCACTGCATCACACAGCACTCATAACTATTTTAAAATACTACCCAACCTTATTGATCTATTTCCTATTATTTACCAGGTATAAGTCTAAGCACCTTATTGCATTCATTTAATTTTCTCAGTAACCTTAAGAGGTAGGTATCATCACAGAGAATTTAACAAATTTACCTACGTGAACAGCTTGCATTGGAATATAGTCAGTTGCATTGGAATATAGTCCGTGAACTCCAGAGCCTGGACTTTTAACCAGAGTGTGATATTTTAACATGACTCTAGAAATTATACAGTTTCTCACAAAAGCCAATGTTTTAAAAACATGAGTAGAAAGGTTATGATTTTGACATGACTCCAGGAAGTAGAGTTTCTCGAAAAAGCATATATTTTAAAAGCGACGAGAATATATGTGCTATGATTTACCGTAGAAATATTTTTGAAAGGAAAACATATTCTGAGCTTCTAAGAAATTTTTCAGTTCCAAACTAAATAATTCAGGTTATCTCCCCAACTTTAAATCCTTCCTTTTATATAGAGCCTCCAAGGAATAAAATAGTTAGGAATATATTAACTGTAGGATTTAAATTACACAGCGTAGTTTAACACAAAGAAATTAATTGAAAAAGTTTTAAGAAAATCATGTTCTTCTCCAATAAATGTTGCTACCTGGGGGCAAAGACTAGCTGGAGGGTTTATCGAGAAAAAGGTTTCTTTCCTAAACTAATCTGGGATTTGCTGTAAATAATATATGCACCTACCATGTTACCCTTGCATTTTCTTTTAAATTCTATATAAATATAATGAGACTTCTGATTAAATTTCTCTAGAATAATACTCTCTCATATTACCTTAAAAAAAGGCTTCCCCTTTTTTAAGCCCTATAGGGGAATATATTTCCTTGATGCATATTTATATAATATAGCAAGACCTTATTACAGTGAGCTTAATTTTTTGTCACCTGTGAGTAGCATTTATGTTAAAATAGTTCTGAGTTCATTCTCCTACTCTCCAAAGAGAATTTTCAGTATTAAATTTACTCTAAAAGGAAAAGAAATGACAATTCTCATTTATAATAAACTAAAAAAAAGAATAAAAAACAAAACAAAAATGCAAGCTTATCTAATTAACAAAAGAGAAATAATCAAATAATCAAATAATCATTACATAATGTCTTACAAATATTTTCATAGGAAAAGAAATTCTATGCAATTCTAATACTGCTGATCATAATTTCTTTTAGTGTCTCCATTTCTTTGTGGACATTTGGAAAATAATAAATTCTGGGTTTTTCATAGGCCAGTTTCTCTTCTAAACTCACTCTCTGCCAAAGATGATGATACAAAATATGATAAGTCTAAAATTTAACTCATAGGTACCTTAATTCAGTTTATATTGTTGGAAAAGAAGTATTTCCATCCTATACAATTAAAAAAAATTCTTCATTCTAAACCATAATCTCAAAATTTTCAAATGTGTTGATTCAAATGTTTCCATTAATTTGCTTACTAAGTTTTCCAGAGAAAATATATTTGCTGTGAACCTGCTGAGGAAGAGCCTACAAACTGAGAATTTTTCTGAAATTCAGCTTATTTAAAACAATGCAGTTCCCAGCATTGAGTTGGTGCACCACGACGGCAGGGACTGATTCAGGCTGATACATCATGACAAATGATTTTAAAGCACCACTTCAGTAATAAATTTATTTCAGGATACACAATTGAAATACAACTGAATACCTTTTATGACCCAGGAACTCTGCTAAGGGCTGGGTTAGAGAACCTCTGGAAATTACCTTTTAGTGGGAGAAGAAAGTCCCCTTTAGAGTCATTCTTGTTTGAATCTAGACAAAGAAATCTAATGAAGGATGTAATTATCACTTAACTGCCTCAATTCAGATAGGTTAATGGATTTGTTGGCTATCAAAACAAAGGGTGATGTATGATTAGAAGCAGAATCAATCCAAACCCTCTCAGTTTAGACATTTCTTGGGATCTAGGACTTAGACATTGGCAGTTCCTATGAATTGCCAAGAGAGTTTGTTATCGTCTTGCTAGTGGCCAAAAGTGCAAGTGCAAATCAGTACCTCTGAGCAAAAAGTTTGATATTTATGCCATACTCTCTATAGTAATAAATACTTTATGAATAATTGTAGCCATGTACCTTATACCAACAGGAGCCGTAATTCAGATAAATCCAAGTATTTTAGCCTGAACAAATCTTTAGTTAGTGTCCCAAAAATAAGTTGTGATTTACTCTATGCCTTCTTATCTGAAACTTCATCTTCATTATTTCAAGGGTGGTGGCCCTGGTGTGTGTAGACAAAAGCCACTTGGGAGTCAAAGTCTTTCTACCTTTTCTACCTTTATCCAAGGAACCATGCTACTATCTCTCAATAGATCATACCTGGGCCCTTCTGGTGTTAACCACTGAAGGAGGACTCTGGCTGAAGCTCAAATCCACTCAGAGCTTTTAATTAAATAAGGGTAAAGACTCCCTAACTGCTCCTTGCTTTTTTAGGATGAGGAGCTTATTCGGGTCAATTGTTGAACACGTTCTCTATACACCAGATGATATGCTATGTGCTGTGGGAGACTGATAGATGCAGATGCTATTTCCAGACATGGACAGTCCCCAAATTTTAGTGAGCCTGATTTTAGTTCCATACATAAACTTCTGGATTTGGCAGCAGAAACACTTCTTCCATAGACTGTGGTTAAGTTTGTAACTAATGTCTTATTTAATACATATACCAAAGCAACAAAACAAACAAAAAGTGGAAACAATTCTTGAGGGAAAGTGGTATTGCCAGACTCATATTTATTTATAAGCATAGAGAATGGTATCTATTCTCTATGTATATCAGCCATCTCCAATGTAACAGCGTAAGAGGGCTCTTTGGTGTGGGATCCTAAAAAAGCTGGGCTCTATGGTAACACCGTTCCTTCTGTCTGTTTCCAAGAAAAGAACCTGAGTAATTTCTAGTCAAAATGATCATTTTTCTGCTCCTTTCAAAAAATCTCCGGTGGCTTCTGATCTCACTCAGACTCTCCTGGTCTGGCTCCCATTTCATACTGGATCTTTGGACTTTTACCAAACTGGTCTCACCACAGCAGTTACCTCTACCAAAAGTCTCTTTCCACTAACATCCCGGTAGGTCATTCCCTCATTTTCTCTCAGCATTTATTCACATGTACCCAGATCCCTTTTTCTGCCCAGGTTTTCTCTGTAGGACTTACCACTACTTAACATACAACTAACTTCCTTCCTTCCTCCCTCTCTCTCTCTCTTTTCCTTTCTTCTTTTCTTCTTTCCTTCCTTTCCTCTTCCTTTACTAGAATCCGAGCTCCATGAGTGAAGAGATTTTTATCTCTTGCTTCCTGATGCAGCCAAGCACATGAAAACTATCAAGGGTTTGTTCAATGAATGAATACATAATTTTTTACAAAATCATTCATTTTTGCTTAGCCCTCAGTCTAAAGCTGCCGTTGTTACTTCCATAATATAAGGTTTTGTCATCATGACTTCAAATCGGGTATTGTCCCTTCAGGCAATGCATCTACATTCCAGAAAGGAGCACAATCAGGACCAGGGACAGAAGCACGGAAATCGATTAGAAAACGATTATAATAATCTCCCAGAGCAATGGTAGTGGCTGAAAACACACGCTGCAATGGTGGGTGTGGTGAATACTGGTGGCATTCTGGGCAAATGTTGATGAGAAATAAAGGAAATTGCAATAGACAATATAGGGAGTGTGGTAAAGGGAAAAAATCTATGCTGACTCCAATTCAACTGGCCTGAGGAAATGGAAAAATAGGAGTTGTAACTCAATGAGATGAGGAAGACTCGGGGAGCACACTGTGATCCCAAACTCAGTCTTAGACATTGAAGTGTGAGAAGTTGGTCGAGACAGAAAGATCTAAAATGAAGGCAAGAGACCTGGGTTTGAGATGGATATTTGGGAGTGTGAGCATATCGATAGCATTTAAAACCAGAAGACAAGAGTGAATGTAATAAATAAAAGAGAAGTAGTCCCCAAACAGAGCCTGTGCACATCAATATTTAAGACGACAGGAAGTGGAGAAAAACCAGCAAAGGATTCTGACAATGGGCCGCTAGAGGAGTAGAAGGGAACCCGAGGAGTGTTACATCCCGGAAGCCAAATGAAAGTGTCTCAAGAAGCAGGGAGTGATCAGCTTTGCCAAATCTGCTCTGTATCAAATTAAAATGACTGCAAAATGTAGATGATGTAATGATCTCAAGAAAGCATTTACGAGGATGGGGGGGGCGATGTAAAATTTTATTGGAGTGGATTCAAGGAAGGAACAGAGATAAAATGGAAATCTCTTTCACAGACAACTCAGAGAGTTTGACTTTAAAAAAGATATATGTACCTGAATGAAGAAACTGAAGTAATAGAAGCGTTAACATTTTTCATTTCTCCTTTTTTTTTTTTTTTTTTTTAGTATATTTAAAATCTGATGGGAAGATCTATCTGAATGGGAAAAAATTCACAATGCTGTTTAAAGGGGAGAGAAGTGCTTGAGTAATATCTTTAGGCATAAATGACTAAATTTAGTGTACAAGAGACTGGCCTTTGCTTGGAGCACTGTTTTTAATTGTTCCTACTTTCCCAGCCATTCAGGACACCATGCTGCCAGCTGAGAGCAAAAATTGCCAATGACACTGGAGATTTGGAAAGAAAACAGCATTGGGATTACGATGTCATACAGTCATCCAAAAATGTGGAAAACGGACATCAAATTCGTGATTTGATATGGTGGGGTCACCTAAGGACATGGGACATTGGTAAATGGGGAGATGAATTCTGCAAAGCATTAAGAGCCTATTGGATGTAGTGACTCTGAATTTTTAAAGCATCCAATTTGAATGGCTTTGTGTTGGCTGCATAGAATCCGGTGTAGGGAGAGTTGAATGTAGCATTTAGGTTGAGACTAACAGGTTCCAGGAGGTGTGGAAGGAATGAAGAGATTGACAGTACAAGGTTAGTACAGTGGTTAGAAGCACTGGCCAAATCCTTTGAGCTGGTTAAGAAGAAAAGAGAGGACTGAAGTGGGTTGCTTGAAGCGAAGAAGGAGAGTGAAAAGGTGTTAGAATGAAAGACTGTCTGTTCCCCGAGGGTTAAAGCATTACTGAAATACACGAAGTGATAGATCATGAGTGACAGACTTGAAACTGAGATGGATGAGTGGCATCAATCTGGTAACAACAAGGTCAAAGTATGAACGTGCGCCCAAGATGAAATTAAGTCCAACCATTCAGATGGCTTGAAAAATCATCTACAGCCACAGTGAAATTACCAAGAATTATACCTGAAAAGGAGGATGGATAATAAACCAGTAGCTGAATTCTTCATGAAGGAGGGATCAAGAGTGGAAAGGCAATCTGACAGCACAAGGTCAGCATGGAGGAATTCCTGGGTGTTGGAATTGTTCTGTATCTTGTGTGTGGTGGTGGTTATGGGGCCACTACTGGGCTCAGTCATCTCTACTAAGGAAAGAGGGGAATGAATGTTGTGTAGGCAACTCACAGAGCATTCTTGTCATCACTAGCCATATGACTTCAAAATGGCAAGTGGCGTTTATAAACTGCTTTCCAAAGAACATGAATGTCTTATGGTATCTTAATAGGTGTTCCATCAATAAAGGATTTTATGATCACCAAAGTTCAGGAAATCTTGGGTTAACAAAACTGACTACTTCTCATAGACTTTTCAATATTTTAATGTGTAATATAAGTTACCAAAAGAGAGATTCACCATGTAGTAGTTTCCAAATTTTATCAACCATTTCACGGTTTTATTCAGGAATATTTATTAACATCTGTTAAATGTCAGGTTTCCTCAAAACATAGTTTGGGACAGACTATTGAAGATAATACCCCGTGTTCTCAAGAGTACGGAGTGCGGGTGTGCATGTTCTCTCGTTACTGATGCGCATGTAAATCAGTAAGACAATCGCCCTTTTCTATGGAATTTGTTTTCTTAGGATTTTATTCTCAGGAAATTATGATCAGGTGCAAAGATCTAACTACGCATATATTCACAGCACCATGTAGTAAGAAGTATATATATCTGAAAAAAAGTGAATCCATAATAATATTGACTCAAGCTAATTGCAGTGAACTCATTTAATAGGAATTTGTAAGGCTATTTAATACATTGTAGTAGTGGAACATGTACTGGTTTGGAAATATATTGGTAAATAAACAGAAACAGCTTATAAATAATACACATACCTTACAACATATGATATCCAAAGCAGAGGGCCTTTTATTTTTAAAATGTATACATGTGTATGTGTGTTTGATGAAGCAAAAAATAACATAAAAGATATATATTAAAGATTATTCTATTGGCATGATAGGATTATAGATTAATTTTCTTCTTCATTTTTTAAAATTATCTACTATTTCCAGAATTTCTCTAGTTATCACATAAGATAAAACATTTAGAAAACGTTTAAACTGATAAATCTCTGTGTGTGTGCATATAATTTTTTACTTTTTCTCCCTGAATTTAACACTCAGATTTGTAGCTTTAATCAGTTCTACAAAAATTGAGTTAGCATTGTGGAGATTAATCAAATGTTAGGTAATCTCCTTGTTGTATTATTTATATCTACAATACAATACATAAAAAATTGTTATTCATGCCATGACATTTCCATAAAAAGCTTTCAAAATAGCTTTCCAGTAAAACTAGTGATCATATTAATTTTTATTTTTAATCACCACTTCAGTCAAAGACTTTGGAGAATTGTCACACTTAAATTTAAAGAATTAATGAGATATTTCCAGGTTATTTCAGCAATTACAATTCTGAAACATTTTATGCCAGAGTACAACCATTTCTTTGATCAAAGACTATCAAGCAACAATCATTAGTTATGGAACAAACATTCATTCACAAACATTTCATGCAACCGCACACACTTCTTCAAGTTTAATAAGAAAGCCAAATACTAGGATGAGTCAGGCAAGATAATGTAGATTTTCAGGATAAACTATAAATCATATGTTTATAATAAAGAAAAACAATTGCATGAAAATTTTTCAGGTCAGATTTTCAACTGGAGTTTCACATGGCTCTAAAAACTCTCTCACAAGATACTTCCTGCCAAAGATAAACAGAATAACCTGATGACCTATACGTGAACCCAAACACTGGATATTTCTTCAGGAGAGATGGTGCTGGTATTTTTATCCCTAACATTTTACTTGAAATCGAAGGAAATTTCCATTCCAAGTGGAATGTGTGATTGAAAATCCTGGGCAACATCATACTTCTCTATTTCTGATTCTGAGAAAACGAAACACTACACCCCACGTATATTATGTAGAGGCATGGTCAATCATGGAGGCCCCATTAGCATTAAAGAACTAAATATAACTTAGCTATCACCATTTCCAAGAGGGATTTTAAAACTCAGGTAGACTTGAGAACTGTTTAAAGTTACATGGCTTTAAAAAAATAAAAATAAAGTGGCATAGCTGTTTGTTGCCAGCGTATGCATGGTCTAGAACCCCAAGCCTCCTGATTGGTAGTCTTGCAACTTCTGTTTTCTTTTTTAACTGCTAGCAATAAATATAGAATTGATCTTCCTTCCTGCAAAGAAACTGCCATGCCACCTCAACTAGGAGCAGTGCACTTGACTTTGGTTTCATTGTATGCCTTTTCCTATGTTGTCTTATCTCCAGTATAGCAAAAGAACAAGGAGATGGAAACCCCAGTGAAACTCTTGACTTTCATAGGCTGTAAATATAATACATGACATTTTGGACCA
The DNA here is from genome assembly GCF_030435805.1 of Mustela lutreola. NCBI lineage: Eukaryota > Metazoa > Chordata > Mammalia > Carnivora > Mustelidae > Mustela > Mustela lutreola. The sequence goes on from NC_081307.1 coordinate 30,842,722, forward strand.
ACAATTCTAGATACTGTTTTTTGTTTTGTTTTGTTTTTTAAAGATATTTATTTATTTATTTGACACAAGAGAGAGAGAGAGATTGATCCCAAGTAGACAGAGAGGTGGAGGGAAGCAGGCTCCCCGCTGAGCAGAGAGCCCGATGCGGGGCTCGATCCCAGGTCCGTGGGATCATGACCTGAGCTGAAGGCAGAGGCTTAACCCACTGAGCCACCCAGGTGCCCCCTAGATACTGTTTTTCAGATCAGTCATGAAAAACATTTGCGATCAAGTCACATAATTAACAATTTAGACAGCATACACTTAAAGATATTCTGATGGCCTACGTTTGAAAAATTCATAAGCTATAAGATACACAGTCTGCGATTCATTCTGTCTAATACACACACCATTATCCAGAGCAGGGAGGATATGGAGGCACGGCTTCCACTTTAAAGCCCTCTCATGTGTATTCCACACAATCACTTGAATGGTCTTTCTAAAATGCAGATCTATGTTACTCTCCTTTTTAAAAAATGTTCAGGATTACCCAGCTGCCCATTGGATAAAACTTGCAATCATTAGCATGAAATCCCAGGCTCTTCACAAACCTGCTCTTACCTTCACGGCTGCACCCAACTCTATCCTTCTGTCTTTCTTCCCTTCAACGCATCATGTATTTCAGCAATATTGCATTTCTGGAAGACCTATAGGCTCTTCTCCCACAGCCACCGGCCCTGATTATCGCCATGCCACAAAATTATCATGTTCTGTTTACTCCCTCGCCTCTGACACTAGACTCTAGTTTCTTTACCGGCAAGAACCAAGTGACATTTGTCTATGTATCTCAAGGGCTTTGCACAGAAATTGGAACTCCAAGAGTATATATTGAAAAAGTTGGGGAAAAAAAAAAAGAGAGAGAGAGAGAGAGAATTGGAACTACAAAAAAGGCTGACTGATTTGTTTGAATATGTGCTTATTTTGTCAAATAGATTCATATCAGGAAATTCCAGGTCACGTGGCATATTTAGGCATGTGCACAGTTACGACCACATTTAACCAAGTAACTGGTTAACACACAGATCAACAGTTCCCTGTTTCAAATTTATTCTAGAAAAGATCGTCATCTGTGGTTCTGGCTAACGTGCAAATCTTCCCCTCCCATTCCAAGATTATGACATAGTCAGTCTGTGTTGGAGCTGTCATGGGAAAAAACAACACATGTCGAGACCTTATCATGTGTTCTGTGATAGCCTATATTTCTGCATTTAAAATATCTCCGTGCCAAGCATCTAGGGGTTAGATAAATGAAGATTTACTATTGCTCTATGCATTTGAAAGCCATTTCTTCAAACTGCACTCATCACTGTAATTACACGTTGTTTGCCGACATGTCTAAAAAAATAATCAACTATTTTTTTCCTGTATTGATAAACTGCCTGTGCACCTTATGGATCTATTCCCTGCCAATGTACTTCATCCAGAGTGATCCACCTAAGCCTTGCATAGGAAAAGAATGACTGTTGGCTAAATCCACATTCATGTTATGTAAATAAGCAAGCACTACTGGTGTTTGGATATAATCTCCCCATTTATTTCAGATATACAAAAAGGATAATTGTGCAGAAGGAGCCGAAGAAAAGTATATTTCTCAACTTCTGTCTTTTGTCCCTTCTTTCTTTTTTCTTCTTCTCTGTGTATTTCTGTGATTTCAAATTATTCAAGCTGTTCGGGTTATTAAACAGTGAATCCAGCTGACTTAAAAATATAGAAATATGCCACGCAGACTCTTATAGAAAGCTCCTTAAGAGCTTCTATTATCTACTAAAGAACTAATGCACTTCCTTAATTGTGCCTGCTGGGTGATCAGGCACGACCGACTGAGAAACGCAGGCCCACACAGAAATGTGAGGCAGTGAAAAGGACATTTGCTCAGCAAGAGAGGTTGCAGAAGCCCTTTGACAAATGAGACAAAGCAAGTCAAGTCCTAATAGCAGGGCTTTTGGAACATTTTTAGTAATTTGATTGGAACTAACTCCGGAGTGCATTAGCAGAATTGCAGTGTGCCTTCTATTGGTAGATTTATTTTTCCTCCACAAAAATGCTTAGGATATATAGACTCATTTGTTTGAATGTCCCTTTGTCCGTGTCTCTGTTTTCCGCAAGGGCCTGATGCTGTCACATCAGAAACGGCACACACAGAGGGCAGTGTTCCCTAAATAATCCCCGTTCTGCTGGTGACTGATGAAACCACGTCCGCAGTAAATGTGAGAGCAACCCCCATCCCTCACATGTAGTGTCTGTTGTCACATCTTGTTTTTACAAGTCTGGTTGAATCCCACTAGCTTAATTCCACTTCTTTTTGGAAAAAAAAAATTACTTTCAATCGGAGTGATTTACTTTCCTCTTGCTGAATATATCGGTTGCTAGGCCAGTGACATGCTTAAAAGACTTTTGACTCAGGAGGTTGCCTGAGACAAGTCCTCTTCCTCGTGCCTGAGTGACTGAGGTCACAGTTAATCCAATATGACTTTTTCTTCTTTATTTCCTGAGACACTTTCTTCCAAAGAGGCAGAGTAACCCCTACCTTGTAGGTATGATCCAGAAGATATTACTTGCAGGTTAAAAAGAAAGAAAGAAAGAAAGAAAGAAAGAAAGAAAGAAAGAAAGAAAGAAAGAAAGAAAGAAAGAAAGAAAGAAAGAAAGAAACGAAACGAAACTCAAGTTCTGTGGTCAGCCAGTTGGAGTTGTTTCTTTTCAACAAAATAGAACTAAGGAGTTTCCAGTAGTATTTGCATCATTAATGTTACAATGATGCTTAAATCTAGTACTGGCCAACATGAAAACATATAGCATATGTTACCATATTAAGCGAAACCAAACAACGGACATTGGGAGAAATATTATCTGCATTACTTCACCTATGGTTATTGCAAAATTCAAATGAGTCTTTCTTTCCCATAAATATTTAGAAAATATAAAATATATGTATCATCTGCTAAAGACACAGTGGTAAACAAGACATTTTGGGTTCAAGATTTTTGCAGCCTTCACTAAAAATAAACTGTAATGAAAGTTCTGAACTTTCTAGAAGCTTTGAGAGAAGTTTTAGCCTGATATAAAATCATCATTTATTCATTTATTATATTTTCATTTTCAATCAAAACAAGTCAAATATCAGCAAACTCATATGGTTTGACCTAATTGCAAAATGTAGGTAATTATTGTGAAATGCTTACAATGATTGGATAATTGGATATTGATCTTATAAGGTGTGACATGCTTAATGCAATTTAGCTATTATTATTGTGGCCCTAAAATATTTTAATTTTTTTTTTAAGATCTATTTATTTGAGAGAGGGAGTGCAAGTGCAGGTGCACGCGTGCCAGGCAGGGTAGGGACAGAGGGAGACAATCTCAACGAGGCCCTGCAAGGGCACAGAGCACAGAGTTCTAGCCCAGCTCCTCCTAGTTCATCAACCTGAGATCACGACCTGAGCTGAAACCAAGAGTCCAACACTCAACCCACTGAGCCACCCAGGCGCCCCAACCTTAAAATACTTCTTCAACTTTTATCTTGATAGGAACAATGATAAAATCCTATCATGACACATATTCAACCTATTTTGTTAATTGTATATTTAGGAAATCTTAGGAAATATCAGTTATGTACTCCTTACCCTATTTTATCTCTTTCTGTGTTTGCTAATTCTAGATGATTGTTTAATTTTCTTGCAATCTTGACATGGCCACCAATATTTTAAAAATTTGATAGAGAATATTTCCCTTTCTGCCATGTATTTTCATTTTCCTTTTGGTGATAGATTGCAGAACAATGTTTGCTGAAGATAAAGTTAATATATAAAATATTTTATCTAAATTGTTGCTGGAATATAACAATGATACTTGAATGCACACCCTGCTCTATGTCATCCTTAGACAACACAGGTAGCTCTTGGAACACAGTAAGTCTGTTCTCTCAGTTTTCTCGTATGAACATGATAAAAGCCAGTCTCTGTCTTTCAGGTGGGTGCGGATGCAGGTAAAATTATATATTCACCTAGACCCACATTTTTACACAAAACCCATCATTCAGTAACTATTTCCTGAGCACCTGGATTAAATACTGAAGATATAATAGTGAACAAAACAGACAAAATACTGTTTTCATTTGAATTTACATCCTAGTGGTATCTGAGTTCACCAAAGGATGTGCACAGTACAAAGGTATGTAAACTATAACCTAACAGTGTTAGTTAAAAATGGCACAAAAGCAAACCCTGGATTTAACAAGAATCCAGCAATAACATTAAGTATAATTTTGTCATAATCCACATTATTTTTAGGGGGCTCCCAGGAGACTTAAAATTATATGTCATAAGCCATAGACAACACTGGTATTTGAGAGATGTTTCAGATGATATTGATATTAAAGGATTTTTTAGTTATGACTATTATTTGGCTTTGAGCTTTTAAGCAGTCAGTTCAAAAAGATGAATCCAGTAAGTCATATATTTAAAAGATTTCATATAATGAAAGTAGCCATTGCTCCAGAAAAGCACCCAGAGTATTTCTGGTCGTAAACCTACACTGAAATTCCTCCCACTGCTCAAAGGAAAGAAGGCAGCGGTTGGTTCAAAGCATGGGATCATTGTGTTGTTAGATTCCGTCATGATGATATGTTTTTCATTACATGCCTCACAAACACAGGAAGATACTGAGAGACTATACTCGTATGGAAGAATGTAATAAAAGGAGTTCCGTTACTCAGCATCCCAGACTGTTTAAGAAGTAGATGATTTTTTTAAAGGAATTTTATTTATTTATTTATTTATTTATTTATTTATTTGAGAAGGAGCTCAAGGGGGGAGCGGTGGAGGGAGAGGGAGAAGCAGACTCCCCTATGAGCAAGGAGCCGGATGCAGGATTTGATGCCAGGACCCTGAGATCATGACCTGCACCAAAGGCAGACACTTAACCAACTGAGCCATCCAGGTGCCCCCAAGAAGTAGATTTTTATAATAATTTAAAGAATATGGACTATTTGTCCTTTAGGAAAGAACATCTAAAAATATTTCTCCTAATGCAGAAATTAATAAATATACAATGGTTCAAGATTACAGTCAATTTTAAAAGCACCTGGAGTGTACTCCTTTTTGTTGCCAGCTGAGGAGAGATGTGCATGATGTAATAGATCATTTGGCCAGGGAAATAACCAACCTTGCCTTTGAAAAATGTGTCATCCAAAAGTTTCTACTACTCAACAGAGAAGACCCTTGAATACAACTGAGCTGAGAAAGCTCAAAAACCCTCTAAAATGTCATTTTAAATATATAATGAACAATAATACAACCTGAATTTTAACTAAGATCTATCTAATGCCCTTTTAACTAAGGTCTATCTAATTTTAACTAAGGTCTATCTTTATCTTCCATATCAGTATACAGAGATCTGTGTTAGGCTACCAAAGGTCAAATATGCTCAGTTATTAATGTACTCAGTAACTATTAGTATACCTTTTGCCTTTTTTATTCAGAGTTTCTGAACATTAAAGACATTATTCCTACAAGAGAATGAATGATTGAGGGAGAGACCGAACTAAGTTTTTCTTACAATATTTGACTTATTTGGAGCACACTTACATCAATTCCTATCTAGTGTACTTGAAGTTAAAAGTGGTATTGAATGAAATTTTTTCTCTGGTACAAAAATTTATTGACTATGAATGACCTTTACCTCTTTAAAGTGTTATTTGTTTATGCACAGCTAGTCCCTCTATCTTTGTAAATAAACACAGGAAGGATTTTTTTCTATAATTATAAAAGTAGAACATGTTCAGTAATAAACATGGGAGTCATGTATTAGTTTTTAATTAAAGGCCATTGTGATGGTTAATTTTATCTGTCAACTTGGCTGGACAACTGTGCTGAAGAATTGGACAAACATTTTTCTGGATGCTACTGTGAAGGTGTTTGAGATGAGATCAACATTTAAATCAGTGGACTCTGAACACACATTATCCCTCATAATGTGGATGAACCTCATCCAGTCAGCTGAAGACCTTACTAGAACCATGGCTGACCTCTCTGAGTAAGAAGAAATTTTGCTAGGAAACTACCTTTGGACTCAAAAATGCAACTACCCCCTGGGCACGGAGCCCGCTAGCCTACCCTGCAGATTCTGAATTTACCAAAACTCCACAATTGCATGAACCAATTCCTTAAAATAAATCTCTCTGCCCCAACCCAACATGCATTACACACATACACACACCTCTTTTTGGTCTGTTTCTCCAGAAAAAAACAGCTACTTCAACCATAAACATAACTTGCATATAAGTCCAAGTTTGCCAGTGTCTTCGGAATGAAGAGGTCTAAACACATAATGTATAACGGTCTGGATAATCTTGCGAATTGATAGCCTAAGTAAATATGAATATAAATTAAAATATGCTAGTGTCCTTGGGATGATTTAAAAGAGATAGATGAATGAGTATTATGCATTAATATAAATCAAGAGTGATGGGTCCAGAGTGGACTACTGAATGAATGAGTGACTGAGTGAATAAATAAAAAACAGTTACTGATAAGGCTTGACCAATAGGAAAGAGCCAGAATGTCATAGTTCAACTACACTAAGCATCTAATAGTTCAACTACACTAAGCATCTAATAGTTCTTTGTATTGAGACGAGGAAGACAAGAGGAAGAATGGGATGGAAATATTTCCAAAGAATGGTTTTACTGAATAAAAATCTTAAAAGGAAACTAGGCTGTTTTCTGCAGGAGTTTTTACAGATCATTGTCACAGAACTGCAAAACATTTCCTAAAGACTAAAATTTGGTTCCATTACTGCGTGTCTAGTATGTGGCAGGTGCTGTAAAAGGCACGTGCACATTACTACAATGCTATGGGGTAGGAACTACATCTCTGGTTTACTGACCGAGTAACTGAGACTTAATGCCAGCCAACTTGCTCACGGTGGCTTAGCCAGAGAATACAACAGAGGATGGACTAGCTCTAGAGTCAAACTCCTGACCCAGTATGGTGAAAGAGCATACAAGTTACCCAGAAGAAGAAGAAAATAGAAGAAGCAGGAGGAGGGGGAGGAGGAGGAAGAGGAGGAAGAGGAGGAAAAGAAGAAGAAGAAGAAGGAGGGAGGAAGAATTAAAAGAAAAAGATGTTTGGACTCTTCACATTGAGTGATTTTTAAATAAGTGAACAATTAATGTCTTTCTGCTTTAGATTAGAGCTTTCTGATATAATTGTAGTGATTTAACAAATGTCCAACATATTGCAAAAATGAAACCTTCTTTTTTTCTTTCTTGGTAAATGTGCTCAGAATATTTACACTGGTAACCAAAGGTTATCAAACTGCATTGCTGGGCTTTGAAAAATTTTTGTTGGAAAAGATTCTTTGCACCACACACAGTACATGTTTTATTGCTTGCATAGACGTTCCTTGTATAATCATAAAACCATATTTTAGATCTCAGTGATTCTGAAACTAGAGCTGCCTTTGTCCTCTTCATGAACTTTATTTTTACTAACAACCGTATAATAATAAACAAATGTGGGTCTCATTTTTATACAGTGAAATAATTTTTGCTGTCACAAAGATAATTTTAAAAGGGCTTATTCTCCTTGTTGGTAAGTATCAACACAGATCCAAATATTCATATAAAGTCCTACAGGAGTATTTATACATGAAAGATGTTAAGTTTATTTTTGTATGAAAAATGTATGTGCCTGCAAACATTATTGATACCAAAGGGCATATTTGGAATATCTTTAGTTTCAAAAATATCTGTTGGCACAGTATGTTTACATATAGTTTGTCCTATAAATGATTTCAATGTTTTGTTTTATATTAAATCACTGCATTTATTTCCCTAGAACCAAGCAAGTTGTTTTTCAGGGAGTTAGGGCAATAGCAGATGTCAGCATCACCTATTGTATAGTCCCCATTTTTTCCCATTATGTATCATCAAATAGTATAGCATATATAAAGGCAAGGAAGGATATGGGCCATTATTTCTAGAATTGCTTGTATGGCAAAAGCCTTGAATGCTGTCCTTCCATATAGCAGGTAAAGTAGGAGAAACTGGTTTAGAAGAGAGTGTCTTCTAAATAGGTTGGAAAGTTCTTCTAAAGGTTGGAAAGGTCTTTCCAACCTTTATAACTTGAAACAACGGGTTATGAGCAGTTCAGTTCTGAACCTGAACTGAAATTGGTAATATTGATCATTTGACCTACTACATGGCAGTTCCATAGGTTTCAACTTTTATGCAGATTCTAGAGAAATCAACATATAATCATGATATTGCTTAGGAAGCCCCAATGAAATGGCCAAAGAAGAACTTGGGGGGAGGGAAACATTCACTTACAAGGCTCCAATTAGCAATGCCCTTATGTGTGGTAACTCCCAGTACATGTGCAGAACTTTCTATATTTAGGTTTTTATCAGTAATTAATAATCAAATTTGAAATTGAACTAAAATGATTTCTTCTCTTGATTAGCTGCCATTGGATCACAGAGAATGGACAGAGTAGAAAACCACAGAAATTGTTTTGGTTGGTTGGTTGGCTGGTTGCTTTTCTTCCAGAATATCTCACTGCTCTGGGAAGCCTAGAGCATCTAAATAGGAGAACTTGGGGTGCCTGGGTGGCTCAGTGGGTTAAGCCTCTGCCTTCAGCTTGGGTCATGATCTCGGGGTCCTGGGATTGAGCCCCACATCAGGCTCTCTGCTCAGCGGGGCACTTGCTTCCCCCTCTCTCTCTGCCTGCCTCTCTGCCTACTTGTGGTCTCTCTCTCTCTCTCTGTCAAAAAAATAAATAAAATCTTTTTACAAAAATAAAAAATAAAATAAATAGGAGAACTCTGGTTCATCAGAGGGCTGAGGTCAGGAGACAAGACACTGTGGATATTTATAGCTTTGGAAGCTCAGCCTTCCTTCTGCCATCTGTACCCTGAAAATCAATCTCTTCTACAGAACTAGGAATTCCTGATATATATATATATATATATATATATATATATATATATATATATATACACACACACACTGATATATCAATCTATCTATCTATGTATCTATCTATATATCTCAGATTTGTGATTCCAGCTCTTCCTAAGACTTTTTTTTTTTTTTTTTTCAGTTACATGACATAAATTCGTTTTGGTTTAAGCAAGTATCAAGGAGATTTTCCTCTTGAAAAACTTTCCTCTTGAAAAAAGCCCTGATTAATATAAAGAGAGGATGAGAGGAGCACAGGGAAAAGAGAAGTTCCTATTTATAGCCTTCTGGATATACTCTCAGGGACCAGATACTACTTGGAAGGTTGCAACGTTTTGGAATAGTGCTAGCCAGCCTTAGCTATTTACCTTACATTAAGCACAGGCTTACAAAACAAGAGCATTGTTACCTTTTAGAATAAAGAGAAAAGGGGCACCTGGGTGGCTCAGTGGGTTAAGCCTTGGGCCCAGGTCATGATCTCAGGGTCGAGCTCTCTGCTCAGTGGGGAGCCTGCTTCTTCCTCTCTCTCTGCCTGCCTCTCTGCCTACTTGTGATCTCTGACTGACAAATAAATAAATAAATAATCTTTAAAAAGAAAATCAAGAGAAAAGTCATCATGAAATCCTAGGTCCCTTTAGACCATTTCTCAAACTTCACCTTTTTAAACGCTGGAACAGAGATAGAGGCATTCTATTACATTCAGAGAACCTCTCATTTATCAGAACCTCTTACCAAAAAACTCTATTCCTATCAACACATTTCCAAATGTATTCAAAACTCATTTCAATTAGAAAATCTTTCTCTCCAAGAAAATAAATCATGGTTATAGCATGCGCTTTCAATCATTCTGCTTTCCAGAATATCAACCACTTATTTTTTTTTTTCCAATAAAAACCTTCTCTTCCTTTAAGCTCAGCTCAAATACCCACCCCCCAATGAGACCCTGAACATTGTATTTCTCTCTCAACCCACATCATAAAACATACATATCTTCAGTCTGGTCGACAAATACTAATTAAATACGTATTGTGTCAGACATTACTTTTATTACTGAAAAACCTGTAAAAATCTAGAATATATCACTGCCCTAAAGAAATGTATAGTCTATGGGGAATTACAAGTAAGTACACTAACAACTTACTAACCTCTGAAAAGAGATTCCAAATACATCATTACAAATGAGAAAATCAGAACGCAACAGGAGATACACAATGTCACAGGCCAGTTGGTGAGAGGTAGGGAAACCAGAAGATGTCAAGCTATGATGGAAACTTCCTGTACAAGAGAAAGACTAGGATTTATCATGAAGGGGAATGGAGAACCAATGAATGATTTTAAGTGACTACAACTTATCTAGGTTGCACCTGAATTGTTTGCTTTGGCATTAGGATAGAGTTTGAATTGGGCAATCTTTCACACTGATTTGCCAAGGACAGTTCTGATCATGCTTGTTCTTAGTGTGATTATTAATTGTCCCATTTCATTCTCAATCTGTCCTGGTTTAGACAGTAAATTATGTGGTCTTCTTAAAGGTGGGTTATCCTGGAGCAAAATTAAGCCAAAAAATGCAGGAGAGGCCAGTTGGAATTCTTTGGCATTGACATAACCTAGAAAGAAACACACCTAAATTAAGTTGCTGGCCAGAGAGCTAGAGAGGAAAAAAAAAGAAGAAAAAAAAAAAGAAAAAAAGAAAAGAAGAAGAAGAGGAAGAAGAAGAAGAAGAAACATTGTTCTGCCACAGCCAATTACTTGTACCTTGATGTAGCACTTAATACATTTTCTTTTATGTTAGGATTCATCATTTACCTGTTTATTTTTTTTCTCCATTCAATTTTAAATTCCTTGAGGGCGAGAACTACATCTTCAAGTTCTGTTTTTCTTCAGAGCTTAGTACAATGCCTTGAGCAAAGGGCTTGCTGAATAAATATATATTGATTTGAATTAATAAACTTTACCAGGACATTTTACAAAGAGAAATAAGTGTTAAAGCCCATTGTATGGTTCTTCATTATTCACGGGGAATGGAATTGTATCCTCGTGAATTAATGACATATATTGGGAGTAGTGAGAACCTCTTCCCCTGGTTCTCTCTGATGCCTTCATCAAATTGGGCCATCAACTGAGGCTTCTATTCCTTAAAATTAACTCAGAGTCTCACATTAAAAGGAAGAAATCTCTACCACCAATTAATGGTGGTGGTGCCTTGGGTTTGGTAAGTTTGGTAGGATCTCAATAAAAAATGTTTGAATGAATGATGACATTCCCCAGTTTCACATAGCTGACCCTGATCAGCCTTTGTTCTCTCTTACTTTGCATTTCTTATTATCTTGTACCTCCTTTTTTATATGGTTTATAATACTGTGTTAAAACTACTTGGGCATGTGTCCTTGAACTCTCAAGGTAAGAACGGTACCTTAGATATCATTATAGTTTCATTGCGCGTAAGAATGCTGATAACCAGTAATTAGCTTTGTTATAAAAGGTGACTTAAACTAAACCATCTAAATAACAACCATTCATTTAAAACACTATCAAAGTAAAGGAGGTGATATTTAGGATGGCAAATTTGTTATTAAATGTTAAAAAAGGGGGGGGACATAAAATAAGATTGTTTATCCATCTACTGTCCATGTTATAATCAGTAGATCCCCACGCACCACTATAATTAACATGCAATATAAACTTACAGTGCTCATTTTAAGCTTTCTTCTCAAATTAAATTGTTTTACGGTTTCCTGGGGAATTGCTGTCTAAAGTTTATCAGCAGGATAGCTATAATTCTATATATGGAATGCTGCATTAAATGGCAAATTTGCTGCTATAGAGTTCAAGATGTTTGTCTTTTTTCAGTACTGCAATTCCTCTCACCCTGAAATATATACAATTCAACAATGTGTACGCTAGGTTATATTTAATTTGAAATGCTAAGAGCATAATTGCCGAGCAGGTATCCTCAGTGTGAATCATGCTGACACCCCCTTTCACATCTTATGACCACATTTATCCTCTGCCTAATTTTTTTCTAGAACTCAATAAAAATTATTTATGCCCAAAACTTCACGATGGATCTGTAACTCCCTCATATTTTGACCTACTTTTCCCCAACAACCTCAAAAGGTCCTGACCTCTATTATCAAAATCTCAATGCAGATGGAAGTTCTGATGAGATTCTAATTACCTTTCTGTAATTATACATGTTCACTATTTAATGAGAATCTTTCTATAATTAGAAATTTATTTGGACACTTTAAGATTTCACAGGCTGTTGCGGTAGTGTCCTAATTCAAACATTTTTCATTCATGAGGGGGCAAAGTTCTTTTCCCCACAAATGTATCACTGCCAAGGGAAATTTCTCCTTTAATTAAGTGTACTATATTGCTGAATGATGACTCCCAAAACTTACTTTCACTCTTCTTTCTCTTCAAGGGGCCAAAATCCGTGCCCTATGATGTATCAGAATTTAGCACTTTTGGTGAAATATAAAGCGTTTCCTGGTGGCCAAACACATCTCTAGTCATTATTTAAAAGATAAATTACATAAATTTTATCCTGAATAGAGCTACAGAAGTCTCTGAGTCTCCTGGGAGCAATGGGGACAATGTCAAACAAGAAACAGAGGAGACATACACAAATGTTTTATAGGCTGATGACTGGACCCGTTGACTGGGAGAGAAGAGAAATTCAGTTCACGGTGGTGATGCTTTCGTGCCATTTCTTCTCTATATCTTGGATCATTTCATGTTAAATTGGTTTTGTTAAATACCTTGCCTCATTGCTTCCTTCTCAACACCCTAGTGAATTCATGCATTCATGGGAAACCAGGTAATACACGTGAACCAGAGAGTAATGAAGGACCAAACCAGGTTCTGAGATACAGAGGCCTGCATGATGCCTATCAACCACCCGGGCAGTTTCAGGAATGGCCTTTCCTACACTCTCAAAAGCACGTTAAGGAGTTTTGTTTGCTGGTCTGTCATAGTTAAAATCAATTCTCTCCTCTCTAGCTCAGGAGATGTCAAAACTCTTCTTGTCCATTTTGAGGATCATAACATTTCCCAGCATTTAGAATAAACTTCAGCGGGGCCCCTGGGTGGCTCAGTTGGTTAAGTGTCTGTCTTCAGCTCAGGTCATGATCCTGGGGTCCCGGGATTGAGCCAGGGTCGAGCATGACCAGGACTGTCGGGTTCTCTGCCCCAAGGGGGTCCTGCTTCTCTCTCTCCCTTTGCCTGCTGCTCTCCCTGCTTGTGCCCTCCCTCTCTGTGTCAAATAAATAAATAGAATCTTAAAAAGGAAAAAAAAAAAAAAAGAACAAGCTTCAGTGAGCTTATCACATAAGGAAATGAAAACACTAAGGCAATAAACCCAAATCTCAAAGTTCCCATGTTGGTAGGATCAGAATTACCCAATGATTTGACAGTTGTGTCAAGGAATCTGAACAGCGTTAGGGAAACTTAACAGTATGAAGTATGTATGAGCTGATCTAAGGCTTGTTCGCTGTGTATAGACGCAGTCATATTATACTGGCCTCCTATGGAATACAATGTTCATAGATGGACATGTCTGTGTACTTTTCTAGAGAACATAAACTTGATAATGTAGGGGCCCAGGGCAGGTTGCCTGAAAATATACCACAATGGCATACTGATTATTTTGAATTGAAGCCACTTAGGCCCAAAGACACTCAGATCCTCCTCTGTCTCTCTGAAGGCAGGAAGTCAACCTCTATTTTGAAAGGTGTCCACCCTGAAGAAGTTAAAAGACATACCTACTACCATATGTAAGAACTCTAAAGTGGAGACAGCTATAAAAACAAACCACATTATACTAATATACTACTTCAGCCCAAATACCGCTTCGAGTTCCTTACTAATTAAAACTCCTAAATATCTGTTTTCTTTATCCTTTCAATTCCTCACAAGTTTATTGTCGCTTTGTTTAAGAGGTTAAAAAAAAAAAAAAAAAGCAAAGAAAGAAAGAAAATGCCTGTCATTGGTCATTGCTTTAGGTCCCAATTTCATCACTGGCCTCCATGTGCAGGCAATTAAAATTTCCTTTTTCAGCTGTTAATCTGTTTTGTATCCACTTTTTTTTTTTTTTAAATTTTTTTTTTTTTAAAGATTTTATTTATTTATTTGACAGACAGAGATTACAAGTAGACAGAGAAGCAGGCAGAGAGAGAGGAAGGGAAGCAGGCCCCCTGCTGAGCAGAGAGCCTGATGTGGGACTCGATCCCAGGACCTTGAGATCATGACCTGAGCCGAAGGCAGCGGCTTAACCCACTGAGCCACCCAGGCGCCCTGTTTTGTATCCACTTAATCTCTAAACCAGCTGAAATAAACTTAGATGGTAGAAAGAATCTTTTTCCTCAGCTACAATAAAGGTAAAACACACACACACACATACACACACACACACACACAAAACACCTTGAAGTCTTAACCTCCAGTCCCTCTACCAAAAAAAAAAAAGCAAGAAACAGTAACAAATGTTATTTATTTGAATATTTACATAATATTTAAGTAATGTGGTAGTCATTTTAGAATTGTCTACCGATGTTTAAAATAAAAATATTTATTCTTAGAAAGACTTTTATTCTTCTTATCACTTATAACTATTTGAAAGATTCAATAAGCAAATGAAATTGGCAAAGACTCTCCTTTATGAGATGTATGGTGTCAAATAAGAAAAAAAGAATATTGTTGGCAATGTTTACAGACTTATATCCTACTTGTTTACCAGCTAGATGTTTCGTATCTAGGCATCAGCGCTAGAAAACGATACTTTTAAGCAATTTGTTTATGTATGTTGAGTCTTCCCAGCTCAATTATTCAGTACATTGAGAGTGAGGACTTGTGTTCATTGTATCTCCCACTGGAGCTAAGGGTAGGGAGATGAGAGTAGAAAGCTCCTCCATGTTGAATGTTAGTAATCATGTAAATGCATCCCTTTTTGATGCAGAAATTCAACCATGTGAAAATGTAAATGGCTTTGTAGTGAAAATGCATATTTTTCAATCCATCAGCGATTTCTTATGTTTAAAGGATATGTGGGTGAATTGATCACTCTAAATGTAAGTTGTGATCACCCTATATTGGAACTTCCAAAATTTTCCAAACAAAAGTAGTATTCCTATTATCTATCCTCTAGCATTTAAACAGACTTTTTAAATTCCTTACCTTTCAATTTATTTTCTTCAATGACTATTATTTACTCCAAGAGAAAGTTCAAGTTTACGGATAACATCATTTATTTATGACAGAATAAGTCGTACAAATCTGATAAAAATTACAAGGTTATAAAGTATATTAAGTCCTCTAACAGATGACTTAACTTTTACACTTTTTGACATTTTCTGCAATAACATTTTATTTTAAATGTCAACCATACATAAATTCAATCTCGTTACAGACACTGAGATGTTCAAAAGTTCTCAGTTTAGATGGGGGGGTGCAGGGGATCAGGCCAGAGAGAAAGAGAGAAAAAAAGAGAGAAAGAATAACTTTAGAAGCCTGTATCTGGAAATGCCTTAAAATGTTCATCTTTTCTGTAAGTTAAAAAATAAAAAAATAAATAAAAAATAAACAAGCCAACTTAAAATGTGGCAATAAATTATGCAATGCATCATAAATTTTGAATCGCCCATTGTAATTGTGGCACAATGTTTCAGAACAATGTCACAGAGAAGGAAACATCAAATACCACTTCCTTCTGTGTTTGCAATACAATTCCTTTATATTTAAAGAGAAGGAACACCACAAATTTAAATGAAAGCCATCTATCAATATTTTAGAAGTGAAATAAGGCCTAAGATGTTCAAATAAGCACACTTACTTCTGATTTCATAAGGTTTAGAGGCCAAAAAATTAATTTAAAAGCTATGAGTTTATATCCACTTCTGTCAGTTAACAGAACTAGAACAATCTTATGCTATTTTTAACTACCATAAAACATTGATGATGTTTTGAGCATAAATGTTAACCACGAGCTGTTCTAAATTAATTTTAAATAATGCCCATGTAAAAGGATTTTTCTTTAAGGGTTTTTTTTTTGGGGGGGGGGGTTTGGCCTTAAAATGTCGATTTTTTTTTTTTTAAATAACACTAACTCAATAGCTGGTGCTTTTACATATATATATGTAAATAATATTATTTTCATCAATCTGTGCAGTTTCTCATACACCAATTCATTACCTTTCAGCTGATTTGCTAGAATAGATCTCTATTTCTATTCTCTTTTTTCCCTGCTGGGGGCAATGTCCCTCCACCACTATTTAAGACATAGCTAGAAACCACTCTTAGTTAGGGAAACAGAATGTTCTTTTAAGCAACAGTCTTCAGTCACTAAAATAAAATGGGGTTGCATGCCAAATATATGCCCTAATAAAACATTTTAACAATTGCAAACGTGTAAAGTTTTATGGCTTATTTCTACAACCTGCACAGTAAATTTTTAAAAAATGATGCAATAATGAATAGAAATGAATTCTTTTTTCCCACCTGCACGATAATTTTATATAGAAAGTGTTTATTACTAAAGCCCTTAGAGTCCCCTAAAACTAGCTATACATTTTCTTCTTGCTAC
Organism: Mustela lutreola; assembly: GCF_030435805.1. Taxonomy (NCBI): domain Eukaryota; kingdom Metazoa; phylum Chordata; class Mammalia; order Carnivora; family Mustelidae; genus Mustela; species Mustela lutreola. The sequence continues at coordinate 30,859,299 of NC_081307.1, forward strand.
TTCTGAGAGGATAACTCATAATTTGAAGGGATGGAAGACAAGAAATGAATAACAGATTGAAGAGAATACTCTTAGTTAGTTACAACAAAAATTAGGGCCAACTATGGAGTCATGTTCCTGTTTCACATTTTGAAAGTAGGATTTTATGTTTCAATCCAATTATGTCTTGACAATTCATTTTGCAATGCTTATAGTTATTCAAGAACAATGTATGGTGATAAAGTTTTTTTCATCTTTTTTTTTAATGCTCTATTAGAAAAATTATAAAATATCATGATCAAAAGCATTTATCCGAGGAACCTAAACTATTTTATTGTTTGAGTTTCATTTTGTATATATAAACAACCGCCAAGCTCTTATTGTAAAATCATCAAATACACACACAGATACACACACGACTCAACTGAGAGAAAAGTGGTAGAACACTAGATCTCACAATTTTCAGAACTTCAACTAACCAGAATTCAAAGAGCAAGAACATCATTTCCCTTTACCCATTAGGGCTTCCCTGACAATTCTGACGCAGGCATTCCCTCCCACTTTATTTTTTTTTTTAAGATTTTATTTATTCATTTGACAGAGAGAAATCACAAGTAGTTGGAGAGGCAGGCAGAGAGAGAGGAGGAAGCAGGCTCCCTGCTGAGCAGAGAGCCCCATGCGGGACTTGATCCCAGGACCTTGAGATCATGACCTGAGCCAAAGGCAGCGGCTTAACCCACTGAGCCACCCAGGCGCCCCCTCCCACTTTCAATTTACTAAACTTTTCCTTTTTTCTGCAATTATTTACATGCACAGCTAGAGCCCACATTGCATTTCCTGTCCTTCTGTTCATATTTGTCTTTAACACAGAGAGAACTCCTTAAACATAATTTTGATATATTTATTTTTCTTATTTTTATCCCATGATTTCTAGAATGCTTGTTGACATGATAGATGCATCGCAGACTTTTTTAAAAATATTTTTCAACAAGATGTGAAACAAAGTATGAACAAATCTAAACATTTTCTCCTTAAATTTTACATAAGCATGTATTTCATTTAACAAGAATGAATGGACACTCCAAAAGGTCAGCAGATTCTTTTACATGAATTCAAGATTTGGTATCACCACTTAGTTTTTCTTAGTATTTGGACAGTTTCTGGTATGGACAAGGATGTGACTATGATATAGTACTCGTCCAGGTATGGGAATAAAGAGAACTATTGATCTTCTCACAGTCTAATAATACACATGTATGCACACACACACACACACACACGCCCCAGATCATAAATTTTCAAACTGTAGTATTACAGACAGAATGAATAACAAGTAAGAGTAAGAATTGAGAAAAAGAAAATCCCTATTTTTACTACTATTAACAGTAACTGAGAAATGCGCTAAGCACGTGAGCACCTTCGTCCTCTTGACTTAGGAAAAAAAAAAAAAACAAAAGAGAAAAACAAGAATCAAAGTGTATGCCTGGAAAGCTATCTGGCTATAATCATCCATTGCCCACTTTACGATGGAGATCACAGTTGCCTACTATGGCTAGTCTAGGTTATTCCCCCAAGAGACCAGATTCTTGGTTCAAAGGAAGGAAATTGCCAAAGGGAACTCTTCAGTTAATGGAAAATAAGGAAACACAGCTCTGCATGGACCCTGAAAATATCCAAGACCTGAATGTGAGGGTTCATGAAGAGTGCTTTTCCGATGTCCAGTTCAGAACTCTTGAAGGAAAATGGCCGTCCTAACAAATGGACTTTAGCACTTAGGACACTGTGACACGTATGTTGCCTTGTGGAAATGAAAACAGAGTTATTAAATATTTGGATCATCTGGTTGGCAGTCCTTGCTTTAATACCATACTAACCCAACAACTATCTAATTTATAAAATTTGATTTTCCATGTCATTTGGCCCAAAAGGAAAATATATACCAGGAAGCTCCTATATGTATGATAAAATGCATATGACAGACAGGGGTCAATTAAAATCAATAATTTATTATGCCAGTGTATCTATCAGTCTCTTCAGTTTTGAGTGATGGGACTTTTCATTGTGTGGATATAATCAAGATTTTCAGCCTCTGAAACTGAGGAATAGATTCCTTGATAAAATAAAATTTTATTCAATTTGGCAAGCCATCGTCATTTACCAAGGATAAGAGCTGTAATTCATTGTTCTTTATTTTATGTATGTATGCATAAACTTATGAACAGAATCGTTAATAAAACCTAGCAATCGCACCCAGATGTATTTGATCCCGGTGATAAGAATGGATTGAAAATTGTATGTAAACTGATTGCTTCTCTAGTTACAACCAAATTCTTTATTTCCGAGTTACTCTAAGAGTTCTTCTCTTGAACACGCTATCAGCAGCTGTGTTTCAACATGTGTAACAGAAACCAAAATGCCCCATTTGAAACCTGGCACTCCCTGTAAATTGTTAATGACATGGCCATCTTTCTAATTACTTAGGCTTAAAACGCGAGTGATCCTTAAGTCCTTTCCTCAAAAGATCAGGAGATTTGGGAAACAGACAAATCGGTTCTGTGATTAGAGGCGACTTATTACACACCTCTCAGCCTCCATTTCTTGTGTATAAGATGAAGATAATTAAGTACCTACAATATGGCTGTAAGGGAAAAATGTGATCTTGTCTGCATAAAGCAGGGCACAGCTCCAGCTCAACATGACATAACCGAAAAGCAAGGTGTGCCATAATTACAGGCAAGAGGGTAGCTGACTTTTCTTTTATCAAAATATGACGTTCTGGGGCACGTGGGTGGCTCAGTGGGTTAAAGCCTCTGCCTTCAGCTCAGGTCATGATCCCAGCGTCCTGGGATTGAGCCCCGCATCGGGCTCTCTGCTCAGCAGGGAGCCTGCTTCCTCCTCTCTCTCTGCCTGCCTCTCAGCCTACTTGTAATCTCTGCCTGTCAAATAAATAAATAAAATCTTTAAAAAAAATAAAAGGGTTTAGCTTCTCTTGAAAAAAAATATGACATTTTGAAATTTTTGTGGGTGGTGGGCAACAGGCAGGGGGATTCTGAGTGGTATTGTCAGGCGTCTCTTTGTAGACACTGAAAACAGTTTGGATATTTATCTCTATGTACAATGGAGCAAGATTCAAACTGTCACCACTTTAAATGCATAAGTCCCCATATGTAAAACAATGTTAAATTTGGCATACGGTATATGGATTCCAAGTTGGTGACCCCAAAGTTGTTTTAGATATAGTGAAACATTCCATAACATATTCAAGCTGAATGGAATTTTAGATGTCATCCAAATTTCTTTTTTTTTTTTTAAGGATTTTTTTTTTTTAATTTATTTAAGACAGAGAAAGAGAGAGAGAGAGAGAGCTCAGGGGCAGGAGCAGGGGTGAAAGGTAGGGGCCAGAAGGAGAGGAAGAAGTAGACTCCCCACTGAGTAGGAAGCCTGACATGGGGCTCAATCCCCAGACCTGAAATCAAGACCTGAGTCAAAGGCAGACACTTAACTGACTTAGCCACCCAGGTGCCCCCAAATATTTTATTTAGTTATTTATTTGAGAGAGAGAGAGAGAGAGCAAGTGTACCAGCAGGGAGAGGAGCAGAGGGGGAGGGAGAGGTACAGGGAGGTAGACGTACAGATTCCCCACTGAACATGGATCCCACACCAAGGCTAGATGCCAGGACTCTGAAATCATGACCTGAGCTGAAACCAAGATTAAGAGGCTTAACTGCCTGAGCCATCCAGGCACACCTTAGATGCTATCCAGATTTCTTTCTTCACCATTTAGGCTAATGAGAATTAGAGCAATTCAGCTCAGTTTGCAAGGCTGCTACACTGGTGAATGAGAGCGCATAGGCCCTCACTCCTCCTTCCTAAATCGAGGGATTTACCCTCACTGTACCATTCCAGCTCCGAAACTTGATTTTGAAGGCAGTGGCCACGTCTCTTACAGCTTCCATACTGAATTTTTTTCTAGTCAGCTTCCATACTGAATTTTTTTCTAGTGTTGACTGGCATTGTCTAAACTTCAAATGCAATGCAAAAATAGTATAGGTCTCTTACGAATAAAATACCAAACACAGAATTCTTGTAAGAAACATGTTCAAGTAATAGCTTTCATATTCTCTTAGTCTGTTCTCTTTGTCTGTAACAAAATATAACTCCCCAGCTTTAAAAACCCGTATCTACTTAAGAAAGTGTGGATTATATATCTGTAATGTTGATTAATATGGAATCATACATCATAGCATGCTGTATATAATATTTTCAATGAATAATTATTTTAAGGAATGGTATTTTTAATGTATAGGGTATAAGTAAAATTTATAATAAGAATAACAGGCTTCTCTTCCAATTATCTTCCCCTACATCACTACTAAAATTAGAATGACCACATTAGAAATGTGTATGTGTATGAGGATTTTTCTTTTACACATGTGTGCACATGCACACACACACACACACACACACATAGAGTGCTGAAGTAAATACAAAATTAAAAACAATTTTAGTAGGAAAACCATGATACATGAACCATAAATGACAGATTAATATAAATACCATTCACAATTTCTTCCATGTTTTCTATATTTATTCCTTACATGTTGAAACTTCAACTTTTCTGTATTGACATAACTTTGTGTTTCTTAGTTCTTGCCATTTAGACAAATGTTCTGATCAAACATTTTGATATGTAGTGAATAGAAATACCTCTGTATTTGTTTTCTTTATATGTTCTGAAATACCTCCCAGTTTCTCAGTGATTTGGAGATTTAGTGGACTTTCCTGATACACAGCCATTCTAATCTTCTACAACTGAAAGCTGAGACCAGAGGGTTAAGTTAATTAGTGTCTGAGTTAGGACTAGAATTTAGGTCTACTGACAAGTACAGCATTCTCTGAGTATGTCATGATAATTTTATGTGCAGTTTTGACCTCTATATTTATTACTGGAGAGGTTTTATTCATTATTTGATTTACTTATTTTCGTTCAAACTTAAATCACTTTAATGAAGAAACCCTTGATAAAAAAAAAAAGAAGAAGAAGAAGAAGAAATTCTTAAACAAAACAAAATCAAACAATAGCAACCACAATAAAACTCTGTTATGATAAATTTGAAGGGAGGAACTGAAAATGATATTAGTTCTTCGGGCTTAACCGTGAACATCTCCTCAAGTAAATATCCATGATTTGTTTATTCTATTGTCTCTCCTTGGAAAGCCTTTCCCCAGTATATATTTCATTTCTACCTATTCTTGAAGACTAAGATCAAACATTACTTTCTGAATTAAGCTCTTCCTTGATTTTACAGTGAGAAATTGCGTCCAACTTCTCACAGCACATTTTTCCTTGCTAACATGTGCCTAGCACATACTGTACTACTTCTCAGTTGAATGAATGGGAGTTTTCTCCCAAAAACTGAATTGTAGACTTATTGAGAGCAGGAATTAAGTCCTTCCTAGATTTCCCTCCCAGCCGTTTTACACTCAGCCAATGAAAGAGGCCAGCCCTCTTGTGTTTTAAATTGGGGTAGGGAAATCCAATCTGATACATTTGAGCACAACAAATTTGTTTCAGCTAACACATATAAAATAAGTATGCTGAACTGTCCATCCTTCTAAGGTTCCAAAGTAAGATATGTAATCTAAATTATTCCTTCAAAATTTAAACAAAACAAAACAAAACAAAAACTTTAACTCCATGCCAAAATACCCTTTAACTGAATCTGCTAAAAGATAAACGATCACCAAAAAAAAGGTAGAAAGGATAATCAAGGATACAGAACTTGCTCATATGAGAAAACATGTGATACCACTTTTCCCCCAGACTGTTTGAAGCTGGAGACCCGGAAGATGGTCATGCAATCAGCCAGAGGAGGTTTTGAAGATGTATGCAGTCAGTACCCTGGTCAGCGCCTCGCCCCGCCCCTTCTACACAAGGAAGATGTCCAATGTGACACTTGCGATGCTTCCCAGGTCCATTGTTTCTGTTTTGTTTTGTGTTCCTGGCTGCTAAAGCACCAGTCAACTCTGCCAGAATGTTAATGCCTGCAGAAGCAGCTCTGAACAAGCGTGGATGTGAATCTGTGCATAAATGCCCCCACTGGTTGTGGCTTTTTTACACTCAGTCTCTGAGGTGTGTTCTACCTTGTCCTCCTATCCAGACAGACCCCAGTTGTCTACAAGGGCATCCTGGTTGATAGCATACCCTTTGCTACCTTCTCCTCCCTTACTCTCCTCCTACACTGTTAATTCCCAGGGTCACATATATTTTTAAAAAATATTTTATTTATTTATTCATGAGAGACAGAGAGAGAAAGAGGCAGAGGCAGAGGGAGAAGGAGGCTCCGCCTGGAGCAGGGAGCCTGACTCAAGACTTGATTTCAGGACTCTGGGATCAGGATCTGAGACAAAGGTGCTGATTAAAGGACTGAGCCATCCAGGCACCCCTCAATTCTTCTTTTTTTAAAGACATTTGTTTGAGAGAGACTGTGAGCACAAGTACAAGTCAAGGGAGGGACCAAGGAAAAGGGTGACAGAGAATCACAAGCAGACTTCCCACTGTGTGTGGACCCCAAGCAGGGCTCCATTTCAGGACCCTGAGACCACCAGCGAAGCTAAAACCCGGAGTCTAACGCTTAACCAACTGAGCCACCCAGCTGGCTGTGCACCGCAGTTATTATCTCAGTGCTCTCCCCTGAGGAAACAAGCCAAGAGAGGATATTTTGCTTATGATATATTTCAGATAATTTTTCTTCTGGTTCTTTCTATTTAAAATGTTGACTTCTAAAAAGTCTCTTTTTGGTCTTAGGAATCTTCTTTATAGTCCATAAAATCCTTCATGCTTTAACATTTTTTTTCTATAAGTTAGATCCCAAAATTGGCTTTTACTGTATATATAGATGATCCCAGAGATTGCTTTTCTTACCTGGCATTCCAATTCCAACTATTGGGAACTCTGAAGCAGAGCAATGTTATAGTTTAAATAAAAGGAAAAAAAAAAATGATGGATGCCTGGGTGGCTCAGTCAGTCAAGCATTTGCTTTTATCTCAGGGCATGATCTCAGGGTCCTAAGGATGGAGCTACCCATTGGAATCTCTGCTGAGCTTATTCCTCTCCCTCTGGCTCTTCCCCTGCTCATGGTCTCTCTCTCTCAAATAAATAAGTAAAAGCTTTAAAAAATTGATAAGATGAAATATGATTAGAAAATATACTAACACTGCAAAATTTGATCCATGAAGACAAAGTTATTGACCTTACTGATCTAGATACTGAAATTACATTTTGTAAAGATTTTATTTATTTATTTGTGATATATATAGAGAGAGTGAGAGAATGAGAAGAGGGAGGGTCAGAGGAAGAAGCAGACTCCCCGCTGAGCAGGGAGCCTAATGCAGGACTTGATCCTGGGACTCCAGGGTCATGGCCTGAGCCAAAGGCAGTCGTTTAACCAACTGAGCCACCCAAGCACCCTTAAATTACTTTTTATATGGATATCAAAAATGTGGGTTGGAAAAACTTTTTAAAATGGTATGATATTTCTTTTTCTGATTCAAGGAAAATTTTATCATACAACTGGAAATTAGAGTTGCTTATCAGACTAGTGTTCATAACATTTTTAAAAATATGCAACTTGTAGATTGGCCTTCCAGTTGAAAAATGAATGCATGTCCTATAATTATACCAATAAATTCCTTTCATCTGTTGGTAATAGATGCATATCTTTTTTCATTTGTTTCATTCATTCATCCAAAAACATTATCTCAAGACAAAATATCTCTGGTATTCTACTTGTAGAAGAAACAGGGATGATTTGGTTATTCAGTATTTTACAATCTAGTACATTTTTAATTAAATGCTGAGTAAGTATAAATGTTATTTTTTTTACTTTAGTTATCCAAGAGATTTTATAGGAAAAATATGTATGAAATTTGAATAAATATAGCTTTTATATAATAATCCAAATATTACTGAGATAGTTGTTTGTAGACATATAACAGATTTTGTCATTAAGAATAGAGTTAGAGTAGAAATATTTTATACTTTGGGTATTTATTAAAAGAACCACAGATTTTCATTTTGATTATGTCTTGAAACATTAATTGCAATGGATTTATATATGAATGACCTAATTCTGTTTTAAGTTTTAGTAATAAAAGCTTCATTACAACACTGGTTATGAGAAATGTGACATAAAATTTTAAAAAGCAATTCTCAAATATTGTGTTTATTGTCTCAGCCTTGAAAGGTATTTTTTTTCCCATGATTAGCATGCCTATGCAATTTTAAGCACTTCTCTGGTTTATGTTAAGTTGTATATTTAATAATTTAGGTAAGCACAAAAGCCAAGATAAGAAATCAGATAAAATATCTATTCCCTCTTCCCCCCACCAAAGATCCACGAATCTTTTAAAATAACTGTTTATACTGTTTACCATCCCAGGGTTCATTTACAAAAATGTTAAATCATAAAACTTATAATGTATAGAGCTTCCCTTCTTCAGAAATGGTAGTCGCTTTCTCCATTTAAACCAACTAAAGATAGGAAATACTGTCTTTTATTTTCTTATAGATAATTCTTAAACCGAACAAAATCTAATGTGACCTAAGTTAGGACATAATAAAATCCCACATGCAATTACATTATTTTAAGGAAAAAAAAATAGGATAACATAGAATGCCTGATTTTTTTTTTAAAGATTTTATTTATTTATTTGACAGAGAGAGATCACAAGTAGGCAGAGAGGCAGGCAGAGAGAGAGAGAGAGAGGAGGAAGCAGGCTTCCCGCTGAGCAGAGAGCCCAATGCGGGACTCAATCCCAGGACCCTGAGATCATGACCTGAGCCGAAGGCAGCGGCTTAACCCACTGAGCCACCCAGGCGCCCCAGAATGCCTGATATTTAATTGAATAAACCTGCTTATCAATTTTAGTGGAAAAAAACCAGAAACATAGTTTATTGGAAATATTGATTTTTAAAAATTCTTAGACATTTGAATATTTATAGCAATATAATGTCTTTTAAATATAACAACTCCAAGTAGGTCCCAAATAAATACAAATGATTTCAATAAACAATTAAGAAATTAACATAATAAAATTTTCCTAAGTGTAGAAGTCCTACTTATTTTCTTTGTTTCTCCAGAGTCTGTATTCCAAGAGTTGGCCATAGTGGATGTCACTCAATCATTATTAGTTAAGAGAACATCCACATAAGAGAAAGTAGCTAATGGAAAGGGATTAAAGTCATAAAGGGAAATAGTATGTAAAATGCTCCATAAATAAAAATGTTTTGTCAGTTTGAAGCTTTATCCAATAAGAAGCATATATGTCTCCTGATAGAACAGTCATAAAATAAATGTGGTTTCCCAGTATCTAGTCACAAAAGATTGTAAGTGATGTTTATAATTATTTTTTAATAAAACTAATATACTTGTGCACCTCGGTGGCTCAGTGGGTTAAGCCGCTGCCTTCGGCTCAGGTCGTGATCTCAGGGTCCTGGGATCGAGTCCCGCATCGGGCTCTCTGCTCAGCAGGGAGCCTGCTTCCCTCTCTCTCTCTCTCTCTGCCTGCCTCTCCGACTACTTGTGATTTCTCTCTGTCAAATTAAAAAAAAAAAAAAAACCTAATATACTTTGTGCATTTACTCATTTAGAAAAGGTCTGGGTTTCTGATTTATAAATCTAGAGGTCTCCTATTGATGTTCTTAGATCTTTGTAATTATTTTGGCTCAGTAGAACAAAAGACAAAGGAACTGCAGAAAATGAGATTTAAATCAACTACTGTTATTGGTACAGGAGGGAAGAGCCTAAAGTGAAAAATGGATTGATTGATGTCTGATGGTACTCTTGTGTGACTCACAACAGCCATCTTATGCTTATAACTTTACAGCTGGAAAAACACTTCCTATAAACCTTTTCAGCTTCTTCACTTCTGGGTGTGATAGATATGGATATTTTTCCAAGCACAAAAATAGACGTAGAGAGAATAGTGTCTTGCTGACTTCTATAAACCCAGTAAGTGGGGAAGGTAAGATTCTAAATTCACTTTTCCCCTTTGCATATCACATGAAGTTTCTCAATAAAGCGGGCCTGTGTTTAGAATAAAAATATATGTGCAAGCAGATGTGTGCATCAGTGTGTGCACATGCGTGTGTGCCTGTCAATTACTTCATCACTGAACAGGTCTGGTATTGTTAAGTCCCTTGATGGCTAAGGATACCAAAAGTTAGGGTACAAAAGTTGAATAAAAACAAACAAACAAATAAACAAAAACATCTTGACTATGGAAAGAAGAGACAGGTGGGGAAAAAATGAAACAAAACAAAAACACAATTCTTCTGTATGCTCTTTTTTTCAATTGGTCTCATCTGAGCTTCAAAATAAGCAAGACTGATAAACCTCAAATCTGTACCAATAGATGTGATACAACCTCCAATGCTCTATTTGTTCAATATAGTAATATCAGTATTACCATATTGATATTTGCTGCCATTCACTTTGAAACATTTTTAAAATAGTACCTATCTGTCCCCAGTGCTACTTCCCTCCAACTTACCTATTTCTTGTGATTACTTCATTGTATGATCATCCAAGTTTGATACTTAAGCTACCAAATATTCCTTTGAAACCCTGACTTCACCCTTTTCTCTCCCTGTTTTGAATATCCTTTCTCCTAAGTAGGTTGACCCTCCTATAGAGTCGAGACTATTATCTAAACCTCCATCGACCTTTGGGTGCCAGGAAGAGGACTTTCTCATAGATAGTACACACAGTTTGGGTAGACCAGTAGGCTTCCTACAATCCCCAAATATAATCAGTGCACAGCTACTAGTTTATTAATAATGATCCTTCCCATCGAAATCTTTTCTCACAGTTTTTTCTACCACCTGGAGGGAATCTCTGTTTCTTTACCACCATTGCCTGTCAATAATTTTTCTTAAAATCTGAGTTAAAAAGTCTCCCCCAAGAACACTTTTCATTGATCGAGTTATTTTATATTAATAAATTCTTTGCTCTATGTTCAAACTAATAATATGTGCTTTATATTTTCCTCCTTTTAACTCTATTTAAACACTTTGCTTTTGGCATTTTTTTTTTTAAGAGAGGGGACATGCCCTATGTGTCTTGAAAAAATATCTATTTTTTTTAATGCATTCTACATGCTCACTAAATTCTTTATAAAAAATAAATATTACCTTTACCCCTATTCTTAGTTATCACAGAACAATTAGAAATACAGAGCTCCCAAAGGCACAAATACTATCGGTCATGAGAAACTTGAAACAGTTCACAGAGAATATACAATATTGTATGCGAGTCATTGTTATGACATACATTGATTTTTGTTGGACTTTTTTCTCTTTACTATTACAAACTTCAGTTGAGGATCTACCATTTGCGAAGAGCCATTTGTTTTTCTTTGAAATAATTAAAAAAAAAAGAAAAAGAAAAGACAAATAACGTCCCGAACTTTCCAGTAGAATTATGTGCTCTCTGGTGGAATATAAACTCAGTGCTTAAATTGGTAGAAACACAAGAGAAAGAACAATGAGTGACAAAAGAACATAAAAGAATGTTAGGATTACTTGACATGTTGTATAGGTTGTAGTAGTAGAAAAGCATACCAAGTAGGTCTCATGGAGTAGGTGTAATTTTTGTGGGACCTGGAAAGATTCCTAAAATGAGTCCATTCTGGTAGTGCATTTTAAAATACACAGACTCAAAAACTTATTTTTTTCAATGTGAGTTTGGATTTTAGTAGTGATACAACTTTTACGAAGGACTTTTAATAGTTCTACAGATATTTGACCTTTTTCTATAGTATGTTTTCTATTGTCCTAGAATCATTACACACATGCAACAAAGGACAGGTCTATAAGTATCCTAAGAGCTGAAACCAAACTATATACTTATTTTATTTCCCTCATATTTGTAAGCAGAATGTTAAGCACACAAGCTTTTTTTTTTTTTTTTTTCTCAAAGTGTAATTCATGGAACACCTCCACCTGAACCATCTAATATGTTGTTCAAAGTTTAGGTTACTAAGTTTCATTCTAGACCACTTGAGTCATAGAAATTAGAATTCCTAATAAGAACCCCAAATAATTCCCAGAGAACATTAAGGCTTAACAGCCACTAACAAGAAGGCTGCTAAGCACAGACTTATTGATTGATGCAACACAATGATTCTGCTTGAACTTTCAATGCCATTGTTTTGACAAGCTAATTGGCAACTGTTTCAAGCTAAGTATTTGCAAGAACACTTCTGTTCTGAAGGATTTACAAAGTTATACTGCAAAGGGTGTCTCAAAAGTCAAATACTTCAGGCAAAGATGTTGAAGTGAAGAGGACAAAGGAAGGTCAGCAAGTGAAGAGACACAAAATTCTAACTCTATGCCCTACAATTCCCAACCAGTTCCCCCATCCGTTTACCCAGCCCCAGCCCGGAACACAGAATGGAGGAACACAAGTGAGTTCCTGAAATCCTAAGAATTTAATGAATCATTTTCTCTCCAATTTAGAAAGATGTGGATTGAGGAATAACTATGCAGCCTTGAGAGTCAAGAGGGAATTTCTGAGAGAAAATCTATAGGTACCTCCCTAGGACATCAGCACCAATGAAAAAAAAACAGTAAAAGTTTCTGAAGACATTACGGTCCACTGGGAGGTGTCCATGGAGGGGAAGAATGATAACAAAATCAACCACAATGGGACACATTCCTGAGTGGATGGAGCGGAGCATTTGGTCATTAGCATTGGCTAGAAGGCACAGCAGAATCCAAACCTCTATGGCCAAGGGCTGAACTCAGTAGACCCAGTCCATATCTCCATCGCCACAGGTCAGAAAAATAGATGGAAAACCAAACCCAGACTGCGAAGACACACTAGAATTAAGAAACCAATTATTCTTAAAATAATAATAATAATAATAAATAGTAATAATAAGGCTCAGGGAAAAGGGCACCTATTATCTATTATATCAGATTGAAAATCTGGGTAATGTTGCCCTCGTCAACAAGAAGAAGCACAGCAGATATGACCCAGTAAGGCACAACCAAAGAGAAATGGTACGACTAGAAGAAGTGAAGGAAAGAAGAGAGAACAGAAAAGACAAACACAGCAAGCAAAATACTTCCTATTCTGGAAGGAAAAATCTATCAAAAAAAAAAAAAAAAAAAAAGAAAGAAAGAAATTATCCAGGTGAGCTTTGAGCTCTGGAAGGGTTTAACAGCAATACAAATGTAATAAGAAGGGATAAAGGATGAGACAACACCAAAGAAGAGGAAATAAGAGATTGCAAAGCACAGATAAAACACAAGTAAAATCTTCATGTATCTGATTTCATGAAAATAGTGGATCTCTTTGGAAGCCTGGCTGGCTCAGTCAGTGGAAGATATAACTCTTGATCTCAGGGTCATGAGTTTAAGCCACACACTGGGTGTAGAGCTTACTTAAAATGAAATAACATAAGCAAACATAACATCAAAGAGAATAAAATGGTGATTCTCACTGAAACTATGTCAGGAGTATAAAGATACTAATGTTTTGGTTGCCTCAGTATTTATTGATTTAGTAGTTCTGAGGTGCAGCCTGGGTCTTGAGATTTTTTAAATCTTTAAAGGTGATTCGTATGTGCAGCCAGGATTGAGAACCTGTGATTTAGAAACACCAGAAATATGATAGAGATGTGTGGTAACTGGAATCCTGGAAAGGAGAGCCTAAAATCCAAGTCAATGAAGAGGAAAGCCACAGAACTAAAGCAACCACAAAATATATAATAGAAACAGAGAATGAAGAGGCTGAAACAGAAGAAGTGGTGTCCTTGAAGTACAAACACTAGAAGAAGGAAGAAAATAGTAATCAAAAGTATAAGAAATGAACATTTTCATGAAATCCAGAGAAAAGTGGATGTGAAGATCACAGTTATGCATTATAGTAGGGAACTTTTCAATAGAACAATGAACAACAGCAATCTGTGAGGTAATTTATTTCACCTCAAGGATTAATGAATAAATACATTTATTCATTCCTGTATGGAAAACACGTTGCTCACAAAGGATGGGGTTGGGGAGAAGAATCAGGTTACCATGAGTTTGGCATAACACTTCAGTCAGAAAGTGTGATGTGGTAATATTTTATCTAACCAAAAGTAGCAGGGACAGCAATCAGATTGTTGCAAACATAACAGGAAAAACACAACAACAAGGTACGGTGATACCCATGAGCCGTTCTTGAAACACCAGGTCATGCATAGAACCAAAGGCCACCACCTCAACACTAGTTGTGAACATCAACCTCATTTGCACAGAAAACTAAAAGTAAAGAAGAAAGGGAACATTTGGGTGGTGCAGTGGGTTGAGCAGCTGACTCTTGGTTTTGGCTTAGATCATGATCTCAGGATTTTGATCTCGGGGTTGTGGGACCGAGTCACACATCGGACTCTATGTTCAATGCAGAGTCTGCTTGAGACTCTCTCCGTCTGCCCCTTCCTCCCACACCTGTCCGTGCACCTGTCCTGTGCTCCTTTCTCTCAAATAAATAAATTAATTAATCTTTAAAAAATGAACTGAAGAAAGTATGGATATAGAAAACAAAGTTTCATTTTTACTTTATCAATAAAACTAATGATGAAGTAAAAGCAATAAGACACCGCACTATCTCATAGTTTCCAGACCTCTAAGTATTCTGGTCACTTGACAATGAATACATTGTCTTTCTCTTACCCTCCCCCTCTCCCTTCATCCCTTCTTTTTCTTCCCTGCATTTACTAAAAGATGGGTTAATAAATTTACTTTGTAAAGGGCCAGACAGTAAATATATTTTAAGCTGTGTGGGCCATAGCGTTTCTGCTGAAATGTCTTAACTCTGCTGTTGTAGCAAAATGTAGCCACAGATCATCTGTATGGCTATGTTAAAATTCGACTTTATTTATAGAAACCGAAATTTGTATTTATATAGTTTTCATGTGTCATAAGTAGTACTTGACAAAAAAAAAATAATTCTTTCAGCCATCTAAAACTAATAAAATCATTAGCTCCCGGGTCTTATCAAAACAGGAAACGGTCAGATTTGGCCAGAGAGCTGTATTTTGCCACCCTCTGTTCTAGACAAACATTTCTCATCTTCGGCATGATTCACATTTCAGGGGGGATATTTCTTTGCTGTAGAAAACTCTGCTACACGTTGCAGGTTGCTTAGCAGCCTATCTAGCCTCCATTCATTAGCTCATTGCCAATGTCTTCTGGTCAAAAATCACTGATTGAGACTATTAACCAGGTATGCACTGAGCACAGATAATTCTTAGGTATACGCTTTATTAACAGAGAATTCGTGGGAATTTTCCCTCTATCTGAACACCAACTTCATTAGGGTGTATTATAATTACTACATTTCTAAAATTCAGACAAATATAATAAAATCACACCCCCTGTCTTTTTTCCTTCACTTCTACTATAGTCAAGTCAATCCTCCATTCTATACCAAATTCTATATTATATTTTAAGATTCCATTCACGTCACCTTTCTAAGCTCATGGGCATAAATAAAAACTGAGTAAGTGACACCATTTAAAACATAAAAGCAAAGGGTATGGGTGCCTGTTTAATTAACAAAAGTGTACATAATGTCTCCCTTGTGAGTGTAACAATTCCTATCAACATGACTTTAAGGTATAAGCCTATAAAGAACAAAAAACTTTAAGCATTAAAAAAAAAAGTCTGAAGCATTATCAGGTCTAAATTTTTGTGATGTTCTGATTTATTGAGCAAATGTGATTTGGGGTAAGACTACATCTGTTTGGCATAATGAAGAAATGTAAATGTGTGAAAAGAACTCAATTCATCAATGAGAGGATTTAAATAAAAAATACCTGGTGAGATGTAAAACTACAAAAGCAAAACCTAAGCGTCATCTACACGTGTGCACGTGTGTGCATGAGTATTTGCTTGAGGGAATATCTGTGAGTTTCTCGTGGTTCTGATAGGGGAACGACTGTACTCTAAGATGGCCAGCCAAATCAAGGGAACTCCAGTCCCTGTCTCAAAGCCCTTCCAGATTCTTCCTTCCTACCCCTTTTCCTGCATGCCACAAAAGTATCAAGTATGCAGAAGCAGAAGTGTATAAAGAGGAGAACGATCTCCTCTGGGCCCGCCGGTGTTAAATAAACCTCCGAACCTCCAAAGTCTCCAAGTGCCACTTGGTTCTTCCTCCAGGATCCAGTCTGTTCCCTAACAGTTCCAAGAGATGTCTGGGCAAAAACTCAGCACTAAATCAATGCTTATTAACTGGGATAATATGTATTGCAATATCAATAACTCAGCTGACTTTGCCTTTTCTGTTGCTTTTGTCATTACCTATAAATAATGTTTCAAAGGGATTTACATTTTCAAATTTGACTCTGGTCCAATCATACCTGCATAGATTAGTGGGATTTTTTTTTTTTTTTAATGTGTTCAAATAGAATGAATTGAGAAAGAACCATGTTCTGGGTTTTGTGCTCACTACTCGTGTCCACTGGAAAAAATATGGAAAAATCACTACCCTGTAGAATTTATAGCCTAGAGGTACAGATAATCATTGTGATGTCAGCATAACTATCTTCTAATTTAAGATCATTAGTAATGTTTACTTAAAGATGGCAGCCACTTCCTCTTCTGTTTATTGTTTTTTTTTCTATACTTTTTCCAATTTCATTCCATGTACCAAAATGAAATGTTTCAAATGTTCCCTTCCTTTCTACCCCAGCTCCTAGATATACACTCGCTCTTCTCTTTGGTGATCAATGAATTGGCAATATTTAGAGCTACCTAAGGACCTCTAGGACCTTTTGGTGAGAATAGCAATAGAAACATATTTTGTTTTTATGAGAAAACAAAATAAAATCCAGTTAGTATTATATGATGTTAAAATATGCTAGCTCCAGAACATAAAATAAACATATCTCCATTTGAAATAGTCCTCATAATGGCAGTATGAGCTCTGGGACCTCCAAGGAGAGTTCTTCCCCAGATTTAGCGCCAGTCCATCTGTGTGTGTGTGTGTGTGTGTGTGTGTGTGTGTGTGTGTACACATACATACATACAAGCATATATATACATACAGAATCTCAGAACATCCCTCAGTAGTTCTCCAGAATTTTGGAGTAATTGAGGAATTGAGAGCAACACAGAATCTGCTGGATGAAGGGACCTACCCACAACCAGGAAAATGCAACAGAAAATAAATTTAATGCATGGCTCAACAGACAGTGAAAATCAATGATAGGGAACGGGACCATTTTGCTGAGAATTTTCACTGCTCATTGAGTCAAGTTCACCTGCTAATTGTTGTTAACTTGGCATTTTTCCCACATTGGTAGGTCTTTAGGTGCTAATTATGATCACCCACTATCAAGTGTCCATTATGTAGCTCCACTCTAGGTGTCCTGGTGGGTAAGAGATACCAGTTTTCAAACTGCTACTACTGAATTCATTGTTTTGTTTTGTTTTCAGTAATATTTCTGTGAAGTCATCACATTAAACATGGAGATGATAAGTAAATAAATTTTAATATATATTTTGATCATCTTAATGCACCCAATTCCTTTAGTAATTAACTTTTCAGGATGTTTTCACATAATGTTCCCTCCACAATATTTAAAGGCATCTCTCTTAGTCTTTATTTTCTGGGAAGATTTTTGCCACACCTCCCCTTCATAAGGAGTGTGGCACAGGTTTGAGGTTTGCTTCGATTTATTGACACTGATTATAATGTCACTTCTTTTTAAAGGAAAGATACCTCAGCTATAACATTATACCTAGGTAGATTCTGTAGAAGTCTTTACAAAAAAAATTTATTGGAGGGGCACCTGGGTGGCTCAGTGGGTTAAAGCCTCTGCCTGTGGCTCGGGTGATGATCCCAAGGTCATGGGATCAAGCCCTGCATCGGGCTCTCTGCTCAGCAGGGAGCCTGCTTCCCCCTCTCTCTCTCTGCCTGCCTCTCTGCCTACTTGTGATCTCTCTCTCTCTCTCTGTCAAATAGATAATAAAATCTTAAAAAAAATTATTTGATAAAAATTTGATAAAGATTGATAAGAAAACCAGACAATGGGGGATTATGAACTCTTCAGAATCTCTATCTTTGCATATCAAGCTCGTAAGAACATATATTATCTGGAATAGAACAATGAGGGCAGAGTTACTGTTTCATGAATTTAAGAAAACTGCTCGACACTGATAACGTTTTAGAATTTAAGTGAGGTCTGGAGCTGAGGACCAAGAAAGAATTCTTAAAATGTCTCTGGTGCAAAAAGGTGATTTTATTAAAGCAGGGGGGGACAGGAGCCCTGGGCAGAGAGAGCTGCTGCCCTGTGATCCCAAGGAGTGGTTGATTATATACTCAGGAGTTGGGGAGGTGAGGACAAAGGGGGTGCTTAGAAGGGCTCTCATATGCTAAAGAAGACACTCAGGATAATGGAGTCTGAGTTTCTGTCAAGCAAGGCTTTTTTTGTTTGTTTTCTCTCTAATGAGGGACCAACATGAAAATGGTTGAGAGTCTTCTGGAAGTCAGGCTACTGAAAATCACTGGGACATCTGTAAACTGAGGGAGACTTCTGTCCTGCAGGACTGTGATCTCTGTCTGTTAACCATCTGTTCTTCCTGTAGGGAAGCCAGGAGAGCCTGAGGAATGTCACACATATCACAAGGCAGGGGTGGGGTGGTTGTATGGGGGGTATAGGGTGCCAGTTTCTGCTTTGTCCTCATCACAGTCTTTGAAGACTCCTATTTAGAATCTAATTACTGATCTAGATTTCCCTTCACATCTTAGACTCTGAAACCATCATTCGGTAGACATGGGAGTAGGGCATGGTATCAGTGTCTCCTACTGTGACATACCCCTTATGAGAAAGGCCTAGGGTTATGTTTATCTTCCAGTGAGAAATACTTGTAAGGGACAGAGTTGAGAGCTTCCCAGCTCCTGGTTTTAGATAGGAAGGTGTTCTCATTACAACATAGCCAAAAGAGTAGCCTCAGGGCAGCAGCTTGGGGCAAAGTGTCATTGTCTACTTCTTAAGTTAATAAAACTCTAGCTTCATGGAGTTTCCTCTAAGCAGCCTCTAGAGTTTTTATTGCCCCAGGGTCTTAGCACCAGTTTTATAGGCAGTCTTTCATCCATAGTAAACCTAAGAGTGCAACCGAGTTTAGAATAAAGATATTTTCTTCTCCTATTTTACTGAATGGTGACCTTTATCGTGATTCTCACTTGTGATGAGTAAGCATTCAAAAGTAATTAAATCAAGGAGTTGAGTATGTTATTTTTATTCTTTCTGCATTCATATTTTTATAGAATGATTTTGGAATTATAATCTTAAGGAAAAATAGCCAGATTTTTAAATTGTGTCCAACTCTTAAATTTTAGTTGTTTTTTTTTAAAGTAAAAGCACATAACCATAGATAATCATATCATTTAGAGTGAACATGTTTATAATATTCATCATCGATTGCCTAGAATGTGTTAGAATTATAGATGTGATTTGTATTTGTTTTTAAATGTCCCTTATTCTTCTGTACCCTGTGATTTAAGAAACGGTATAGAGAACATACGAAACCGTATGGCAAGTTCTTAATGAGTAACTCGGATGATTAAACAAAATGTCACAGAATGGTATGTTTACCATGCATCTGGAAAGCCTTATGTGCACAGAGGAGTTGAGCCTGAAGAGTAGTGCTTAAATCAATACATAGTTTGAAGAAGGACATTCCACAAAGTAGAGACATTTATTAATATAATTTGTCATGGTACTTAACATCTACAACAGAAATGAAAATTCAAAATAGCTGAATTAGCTTCTAAACATCACCCCATTTAATCAAGAACCAATAATTGGACTAAAAACGTCTGTGTAATCTTTGGCTGACCCTGGGTCTTTGCTCTTAAATCTGCTCATTTTCAAATTCAAATTAATGATCATTATCCTGGGAAAAAATATTCATTCAGTTGAAGCGGGGGGGGGGAGAAAAACCAACTCCTTAAAATCAACAGAGGTTTACAGTTAACGTCAGTAACATAAACAGAATTCAGATGTCCAGAAATGTGAAGGGTCTGAGACCTCACCACCCCTGCAAACTAAGAGGTCAGTGAGCTAGGGCTTACAGGCAGTGATCAGAAAGACAGGCCTCCGGGTCAGAAACAAAGGACAGCTTATCACTCATAAGAACAGCAGTAGCTTATGTATCAACATCTGATCTGGTTCCCTGAACCCAAATTCTCACAGGGGGATGGAAAATGGAGAGAAGGCCTACTGCCCTCTCCATGTTCAGATGCTGTATTCCTAGAAAGAATCCCTGAACTTAGGGAACCTGAATCTTTTACAATGGGAAGTAAGCAAACCTGTCTTCTGCTCTACCTGGAGACGTGATCTCAGGTTTCCAAGACCCCTGACCTATGGACCATCCTAGAAAAGTTAATCCAGAACCAACACAGGTGACGTTGGCTTACAAGACGGGCAGAGACACAATAAACCCATGGAGAATGGTCTCTTAAAATCAGGTCATTAGCTGATATATATATATATATATATATATATATATATATATATATATATATATTAAAGATTTTTACTTATTTATTTGACAGAGAAAGATCACAAGTAAGCCAAGAGGCAGGCAGGGAGAGAGTAAGGGAAGCAGGCTCCCTGCTGAGCAGAGAGCCCGATGCAGGGCTCAATCTCAGGACCCTGGGATCATGACCTGAGCCGAAGGCAGAGGCTTAACCCACTGAGCCACCCAGGCGCCCCTTAGCTGATATTTTTAACTAAGGTTTCTTTACAAGTCTGTTGCATGTGTTTTCAGAAGATAAACAAGAAGCCAACAAGCCTATGAGATAGGACTTTTCAGGTAGAAAACCGAAGCAAAAAGAAATGAGGAACTGTCCCCAAGGTCAAATAAATCCTTATCCATGAAGCTAAACTAAGAGCTTGTCTTAGCCGCTCTGAGTTACATCTAATGAACTGTACATTGTTCTCCTCTACCACAGATGCTATTCGTGTAGTCATTAGCAACCCTGTAATTCATACATATCACACTAGAAGGTAGAGCAGTTATGTCTCTGCTTGAAAAAGAAATAGGACTGTTCGATATTTCTACATTCAGATGCAAATACCTATGCACTTTTTCAACCCTAAGAATATGATGCATGTTTGAGGTTTTGGGGATTCCAACAGGATACTGTCTTTCTTTCCTTTTCTTTTCTTTTCTTTTCTTTTCTTTTCTTCCTTCCTTCCTTCCTTCCTTCCTTCCTTTCTTTCTTCTTTCTTTCATGGGCAACTGTAGCATAAGCGTCAGTTGGACATTAGAAAAACTGAGTTCTAAACTAACTGTATCACTCCAGGAAAAATACTTCCCCCACATTGCTCTTGAGATTCCTTTAATATAAAACAAAATCATGATCTCTAAAGTTGTTCTAACTCAACATTCAAGGCAATTGCGTGTCCCTCCTGATTCTAATATTTAACTTAATTCTCATTAGAGACAGGCAGTCTATATAAAACATTAACTATCCTTATGGAGTAAAAGCTATACAACAGAAGAGTTCTCATGCCTGTGCTAATTTACCAGAACCCCCTCAAGCTGACCTTGGGTAGAGTTTCAGAGCATTTCTCTATACACATTCCAAGTGGCTACTGTACATTGATTAAAATTGGTCTGTGAGATAAGCCCTTTCTCTTCCCTTTGGAAGATATTGCAGGTAGACACTTTGAAATTACTGAGATTAATGGAACAGTTGTGGGAAAAGAAACTGTACTCTTTTACCACTTATTTTTAAAAATTGGGGAGATCAGCAATGAGTAAGACGGCCGTTTTCCTGAAGGAACCTGACGTATGGGAGAAGACGGGTAAAAAGCCCCATGCGACATGGCACGTGAAATGCTCTGCCATATACATTTCAATGAAGAGATGATCAGAAGAGAGAACAAACAGCAGAAGACTTCACAGAATTAACATTAGATATGAGAAACAATTAATTAATTGGGCCAAAAGGAAGTGAGTATATATAGACAATACCTAAGAGTAACGCATCCAGATGCATAATTTGGTATTGCTAATATGACAGCAACACAGCATACGAGGGACAGAAATGAAGCCTAGTCAAAAGTGATAGCCAGAGTTGTAGGACATCGGGGGAGTCATTCCGCTGTACTGTAGGAAGTGGCATTTAGTAAAGAGTGTTCGAGGAAGAGGAGCTAACATAATCAGATTTTAATTTTTAAAATTCATTGGCAAGTTCATGAAAGATCCCTATCAGGGAAATAAGAACAGAGGCTGGGAATATGTCAGAAGTTACTGTAACCATCTAGAGAAGAGATACAGTTTCAGCTTGGGCAGAAATAGTAGGGATGAAGAGGAACGGATTAACAGAGAAGCAGAGAAGCTTTTAATTAACTTAGATATCTAGTACACACCTGGAATGGAAGAAAGAATCTAGGTTGACAGGTTTGTGCCATGAGAAACCGAGTGGTCAGTTAAACCATTAACACGGAAGGACAAAATCCGAGACGCAGGGTGAGGAGCAGGAGCATGGAAAATACCACGTTGGACAAGACGACTTTAAGGTACTAAAAACCATCCAAAGGGAGATATCCAATGGAAATTCTGAACTATAGGACTTTGGTAGGAGTGCCGTACTACAGAATAGCTTAAAGGAAATAATCATTTTAAGGTTAAGAAAATACCAGGAAAATATTGTTAAAAATCCCAATAGAAAGTAATATTTCAAGAAGCAAGGAGCGTCAATGAGGAATCAGTTAATAAAAGAAGGAGATGGTCTGTGTGGGGCCTACCAAAAATTCACCGGTCGTCTTAGCCAGGACTGTTTCTTTGGGAGCACAGGCAGTCGACTGATTAAGAAATGAAAAATCAGGTCCAACAGACCTACCATCAAACTAGGATGCTGAAACTAGTGATGAAAGCAACAGAAACCCAAGTCAAATCAGCTTTTGTCTAAACTGACTTACGATATTTCATAACAGAAATTCAGAGGGAAAACAGGCTCCAGGATTACTTAAGTCAGTAACTGAAAGTAATCAGGGGATTTCTCTTTGCTTTGGTCTCGGCCATCTTCAGCAAGCTTCATCCCCAGACTGGTTCTCCTGTAGCTTGATCACAGACTATAGGTGCACCTTTGTATGTTTACATTCCAGAAAGAGAAGAGAGAGAAGCCCGCCTACTAGCATGCACGAAAGGTCACATCTGTCCATTTTATTAGGCAAACTTAGACACAAAAGGTATCCTGGACTGATAAAAATAATGGGCAAAAAAAATCAAGGTGGTGTCAAACAAAATTTACCTGAGGTTGGGTCAGGTGGGCGGTTGAACAAAGTTAGTTTCTATCAGAGAAGATGAGGGAGGGACAGTAGGTTGTGTAGGCAACCAGGAGGGTCCCCTCATGACCACGCAGCAGAAGAGCTCACAATCGTTAGCAGCTAAAGGGGAATGACACACAGCAACTCGGTAACATTGTGCTTTTGTGTTTGGTTCTTTTAACTACTGTTCTGTGCGATTTGATCATGTTTCTATGCTAACAGAGCAGGTGAGGGAGGAAAACATCAACAGTAGAAAAAAAGACCCCAAGATCAAGGGAATAAAACCACGGAGACAACAGGCGCCAATGGGACTAACAGCGCAAGACAGAGAGACAGCTGACAGAGACGGGGGAACTGGTGGGTAGACCTGTTTGAGGTTTGGGGAAAAGCTGGGGAAACTGTATTCCTGAAGCTGAGAGCATCTTGACTCCTAGGGGCCTTTATATCTCCCGCAAAGTCGGAGAGGGCAGAGGGCATTTGGTAAGAATGACAGGTAAGTGGGCGTCATTGGGAGTTTGTAAGAGAAGTTCTCTTTTTTGCTTCTCCTTAGAATTCTTTTTCGGGTTCTAAGTCAGAGCTTCTGTGTGGTGTCCTTCGCCCTCCTGAGGTGCTCTTTGACCCATCCTGTCTCATGCCTGAGCTCTCGGGTCACTTGGGTGCTATCCGTTTTAATCCCCTGCCCTTCTCTGTCTGCTTCTGCGCCTCTGACCACCCTAATTTCCTGCCCTTTGTCTCCCTGGCTTTCCCCTCTGGTGCTTTCCACTCACATATATATTTCTCCACTGTCTTCTGCCATGACCTCCAACCCCGCTGTCTGAGAGAAAGCTAAAGATCCCACTTGAAGCGAATGAAAATAATCTTGTTTTATCCAAAATAGCTTATATCAAGGAAAAAGAAATACACAGAGGCGGTGCTTCACAAAATAAAGCCAAAATGCCATAAGAATAATGTTTCTAATTTTTGTCGTGAATGTGTTATTAGTGAGCGCTTGATGAATGTTGTATTTACATGAAAGAGTGGTAAGATATTAAACGACACAAATTAATCTATGAGGGTTAAAATTCACTTTCCAAAACTATCTCATCATAGTGTATTTGGTAATTATAGCTTTAGGTAATTGTCAAATGTTTTTATTTTTCTCATCGCTTTGTAACTTTGATTTATTCAAAATCAGTGGCAACCCATGCCAATGACGCCTTCACTTGCCAAGAAATTTGGCCACGGAACTGTAAACTACTTGTCTATTTTACATAATTTTCTTGTTTCATTTGTGCAAATACTACTGTTCAGTACAACATGACAGCAAGAGCTTGATTTTCGGTTATAGAGAGTGTGTTTGAAATAGACAAAAGGCTAAATTTTGGAGTGGGCCAATTTTGCTTTCTTTTTATAGGAAATGGATATAGACTTTTCTCCTTTCAGGAGTAGCATGACCTACATAAATTGTGTGTGGCTGTGATTTTCTCATTTTCTCCCACAAGAGGGAGAAATATCCCCTCCCCCGCTGCCCTCCTGCGGCCACGAAAGGGGAAAAAGTGATCACAGGAGCTTTGAATACAATTTTTGTTGAGCTTGTTTTTTTTTCATCACCTTAGGTGACCAGATCGATAGTCCAGCAGCTGAGAAAGAAAAAAAAAATCAGATGACTGGAATACAGCCAGAGGCAGTTCCTCTAGTGCAGCAAGGGTCCATTCTGATATTACAAAGTTTAAAATAAATGCTATAGAAGCAGACATTCATATCTCAATAAATTTACAAAGGGAAAACGCAGACATTAAAATGAGTCATAAGAATACTAATGTTAGAATCACTCTTCTAAAGTATCCAATATAATGAAACAGACTTTCCAAGGCTATCAGGGGTTTCCCACCTTTCAGAATCATGGGTCTTTACAGACAACAATTAATATACGATAACCACAATGTAGCCAACGCTACTCATGGGCCGTGGGCTAAGATGGCTGCTCACACGATAACATTTATAGGGAGCAGTTTGGGTGCCTGGGGATCTAAGGGAACAACCAGCCTGAAAACCAGCTGTGCTTGCCAGGCGGTATTCCCTTCCTGTCTCCACAAGGGAAGTAGCTCCTGAAACTTCACTGGCTCTCAGAAAGGATAACAGGACTCATAGGTCAAAACTCATTCTCCGTTCCAGGGAATGTATCCACTCAGACCTCTGCTCGCTCTGCTGAGCTCTCGTCCTGGGTAAGGCATCATAGAAATCAGCAAGCCACAAAAAACTCAGCAAGGTGGGGGGCTTTAGACTTTGCTCCCAGGCCCAGAATATGCTTCTGTATCTTAATGATGTGACTTGAACTAGTTCTACACCATTCAACTAAGTTCTTATCTTTTCTGGAAAATCTTACTTGACATCACTTGTCTGTCCTTCAGGAATGCTGAGACAAGTGTCTTTCTTGCGTGTCTTTCTGTTCTAATTTCTACTGCAATTTGTAAGGTAAATGACAAAGATAGTAGCTATACCAGTCAACATGGATTGTTTATCTTACACCAGCACTAAGAGATTTAATTGCACTGTTTTATTTAATTCTCACAACTGTTCTTATCCCGACTGAGAATGTCTCTCCTCCACTCTGACTCTGTTCTCTGTGGACGTGGGTGGGGCGGGGGGTCCACAAGACTCAGAGGGTTCCTTCTGAGACAAGCCCTTCCCCAGCTGCCTCAAGACCACAGAATGTCCCAGGACTAATAAGCAGCTTTATCAAGGAGACTTTGGGTTATACCTTTCATGACCTCATCAATATCTATAGAAAAATGGTTGACCAAGCTTTCTTATTCTTTGCAAATTGAAGTCAAACTCTACCTTCCTATTAATCTAAGGGTCTATGAGAATCATGCCATCTTACCTTTTTTGTCTGTTTAGCTCATTTACTTTAAAATAATTTTCCTAGTTTACTCAACTATTTTAATAAATCTTTATATTCCTCACCCAAATATTTAAGGGCACCTAGAAAGATGATCATAGTTACTGAATACCGATTCCATGAATTGAATTATTCAAAACTCACAACTACCACTTCCATATACACTACCATCTTCATTTTATATAAGAGGAAACTGAGGCACGGCGAGAAAAAATACCCCATTCATAATTTACAACACAAAGTGATAGTGAACAGGACTGACAGGCCATCTGATTCCACAGCCTTCCTCTGCTTCCCCCACTCTACAAAACTCTGGGTAGATTTAAATGTCCTTCAGTGACGAACTGCAGTTGCATGCTGTGTCCAGACTCACCACATAAAGTAGGCAGCGACCAGTCCCATGACTTGCTGACCAATCCCTACAGTTCTGCACGCAGGGATTACTCCATAAACATCAATGACTTATGAGTGATGGTCAACAGTTTTTGTCCAACTTGCATGGATCTATGTGGACAAAAATTCTAAAAAAAAAAAAGGTGACACTTCCCAGAAATTCTTTAAGAATCTAACTCCAGTAATTTTTATGTATCAATAAGAAAAGATTCTTTCTGCTTGTAAGGATTCAAATTTGAAGACAATTGAGCATCTAGTCAAAAGTCTACGATAAGGAATTCTAAAATTCTATAGCAAAACCTAACTTTGCAAGCACTGGAAATTATATGTCTGTGCTCCTTATAAGGGGAAATATATGGCTTTCATGGATATATGATAAAGGTATTCCAAATTAGCACTGCAGAGGCACACATACCTACAATGAATGATTTAATAGTTGCTAAAGCAGAAAAGGAGCACATTTTCCAATTTTGCCCATATTTAGTATTGGGACTTCTTTATTATATATGGATATAATATAGAGTATATTCTATTTCAAAGGATAAGTCTATTTAAAATGTATACCCAATGTTACCAGATAGATCTTAAGTGGACAATTATAGTGTTTTTTTAATCATAAAAATGATTTTAAAAATAATTTTAAAATATGTACTAATCACATGGTTTAAAATGTTGTTAATAAGCAACTGAAGTATCTTGGTATTCAGATACCAAATCCATTTGCTGAAGATATGCCCATCTTAGTGTTTTAACTTTTTTTTTTTTTAAGATTTTATTTATTTATTTGACACAGAGAGAGAGAGATCACAAGTAGGCAGAGAGGCAGGCAGAGAGTGGGGGGAAGCAGGCTCTGTGCTGAGCAGAGAGCCCGATGTGGGGCTCGATCCCAGGATCCTGAGATCATGACTGGAGCAGAAGGCAGAGGACTAACCCACTGAGGCACTCAGGTGCCCCCCCTCATCTTAATGTTTTAGAATACACATTATATCTACTTCATTCTTACTCTAGGAACTATGCAAAACTTATTTCTCTAAAGGTGGTGGGGATGTAAGAAGCATACATATTATCTTGAAAGAGAATAAAAAAGTTGCTGACGTCTAAAAGAACAATTTTGTAAAAACTGGGGCTAACTTTTTAATCTTTAGTAATTCGAATACCTATCTTTAATCTCATGAAAATTCTAATGTGTTGTATTATATATACACTGGATATTTTTATTGGATAAATTAGAAAAATATTGGAATTTTTGGCTTAAAACTTACAATAGACACAAATATAAATAAGTGGTAGTGGATTTTCACACATAAATAATTTGGAAAAAAGTGGTCTCAGAAAATTTTTCTACTTAAATGTTACTCTCAACTGAATATCTAAAATTAGCCTTCTAAAAGGAACATTTCATAATATGTATTGGCATTTTTAGGAGAAAAAGAACCCATAAATTCGTGTTTAAATGACTTAAAACAATGTTAAATATCAATTCACTTTGATTCTATGATGAAAAAAATCCTAGTGTAATGAACCACTATTATTTATTTATTTCAAATGCAATTTATTAAAAATGTACTCATTGCCTTAAGGCCTTTGGGAATGCACATAAAAACAAAAAATTTATTAATTAAGTATATCAACAGCCCAACTCCTCATTAAAGAGAATAACAGGTTTAACCAATGCCATACCATAAAGTTATAGTTCATATTTCATGTACATAGGATTTAACTATCATAGCTTATTTACCATCTAGGCTCTATGAAGACTGATAAAAATGTTTAATTGGATTTTTATTTTTTATTTATGTTTATTTTTGTTTATGTATTTATTTCATTCTTTTGGTTAAGGAGGCTAAGTAAGCACTTGGATCTGTTCAAGTAATGATGTGACTGTTGGGTAACATCCAATAGAAAATCTGTCATGGAGCCTCTCTAGGACACAGGAAAGTCTTTTGGAGTTTCATCCACAGGCCAGATCCTGATCATGTCATGGTTTCTTAGCACAAGAGTCTAATTCTTTCTCTTCTCCTGCTATTTGCCTTGAGTTCATTATATGTTCTATTAAAAGGCTGAAAATATGTCTCTAGAAAAGGTAAATTCTGTTAGTAGTCACTGTGAATGGATACCTTTGTACTTTTTACTTAAGACATCACATGACCCCATCTGCCCTAAATATCTTGAACTATCAACTGTAAGCCCGAAAAAATAAACCCAAGATGCGATTTCTGGAAAAGGTAACTATGGGTTGTTGATATAATACACAGAAGTAAAGACAGTGAGCTAGCCTTTCCATTAGCAAAACCATACAGATAAATTTATCAGATCAGCTGGCTTTCACGTTGGAAAGTGACAATATCCAGAGGGAACTGAATGGGTAGGTTTGTGTTGTACTGGTGGGCATGGGGCATGTGTAGAGAGAGCGGTCAGCTCTGGGCTGGGGGCTTCAAACACTCGGAGCGCTGTCTAAAGTGGGAAAAAAAGAAGGTGCATCAGAAGGAAAGAAAAACGTTCAAGAAAAATCTCTTCCTGCTTCTTGGTTTTGCTTAAGGCTAGCTTTGAGCTAATACCATATTGGTCTACTCACCTACTATCCATATATTCATTCATTCATTCATTCATTCATTCACTTATTTTAAGCAGTAAAGCTCACATTGTTATTATTAAGGAATACTAATATTAATATATCATAAAATAATTTTGATAGTGCCTGAGAACCTGACACTAATTATTCAGCTAGTCTAGGTCACAAAGGCATCGCACTCCCTCAGATGGGTCTGTCTACAGAAACCTGCCTCTCCTTGAAGGAAGGAATGCAAACGCAGGATGCCCACAAATGGGCTTCATGAAGGTTGGGCTTGACTGGGAATAATAGCATTATAGAATCACAGAGTTTGTAGGAGTAAAGATCAATGATTCCAGAAATATAGTCTATGGACTTCTACAACATCTCTATGAAGATGTCATTGACCTGGTGGTTGAATGCTTTGCTGATTGTTGAAATGTTAGGCAACTCAAGGAATGTCTCATCATCATCAGGCTCTTGCTTAGTCTCTAATGTTATCTTTTTTAGCTTAAAATACTGGTTTCTTGCTTCCTCTGATGTGCCATGCCAACCTGGCTGTTCCTCAAACATTCTGAGCCTCAGGACCTTTGCATTGGCTCATGCTTGTCAGTGTTTAGAAAATATTTACTGAACCAAAGACTGGAAAGTACCACCACCCGGTGGCAACATCAGAAACTGGGGTGTGTTTTAAGCTCTATCCCCCTTTAAATGCCAACATCTAATCCATAACAAAGCCCCACTGATAATTTTTCTAAAAGAACACGCCACCTCTTCTCACTGTCCCTTCCTGGATCAATACAACTGCTTCTAACTTGCTACTTCAGGTCTAACTTCAGTAAATTTGTTTGTAATAATGCAGTTAGGTGATGTCTTTAAAATACAAATCTATCCATCCCCCAACTTAAAAGTCTGCAGGGTTCATTTCCCTGCAGTGTCTGTAGTGTTCCTTTCCCATGCTTCTAATGTTTTTTTTTTTTTTTTCAGCCTTGTCTTTCCCTGACTTCTTTATCTATTCAAAGTGTCTGCTTAGAGGGGCACCTGGGTGGCTGAGTTGGTTAAGAGTCCAACTCTTGATTTCAGCTTAGGTACATGATCTTGGGGTCCTGGGATCCAGCCCTGCATGGGCTCCTCAGCTCAGCAAGGAGTCTGGTTGTGATTCTCTCTCCCTCTGACATTCCTTCCATGTATGCATTCTCTCAAATAAATAGATCTTAAATAAATAAATAAATAAATAAATAAATAAATAAGTGACTACAGGTACTTCTTCCAAGAAGTCTTTACCAATCTCCCAGAACTGCCCTGGGTGCTCCGGCTACAGAACTTTTAAAAACGCATTGCATTATATTTGTTTGCTTAATTATATCTCTGCTCCTAATAGGATTCTAAGCACTCTTAAGTCAAAGAACATGTTTGTCTTATTCATTACTGGGCCTCCAGAGCCTAGCATATGTAAATACTCAACTTAACATAAATTGTTAAAAGAAGGAAGGGGGGGGGCGCCTGGGTGGCTCAGTGGGTTAAAGCCTCTGCCTTCGGCTCAGGTCATGGTGCCAGGGTCCTGGGATGGAGCCCCACATTGGGCTCTCTGCTCAGCAGGGAGCCTGCTTCCCCCCCCCCCCGTCTCTCTGCCTACTTGTGATCTGTCAAATAAATAAATAAAATCGCGCATAAATAAATAAATAAATAAATAAATGAGATCTTGTATAAATAAATAAATAAAATCTTGCAGGAATGAATGAATGAATGAATGAATGAACAGAAGGAAGGGATTCGACCCTGAATCTCAGGATGTCACCTCAATCTTAGATCGGACGTGTTGGTGTTGGTGTGGTTACAGACAGAGGGATTATTTGTCCTAGGTCGCTTGAATGTATCAGGGGTAGTCTTCCAATAGTGGATGAGATCTGGATAAAACAATTATGCTGTTGTACAGGTTAAGCGAGGACTACTTCATTCAGCAGTTCTGCGCCGAGGCCCAACTACACGCCAAACACTCTTCCAGGTGCTGGTTTGGGGGGGCGGGTAGGATCTCACTCTGATCTTACATAGTCCTTAGGGAGACAATGAACAAGTACACACAGAAACAAAACAAAATGAAGTGAAACAACAAGAAGATCATTTCTGATAAGTAAAGGTCCTCTAAGGAAACGAAGACCGGGTATGATGATAGAGCATCTGGGAGAGGAACATTTCCATGGGGAAGGGTCAGGGAAGGCTTTTCCTGCCTGCCCAAGGAATGGAGGAACTGTGTTTGCGATCCCACAGCATGGATCGACACATGCAAATTTCTTCTTATTTTTCTTCCCCACATGCAAATTTCAAAGGGGGAAGCGGTTTCCGAAAAGACCCAAGTTGGTGTATTCCAGGGGCAGAAAAGGTGGTGTGACTGGAACGCTGAGATATGAGGCAAGGGGCCCGATTACACAGAGCTCTGTAACCACCGTGAGGGTGAGGGAGTCATTATACTTCAAGCTGAATGGGAAACCGTTGGAGCATAGCCATCCCTTAGAAGACCAAAGTTCATCTACACAGAGTCCAATATACCTCCAAACTAATATACTGATTCATGTGGCACACATATTTGATACTGCTTCTGTTTAGTAACTCACAAATCATTGTAATTAGGAGGCTGGTGAAAATACCACACTCTCCCCGCCCTCTTTTCTGTTTCTTTTCTTTTATTCAGCAAGCTCCCAAGTCACTAGCCCTGGGGGCAGATAAAGGGATGAAGAACCTCATTCAGCTCAAAGAAACAACAACAAAAAAATCCCCATTGAATGGTTCATTGCAAACAGGCAAAATGGTCATTGTGTAGCGGATGGGGTTTCCTCTCTTTAGAATCCAGGCAATGACTAATGATTTTCCTCCAAAGCTCCCACTTTTAAAAGAATGAATAAGCCCCAGAGGCCTCGGAGAGATGAGTATTACTTTCCTCCTGGTAGCTCAGCTAGTGACTGAGAGGGAAAAAGAAATGGGACAGTATTTCAAAGCCAAGACCTCTGAAGGTGATCATAGATAACTGCAGCTCTGTCCTCCTGAATTGTTTGGTATCCAAATCGTGTTCACGCCGTTCTACATTATTTTCTGCCTTATCCATAAACTCACTGATCTGAGGTGGGCTTGCTTGGAATATGCTTCTGGGCTGCGTCCACATCAGCAACATCCCTTTGGTCTGCAGGGGAGCGCCATTGCTGGGACCTGACCCGGAGCTCAAAGACTCCTCTGAAACTGGATGATTAGTGATCATATTACACAAACACCAATGGTACCAAACTTAGGTATTGATTTGC
Organism: Mustela lutreola; assembly: GCF_030435805.1. Taxonomy (NCBI): domain Eukaryota; kingdom Metazoa; phylum Chordata; class Mammalia; order Carnivora; family Mustelidae; genus Mustela; species Mustela lutreola. The sequence continues at coordinate 30,891,733 of NC_081307.1, forward strand.
ATAATTTCATTTTCTAGGGACAAATTTCAAACAACACTAACAACAACAGACTACTATAAAATAATGACTTGCCTTTCGGAAGCCAAGCGGCGCACGGAACGCTAATGTAAGGCTCAACGCATTGCTTTCGTTCTCTCATCTCTATTACGAAAAATGTCACGGGTTAATATATTTGTGCCCCACTGAGAATTAAAGAGGAAACAAAATGCTTAGCGTTTGTAATGAGGCCGTGCATTAATGCAGGAAGGTCATGCCGGATCACGTATAATAGATATGGCGACATTATTTTCCATGGTAGCCAAAGGGGACTCAACTCAATGATAGGCAATGCTTTGAGAAATATTTATTTCTGATGTGAAAGGAAATAGAACCAGAGCATTCTGGTTGATGGAAGCCATAAATAAGATTTTCCCACAAAGGATTAGAAAGCGAAAATACTCTTCCCACAAGCTATATCACCTCAAAGTTCAAGGACCAGGTGAAGAGATCACAGTATTTTCTGATGGTGGTGTAATACATCGCCCAGATTTCATATGTTGAAATTGACTTTAGTTCTTGGGAGAAATTCTCAGATAAGAGGAACTAAACACTGGTGTTCGAGGCATTAAAAGAAAGTTATAGACAGCTAAAAACTTTAAATGGAGTACAACGTTGTGTATTTTAATTCATTAAAAATTAGCACGGGCTGTTTATAAAATCAATCTTACTGAAAAGTTTGGTTTCTAATAGGTTCCAGATCTATTTCAGAAAAAACAACAACAACAAAAAAAATACAAAACACAACTTAGTTTGAGAATTTTAGAAGTGACAACATGTAAATAAGCACCTTTAGCACTCAGGTTGGAAACTGAACATATGGGACGCCTGGGTGGCTCAGTTGGTTAAGAAGCTGCCTTCGGCTCAGGTCATGATCTCAGTGTCCTGGGATCAAGTCCTACATCGGGCTCCTTGCTTGGCAGGGAACCTGCTTCTCCCTCTGCCTCTGCCTGCCTCTCTGTCTGCCTGTGCTCGCTTTCTCTCCCTCTCTCTCTGATAAATAAATAAATCTTTAAAAAAAAAGAAAAAGGGAAACTGAACATATTGCACTTAAAAGAAAATGTAACAATTTCTCTGAGTCAGTTTTGAAATGGAATATTTATATGCTATTTCACATCTTGCAAGACTCATTACTATATAGTGTTTTATATAATGAAAATTTTAGCAAATAAACAGTATATTAACTATTTAAAGAAAAGGAAGGTTAACGCAAACAGGTAATTCACAAAAGAAGACATGTAAAGGACCATTAAATATAATGTTAAATATCAACAGTAATCAAGTAATGAGTAAAGAAATTACATCAGGTCCTCTCTGTTCAATAAACTGATTAAGATTATGACTATAGTGCAGTACAGAGGTTACTAGGAATCTAAAAATGTCTCATAAGTGGGTTATTTTAAATACTTATGGGCATTTGCATGTTGGCTGCCACTCTGGAAGAAGAATTATGAATATTTAGCAATCAGTGTCTAGTAATTAATCTTCATGAAATAATGAAGAAATGTAAAAATATACATATGAAGATACAGATCAGAATACTGTCTTTAGTCATGAATGTTTGGAAACAGCTGAAGTATTCCACAAGAAAGGATTAATTTAGACACCGACCTTATATTTGCATACCAAAATACTACACAGCCATTAAAAGCAGCGCTATATTTTTGCGGAGGTATCAGGGCAATTTCCATTCTTGGTTCTGTTTCCTTCCAGGTAATTTAATTAGTGGACACTCCTGCCTTCTCTACATCTTGTCACATCTCGTCATGGAGAAATGACTGAATCTGATTTGTGAATTTGGGGACAGGGAAAGGGTATGAGGACCCTGCCATTTCCTCTTGGACGTGAACTTTCCTGCAGGTAACAAGCGGCAGCTTACTCTTACGTAAAATTATCTAGATAGGAGTATTGGAGACTGTGGGTATGCTGTTTAAATTTGGGGTCAGTATTAAAATGTACCCTTCTTATAAACTACATCTCCCAAACTCATCTATATCAATATTAAAGATGAAATTTTGGTCCTTTTCTGCCAATATTTTGTCTTATGCCGCCATTTTCAGAAATTGGACAAGGAAGAGACGTGCTCTATATTACCCCCTCAACACCTCAACATAACAGAAGAATATTTAAAATCACAGAAGTGTTCGCAATGTATTGCTAAATGGGAAAAAAGAGATACAAAAACTACAGAGTATAAAACATTACACAAGATATCTTAACAATATTTATCTCTGCGTAGAGATTGATGGGTGCTTCATATTTAATTTTTTCTATTTTAGTTTACATGTGTTTTCAGGATTTTCTGCAATAGGTTTGTGTGATCTTTCTAAGTAGACTTGCAGTGTTGCTTTGATAAATTATTGTAGAATTCTAGAATCTTCTTCCAAAAAGGCTGTTATACACAGAAGAGAAACACGTCTGTGAGTAATGACAGCCCTGATTCTCTATGAAGACAAGGTACTAAGTTAGATGAACTCACTAGTCCATCCTGAAACTTGGACTAGTCCTCACATGTTTGATAACTCTGAGAGAACATAATTACTAGATTTTAAATTGCTTTCTCTGATGATTCTACCATGGAAAACCTGAACACCTATGTGAGCTTTTCATTTCCTAATGTTTTCGTTACCTGACTGGAGCTGTGGGACATGATAGCTTTGTAGTCAGATTTATCCAAGGACTGTTCCCTTTGCCTATCTGGATATTCAGAGGTTCAATGGAATGCCTCAGATTTGTGTTAAAAGGTAGAGATTCTTCTCCAAAAAGCTATTTTTCAGAAATACATTTTGTTCATTAGCTACTTGAGAGGACTTTGAATGTTAACATTTTTTTTTTCTTTCATGAATGTATGCATGAAATTTCAGAGTAGGGTCATAACTCCAGCCTGTAAAATCCTAAGTAACTGCTCAGGAAAAGTTGTTCCCCACCCTGCTCAGCCCAGCCTAGCTCTGTCTGGTGATATACTCTCAGAAACACACATTTGCAACAACTTTAAATTTCAATAACTCTGGGTGCCCACATGTCAGAAACAAATTATAAGCATATCAAAGCATAATTAGCAAAGTGTAAAAACAGCACATTTTAAAATCTTCAAGCTGCCACAAAACTACCGTATTTTATGATATAGTCAATCCGATTTCCCAATTTGTTGAGGAATATTTCATTTGCTGCTGCATGATTTCTTGAAATTGCATTCATAATCTTAGTCCTGTGCTCTTCCAACATGTTTCGCTATGAGGAATAAATAGCAATTTACCATGCTTGTTTCCATAATAGTCTTCTTCATAGAAAACAGGCATCTAAACTTTAAAACATAAACATATTGCACAGGAACATTTACAACATTCCTCCCTAGAAATATGGAAGTCTAATGACGCTTCTTATTGGAATCATGGATTTTTCTATTTGTCGTGCGTATCAGGTCCCTTAACATGCTCCAGAAGAGTTTCTGATGCCCCTCTACTTTACACTATATATGGGCACCACCAATGGACAGGCATTCAAATACACATTTAATTAAAAATGTCAGCAATTAGACTGGGTCTCTCGGCCCTTTGACCAAGAAGATTTCAGGACTAAGCACACAGCTGTTCAGCTGGTGCACAGAACAACTCAAGAGCACAGCTCCAGGGGGTACCACTCACATAGGGTATATGGTGGATCATATCCCCAGAGTCATTTCTATCTCTTCCATATGTATACCAGATGCCAGATTTAGCCCAAGAGGACAAAGTTTATAGGCCCAAACCAGCAGAACCAAAGCCCAGAAGAAAAAACCATGGTGTTGAGGAGAATCTTATATGCCCAGAGAGGTCTTAGAATGCTGAAGAGTGATTGTGATCCCCAACCTTCCTGACAGCAGCATATCCCAGATTTAATTTGAACAGAATTATTAGTAGACATGCAGACATTAAATAATGCATCTGGCCAGAGGATGCAAGACAAGAAGAAAAAAAAGAACAGGCATGAATGGAGGGTTCTTCTGGGTTGGTTACAGTTATAGGTGGTCAACACTTTGTTCTTATAACAACCTTACAGAAGATTTATTTAATTAGGTAACTTAGCTTTGTGGCTTGGATAATAATGGAAATAACAAAGTTCTTATTGAGGAATGCAAAGACAGAAAATATGAAAAGAGAAAGAGGCAGCAAATAGAACGCCAAAAACAAACAAACAAACAAAAAACAAAGTTCCTATCCTTAAACCAGCAAGTGGATAGGTTTAACTGCCATTAATATGAGTACAGATTGGTCAGAGATAAGTTTTTCTCGTTCCTACTGTTTTCAATTTCAGTGAGCTGAAAAAAATTAAACTTCCCCAAAATAATACAAATGATTGCCTTCTCACTAATGAGGAAATGCTCATTTGTTTAATATTGCTTTGTTGAAATATTCTTAGACATTCATTTTAATATATAATCAAAAGCAGATAGCAAAGAAAGAAGCAGGAACTCTCACATTACTTCTGCATTTTTTTTTGCCATGGGGCCTCACATTTGAGGTTAAAAGAGTAATAGAACACAGGATTATCATTCCTTCTTGCTGAAAACAACGCTAACCAAGGATCAAAGTGCGGAAAATGAAAAAGACTGCTTGCTTAATTTAGTCTCAGTATGTTCTAAAGGCCATTAAAGTACCCAACACCTTTACAGTATCTCCCTTTTATATCTGCATCCATTTAGGAGGATTATTCTTAAGAAAATTTAGTTAACCGAGAAACAGATGGGCATGCTGTAATTCCTTCTCTCTGCACTTTCCCCCAGGTTCTTAATGACAAATGCATTTCAGTTATTTATTACAAATAGATTGAAGGTGTCAGTATAGTTCAATTCATAGCAATCTTCCACTTTTAAAATGTTTTGGGAACTGGGCTTCTTCCCAATGCTGACAATGCACACGGTTCACTTTCGGGGGGACTATATTCCTTAGGAGTACCTTTCTTTATGTTTATTACTTCCAAAAAATGAAGGTACCATCTGCTCTTGCCTTGTAGTTGTTTAAACTGTTTAGAACCTTGGGTCATAACGAGAATAACTCTGGTGTATTTTCACATAGTTATTTTCATCTGCAAATAATTAACTAGGCAGCCCTATCTCTTAGCTCTACCATAGATGACAATGAAAACAAAATGACCTGTAGAAGCAAGATGTTTTCTAGGATAAATAAACACTTGAGACACTCCAATTGGTCTGATGAAGTGACAGAGAAATAGTTATGATTTCATACCTCAGTGTCATAAATATGCATATGCTACACAAGGAAAATCTTTATGATTAATTTATACCACATGATGTTAGATAAATACTTGCACTTACAGACAATCTATTTAATCTTTCTTCTGAAACAGTTTAAGACAGTGAACAGACATAGGTCAACAGGCACATTATACAGACAAGATAATTATTGGAATGACTGAAAATTCACTTCATAAGAAATAAAATTATTAAAGTAATTTCATAGGAGTTATACAAACGCTAACACTCTTCTTAATAGTTAATGCAAATGGGCAATAATAAAGCATAGAAATGTGCAAAATGTTACATCAAAAATTAAATGTACTCTAGTTTTCTTTAACCTAGGATACGTGAACACCTTAAAATTATATGCAAAATTTTGAGGGTCTTGTGCATTTATACATTTCTTTTTTTTTTTTTTAAAGACTTTGTTTATTTATTTGCTAGAGAGAGTGATCACAAGTAGGCAGACAGGCAGGCAGAGAGAAAGGGGGAAGCAGGCTCCCCGCCAAGCAGAGAGCCCGATGCGGGGCTTGATTCTAGAACCCTGAGATCATGACCTGAGCCGAAGGCAGAGGCTTAATCCACTGAGCCACCCAGGCGCCCCCATTTGTATATTTCTAAGAAAGGGTCCGTCCATAGGTTTTATCAGTTTGCCAAAAGGTCTAATCTGTAAGTGTATAAATACAAAGCATTCTAACAAAATATTGTTTTTATTTTAGTCAGTGGTTCTAGTTTGTTTTTTTAAAAAAAGCACTGTTTAAATACACTAGGTACAGGAAAATAGACTCATAAAACATCTGTCATTTTAAAAAAAAAAAAGGGTTGGTAAACTGCAAGGCAACACAGGGGATTTAATAAAGGGAGATTGTTAAAAGTGTTCAAACTGTTAGAAAAATAGACTAAATAAAGCCAAAGCTGAACATTTGTTACATGAATACTTCTCAGCAAGAAATGCACATCGAGTTCATAACTTTGGCATAGCAGTTATTCTTGTATTTTAAATAACAGGTTTGGTTATATCATGTTGTATTTATTTATTTATATATCTATCTTGGGGAGGGCGGGGGAAGTGGGAGAAGGAGAGAGAATCTTAAGCTAACTCTGAGCTTAGCTTGGCACTGACGTGGGGCTCAAACTCATGACCCTGAGCTCACCACTGGTCAAAAGTCAGAAGCTTAACTAATTGTGCCACCTACATGCCTCTGTATCATGCTGTTTTTGAAGAGTTCTTGTAGAAATATTAGGCTGGTTATTTTATTAGGCATTGTTATATATATAGAAATTACTGCATCAAGAGTCTGAAATAGAGTGTCTTATTTCCTTGTTTCCAACACTGTTTCTGTGGATGTTAAGTTTGCTTCACGCCCATCAGTTAAATGATTATGTTACCATGTCCATATTCTCCATATTCCCAGAGCTAATAGGTTACCTTTGTATGAACAAGGAGAAAATTATACCACATCTCAGTGCTCAAAGTGAAGATGGTATTTTGTATAATCACAAATGCTTCTTTAAAGGGAAAACTATCAAGTATTTATAAGTAACAGGCTTACCTAGGGGCTTCATGGAGGAATAGGTTTAGAGGTAGAACAGTATTGCACAATGATTATGTCTTCACCCTTCCTGATAACCATAAAAACAAATACCTTGTCTATATTTAGGATAAGTGTATCAGAGGCTTCAGTGAGAAAAACACGAGCTTAAATATCCATCCTTGTTAAACATATTCTTGCCTATAGCGTGAGTCATCTCCTGTCCTCCTGTTTGCCAGCCTAGGCAGCTTCTTTCATTTTTAAAGCACTTAAGATATTTTATTACAATTATATAACTCATTTCTCTGTTCTAAGACTGTCTGTTCCAGTATATACTATTGAAAGAACCAATTTGTACCTTGTAACCCAGCTGGTTTTCATATGTAGAGTCTAATGCTACATAGTATAGTAGAGCTTCCAATGATTTGGTAAGACTTCTAACAGGAAATAGTTTGAGGGGCGCCTGAGTGGCTCAGTCAGTTAAGTGTCTGCTTTCGGCTCAAATCATGATCGCGGAGTCCTGAGATGGAGCCCCGCATCAGGCTCTCTGCTCAGTGGGGAGTCTCCTTCTCCCTCTGCCTCTGCCTCTCTCCCTGCTTGCACTCTCTCTCTCACTCTCACTCTATCTCAAATAAATAAATAAAATCTTAAGGAAAAAAAAAGTAGTAGTTTGAGTGCAGTTTGAACCCCAAATTCCCAAATTTAAAAGAGTGTTTTCACATAGAGATTTAAATAGATATCTAGATTACAAAATGCTATGGCTCTTCAGTTTATTATAATTCTTGTTCCAATTGTTACTGAGTACCATTTATAACTCTAAACAACCAAAAACTAAATTTCACAAAATTTTAGAACCTTAATAGTTGCTTTAAATTTCTGTAGTCCAAGAGTTTTCCAAACATGTTTCATTAAAAAATTCCCCACAGGGTGAATGTAGGTGGAGGAGTATGAACAAAGAAGGAAGTCACAAGCAGAAAGGATCTAGTTTTGTAGGTTTTATAGATCCGTCTTCCCTGTCAGCTCTTCCTTGATTGAAGAGTTTCACAGCCAATAATCTTTTTAAAAGCATTGCTTTGCTCCAATTTCTTATACAAATGAGGCCAAAAGAAGTCAAATAATAGGGGCGCCTGGGTGGCTCAGTGTGTTAAAGCCTCTGCCTTCCGCACAGGTCATGATCCCAGGGTCCTGGGATCAAGCCCCGCATCGGACCCTCTGGTCAGCAGGGAGCCTGCTTCCCGCCCTGCTTCCTCCTCTTTCTCTCTCTCTGCCTGCCTCTCTGCCTACTTGAGATCTCTGTCTGTCAAATGAATAAAAAAAAATCTTAAAAAAAAAGAAGTAAAATAATATACCCAAAGTCACATGATCTAGGTAGAAGAACTTTTTCCCTATGTCAAATCAGATAATATTAGATTCCATGTCTGTATTTATCTTTTATGACACTTATTTATTTTCAGTTTTGTATATTGACATTTATTCATTACCGGAGTAAAATATTGAATCAGAAGTTAACAATATTGTTGTTCTAGTAGCTTGTACCTGTGAACTTCCGTGTAAGGCACAAACTATGAAATCCATGGAGTCCTGTGCTGGTTTACTAAATCCAGAAGAACCAAAAAAAAAAAAAAAACCAAAACAAAAAAACAACAACCAGGGACCTCGTTCAGCCATGGGGAGCTGCACCCTTCCACATTTGCACAAACCTCCTTCCAAGCAGCTCTGAATTTAGACTTTCCTGCTTCCTACTATGTCCCAGAGCTTGCTGGAAGATTTTAATTTATATAAGCTGCCCAAATATTTGATGGGTTCCCTGTGAGTTTACAGAGCTTGATACCGAGGATCAAGATGGAAATGAGTAGCCATGTGCCCTATCTGGAGGAGAAAGAAGGTGTTCAGGAAACAGAAAGTATTTCAAATGATATGATTCACTGCTGGCTCACTGAATCATGCATTATGTTGTCTGGTTATTACAAAAATGCACACATTCAGTCATATTATACCATAAGCAGAGTTGCCCTAACTAATTAAGCAAAGGCATTCAACCTGTATCTACTTAAAGTTCTAAACTATTCTATTCTATTCTATTTTATAGAATAACATTTCTATTCTATTCTATTCTATTCTATTCTATTCTATTCTATTCTATTTCTATTTCTATTTAACTATTCTATTCTATTTTAAACTATTCTAAACTATTTTAAGTATCTCATCACTGTGCATCTTCTTTCCAGAAAAGTGTGTGCACAGGCACATGTTTGTTTCACCCTGAAACTGGCCGTGTGGTTTTTAATCAGCACCACCTCTGAAAAGACTCAGAACTCACATCCCTGCAATGTAACACTAGCTCCTTGCAAACCTCATCTGTCTAGAGATGCCAAATACGTACAATGGAAACCATTGTCTCATTTCTTCTTTGCAATAACCTCAAGGTAGGTCCTATGTTTATTCTATCATCCAAATGAAGAAACTGAAATGAGAGAACTTGAGTCACTGGGGTCTGGGTGGCTCAGTCAGTTAAGCCTCCATCTCCTGATTTCAGGTTAGGTCATGATCAGCTCAGGGTCATGGGATCCAGCCCTGCATCATGCTCCCCGCTCAGTGTGGGGTCTGCTTGTCCCTTTCCCTCTGCTCCTCATTACCCACTCCCTTGCTTGTGGTCTCTCTCTTTCTCTTTCTCAAACAAAGAAACAAACTTGAATAACTTATTCAATGTCAAGAACAAGAACAAGAACAACTTGTTCAACGTCACAAAGTGTCTGAGTAAATAGAGTAGGATGTGAATCTTCGCCTGTCTGGTATGAACATATTCCTAAAACGGATGCACTTTAATGTATCAACTGTTTGAATAATGATTCTTTTGCTAATGTGTGGACACATGTAAAAGGATGTAGTCTGATACCCTCTCACACTCCACACCTCCATTCTTACGTGCGGAAATCATACTCTGGTTATAGCATTCGTCTTGAAGGTTATCATCAGGCAAATTTAAATGTTTGATTTGCCTAATTCTCTCTCTCTCTTTTTTAAATGAATTTAACCATTTTTTTAGTATATAAGTCAATGACTTTAAGTACTCACAGTGTTGTGCAACCATCATATTAGATTTTCAGGTTTTTCTCAACATTCCAAACAGAAACATTGTCCAGGTTTCACAAGAAATTGTTTTTCTCCCCTGCCTCTGGCTCTTTTAACCTTTACTCTCCTTTGGTCTCTGCGGATTTGCCCATAATAGATATCTTGCACAAGTGGAATCATACAGTATCTCTCCTTTTGTGTCTCTGATTTTACTTAGCATACTGTTTTCAAGGTTCCTCTCTATTGCACCATGTAGCAGAATCGCATTCTTTTTAGGGCTGAATCATGTCCAGTAGTATGCAGAGACCACGTTTTATCGATCCTTTCATCTGTTCGGTGGATATCTGGGTTGTTTCCACCCTTTAACCACTGGTCCCGATCCTGCTATAAACACTAATGTCCAAGAATCTGTTCCATCCCTTCTTTCCTTTTTCTGAGTATGTAACTAGAAGTGGGGCTGCTGGATCATATAGAAATTCTATTTATGTTTTAAAACTTCCTTCATTTTTATCTCTCACTCTTCTCTGAATAATGAATAAAATATCCCCTTCCATCGCTGAAGCCTCTGCATTCCTTCTCATTTCTAATACTATTTAGAATATTCAACTCCTCCTACTAAAAATAACTTTAACATTGTTAGTACTTGCTATGTGTTATTTAATTTTTTTTTTTAACTCAGCTACCAAATTCACTAAGGTGATAATTGTCATAAAGTAAATCTGTAAGACATGATGATATGCTAATACTTTCTGCCTGTATGTCTTGGGTTTCCTTCAGTGTGCTGTTTTAACCGGATCATTGTTTTAGACTGAAGAAATGAGGAACCAGCCCCAAAGGCACGAGTACATCTGATTCACTAGCTCCTCTGCCGTCAATGTAGATGCTTGGAAATTGGTGGACTGAAGGAAGAGAGGCATGTCATTCAGCTGATACACAACATGCATAGAAGATGTGACAGCTTTTTTCACAAGACATTTTTGTTTTAAAGATTTTATTTATTTATTTGACAGAGAGAGAGAGATCACAAGCAGGAAGAGAGGCAGGCAGAGGGAGAGGAGGAAGCAGGCCCCCTATGGTGCAGAGAGCCCGATGCGGGACTCGATCCCAGGACCCTGGGATCATGACCTGAGCCGAAGGCAGAGGCTTTAACCCACTGAGCCACCCAGGCGCCCCGATTTTCACAAGACATTATAAAATCACCATAATATTGTATATTTTCAATATACATTACACTTTCAGTATACTGTGTATTGTATAGTATGTAGTGTACAGTATAGCACAGGATGCATTTTTCCTAAACAATTTGTTTCTGTTGATTCATAGGATTGCAAGCTGCAATGACAGTACACTGAAGGAAAACCTATGGTAAGCATTGCTTCAAAGACAGGATGTGAAGCAGGAGAGAGGAAGTAAAGCAACACTGTCTGAACGTCTATTTTCTGTCTGGCACTAGAGTGAAATAGCTCATTCATACAGGTCTTCCCAGGGACCCCACAGGGATCACAACCCACAGAAGCAGGAGCGGGTCCCTATTTTGAAGGTGTGGATATGGGGTTTCAAGAGGTTAGAAGTTGGACTAGGTCAACTGCTGCCTCGGGCAATGAAGAAAAACTAGAGCTTAAGGATAAGCCAGGGCATGGCATTGATAAAATAAAATCCCAGAGAAATTGTCTCATATTACTATATATCAGTGTTTTTGTTTTTCTTATAAAATATAAGTCATCTATTGGGTTTAAAGGTATGTATTTTAGGAATTTTATTTGGAAACTGAGGTGACCAGACAGATGAGTAGAGCTCAGATCTGTAAATACATTTAACTAACCCAATTAGGAGTTAATAGGGTAAGGAAGTGATTTTTGTTTTCATTGAAAACCATTAACAGTGTGTAGGTAACATATCACCTTTTAAAATGTATGCATCAAAGTTTATAACAACTTTGATAAAGCTTTTATCCAAGACAGGACCATTTTGAATCTGGATGAAACCTACAGGTTACTTGCAATTGGGTGATTAATAATGTCTTTAAGGAAAAAAAATATAAATATATATATAAGTATATATCAAAATATAAATATATTTTAAAAATTTACATATGTATATAAGGAACTATATTTCCTTATACATTACATGTAATTATATATATCTTTTTCTTATTTTTAAGAAAATAAATACATATACATATATATGTATATATATATAAAATAAGTGAGACACACAGTCTAATTTAAAGGTTACCCTCATACTCATGTAGTCTATTTTCAATTATAGATAGATTTATTATAATTATTTAAAAATCATTTTTGATTGTGGCAAGTTGATCTTGAAGACATGACAAATCCTACATTCCAGAGGAAAGAAATTCCATGTGAAGAGTAAAAGGTTGAATGAGAATAATTGATTCAGAAACTGTCTTCCACCCATTGACTCTACTACCATATTGATAACTGGAGGCAAAAATTCAGTCCACATCTTAAAGGAAACTATAGAACAAAGAAAACTCCACCAACATTAAGGTACTATAAACTACAAAGAATAACTCTAGGAATGCTCTGATTTCCATACTTCAATTTGTGAAAGTAGAGAGCTGGTATTTCTCTAATTAATGTAATGTTTTTTCTTATTAAATTCAAGCTTGCAAAATAATCCATTCACAATTTTGAGTGCATATAATTAATGATATAGATTTATTGTGCCAGTAAACATTTTAGGGAGCATTTCTTTGATCACTGAAGCTGAGTAGTTCATCAAAAACTTTTATGAAAGAAGTAGCTAGCACACGCATCAGAAATGATATATAAATGTGATAGGTACCCTCACACACATAGATGCACCTATAAATACACCTAAGGTACATCTATTTCTAATAGCTTGATGCTCCTGCTTTAAGCTAAGTAATTTCACCCTCTCTGGACCTCACCCTTCATCCACGCTCCTTGAAAGTCCTTTCTACTCATCTTCAGAGCTCAGCTCCAATAACATTTCTTTTCTCAAAGAGATTTCATATGTTACAAAATGTCTCAAGATTCACTAAATAAGGCAACAGATTACTACTAACAAAAGTTAACATTTTGTGATGTCTGCTTCAGTTTTCTGTTGTATACAATTTTGGAAATACAGATAAGGTCAAAGTCTGCATGTCTTTCCTCTTTCCCCTGGGATCCCCATAGGTAGGAGCACCCTGGGCTGGAGTGTGCCACAAAGACACTGTCCTTGACCTAACGATAGTCAAGCTCCTTTCAACCTTCTTCTTAACTAGACCTCAGCCTTTGGACTGTTGTGTCTGTCTTTGCATGGCCCAATTTTCACAGAACTCCCACTGAATTAGTTCAGGCAGAATCCTCTACCCCCAATCTCTGATCAAAATGTCTCAGCCCTCATTATCTCTCAGGTGATGGCCCATTACCCCAGCCTGCCATCTGCAAGAATCCTTACAGGCTGATTTCATCAGAACACTCTGGATGTTTCCCTTTAGTAATTTTCTATCCACTGATCATCACCTTGTTCCTTGGCTATGAACCTTCTGCCGTCCATTTCGTGGGCAGAACAGGGCTCAGTTTGTATACTGAGGTCTCTTTTCTCCTAGAACCGTAGTTTCTGAATAAAATCTGGTTTTACCACTTTAAATCCTGTCAAGCTCTGGCTTTCTTTAATGTATACCCATACCTAACATGTTTTACTGTTGTTTTATTTATGGTTTCCTCTTATATACCCAGGATCAAAGATCACTCTGATTTGCTTTTGAAAGTTTGCATATAGTATCGGGACATTGGTATCAAAATACCCTCTTACAGAACGTGTTTTTTCCTCAAAGCACTTGTAATATTTTATAAGTATAAGTACTTATTTAATAAGTCACTAAAAGAGGTTTTTTGAAGACGGTGGCCATATTTGTTTTGCTCATTGATTATTCATTGTTGAAAGTATTTGGCTGAAAGAACAGTTGCTGGGGAAGAAAAGGGTTCTCAGATTAATGAGACATGGATCATCTGAATTCACACTTCGTCTAAGTTTAATAGCAGTGTTTGGGAAAACAGTATTTATTTTTAAGTCTGTGGCATTTCTCTTTCAATAAGCATTTACCAATGATCTATCCTGTGCCCTTGATGTGGGAAACAGAAGGAGTTGAAAAGCTATCAAATTTCCGTACTACCTAGAGCCCATTGACAAGTCCTTGGCACAGGCAGAGTGACTTTCCTCTAGAGACTCAACCCCCTCCACCTTAATATTTTGCTAAGGGCAAGAGGCAATCCTAGCCTGACTGCCTCTGCTACCCCAACCAGGATCCTGTAAGTCTACTTTAACATATAAAAATTACTTTGGAAGCTTCCTTTATCTCTAAACCCTCCAAGATACGCGTTGGCAATCACCCCGGAGCATATGGCCCACTGATATACATCTGAAGGGTCTCATGACTAAGGTTTTATTAGGCGGTAATAATTGATCTTTTCCAAACAACAGCTAGCCCCACAAGGTCCTGGAAACCTGGCTTCCGAAATTCCTTAGAGACTTACCCTATCTCTGACCCCCTCCCAACTTGCAAGTTTATAATGGAGCACGCACTCCTCACAACCTCAGTGCGGCAGGTCTTTCTGCCCACGGGTCCTGTCCCTGTGCTTTAATAAACCATCATTTTGCACAAAAGATGGTCGAAGAATTCTTTCTTGATCATCGGCTTGGGACCTCACCCCACAGAACCTCACTTATATTCTAAACGTCATCACCCTGACATTTTATTAAATTGTACTGAGATCAGAGTAAAAGACATACTCTAGGCCCTCAAGTAAACACACTTTCCAGGAGCAATCAGATACTCCTCTTTGAAACCATATTTGGCAGACTTTACCCAAAAAGCATCTTTCTTAGTATCTTTTGAATTGGTTGTAACTCAGGTCTTGTCATAAGGTCGTCCCCACCACATGTTTAAGAGTGACTCACATTGACAAATTACAAATCTTAATCAGTACCTTTGAAAGGACTTTTTAAGTCACTCACTCCATGACTTGCCTTTATTTTTTTTAAATGCTGGTGACAAACATCAATGTTACCTTTGTGACTATTTGTAAGTCAGAAAGCTTTCCAAATGTAATGATGATTCAGATCCCCTAAAGCATCGAATAGATTTTGATTTTGATTCAAGATAATGGCCCGCATAGATGTGAAATTGGACATGTATGCAGAATGACAAGAAATCAAAGATAAATTAATGAGAATGCTTATAATCACATTTATGTATATTCCCCATAATAAACTTTTGAAATGAAAATGCATATCTGATTTGCCCATATGCTTAATGAAGGAGAAAATTCAATCTAATTACCTTCCAGTTGAATATTTACTCCTAATAAAGTATCATTTTAGTTTTTCAATATTTTAAAGGATAGTTAAAATAAACATAATATGTCAAACCAGAAAAAAAAGTAATTTTCCTCAAGACTAAGAAAACGTTTTTATTCCACACACATTATAATTTGCTAAATACAAATACGTTTTTTTTTTTTTTTAAAGATTTTATTTATTTATTTGACAGAGAGAAATCACAAGTAGATGGAGAGGCAGGCAGAGAGAGAGAGAGGGAAGCAGGCTCCCTGCTGAGCAGAGAGCCCGATGCGGGACTCGATCCCAGGACCCTGAGATCATGACCTGAGCCGAAGGCAGCGGCTTAACCCACTGAACCACCCAGGCACCCTACAAATACGTTTTAAATTGAAGGTTCAATTATGTAATCCTATAAAAATATACTCATGAACTTCTTACAGCTCCTTTTATAGAAATCACTAGAAAAATGCCTTTTAGAAGTAATAATCTGCTTAAAAATTAAACAATATATACTTTTAATATTTTTTGATAGTTGCATGTTGTTAATAGAAGTACATTCACTTATTTGCATCTGGTCTTTTTATTCTGTGATTATGTCACTTAAGTCAATTATAAAGGGGTGGTAAATATTCTGTTTTCAGTTACAGATTATAATTTGTTAGATCATCATTCATATGATGAATTGAGTATTTTATCAAACTTCAAAGCAAACATTTTATTTTCAATTTAAATTAAGTTTGTTTTCCCCACCTATTTATTAATCTTCAAATTCTGTAACTACCAAGAAAAATATATGAATATGTGTGTTCAGAGAAAAAAAAATAGATATATGCATCCGGGACACTGGTAAACGTATTTCTCTATACAGTTTAAACCTGATCAGGAATTTATTTTTAACCCCATATGAAGACAAAGCACATACCCACAGCTGGTTTGCATATCAATTGTGAGTCATTTTTCTCTCTGCCATATGCTATTTTTTTTGAGGCAATATTGATGTGATTATAGAGAGGAATGTAACAGCAGACCAGATTCAGTTATAATGCACAACTGCTGCTCTCGATCACTTTGAATATCATTCTTCCTTTTCACTTTTAATTTTAAGAAGAAAATAAATGGGGAGGGGCAGATAGGCAAAAAAAAAAAAAAAAATTCAACTTGAGGGTGACATTGTTTCTGAAGAAAGGAAGTGCAGATTTTAGATACCCTGCTCTCTTTCTGAGGATGGCATTCCCGGTCAAGGCTGTGAGTACAAAGGTGTTTAGCATGAATACATTTAGACAAAATGACACTGGCTGGTATTATGGACTATACTTTTCTGTGCTGCTAAAATTCCTATGTAGAAGCCCTAATTCCCTACAGGATGGTATTAGCAGGAGGATAACTAGGTTTATGTGAGGTCAGAAGGGCGTGGCCCACATGATGGGATTAGTGCACTTAAAAAAAATAATAATAAAGTCCATTACTGTCAGTTAAATATCTGGTTATGGCATTTTCTCATCATCTTTTAAAAAGAGCTTTTGGAATCACAGCTGTGATTCTGAATTGTTTTTTCTAGGGCTTTCCCACGACCACAATTTCTCTCTGGGTTTGTTTCCAGAGTGAGCCAGGAGAAAATTTTGTATCTCATCTTCTTCATCAGGCAACCCCAGATCAACAGACTAAGGACAAAAACAAAGTAAGCGAAGAAAGCCTGTTGCACACAAGCACACAGGAACACACGTTGGTAAGAACAGGAATTACTGCCATTAACACCTGTGCAGCCCCTTCCTCGGAGTCAGGCACTTTATCCTCCCTCATTTCCTGCTCAAAACAACCCTTTGAATTAGATATTACCATCCCCACCTGACAGATAAAGGAACTCAAGCATCAAAAGGTGATTAACTTGCCCAAGGTCATACACAAAGGAAGTGGTAAGGCCAGCACTAAAATCTAAAAAACAATCTAGCCTGAAATTTCTTGCTTTTGAACGGACACATTTAGTTTCTAAAGGATCTAAAGAATGAAAGTTTAAAGTAGTAAAGGATAAAAATTTAAGTATGCAGAGGGTACAAATACTTAATTGTTTATTGCTATTAGAACTAAATGTGTGCATCTATAAATAAGTCTTAGCATGCAAGTTTTCTTTTTTAATTTACTTTTTTCGTTAGATTTTTGATTTTTAAAGTAGGAAATTTAGAAAATAAATAATGAAAAAGGAATGTAAAAATTGGCTATACTTCCTTCCACCAGTTACCGTTTCAGCTTTTTTTTTCCCCCTAATAATGGAATCACATCTTTCAAAATTTGGATGAAACATTATTTACTTAAAGCATTCAGGTGATACAATTTTTTTTTTTCTAATTTCATATGGAAAGCTTCATGGGAGCAAGTCCTGCCCTTTCTGACATTAAAAGCAATTTAAAGTAGTTAATCTCCCCATGAAACTATTCAGAATATGCTTTTTTGATGTGTTACAACTCTAAGTTGCATGATCTGATTCAATAAATAAGAATAAACTCACTAATGAATTAGTAACTTTCCTTTTGATAGTTTTGTATATGGTCAGGAGAATGTCTGTATTTCATTCAGGTCCTTAGTGATGGTTGCCAGAGAAAACACAGGATGCCCATTTAAATTTAAATAACAGATAAACAACAATTTTTTTTTTCAGTGAAACTATGTCTCATAAAATATATATTTTCATTTGCAAAATCTGGCAACCCGGGGCATCTGCGTGGCTCAGTGGGTTAAAGCCCCTGCCTTCGGCTCAGGTCATGATCTAAGGGTCCTAGGATCCAGCCTCGCATCTGGGATCTCTGCTCAGCAGTGAGCCTACTTCCTCCTCTCTCTCTGCCTCCTCCTCTGGCTACTTGTGATCTTTGTCTGTCAAATAAATAATAAAATCTAAAAAAAAAAAAAAAAGAAAGAAAGAAATCTGGTAACCCTATGTGTATACTTTATCACTAAACATATGTGGTATCTTCTTTAGACCTTTCTGCTCTGGATGCCAAGGCTTTTATTCTGTAAAGTTTCATAGTTTAACAATAGTAGCACTTTGAAAAAAATTCCAAAGGCCTAGGAATGGAGCTTCAGATTAAGATCTGATTAAAAAAATCAAGGTGACACTTGGGGTATAAAACTGGAACTGAAAAGGCAGAGCAAAATAAAATTATGAAAATCATGGAGTTTGGTAAGTATTCTGTAAGTCCAATAGCTGGTATTAGAAATAAATAAAATTATATAAATAAAATTCTATGTGCACAGAGCAGGAAAGCCTGTGAAGTACAAAGAGTAAAAATGTAGTAAGTCTTCAAGAAGCCACTCCTCCTCGTTCCCTCCCTACACGTGCACACAACCCGAAAGGATTAAGGTTCTTGTAGTTGGCCTGTCCCCAGCTCCTGTTCACTACTCGTGCGTGGAAACTGCTACTACTAAGGCTTCCTTAAGATTTGTTAAAGACCCTCAACTCAACAACAGTCAACTGAAGCTTTTTCCCAGAAACAATGAGAAAGAACAGTAGGGGAAAATCTTTTTACACTAACTTCTGTCTTAGTAATAAATTTTCCTATGTGCAAGTATTTCCAGAAATGTGTGAAGAGAGAAAGGTTAGCCAGTAATTAAGGGTAGAACCATATTGTTCAGTTGGACTATATTTAATAGTATTTTCACACTTATTACTGAAACATAGGAATTTTAGAGAATAGTGGTTAAGGATACAGCACATAACCCATTTTCTACCTAAAATAGCTTCCAGAGAGGTCAGATTTAGGAATGATGCAAATTTTTCATGTCAGTTTTATTTTTAATTTATTTTTTTAGCCTTAGCATTTAGCACCTTGACCAAAACAAAACACGTGCCAATAAATGGCTGTTAAACACATGCTAATTCACTATTTTACCAAATGTCTTGGTTTCTAGTAGTTCCCTGAACCTGTCATATACATTCCTCCATGCTCAATGAGGTGGGGTTTTTTGTGTGTTTGTTTTTTAATTTTTTATTAATATATAATGTATTATTAGCCCCAGGAGTACAGGTCTGTGAATCGCCAGGTTTACACACTTCACAGCACTCACCATAGCACATACCTTCCCCAACGTCCATAACCCCACCCTCCTCTCTGGACCTCCCTCCCCATGCAACTCTCAGTTTGTTTCGTGAGATAAAGAGTCTCTTATGGTTTGTCTCCCTCCCGATCCCATCTTGTTTCATTTATTCTCTTCCTACCCCCAAAATCCCATGTTGCCTCTCCACTTGCTCATATCAGGGAGATCATATGGTAATTGTCTTTCTCTGATTGACTTACTTCGCTAAGTGTAATACCCTCTAGTTCCATCTACATCATTGCAAATGGCAAGATTTCATTTCTTTTGATGGCTGCATAGTATTCCATTGGATATATATACCACATCTTCTTTATCCACTCATCTGCTGATGGGTATCTAGGTTCTTTCCTTAGTTTGGCTATTGTGGACATTGCTGCTATAGACATTTGGGTGCAAATGCCTTTTTGGATCACTTTAGGGTAAATACCCAGTAGTGCAATTCCTGGGTCATAGGGTAGCTCTATTTTCAACCTTTTGAGGAACCTCCATGCTGTTTTCCAGAGTGGTTGCACCAGGTTGCATTCCCACCAACAGTGTAGGAGGGTTCCCCTTTCTCCGCATAAAGCAATCTACATGTTTAATGCAATCCCTATCAAAATCTCATCAATTTTTTTCAAAGAAATGGAATAAATAATCCTAAAATTTATGTGGAATCAATGAGGCTTGATCCAAAGTTAAAAATGTTAGGTGGATCCAAACTATTTTGTCCATAGCTCAAAAGAAGTTGACCCTGTTTAAACAGGTGTTTTTAAATCACCAGCAAATAGTACAGTGTCTAAAACATAGTAAGTCACCAATACCTGTCTCTAGGATGATGGCTAAATAAATGATTGAATAAATGGATATAAACGCACTCCATGTTGCTCATTTAGGCTTTACTGCCCTGTGCATATGCTGGAAATTTCCTCTGATTAAGTCACAAAAGTTAGTCTATTTTCAAGGGGAAATGGGAGAGTATTTTTAGGAAAAAAGAAAATGAAATGCTAAGTGGGAAGACATATTTTGAGGTAGAGTCTCTCTTCCATTCTGGATGAGAGAGCTCTGGCAGATCTGTTATCTCACCCATGAGGGCATTAACAATTCCTCCTCATAGTAGATGCAAAAGTATAAACTGAGAAGAACTGCCAATTGGAAACATTCAGCAATGAACTCATAGTTGAACAAATGCATACAGTTCCCAATTCTTTCACACTCAGAAGTGTCATGGTGAACCAGTACCTACAACTACTAATAAAAGAGGAGTCATAGCCATGCAATGAGGGTTAGGCTTGCTCTATCTAAAAGTTACATGGAACCAGAAAATGCAATTGAAAAATTGCCAAATATGGAGTATGTCTTATATACAGATAGCCAGGCTGTTCCACTGTTAGTCAAAAATGGGTTTTTAAAATAATTCATCCCCCAGAATTAACCCATACTCTTTAACCCAACCTCCCATGAAACTTATATCAAGGCTGGGTTTGGATTCTGGACCACACAAGTATGGGAATGCACCAAATCATTCAAGAATGAACCCCTTGGAACCCTGCAACATTACTTCTCACACAAGCCACAAAGTCAGATACTCAATCAATTCCAGGAGGCTAGTTCTATTACCACAATAAGAAACTGATTATCTAACTAGGCAAGAGTATACCGACCGTTCTTTAACAGCTCATTCACAGTATTTCAGAAAGCTAGCTTATCAAGCAGAGTGATTTTAATGAATATAAATTGCAGTGATCCCAAATAGAGCTTCGTCTGACTTTCTCATTTTTACTGTACGGCTAATTCCATTATTGTTCTCATTTAGGATTTCCTTTATCTATTATGGAATATTGACAAGTAATCTATTCCATGCTTATGCTACAAATTGAATATAAAATTTCCCAGAGATGAATTTAAGTCCTAGGCTTGATAGGATATGTTTGAACACTACAAGTTCTAGGTCTTTTTTTCTTTTTTTTCTCCATTTTTTAAAAGCTTTCAACTCCAGTGAAAGTACACAGGTCTTACGAGTTATTTGACCACACAAAGCAGATGCCTCAGAGTTGGTAGACTTGTTTTGTGATTATTAAAATTTCCCCAGCGAGGTACAACCTCCACTTCCAAATTCTAACTTTGCCACTTCATTTCTGACACATGAGGAGATGCCCTTTTTGTTCAAATAAGCAAACACAACCCCAAAGAGAAAAAGCAAAAATATGTGGCAGTGGGTCCAGATTCTGGGACTCGAACTATAAAAATTATTTTTTTTTTCTCTACAGTTAAATTGCTTGCCTACTTGACAAAACTTGAAAGAGAGCATCATTAGCATAACAGCAGCAAAATCTATTCTTGTCTTAATTTCTGCCACACAGCTTTGGCATTAGAGACTGTGATGTCAGGAAATCATGAAAGGATGTGTCAAGTTCTAAAAAAAAAAAAAAAAGTTCAAGGAAGTTCATAGTCTCACACAAACACAGGGAAAATTTTTCAGTCTCCAGTGTGAAGAGATTGAAGAAGTTGATAGTGTTGCCTGGACATTTGCTTTCTTTTGTTCTCTCTCATCAGGTGAGGAAGCTGAATCCTCTACCTTCTCAACAACCTCATATTAGACTTCCATCTCTACTTGGTCCTTTTGGACACATGCCCCAACTGGGCACTGGATGAGAAATGTCTCCAATGGAGCACACATGAGCTACAATGTAATTAGGACTTGACCTATGCTTGACCTCATTTATTACACATGGTGACTTTGCTTACATTGTTACAAGTTTTCTCCTTACCCACTCACTCCTCTCTGCCTCAGTGAGGCAGAACACTCAACTTCCTTAATTCCTCTTTGTATGGTAAACCTAACCTTGAGTCAACAATTTCGACAAATATAATTACGAAAGAATCTAGTTTCTCCTTCTTATCCTTATAAGTCATTCCTCTGTATATCTTTACAATTTTTAAAAATCTAATCAAAATCTTCACATGAAATTACAAGTACTATGTATTTAGTCAAAACCTGTTAAGATTTGGAACTCTTCCAATATATTTACAAAATAAGATGAAAGTTAAAAAAAAATATATATATATATAAACAGCCACAGAGAAAGTAGAATATATAGAATGACGGACAAAGTCTGCAAGCCTGTGCTCTAAAAAATATTTTCTTTTCATTTGGGATCAAATAGGCACACAAATATGCATATTACTTGCATACTATTACATAAATCCCTCGATTGCGATGTTATAAATATATTCATTAAATATACGTTTGATTATTTATACTTCACCTACTTAAAAATATTTGAGGCAATTATATGAAACTATAATAGCAATTTTTAAATATAATATTGCCTTTATATTAAAGTGTGAAAATATTAAAAATATATTCAGTCATATGCATATTCTGAAACATTATTTGCATATTTAATGTATTATCCATGTGGTGCTTTCTCTCTATCTCTGAGACTTGACATCTGTATGAGTTTCTGTAATTTTGGAATGTATTTTTTATTATCTTAGTGATTGTTATTTTATGAGACCATCAGGATTTTGTCTCTCCTCCTTTCTTATTCTTCTTATTAACGCCTGGGTGGGGAGGGGGTGTTGAAATGTATAATGAAATACCTTTCCCTTATTAGGACTGCTTTTGGAGTTTCTAGATTGTCAATAGTTTGTTGACTTAGCCAAGGCACTATAGTTATCGCTTGGCTGGTATTTGATACGATTTGGCTTTCAACCATTGTTTGGTTGTTTGTTTAACCGCTGATTTTAGGGAAGGTTTCTTTGCCTTTGTGTCCTTAGTTACTTTTCTATCCAGTTCTCAAAGTCGACAATTCCTCATTTGTAATTTGTGTTTTGCTACTTTCATTGCTTCTTCTGTGTGCATCCCTAACTAGACAGGGGCAACGCCAAACCCTTACAAATTCAAAACACTACAGCCTTAGTCAAAACTTAAGGCAGGTTAGTATTCAGTCTTTAAATACTCCAATTAAAATAAGTCAATGATTTCGACCCAGTGAAATACAGTAAAGAGAAACCCTGCTAACTTGCAACTCCTCATTTTAAAAATATAGACACAGATGTCACATTTGGTTAATGTTCAGTATGTTTTCAGAATAATTTAATCTGAAAAGCATTGCCCAGACTCTCATTTCCTATGCAGGATGATCCTGTGAGGCAGACAGGGTTCCCGTGAGCAAGGACCACCCAGCTACATTGATCCGCTGTATTCCACTTGGTTGCTCTGTGTCTCTAGGAACCAAATCTCTCTGACCACTCAAAGTTGCACTTGGTAAACTTTCTCACCCTGCATTGTTTTTTATGTTATAATCCAGCATGACGTTGAAAAATAGTCTCTCTTTTTTGTGTCTGTAACTGAATAAAATATTTTAAAATTATATAAGAAAACTGGGCCACTATTTAAGTCTGCATACGACTGTCCCTACACACTCGGATTTTCCCACATATTGACTATAGGAATAATTTTCACCCTTTGCTATTCCAGTTGGCAAAAAATAGCATACAAACTGAATTAGAGAGCTGTCAAGCACTATAGGTTCCCATGCCTTATGTTATCTACTGCTACTGGATGTGGGTATGTGAACTGACCAAAAAAAAAAAGTAAATATGATTGATCTTCTCTCATAATGACAGAATTCATGTAAGTGGAATAGTGGAGGTAATATCTACTATTTAAAATGACTTTCTCAGTTGAAGTTTTGTGTTACAAAAGAATATCCTAAATGTATCTCTTCTTCTAATGCTTACTGGGTGGTGGGCGGTTGGAGGGCGTTTCTGACGACACAGGTAGTATACTTGGCAATTAGAATCGATGTAAACATTTAAGTGAAACTTCAGATCTGCCACCTTTGTCAAGGTTGCATAGCTATGCATTGCTCCTCAATTCTTTTTTTTTTTTAAGATTTTATTTATTTATTTGACAGACAGATATCACAAGTAGGCAGAGAGGCAGACAGAGAGAGAGATGGAAAGCAGGCTCCCTGCCGAGCAGAGAGCCCGATGTGGAGCTCGATCCCAGGACCCTGGGACCAGGACCTGAGCCGAAGGCAGAGGCTTTAACCCACTGAACCACCCAGGTGTCCCTGCTCCTCAATTCTTAAGAGTCCTTAGCTCTAAGAAATATCATTCATGGTTAGTAAACAAGAAAATATAACTGCCTAAGCAGGTTTCATGATAGCTTGGCCGAGCCAAAACAAATAGATTACAGAACTTTAAAAAAAAAATCAAATCCATTCTATAAATCAAGAATTGTCACAGTCACCTTCCATAATTGCATGGCTCTGATGCAGGATTAACAAATATGAATCTCAATGACCTTGTATATAATCACCCCCCCAATAGTCCCTCTCCTTTTATAATAGGGACTGAGTAGGAACTCTGAGATGTGAGGCACATGAATTTTTTTTGCTGACCTCCATTCCTGCCTTAACTGGATCTAATAGAGACCTCAGAAGTCCCTCCAGGGCAGAGCAAGATGGCCTCTCTAGTGATCTCCACCTTCCCAGCAGCATCGGGTGGATACCCCAGAACTCTGTCCCCTCTTTATAGGCCCCTAACTCGCCTTTCCTTCTCATCCCTCACAGCCTTGGCCCTCCAAAGTGACTGAGAACAAGGAAGCTCATCTCATTCTGCCCTATGCTATTCATTAGACTGTCACCAAACAAAGCCCTGGTCATCTGGTTTAATTCCCTTTGGTAGACATCATGTCTCACCAACCTCCAATTCTGAAACTTCCCATGAGTCCTCTGAATTCATAGTATGTCACTAATGAAACACCTGCACTCTCATCTTCTCCAATCATTCTTGTCACTCTCTTGCTCTTCCCTGTAGACACAATTTCCTTTGCAGTTCTGTTGCATTTTAGTGTGGGTTCCCTTCGGCCCCCACATACCTACATATCACTTGGTTTCTCAGGGAGCTGGTTATCTTATTTGCTCATTTGACTCTTCCAAATCATTCTGCCTTCTTCCTTCCTGAAAAATGTCAGAGTAGACTCATGGCACCCAAATTCCATCTCTACCCTTGGTTGGGGATCATCCACCAACATCTGGGTCACTCTCCCTCCACACGTGAATGTCTAGCCTCTGGTATCACCAGACCCCGCCCCCCACCGCAACACCATTTTTTCCATAACTCTCGATGGCTGTTATAGCTACAGAGCTGATGTGTTCCCTGATCTTAGTGAACTTCCAGAGCCCTTGATCCCACCCCCTTTTCTGTTTCTCAAAGGTTTGCTCCATCACTTTCTCTCCCATCACTTCTTCAGTATCAAGGGTCCTTTATTTATGTTTTCCTTTCCATAACTCCATTTCCATTGTCACATAAACATCCTATTATCACACCCATATTTTGGGGGGAAACCTCTTCACTTGACTTCCCTCCAGACATTGCCCCATTTTTGTCCTTCCCCTGAGGATAAAACTTCTTGGAAATTGTTGTCTCGCCTAATTCTTTGTGATCTTTCTCTTTTTATTCCCCCTCTAAGTCTTGATTTTAAGTAACAAATGTCTTGGGAAAGAGATACATCTTAAGGCAATCAACAGAATTCCATCTGACTTCATGGACTACTTATCAATCTCATAAAAGCAGTTTGTACAAATACTTCAGAAAAAATGTTTCAGGGTCATTATAAAATAACTCTCCAAGCAACAATTCTACTGAAACTGCTTTCCTGATGGTCACCAGTGACCCCTCGCCTCACTAAAATCCATGGTGAATAATCTATCCTAACCTTACTTGTCCTATCATCTTTCGACCATTGGTCTTTCTTCTTTGAATCATTTTCTTGACTGGGTTTCCAGGACACCATAACTTTCCTGCCCTTCATTCCACTTTACTGTCTCTTTCTCTGGGTCTCCTTTGCTCTTTCTATGCATCTTTCCTTCTCAAGGGTTGCAAACCCCCAGTGCTCACTATGAAGATCCCTTCTGTTTTCTCTCTATTTTTAGGTATCTCATTCATTGTCAGATTTTAACACAACACCTGGGGCATACGGGCAGGAAGAACAATGAGACACACTCTTTAAAATACTGTAAAATTGTGTGTTGGGCACATTTCCACCCCATCTTGCTCTTATCTTCTATAATGACTATTCAGACATTCATGTTCCTGAAAGGCCAGAGTTTTCTTATATCCATTATCCTCCCCAAGGTACCCCACCAGGTTTATCTTCCTTGATCACTCCCAAATGTTGATGTTTTCCAATTCCTTCTTTCCTTCAGAATGCATGACCTGAATTACTGGAAGAGACTTTTGATAGAGCACTCCTCTCCTTTAAACTGTTGGGGAAATGAAGGTGTAAGAAAGTTCAAACTCTCAGTCAGCTAGGATGTATCTCCTGGCCTCTTCATTCCCCAACCCATTCTTAGTCTTTTGCACTATGTTGAGTGAGCCTCAAGCTATTGTACTCTGAGACAGCAGATGACTTATCTAATATATTAATATATATGAAAATAAGCTAAAATGTTTGAGATTGAATTGATGAATTTTGCTTTCAGCAAAATTGTTCCAGGAGCTCTGCTCCTTTACCACGAATGCCCCTCTATCAGTTTCCTATAGCTGCTGTAACAAATTATCATGAGCTTAAAATATATTTATTCTCTTATAATTCTGGATGCCAGAAATCTGAAATTAGTCTCCCTGGGCTAGATCAAGGTGTTTTCAGGGCCATCCTCCCTCTAGGGGCTACAGGAAAATTTATTTCTTGACTCTAACAGCTTCTAGTGGTAGTTCCTGGCATTCCTTGGCCTGTAGACACATCACTCTGACCTGTGCCTCCAAGATCATATTGTCTTTTCCTGTGTGTGCTTGTAAAATCTCTTTTTGCCTCCCTTTCATAAAGATACCTATGATTGTATTTAGGGTTCACTTGGAAAATCAGTGATAAACTTCCCATCTCAAGGTCCTTAATTTAATCATACCTGCAAAGTGTGTCTATCTATCTCATATAAGGTAATATACACAGATTTCGGTCCAGGTGTTAGGACGTGGATATCTTTTGGGATCCCCTTATTCAGGCTTTCATGTCTCCTAATCTCTTATACAAAGGCCAAGAACTACCTGCAAATGCTATAAATTATGTGAAAAGAAAAATTAACTTATTTAGTAATCAGCCACCTTTGCCATAGTTTCATTTATTTCAAACTTTGGATTGCTAAGTCTCTATGATTTATATCATCTATGCTTTGTTTTGCCTATATATAATTCAAATTATAATTCATTAATGAAGAAAGAAGAAGTGTGTAAAACCTACAGCTTTGAAATATACATTTGTTGTTTTTCTATTTTGTATGTATGGCTTCTTTTTCATAAGCATCAGAGCACAATTCTAAAATTTTAATGAAAATGGACAAATACCATTACTCTATTTCAACTCTACGGTCTTGTATGAAAAATAATTTGCACAGTATTTTCAATTCCGTTATTACAATTTTTGCCACAAGAATGAGGTGTCAGATTTTTATTGTCTGATATATATTGAGAATTAGAATTGCTTGCCCTACCACCCTGACCTTTATCCAGAGACTGCATTTTGATTGGCTAACCTTTCTACTTCTTCTTCCTATTTATAGCTTTACTAAACTAAGAGGAACAGGTGAAATGTCCAGTCAGTAAATAGAAAGAATAGCAGAAGGTCAAGCTGAGAGAGAAAATGGCTAAATTTCACATAGGATGTGTAACATTCCAATGCCAAGACCTCATTCTCAAGTAAAAATTTAAATAAGAATGTAAATAGCATAACTGAACCCATTCTCTAAAAATGAACCAAAGAAATGTGGCACATTTAGCCCATTCTATATAGTGTTGCAATTTCCTGAACTTCCACGGAAATATCCTTGAAGGATTTCTTGAGGTCACGAAGTCAGTTTTCATTATCACTAAAATGATGCATACATATATTTGTATCTTAAGCCCTGTGTAAGGAAAGTTATTTCAGATCTGTCATCTCTTGGTTGATACAAAATCACAGATTGATTATGACTTCCTCCAGCCCTCTTCTGACAGGATGTGCTCTGATGACTCGAGGAGAAAACTACAGTTCACAACTAATAAAGACTTAACCATTTTATTCCAAATACCTAGATAACTGAACTTTTTTTTTTTTCACACTTCCTTTTGAACTTGATGTTTTATTTCACTTACAAGAACACATCCAGCAAGGGTAATTCAGATGTGCTACTTGTTTTTTTTTAATTAGTATTCTTAATATATTTATAATTAGAAGAGAGTGCCAAAGTACTACCCAAGTTTAAAAGAAGCTATCTTTTGAAAATTGGACACTAATGAAATATTCACTTTAAAACTAAATCTAAATTTGCCTTAGATTTTAAAATACAGCAATTAAGATTATGATTTTATATGTATATTTCAATAAATAAAAAAATCTTCTAACAGATTTCCTTACAAATGTTGCTTTAAATGCAATTTAAAAACAGTGAATTAAACAAATCAATTAACAAATAGTAAAGATTCCTTAAGATTTCTTCTACACCCTGATTCAGTATGACTGACACTTTGGTCCAAGGGAAGTTACTAGAGTATAAACTAATTATGTCCTTAAGTTTTCTAATGCTTTCCCAAAACATAGACATATTCTCTCTTTGAAGAGTCTCTATTTTCTGAAAAATACGTACATGGCAAAAATATTAAAGCATAAATATATTTTGCCTTGCCACAGTTTAAATCTCATCATCCTAGCAAAATAGAGCTTTTATGTACCAAAAATGATCCTTTTACAGGTAAAGAAATTTATCTCAGAGATTAGTCCCACAACTGGATAAGTATCTTCCATCAATTCAAAAGACAACTAAGATAGCAAAATAAAGTCTGAAACAGAAAAGGAAAAAACAGTGCTTCTTTCCATTATTAATACTATGCATAATTTTAAATTTTTATTCCATCAAGATAAATTTTATCAACACTTTGGCTCATAACACAAAATAATCTCTAGTATTTGGTATGCCATATATCCAGAATAGTATATAGTAGCAATATGGATATGCTATATATTTTCATAATAAAATATATCATATATATCATATGCTACATACAGTGTATCATATATCTCCTGAGAGATACAGACATAGTCACAGTTAGTTGGAGGGGTGTGGGTATGAGAGACAGAACAAATACTTCTGTTGTTTTTATTTATTGTGTCATATTGTTTTAAAAATACTTTAAATCTACCGGGAATAATCCACTAGAATAAGTAGAGGTTGGACATAAAGAGAAAGGAGACAATTAGAGTAGAAATTGATTTAGAGTACAAAACGGTTTATAACTGAGGCATATGAGAAGGATGTGGCCATGAACTGAAGGCATCATAAAGGATGGGGAGGATCTGTATGGAAGTTTAGAAGACTGGCTTTTTTCAATAAAATCATGAGTAGTGAAAGCTTATTGAAGAAACATAAGTAAAGGTGGACAGACCTGATAAAAATAGGAGAGTCCATGAGAACAGCATTCTAAGAAAGCAAAATCAGAACCAGGCATCACCCAATATTTGACAAGTAAGCTAGAAGGAAAGCATGATGTAGTTAGGGAACACAACAATGGCTCTAGCTATCTGGGTGATGGAGTGACTACAGAAAATGACAGAACTCTGGGCAGACACTGAGAAGATGGTACCTACTTTGTGGTAAGTTACCTTTCTGACCATCCAACATTCTGCCATGGAAGTAGTGACTCTTGCCTAAAATCTAAAGCTTCAAATTTTATGATTAAAATTTATTTTTCTATTTTTATTTTTTTAAAGATTTTATTTATTTATTTATCAGAGAGATGAGAGAGAGTACAGGCAGGCAGAGAGGCAAGGAGAGGGAGGGAGGAGCAGGCTCCCCGCAGAGCACGAAGCCCGATGTGGGACTCGATCCCAGGACACTGGGATCATGATCTGAGCTGAAGGCAGCCACTTAACCAACTGAGCCACCAAGGCGCCCCTATGATTAAAATTTATCTCATGATATATTAGTGCTCAATGGACAATGACCTATGTATTTTAAGGTATGAAGAGCTAGTGAAAACAGAAAAATAAAGACTAGTCTTTATTAAAGACTACATATGTACTGCACTGTAAAAATAAACAAGTGAACGAAAAACAAAAATAGGAAAAAAATACATAGGAAAGAACTAGTGAACCAAATTCTCCAGTGTGCCTTTCACAAAACGGAGCTAGTTACTGGAGAAAAAAGAGATTTTTAGCTATAAGGGTTCTGATTTTTAGAACTAGAAGTAATTTGACCTCCTAATCAACAAATGCAAGATTATTCCGGGCAAAATGTCGTCACATATTATTAGTTTTCCTTTTTATAAACTAACATTATAGTTTAAATAGTATCCTAACATTTGTTTTAACACACTAGTGTGCCCTTAGTTACAGAATTCTAGCAAGACCATTGACAAAAGTAATAATAATGAAACAAAACTTTAAAAGTACATTTGAAATTCTTAAGCCTTTATTTCACACAAATCAGAGCCTGAAACATGGTTTGAACGATAAATTTTCTGAGTACACTTGAAATACAATTGGGGTGCCTGGGTGGCTCAGTTGGTTAAGTGTTCAATTCTTGGTTTTGGCTCAAGTCATGATCTCAGGGTCACAAGATCGAGTCTCACATTGGGTCTTGTGCTCAGCACAGAGTCTGCTCACTCTCTCTCTCTATCCCCCCCACTTCCACATGTTCTCTCTCTAAAATAAATAAAATTAAAAAAAGAAATATCATCAAATTACTAATCCTTGATTTCTATAAATATATTAGAACAATCTAATATAAAGTGGGAAAACATACTCAAATTTACATCAATATTATTTATTTATTTTTATATAGAAATATGGTCAGTATAAACCATAGAAATTTTTCTAAGATCTAGAAACATAAGTTTTAGAAAGCTCTACGTTTGATTGATTGTTGACAGCTATGTTAGTCAAGGAGCCAACATGATTACTACAGTAAATTGGCATCACTCGTCCATTGACTGATGCAAAGTTGAATCACTATCATTTGTCCTGGTCTAACTTCCAAACAGCACAGTCACAAGTAGGAGAGCAAAACAATATTGACACAACATAGCCTCACTATGGCAAGAGTATCTTATTCAGGACAGAAATTTCAGACTCTGGAAGGGATTATTAATAAATTCATAGTTTATATTATTAAGGAATACAAACCAGACTAATAAAGTAAAGCTGTTATGAAGGAACTGTTTCCTTAAATGGGTGAATAAAATACTTCAAGAGTTTTATATACATATGTAGATTTTAAATTCTATAGTTTCTCAGAATATAGCAAGACCACAAGATGGCTAACCAAATAATAAATATGAATCCTCAGTTGGCCAGTGAGTTAAATAAGCTATTTTGTAAATCTTGTTTCCCAGTACTTACAGATAATGTTTATTTTTAAAAAATCAATATTCTATACTTTCAGGTAAGACATAACTTATTTCCTAAATCCCAAACTCTGACTGACATTGATAAAGAATTTAAAGCAATCAAAATGGAAATAATTTAACATAAGAATAGAAAACTAATAAAAACATCATATGATATATAAATATAAATAAGCAAATATATAAGTAGAACACTATCATAAAGGAAAATCAGATAGGAAAAAAAAATAAGACCAAACAGGTATGAGTTTAGTACCTAAAACTACAAGCCCTAAAGCCTTTTCGGTAACTCTGAGGGAGTTAAAACTTTGGTTCAAGTCTTCATAAGTGTCAAGAGGAGAGGAAATCACAGAAAGTTGCTGGGGCTGAGGTACAAAACCAAAAACAGACCATTGGTTGGGAGTAGAACCTACACTCTGGGAATGAGACTCAGGAGTACTTCCTTTCCTACCCAGTTTTTCTCCAGTGAACAGTTGTCCTGAAAACTAAAGTAATACCTGAATCTATGTTTTGTTGATAACATGCTCTATATTGACCTGTCCTGAGTGTCTGATACACACAACCTTATTTTGATTCTTATAACCTCTTGTAAGTAATAATTTAAAGAATTTATACCACTCAACACCAAAAATCAATGAATGAATCAATCAATCCAATTAAAAAACAGACAGAAGAACCTGATAGTCATTTTTACAAAGAAGACACAGAGACAGTCAACAGAGTTATGCAAGAGTGCTTATTATCACTAATCTTTAGGGAAATGAGATATCACCTCACTCTAGTCCAGAATGGCTAGTATCAAAAGGACAACAAATAACAAGTGTTGACAAAGATGTGGAGAAAAGGAAACTTTTGTGCACTGTTGGTGGGAATGCAAACTGGTGCCGCCACTGTAGAAAACAGTATGG
Organism: Mustela lutreola; assembly: GCF_030435805.1. Taxonomy (NCBI): domain Eukaryota; kingdom Metazoa; phylum Chordata; class Mammalia; order Carnivora; family Mustelidae; genus Mustela; species Mustela lutreola. Next base: position 30,924,285 of record NC_081307.1, read on the forward strand.
GGATTCTGTAAAAAATTAAAAACAGAATACCACATAACCCAGTAATTCTACTTCTAGATATTGACCAATAACAACACAAAAATCACTGATTCAAAAAGATACAGGCACCCCTATGTTCACTGCAGCATTATTTACAACATCCAAGATACAAAAGCAACCTAGGTATCAACAGATGAATGGTAAAGATATGGCATAAATACACAAAGGAATAGTACTCAGCCATAAAAAGAATGGCCACTCCAAACAACATGGATGGATCTAGAGGCTATGATGGTAAGAAACACAGGTCAGACAGAGAAAGACAAATATTATATAATTCCAGAATTATATAGTAAAGTCTATAATCTAGAAAAAAGAAAAACAAAAACAAAAACAAAACAAGCAAAAAGAAATGGACACATAAATACAGAGACCAAAGTAGTGGTTGCCAGAGGTAAGGGGCTAGGGGATGGGCACAACAGGTGAAAGGGATTAAGAGTTACTGACTTCCAGTTATAAAAATAAATAAAGTCACATAGATGAAAAGTAACACATAAGGACTATAGTCAATGATATTATAATAAATTCATATAGTGACAGGTGGTGATTATACTTACTGTAGAGGTACTATGTAACACATGCAATTATAGAATTACTGTGTTGTACACCTGAACGTAATATAATATTGCATGCCAACGGTACTTCAATAAAAACAATAATTAGTATTAATAAGAATAAGAAAGTGATATGAAGATCAAAGGGTTTACTTAGCTTTACCAATATGTATAATTTTAGAAATTAACAGACAAGATTAAAAACTAGGTATGTCTGACTCCAATCCTCTGTTCTTAACCAGCATCTACATAATAAATATTGAATTCAATTTTAATTCAATTATTTCTTTTAGATACACATGAAACATTTGTTTCACACCAAGGCATAATTCACTGTGTTTGGAGAGTGGAGAGCAGGAAATGACACAAAATTATGAGATCCAGCTAGTGACTGTCAAGAATAATCTCTTCATCTTTTTGTTTCATTTGTGTGTTTTTAATTGGAAGGAAGGGATATGTATAAACATATTTTTTTGTTTTGTTTTGTGGTGGTGTTTTGGGTTGTTTTTTTTTTAACCCCCCTCTTTAAGCAGGTGGATTTCATTAAGAGATAACATTCCTTAAGCTGTATATGGGATAAGGCTGACTGATGCTGTCAGTTAAAATCAGATCCATGTGCCTGCCCAGTCCGCGGACACCACTCACGAAAACTGAGAACGCCATCAAGGACAAAGTCTCAAGACACGGCCAAGCTTCCTCACGCCATGCTGCCTACCCCCCACCCCCCCACCCCCCGTTTCTGGGCAGCTGCCTCACCTACTTTGGCTTCCATTCCATTCCATCAGCAGAGTTCTCCTTTCCTCCTGCTTCCCTAGGTAGAATTTCCTTTTTTTGACCCAATGACCAAGCTCCAGGAGAGTCCTAATTCTGATCTTTCATTTTATCACCTTTTGACCAGACACATTTCTAGTTCAGCCCACCTTGATGAAAAACAGTTTCTGTCTTATCCTAGCCAATAATTCTGCCTGCTTCTATGACATACAATGTACATACAAGGGTACATTCCACTAAGTGACAAATAGTATAAAATTCCCTAATTCAAATAGCTGAAGCATTTATATTATGTTCTTTTAAATAATAAAATTTTTAAAACCCTCCCATAAAACAAAACAAAACAAAAATGAAAATCCACAAAACAAGACCAAAAAAAAAAAAAAAAAAACCTAATAAAGTTTCAAATAAGCCATTTCAACTCAGCAGTACATTCAGGGGAAAATAAAATTGGTTTCAATTTAAAGTTGTACTTCAGACTAATGACTATAAAATCAAATTCGTACAATTCTCACAAATTCTGAATCTAATTAATTTCCACACCTGAATTGTCATTGTTTAGAAATGATCATAGTTGCTTAATATACTATAAATAAGGTGAGCAAACACAGGCAACAGAAATTTGCCTATGTACATACAGTTTTTTTTTTCTAAATTCATATCCTGGGTAAAATTTTAGGTAACTGCATCTAGTCAAAATCTATCTTTGCCATTCTCCTTCTTCATGTTTTAGAAATCCCTCAGGATTTTCTTTTCTTTTCTTTTTTTAGTTATTTGATAGACAGAGATCACAGGCAGGCAGAGAGAGGGGGAAGCAGGCTCCCCACTGAGCAGAGAGCCCAATGTGGGGCTCAATCCCAGGACCCTGGGATCATGACCTGAGCTGAAGGCAGAGGCTTTAACCCACTGAGCCACCCAGGCGGCCCCTCCCCTCAAGATTTTCAATAGCTAATAGAAGGCACTCTTTGTCCTCATTTTATCTCCTACATGAAGTCTCCTACCACCCCCAATTTTTGCCATTCTTCTATCACAATTTGGCTATCCTCCGCTTCATTCCATGAGGATCATTTATACATGAAGTGACAGTGGAAAATAAAATTGCACGAGGTAAGTTATTTGTATGGGATAGCAGAATAATTTACTGCACCTCCTAGGTACACACTCAGAACACACTGATGTGATCATTAGGAAGGTCAAACACTTATTATTCTTCTAAAGATGTTGCTAAAGAAGACATTTTTTGGTTAGAAAGGCCTTTAAGTAACTCTCTTGGTTCTCAAGTTCTTTTTAAACATAAAAGTTGATCCCTCAAGATATCTCCCTCAAGATATCTTAATGAATACAACTATGAATAAAATATGTTGTTTTTCATTTTCATTGAATGAAATGTATATTATAGACACACAAATGACCATATTAGTTACTTCAGCTAATGTAATATTTATAGGCAGAGAAGTTAAAACCCATTCCTTAAAGGTAACTACCTGAACACAGTAATGTTATTTTAGAAACTGGCTTGATCTTTACACACGCAGGTATCAACATTTATGGTGATCTTCTAGGTCTTTATGATCTTATAGGTCTTTAGAGATTTTTTTTTTTTAAGATTTTATTTATTTATTTGACAGAGAGAGATCACAAGTAGGCAGAGAGGCAGGCAGAGAGAGGAGGAAGCAGGCACCCGCTGAGCAGAGAGCCCGATGCGGGACTCGATCCCAGGACCCTGAGATCATGACCTGAGGTGAAGGCAGCGGCTTAACCCACTGAGTCACCCAGGCGCCCGGTCTTTAGAGATTCTAAGAAGAAAATCCAATGCCCCAGCATTTTTGAGCACAATGAGAAAGGACAATATTTTGCTTATTCTATCCATATCACGTCTAAGGTCAGCACGAGCCAGTGAGTTGATCAAAACACGCAGTTCAAGGTACTTGTGCTTTAAATTCTCTATCAGCAGAAACTTAAGAGTGCATCCTCGCCAATACGATCTCGCAAGTTTATTCCATGACAATTGTCCTCAAGCAAGCGAGGAGGACATGACTAACGGACGTAAATAAGTATTATTCATTTCATCTCATTTTGAGAGTGGTCGCAAGGGAGCATACGGATGTACCAAATGAATAAACTGTATGGAAAGTGAAAAATATTGGGTGGAATTTAAACCACAAGAGCCTGAGTCCTATTTGGGAAAAGTCACATGCATGCTAAAGGACCGAGGCTGGAGGAAACAGGGAAGCTGGGGCAGGCAGCTGGAGGTGTGTATGCCCTGACCCGTTGGGGGGGAGCCGGAACAGGGGCAAACAGCTGATAGCCAGTCACTTAATTTAAGTGTCCCTATGGCAAGGACAGATGGGAAGGGTTCTGAACACAAAGCTAAAGACAAAACTTTATTTTGTGGGATCGGTGTCCACTGTAAAGGATTGTGAGGAAAAAAAGAAAAAAAAAAAAGAGGTATGATAAAAACAATCTGCAAGGAAGAAGGAAAGTATGTAGTCAAGGAGACCGATCATGAAGCTACGTTTGACAGAGGAGAATGGAAATTCATTTTACAATGTCAAAGTTGAAGAGGCAAACGCACTGATAAACTTCTGGGGGACAGAATGAGGTACAGACTTGCTTTTTATGTGTGTGGGTGTCGGGGGAGGGAGGGAGGCGTGTGTGTTTGCAGTGTTAGACAAGTCAGCAAAGGCAAACAGCTTCTACTCAGTAAATAATATCATGGGGAGGGTCCTGTGAAAAACAGGCGGGTTCTGCAGCTACAAATTAACTCACTTCTTCACAGCTCCCTTTCCTGCCCTGGTTCCAACTGATTTTTCCCCCCTGAATATCTCATCTGCAAATAATGGTAAAGATCAAGTAATCTGTTTATAGTCACCCTTCTATCAGGTGGGAAACATCCCTTAACTTACAGACCACCTGCAATGAACTCAGGTTGTGTATAATTAGAATCGAGCGCAAATTGGCTTTTCCCTGTGCAACCAGAGTATATTTCCCTCAGAAATTAAAGATTCCACCCCTTAGAAACATGATTATTAAAAACAGATATTTCAGATTTTCTCTCTCATACATTCAAAGAGGTCAGAGGTGGCAGACTGTATTTTACATAGTGAGCCCTGGAAATGGCAATCTAGTAAGATTCTGTTATCCCAAATGTTATCATCTTTTAGGGAGAACGGACATCAGTAGGTTTTATTAATGAATTTAAAGATGGAAATTGAGATGCTGAAGAAGCATTAAGAAAATAAGATACGTTGAGAAAATTGTCTTGCTCTGCAGTGGCCCCTTTGACTTATTACCATAAGCTTTTTGTCAGTTCTGTAAGAGGCAGGGTACTTTTTAGTTATGCTCCTCAGTGATGGAAAAGAAAAAAATCCTTCAAATATAAACTTGAGGATTTAGAATTTTCTCATTCTATTAAAATTCAGATGTTATTCATCAGGCTGACTGATTATGGACTAAGAATATAATTAAGTCTCTCTATTTCTAAAAGTTTTAGAAGGGTATACATGTTAAATGCATTTAGTTATGTATTTGCTTTTGTGATTCAAAATAGCATTTTTTCACCAGCACTTTGAGAATCTAGAACGGCTTTGTCAGATGGGACTTTTGGCAACAGACGTGCTGTCCAATAGGGCAGCTTCTCAATACATTGGGTGCTTAAGCACTTGAAATATGGTGAGTGCAATTGGGGAACAAAATTTATGAATTCATTTAATTTAAATTAATTTTAACTTTAATAGTCATATGAGGTTAGCGGCTACTGTATTGGACAGTATGTCAAGGAGAGAAAACAATCCATGGCCATGATAGCCAACTGGTTCTGTCTGGGTTCTGAGCTGGACACCCTACCCACACCTGGTGCCTCCTAGGAGCTAAGAAGACTCCAGTACCCGAAATCAGACAACATCCTTGTGTTCCTGCAACTCTTTATCTGAGCATTAGCCTTTCTTCTCCCGTAACCCACTCCTGGGCTTCCCAGTTAAGAATCATCCTATAGATTTCCTTCCTCAAGCAGGACAGTAACCTCAAATAAACAACGTGGTCTCCACTGTTCAGAGTGTGAGTTTTCCAGGCTCTTGCTCGACCCACAAAGCCTCCACCTTTGAAAAGTCAGCCATCACTTATTTCTTGTGATGACTGCTACAATTTCCCAACTGGTTTCCCTATTTCCATTGCTACTGTCTCTTTTCCAGCTCTCCTAATCCTTCTTCAAAAATGCCGCTCTATTGATAATTCCAAAATACAACTCCAGTGCCCCTTACTTTTGTAAAATCCAGTAGGGCGACCTTTTATTTCCTGGGAGACATTCTGATGAAATGTAAACCTCTCGTACAGTCGCGGATGTAATTTTATGCTCTAGTTCCCTCATTTCTGGCACTTGGCAACTTGTATTTTGTGTTCCCTGAGCATGTACACTCTCTGTTCACTCTGATTTTACTAGCTACTGTATATATATAACCTTCCTTCCTACAGAGCTGGAATGATTCTTATGGTCTCCTCATCCTAACCCCCTACACCCTGCCCAAACCCCACATTTTGGAACACACACACACACACACACACACACACACACACCGACCACCACCAGCACTACCACCACCACCTCCTCTTCGCTGGGCACAACTACTGTGCTTCTAGAACTACCTTCTCCAGAAAAAAACTGCTTTAGGTCTCCAGGATGACCTGGGTCCTTATCTCCTGACTTCCCAATCATGGTATCATGATTCCTATCATAGTTCCCACCACAGTGAATTAAATTTGTTAAATTTTCATAATTTCTCCAGGAGCCTGTGGGCAACTAATAGACAGGAACTTAATCTTTCCTTCCTAAACCACCAGTGTCTGCGATCACACATCCAGCTACCCAAGAGTTCTTCAATGCATGGGTGAAGGAAAGAGTAAGAACAGACCAGGACTGAAGATTTAGAGATAAAATCATTTAGAAGAACCCAAAGAGAAATAAAAATTCTATGTGTGTATTCAAATATTCTCATTTAAGGATCCTAAGAAAATAGGATTTTGCTCACATGTGTGTGCATAACATATATTTATGCACTTGTACAAATACATATTTTATTTACACATATCCATATTTATTTTTTATTGTTTCTAGAAAGTATGTAGGTGTGACTGAAAGATAAAAAATATTAGAACATCTATGGAAAAGAGAGTTTGAACCAATCGGGTTATCACGTTATAAAATATGCAGTTCTTCTGCTAATGATGGCCACTTGGTTATAAGGAAGTGGACATGCTCCACGTCTCATGTATGAAGACATTTTCTTTGCCCTTCGTCCTCTTTATTTTACACGGTAAGAAGGAGAAATAGTTTGAGTCATTCAACAGTCATTTTTTTTTTTTTTTTACCACATTTAGGCTATCACAAAGCTAGTACCAGTTAATGCTTTCTAAGGATCCACAGAACCTTTTCTCCAAAGCCTGTATCTATGACTATTTTTAATAAACAAGTGAAAATGGAATGCCCCCAATAGAGAATGATTTCTTCTATAATACAGCAAGTTCCTGAATGAGCCTTATGGGGATTTTGTAAGTCTAATCATTCCCTATTCCATGAAATAACAATATTTAATTCATCGTATTCAAGGAAGACACTGTAATTGCCTGAGGTAGCTTAGTCAAATTGAAGATCACTGGATAGGAGTAACCCCAAACAGCTCAGCGGTTTAGGCAAAGAGATACCCGGGGACCGGTTATCAGTAAGGATCAAAAGCCAGGTCACAGCCCAGATAACACCACACACCAAAAATCTATCCGAGCACATAAGATGCAGTATCTGAACTAGTTAGAAAATCAAGAATTCAGAATTTCAAGAGCGTTTCTGTCTCTCCAGAGGCTTTCCGGAGACAGATACCTCTGGCAGTGAATTATGTCTTCTCCTTACAAATAGAGTTTCCATTTAAAACCTCATATCTTAAATTACTTTAATTCCTCGATGAGCACAGAGCCTGCAGCAGGCTGATATTTCCCTATTCAATTTGGAATAGAGATAATTCCCAGGTAATTACATTAATGTAAAGAAAGGCACAAGATAACCCAGGACGGCAGGTAAAACAAAAGTCACTTATGCTCACATTTGAAATAAACAGATTTAAACCATTATGAAAATCCATTGCAGAAAAACTGAGAAGTTGCTCCGTCCCACTTTACCGTTAACTTTATTTGGGAGAAAGATGCCCCTCTCCCACCTTTTGTGGGATTAATACAAGACTTAGTGACTTGTATTTGTATGAAAGCTGTTTAAAATACCGCATCACAAAAAATGAATTCGAATTGCTCCAAAAGATGTTATTAATGCAAAATAAATGTCCCACAATCCAAAAATTTGAAAACCAATATTCAAATAATTGCCCATAGAAAACAGACTGTCTGTAAATCAGCTAATCAAAGAGATGATGTCATAAAAGCAGAAACTAAATTTATACAGCCAAACAGAACAAATATGTTGGACTAAATGTAAAGACACAGTCATGGATCTATACTTCTCCATTATGAAAATGATCTGCCAAAAACTCTATGGCAAATACCACCAGAGTGAGTACAGTTTATCAAAATTATAAAATGGGAGGCTAAATTTAAATAATCATACCAACTTTTTTCATGCATTTAAGCATAATGGAGTTCCAAATATTGAGATGTTGTGGTTTTTAAAAAGTTATTGCATACACATAAGCACTTACTGTTATTTCGTTGCAGCAAAAATCTATATCCACGACAAGAGCTTGAAGTTATTGCCTGTTAAAAAGTCACAAAAACATGAATATGTTAATTTAAAATACAATAAAGTCTAAACTGCAATAGTTAATAGGATTCCTTTACATTAATAAATAAGAAATATTATAACTATAATCTCCTGGTTTTAGTTTATTTTCATGAATTAAAATCTGCAAAAGACAAGGGAAAAATTACTTCTCAATGCACACCATAAATTAAAAACACTACTGAAAAAGGAAAAAAAAATTCAATTACGCAGAAACGAAAGCATCCTAGTTAGAGTAAATAATGCATTCATTTCCCCCACCCTGTAATGTTCATAGGTAATCTGATCATTGGTTTCTGTAGAGTGAATGAAGAATAGTTTGAGTTATATACTGATTAGAAACTTATGTTTCACCAGTTATCTGGAATTTTCTTTGATTGAACCAATCTTTGTTAATCCATCAAACAAACTGAAAAACAACAATAGGAAAAAAGATCTAATCAAATTAGAGAGCCACTGCTTCTGAACAATTAAAGAATAAAATACGGCAATACACGGGTAAATTACACTTTCACTTATCTTTGATAAAAAAATAAAACAAATCATCTTTATCATATGCTTGATATTGAGTAGTATCTAAATTTTCAACCTGAAATAGAAAATTTAAGTAATTATCTAAATCACTCAGGCCAAAAGACCAATTTACAAAAATTACCCAGCTCACTGGGGCAAATATTATTGGAGGAGTCCTTTCCTTGAATTATTTCTTAAACACTCATTTTAATTTTCATGGTCGAATGTTGCCAAACACAGAAAGAAACGTAACATGGTTTGAATTAGATGTACATAATCACAAGTAAAATCAACTGAAAATACAGGATTAAAAAACAAATTCTTTAATCTTAAAAGAGGTAACATTTTTCTTTCTCTGAAGATATTTAAAATATACTCTATACTGAAACTTGATTTGGACTTAAGCACTATTTCATTGTAATTGTGCATTTCCATATTAGCTATTTATCCATTTTAATTTCTTTTCCTTTTCCAGCCACTGTTAAAAGCACAAGGCAACTTTCAAAGTCTTTTTCCAGTAAAACACTCAATGTTAATTTTAAAAGCTGTAGCTTGCCAAAGTATTTCCTGCTTTATACAGAAGTTATATTTAATAAAAAAATTAGAAACATGTTCTTTTAATACGTTTTTTCCAAATAACCAAAATCTGCTGACATAATGTAACCTAAAATGTCTTTTTATATAGTTCTCTACTATGATAAGAATTTTTAAAAAAATAGATTTGGAGAAAACAGAATTTTTAAAATAAGATGTATTAAATTTTCTACAGTAAATTTAAGAAATAATTTTCTATTATATAGGGGAAAACTTAAGGCAATAAGTTATTTCCTCAAGAAAATATCAAGATAAATAATAACCTAAACCATTTACTGTCCAACATCATTGAAAAAGCTATTTAATAGCACTCAACTTAAGGGTAAATATCAAGAACTTTAATGAAAATAACAATCCATGACTTCCTGCCCTTTCATTTGCTAGGAAATATTAGCATTTTGACATCATATCTTATAAATCTCAAACTCTATTTTCATTAATGTAGGACAGATCTTTACAATGCACTGGTATAAATTTATCTTTGAATTTTAAAATTAATTTTATATCTTATTAGGATACAAGTCATAGTTTTTATTTTATGTAAGGATAATTCTATATTGACTGAAAACATATTTATGACTAAAAAGTAACTTATTTGCTACAAAATTTATTTTCTAGCCATAGGAATTTTTAAGATAAACAGGTATTTCTTTGGGACAACAACAGAGACGTCATTTGTGGTAGTTGTTTGCTTGTTCGTATCTTTACCCTTTCATATTATTTTATTGTACCTCTCAAAGGAAACACTCTAGAACTACTACATACCTTCTAGCAGAAGGTATGAAATCATGCTAGAGTTTTTTGGGGAGAGGAGCTCCTGTTAAATGGGAAGAAATGATGAGTTCCAGATTTTTTTGTTGCCATTGCACTTAAGGTGGTTGAAAAAGGGTGGGGAACACCTGGGTGGCTCAGTCGGTTAAGTGCTGCACTCTAGATCTCAGCTCAGGTCTTGGTCTCAGGGTTGTGAGTTCGAGCCATGTGTTGGGTTCCCCGAAAAAGGTGGTTAAAGGAAGATTTATTATGGGATAAAACTCACACAATAAACTTCTTCGACTTCCCAACGCTTGTAATTTTCAGTGGGAATGCTTTCTTTTTGTCAAATGCCCTACTTGGATATAGTCTACCTGATAGCTTTGTGGGTCCTATCACTGTGGAGATATTTATGTCATGGAAATCTTTTTGTAAATGGAATATTACTTGAAAACTGCTGTCATGGAAGTTGGAATAAAAGCCCTAGAGCCCTTCTGCTCCCTGTGTTCTCTCCCTCACCTACAGCTCAGAGGCTGCCTCTGGTAAATCTCTAGGTTTTCAGGGAGCAAAATCTGAAATCTACTTCTCCATCACCATATTCTTTCCTTTTATCTCAAAAAGCAAAACAAAACTATAGAAAAACAGTGGGAGAAGAGACATGGGAAGCTGGGTTTGCTGGGAAAGAAAAGAGAAATACATGCAAGATAAGAAACAATATACAGAATTTGGGTAAGAGGGGTGCCTGGGTGGCTCAGGGGGTTAAAGCCTCTGCCTTCGGCTCAGGTCATGATCCCAGGGTCCTGGGATCGAGTCCCCCATCGGGCTCTCTGCTCAGTGGGGAGCCTGCTTCCCCACCCCCTCTCTGCCTGCCTCTCTGCCTACTTGTGGTCTCTGTCTGCCAAATAAACAAAATCTTAACCAAAAAAAAAAAAAAAAAGAATTTGGGTAAGAATAAGGGACACAGAGACAAAGACAAGGTTTGGGAAGTTTGCATTGCTTGTGCCTGTTTTAGGAAACTGTTTGGGAAATAACATCCCTGTAACAAAGAAAAAAAAATACTACAAATGAATGAAACTTTATAGACAACTTGTACATCTTCATTCTCCCAGATACTTTGTATACATATCATTGAAATCTTTGATTTTCTGATATTTCAGGTGATTTACTACATAATCTGCATGACACATTTTGAGAAAGATTTCAATGTGGTTATCTTCCAAAGACAAAAATATAAAATGCAGGCTCAGTCCTAAGCAACCAAGGACATTTGATCACCTTGTCATTATGCTAGTTGCCTTAAAATTCGGCCACATCTTAAATCACAGATGTCCATGTAGTATAGGAATTGACTTATAAGAGAGAACTCTTCCCTGAAATGTGGTCTCATTACCCTTCTGGTATGCTCTTTATTGTTAAACCGATTAATATCTAATTACATTTGGGAAAAAAATAAAAAGAAGAAACAAGAAAAAATAATAACCCTCACATTCAAGTAGCTGCTTTAGGATTCACACCTGAAAGCTTGGAGAGTTTGCACAAGGATTTTGGCTTACTCCGATGTTAATTCCCTCCTTTAGAATGTTTGGAGGCTCGGCACCAGACCCTGGTCTCCAGCTTGCCAAAAGACATGCTGGTTTCTGGGTATGGTTTTCTAGCTCTTTTGCTATTAGTGCATAATTTGACAGTATGCTGCCACGGTAACAGAATTCATTAAGAGCTTTCAGTTTTGTTCTGCCAATGAGGATTTTTGGCTGCATGTAGTGCTGGCCTCTGAAGATTGATCCATAATATTTGTCTTATAAAGCCTTGTCATCTCATAGCATGACTGATGCTACAAAATAATCCATAATGAGCCAAGGTCTCCCAGCATGAGTTACTCCCTGAGGGTAAGTTAGACACTACTGGAAACCACATTAACTTCTTTATCATCAAACTTGGGTGCTTAAAATAGACTGCACGACAGTGGATACATTACGCCGTTCCCATCTTGCAGCACTGGAGTTGTGGAATGGATTAGGAATGTAATCCTTAATGTTCATTCTCTACAATACCCCATTATAGGGGGGGAAAAAACCAAGCTTCTATATTCTGACAATTTTCTTTGTATTGTCATTTTTGCAGGCAAGTTGCTGGAAAGAACGATGTGGTTGATACAGTGAATGGACAAATTGTCTTTGTGTTTTTAACCAATATTTTCCCATATGATTTCAGTAAAAAAAAATACTTTTTATTATTTTAGCTCTATTTTTAATACCATGTAATTTTTTTTAAATTTTTAATACCATATAAATTATATGTTGATCACTAGTTCTGCTTTTAACCATTGGATTGTTTATTAACTCTGTGTGTGCATGTGGGTGTGAATGCACATGCCTGGTCCTAAGAATCTGAAATTGCTGTGAAATCTTTCTGTGCTAATGAGACCAAAGTCACCAGGCTAATCGCCTTGGGGACTGGATGGCTCCAGAATGAAGAACGAAATTGCCCTTGTATTCGTTTCTCCTATTTGTGGATGTGGTACCAGTGAGAGCTCGAGAATGGATCACGGCAAGCCCAGTAATTACACTGATCTATGAATCAAGGCGTATCATTGGATGAAGAGAAGAAGTAAGCAGAATCTTTATCTAGGACCTTGATTCTCAATTAGGAGCACTTTTGCCCTTCAAAGAACATTCAGCAACGTTTGCTGATGCTTTCAGGGGCCACAACTGAGGGACGATGCTGTAATTAAGCAGGTAGAAGTCACAGAAGCCACCGAACATCTTACAATGCACGTGACAGCCCTCCCCTCTCCTGTGTATGTCCACACAAAATCATTTGGTCCAAAATGTCAATAGTGTTACAGTTGAGATAGCCTGGGTTAGGGAAGGCTCGAAAAGAACAAGAGAATAGGAATCTTGTTTTGTCTGTTCGCTGTAGACTTTGAGGAGACATGGTTTCCATGGTCTCAGGCTCTCAGCAGAGGAAAATCCATTTCTTCTCTTCAGTAGATGGGGAAAGGGAGCCTCCACACCACCAGCACATTTTGCATTGGGGTGATTGGTGGCACTTGGAAAAGAGCAAGGCACAAATAACAACCTTACTAATTGACAGGCCTCGCTGACAACTGAGAAAGGTAAAGAATCCACGGCCCTATGGGTTCTTTATGTCCAGAGTCATTTCTCGACATATTCCCCCCCTCCGCCTTTAATTGACTATTTCTGTTTCTTATACTATCACTTAGCATGCCTTCATATTTTGATACACTATTTAGTTTATTTAATGTCTCTTTCTGGGTGTCTTTGTGTTCTTACGAATTTTTCACACCCCCAAATTTACAGAACTTTTTAAAAGATGTTTAATACATCCATATTTTTTTTTTCATTTAGCTGGTTCTTGGTTCCTTTTCCTAATCTGAAAGGAACTAGTTTTAGCCTTTGCATGGCTACTGACAGGAGTTGAAAGCTCAGCAAAATGGGACTCTTTCCTGCTAAAAGGGACACGTGTAACGTAATAGCGTTCCACTAGGGGTATGTGGCAGTCATCCTTTAGCGAGTATCACCGTCTCTCACTCTCTCTCCCTTCCCTCACCCCTCCGCTCTTTCCCCTACTTCTCCCCTTCTTTCCTAACTCTCATCACACTTACTGAAGGCCTGCCCTGTGCTAAGTTGCTAAAACACAGAAAGAAACAAGGCATGACCCCAATCCAGCAGACATGGAAAGCCGGCATGAACAGAATGCAGTACATCAACTGAGAGAACACAAGTAATCCAGTTTGTCAAATATATTTAACAACAGAACACTTTTTGGTTTTGTTTTCTCTAAGAATTGAGTAGAAACTGATAAATGTTATTGTTTTATCTTTTTTATTGTTATTCTCCTATGCAATATGAATTCTTAGGTAATATACATTAACTGTACATGGACATCGGAAAATAAATAATTAGTATTTGAGGAAAATTCTGAAACTATGACTTCACCATGTTATAGTATATGTTATTGACAATGCCAAAAGCATGACAAAATATTATTTGTGATAAGCATCTTGAGATGCATGTAAAAGAGAGGCCAGATGAGAGTGGTGATCTCCAGTCTAGGAAGAGTTGGGTGTAGATCTCCAGAAATGACGAGCTCTCAACCAACTGCCATGGGCGGTCACATGGGCAAGTGTCCAGCCAAGAAGAACAAGAAAATGCGAGGAAGTTCTTTTCTTTTAAATGCTCCTGAGACACTTAGATTATTGCAACTGGTGACATATTTCCTTGTATTGAAGTTTGAAAAATGTAGCAAATAAAACATTGAATAACTTCCAGTGCATCTGAAGATAAGCAATGTTTCTCATCACTTCAAATGCCCTTCTAATAACTTATACAATATAAATCCTGAAAATGGTATAATGTTTTATCAAGTGAATGGAATCAAAATGAATAATTATAAAATAATAGAATACCTTTAGCAATTTAACATGATTTTAGTAGTGTGTAAACTTTCATCAGAAAGGATGAATACCCAACTTTTTTTGTACTGGAGGAGATATGTTGAGTGAAATAAATCAAGCAGAGACAGTCAATTATCACTACTTCCTTTCTCTTACCGTTATGAATCAAAAAGCAAAAATTATATGAACTTAAGAATATGGAAAGAATGTTTCGGAGTGTGTATCTAACACTGACTATTCAAAATAAATTTTAAATAAAACTACATGACAATGGGGAGCCTGGGTGTCTCAGTCATTATGCATCTGCCTTTGGCTCAGGTCATGATCCTAGGGTCCTGGGATCGAGCCCCGCATCGCGCTCCCTGTTCAGCAGGAACCCTGCTTGCTTCTCCCTCTCCCACTCCCCCTACATGTGTTCCCCCTCTTGCTGCGTCTCTGACAAATAAATAAATAAAATCTTAAAAAAAAAAAGAAAGAAACTAAACAATAATGGGAAACAATAGAACTTTGGCATACTAATTTCACAGTAGTACAGGAGCCATTTTTTTCTCTAATGAAATAAATGTAGAGGTTGGCCACCAAACAAACAAAACTAAGAAATGGGACAGTGTGTATTGATTTGTACAACATTTTCCACTCATGAAGTCATCTGCCATTTAGAGACATCAGTAACATTTGTAAAGTATTAAAAAATTAATATAATAGTGGTTTGTACTCTGAGGACATCAAAATAGTCACAATATCTATATAAGGGAATATAACGCAATGGAATATTAAGTACCATATTCGAGTAAAACATAAAAATGTAGATTAATGTAAAACAAATGCCATTTTATAATAATTTTGCTTTAGGTTATAAAGAAAAATAACCCCTCTAACTTTTTTATTATTTTTAAAGATTTTATTTATTTATTTGACACAGAGAGAGAGAGAGAGAAAGCACAAGCAGGGTGAGGGAGATGCAAGCTTCCCTCTGAGTAGGGAGCCAGATGTGGCGCTGGATCCCAGGACCCTGGAATCATGACTTGAGCTGAAGACAGATGTTTACCTGACTGAGTCACCCAGGCACCCTAACTCCTCAGTCTTTTAATTAAAAATATCCACAGAGTTCAATACTTATTAATGACACTATATTAAGATAATTTTAGAATGTCTAGAATCAAAACAAATGAGGTGCCAGTGGCCTGTGCTATCTGATGACAAATATCATTATTTACCCAGGAGGTAGGATGGTCAAACACTAATGACATGGACTCTAGAATAAGAGTCAGGGTTCAATGCAATTGCACTACTGGGTATTTACCCGAAAGATACAGATGTGGTGAAAAGAAGGGCCATCTGTACCCCAATGTTCATGGTAGCAATGGCCACCATTGCCAAACTGTGGAAAGAACCAAGATGCCCTTCAATGGATGAACAGATAAGGAAGATGCAGTCCATATGTATAAAGGAGTATTATGCCTCCATTAGAAAGGATGAATACCCAATTTTTGTATCAACATGGATGGGACTGGAGGAGATTATGCTGAGTGAAATAAGTCAAGCAGAGAGAGTCAATTATCATATGGTTTTAATTACTTGTGGAGCATAAGGAATAACATGGAGGACATGGGGAGACGGAGAGGAGAAATGAATTGGGGGAAATCCGAGGGGGAGATGAAACATGAGAGACTGTGGACTCTGAGAAACAAACTGAAGGTTTTGGAGGGGAGGGGCTTGGGGGGTTGGGTGAGCCTGGTGGTAGGTAATAAGGAGGGCACGTATGTAATAAGGAGGGCACGTATTGCATGGAGCACTGGGTGTGGCGCATAAACAATGAATTCTGGAACACTGAAAAGAAATTTTAAAAAATAAATAAATATTTTAGAAAAGGAATCAGTGTTCAAATTATTGGTCTGCTACTTCCCACCTTCACAAATGTAGGCAAGATCATCTTCATTATCATCAGACTGAGAGATAAAACAGCCCCAGCCCTTCTGATCCTTATGGGAATTAAGTGAGAACAAACATGTAAAACATGTAGCATAGATTCTGCACAGATTCAGTTTGCTGAATGCCTTTAGTTCTCCTACACTCACACACACACACGCAACACACACACACACACACACATTTTTTAATCATCCCAATTTTCTGTAAAAAACTCAACCTAAGAGTTGGTACCACTATGTTCACCCAGAGTAGCAGAGATTAACTCACTGTCCCTGAGCCACATGGCACCTCACAGGAACAAAGGCCCTGTCTCAATCATAAGCAAATCTAATCACACTTTCTCGAATTCAAGCATATCACCTACATTCATTTATTTTTAAGATTTTATGTATTTATTTACGGAGTGTCTGTGTGTATGAGCGGGAGGAGAGGGAGAGAGAGAACCCCAAGCAGACTCCCCGCTAAGCATGGACACCCCCCCAACCGCCCGCAAACACACACACACAAGACTGGATCCCATGATCCTGAGATCATGACCTGAACGAAATCAAGAGTCCCAGAGGCTTAACTGACTGAGCCACTCAAGTGCCTGGAGCACACCTCCTTAACTTTAAGAAGACTGCAGTGAATGTTTTACATAACAGTGAGCTTCTGGAAGGTAGGCAGTTTTAGTCTAGATTTTTAAAAAAAAATTCACTGATTTATTTTAGAGAGGGGAGTGGGTGGGGAGGGACAGAGGGAGAGAGAGAGAGGCTTACGCAGACTCCGAGCTGTGTACACCTGGGCTCTGGGCCCCATCTCAAGACCTCGAGATCATGACCTGAGCCAAAACCAAGAGTCAGACACTTAACTGACTGTGCCACCCAGGTGTCCAAGGTGGGCCGTTTTACACATTTTTTCTTTGTTTGAATTTCAAATCAAACCTGTTTGCCTAGATTTTGATATGATTACCATATTCCGTAACAAAGGACATGTAGCTTTAAGTCTACCACATGCTACACGGTGCTGGGTACATAACCAAGACCTAAAATAGTAAGCAGCTTACCACAGCGAGTCAGCAAACTAGTTGGACTTTCAGGCAGAACCTCCAAAATATTTTCCAGACTTAAACTGTGCGGTGTGTGTGTGTGTGTGTGTGTGTATGTATGTTTTTAATCACATTTTCCCAATGAGACTGAGTGTATAACAACTTTTATAAATGATTTAAAGTAAAAGAAGCCTAATGTAATATTTATGTGGCATACAGACTTAAAAAAAATAAACAGTAATAAACAGTGGTGGCCACACATTTAAGATAAGCATGCATTAAAGCTCCATGCACTTTGATTTGGGATATAACCAAATGGAGTATGAGGATCATATCAAAATCAAGCCAAAAAGCTCTGATTTGAAATTAAAAAAAAAAAAAAAGATGCAAAATTCAAGAAAATTTCTTGAATTATCTTGTCTAGGACACTGAATTATTTCTGAAATCTCTAAGATCATATAAATTGTTTAAGAAAATAAACAGGAATCAAATAAGATAAAATAAAACAAACAGGAACCAGACTGTGTCAGAATGAATGTGTCTATTGTATGTCAGCATCCAGTATCCTCAATACACTCAGAAATTTTGAGCCTGTACAGCTTTAAAATGCAAAGATAATTTCCACTTAAGCCCCCAATGGGAACGGTTTGATTATGGGCAAGACGGAGTTCTGAGTTCTGTTCTTTTTCTATCACTGCCAATAGCGAATGATCTATTATAACACCTACTCTGAGTTGTGATCTCAAAAGGTAATACTATTTTCCAAAGCCAATACAGCTGTTGGAGAAGGATATACCCACTCTGGCTGCCAAAGGAATACTGACGAGGACAGAGAAACTCTGCCTGGATATAGACATGGTGACATTAAACACTGTTGGGACATCTTAATGAATTAGAGCACAACATGTCCGTAGAGACCGTCTATGGAATGAGAGGCGTACCCTTATGGCATTACAGAGGATTCCTGGTCCATTTGGCTCTTCCAGCAGCCTCCCTCCTTCAAATCCATAGCTGTATCCATTTCTGATGAAACCCCTCCATATTCCTCAGCTTGATCATCTTTACCAAGGAATTCAAATCTGAACCTCTCCAACATGGCCCCACATGAATTCTTGGAAGGTAACACAGAGGGTGAAGAGCGACTCTGGGTAGATTCAGTTTTCTCTCTCTAGACAAGATGACTCTGAAATAAGCCCAAATAAATGGCTACTGTTTTAAAAACTCAAGGAAATATTACATAAACTCTCACAGTAATCTATGAAAAGGGCCTTTTAGTTAGAAAACCTGTTCATATATCTTATTTAATGGCTCTTGCTTTAATTAAAAAAACCTTCCCGTCACTGTGAAGTCATAGGAACTGAATGACTGGGCCTCAGCGTACAAGGCAATCACGTGTTTCATTAATTACGGCAGACAGGGGTGTATTGGCAAAGACAATGAATCGTGAGAACCCATCCAGGCTTGACCACTTCACAACCGTGAGGCTTTGGACAGTTCCCGTAACCCTCCTGGCTCTCAGCTCTTTTACTGGCGAAATGAATATTGATAACTACCTTCCTCTCTTTCGTTGTGAGGATGAGAGATAAAAGACATAAGCAAAACCCACGTTTCAGGGCAAACCCCATAGAAGGTGTTTAGCGACTGGAGAAGAGTACTAGCGGCAGTCATAATTGCAATAAATAATTCAGAATGGTAGCAATTATTAATAGTAATTACTAATAGTAATAACTTTAATAATCTTTCAGGGGGGGGGAAATCCCCCCTGCAAGTATCTGGGAAGAAAATGGGACAACAGCCTTATGACTGCAGTGTATGAAGAGACACAGCACTCTGAGGGACAGTCACCGTGAGAGGCATTTTTGTGTGTCAGTGTGACTGAACGACGGTGTTCCGATATTTGGTCAAACACTCTTCTAGATGCTTCTGTGAAGATGTTTTTGATGAGATTAACACTTAAATCCATGGGCTTTGACAAAGCAGGTTATCCTTCGTAATGTGTGTCCAGTCTGTCAGCCTTCCCTGAAGATTTTGGATTGACCAAGCCTGTGTAATCACATGAACCAGTTGCCTAAAATCAATCAATCAATCAATCAATCAATCAATTTCTCTGTACAAACACAGATACACACACACAGATACACACACACACACACACACACACACCCCTCCTGTTTTTATTTCTCTGGAGAACCCTGACCTAAGGGTTACAGCAAATGTGACACAGAAGAGTAATAATCATGACCTCCCATGTAAAAACCTGCAGAACTCTGTAAATGTGACATCTCAGCATTACATCTGATGTGTAATTTAAAAATCAATTGCATCATTCAGTTGTCTTTCAAAGTTAGGTAAAAGACGTGCAATACTTCAAATTTTGATCTTTGGTATTTATCACCAACAAATAATGGGGGAAAAATTAACAGCTGAACATCAATTCTCTAGAATGAGAAAAGATAAAAAAAAACCCTTTTTAATATGAATGTGGTATCTTTAGAGCAGAGTTCTCAATAGAAAAATAAATCTGAATAATTTGTCTCTTTTAAAGAATGTAAAAAGCACATAGTGCATAGCCATTAGCATAAAAAAATGGAAATAAGCAGAAGGTAAATGTTATAGTAAATCTTCCATTTTATGTTCACACAAAGACATATTTTTAATTATGAAACAGAATTCTACAAAATAAAGCAGTATTACAAAAAATGTCTTCACTTGCCCTTTTTCATTTGCATTTTTACATAAATTTCACTTGTCGGTTATTCCTATATTAAAGATTTATAAACAAGGCATAGGGAAGGAAAGATTAAAAAAAATAACTACAATTAATGCTTTCAAATGTGTTCTTAGATACTCTGATGCATCTAAGACCACATGATGAGAAAAACTAAAAAGAAAAAACATAACCATAAATCCCCAATTAAACCTTTAATTTTCTAAAAACATTCAAATAAAGCACTTGATGGGAGGAAGAAGCAGAAGATGCTTAGCTGAGTTATGGGTAGTTGTAATGTTTAGGGAATAGGATGGAGACTTACAAGTCTATTCCGACACAGTGCCTTTCTTCATGGAAACCTCTTGGCCAGGTTCCTTGGCTACTTTATATATATTATACACTCCTTAGCCTTTTATTTTAAAAATAAGCATTTCAGTAATTTTTATCGAGTTTATTTTTGCATGGAATCATCATTTTGTACATATTTAATGGTTTTTTATAGCAAGTATAAATACTATGCAGTATCAGAGAACACAAACATGGTGAAGATATGGGCCCCCCTTGGAAATCTAATCAGGCATGCCGACTTTTCTTTCCGAGCTTCCATATCTTTACTGTTCATGGGCTGTTGTGAATTCCTTTTTGACCTAAATTTCCTATTTCTTGAGTCGGCTCTTCCTCTCGGCCCTGAGTTCCCTGCAGTCTCTCTCAGTTGAATGCATCTAATCTCACTGCTTTCACTTCCACCCAACATAGATGGCTCACCCACTTCCAATGTGCACATCTGCAAATTAAAATACATGTGCAGGGGAGTTGACAGTTATTAAGCAAAGGTGACAGATTCCTTCCAACTATACCTCAGAAAAGAGAAATGCTGTGTCAGTGTATTGGGGGATATACCTTCAGCAGTATTTTCTAGAAGTCTCCTTCAAGAAACCTGTAAGCTAAGCCTTTTGTTCACAGCAAGTACTTGGCATCAAACGACTCTCCTTAAAATAGATGTCATTCCAATTTTAGTCAAAATAAATGAATTTTTTTAGTTTTAAATACACTTGGTACTCTTTTTTTTTTTTTTTTTTTTTTTTTTTTTTTTTGGTTTGGGTTTACAATTTTGTTTACTTGAAATGTAAATGTAAACTCACTTTTGGAGTCCTACCATCTTCCAAGCCATAGCTCGATTACGACGTCTTCCAGGAATCATAAACTTCCCTCCTCACCCGCAGAGCTGCTATCTCTCCTTCATTAACCCCATAGTGCTTCCTTCCACCTTCTCATGCACTAATAGTTTGCCTTTCTTTGTACATCTACAATCTTCTCTGATTATCATCGTGGCAGAGACATAGGCAGCTCTCACAGAACATCAGCCAGTTCGACCATCAAATCTCATCCTTTCAAAGTGTGTGCAACAGCAGTAGCTCGTGACTTTCCTGAAGTTTTAATAGAACCCTACTCCTGAATCTCCTTTCTGTTCTAGTCATTACTGTTACACCTTAGATACTGAACAGTGAGTTGCCTTGGGTCCCTGAACTGCTACAAACGGGTGGCTCTACAGAGGAGCTATCAAATTTGATCCTTTGGACCATGTATAGCAAAGTCATGCCCCCCCCCCCCTCATGGGGGTTAAGAAAATAGAGTAGAAACCCAAACGGCAATCTCAGTTCCTTTTATGGATCCCGTTGACACAAAATTTCAGGAAGGGGATGAACAGATCCCTGGGAACTTCTATCCAGTCCATTTATTGTGAAAAAAGAAATTTTTGTTGTTGTTAACTAAAATGCCAGAAGGAGAAAATGATATACTCAAATATTGCCTCCTACTAAAAAAATTCTTCATTTTAATGAACTTTGACAATGTTCTTCATGCCTCATCTCCAACCCTGTACTAAGAAAGTTTATCTTCTCAGTCCTTCTGCTAACTCTGTTCTATGATGTGACTTGTGACTTCTAGAACTTACATCTTGCACGTAACACTCTCCCCATGGCTCCCTATAAGACATCATTCTCTTTCCCACTACAGGGTTGTAGCTTATGCCTTTACCTCTTTGTCTCTCAAACTCTCTTCTTCTCCCTTTGCAGTTTCTGTTAACACTTCAAATCCCAGTATAGATGTCACTGCCCGATGGGCAGTGCCTGCTCCACTCACACCCTCAAACTCTTCATTTTGTGCCTTTTTAAAAAAAATATTTTATTTATTTATTTCACAGAGATCACAAGTAGGCAGAAAGACAGGCAGAGAGAGGGGGGAAGTAGGCTCCCTGCTCAGCAGAGAGCCCAATGCGGGGCTCGATCCCAGGACCCTGAGCTCATGACCTGAGCCGAAGGCAGAGGCTTCAACCCACTGAGCCACCCAGGCGCCCCCATTTTGTGCTTTTTTAAAGAACTGTCTTACTTTCATTATTTGTGATGAACTCAGTGCAAAATTACACATTTATTGGTATGATAATGTGAGTAATGTCCTGCTCCACCAAAGGGAAGAGCTCCCTTTGAATTAATTAGCTGTGGATCACTCTCTTTTTTCCTTCATTAAATAATCTGGACCCAGCACAAGTTCATACTACTAACAAGCACACCATACATGCTAATGGAATGAATTCACGAACCAAAGCACTTTGGATCCTAAACATGACATATAACTTAAATATACTACTTGACTATAAGTATACTTGTACAATATGAGAGATGAAGAATAAAGGTTCTCAAATTTCTTTTCCATAATATTTTCTGAAAATAATAAATGCATCTTTTTCTAAAGCAAGCAAACAAATAAAATAAACCACAGCAACACTGGTACTTTGGCTCTGCTGTGTCTTTCTCTACGACAGCCTTTCAACTGGCCTGTTCTATTACCTCTCAATTAATGTCACTTACAGCTTCAGCAATATTTCCTTCTTATTTATCCCATAGAAATCCTGAGGTTTCCTTTTGTGTCTGTCTTCTGTTTTGTTCTTTCCTCTCCTCTGGGTCCTCATCATGCAAATCTAGATTCCTACAAAGGATTCTAATTTGGCCTCTCATTCTAGATTGAAATCCTTACTTTAAACATGCCATTCAATATATTATTCTGATCCTCAAATGTTTATTGTCTTTAAAAACACAAAATATAACTCATTTAATCTGTTACAATGTCTTTAGTTAGTCAATATTGTCCCTCTCATCAAATATATTTTCTTTACTACCCATCTTTCCACACATGCATGTTATGGCTTGCCACTCTATCCTTTTTTTTTTTTTAAAGGAACTTGTGAACTAGGAATATTTTGAAATAGTTACCTAGGAAATAAGCACAGGATTTAAAAGGAACAGAAAATGGTCAAACTAATTTTCTCTCCTTAAGTTCTCAATATTTTTTATTAGCTGTCTTGGAATTTCTAAATAGCCTCAACCTTACAAACCATATCATCTTCCCCCACCAGGATATTTGGAGGTTGAGATCCCATTTAACTCTTTAACAACACAGTCACAATATCCCTATTAAAGCTCATTTTTGCATTATAGAAGTGGGTATATTGATATATATTATTAATATACTTATATTACTTAGTAAGATCCTAACTTCTAAGCAATGTTTACAGAGTATAAGAATTATGTTTCCAAAAGCAAAAGAAAATACTTTTATATTTTCACAAAATTTTCATCAAATTCACTTCATGAGGCCAGCACTACCCTAACACCAAAACCAGACAATGATACCATAAGGATAGAAAATTAATGGCCAAGACCGCTGATACATATAGATGCAAAAATCTTCAATAATATTAACAAGCCAAATTCAATAATGCATTAAAAAGTTCACACACCACAATCAAGTGAAATTTATTCCAAGGATGGTTCATACCCACAAATCAAGCAATATGAACTACACCTTAACAAAATGAAAGATAAAAATCCTGTCATCTCAATAGTTGCAGAGAAAGGATCTGACTACATTCAACATCCATATCTGATAAAAACAAAACGAATGGACATAGAAGGAATGTACCTTAACACAATAAAGGTCACATACGACACCCTCACAGCTAACATCATACTCAACATTTAGAAGCTAAAAGCTTTCCTTTAAGATAAGAAACAAGACAATGATACCCATGCTTGCCACTGTTCTTCGACATAGTACTAGAAGGCTTAGTCCCAGAGCAATTAGGTAAAAAAAAGAAATAAAAGGCATTCAAAGTGGAAAGGATAGATAAATAAATAAATAAATAAATAAACAAACCTGTCTCTATTTTCAGATAACATGATATTATATATAGGAAGCAAAAATCTCCTCCAAAAACCTGTTAGAACTAATAAACAAATTCAGTAAAGTTGCAGAATACAATATCAAGATATAAAGAATCCATTGTGTTTCCATATGCTAATAATACACTGTATGAGACACTAAGAAAACAATCCCAATTTCAATTGAATCAAAAAGAATACCACAGAGTAGATTTAGCCAAAAAGGGGAAAGAGGTGTGCATTGAAAACTAGAAAGCATTGATGAAAGGAATTGAAAAAGACACAAATAAATGAAGTTATCCCATGCTCAAGGGTTGGAAAGTATTAAAATTTTTTAAATGTCATACTCGTTGAAGAAATACATATTAAAATTCCGGGCAATCCATATTAAAATTCCAATGGCATTTTCCACAGAAATAGAACAAATACCCCTAAAAATTGTGTGGAACCATGAGAGACCCTATAAAACCAAAACAATCTTGAAAAAGAAGAAGAGGGGCGCCTGGGTGGCTCAGTGGGTTAAGCCACTGCCTTCGGCTCAGGTCATGATCTCAGGTCCTGGGATCGAGTCCCGCATCGGGCTCTCTGTTCAGCAGGGAGCCTGCTTCCCTCTCTCTCTCTCTGCCTGCCTCTCCGTCTACTTGTGATCTCTCTCTATCAAATAAATAAATAAAATCTTTAAAAAAAAAAAAAAAAAAAAAAAAAAAAAAAAAAGAAGAAGAACGCTGCAGGTATCATGTTCCCCAATTTCAAGCTATATTACAAATCTATAGTACTCAAAACATAACGGTATTGGCATAGGAACAGACGCATGCACCCATGGAATAGAATAGAGTCCAACACATATACAGTCAATCAAGTCATGACAAAGGAGTCAAGAATATTCAGTGGGGGAAGGCAGTCTCTTCAATAAATGGTGCGGGGAAAACTGGACAGCCACACGCAAAAGAATGAAACTCAAGCACTATCTTATACCATGTGCAAAAATTAAAACAAAGTGGGTTAAAGCATAAGACCTGACACCATTAAACTCATTGAAGAAAACATAGGTGCAAGCTCCTTGGCATAGGTCTTGGCAATGAGTTTTTAGATTTGACACCAAAAGCAAAGGCAACAAAACCAAAACATAAACACGTGGGGGCTACATTAAATTAAAAAGCTTATGCCCAGCGAAGGAAGTCATCAGCAAAACCAAAGGGCAACTTATCAAATGGGAGAAAATATTTGCGAAACATTTATCTACTAAAAAGTTAAACTCCAAAGTATGTAAAGAACTCACACAACTCTAGAGCACAACTCAACAAACATTTCCATGAAAAAATGGGCAAATGACCTCAATAGACATTACGACAAAGAGGACATCTGGATCGCCAGCAAGTACATACCGTGGTACTCACCGTGAGAAATCGTCAGGGAAATGCAAACCAAAACCACAATGAGAAACCTTCTCCCACCTGTTAGAATGGCTAGTGTAAGACAGATGAGAAGTAGCAAGTGTTGGTAAGAATGTGGAGAAAAGAGAACACTTGTGCACTGTCAGTGGGACTGTAAGTTGGCTCAGCCTCTATGGAAAACAGTACGGCAGTTCCTCAAAAATTAAAAGTAGAACAACCACATGACTCAGCAATTCCACTTCTGGGTATTTTCCAAAGAAAATAAAAACACCATCTCAAAAAGGTATCTGTTCTCCCATGCTCATTGCAGCATTATTTACGATAGCCAGTCTAAGTGCCAATGGATGGATGAATTTTAAAAGAAGGTAAAACATGCACATATGCATACACAGATGACAGAATATCAGTCAGCCACAAAAAGGAAGGAACTCTTGCCATTTGGAAGAACACAGATGAACCCTGAAGGTATTATGCTAAGTGAAATAAGCCAGAGAAGGATAAATACTGGATAATCTCACTTACATGTGGAACCTAAAGTGAACAAACAAATCCAAGTTCATAAATACAGAGAACCAACTGGAGGTTGTCAGAGTTGGGTGAAATCAGTGAAAGGGGTCAAAAGGTACAAACTTCATTTTATAAAATATGTAAGTCACAGGATGTAATAAAAAAATACGATGACTCATAAGTTAATGATACTGTATAGGACATTTGGAAGTTGATCAAAGAATAAATCTTTAAAGTTCTCATTAAGAACAAGAAAAAAATTTGTAACTATTCATGAAGATCTTGTTAATAGACTTATTTTGCAATATATACAAATATTGAATCCTTTTGTTGTACACTGGAAACAAATATGTTACATGTCAATTATACCTCAATTAAAAAATGATTTATGTTTATATACGTCAAAAGTTAAATTTAGTTTATAAGGTATCATTTGAAAGAGAGCTTATGTTTGGAGTGAAAAATCATTTTTCAATCAATACTTTCCCTGTGAGCCTGAGAACTTTCAGAGCCTCTAACTCTACAGAAATTTATCAGGAGGTAAATGCCACAGTAGAAACTTCTCTAAAATGATTAATCAATTCTTCAGCACTAAATGCCCCTGTGAACAGATAGGATGGACCTACCTAGCCTAAAATAATTACAGAGCAAAATTTTAAGATATTCCCAAAGAATGAATACAGATCAGATTCAACAACCACTCTAAATGGTACAAAATGACAGAAAAGAAATCTATTGCATGACTCTATAAAAATATTGTATACGAATTCAAAAATAACTATAATTCTCCTCAAAAGAAGAATTGTGCAGATTTGTATGGTTCAGATTTACCATTAAAAAAAATAAAAAAGTTCATTTTCTCTCAGTGATTCATTTTTAAAATAAGTTTTTAGTCCCTTAGGTAACAGCATTGTCTTAAAGTCTAACATAAATTTCTAATTAAAAAAATAATTGGTGGGAATTTTTTATACTTTGAAGTGCTCATAATGATGCTTTTGTAAACAAAGTACTATAACAAATGGAGACTGTTTTATTGCCTTAGGATTATTTTTTATCTACTACTGCACAGATATGCTGCCAAGTAGCAACTACACAAGGATAGAAGCAAAATTAAATGCCTACAATTGCCATTAGCAATTGCAAAAAATTATTAATCTGTCTGGAAGAAACTAATGGACATGATTAGAGAAAGCAAAAGTCTTCATCTTATGGAAATCAATACCCTAGATGTACTTCCATCAGATAATGAATTACAGATTTGTGAGCTGAGATTAAATATGCTTCGTATATATTCTGCCCACACCTATCAATCCGTTGTCTTTGTCCTCAATCTGGTTTGTACAAACACTGTATCACACCTAACTACTTTTGTTTTAAAAAAATGATAGTTATTCAGATACTTCAGAAAAGAGACAGGAAAGTAAATCTAGGTTTTATTTATTTAGAGCTTATAAACCAAATCAACAACAAAGAAATTATAGTCATTTCAAATCAAATCGGGTGATTGGCAAATGAACTTTTTAAAATATCTAGGCCATTTTTATGTATGTGGAGTTATATTAGCTTAAAGTAAAAGATTTGTCATTACAATGTTCTGTAGATTATCCACAAATGCATATAAATAAAGAGAACCAAGGCATAGTTTGAGAACCTCATAATAAATCTTATTTCATGGAATAACAAAATTGATCGGTTGTTTCTAACCTATTCGTAAATATGGATGTAACTTACATACCAATAGGAACATTGAATAAACTCAACTTGTGTGCAAACTGTCCTTTATTAAATATCTACTGGAGTCTGGTTAGTTGAGATTAAAACTTAATTGAAAATCTTTTATAGTATGCATATTTTATGTCAGAAGAGACATATACTAAAAATTTACTCTAAAACGATTTGCATTAAGACCAGAATTCTGGGAGAGAGAGAGAGAGAGGGAAGGGGAGAGAGTATCTTGGACCCCACTCAAGGATATTCAATTACAGACGAAGGAAAAGACTATTGTTCTAGGGAATTACTTAGGTGGTTTTATCTATAAGGTGGTTTTAAAGTAGGATTCCTGTGTGCTTTTAAGAATAGTAAAGTTCTCCCAGCTCTATCTTTCCTAGGGGAAGACAGACACCTCAAAGACACTGATGTGAACCCCAGTTTCTCATGTAGATCCCAGGAAGGGTGATTTGCTTACACATGTTGCAAAGTATTGGCTTTAATTAATATAAAATCTACCTATGAATCCAGGGTCAGAATTTGTTTTTTCTTTTTTTTGCTGAAATCCAAGAGCTGAGTGTGTAGTGACAGCACAGTAGGAGACTGGAAGTGGACATACACCATCAGAATCCACAACACTGGCCAAGTCCACTCACGTGGTCACGACACTGTGATAGTGAGAGTCGCTGTTGAGAGTTGCTCTCCATCTTATCTCAAAGACCCCTTAACAAGCTCCCTTTAAAGAGACACAGGGTCATCGCTGAAGGAGCCAGGGATGGGACAAAAATCCATCTGCAGCTTTTAGTTACTGTATTTCCACTGTCTCCTCTCCCTCGGTGTCAGTTATTACTTCTGTAAAATAGGGATAACACAACTTGCCATGTCCCCAAGGCTCTGTTCTAAAATGAGATATGAAGTAATAAGTAAAGAAAATAAGAAGTAAGACAGAGGCCCAGACACACAAGAGTAGCAAATATTGTTGGTTAATGCAAAAACAAACAAACAAACAAACAAAAAAACCACCAACAACAAAACAAATCAAAAAAGCCCCTACCATTCTTAGCATGTTTGGAACTCCATTCACCGAGTTCCCTTCAGCTAACACTGTCAGCCCTGTGTCATATAATTCTGTTTGCTGACACACTAAAGAAGCAGCCTTCACAGCCCCGTTACGGTGGTGATGTCTGCTTCTGCAACGTGACAGAATCTTTGCTGAAGGTGAGGTAACAACAATGGTCAGCACCTACCACCAAAGAACTAAATCAGCCTAAGATTCCTTCTGTGAGCACCATGGACAGAAACTAAGGGTGTGCGCAGGGACAGAGTTCGCATCTCATGAACACTTGTGAGGTTATTTTCAGGGCTATCAGCCTTCTGTGCTCAGATGGTGATAGCTGTCAAGCAACTCCTATCATTACAATTTTGATTCGAAATACTGCAGTAGGAAAACATCTCCCACATTTATCCTATGGCAAACTTTTTGCAAAATTCACATAAGGAGAGAGCAAAACCGGGGCAGGAGACCATCTCCTCAATGACCCATCGTTCTGGGCTCTAAGTACTCTTTCATCCTTGAGAGTATCTCTCAGAATATTTTAAGTGGAATGGCTAAGTTGAAAATCGGAACTGGATTCAGTGTATCTTATCATATTGTGCTCTGTACTATAAAATGGGATTAATGCATATACCACAAATTCACATTATTCTACCAAGGCTTGCCTCTATTGCTGACCCTTACATGTTTAATAACTGTATTCTCACAACTGTATATGTGTCCCAGTCATTAAAAAAAAAAAGTCCATGGGGCGCCTGGGTGGCTCAGTGGGTTAAGCCTCTGCCTTCAGGCTCAGGTCATGATCTCAGTGTCCCGGGATCGAGCCCCACATCAGGGTCCCTGCTTCCCCCCTTCTCTCTCTGCATGCCTCTCTGCCTACTTGTAATCTCTGTCTGTCAAATAAATAAAATCTTACCAAACTTACATCTTAAAATCTCTTATAAGTGTAGATCTAACTTATTTACTGACAGACATTTGAAGCATTAACTAAACACTGCACATCTCCCTTCTTAGAATCTACCCATTTCCTCCTTACAACTCTGTCACTAGTCTATAAGGCCTTGATGCCAGTGAAAAACAGTATTATCCATAAAAATGTGTATTGTCATCTGCCCCCAAATTGTGGTAATTATACAAATCTACAATAGCTACAATGTAACCAGTGCCCCTTAGGTTTTAGCAGTGTACAACCTGCACAAATGTAAACTATGATGCTGAATGTAGAAAGAAAAGGAGAAGAACAAAAGACAACTCTTTTGCCTAAAACCTGTGGCTGTTTATAGGAACCGAGTAAGTAGGAAGAACTGTTTAGAACTTGGCAGATAATGACTTCAATTTTAGATAAGTTTAGTTCGAAAAGTATTAAAACATCAGATAGGCAAGTCCAGTATGCTGAAGTGCAGGGGGTGTGAGGCAGGATGGAGGAGGCAGGATGTGTGAGGCAGGTGTTCAACAGGATGGAGGCAGGAGGGAGGAGGGGATGTTAGTACTGGAGGTAAAGATTTGGGTTACATCTGCATTAGGTGAATTTAAAACAGAGAGAGTAGAGGAAGAATTCATTTAAAAGATAAAATATAAACATGGAACTTTAATAGGCCTGTTTTATTAAACTCTTAACGGAATAACAAAATCTTAAAGAGAAGACACATGCATACAGTTGCACTGTTGTACACTGCACAACTCTGTGGGGGTGCCAGCCTTATCCTAGGTCATCACAGATTCTCTGCAAAATGGCAGTGAAATGCCTTGCGGGAAGAAGCCCCTTTCTAATTCACAGGGGAGAATAACAAACTAGCAATAGTGCAACTCTGAACAGTTATCAAAGTTATATTGATTTTTTTCATAATTTTTCTCAATTCCTTTTTCAGATAATCATAAATCAAAACTCTGATTAGGCCACAAACCATGAGCAAACCTTTAAAAACTCTTAATAGATTTCTAAAAACTAACAAATAAAACTCAAACTCTTTTGACTCACATTCAGGACTCTCTAGAGTATGGTCTTTTAAGAACTGTAACTTCTAGCCCAAACAGAGTTCCTATTCTCTGCTAGATATATCCTACAGTTTCATGATTTCTAGACTTTTTCCAAACTTCAGCACAATGTATTAGTATAACCACTTTATAGAGCACACAACTGAAGTTTAAGTAATTCTTCCAAGTTATAAATATCTAAAGTCTATCTTTTTTGCCACTAGGATATACCACTCAAATGAATTAAGGGTCTATATATCACTCATATACATTACGTACAATATTGTGTATATTTGACAAATCAGATGTCTTATGCAAGCTAATATGTTTAAAATTTGAAATAAATGTTCAACCAATAAATATTTTAATATTTTTATTATTATTATTATTCTGATTAATTGGTTGTCAACTTTTGCCAAAATGTAAGTCTCTGGGGAAGGAAAAGAAAAGTCTGTGCTGTCGTAATTTCTAGACATCAAGTATCCCATACTGTTCCAAAGTATAAATGAGTATTTATAAAAGATATTTCTTCACTACTCATGCCAATTGACTGATTAAACCTTCCAACAAGCAGAGTCCACTCCCATTTGTCATTATTAAAAAGAAAAAGCTGGAAGAATTGTCGTTCACATTGTCATACCATACAACTCAGCAACTGTGCTCCTAGGTATTTACCCAAATGAGCTGGAAACTTATGTCCACATAAAAACCTGTACATGATTTTTTCCAGAAGCCTTAATCATAACTGTCCCAAATTAGAAGCAACTGGGTTATCTATCAACACAGGAGAATGGATAAACAAACTGTGGCAATAACAGGCAATGAAATATTATTCAGCACTAAAGGGAAATGAGCTATCAAACCACGAAAAGGCACGGGGGAACCTCAGATGCATACTACGAGTGAAAGAAGTCAGTCTGAAAGAGCAACTCACTGTATCATTCCAACGCTATGACGTTCTGGGAAAGGCAGAGCTATAAAGAGTAAAAAGGTGGGTGTTTGCCAGGGATTGGGAAGAAAGCAGAGGACAGGACATTTTTAGGGCAGTGAAAATATTCTGTGTGGTACCATGATGGTAGATACAAGACATGGAATGTAAACTTCCGACTTTTGTTTATAATCACTTATCAACTGGATTCACCAATGCAACAAAGGTACCATCTCAATGTAACATGCCAAGAACTGGAGAAACTGGTGTAAGGAGAGAGTGGGTCTAGGGGAACTCTATACTTTCTCTTCATTTTTTTTTTCTGTAAACCTAACCTTGTCCTAAGATACGAAGCCATTCACTTGAAAAATTTTAATATTGACGTTAATGCATGTATGGTGCTTATATACGCATGTCACAGAAAATATGTGTTTTTGGCATCTATCCCAGTTTCTGGCAAAGAGCTTCTAAAACCCTTTAACTTCTTAAGTGATGGGGTAAAGCACTGTACAATATTTGGTTTTCGTTCTTAGTTTCCAGCACAGAGCTTCCAGAATGCTTGGAATTTCCCGAGAGAAGTGAGAGAACCACCATGTGTTATTCATAATAAGCCCCTTTCAAGGAGGCCTGAGTTTATGCTAATGAGGTGACTCTTGGAGGATGGGGCCCTTTGCCCAAGGAAGACCCATCCCTCCATCATCATTCCCAAGATGAGAGGGCTTGATTGAATTAAACATCAATTGTTAATGATTTAAAAAGTCAAACTTGTATGGAACCTCCATTAAACCCACCAAATAACAGGGTTCAGAGAATATCTAAGTTAGTGAACACATGGAAATGTCGAGAAGGTGGGAAGCCCAGAGAGGGCATGGAAGCTCCAGGTCCTCCACCCCTCAGACGTGCCCCGTGCCCCCTCTTCCACTGGACTGATCCTGAGTCACAGCCTTTAAAATAACCTGATAATAATAAGTCAAGCACTTTCTAGCACGTTATGGACCTGAGGCAGCCATGGGAAACCCTGATTTATACTTGGTTGGTCAAAACCCTGATTATACCTGGAGGCCCAGACTTGCAATTGGTGTTTGAATTGGGGGCAGTCTTGTGGGACTGAACCTTTAACCTGTGGGGTCTGTGCTGTTCAGGTCGTTAGTGCCAGGAGTGTTGTGAGTAGAGAACCAAAGTTATCTCTTGGTATATAACAAAAAATCGATGAGAGAGAACAACGTACAGGTGACTATGGTGTTTGCCTGTGGTTGTCATAGTGATGGCCTTTCTTCAGCTACTTTGCTGCTACCCTCTCCTGCAGACCCCCACACCCACCACCACCACCGCCACCGACTGCATGTTTCCTGGATTCCTCTGTCAGCAGAAGCAAAACGTATCTCTTTAATATAGACACGCTTTCTCCTGAACCTTTGCATCTCAAGACATTTCTCCTGAATCTACTACACTTACCAAAATTCATCTTTAAAGGGCTTACTGAATCATGCAAAGGTTCCTAGAGGCCACGGTATGTAGAGAGTGGCAAAAAGAGGCACCAAATGTGATCACTGTTAATCAGCACTTTCCTGCCCTAATTTTCTCCTTCTTAGTGCTTTAAAGCTTTTAAACTACATTTAGTTCTTTTCTTTATAACTCCTTATTGCTGATGGCAAACATTTTCAGAAAATAGAAGTATAAAGATTTCTTTACAGAGATCATTACACCAGAAGTTCATTAAACTATAGAACAATTAGTTCCTCAGCAATAATTTATAATTAATTTTTTTAGGATGGTTTCTAACCAGCAGATAAATTTCTTTTGTTTAGCAGTGAATTTTTTTTTTTTTTGTACTTCCCTGAGAAATTTCAGTTGACACATCTGCTGTGTCCCTAATGATTATCTTTCTCTTCCTTTTACACACAGTTTTCTAAACAAGTTTTTTTTTTCCCCAATCCCAGATGTGGATTTGGAATCCTTATGAAAAAGATCACTTCACCACATTTTTTCTACAACTGGTCAAAAGTGCAACAACAACTTTTAATCGCTTTGGAGGAACTTCTTTACGTAGGGAGGAACCTTGTGTTCTGAAGGACAAAACCACACACTTGATTACTTAGTGTCACACACACACACACACACACACACACACACACACACACAATTTGTTTTGCATGAGGTATTGACCCTGTTCGCTGATGTCACCAATGCCCAGCTACACAGGACACCTAGTTGGGTTCATTTCAAACTGAAGGCAGTAGAGGAAAAAGACAAGGCAGCTTGCATGTCCTAGGAAGCTCATACACAAAGCACAGAGCACAGACAAGTTGTTGGATATTTCTTTACGAAGCTGAACTATGGGGAGCCCAATAGCATAGAAGAAAGAAAAGCAACTTATGAATAACACAGTTATCCTGCTAGAGTCCAAATTCTAGCTTTTGGCTTTGAGTTGCAATGAAGCTTGAGAAAGTGACAGTTCCTTGATTCCAAATTTCCTCATTTCTAAAGTGCAGACTGTATGAATTTTCACATGTTTTGGAAATGTCATGAATCCCATTTGACTGTCCTAGATGTGTACTTAATAAATGGTAGTATTGATAATGGGCAACAGAATTACTTGACCAATACTCTTATTTCTCTTAGAACCAAAATTCCCCACTGAATTTCTCCAAGTCCCATCATCTCAACAACAGCAGTTGTAAGAACTGGACCCAGAGGAATAGGAATCAGTTCATTGATATTAGCCTACAAGTTTCTTTTGGCATTTGTGGTTCTGTAACTCATAAATTCGATAAAACAGTTTTATCCATCAATAGGAGAGGAGCGGCTCCAAAAGTTTGCTAGCAATTGTTCACATCGCTGCTTTCTTTTAAAATGTGCTCCAATCAGGACACCCTTACTTTAAATAGTGCCGTTTAAACTGGTATTCGAAAACAGAATAAATAAAGTCCCCATGTCCAGAAGTTAATGTTTTAGGTCCTCCTCAAGTTTCTCCATTCCTGGTAAAGTCTATCTCAATAGTCATTATTTAACACCTATTATCCTCTCTGAATTCATGTCAATTTCATACATAGACACATACACAAACACACATGCAGAGCTCCATATGTATAGTTTCAAATATATATACACAGACATATATATATATATATATATATATATATAATTTTCTTAATTATTGTGATAGAAATGGATACAGTATCATAGGTACATACATATAAAATCTTTTGTGCTATCTGTAATGAATCATTACTCATATTGATGTTGCATAACAAATTTTATTTAATCTTTCTGCTTGAAGCTTAACTTTCTTCTCAAGGACAAGACTCTCAGATCCCTTTTCCTTCATGCTGTGCTGTGAAAACCAGAGACAGCGTATTCATACAGTTCTTGTCTTGAAGTCCAGATCTCTCATTTACCGGTTGTCTGATGTTAGCAAGTTACTGAAAGTCTATGAAACTCATCTTTATACTCGGAGAGTTGTGTGAGGATCAAAGGGGAAAATGTACTTAAGGCACTAGGCATACTTAATGCACTTAATTCATGCTGGTTATTATTATATTTAGATTTGTTTAATCTCTAGATTTATTTCACATGCTAACACTCACTTTGACATTAGAAAAAGCACATCCACCAACAAGGACTCTTAAGATAAATAAAACGCGCTCCTTGTTGGTGTAAGCCATTTCATAGGCAGAATTCTAAGGATGGCTCCCTACGATTTGTGTCTTCTGGTTAGTCAGCCAGGCTCTAATCTAGTCCTTGAAGTCCTTGGCCAGCTGACTTTAAAATGTGAAAATTAAATCAGCCACCCTCTGATTAATCACATATGTCCTTTAAAGGTAGAAGAGGAAGGCACAATGGAAAATCAGAGAGATTCAAAGAATGACAACGATTTGACACACCATGGCTGGCTTAGAAGATGGAGGCAGGATTAAAGATGAAAGGGGTTGCCAGCCAGGAATGGGGGCAGTTTGTTGAAGCTGCTAACAACTGCTAATCAACAGCCAGCAAGAGAACGGAGACCTTAGTCCTACAGCCACAAAGACTTGGATTCTGTTGGCAACCTGATTGAATGATTCTTCTTCAGGGGCCAAATGAGAATCTATGCTAGTCAAAATCTTGATCTTGGCTGATGAGACGCTATGCACAAGAATCAGGATTCTGGATTACTGACCTACAGAAGTGTGAGCTAACAGAGAGGTTCTGTTGTAAGCCCTTAAATGTGTGGCAACTTGATAGGCAGCCACGGAAAACTAATATAGCCATGTTCTTCTCACTGCTGATGCTTGCCATGGTATAGTTTCTGGCTTATTAGAAGTGCTCAACAAATGTCGATGGAAAGTTGAAATAATTCTTAAATGTCTGCACTTATCTTTTAAGAAAAGCTGCTTAATATATAAAAGATTATTTGTTAAGGAGCGTACTGATGAAAATGAAGGGAGTAAAAATTCAAAGAAGCACATTTCTACATCATTATCTGGGGACAAGACTGCTAGCTTCCCCTAAGTATTCTGAGTTTAAATAAGTCAATTCAAATGTGCCTTGCTATACTTCTTGATGTGTCTCATGCTAACCTATTTAAACTATATGCAAGTAAAGTTTAATTCTATAGTATTGCTACAATTTAAAGTTGTTGATCCTCTGGCCATCATGTTGGCATAAAATACATGCCCTATTCCTCTAATTTCGCTTTCAAGTTTGATTTTGTACTTTAAATATATGTATGATATTCAGTCATTTAAAGTTGTGTCTATAAAAAAAAAAAAAATCCTCCTTTAGAAGGAGTTTAGCGTAGGGATAAAGGTAGAAAAGTCTCCTTGTATTTGAGACTCTGTTCCACTACTGTAACTGCATATCTTGGGCCAATCAGTATTCTGTCATGTCCCAGGAACCTCGTCCACATAAAGGGGTGAGTCAACCCCCCCAAAGTTTGTTGCAGAGAGTAAGCCAGTGAATATACACATAGTGCCTGACACCTTAAGACTTAACACAAGTATCTCACGTTGTTAATTAATTTTAGCATGTCTGCATTTAAAACATAATTATTGCCTTAAGTAGAATCTAAGTCGTAAAATGTATCCTTTAGCTTGTACGCTGTGAAATTTTCACTTTCACCCACTCTGATAGTAAGAAAATTGCCTCGAATGATCTATTTAATATTCTGGGATCTGAAAGACCCATGATTTCCGGAGACAACCTCTGTCTTTTAATTCAGAATCCTGCCTTCCGTACAAAGAACGTTAGCTTTTCTAGAAAGTTAAGAAAATCAAAGAGCGAATTCAAGGTCCGTATCCATGACATGCCAATGGAAGGCTAGAGAGTCGTTAGTGTTCTCTAAAGACTGACAGTACTTCCAACATTCACTCGTGAGCCTCTTGTAAATTACTGCCGAAATGTGCAGCTGAGTATCATACCCATGTTAGACCACTGAACTGGAATGCAGAAGACGATTTTGAATTCACTTTTCTAGGAATGAAAGCATAACGCACCACTGCCACCTAGCTGTTCAGATACAATGTGCTACTTATTTATTCTTAAAGGGAATTATGCTGCTGTGACAAACAGGAATATAAAATTTAAACTTCTGTCCCCCATGGCACCGCCCCTGCCTTGATTTTAATAAATCCTCAACTTCTGCAAGCGAAACACTCAAGGGTCAGTTTAAGGTGCATATTCCTCGTGATTGTCTTATTTGTGGGAGAGGATTAACAAACCTCACATGCTCATTTTCGACCAGTTTCATTAATTTTGCCTATATCTGAATGATTTAACATGGCCACACTAACATATTAGTTGTATGTCACCATATGTCCCAGAATCTCAAGCATCACAAAGTACTGCGAATACTTTCTACTAAAATTAAGATGGTATATGGGATATCGCACAGGAGAAATAAGAAATTTTATTATCAGCTGTTTACAACTTAACTGTTTAATTCTATCATATGGTGCACACACAGTTAACGATCTATATTTTGTATGCCATCTGAGGGATGTGAGGACGTAGGGCTGGAGACCCGTGGTTGAAATAATGGTGATGTATACTTGACATGAGTCGGTGCTGTGAATCCGGAAGACCTTCTGTTCTGTCACTTCTAGGCTGGAATTGAGCACCTGTGAGGATCGGTCTGGGAGCTACTGTAGCAGGCTAGAGTCAGGGGATGGGTACCCCAGGGTCAGTGAGTTCTTACAGGCAGGCAAGCTCCACACAGAGCTCCAATGCTGATTAGACAAGGTGTCCAAGTTCAGTGGGGGCACACAGGCAAAGTGAAGCCATCATCTTTGTTGCAGCTGGGTCTCCATGCAAACTGCAGGCAGGAGAAACTAAAAACCACCCACATGATGAACCTTCACCCTGCCCACTCACATGGGCAGACCCTGGCAGAGTCCTCCTGAGGTGGGAATCTGCCGCCAGCTTTTCAAAGCTCTGCCTAAAGGGCTAGGAATGTTTTGTCCCCACAGGGCTCTGTCATGGCTCAATGGTGCTGCTGTAATACTCGCTTTGGGGATCGGGTGCACAAAAAGTGTTACAAAACCCTATGGGGAGAAGAGCTAGAGAAACACCGGCCCAGAAGGTAGGGTGTGATGACAATCCCCTTTTATCTCAGGCAAGACCAAGTTAGCAATCTTTACAGAGCAGATGAGGAGAGACGGTCTCACTGTGTCTGGCATCCCTGAGATGTTCTGTTGCACTTTTATCCATAAAAGTGCCATACCTAGACTGCCTTTTCACGAGAGCATCCTTGGAACATTCAATGGCAGCTTTCTCCTCCTGCTTCCTTCTTGCCTAGGAGCAATCTCACTGCCTGTCGGAAGTACGGCTAAAATCAAGGGTCCACTCCTAGGCAGCGGGAATCTTCCCTGAAGCAACATGTGTTTCGTTGCGTAGTTTCTTTACTGAAGCTTGAGCCAAATCTCCACGTTATTCAGTGAAAGACAACAAATTATGGAATACTCAAATACAGAAATAGCTATTTCATTTCTAAACACAAAGCAAAACCAAATACCAATATTTCTCTGAATGTGAGCTGATGTTTTTGTCCTTTGTTTTAAAAACAATTATCACTCTTTTAGACTAACCATGCAATTTGGGACAAAGTAAGAATCTGCTTGACCTTGAAGAAGATATGTAGCCTCTTTAGGCCTCCTTAAAAATGTAGGAGTTAGGTTAGATGCCCTCTCAGCATCCCTTCTGTCTATTTCACATCAATATCCCCAGTGATTATGGCTAAAAGCTACAAGGCAAGTGGTGAAGGAAGGAAACCCAAGATGTCTCTCCATCAGCTCTCTCTTCCCATTCCTAACGCATGCTTATGCTTAGACTAAAGTAACAAATTCTATCCTTCCTTCTTTCCTTTCTCCTTTCTTCCTTCTTCTTTACCTTTGCCATTTTCTATTGAACCGCTTTGCTTCCTAAAAATCACATGCTTCTGCACCTTTCAAAGCCTCCCTTTTCACCAAACTCAGCAAAAGTGAAAATCACAAAGACCACTTTAAGTCGAGGATAACCCTGAAAATCACGGCTCTTAATCAAACAGTACAGTGGTGGTATGAAATTAATTTAAAAACAGGAAACGCGGGACGCCTGGGTGGCTCAGTAGGTTAAGCAGCTGCCTTCGGCTCAGGTCAGAATCCCGGCATCCTGGGATCAAGTCCCACATCGGGCTCCTCGCTCAGCAGGGAGCCTGCTTCTCCCTCTGCCTCTGCCTGCCATTCTGTCTGCCTGTGCTCACTCTCTCCCCCTCTCTCTCTGATAAATAAATAAAATCTTAAAAAAAAAAAAATAACAGGAAACGCTTTAAGCTTTGAAGAAATCTGAGTGTTTGTTCTAAAACAAGAAATGTCTTCAAGCTACTAAAACCTGTCCACGTTTTCACATAATGTTTACATATTGCATATAAATGTAAAGTCTATTTGGCACCTAACTCGTCAGTACACTGAGATGTTTTTCACCTCTGTCATGGATTCCATACTACTTATGTATGGGGGCGTCTCTCCTGTCCGGTGACTAAATTAAAGCAGCTCTGTTTAGCACCACAGCTTGCTTGCTCGCTCTCAAAGGATGCCTCCAAACCCGGTGTCACAAGGGATTCAGAACACAGAACCCACTAAACAGAAAGGCCATGCTATGGAGTCTGGGGCAGGAAGGTAATACAGGATGGCAGTCCGAGTCCAAAAGGGGAGTGCACAGTGTTGCTTCCTCCTTGAGACAGATGCAAACATGCAGAAATCCAATCAGGGATGTAAGGAAATCCCTGAGCCACTGTTTCCCCCCAGAACAGTGATCCCAGTGCTTGCCATTGCGTCTGTGGCGAAGACTCCTGACTGCTCACCTACACTGTATTTTCCTTTCTCCTTTGCAGGAAGGGAGAGTAACAGATTGTGAATGGAGGCACCGAAGGATCTGTCCCATTTACCTTATGGGACATGTTGCATGATGCAGCAGTAAGGAGACCTGGAAAGTCCAATGTTGACCGCGGCTGAGCTGCAGGAAGGTGGGGGGGGATACACAGTCCTGCTGCAGAGCGGCAAGCAGGCCGAGTCTGTGGCCTGTGGTGACTTGGAAGGTGTATTAAGGGTGGCGTCAGGTGACAAGCATGGAGAAGAGACGGGAGGCATGTGCCGACCTGGAGTTTTTATCAAAGCGTTACAAGAAACCAAGAAACGGAGAGTTAAGGCTTGGATTCTAAGCCAAAAGGTCAGGGATTTGAAAAAGTCTAGATATATGGTAGCTTTAAGAATTTAAAAAAGCACATTGTCTTAGGTACCAAGTAGGAAGAGGTCAGGATAAAAGGAGCTTTAAAAGACAAAGCCCATTAAGAACCCCGACTGGGACAGAAATCAGATCAAGGGTGTGGCTCCTCCCAACCAGTGCCTTATCTCCAATGGCTTCAGGTTGGCGACCAAATGACTTGAGGGCAGGGGAGCAAAAAAACAGTCATAAGAATCGTGTTGGAAAAAGAACTCTGGGTTTGTTATTGATACACAGAACTTACTGGAAGCAAATAGGTCTACTAGGTTTCTAAGGTTTGGCGCATCTTTGTTGCAGCTGAGCAAAGTACCCTGAGCTAAAACAGCCCTGCGTGCTTTGAATTTTTTTTTTTTTTTTTTTTTTTTTTTTGGTACAAAATGGTGGTTTATTAAAGCAGGGGGACAGGACCCAGGGGCAGGAATTTTAATCCCACCGGCAGGCCCTCCTGCTGGAAGAGGATACTAGGAAGCTGAGATAGGTCAAGGGGAGGATAAAAATGAGAAACACACACCCTAAGGCTGCCGAACAGGGTAATTCCTCGCAGAGTGCTGAACTGGAGTCTAGTCAGGACTTTTTACCACCAGCTCCCCCATCCCCCCCAAGCAGCATAGAACCTCCTCTCCAGGATCAACCAGAAGGCTTTCATCACTACCTGGGACCAGTGATGGCTGCGGGTCCCCTTCCTACCTTTCACAGAGGAGAAGGTTTTCACTGTTTCTTCTGCTTCACCACTGCAAGTACACACTGAAGAGGACTGGATAACCTGACTTCTTCATCCATAGGTCTCTGAACCCCAAGGACCAAATGGAAGCATGGCAGACTTATCCTAGAAAGGCCAGGCCGATAGCTGAGGTCAGTTAAGTGTTGTACATATTTTAAGAATCATGGAAATTGTGATGGACTGTAGAATAGCTGTCACTGCTCAGCTTCTAAAGATTTTTTGCCATATAAATATGGTGTGCACAATTCCTTTTGTTTGTTTTGACTTTTTTTTTTTTTTGCTTTGCCTTGTTTTGCTTTGTTTTTGTTGAAAGAGGACCGACCCTAGATTTTTATGTAATGTTGAATCAACATTTTAAAAGGAATTTTATGTGCCAATAAAACGCTGCATAATTGAATTTGAACTGAGGGCTACACGTGTGGTATCTTTGAGGCAGTTTTTTGGTTTGCTTTTCTTTTTAAGACTGGTCAAACAGATAATGCAAAAGTAAGATGATCATGAGGAGTTGATTATTCCAGAGTCAAAGAACGTCCTGGAGTTTGTTAGGTGGTATAAATTGTAAGAGTGAGTCCTCATAAACACATTTCAAAAAATTAGACATCCCATAAACAATCACTTTTGTTTGTGCGGGTCATAGATGATTTGGGTAAAACTGAAAGGCATGTTACAAGGAAGGAAGGAAAGAGGGAAGGAAGGAAGGAAAAAAAAACAATAGTAAGTCTTAAAATCAAGCATCTAAAATCAAAAGACCACTGAATCTTGAGATTAGAAGGATTCAAGTTTATAAGGAAAAAAAAAACTTTCTCATCCTTTTTTTTTTTTTTTAAGATTTCATTTATTTATTTGACAGAGAGAGAGAGTGTGTGTGTGAGCACAAAAGCAGGAGTTAGTGGCAGAAGGAGAGGGAGAAGCAGGCTCCCACTGAGCAGGCAGCCCAATGTGGGGCTTGATCCCAGGACGCTGGGACCAGGACCGAAACCAAAGGCAGACACTTAACCAACTGACCCATCCAGGCATCCCTCTCCACTTTAACTGAATTAGCACCATCACCAGACAGAACATGTTTGCTGAAATTATTCTTTAGGGCTCTCATTTTGAAAGTGAGCTTTGTTAATAACACATTCGTACAAATTTAAAATACATTGGAAATCTATAATCATCTGAGTTTGTAATTCTGGCACCTAACGATCCATGGCCTTATTTTTGGAGGGTGGGTTTTTTGAGAAGTTTTAAGAAAAAATAATGAAGGAAATTGTAGACTTTGACACAACAGAAATGTTAAGACGGCAAAATAAAACCAATGAGCAAGATCCACGGTGAAATGTATGTCTCTACCAAGAATTGCACTAATGGAATACATTCAGATTGACTGTTTTTAAAATCCCTGTTGTACATTCTGTCATTCTGTTTTAAACACATATGAGTTTTTCCACAAAATGACAATCTATTGATAAGAAAATAGAGCAACTTGACAGCCGTAAGTCAATTCTCTCTACTTAATATTGTTCACATTTGTATTTTTTTGCTTTGCCTTCAGAATCAAAGCAAAATGCTTAAATCATTTAAATTGCATCTTTATCAGTAAGAGCCTAAAAATATCAGCAAATGAAATCAGCCGCAACTATGATGTTTTATTTACTGATTTCCTCAATTTATGGCTTTTTCTAAATTAGTTATTTTGGTCAGAATGTTT
The DNA here is from genome assembly GCF_030435805.1 of Mustela lutreola. Classification (NCBI taxonomy): domain Eukaryota; kingdom Metazoa; phylum Chordata; class Mammalia; order Carnivora; family Mustelidae; genus Mustela; species Mustela lutreola. Next base: position 30,967,295 of record NC_081307.1, read on the forward strand.
ATAGACAATAGATAAAATTAAGTTCCTATTTCCCCATCAATGCATGTTTCTAGCTAAAGCTATTTCAAAATTCCAACCGTGCATGATTTGTAGAGATGCAGCCTAACTTTTGGAGCAAAGGTGTGTAAGTCAGAGAAGTCTAATAATGAATGAAGCAAAAATTGCTCTAAATTCCTGAGTATACTTGTAGTTCACAACCCTTAAATATGAAAATAAAACTTTAAATCCATTCTAACATAAATGATTCTTCAAATATTTCATTTTCATGGGTTCCCTCTTGCCCTCGAGTGGGTAAGAGATCTCTTTGTACAGCATTAGAGGAAACCCACATAGTTACCTGGTTCTTTTGTCTCAAGTACTGAGAACACAACCAAGGATCACCACACATGCAGACAACCAGCCACAGGAAAAAGAGGACCAAGATGAAGAAAGAGATATTAAGAAGAGAGACACTGGAATGGCTATTTCACAGAATAAATAGACTTCTGAAATTCTCCCTGACGGCCCATCCTTTTTTTTTTTTTTTTTTTTTTAATATATTATGTTAGTCAGCATATAGTACATTGTTAGTTTTTGATGTCATGTTCCATGATTCATTGTTTGCATGTAACACCCAGTGCATGGATTGCATGCAATCCGTGCCCTCCACAATACCTGACTGCCCATTCTTGATCTTGCTGGCAGAATCATATTTCTCTGCTTTACCTCTAAATATTGGACTCCTTCAGGCTTGGTCGTAGATCCTTCTGTTCTTGATGTCCTGGCTTATCTCATTCAGTCCTGTGGCATCAAGTAACATCAAAACTCCCAGCCTGTATCTTCACTTTTGACTGGTCCTCTGAAACACAGCCCCATGTATCTAACTGCCTACATTGTATTTCCACTTGATAACTAGGTTTATGTCAATTTTCATGTGTCTCTCACTGCACCCTAAACCTGCTTTCCCTTCGTCTTCCCCATATCTGAAAATGCTCTAGCTCAGTTACTCGAGCAAAAACATGCACGATCTTTCTTTTCTCTTACCTTCCCCATCTGGCCTGTCTCACTGATTCCTCAAACTGGAAGAGTCTTCCCCTAGATCTTGCCATGGTTGGCTTCTGACCTCTTCTGTCTTAACCAGTAGGCCACCTACGTAGTGCACCATCCTCTGAAGACCCAGTCTAAAGGAGCCCATCTACGAGTCACTGATTTTCATCTAACCATGTTCTATTACCTTTATGGTAGAAACCACTACCTGAATTGTATTTTTGTATACTGTATTTACTAGCAATTAGACAGTTTAAGGGGAAAAAATGGTACAAGAAGATCACAAGTGAAGTATGAAATAAACAGAAATGGGCATGAGTTGTGGCGCTGATAAACTCTAAAAGGCATCATATCAGACCAGAAAGGAAATGTATCCCTAACATAACACTTGGCATAATATTGAAAACTATTAGTAGACTCTTAACAATGTAACATATTGTTGACTTAGAGGTTACACACCCATATAAACACATATTCTCATGAACACACACAAACATATGTATAAACAGAGTGCATCTAATATGTATAAAGTATTGCAAGACAATGTACACTGAATAAACTTGAACTTGTAAAAGTAACAAAAAGTCAAAGACTAGGAAGAAGAAAAGATGGAGAAAAAGCCAAGGGCATTAATAATATAACAGAATCAATAGACAACTGTCTGAAATTGAAGTCAGGAAACAGGCTTAGGAATAATTTTTAAACTCATGAAGTTCTAGAAATAAGCAAGCGCAGAAAAAAATTACGTCTGGGAAGGTGGGTAGGAACACAGTTCCTTTGTTCCCCTGTTTTTCTGTGCTACAGTATCTGTTCTCAGGTGAAGACATTAGTTGGATTTACAAAAAAGAAATAATAAGCTAAAAAACAAATCACAGGTGCTTCCTCATTTTATTTACAATAAATAGTTTCCACAGGGGCCCCTGGGTGGCTCAGTGGGTTCAGCATCTGCCTTTGGTTTGGGTCAAGATCCCAGAGCCCTGGGATTGAGCCCCACATGGGGCTCCCTGCTCAGTGGGGATTCTGCTTCTCCCTCTCTCTCTGCCCCTCCCCCACCACTCATGCACACTCCCACGCTCGCTCGCTCTCTCAAATTAAGCGAACAAATAAATAGTTTGCATAAAACATTATTTTCCTACACACCCTGAGCCAAGTGTTCTCTATGTGCAGAATCTACTGCTGTTGCCATATCCTGTGATTTCCCATCTTAGCCAGCTTCGAATGGGAAAAGCTCTGGCCCGGGACATTGATTATCCATAACCAGTTTGGGTGGATTCTATTCTTACAGCCCTTCTTTGACTGGCAAAAATCTCTTTCCAAACATGAACCTGGAAGGCTCTCTATCAATCATTCACCTGGTTTGGCTTTGCTGGAGTAAGGAGGAATCTCTTGTTCCTGCTCTATGGTCAGATCACCAAGCTGAGAGGAACTTATTGCTGGATAAGTGAAAGTCAGCCATCATTCCCTTGTCGGAAAGAATCCTGTATGAAGGCCTGCGTTCCTCAGAGAGCCTGGCTCTCTTGGTAATGGGAGTTTATTTGTTCTTTTTTATTAGTAATTTCACGTCTCAGGATGAAACAAGCCATCACCACATCTGTGCCTGTTGGTTTTGCACTATTTTAAATTGTAGCTTCCAAAGGGGTGTCTACAAATGGTAACAGGAAAGCAGTGGTGAATAGGTATCAGCCAGAAATCAGTTTCCTTACAGCAGAGAGAGGGCTTTCCCTTCTCTGCTCAACACAGTTCTCTAAGGAAGAATTTGTAGGCAAAGCACGTGCAAAGTCTTTTACCAGACTGTGCCACAGTCTGGCCAGGCTTTGAGGTTGGAAGTGTGTCCCAGGGTCTGGAGAGCAATCACCCTAATGGGCCATGACGTACAATAGGGGAAGACAAACTTGCTTCCCTCTTAGCTGCATGTCCATTTACTTATTTATCTTTATTTCTTGTGTAACATTTCATCCTCATTGTCAATCCATTTTATTCAATTAACTACCTTCTCTGATTAAAGTAAATGTCAGTTGGATAGTCCGAGGCATCCTAGGGAAGGTGAAGCAGAAACCTGTGATATATTCTAACCAGGAAGAGAATGCTATGATGCTGGCATACCATAAAACTGCTCAGTGGACCAGAAACTGAGCAAGGCTCTAATTCTGGACACTGACTTAACTCTCCCCTCTATTGTCGTGATGTCCTTCTAACACACAAATTTCCAAACCTAGAAAAATTATGTTGGCAGGTCACATCAAGGAAAATTCAAATTATCGTACCAATGGTATCTGTAGGTACATATTATTCTTGTGTCCAAGATGAAGAGGTAGGATACGAAGTGGTTTAGGGGTAACTATGACCCTTTCCTTGTGTTGTTGTAGGTTTATCGGTTGTACTAATGACATGGTTGTACACCCTTAACATTTTAATGTACAACATTTACTTTATAACGTGCTTCAACAACTATGCCCAACCTGAACACATCTGAGTCAGAAAATAATTGGTCATTATGCTGAGGCACTAATTGGATGGATAATGGCATAAAGCAGTGGGCAGGAACCCATTTCCAGGCTAGGGCATGCTCCTAGCCAACTGCCCACTATGCATATCTTACTGGGACTGTACTGTTTCCTCCTTTTCCTCATATGAATGTCCTGGTAAAATACATATTCCCTGAGCATAACTGTAAGTAAAAAAATGTAAGAAAAACAAGATATTTTAAAACTACATGCACATTGAATAAACTCCATTTGATAATCTCGGCATTGGAACCACCTTTATAAAAGGGGTAATTCAGATAAAAACAGTCAATAATCATAAAAACACAAAAAAAATAAGTGTCATTTCCTCATGATTTCTGTTTTCTGGGTTTCCCTCATTCAATTTCTCCAGCTATACAGATCACTTACTTCTGTTCTGTTTCTGTTTTTTAATTTAGACCAGAAAAACATCCAATAGCTGTATGTTTGATCGCAAAATACTTAATCCAAGGCCTATTATTTTTTCTAGAAGAGTTTCATGCTATTTTTATTTGTGCTTCTCAATATAGCAGGAGGAAACTTCAGTGTGCATTTTTCCTCTGTTAAAAGTCCCCCCAAATAAACATGGGAAAATATATTAGGACTAGAGTACACGGAGATTCTTGATTTTCAGATAAAGGACCCAAGGATAATTGCATTGTTCCCTCTCTCCACATTAGATTTGGAAATCTAAAATACGTCAGCTTGGGTATTGTATATCTGTAATTATTGGAAAAGTTATGTGCAAAATCACTGACATACAAGCTAATATTTGAAATAAATCTTACACAAAATGTTATTAATATATTAAATATTCATATGAGCATCACAATTAGAATAATAATTTTTGCACTTATATAATCTGTTTCTAAGTTAATTTTAAGAAATTAAATCAGTGAAGTGAGGTCTGTGTAAGAGAGCTAACATGCTTTATAAATGAGTATTGGTCTCTGTCTTCACAGGGAAACATTTAACATGGAGTTTCTAGCAAAGTATAATAAAAATCTGTTTATGTCTGTTCTGTTCATATCATGAAAATCAACTCGTAAGCCCATAAACTGTAACACACTTGGTGTTGGACTTCATTCCTCTGTCAACTTTTCATTGACACTGCAGACCATGCACAATAAATAGCTACTCTGAGTGTGCATTTCCATTGGTATGTGAGAACTGTGATGGAGAAATGAAATCTGAATCACAAAGAACCGTACCAGTAAGTTTACATCCATCCTGAAGGCCTCCCCATCTCCACAGAAGCACATTTTCTGGGCAAAGAACCAACGGACTTCACATGCACAAAAAAGAGATAAGGAAGAGATAAGAGAGCAGTGTGGCTATAAAGCTATGTATTAAGGTTGCCACAGCACGAAAGTTTTAGTCCCCAACCCCCCCACTGCAGTTTATCTTAAGTTTTATGAAAACACGTGTATTTGCTTATGAAATACTAGGACAAAAGTTTGATGCTGTAAAATTGTCTCAGAATGTCACCTGAGCCATGATGTACCATTACTCACGATGACGAAACGTTCCACTGCCATTTATAAAATAGTTTAGAAAAGGAAAAAGCTAACTTGTTAAAATGGCTTAGTTCTAGGCATCATTATGAAAGTCATCCACCTTAATCTCCAGTCAAGCAAAGGCAGTTAATTTCTGTTTCATTACTTCATAAAAACAAAGGTTTTCCAAACTCTTTAACACAAATGGCCAAAAGAGTTTCAACAGTTTTGTGTACAAATTTACTCTTGTTCTTCCCACTCTCTTCACCTCAAGTTCCAAACCTATTACATTAGAATTACTGGAGGTAAATTCAATTGAATTATTTATATATACATGTACATGTGATATAAAATAATATTGAATATTATGGAATGCATATAAATTATATGTATATATTTATACATATATATGTATATATTTGTACACACACACAAACATATATATATTTATATATAGTCTGTAACTTGAAGCCACACTATAAGTTGAGAAACTCCTGGTTAAAATGTCAATGTTCTTATGGTTTGGAATTGTTTTGCTTTTTTCCGGTTTATTAATTTTGTTTCATGGGTAAGGTTTATATTTTCTGAGTCTGAGGTTTCATCTCTTTTGTCATTCTAGAAAAGTATCATCCTTTATGTGAATATTAATATTAATTAATTAATGTTAATTAATTAATTAAAAGCATTCCTCTTTCTAATTTCCTTATTTCTTAATCTCATTTTCATTTCATCGCCTCTCTTTCCTCCCTTTCTTTATATATACACACGGGTGTGTGTTGCACAATTATTTTTAGATCTTTTTCTTCAGTTGTGTCTGATCTGCTGTTAGTCTATCCATGAAGACTTTAATTGTTTTATTTTTCAAATTTAGAAGTTGCATATGGTTCATTTCTTTGTTTTTGAGTTTTACATTTGCTTAGCTGATTATCTTACTGTTTTTGTAAATAAATCATAGACATGTATGTGAAGTTTTAGATTACTATTAATTATTTTCAACGTGAGCAAGGTGTCCTGTATACTAGCATGGTAAATTCAAACTCTAAACCTATTTGAAGGCAGTTGAGTGTTCAGGAATTCTATGTGCAAATGGAAGACTGTTTCCCCTACCTAATTAGAGTTCAGATGAACACATCTGTCTTTTCCATTTGCTGAGTAGCAAATTAATTTCAAATATTGCCTTTGAGAGTATAAAACTTGAAGGGTCACAGCCCTACATTTGGAGATCTCAGTCCTTCCCTCTTCTCCACCTTGCAAGCGTCCCGAGGTCGTGTATATTTTCCCTACACAGTCCCGAAAAATATGTCTTTTGGTTAAGGACATTGGCACATGCCTCTCAGGGCAGCCATAATTCAACATTTCTCACCTCTTCTTCAGCTTCCTTGTCATTTGGGGGTTTGGGAATTACCCTTTCCTTCTTGAAACTCAGCTACGTTGTTAAACAATTTTTTTTTTTTTACTGTGTATTCAGCATTTCTAAGGTTTTGTAGGTTTCTTAGATTACTTACTATTTCTAGAAGCAGTCATCACTTTATTCATTAAGTGAACATAATACCTTTCTCTTCCATTTTCCAGAGAGAAAAGAATAAGTCAGATCAAACAGTAATTGAAAGCTAAAAATAAGTGAAGTGATAAATAAAATAGCTTCTAGGTAACTAGGTAGGAAGAGCGGATAGTAATTTTTGATCCAATAGTTGGCACTGGGGTCGCCACATACACTGGAGAATGTCTGTGCACGTGCAAGCACACAGGTCTGGTCCAGTGGATGCAGAAATCCCCTCAAGGAGCATGAGAGAAATAGATTCATCCCTCCTGGAACCTCTGTGTCCAGCCTCCCCATCACGATGCCCCTGCCATCTCTAGGAAAAGTTATTCTTCTTTTTTTTTTTTTTAAGATTTTATTTATTTGACAGAGATTACAAGTAGGCAGAGAGGCAGGCAGAGAGAGGAGGAAGCAGGCTCCCCGCTGACCAGAGAGCCCGATGCGGGGCTTGATCCCAGGACCCTGTGAGCCGAAGGCAGCAGCTTTAACCCACTGAGCCACCCAGGCGCCCCGAAAAGTTATTCATCTTGGGCAATTTTTCCCTTCCTTCTTGAAACGCCACAGAATTACTGAGCCTTAGTCTTTTCAGCCACTGCCTCAGTATTCGAGGCACTAACCAGTTGAGGGACTTCCCATTTCCACCTTGCACCTGGGACGTGCCTGACGTCAGGAGCTCTTCCGTTGCCTCTGTCCACCACTGGATGGCCACCAGCGCAGCACGGAAATGAGTGTGTGATGGAGCTCGGACTGTTCCCCAAGAAGCCCTCTGTACTCTGCGCGCTGGAGAAGGCATGACCTCACCTCCTGGTTCGTCTGCCACTGCGTCGAGAACCTATGTGTCAGCACACCTGGCTGTCCCAGACTCTGGAACGTTCCCTGGATTCCACATCCTGGACTTGCTGGCTACGGTAAACCTGGTGAGGTTGGTGGGGGTTGGGGTGATACAGTAGTGTTTGAAGGAAGAAACTTCTTGATGTGACTGACACGCGAACTCTCAAGAACACTGTTCCCTAAGGATTGATTATTTACGCCAAGTACAATGTAACTGAGGCACCTTGGTGACATAAAAACGTGCTTGCCTATCCATCACCATAAATTTTACACATATTAACATCAACGTGTTATTATACATGAACAGTTTTCACCTTGTTGATAAACCCTAACCTATATTTAGTCTCACACTGCTATATCCTGACATCATTGATTTTTAAGTGGGTTTATTTTATACAATCCACAAAGAAACTTACTATTATAACATTATTGTGTTATTAACATTAAACACATATAATTAGTATAGTAAATTAGCTACCCACAAAAAGCCCTGAAATGCATTTCAGAGTATTATTGATGCTTGTATTATCTTCTGTTTTAAATATATATGTTATATATATATATATTTATATGTATTATATATATTTATATATATTATATATGTATTTATATGAAACATAGACATATTATAAAACATAGACAAAAATCAACCTTGTACAGCAAGACACTATTAGCTATCTTCTATTTAATTCCTTCATCATTCCAGGCAAGAACCTCAGATTTTATCTCCGCATCCACTCTTCCCCACAGATCCCACGTCCCATTTCAATGTAGTTTCTGATTTCTCTAAGGTTGACATCATGTTTTTTGCCAATTACTTGTGCAAGAATGGATATGTGATGGAACTCTGGCCAATAAGAAATGAAAAGTGGGAGATTCTAGGCATACGTCCCTCCCTAACAGGAGAAATCTAGAAGAAGAGATAAGGTTTCCTCTCCTGAGGTGATGGAGTGTTCGGATGATATGAGTATCCCCTGCTGCCCTCTTGCTACTAAACTGAGTGGAACAGGGATGCCTGGGTGACTCAGTCGGTTAAGTATCTGCCTTCTGCTCAGGTCATCATCCGAAGGTCCTGGGATCGAGTCCCGCATCAGGCTCCTTGCTCAGTGAGAAGCCTGCTTCTCACTGCCTCTGTCCTCTGCCTGCCACTCCCCCTGCTTGTGTTCTCTCTCTCTCTCTCTGACAAATAAATAAAATCTTGAAAAAAAATTAATAAAATGAGTGAAACTCATGGGGGTAGGAGAGATGGGGGTAGAGAAAGAAGGAACCGACATTAAGTGTACAACTGGGTAGCTGAATAAAACAACCCTACACTTTTTTTTTTTTTTTTTTTTTTTGGGTTTCCTGATAAGTCGGAGATAAATCCCCTTATTGCCTGAGTCGGTTGGAATCAGAGTGCATGTAACTTGCAGCCAAAATCATGTTAACAGATAAACCAGGAGTTCAAAACAACTCCGAACTCCTCAGACGTGCTAATCCAAACGTGACACAGGCCATAGTGGTATTTCTATGTCTCGTAAGATAAACAACAGTGTGATTAACAGAGTTTAAATGTCCCAAGATGAAACTTGAAAGAAAAAGAAATATTAGGTTTTTTTTTTTTTTTTCAGGGATGATAGTCTGATAATTTCTATAAGGAATGGGTTGCCAGGCTTTGGGTCTCCATGGAAATATAGATTTGGTTACTTTTATCTTGTAAAAGTGTAACCAAATTCTAGGTTACACTTGTGTGCTTTAGCACCGTATAAAAGGGATCTGCTCTATCCAGAAAGCTGGGCAGATTACACACTAATAAGCCCCACTGCATGGTTTTCACAGAGCCTGTCTATTTTAGATATCCTTTAAAGGGATTACTCTGAGAACCCATCTTTCAATTTCTCTTCCTTCTAACTTAACATTATATTCAAATTTAACATCACTTTATACAAACGGTTGAAAACTTGTCACCACATTTGGTGACAACATTCGGAACACCTGCTGCTGTTCCAGTGACAGGCGTGTACCTTGGACTTGAACTAAGGCTACTGGAGAGCCTTCCTGAAGTCACGGGGTGATTAAAACAAGTAATGGTCAACTGAGTCAGCCTTTCTTCTCTGGTACGTCTTCTCTCCTCATTTATCATGGGTGCTTTCCTCCACCGCAGCACTACTGTATAACAAATTACCCACAACGTGACATCTCAATATATGCCTTCACACAAAAGATCAGAAAAACGGCATTCTTCGGTCTTCCCGAACACACTGCTGGAAAAATCCCTAAATAAATGCTGGGGTTTATGAGCGTGACCCTCTGCAGACATGATGGGAGGTTCGCTCTCTTGTCTTTCCATCTTCAATATTTTCTCCACTTACAGCTCCGGCAGTCGGTAATGAAGGAGGAAGGTCAGCCCTACAGTAACTCTGCACTTGCTGATCTTTAACATTTTCAAGAATGACAGATTCACTTCCCATGCGCTGTACCTGTGGAGACTATTTTAAAAGAACCTGAAGATTTATGCAGCTCCACAAACAACATAGCATAACTTTAAAAAAACAAATGACAGCTGTCTGGTGGTTCACGACGTCGGATGGTCAATGTCACATTTTCTGCAAACAAGGGACTGATCCATCCTTTTCCATCTCCCTAAGGGCTCTTGGGCAAAGGCAAGGTGGAACTTTCATCTGTTCTGTGTCTTATAAGTAAGCATGTTTATAATGATGGCAGCAAATGTACCTTCGGACCTGTCCACTGGGCATTAACCTTGAGCTCGCCGTGTGACCAAACACAAATGCCAAGGAACAGAGCTAGGAACAATGACTAGAATGCACTTCAGAAGCTGTGGCAGAGGCTGCAGAAATGACCGAGCCCAGCTTTCTTTTGTGTCTCTCCAAGCCACTGAGTAATTACTCGACATGAACTGAAATATAAATCAATGAATGGCCGTATACAATTTTTACAATTTGTATTTGACCTCGTCTAATTCATATAAGAAAATAAACTGTCCCAACTAAAGGGTAAAACAGGGCAGAGCATATTGCAAACACAGAGTTGACCTTAATATTGGAAATGTTTGTTCTTTATTTTTTTTTTTTTAGTTATCTTGTTTGCATTACATTAAAATGCTGAATTCTTTTTAAGAAGGAACTTAATGATGAAACTATGTACTTTAATCAAAGAAGTATATCAGGTGTTTTTGGTTCAAGTATTTGAAAATCAAATAGTCTGTAATTTTCAGAAAAAGAATGTGTCTAATCAGGGCAGTATTCCTTCAGGAAGTGTAATTAACCAATACAAACGCAGGCTCCAGAGCCCCTATCTGGGTTTTGAGTACCAAGCCTGCCAATTTTTGGCAGGATGCACCCAGAAAAGTTATTTAACAAACTGTGCTTCCCCCGCCTCCTCATTTACTAAGTAAAGTTGATCATAATATTATATACCACAAATATTTTTGAAGATTAGAAGTTAAAAAAACAAAAATCACTTATAACGATGCTTGACATGTAACAGAACCCCAAGATATAACCTGTTAGTACTATTACTCTTCAAAACTGTAGCATCTCAGGGAGTTTAAAATATGAGGATTTTTTTTTTAAGATTTTATTTATTTATTTGACAGAGAGAGAGATCATAAGTAGGCAGAGAGTCAGGCAGAGAGGAGGAAGCAGGCTCCCCGCTGAGCAGAGAGCCTGATGTGGGACTCGATCCCAGGACCCTGAGATCATGACCTGAGTCGAAGGCAGAGGCTGAACCCACTGAGCCACCCAGGCACCTCAGGATGAAATTAATTTTTAGAGAGGGAATCTGAAATCCACGTACCCGCTGAAGCGTCTACCCATTGGATGTGAAGAAATCAAATATAAGAAGACTCTCCTGTACATGAGTTTGGGCAATCTTTGATTTAACAGTATTTATTAGATACTAGCTTCTTGTCAGACCCGGATGAGCAGAATGAATGGAGTCCCTGCCCGGATCGGGTATCTCCTCTCAGGAGGGAGTCCGCCAACCAACAATTCCAGGGTGTGCCTTGGAATGATCAGATTAAACACCACATGATGAGAGAAGGTCACATACTTTTTGGAGGGAAGGTTATTCCCAATAGGGTTACTGAAGAAAGCATGTCTGAAAAGTCATATTTTAAGAATGAAAATACACTAGTCTTAGAGTCAGGCAAGCAGAGACAGGGATTCATATCTATCATTTACCAGACAATATAATAGGTACCAAGGATTCAGGGGTAACCTTACTGATAAAGGCCCTGACCTCTTCGAGCTTAAACTTTTTAAGCTTAAACTTCAGCTAGAGAGTGATTAAAAAAAAAGTACATTTAATTTTAAACAAATATGTTACTCTATCTGGAACAGGGAAAAACCAAGGGAGACTTCATTAGAGAGGAACCATAGCTAGATAAACATCTTAAAAACTTGAATGATAGCTTTGATTGTTGAATGGATAGAGAGTGTAACTGGAAAACACTTGCTGTGGGGGAATCAAATAGAAAGCCCACTGCTTGCCTTTTTGTTTTGTTTTAAGACTTTTATTTATTTATCTGACAGAGAGAGACACAGTGAGAGACAGAACACAGGTCCGGGGGGTGGGAGAGGGAGAAGTAGGCCTCCACTGAGTGGGGAGCCCAACACTCTATCGCAGGACCCTGGGACCATGACCTGAGCCAAAGGCAGACACTTAACAACGGAGCCACTCAGGCACCCCCCACTGCTTTCTGAGATCATGTAAGAGATGATAGTGGCTTTGGCTCAGAGAGGGGCAGTGGGAGGAACAGATCCTGTGGCTCTGAAACAGACATTGAACATGAGTAAAATGCATGATGGGCTCCTTCTGGTGAATGGAGGAAAGGAATGTAATCAGCAGGACACCGAGATTTCTGGTTTGAGAAACTGCCCAGATAGTAATGCCACTTTACTAGGGAACGGGACAGAATCACACAGGTTAAGTCTGAAATATCCCAGAGATATTCAGTTGGAACTAGCAAGTTGACAAGTATAGAAAGCTGAGACTCCGCCCACTCTCCTGCCCCCAGGAAGTATTTGAAACCACTGAAAGGGCTGTGATGATCTAGGGAAAGAATAGAGATCTAGAATGACAAATGGAATATAACAAAAATAAATGTAGAGCTAGTAACTGCCAAAGGGAACCCTTCTTTCACTGGGAACAGGACACTTATTTCCAATAGGAAATTTAAAATCTTTAGTAGAAAGAAAGGGCGTCAAAAACATAAACATTTCTTCTGTTGATGCTATAAAAGTCTCCTTGTGAAACAATAAGTTTTGCTTTGCTTTGTTTCCAGAAATGTAAAGGAAAATGTTGGGTTGTATGCTAGTTGTTCATAATTTTTTTAGAGCTGTGGTTTAAAGGATCCAAAAGTGTGTCAGTTCAGTTAAAAAAGAATCTAGGTCAGCACTGAACATTTAAAAAAAAAAAAAAAGAAAGAAAAAAGAAAAAGAAGAAGAAAGAAAGAAAAAAAAAACAAGGTAAAGTTAATTTTCCATTTTTGATCATTGGTATATGACATATATGAAGGTAATAAGAGTCTTTCTTAATACTTACTTCCTTTTTTAAAAAATATACATTGTGTATCACATACTTTTTTATTACAAAAAGAGGAATAAAGTGAAAAGCATAAATTTAATGATAAAATGTTTCAGTGGCCTCCCAAATATGTTGAAGAAATATCCCTGAGGTTTCTGAAATATTGCATGGCATAAAATTGCTTGATATGCTTTTTTGGAAACATTAACATAATGGAATACAATCAATAGAATCTAATAATTACAGCAAACCCACTTAATTCCCTTAAGTAAACATGTGCTGTACATGCTATACAAATTACTATCCTGTAAAATGCTTAATTGCAATCTATGTAAGGCAATTCATCAGAAAATAAGACTATCTCATTTTACTCTTGAGAGCATTTCAGAATTTATCTACCAGCAGTAGCAATAAAGAATCAAATCTCCACATTCACGCAAGACCAAAGACTGGCAGAAGGAACGTGTAATGTATGATCGCCTTCCAATTCATAGAGAATCAGGTGGCTTCTAAGGAGCAGGTTTCACAGAATAAAAGAGGTTTCAAACTGGATTTCAATAGAAAACAGGAGTAAGCAAACTGAAAATTGCTATTGGCTTGCATTTTGGATAGCTTTAATATGTGTTTAGGTAATTGTTTGTTAAATAAACTGACTTTTCCATTTCTACAACAGGTTTCCAAGTTAATCAATGAATATATAGGAGATCTTGTTTGGTACGAAAGAATTCAAAACTGATCTGTGTGTGTCTGTGTCATTATCTTGTCAGACTTGATCCAATCCCGACCTTATAGATGATAACTGCAGAAACCAGGAGAGGACCAGAACATTACCTAAAGAATCTATCCCTACTTCCCTCTTCTGCATCTCTATCTAAAAGAATTATTTTAAATAAAATTACGCTGTCATGATTAGATTGATTCCAAACTAAAATGATTAAAGTTTTATCTTGTGAATAGACTCAACAGGGAATTATATTTTCCTCCTGTCTCTATGAATGTCTATATTTTATCAGTACCTTATAAGTTAATAAGATGTTTGGTGAATAGCAATCTCTCCATAGGTTTATTCTTCTAAGCACAGTAAAACTTAATTTAATCACAGCTTCAAAATATCATACAGTAAAACTAATTTAATTACACTTAGCAATAGCCACTAGACTCATTAAAATGTTAATGGAGCTTATAATTATTAAATTGCTTAATGATTGCTAATAAGAATAAATGACAAAATAAAATTTAAGCACAAAACAAAAATGCCCTCAGGTAAATTTTCTCAACTTCAGTCCCATCTGACATTATTATATGAATACTCTAAGAAACATGACGGATTTGACACTCGTGATAAAGGACATAATCGAACAATATTCAAAATAAATGCCTTTATGTCCAGCAAAGCCAATCAATTGCTTCATATAAAATTCGACAAACTATCTCAACACGCTAATGCACTGTTGATTAGAAACACAGAAGTAGGGTGCCTGGGTGGCTCAGTGGGTTAAAGCCGCTGCCTTCGGCTCAGGTCATGATCTCAGGGTCCTGGGATCGAGTCCCACATCGGGCTCTCTGCTCAGCGGGGAGCCTGCTTCCTCCTCTCTCTCTCTGCCTGCCTCTCTGCCTGCTTGTGATCTCTGTCTGTCAAATAAATAAATAAAATCTTTAAAAAAAAAAAAGAAAAGAAAAGAAACACAGAAGTAGTGTTAGCGGGAGTGAAATTCTGACATTTTGATAACTGTCCTTTGCTCAGCAAATCGCAAATACACATCGCAACGGTACAAGTCTCGATTCATTTAGAATCCTATATCCCATTGTCATTTTTATCTCATTTTTTCGGACTGCCACAATGAACTACTAAAATAAATAATATTTACTTTTAGATATTTAGAATTTTATTTTGAGCTAATTAGGCATCTAGGGCTATTATAAAACTGGGCTCAGGAGTATCAGAAAGTACTAAGAATCCATGATCAGACACGCAAAAGCTTTTCAACCATTCTGTCTAGTCAACACCTATAGGAACCAAACTCTACTTCTGCAGTTCATCTCATTCCTTTCCTCCCGGCTCATTATTTTCTGGCTATCGTCCTTCCTTCCTTCCTGTCGGCAACTGAAATTGTTCTTATCTCAGGGCCCATGTTGTTTCTTCCACTTTCTAACAACACTTTCCCGCCACGCTTTCCCCAGATCTTACCATTCAGATCCTAGCACAAACAGTGCCTCTCAGAAAAGCCTTCTTGGATTATCCTGGACTAAAGCAGCCAACTGTTCCCATGTCCCAGCCAATCTAGTACATGGCCCAACGATATTTTATTCATAGCATCTACCGCCATCTTAAATTATTGTAGATATTTGCCGACAAGTTTAATATCTGTTTCCATCCATTAGGATGTTAGATCTTTGAAGGCAATGTCCTGTCCCATTTGCTGCTGCGGTCCCCAAACCAAAGGAGTGTGTAGGACACCAAAGATGATAAAAGTCTATGACTACTATCTGTTGAAAATGTTGGTAAGAATGAGGAAGCTTAGCACACAATTTATTCACTCCAGATTCCTGGGCTGTTGTAGTTGCCTTTGAAAAACCTCATTAACTATAGGCTTTCCACACAAGCCCATTACCTTTGTGCACTCTTAAACTCATCCTGTTAGTATCATTTCAGTTGTCCAGACCTGATGAGGTTTTTCGGTTCTAATGATCACAGTTTTCTCCCATATAAAATAGTTTTAATATCAACCACGTAAAATGGCTGTAAAATACGTTAAGACATTAGATACTTAAAACTGTACCAGAAGGCGTTGACAAAGTAAAGTGTCCAGTATGTATAAGTTATCTACAGTTGGGCATCATAACTATCATTAATTGGTAGATTAGCTGTATCTTTTAGTCACCGCTCAATATAGAGATAGGACAGGGGAAGGGCAGGCATGCTATGACCGAACGCAACAAAATACGTGTTTTAGTCAGTGTTATAAATAGATATATTATCACAAAATTGAGTTAGAAGATACTGTATGTGAATAGGGAGGCAGGATTCATAACATAAATTTACTTGCTCCCATAACAGGCAGAGAAGCGTTGGAAATGGAAGTTCCTAATGCCTTCCATTATTGGGCCTTGTGCTTGCCCTACAAGGAGCACCTTTGGGAATATGGGTAGTTAAATCTCCATGGACCATTAACCGCTAGCCTCCTGTCTGACACTGCCAGCAAGGATACTATTTGTAATCACTCACATCATGAATTATACACAGAGCCCCTATGGACAGGAATTATGTTTTCAACAGCTCATTTCATTGGGTCACTGATCAACCATCATGTGAGAGTTTTAGCTATTGCCCTGTTTGATTTTGGAGCCAAAGAATAATGAGATGTGAACACCAGTATTGGCCACCGATCACTCCCCTAGGCTGTGAGATGACATAAAGCATATGGTTATTACTGACTTAATGAAATATGTCTAATTCAAAAGCGAAAAGTCAACATAAAAAATAAGAGCTATGCTTTAGATATGATTCATTTTCTTAATCAAAGCACAACAAAGTACCTTTAAACTTAGCTAACAGAAATCGTAGCACAATGGCAATGTAAGTCTTTGACCCCTTTCTTAGGAACTAAGAATCTCAGTATGAGATGTTGGGAACCTGAGCCTATGAACCCCGATAGGCTGTATTTCAACTTCTTAAGAGAATACTGTAATTTCAAAGAGTGCATCCCTGTGGGGTAGAGATGGGATGGAGAAACAAAGTTGTCAGCAGAGAACTGCACAGATGAGCTAAAAGCCCACAGACACCCACCAAATTATCAGCCTTGCCAAGACACACACTGAACGTGAGAGCGCCCTAACCATGCCTACAGGTGAAGGAAAGCAGCTGTTGTGTGCTTGCCAAGTGCATTAACTGCCACCCAAGTCCCAGTAAGAAACAGCTGAGCCCAGGTTGATTCTCAGCATTGAGGTCCACACCCGCGAAGGGTAGGGGGTATGGGAGGGAAACAGAGGCTCCAGTGTGTGTCTGGGTGTTTTCTCACCTGCTTCATTTTCATGGTTAATTTTAGGTAAACTACTTTCTCGATAGCTTCTGTACTCTCTTATGGAGGCAAAGATTTCTAGAAGAGCAAAAACTTAAGCCACTAGCAAAAGGGCAAATGCATGACAGACCTAAAGGACATAGGAGATCATATTTGTGTTTTGTGCTGTCAAATGACAGTGAACTACTCAAAACACTCAGCGAAACCAAAGGCACCGTTGGTCTTACCTTGGTGCTGCTGTTACTGTTCCATCCTAATTGAAAGAAGAGGAGAAAAGCAGACCTCCTGGGAGGAAGAAGGGCTTGCATTACCTGATGGCATTTCAAAAATATTTGGTGAAAGAATCACAGTTAAGTTTCAGAGTTGACAACAGAAATTTGGCCTCTACCGTAGGAAACAGAAGCATTGCAGAATGCACACGCAGGTGTAAAAAAAGAAACAAACGGAAATTTAAATCTTTGTAAAGAAATCATTAAAATAAAGGAATTATCCTCATGACTTGAAAATGTACTGTTAATTCGAGATTAAAGGAGGGTGGCTGAAGAAGGGGCAGGTCCCAGAAGAGCCATCCACCAGGCAGGTGTGCACTGAACACTGTCCCAAACCCATCCCCTTGCCGGCCGGCATAAGGCAATAGCTCTCTTTGTTAGCAACATTTAAATGCAAACCAATCTAATCTGCCAAATAAAGATACGTACCCCTAGAAGGAAAAACATCGTGAATAATTTGAATAGGATCTTTACTTGGAAACCACTTTCATTGTATTATCAGAAAAAAACGACTTTAATTTGTTTCCAGCTGTGAGTCAGTGCTGCATCCCCTAATGGAATCAAAGGGAAAAAAGTATTCCCT
Source organism: Mustela lutreola (assembly GCF_030435805.1). Lineage (NCBI taxonomy): Eukaryota > Metazoa > Chordata > Mammalia > Carnivora > Mustelidae > Mustela > Mustela lutreola. The sequence continues at coordinate 30,985,089 of NC_081307.1, forward strand.
TTTTACTCTATATATCCACGGTGTCAGAATACAGCTGATGAATCACGGAGCCAACCACAGTTGCTTACAGCAGGGAAGCAGCGGTATTCTTGGTTAAAAGGTACTTTGTAGCAGCCTTGGGAACAGCTGCAACCACTCTGGAAATGACAACTATCAGAGAAACAGCGCACATGTATATCAAGTTAAGATCTGTTTACAGCAGCTACCAGCAGCAGAGCGATGCTAATACGGCCAATCTGCCTCGGCACTATTGGAAGAAACCCGAAGGAGAGGAGAAGACCTTTTAATGAGACACCATGGTGCTTCTACTACTGAAGGCCAGATGAGGCAGATTGCTCTTATTCCCAGAATCCCTGTTACCTCCCACTGCTGACTGCACACTCTGTGTGTGCTTGGCTGACAGAAGAAAATTACAGGTTGAAAACCCAAGCCTGTTGCTAGACATGAGAAATGCCTCATCTTCCTAAACCCAAACCTAGGGTAGAAAATAATCAACCCCTCTAGTTTTCATCTTCTCCAGAGAAAGGAGCAGAAAAGTTGAGCATGTTCTTTGGAATTCTAGCAATGCAAAAAGAGGAACACAAGATCCGTCACCACCGCCACCCCCCCCCCCCCACCGCCCACCTCCTGCCTGGTAGTCCACGCACGTCTGCGATGACTGTCAACCCACCGGGGACCCCGCGTAATTATGACTGAGCGGAAAAGGGTGAGAAGGGACAGATCCCAAGGTATTCATTATGGCTGTTGCCGATTATTCGGGAACCCGAAGTCAATCATTTAAATTAAAAAATCACAGAAAGGGCGGGTAAAACAGATGGAGTCGTGTCATCCAAATGACAGACTATACGAATGGTAGGGGGTGGATTTAGGAAAAAAAAAAAAAAAAAGAAAACAAAAAACAGAAAGTCACACATGCACACAAAAAAAACAAAATCAAGAAGTGAATGTTTCATGGTGTTGGACTGATGGGAAAAGAGGGCTGATTTAAGAAGCGTGCTTAAATAAATTGGTAAGACATCACAGCAACACAATTCAAAAATAAGTAGAAGAAGAGAGATACCGAGGGTATTCTAAACGGCACTATCTCTCTCCACTTCTGGATTCAGAGATGGGATTACCTGGGAGAGTCTCAGAAGGTTGGTGGGAATGGAAATCCCAAAAAGTCCCCAGATGACAAGCACTGCAAAAAAGCTACACCCCCAATGCAATGGCCAGGCTGTCCATGAGTTGCCTCCATTCATGTAGATGGTTTTCACTTGACACAGTCTTATAGCAGCAACTTAGGTCATGTGCTCCATGAAATTAGGGAAAAAACCCCAATGCTGACACTTTTTATTTATTTATTTTTTAAAGATTTTACTTATGCATTTGAGAAAGAGAGAGCAGGAGCAGCAGGGGGAGGAAGAGGAAGCAGAAGACTCTCCAGCCTTGCCACTGAGCAAGGGGCCCAATGCAGGATTCCATCCCGGGACCCTGGGATCACGACCCGAGCCCACGGCAGACGCTCAACAGACTGAGCCACCAAAGTGCTCCAATACTGACACTCGGAAACAGCTGAATCCTTACTATGCACATTTGGAAGACCTACTCTCACCAAACCCCAGACCTGAAAATAGCCCAGCACAATATGCTAAAATGCCTTGAGGGGGAAATCCGTGAAACCTTTCATCTTCACAAAAACTAACTAAATATTTGAAAATGTTTGTTATCGCAATCATAAAATCACCCTCCGCCCTCCATCCCGTGCCATAGTCTTAATTCTAGAGAGATGTCCTTGTCTAACTCAAGTATGGTTCTGAGTCTAAGAAGAAAATGCAGAAGTGAGGAACAGAGTTTGAAATCCCTGTAGCTGAATGAGGGGAGACAGAAAGCAAATAAATGAGGTCTGGTAACTTACACTGACAGAGACAGATTTCCCAGAGAGAGAGACAGAGAGCTAAACAAATTGTGTAAATAGTATAACACGAAACTGGGGTGCATAAAAGCTTGTTTTTTCTGTCTGCCCAAATCTATTCAGAATGTAACTGTTACATTTGCAGGTGAAGCACATTAGCTAATAAAGGTGTCATTAGTTTCCCTTAATGGACTTGGAATAATTCGCAAGTTAGCAGTGTTCATCGGCGGCAGTTCTCAAATGACATCACTGTCCCTCCCCTCAAGCAGTGCATCTGCTAAGAGATTTCATGAATGTGGGCCTCTTCTGGCTGCCCAGAAGTTAGCAGCCTGATAAAGACATTAGGGGTCATGATCCTGCAGGCAAATGTTAAGGAACAATTTTCTTGGCACATCTCTAGCAGTTTGTTTCATTAAAATAGAATTTTAAAGAGGATTTTTAAAAAGGCTTCGGCAACGCTCACACCTGGACAACTGCCCAGTCCTGAGGGCTGAATCATGCCTTCGTTTTTGGCCTTAGATATTCTAGAGAATGAATAGGACTTTCCCTGTGAAAAACTGGATGTTTTAATAGACTCAGTAAATTCATGATTTCTGCATTACTTCGAGTAGCTTTCTGGACAAGAAGGCCCTGTGATGGTCTGGCTTCATGAGAAGGCAGAAAATAATTCAACTGATCAGAACAAAGAACAGATGTGATTTTTACTTACAAGTGACTTTCAAGGGACGCGTCTTGTTAGAAGCAGCAAATTAGATTGCAGCATGTGTCTTCTAGAGAGGTAAAAAGGATGTAGTAATGGGTTCTGAAGTAGCTTTATGTGTCACAGTTAAATACGAGAAAAAAGTTTCTGACAGACCTGTTTCAACTAACTTCTGTTTTCCTATTCACACATCCCAGGAAGCTTTCCTCTGAGGCAGAAATTACCCTGTGTGGTTTTCTTAACTCTCAACATTTCAAAAAGAACTCTAAGTATTTCCCCCGGTTGGTTTTAGACAGATGTAGAGATAGGAAAGATAGATTCTGGGATCTTTGAAGGGCTGTGTTATCTTCCGGCATACACCGATGTAGGGATCATCAGATACTATGTGGAAAATAGAAACTGGTGGTTTTTCTTGTTTGTTTTAAAGAGTTATTTATTTGAGAGAGAAAGAGAGAGCACTAGTGGTGGAGGGGAGAGAAACAGACTCCCCACTGAGTGCAGAGCACAGTGCGGGGCTCGATCCCACAACCCCAAGATCACAACCTGAACTGAGATCAAGAGTCCAACACTTAACCGACTGTACCACCCAGGTGTCCCGGAACTGATGTTTTAACTATAATGTGATTATTTTTGAACCGAGAAGCTGGCCAGTATAAGGGTTTCTGGTGACTTTAGCTATTAGTTTGGCATCACTTTGATAGGAGGTGAAATGAAAGTTTTTCATTTAAGTCTGAGGGGAAAGTGGTTTGGTTTTTTTTGTTGTTGTTTGTTTTGGGGGTTTTTTTGTTTTGTTTTGTTATTTTGTTTTTTGGCTGATTACAGAAAAATGAGGTTACTCGTGCTAGTAGCGGACCACTCCATCTTTTCTCTATGACAGTAGATAATGTATGTGAATAGTTCTTGATTCTCTTCAGACATGGGTGGGGCTATTGATTACTAAGTGAGATCACCCCAAAGATTATTTTGAGGATGGAAAACTAACTTATAATATCTTTTATATCTTTCGCCCATGCATAAATTTAGTAATAGCTACATAAGCAGGGTTTTGTTCTGTTTTTTCCCTAAGTAAGGCACTTCTAAGAATTATTTAGAAGTCTAATATACAAATTTCGAATACACAAAAGTAAAGATCCTCATAGTATTTAAAGACAAGTGGGGCACCTAGGTGGCTCAGTCGGTTAGGTCTCTGCCTTTGGCTCAGGTCATGATCTCAGGGCCCAGGGATCAAGCCCTCCATCAGGCTCCCAGCTCATCTGGAAGCCTGTTTCTCCCTCTACCCCTCCCATGTTAGTGCTGTGTGTGTGTGTGTGTGTGTGTGTGTGCACATGTGCGTGCACGTAATAAATGAAATCGTTAAAAAAATTAAAAAAAAAAGATTTAAAGATTTAAAGTTAAGTGATTCTTATAAAAGTCACACATTTTTTGCACTAAAAAGTTCATAACACCTTCCAAGGATGGGGTGGTGAGAAGTTCCAGAGATCTTCACTGGGAAATGAGAACTAGAGAACAGGATCCAAGCACCATCTTTCTCCCAACCCTGCGGGAGCTCCAGCAGCCGGCGGGTGATTGTGGATCCTGCTGGAACAGGACTTCAGACAAAGACAGAGGGGTCACCCTTTCTCAGTCCTGTCACCCTCTCTGCATTCCTAACCCCCCACCCCGACCAAGTGAGGACATTCCTCTCCTTGTACACCAGAGGGACCAAATTCCCAAGGCCACGACAGCCCCCAAAGAGCACTCAGTAGATGGCCAAGACCACGACTCTCGGTTTGACTTTGCCAGTGTGGTAAACATACAGAAGTTTAAAAAAATGTTATCTATGGACACTGAGTTGTCATGAAAGAAGACTTAATGAAGTATGAAGTAAGACCTTGCTTATTTTTAAATACATACAAATGAAAAATACATGCCTACGTAGGGAAGTCCAGAAACTGAGACAGAGAACAGATCCACAGATAAGCCCCTCGGAGCCACTGATATCCTGTAGTTTCCATAGACATGAGAGAATGCAGAATTAAAGTACTTTTCTAAGAAAAACTGTATTTCTCTCATTCTCTATACCTTCTTTTAGTGATACCCATGTCTTGAAAAGATTAATATTCACTCCATCTACTTCAAGAAATCAATCAAAACCTGCACAAACCATGTCCTTAGTTAAGCTGAACCTTGAAACGAAAATTCCTTCCTCTTAACTGAAATTTGAAAATAATGTTTAGTGAGCACCTACTATAAAATCAATGACTCTGTGAGGCATAGTCACACACATTAGCTTTTTCTATGATATTTTCATTTGGAAATTCTTATCTTACCCCTAGTTACCTAGAACTTCAAAGCCAGGTTGAGAAAAATGTCTTTAAAACCCAAGCTAGGTGTGAAACCAAACATATGTGTGTGTATGCATAGATTATATACAGATATAGATATAGATATAGAAAATATTAGGACTACTGGGACCTTTTCTTCAAAAAAAAATGGACAAGTGAAATCTCTATATAATGTTTAAAATTCTAGTCTGACCTCAGTATTCTTATTTGGAATTATGGAATATTCAATGTTCACAGTTTTAAGAAGAGTTTCAAGAAGTTGCATAGAATAGGTGAAAGCATTTCTCAAATAAAATATTTCTCTGCTAAAGAAGGTCTACACCTCAGATTTCTATTTCTGAAGATGCTAAAAATGAAGATCAAATTTTAATGTTGACACTGAAATACATCCTCCATTAATCATCCATTGGAATTAATGGCCTAATGCCTCAAAGTATCATGTTTTATTAACATTTGTTTTACTGTGGTTCCAAGGACTATGCCCAGCTGCATTTATCCTTTATTCCATTAAATGTTTATTATGTGCCTGTAATTACCTCAAGATCTCGTGGATTCATTTGCTTCCTCTAGCTCGTTTTTAGTCCAAGTAGTAAGTCCTTTGAGAAATAGACAGTGTTGCTCCCACAATAGGATTGGGGGGGAAGGGTGCTACAGAAAAGCCAATTAAGGGGGTAGCTGTAGACTAGTGCCCCACCCGTTCTATGGCTCACACCAGGATTTTTCAAGAATACTGACTTTGTGTTGTCCCCAATATGGTCAGTCAATCATACATACATAGAGAGAGAGCCAAAGGAGAGAGAGAATGACAAGACAGACAGACAGCATGAGAGCTCAAGCAGAAGAAAAATCGACAGAGACAGAGACTTCGTTATAGATCAGGGAAAGACACTCAAGTCATTTTTTTCCCCTTCCTCGGCAAAGGGCCTCTTTGCATGAGGTTCATGGCAGCTCGGTAGAAAAAGGTCAGTAATTTCCTCACCCCTGATTCTATTTGACTGGACTCCAGGGAAAGCTGCTTGAGGTATAATCCCTCTGCCAAGATGCGATGAATGCAAAACCTTTACTGTCTCCTCCTGTGGTTACAATTCATAAAGCCAATCCTGGAGACTAGCTGTAGTCTGTTGTCTATAGTAAGAATTGTAAATGAGCTGCTGAGACATCCTGCTTAGGGAATTCCGTTCAAAAAGGTTAAGTGCAAATTGCCCTTTGGATTAGTCTGAACATCCCCATTATAAAAGTTGCTGAAACTAGTAGGCGGAAATAAAAGTTTCAAAAAAAAAAAAAAAGAAAGAAAGAAAAAAAAAGGTAAGCATGTATTCTTGGAAGGCAATGCAGAAATGTAAAATCAGGCTTATGTTCTCAGTAAATACTTATAAAATTATATTTGTTAATTGGTTAAGTAATATCATCTTATTACTTAACTAGTAGAGAAAAAGATTATGAGCCAAAAGTTCATTTCAGAAAACAAATTCTAAATTATTATTACTCTTTAAGAGATGTATTAGATGACTCACAGTATACAGTCCACCTATTATGAACGATACATCCACTCTTTCAAGTAAAGTATTTTTTAAACCCGTAAAATGATATTAAATTAAATATAATTTTAATAAATTTAATAATAAATTAGATTTATTAAAATTTTATTTTATAATAAATTTATTATAATAAATAAATTTAATAAATTTTAATAAATTAAAATATAGAGTTTTAAACATTTCTAGGCTTTTAGGATACTGATCTTTAAGGCATGACCTCATTCCAACACATAAGGGAAATACAATAATTAAGATTGCCTGCCTTTTAAAAATTTCTATATAGAATGAATAATTTTATAATGCTACTATGTTATTACACAAAGATATTTTAATAATAATAGTACAGAAGTATAATAAAAAACAATGGTCCCAGTTGCATCCTTACCCATCCCCAGTGCTGTTTCCTAGAGGCAAATACTTTTAACTGTTTTTGCTTCTAGTTCCTTTGCTAGTTACTTCTGTATCTCTGGGTAGTTTCTTGATTCATTAAAATTAATCACTGTGTGAATGTATGTGTGTGTTTATATCTATATATCTATTTCTGTTATGATAGGTGAGAATTCCCTGATTTCTTTCTCTTCTGTCCTAGCCACCATTTTATGTTGCTATTTTTAATTCCTTTAGTGTTTACTGTTGAAGTCTTCATAATATACTTAAAACTTAGGGATGCCTGGGTGGCTCAGTCGGTTGGGTGTCTGCCTTCCACTGGGGTCAGGATCCCAGGGTCCTGGGTCCTGGGGTTGAGTCCTGCTTCTCCCTCTGCCTGCTACTCCCCACTGTTGTGCTCTTTCTCTCTCAAATAAAAAATAAATAAATAAAAATAAATATATGTATATATATATATACACACACACACACACACATATATATGTATATATATTCTTTCTTTTCCCATGTTTAATCATTATCTTTACTTTTCCCGTTATTCTTTAGTCATCCTTCAAATGATTTTTTTTTAATTAAACATGGTACTTTTTTTTTTTTAAAGATTTTATTTATTTATTTAATAGAGAGAGATGACAAGCAGGCAGAGAGGCAGGCAGAGAGAGAGGAGGAAGCAGGCTCCCCGCTGAGCAGAGAGCCCGATGAGGGGCTCGATCCCAGGACCCTGAGATCACGACCTGAGCTGAAGGCAGCGGCTCAACCCACTGAGCCACCCAGGCGCCCGGCTCAAATGATTTTTAATCTCATTATATTTAAGAATGGGATAAACAGAATTTACCATCTCTATCTCTATAAGGAGTTGAAAATAACAAGCATTTGAAGAAGGGGAAGAAAACTCACTGATGTTGTTGCCGTGGTTGGAATAAAGATATCAGACGCCTCACCGCGAAATGTGTAGAGCTATGCTCTGAAATATTAACATTCCTGCTGGACTAGTTGTAAGTTAATTTAGAGAAGTTTATTTTTTGTTTTGTTTTCCCCCTCGGTGGTAGAGTTTGGCCGCTGGGCCTTTTGTAAAGGGGGGAGGGGGGTACAGGGGAGAGTAATGAAGGTTTGATGAGAGTTAACTCTTTACCATATAAGACTATAACCAAAAGTGGTATAAGTATTTATATGCCCCTTTATTTATAAGTAAATTATATATATTTGTATAACATGCACACCTATATGAGATTTTTGTTAATGCCCAAATGCTAATGGCATTACCAATAATGAACTCACCCATAACAGTGTTTCTAATTTCCTTCTACAGAGAACTATTCAGACTAATCTCCCCCACCGGCACCCCTCCCCCACCTTTACTCATCCATGTACCATTCTCTGAGCAAAAGAAGAGGCTGGATAAAGTTAATGAAAAACACTATAAACCCGAAATGTAAAGGTTCATTCTGTTGTTTTTCCATGTGTACAGTCACTTGTTTGGCTTTGATTTCTTTCTTTTCAAGCAGACAGTCTGAGGCATCATTTGGACTCTAGGTATTTGTAATACCTGATTTCTTGAACATTTTATTTATTTTATTTTATTTTTTATTTTATTTTTTTAAAGATTTTATTTATTTATTTGACAGAGAGAAATCACAAGTAGATGGAGAGGCAGGCAGAGAGAGAGAGAGGGAAGCAGGCTCCCTGCTGAGCAGAGAGCCCCATGCGGGACTCGATCCCAGGACCCTGAGATCATGACTGAGCCGAAGGCAGCGGCTTAACCCCCTGAGCCACCCAGGCGCCCCTTGAACATTTTAAACACTCATCCAAATGACTCCACTTGAATTTGTCGCACTGAGGAGCTACAAGAGGAAAATATGCCTTTCAAAAATATGACTGTCTCTATATGATATCACTTGGAGGGATAATTTTAAAAGTTTGAATATGCCCATTATTCTATATTCTAAAGAATTTTCTCCCCTGGAACATTCAGTGGAATATCATTATACTTAAACCCTCCAAAGAAACAGTGATTTTTCATACTTTCATTTGTATGTTTGATGATCCACAAACCCTAGGGTCAGCATAATTTACTTAATTCCATGCCATTATCTCTTATTTTACTCACATTAATCTAAGTAATTCTTCCACCACCTCAAGCCAGTCCTAGAAGTATTTTCATTTCAATTAAGACTTTTAAGTGTTTTTAAACTGTCATTTAGCCATATTACACCTTAATTGTTTGTGTTACTCTTCCATGAAATGTTTCCAAATGGTTTTTACTGTGCCTGAAGGGATGGGAAAGGCCTTGGATAAAGTCATCAAGTTATGTAGAATTATTTGATAGATTGCAATGACCAGCAGGGTTTCATCCAAAGTCTTCATTATCATTACAGTTGATCCCACTAATTAAATCTCTATTTCCCCTATTACCTTGAACAACACTGCCCACTAAGTGTCAGAATTATTCCATTTCGTGACAATAAAAATTTCATTATATTCATTTACTGTCAAGTTAAACTAATATTCATAGAACTCTTCCCCAGTGTTTTAGAATATTTTCATCCATGTTTAAGCCTCACCACTCTCATTTTTAAGAGGACCATGTTTTTTTCTTTGTGACTAAGTAAGGGTTTCTCCGTCTTTATTTTTAACTAGAACAAATTTCAAATTACACCAACCAATTCCTTCAAGTATATATTGAGAACTTTTTGTATGTGAGACATAATACTAAAGGATCCATTTTTTTATTCTCTTTTGAACCTTAAAATGTGTTTTTGTTGACCAGAGGATTACCCTTCTGTTCCAAATCTGCTCATTTGTTTATCTTGCTCTAATGGTCTCCTAGCTGGTTCCCGGCCTCCCCTCTCCCCCCTCCAACCGATCCTCCACTCTGCTCATAGAGATCCTGCTGAAACCCACATATGACTAAACATCCTCCAACCTAAACGCCTTGCATGGGTCCCCTTCTCAAGCTGCTTACAATCTAGCCACTGCTACTTCTTAATCCTTTCCCATTTGTAAAATGCAAGTGATAATGAATCGCTGGAAAATTTCCAAACACCCTATTTTTATTCCCATGTATGAGTCTTTTCTATACCTAAGTCCGTCTGCTAAAACCAACCCTTTCTAATAATCTTCTCTGGTAAGATCCTAGGTAATCTGACTACATTTCTCTCATTTCCTCCTTTATTTACCACATGGCAGTACTGACCTCCCTGATGTTCCTCAGAATTAAGCATATTCCTGTCTCACGGCCTTTACGTGTGTTGTCTTCTCTGTGTAGAATCCACATTCCCCAATTGCATCTTTCCTCTTTCCTTTCAGGATCAATTCCTGAGAGAAACTAACTGATGAATTACCCTTCCTAAAATACCTGTCTCTCTCTCTCTCTCTATATATATATATATATATTTATTTATTTATATATATTTTATATTGAGTATATTTATGTCAGTGTGTGTGTATATGTATAAAATGTGAGTAGTGTTTTCTTCATGTACTTATCATACTTTATAGTACTATAAAGTACTATGTATTTATAAGTACTATAGGACTTATAAATACCTAACATTACGTTACAGATAACTCATTTACTGTTTACTTCTTGATCATGAATGTAAGATTTATGAAGACAGGAACTATGCCTGGAGCTATGTCTTGTTTTGTTTTGTTTTTATTAACCTTTTATTTAATAAAGTGCAGTTCAGAAATGTAATGACAAGTGATTTTCTGTTTGCATGTGACACAGTTGCTACAAGAATACTTTTCTTCAAAAGGTGATTTCTTTTTTTTTTTTTTTTTAGTGTTTTAGCCACTGTATAGTACATAATTAGTCCTTGATGCAGTGTTCAATGATTCTTAGTTAAGTATAATGCCCAGTGCTCATCACAATACGTGCCCTCCTCAATACCCATCACCCTGCTACCCCCCTCTCTATCTCCTCCCCTCTGAAATCCACAGATGGTTTCTCAGGGTCCATAGTTTCTTATGGTTCATCTCCCTCTCTGATTTCTCCCCCTTTGAATTTCCCTCCCTTCCCCTATGGTCGTCTGTGCTATTGCTGATGTTCCACATATGAATGAAACCATACGATGATTGTCTTTTGCTCAACATAATCCCCTCCAGTTCCATCCATGTCAATGCAAATGGTGGGTATTCATTGTTTCTGATGACTGAGTAATATTCCATTGGGTATATGAACCACAACTTCTTTATCCACTCATCTGTTGGAGGGCATCTCCGCTCCTTCCACAGTTTGGCTACTGTGGACACTGCTGCCATGAACACTGGGGTGCATGTGCCCCTTCTTTTCACTACGTCTGTATCTTTGGAGTAAATACCTAGTAGTGCAACTGCTGGGTCATAGGGTAGCTCTATTTTTAACATCTTGAGGAGCCTCTATACTGTTTTCCAGTGGTTGCACCAACTTAGATTCCCACCAACAGTGTAAGAGGGTTCCCCTTTCTCCACATCCTCCCCAACCTTTGTTGTTTCCTGTTTTGTTAATTTTTGCCATTTTCATTGGTGTAAGGTTGTATCTCATTGTGGTTTTGATTTGTTTTTCCCTGATGGCTAGTGATGTTGAACATTTTTTCATGTGTCTGTTAGCCATTCATTCGTATGTCCTTTTTAGGGAAGTATCTCTTCATGTCTTCTGCCCATTTTTTGACTGGGTTATTAGTTTTGTGAGTGTTGAGTTGGAGAAGTTCTTTATAGATCTTGGATATCAGCCCTTTATCTGTAATACCATTTGCTAATATCTTCTCCCATTCTGTGGGCTGCCTCTTAGTTTCAAGCTTTTTATCTTGATGAAGCCCCAAAAGTTCAGTTTTGCTTTTGTTTTGCTTGCTTTTGGAGACGTGTCTTAAAGAAGTTACTGTGGCTGATGTTGAATAGGTTACTGCCTAAGTTCTCCTCCAGGATTTTGATGGATTCCTGGCTCACACTAAGGTCTTTCATCCATTTTAAGTTTATCTTTGTGAATAGTAGCTAGCAGTAGTTTGCCTATTAATTCAGCCAACATTTGGTTCTTGGAGGGGTTTGGCAAATTTTTGACAGAGGAATGAAATGAATGTTAAGTTTTATTTATCCTTTAAGTTCCACTTTCAGTATCACTCACTTATCAACTTACTTTGACCTACCACTATACAAATTGAACTATATATTTCATTCCCTAAACTTCTATAATGCCTGTCTTAATATTACTTTCCATAACTGAGGTAAAGTTCTTGTGTTGAATTCTATCTATCCTCTAATGTTCTATCTATCCTTAAAACACTATGACAAATATTTACTACCAGAAAAAGTAAGATTGGTTCTCTGAAAAATATCTGGATGGAACAGAATAGAGGCCCAGAAACATAGCACACAAATGTGTTCAACTGAATTTGACAAAGAAACAGAGAGTTGTTTCAGCAAGTGGTGCTTAAAATCTGGATATCCATATGCAGAACAAATGAATCTGACATCCTTCACAAAAAGTTACTTGAAATGCAAAACTATAAAACCCATACAAGATAACCTAGGAGAAAATCTAAATGACCTTAAATATGGCAATGACTTTTGAGATATAAGAGAGCAAGTAGGATTGACAAAAGAAATAAGGATAAGCTTAACTTCATTAAAATTAGAAACTTCTGCTCTGTGAAAGACAATGTCAGTGCCACAGACTGGGAGAAAATATTTGCACATAATACAACCGATAAAGGACTGTTATTCAAAAGATATAAAGTACTCTTAAAACTCAACAATAAGAGAAACAATCCAATTTAAAAATGGATCAATGACCTCAAAAGATACCGCGCCAAGGAAGATAGGCAAATTGCAAATGAGCATATGGAGAAACTCTCTACATCACTTGTTGTCAGGGAAATGCAAATGAAAACAATGAGATCCTCCCACACAGCAGTGATAGATATACATGTATACCACCCCATACCTATTAGAATGGCTCAAGTCCAATATGTTGACAGCACCAAATGCTGGTGAAGATGTAGAGTAGAAGCAATACTCATTCATTTCTGGCAGAAATACAAAATCATCCAGCGACCGTGGAAGACAGTTTGGTGGTTTCCTACAAAACTGAACATATTCTTACTACACAATCCAGCAATTACATGACTTGGCATTCATCTAAAAACTTGCATGCGTATGTTTATCGCGGTGTTGTTCCTCACTGCCAAAACGTGGAAGCAACCAAGACAGCCTTCAGTAGATGAATGGATAAACAAACTGGTGTACTCAGACAACAGAATATTATTTAGCAATAAAAAGGAGTGTACTCTCAAGCTTAAAGGCAAATCATTAAGTGAAAGAGCCCAAACTGAAAATGCTACATACTGTATCATGCCAAGTACACGACATCGTGGATAAAGCAAAACTGAGGAGACAGTAACACGAACAGTGGCTGCCAGAGGTTGAGGGGAGGAAGAGGAATGAATAGGTAGAACTTGAGGAATGTTTAGAGCAATGAAACTAGTCCATATGATGCTATAGTGATGGAGACACGTCATTATAAATTTGCCCAAACTCATACAATGTAAACCACTCAGAGGGAGTCCCACTATAAACTCTAGACTCTAGGTGATAACAATGTATCAATATGTCAATTGTCACAGATCAGGCATTCTTACAGAGGGTCTTGATATTATGGCCATGGGGTGCTGGGCATGCATGGAAGAAGGTGTTAAATATGTATACCTTCCTCTCAGTTTTGTTGTGAATCTAAAACTGTTATTTAAAAAAAAAAAAAGTCTTAAAAAAAAAAAGTAAAGGGGGCAGCTGGGTGGCTCAGTGGGCTAAGCCTCTGCCTTCGGCTCAGGTCATGATCTCAGGATCCTGGGATCAAGCCCCACATCGGGCTCTCTGCTCAGTGGGGAGCCTGCTTCCTCCTCTCTCTGCCTGCCTCTCTGCCTACTTGTGATCTCTCTCTGTCAAATAAATAAATAAAAATCTTAAAAAAAAAAAGAAAAGAAAAGGAAAGGAAAATTGGGGTATCAGCAAATGGGAAGTAGGTAAATAAATCTCTCTTTTTTTTTTTTCTTTAGCAATCTTACCTCCCTATCACCCCATAACTCCTGGTGTAACAAATAATGCTGCAGGTAGCAGTAACCAAACCCAGAATGTTGATTCTCCATGGTTTAAATTGATTAAACATATATTTCAAGGTTTAAATTGTGTACATGTAATTTTAAAAAGTCTTGCAAAAGTTTTAAGTGGTTATCTTTGCTAAGAGAAAGTTATGAAGATAAGTTTTGCATTTTTAGAAGTTTACTTCTAAGCCTGCTAAAGAAACAATTTGAGTTTAAGCCAAAGATTGGATTAAGATATATGTTAGAGTCTGCCACCAAATAAGATTTTCAGTGTGTAGATTTGAAAATGTGTAAAAATGTAATACCTTGTTATTGTGATTTTCTATTCTTTCTCAAGGCCTGGTAACTTTTTAAAAATGCAATTACATTGTTGGAAATTCAAATCAGGATGTGTGAAAATAGTGATGAACATTTAATAGCCTGACCAGAAACGATGATTTTGAATATTTGCATTTTCTCTTACACATTCCTAGTATTTCTGCTTTTCCTCAACTATGTATTAGTAAACAGTCAGTGTTCCACAATTTATACTCTCCCCTATATATGCCTTCCCCCTGGTTTCTTTTATTCTCTTATCTGTAGTTACAACTCTGATCACTATACTTATGACACTTAACTATATTTCCCAATTTCTTAAACCTCTTTTTGTGGGCTTTTAATACATTTCCAAAGGCCTATTTGCAATTTCCATCTGTTCTCTTTATTAATATATTTCAAAAAGGACTCCTATTCACTTTCGAAGCAGCTTCTCCGCACATTTTATGATTTCTGTGCCTCCTACAATATTTCCTAAGTCATAGCCTTTCAATCAGGGCTCCAAACTAGGAGCCTGTGGATAGCAACAGCCCAGTGAACATGTTTTTGTTTGTTTAATCTTTAATCATCACGATGTTGACCCGATATAGTGTGGACAGATAATAACATTTAAGAGGCCCCCATCCCTGGAGTAATGGGACAGCCTTGGTAGCAGAGACACAGCTAGTGCATACAGCAATTCGTAGAGACTCACGCAAGGTTTTCTTTCTAACAGATGACCATGGGCCTGTGCCTGGGTAAAGGGGTTAAGGCTCAAGTGAGTGGACCACGGGCTACATTTCAGCTACCACCTGTTACCTTGGATGGGGAACTTGTGTAGTAAGTTAGTTGACCATCACATATGGTCAAGGTGGATATAGACACTGTGTACAAAATCACAGGCTCAGGTCAAGGCTGTAAAGACAACTGGTGCTAACAGGGATCCCACAGGTGCAGGTGATGATTTATCAGTGACACTCCCTGTGAGCCACTGGAGCCCTATAAACATGAGTTCGCAAATCCTGCACTGAATTATCTGAGAAATGACCAAGAGTTGTGCAACCAGTTATAACTACTTCCTGCCTACGGTCTTTTTCTTTTCTAGGGTGGAGCCTTATGTGGAGCTTACTCATGACCTGAGATCAAGACCTGAGGTGCTGAGATCACAAGTCAGACACTTAACTGACTGAGCCACCCAGGTCTTCCTAGTGTCTTGGTCTATTCCAGGTAGATAAATAGATAGATAGATAGACAGACAGACACAGTTTGTTTTTAATTTTTAACCACCTCCAGAGAGGTTCACTAAAGTTACTAATTCTAACACACTCTCCTACTATTTGGAAATCTTTCATGGTCCCATACTGTCTATATCCAAGGGCATTTAGGACCCTTTGAAAAAGATCTCAAATGCTAATGACAATCTCATTATTCAGGACTTACTTTCATAATCCCCATGTTCTAGTAAAATTAAGACTGTTGGTATTTCTTGAGAAACCCATGAATACTTCAATATACTAGAATAGTCACCCCACTGAAGTTGTATCTATTCTTGAAAAATCTATGCTTCAAACACTTTCAGGAAGTTTTTCTTATTCTAAATGGTTATCGGTTCTTCCTGCTTATACTACAATAAAAAGTAGTTTATACTTCATGTAGGTTATATTTAACATATACCTTCCATATTGTAGACTGTGTGAGAAGCTGGGAAATTATAGAATGCTACATAGTTCTCTATCAACTTGGTCTATTTTTTTTTTTTTTAAAGATTTTATTTATTTATTTGACAGAGAGAAATTACAAGTACAGTGAGAGGCAGGCAGAGAGAGAGAGAGAAGGAAGCAAGCTCCCTGCTGAGCAGAGAGCCCGATGTGGGACTCGATCCCAGGACCCTGAGATCATGACCTGAGCCGAAGGCAGCGGCTTAACCCACTGAGCCACCCAGGCGCCCAACTTGGTCTATTTTGAGCTACTCAAAAATTCATTGAGTTTAAGGATTTTCTTTAATACCTAAACCCCTATAATACTTATCTGGATTATACTTTCCATAATTAATATGCTGTTCTTATATTTAATCACCTGATTTAGGTTAATTTTTTGCAAATGTAACATAAAGTTTAGTACTTGATATATTTTAGACTATATTCCTTATATTTTCTTAGATTATATCTATGTATTATAGCACAATTAAAAATGACAATTAATTTACCTCATTCAGTAATATATTAAACAAATATTTACTAATACATTTACTAAATATATTTACCAATACTCTAGGAGCTAGAATTCTTACCACAGATATTTTTCATACAATAGACCAGAAGAGTTGGTTTAATTTTTTACTTCTCTACTGGCTGTTTTACTATCATGTTTATGCAACAAATATACTGTTAGCACTACAATAAACTATGTCAGAAATGTCTTTTTTCTTTCTTCCTTTCTTTTTTAAGGAACAGTTTCATGGACCACAGTTGATACATAATCCAACTGATATTGCTCCCTGGGAAATAAATTCTAAACTAATGAGTTTCATTATTATATGACTGCAAATTCCTTCTGGCTAAGGATCAAACCATGTTTTCTGTTTGTTTCATATTTAGCACTAAGCAGAGACCCTGTCCAAAAGCAAAAATCCAGCACGTGATGTTGAATGAATGAACAAATGAATGATATGAGAGAGGAAATTTTTTTTTATTATAATTTTTTTATTTTTTATAAACATATATTTTTATCCCCAGGGGTACAGGTCTGTGAATCACCAGGTTTACACACTTCACAGCACTCACCAAAGCACATACCCTCCCCAATGTCCATAATCCCACCCCCTTCTCCCAAACCCCCTCGCCCCAGCAAACCTCAGTTTGTTTTGTGAAATTTTTTGATCTCTTTCTCAAATACAGGCATGGATAAAGTTAACAACTCATTTGTTCCTCCAAAGACAAAAAAGAAAAATACTTTATTTATTTTTATACACTTAACATACGCACATACTTTTTTCATTTCTCACAATTGTAAAGATCTCATTTCTGCAGGATCTGGTGACCATAATAAGCACATGTAATTTTTACCTACCTGTATGCGTGAATTTGATTCTAAAATGACAGATAACATTCTGACTTAACATTCTTCAATTTTCAAAATGCAAAGGAAAGTATTACTGACAAGAAAGTTGACCTTGGGTTCAATCTACACTACAGAGATGTTTTCCAGTTTATAAGAAATGAGAGAGAAATGAGTTAAGTAAACACTGTCGGGAAACAAACACAAATTTGAAATGTGTGAAATTGGATAGAGTAACAAGACCCAGTTTCTTTAACAAGTCAATGGCATGAGAGAAAAGGAGAGAGGGGCCAATTCTCTAGATTAGAAAGGACATAAGAAACATAAAAATCAAATTTAATGTGTGAATCTTACTGGGATCATGATGCAAAAAGACCAGCTCTAAAAATATATTTTTAGGACAAATGGGGAAACTGAATATGAGCTATATATTAGCAGATATTAGGATATCTTATAAATTTAGTTAAGTATGATTATGTAGGAGAACTTTTTTTTTTTTTTTTTTTTTTTTAGGATTTACACTGACATGCGTAGGAGTAAATAGACAAGATGGCCAGGACTTATTTTAAGAAGCTTTGGCAAAATAGAGTTGGGGTAAGAAGCCCCTAAGGAGAAAGACTGGCAGCATTTTAACACTGATGGGATCTGGAAGGTAGGGTTCATTAGTCTATGTTGTCAACAGTGCAAATGTTGGAAATTTTCCAAATTAAAACTTTATAGAATAGCGCCCAGTAAAAAATCAAGATCTCTGTACATTTCTATTTGAAATATGTTACATTAGATGTTACTAACTGGCCACTTGGAACAAGAAAGATACGTGATAACAACACAACAGGCAGGTAAAGACGGTCAGGTGGAGAGAAGCTTGCTTAATTACCAAGGGAGGGGTCTCAGCTATGGGACATACCGTTTTTCACTGTACTCTCCCAAATCAGTGAGAGCCTCCAGGCAGTGTGGGAAACCAGAAATGTAACAGATTTGTTCTTCTGCTGTGGCCGAATGCAGAGATAGCAGCAAAGGAAAGAAAGAGGTGGTGTAGCATTTATTGGCTAGAGGAGAGTATCAGAGCAAGAGGTAGTCTTGCTGTGACAAGACTGGGGAAGCTACAGCCTCCCCTAACTAGAAAGGTAAGAACAAAGTGTAAGAAACATTTTCTATATCAAGCTGCTTCTTAACCTGTAAATAAACTTAGAGATATCATATCACTAGTGTCTATTCAGGATGAAAAAAAGAGAATATCCTTTTAAAAATATATATTTATTTATTTGAGAGACCGGGAGAAAGGAAGGGTAGAGGAGGAGGGAGAGAATCTCCAGCAGGTTCTCTGCTGAGCACAGAGCCTGAGGCGGGGCTCCATCTCAGGACCCTGAGATCATGACCTGAGCCCAAATCCAGAGTCAGATGCTTAACCAACTGAGCTACACAGATGTGCTAAGCATATTCTAATAACCATAACATCTATGACCTTTTAGACCTTGCCATTTGTCAAGTATTGAAATGAGTGCTTTTATCTATTGTTTTCCTTAAGGCTTAAAGTCAGTGGGCACATATTATAAGTACCATTTTAAAGATTAGAAAATAAAGACGAACAATCTTTAAGAATTTGCTTAAAATACCCATAGCAGAGGCGGGATTCAGACACAGATCTGCCTGGCCTCCAACCATGTGCAAGTGACCTCTGTAATACAGCAATTATCATAATTCAGCTTAAAATTAAAATTGGTGTTATGTTAACCTGTATTTAAAATGCATTTATGATTTTAAAAAAATGTCAGATCTACATTTCTAATATGTTGCTCAATATGAGTCATTTTTAAGAGCGTAAGTTCAGTTGTTACACAAGTAATTAGTTCAATACAATTTTACTTTGTTAAATAAAGGATAATAATTATTTTCTCTCAGTTAAGCACAATGATTTTTCAATCCAAAATGTCCAAACCCTAAACCAAGTGGTCCTTCTTCAAAACTGAGACAGTGTGTATTATTTTAAACTCAATTATTTGAAAGATGTATAAGAATTTGTTTTAAAGATCTTATGTATTTATTTGACCGACGGAGGCGGGGGGGCAGCGAGAGCAGGGAAGCAAGCAGGGGGAGTGGAGGAGGGAAAGCAGGTTTCCTGCCCAGGACCCTGGGATCATGACCCAAGCTGAAGGCAGATGCTTAAGGACTGTGCTACCCAGACACTCCAAGATGCGTAAGAATCTTAATGTCAAACGAAACTGAAAGTGCAAAAGGGAGAGAATGTGACGCGTACTCCTGACCTGCCACAGGAGAGATCTGATTTCATTACTGGATGTCTTGCTTGGAGCCTGGCGAGGACCCGGCAAGTTAAGCCTGCAGCCGTTCAGGAAAAACCACTGCCTAATGCAGCTGGCTGTGCAAGGTTCCACTCAATCAATCCTGCTCAAGTCTCTCTTCGCAGGTAAGAAGAGGTCAGCGTTACTGAACCACTTTGTTGTCGATTAGACAGTCATTAGGGTCAACGCCAATTGCAAGTCAAGGGAAAGTAATAGCTTTACTGTTAAATGCAGATTAGGAACTGCTTTCCCAAGTGAGCTGTCTGAAGAAACACTTCCACAGGACTCCTCCAGCAGAGTTCCGATAAGGTCTGCCTTGCAAGCCCTTAAGGGTATGACTGCTTATGCATTCCAGCGGAGTCTCAGTGAGCGCTGGAGGTGGCCAGTTCATGGCATGATGGTAACTCTTTAACTTACACCTCCTTTTGGGTCCGCATGCAAAGTCCCACCTTGGAAAGGATTGACCATTTTCTCACTTCCCATTGCAGTAACTGGGGCAGAGGATTCCTTGAGGCAAATGTTGAGTTCTCAAGCGTGGTTTATCTAATACAGTAGGGCAGCCTATACAATTTAGGTAACATTTTTCTTTTCTTTTCTTTCTGGCTCGTCAATTTAGGAAAGGTATTTGAAATGTTTAAAAAAAGGGGCTGACTTAGGAAAAATATATGGGTTCCTGAAGCCAGAAGTGATTTTCTCCCTAAGGTAATTAAATGCCTGCCTAGGGGCAAATGGGAAAACAAGCATTTTTGAACTTTCGGTTTTCAGAATGGACCCTTGGTCGTCTGCCTCTCTTGCAGTCAGTGCATGGGTCACAATTGTGGGAACTGGAACTATCCAGAAGGTGTTCCCTTTAGAATAGTCTCATCCCACTACCTTGTCTCCTAAGAAACAACTGAACACTACGTTCAGGTGCTCCCCTTAGCCTATGTGCACACACTTTTTTCCCATGCGCTCAGTGTCTGGCTCTCACAGTTACTCTTCTCTTATAGACAAATGGCAAAAAGATTATCTTACATCTTATTTTATTTTATTTATTTTAAAGATTCGTATTTGAGAGAGAAAGTCAGGGCAGAGGCAGAGGGAGAGAAGCAGACTCCCCACTGCGTGTAGAGCTCAATCCGAGATCCATGTCAGGACCTTGAGATCATGACCTGAGCAGAAACCAAGAGTTGGACACTTAACTGAATGAGCCACCCAGGCGCTCTGATATTTTACATTTTAGATAAGTTCATGCACAACAGTGCCATTGTCCGAGGATGATAAGTGGTTGTACAGTAATTTTCAAATTACTCTCACATATTTTATCCTTATTAAAATCCTTTAATTTAGAGAGGGGCCGTTTGCTGTCCTAAATTTATGACGGAAAACTAATCCAAAGTACAGTACTTATTTTTATCTTAAGGCTTAATAATAAATCTACTAGTTACTCTTTGTTGTACACTTACTTCATGCTTTATGTACATTAATTTATTTAACTGTCACTAAGGAGTTGTTAGCAAGAAATCATCTTTGAGCTTAAAGCTGCAGTTTTCAGTACGGAGGTGCTCCAGAAAATAATGGTCAAAAGGTAAAGCTCTTGAGCAAGTCGATTACCACTCCCTTCATGTACTACCTGGGCCCCTTTCAGAAATGTCATTGACATTTCTTGCCTCGATGTGTCACTGTTTAAACTGGGAACATGGTTCTATTCCATAGGGTAGAGGAGAATATTACATATCTTTCTAAGCACAGCACCCGAATAAAGTAGTTGCTCAATGCACAGTAGCTGCTATTACCAATATTATCACTCATTATCGGGGCACCTGGGTGGCTCAGTTGGTTAAGCAGGTGACTCTAGATTTTGGCTCTGGTCCTGATCTCAGAGTCGTGAGATGGAGCCCCTTGTGGGGCTCCCAGCTTAGCGAAGGATCTGCTTCTCTCTCTTTCCCTCTTCCTCTGCCCCTCCCCACACTCACACACGCTTGCTCATGCTCTCTCTCTCTAAAATAAATAAATATATTTTTTAAAGATTTTTATTTATTTATTTGACAGAGAGAGACAGCAGGAGAGGGAACATAAGCAGGGGGATGGGAGACGGAGAAGCAGGCTTCCTGTTGAGCAGAGAGCCCAATATAGGGCTTGATCCCAGGACCCTGGGATCATGACCTGAGCCAAAGGCAGATGCTTAATGACTGAGCCACCGAGGTGCCCCAATAAACAAATCTTAAAAAAATATGTATTATCACTAGTTTCCTCTACACCCAATCATGTCTTGGACCACAGATAAATTTGGAATTCATTCAATACTAGGACTTAGACTGCATTTTGTTAACATCTACAGGTCTTTGAATCCTTGTAATCTGAACCCATCTGAACAAATAGCTTAGTAAAGGGGCGGTGGAGATAAATTTTCTTGTAAGGATTATCGTAAATTGTAGATAAAATAATTCTAAAATTACTCTGCAAATAAATTAGGGCCTCTTCTTCCACTGAGATCAATTTAATTCACTTGCAAGAGAAAAATGACAAATCCAAATGCAGAAGGCCGCTTGCAAAACAATGTAGAAGTACAATGATGGAAATATCCACTGGCTACTCCAGGAGAGAACCCTCCCGGGGAAGATCACAGGAGTTTCCACGAAGAAACTTTAAATGAGCCAGGTAGAAGTTGGAGCACTGGGGAAGGTGAAGGAAAAACCCACAAACACGGAGGCACGTTGCAATCAAGTCAGCAAGGTGAGAGATGCATGGCTTCTGCAGAAAACTCCAGAACTCCCTTTGGATAGCGTGACCCATGCCTGACTTAAAGGAAGGAGCAATGAGGAGAGCCAGTCATGAGGGAGTCAGGTGACCCAGGGCTATCATTGCTATGTGAAAGGGAATGTCTGTTTTTTAATCAGGATGGCAGTGGGCAGTCAGTCAGGGTTGGAGGGCAGGTAAAGGACCAGGGAGACCTGTTCTTCAGACAGATGATTTTGGCAGCTCTCCAAAGGTGCACTCCTAGGGTAGTGGTATGTGATAGGAGTCCAGAAGGCAGAGGGAAGAGTTAGGGGGTATCGCACCAGTTAAATGAAAGTTTTTCAGCAAAACTTGGGGAATCTTGGCAGGAATGGAAAGGCAGAAATAACGTAATCATGATGACAATCTAGAGAGAGAGACACACACACAAAACTATGACGATCCTGTAACAGTAAACCACGTAAATGAGATAGCGATTCAGATAAAATATATGCCCAGTTATGAAGGATTTGTTGAGGCGTGTTGCAGATACCGAAAGATGGCATGTTGTGAACAGTCTGGTTCACAGTCTGGTGCACAACAGGGTTTGCTCTAAGACCACCTTCGAACAGACTCTGGTTGAGCCGCCTGGATTTGCTCAGCTTCAAACTCGAGTGCCTCAGTGGGTGCTTTTCAGCCCCACCTCTACCGACATTTTGGTCCAGATGATTCTCTGTTGTAGGGGACTTTCTGTGCTCTGTACAATGTTTAGCAGCAGCTCTGGTCTCTACCCACTCAAGGCCTGTGGCATTCCCCTCATTTTAACAACTAAAATGTCCTCAGATATAGCCAAATATCCACAAAGCAGCCCTCAATTTAATTAAATAGTCTTTGGTTTAACTCATCTTGAAAAGGGCTCCAAGAGTCTAGCTACCCCAGTCTGCACACTGGGCCCAGTTTACTCTAAAAATTCTATGTGGTATAGCGTGTGTGTGTCCATCTGTCTGTCTGTCTTTAGGGAGCAGGGAGGATCATGGTAGATCACCAGTGGGTCTTACAAAGACCTCATTTCAATAAGATAACTGTTTGCTGCTAGGTTAGGGTTTTTTGTCGTATGAGCTTACTTATCACTGAATAAGTCTTTAAAAAAATCTTCTGGTTTACATTCGATACCTCTTTAAACAACCAAGTTTTCATTTTTTGGAAATAGAACAGTGTATGATTTGTTAATATCAACACACTAGACATTGTTTTTAAAGTTGGAGTCACCTGCCGGACTCAGTCAGTAGAGTACATGACTCAATTCCAGGGCCATGAGTTCAAGCCCCACCGTGGTCGAGGAGCATACTTGAAAGAAATAAAGAAAGGAAGAAAGGAAGGAAGGAAGGAAGGAAGGAAAAAAAGTTCCACATGAGGACAAATTACTAGATTGCCTATTCACTGCCTGACTTATTAAAGTGGGATTTCTGAATGCAGAGCTTCTCTCCTTTGGAATGGTCTATAATGGTTGGTTTTCTCATATTTCTATTAATGTTACTACAACTAAGCAGTACATGTACTAGGAAAATCCCAGGAGAGAAATTGGAGTTGCTCGTAACTGACCTGACACTTTGAGCTCTACTGATGCTTCCCGTGGTCATGGCCACGGTAACTCTGATAGATGCATTCAGCAGTGAGGGTCATTATTAACTTCCCCGGAGATTAGACTCTACTCCTAGAAAATGACCACAAATGCCATGCACCGATAGTAGAGGTAGGATGACTAAGTAGGTTAGCAGAGACTCAAGGAGGCTTTCTAGCTTTCTCACATTCAGAACACAAAAAAGAAAAAAAAAGTTTGCAACCATTTCTGCATTCTTCAGTAAACATCTAGAATATTCTGCATTTTTCAGTGAACATCTAGAATATTTTCATTTTTTTCAGTGTACACCTAGAATATTATGGTTGCTCCAGATGCCATATTTTAAGAAGGATAAATTAGAGTGTGTCCAGAGAAGAACCACCAGAATAGTGAGTGTCCTAGAAAATACACCTGCTGTTCATCACGTTTTACTTATTAATATTAGCGTCATGTGTGCAAACCCTATTCGGGAACAAAGAGAACTCACTCTGGGAGGAATAATGCCATATGGTTCCTCAAAATATAGTTGGTTAAAATCCCAAAATACAAAGAACATATAATTTGATGCAAGACGTGGCAGGGGGCACACAATTGAAATACAGTCTTCGGTGCGTGTCAGTGAGTCTGAAAATATTGTATACGTGGGCAGTGTGAGCGCGGTTGGTGTTTTTAAACCAGGTTATTAACGTGTCTCTTGAATCCTCTCAAACATGCCTGCCACGGCTTGCCGCTCATTTCCCTCCAAGCTGGCCTCGTTATTTTTTTTTTTTGGAGAACAATACTGAGCACCGACTGAGGAGAACTATGCCGCGTAAATAACAGAAAAGCCCATTGAGCCCTTCCCTGTGGGCTTACGGGCTCCATCCTGAACCAGGAGAAAATTCACATTATGCCACAGAAAAATCAGCACCCGGGATTTTTTTAAAGGCTGAGGGAGATGAAAACGTCACAGTGCAGGTTTTGCTGGTTCGAAACTTAATTTAAACACGCGAGCGTGCACAGTGGCCCTCTTGTATTCTGTATTTCAACATTATTTAACAGAGAAAATTTTTGTTGGTAGTGATAGAAACAAAACCTTTCCTAGCTGAATGGGGAAGGTACCTAAATTCCAAACTACATCTACGTGCTTTATGCAAAGCATATTTTTAAAATGTGGACCCATTATAAAATAGTTTTAAAAAAACCCCTAAGCGCAATGACATATAAACATGGGAATAGATGATATTCATCAGAAAGCATTAATTTGATTTAGCGGTTTCCAGATGATTCACACACAATATGTTTCTTTCCCTGAAATATCTTTAAGGACCATGGCTTGCAATTTTTCTCCTCATAGACTTATGTCCCTTCGATAGTCACTACACATTCTTATGCTCTATTATTTTCCTTCATTGATAGAAGAAACATCTCCAGGAAGATTATTCTTCTTTTCTACATCCTTTGGGAATTCAAAACTATTTAAAATCTATTGGAGTATGTTGAAAGAAAAAGCTCTTCAAATGATACATCTTCCTAGATTATCACAAAGATTTTTATTTAATATAAATGCAAGCCAAAGGGAGATAAGAATTACCAAAATATTATATTATCAAATATGCAATTTGCAATAGGGTTCCTTTATTAAAACCACCAATTATTATTTCACATAAAATTTAATTGAGGTCATTACCCTCCTGGCAAGTTATTTCAAAATTCTTTCTTATAATAAGATCTGTTATTGTAGCATTTTCCACATCAATGCTTCTTTCGCATATATATGCTTTTTTATCTACTCATAAAGATAATAGACATCACCCATATTTGATTGAATTAATAACCAAGTTATATATTTAGATGTCTGCCTAAGAAATGTTTTCCTTGTGTTTCCTGTTAACACAGCGAACATGGGAAAGCCACTGCCTACCCAGGGAGTGGATAGTGACTCCCAACAAGCCAAGATATCCGTCATTTGACAAATGAAACAGATATTCTAATTATGTTCCTGGAGAAACATTTCCTCAGAATACGGAAAATTTTAATATCACTACACGAGTTATGCACCATTTACTCACTTCGATATGAACACAAGCCTTACACTTGTTTAGGGAGAAGTTATTTCTCTGCCGAGGACCACTTGCCTGTATGAAGCACTCTGGTTTCACTGACCTTGAGCATCTGCTGATGAAGATCATTTCCATTGAAATACACATAGTTTACACGGTCCATGATCAAAATTACATAATACGCTGGAATTGCACAGCATTTGAATTAACAACAGACTAACCATTATGCTGTCTGGAGGTCAATTACTGACTTCCTTCCTTTTCTATAAACATTGATTATTTTTTACACCCACTTACTAAGCTCTATAACCAGGATTAAACAATTAATACAGCATAGTCCCCCACCCTCGAAGAGCTAAAAGCCCATTAAAGAATCCTATAAATAAGCAGTTCTATCCAAGTGTTTGGCGTTATACTGTTGAGAGGGAAAGCACAAGAGAAGAAAGTGTGGTTCAACCAATGTGGTCCAAAAAACAGAAATGCAGGATATTTTAAGAGAAATGTCAGCATTAAATAAATAACACATCATTGGGGGAAAAAATATGCATTTCTCTTTTCATCTGAGAGGTCTGCTTTAGAAAAGTTGACAGTAATGTGAAAGTCTGTAAAAGGAATTCTATTTTCCAACTAACGTCTACTTTAAATGGTAAATTTATTTCCCTAACAAGAAATGTCCCTCACAAGTGCTAAAAATAAGTGCATTTAAAGAAATAAAATCTCATTAGGCATAAGCATACCAAGTCCCATTAGTGGGACTGTTTTTGTAGCATCTGCACATTATTTTCTGAAATATCTCAATTCCAACTCTTATCCTAGGCCCCATGCCCTACTTCTTTTTTATCTTCCAATTTGATTCACCTTGTTCCTTGTTTGTGTCTAACGGGAATTGCTCACATTTTCGCCGACTCCCACAAGAGCAATAATGTATAGTTAGTATTATTATTGCTTTATTACTCTGTTTACACCTAAACAACTGGGGCTCAATTTCACATGATACCAGCAGATAATGGTTTTGAAGAAAAGTTCTGAGAACTTTCAGCTTCTCTTCGTCAACAGGCATTTATTCCATTTTATCAGACTTAGAGAAAAGGCAATTTTGGATAGAGAGTGAATAAAATGAGTGAACCAAGATTAGACAGCTAGCTAGCTGTTTCCTTCGGATCTAGTTTTGTTAACAGTATAAAATGCAGAACAGAGAGAAGCAGCTTTGACTCCAAAACCTAAACTAAAAGACTGGTGTGGGGGTGCCTGAGTGGCTCAGTGGGTTAAGCCTCTGCCTTCGACTCAGGTCATGATCTCAGGGTCCTGGGATCAAGTCCTGCATTGGGCTCTCTGCTCAGCAAGGAGTCTGCTTCCCCCTCTCTCTCTGCCTGCCTCTGCCTACTTGTGATCTCTCTCTGTGTCAAATAAGTAATAAAAAAAAAAAAATTAAAGACCGATGTGTTCAAAACTCAGATCTATCACTTTCTGCCTTTGGGAACTTAACTTCCTTTAAACTCCAATCCTGTTATCTGTAAGATAGTTTTAAGTATAGGTTAGTCATAAGGATTCAGCACCATTTGACATGCAAAACATTTAGTACCATAATTTGTACCCAGTTTGTACTCAGTAATTTGTACTTTGGTTTCTTCTCATGACTTAATAATGTTATTTCTCTATATTCCTTGCTAGCCTGGATATTCTTACATTTAAAGTTTCAAATTCAAAGTGTGATTCCTGCATTACTCACTCAAGTATACTAATGTTAAATGTTATTTACAAATAAAATATATCCTAGTTCAATAGCTTTAGGATCGCAAGAATTAAAATTGCATTCAAGTGACTGAAAAATCATGCCAATGGAACAAGTTTAATACTCGAATGAAGGACACTTCACATATGAGAGTTTCTTAAAGTTATTTCAATATACTTTGACTTTTAACTATTAATCTAACAAATTGTTCTACTCGGGGCTGTTGAGTAACCTCTATTAACTGTTAACGCACATAGGAATCTCCATGCTTGAGAGCTGAATATGAAAAAAGATGTTAAGAAAGATTCAGAAGTGAAGTCCAGGCTAACTGAAAAAGAGTGCCATGATCACTTATGAGTACCGGAGAAAGAGTACTGATATATGTTTTACAATTTGTTATTCCTAGTCAACAAAAGTATGGGAATGAAATTATTACAATATGTTTTCAGTCTATTCATCAAAGCTTATTGTCCTAAACTCACATTTGCCTTTTAGGATAACTTAGTCTCTTCAAGCCATGAGTGCATTTTTCTGTTTATTTATTTTGGAAATAATAAAGAAAAATAGGCTATCCAGACATTTGGTTTGAGACTACAGTGTATGGTAGGGAACTTTCATTTATTGAATGTCTACTATATGAAGATTCCTATTCGTATACTATTTAATGTTCAACCTAATTAAGAATGTGTTGTTTTTTCCATAATATATAAGGAAGAAAAAATTCTGATGCATGAAGTAATTCCCCCAACATTTTAGAAAAGTAAGCAAAAGTACCAGAATTTAGACTCGATTGGTCTGATTGGAATTCTCCATTGTTCTGCAGCATGTGAACTGGTATTAAAATATTAACCATGTTGTAAGTAATGACCTAGCTGATATAAAAGTTACATAATGGGGTTCATTCATTAATGGATAAATTAAGTCAATATATATTGATAGTCTTTTCTAGAGTTCTTAAATAGCACATCTCAGGGATTCATTAAGATTCCCCCTCAGACATCTAATAAATCCTGAAATTTGACCAACGCTCAACTCCCGCTGCCTTCTCGCAAATTCCCAGCTTCTCCTGCAGTCTTTCTCATTTCAGTAAATGAAATTCCAACCTTCCCGTTATCCAGGTCAAATAACTGGTCTCTCCTTCTTGGACTCCACCACAAACCAACCAACAAGAGTCTTCAGTTACCTTACCAAATTACATTCCTCACACTGTGCAACCTTCCCTTCCACAATCCTGATCTAAGTCACCATGATCTCTAGGTTCCTTCAACCCAGTGGGATTCCTATAAACTGCTTCCCTCCTTCTTCTACAGGAAAATGCTCCTTCACAATCTATTCTCAACCCAATGCTCAGAAAGAATATTACAAAACTCAAGTCCGATGCTTCCCAATGCATGACCCCAGCTCTAGCAATTTCCCAGTTTGCTCAGAATTAAAGTTGAACCCCTTCCCATTGCCTACAGGTTGTTCCATTCTCTAATTTTTGACAAACTGTCCAGACTCATTTTGGGCTCTGCCCTCACTTGTACCACTCCAGCCACATAGGCGACAGTTCTTCAAACACTTCAGACCCACTATGGTTTCATGGTGCTTCCTTTTGGTGTCTGCAGGACTCTTCCTCTTTGAGGCTTTTGTTCAAATGCCACCATTTCACAGGGGCCTTCTCTGGCCATCTTCCTTGCCCTATTTTATTTTCTCCATAACTTTTATCTGACAGAATGTATAGCAGATATGCATGATTCACAAATTCCATATTTGCACATTTACTTACTCATTAAAATTGACTTGTAACCCCATAGTCAATGCCCTGGTATGTTTGCACTTGTTCACAGACAGGTGCAGAGTGATGAAAATTTTCTGTGTCTGAAGTGTAAGCTCCCCACTGACATTGAACGAGGTGACACTCTGCCTTCTTGTTTGATTTCCAGCTGTAAGCGGGTGTTGTTTTCGTAGCCAGATTTTCATGTTTTTGTGCTATTTGTTGGTGATTATGCTATTTAAAATGGCTTTTGGGCATAGTGGTGAAGTGATGTTTAGTGTTCCCAAGTTCAAGGCTACGATATGCCTCGTGGAGAAAAATGTGTGTTAGGTAAGTTTCATTCACACATGAGTTATAGTGCAATGGGCTATGCATTCAATGTTAGTGAACCTAAAACATATAGAAATAGCTGTCTTTAAAAAGAAACACACACAAAACAAGGTTATATATTGACGGGTTAATGAAATTGGTGTGACCAGAGGTTCACAAGAACTTAACACAGTATTTACCCCATGGATAAAAGTTCACGAGTTATTAATGCAGTGTCCATCGCAACTTTACAAAACCTTATCACACAAATAATGAAAATCAATTGTGTCTTTCTTTATCATGTCTTGTCTATGCCTACTAGGATGTAAAATTCATGAGGGTGGTATGTTTCATCCACTCACTATGGTATTTCCAGTTTTGAGAAATAATAGAAATTCAATGAACATTTGTTTAATAGATAAGTGAATAAATAAACCAATTGTCACTATAAATGATTAGTAAGGAATAAAAATAAATAAGGTAAACATCTAAATATGAAAGTAAATAGGAAATAAAGGAAATTGTTAGATGACCCAAATAAATGGACAGATACACCCTGCTCGTGGTTTGGAGAATTAGTATTGTTAAAATGTCCATACTATCCAAAGCAGTCTACAGATTCAATGCAATCCCCATAAAATACTAAAGGAATTTCCCACAAAATTGGAAAGAAAAAACATGGAATATCTCAAAGAGCGAAAGCAGTGTGGAAAAAGATGAACAAGACTGGTACTGTCTGAAGGACTGGTACTGACTGAAGGAAACTATAGACAAAATGAAAAGGCAACCTACTGAGTGGGAGAAGATATTTACAAATAACATATTTACAGATTAGTATCCAAATTATATAAATAATGTATACAACCTTAATATCAAAAAACAATCCAATTAACAAACTGCAGAAGACCTGAATAAACATTTTTTTTTTTTCCAAAGAAGACATCCAGATGGCCAAGAGACCCCTGAATAGAGGCTCAACAACACTCATCATCAGGGAAATACAAATCAAACCACAATGAGAGATCACCTCATGCAGATTAGATTGGCTATTATCAATAAGATAAAAAAGAACAAATTTGGGGGCACCTGCGTGGCTCAGTCAGTTAAGCATCTGACTCTTGGTTTTGGCTCAGGTCATGATCTCAAGGTTGTGAGACTGAGCCCAGGGTTACACCCTGTTCCCTGCGTGGGGAGTCCTCCCTCTGTCTCTCGCCCTCTGCCCCTCCTCTTGCCCTCACTCATGCTCGCATGCTCTCTCTCCAATAAATAAGTAAATCTTAAAAAAAAATTAACAAGTGTTGGTGAGGATGTGAAAAAAAAGGGGACCTTCCTATACTGTTGGTGGGAACGTAATCTGGTGCAGCCACTATGGAAAACACTATGGAGGTTCCTCAAAAAAATTAAAATAGAACTACCCTATGATCTAGCAATTCTACTCCTGGGCATTTATCCGAAGAAAATGAATATGCCAATGGAAAGAGATGTGTGCCCCCTTACATCCATTGCAACATCATTTATAGTAGCTAAGATAGAGAAGCAACCTGAGTGTCTATTGACAGAGAATGGACAAAGGAGATGTGATAGATATACACACAGTAGAATGCTACCCAGCTATTTAAAAAGGTAAAAAAACAAAAAACAAACATAAATCTTTCCATTTGCAACCCTGTGGATACACACAGAGGGTATTATGCTAAGTAAAAGGAGTCGGAGAGAAAAACAAGGGATGCATGAATCTGAAAAACAAAATGAAACAAAACAGAAACAGTTGGTCACCATGAAGGGGAGGAGCTGGGAGGCAGGCAAAATGGGCGAAGGAGATTAAGAGGTACAAACTTCCAGTCATAAAACAAATAAATCATGGAAATGCAATGCACAGCACAGGGAGCAGAGTCAATAATATTGTAATAACTTTGTGTGGTGACAGGTGGTAACTAGACTTATTGTGGAGATCATCTCATGATGGATGAAAATATGAGCTGCTACGACGTACACCTGAAACTAATAGGATATTGTATGTCAATTATACTTCAATTAAAAATAAATAAGTATGCTATAAATGAATAATGAATGAATAAATAAGCCAATTATGACCAATGCATTAGTCTTTATGCTAGGCTAGGATCATAGGATTAAAAGATCGATGTGCGATTTACTCTTGAGGTTTTCACAATCAAGAAAGTTTAAAAGTTTGGAGAAAACAACCAGCCATCCTTCCCTTCCCCAGCCTAGTAGGTGTATTTCATGCCTGTTTAAAAGACTGATTATTGATCCTATCTCTGAATCTATCTAAGGTAATAAAGAAGGTTATCATTAACATCTGCCTTTGCTACCAGAACATAAATTTTAACTCAGAATGTTTGACTGTTTTCCTCATTACCCATTACTTCTTTGGTAAGGGGGAATGTGTAGCTTTACAAATAAACATTTTTTTTTTTTTAAAGGCTTACTAGGTCTCTACTGAGTACTTAGGCAATACCACACTAATGTATGTCATTAGCTGTGTGATCTAAAGCAAGTTACCTAACCTCTCTGGGTTTCAGTTTGTCTGTTAAATGAAGAATTTAATAGCACCTCACTTAAAGGATTCAATTATTATATGAAAATCAGTTAGAATGGCTGCTGTATACGATAAGCTCATAATTAGAAAGCTTGGCAAATGGTACTACATGTTAAGTTGAAGATACATGGATATAAATTTAATTCCCCAGAGTATTTCAGGAGAGTTCACTGTATAGATTTTGTTACATGGAGGACTTTTTTTTCTTTTTCTGTATTTAGTTTAGAATGTTTTATTAGAACTTCATAATTTTGTATCAACATATGCAAATGTGCTCAGAAGTTCCATTTCAGTGGTTACATTATTATAAATTGAGAATGATTACTATGAATATCCATTTTCTTTCAAAAATCTATCGGCATGAATTTTACATTTTTAAGCAACAGTGCATTATGCTAACACATTAACTCTTCAGGTACTGTCCATTTCTTTAATTTTCCTCATTCAAAATTAATATTAACATTATAAATGGTTCTCAATAATTTACATTTTTACCTGTTTTCTTTGTGTCTCACTTCAGTAGAAAGAAAAGGATCCCTGAAGACTTTCTCCATATCTGTTATGGAGAAAGGACTTCTGTCTAGTCAGATCAGGCTGCTATAACAACATCATATAGGTAAGTGACTTAAACAACAAACTTTTGGTTCTCACAGTTGGAGAGGCTGCGATGACCAAGATCAAGATGTGGGCAGATCTGGTGTCTGATGAACCCTTTTCTTGACTTACAGATGACCACTTTCTTGCTATATCCTCACATAATGGAGAAGGAGACCCTCTCTTGCATGTCACTTCTTTTATGGGTACTAATCCCATTCATGAGGGCTCCATATTCAGGACCTAATCATCTTCTTCAGGATGGATCCCACATCCAAATACCATCATTACATTAGGGCCTAAGTACATACATTTGGAGGGAAGAAAATATTCAGCCCACAGCATATGGTCTGATGATATAAGATTTCCACAGGCTGATATTTTCTTCCCAGCAATCTTTTCATTCACCATCTTTCCCTTGCACGGTGCAGTACCATTGGGGAGGTTCTTTTTATCGATCTCGGATTATCCATTTCCATTCCTCGCCCATCAAAATGTTCCTTGTTAAAAACGATTGACTTGCTGAACTTTATATTTTGTAGCTGTTAATAGTTCATCCCTATCAACTTCAGTAATGTTTGCAGGTAATAAAAAACAATGAGTGTTTTTATAACCTCCTGTAAGAGTCCCAACACCTGCATAATTATATCATTCATGAAAACTGCACATATTGGAGAAAAACTATTCTAGTGTATTGGATGAAAACTCTGCTTTATTCCACAGAATTGAAGCTTTATCTTTAAACTGGCAATAGATTTCTAACATTAGTTTTGAATTCTGCTGACTCTAATTTTTCTTCCTCCCAAGACCCTTATTACTGCCATGGGGGACTAGCGTGGCCATCCTATAGTGATAATGTTAGCTTTATGTCTCTATTTTTGGAACTAAATTTTTAAGGAGAAAGATTGTATAAGGCTTCGAATTTCAGTAGAATTTGCTTATAAAATGATTTGGAGTGTCTTTTTTTTAAAGACGTGAGGATACTTCAAACACATTGAATAGCTTTAATAACTACTGATCTCTTCAGATCTTTTTTCATGTATCTATGAATCACTTTTGGCCCTTTACCTTTTTTTTTTTTTTAATGAAGACCATTTCACCAAAGACTTAATTTTACTGACATAACATGGTTATTGCTATTATTTAAAAAAAAAAAAAACTAACTGCTTCCTCCATTGTTCACATTGTTTATTTCAGCATTTTATTAATTTTTTCTCCTGACCAGATCGACTACAAGTTTCTATCTTGTTCTTATTTTTTAAAGAAACATTATTTTTTAATTTAATGAATTTATGCTCTTATTTTTTCCTTTTACGTTTATTGAGTCAACCCCAGTATTTTATATCTAATGTCTTGAACTCAGTGCTCTATCAATTCTGCTCGATAATGCTTTTGGCAACATGGAGCTTGTTTTCAAACCTATCATAATGGTCTTTCACTTTTAAATATTTCCAATTTTCCATTATGAAATCTTTTTTCTTATTGAAAAGTACAGTTAATATTAAACAAGGTAGGAATTAGGGACACTGACACCTCCTGCCCCATGCAGTCAAAAATCCACATATCACTTTTGACGCTCCAAAAACTTAACCACTAATAGTCTACTGTTGACTAAAGTCTTGCCAACAACAGAAATAATTGATTAATAGGAATTTTGTATGCTGCATGTATTATGCTATACTCTTATAATAAAGTAAGCTAGAGAAAAGAAAATGTCAAGAAAATCGTAAGGAAAAATGTATTTGCATATATTGGGGAAAAAATTCTGCATATAAGTGGACCCAACGAGTTCAAATCCACATAACTCAAGGGTCATTTGGATACTGCTTGTTCCAAAATACATGTTTCCTTTTATGGTTTTGCACTGATTTCTAACTTTATTGCGCTATACTATGAAAACCAGTCTGTACACTACTTCCTCCTGGACTGGGACCTGTTCAGTTGTCTTTTGGCCATAGGGGACTGAAAGTGCATTTATCTCATGTGGGAAGGATGGCTGCAGAGTTCTATATATGTATGTCACTTAGAATGGACTAGTCATTCGTATTAATTAAAATTCCTGTTTCTTTATCCTTTCCTTTATCTACTAACATATCAACATATCAGCCTGTAAAAGATAAGTTTTCCCACTGAGATTATAGATTTATCAATTTTTCTTAGCATTTCTCTTCAGTTTTCCTTTAAATAAGTATATACACATATATGATATTAGATAAAAAGATGTTCATATTTTTTTAGCTGTTGGTTTCATAACTGAGTAAAGATCTATTTTCCCTAATGCATTTGCCTTAAGTGAAGTGTTTAATGTTACAATGGCTAACCTCAATTTATTTATTTATTTATTTATTGGCTTATTTATTTTTAAAGATTTTATTTATTTGAGAGAGGGAAAGAGAGCATGAGAAGGGAGAATCAGACTCCCCAAGGAGCTGGGAGCCTGATGTGGGACTTGATCCCAGGACTCTAGGATCATGACCTGAACTGAAGGCAGTGGTTTAACCAACTGAGCCACCCAGACATCCCAATTTCGATTGATAAACTATTGGTATTCTCCTCCCCATACATTCACTTATAAAGTCTGAGTCATGTGTTTTTATGAGTGACTTCTTAAAATAACATTCACATGAATTTTTAATTTTAAAATGGTTCTTTAAAAAAAATGTAGTCATTTATGTTAATTGTGATTATTGATATGTTTGACTTTTTCTACCATTTCGTGTTTTCACCTTTGCATAAAATTGTCTTGCTTTTTTTTTTTTTTTCTTTCCTGTTTATTAATAGACTGACCAAAAGCTTTCTGGTGTTCTTTGTTTATTTCTTTTATTTTTTATTTCTTCTTCTTCATGTCTACCTTCTAGATTATATTTCTTTTCTTTAAACATTTCCCACATATATTTATAGACCTAACTTCTAAATTTAATCAAACTTCTTCCAATATCCTCTGATTTGTTTTTTAAAGCCACTGGAACCTTTAAATCTCATCTTTTCACTTGTCTATTTCCATATTATTATCATTATTATTATATCACTTTACTTCCAGTTTTCTTTTAATTTCCCAAAGGCAGTTTTTTGAATTTATTGTTGTTAAAAGTAAATTTTTATTTAGGCTTAATGACTGCTTAAACCATCTCTTTCCATGTCATTGTGTCTTCAACCTGTTTCTGCCTCAGTTTCTGTTTTATTGAAATATGTCCTTTATTATCTATTTCAGTCACTATCAGTATCTATTGCCCTGGTTATTTACACCAAAACTTTGTGACTAAAACAACCACCTTTTCATTCTAGGCCATGCATTGTGGATAAGAATTTTTGGCACAGCTCTAGCTAGCTGATTCTGCTGCTTTCTGTGATATTTACTGGAGCACTCCCTACCATTGACTTCTGCTGAGCTGGAGAAGTTCGAAGACCATGTCACTTGCCAGGCTGCCACATTGCCAGGGACATCTAGACGGTTGAGCCCAGCTGGGCCCATCCCCACCCATGCAGCCTCAATATTTGTCCAGGACTCTCTCTTACACTGTGACTCAGAGCCTTAAAAACCAGCTGGGAAGCTGCAAATCCTCCAGAATATTTGATTCGGACTTGGCGTAGTGTTCCTTCTACCACACACATAGTCAGGAAGCCACAGGCCAACCTAGATTCCAGGCAGTGGAACAACAGACTCCTCCTCCTTGCCAGAGAGGGAGGAAATGATGGAGCATTCTAGAGACAATCTCCACAACCAGAAAATTCTTAGGTTTTGTCAGAAAATATCTGATGCCTGTCCTTATTCTGGAAAGGATTCCTTGTTGATGTACAGAATTTTAGGTTGAACGTTAGTTTTCACTGACAGTTCAAAGATACCATTCCATTGTCTTCAGTATCTTACTATCTTCTTTTTAAAAGATTTTATTTATTTACTTGTCAGAGAGAAAGAAAGAGAGAGAGAGCACGAGCAGAGGTGGCAGCAGGCAGAAGGAAAGGGAGAAGCAGGCTCCCCGCTGGGCAAGGAGCTGATGTGGGACTCGACCCCAGGACCCTGGGATCATGACCTTGGCCAAAGGCAGACCCTTGACTGACTGAGCCATCCAGACGTCCCTTCAGTGTCTTATTATCAATTCTGAAAAGTATGTAGTCAGACTACTTCCTACTCCTTTTAAGTAGTTCCTAGTTTTTTTTTTTTTTTTTTTCTTACAGATCTATGGCTTTCCCTTTTTCCCTGAGTCTTTTTAATTTCTCTATGATGTGTTTAGGTGTGTATTGCCTTTTTCTTACCTCACCAAAGGAGTCCAACATGTTTTACTCTGAATCTCATTTTTGTTCTGAGTTCTAGAAAATAATTTGTATTATCCATTGGAAACTACCACTATTTTTTGGATGATCGCATTACATAAAATTTTCCCAGTGTTAATTTTCCTGTTTATTGTGATCACTGAATTTTCTTCATAAAGCATTCAGTCAAGACTATTTGATATTTGTCTCTGTGAGGGTTCTATTGGTTTTACTGCTTTCATGCAAGATTTCCTCATTATCTTGGCATGAAGTCCTCGAACAAGTGGAAATGTAAATTCAGCCCACACTTGTGCAGAGACAAAATTGCACATTTGTGTGTTGCTTCTTCAGGCTGGACAACAGAACTTTTCTCATTCCTGTTTCATACGTGAATTAGGCTCTTGCCCTCCAACAGTTCTAAGACCTGTGTTCATTTCCTTCAGACACATTAAAAGTAAATTCTCTAGGGACACCTGGGTGGCTCAGACGGTTAAGCATCTGCCTTTAACTTGGGTCATGATCCCGGGGTCCTGGGATTGAGACCCACATCCGGCTCCTTGCTCCACGGGGAGACTGCTTCTCCCTCTGCTTGCCACTCCCCCTGCTTGTGCTCTCTTTCTGACAAATAAATAAATAAAATCTTTTTTAAAAAGGTAAATTTTTTAACCACTGAGCCTTACATTCATGGAGGTAAGCCTCCTAAATCATTGGGATTTAGCATCTACATCCCTGTTTGGTGAGTTTTCACTCCTTTTTCTAGCACCCTGATTCCTTTCATGGATGTGTGTGTGTGTGCACCCAAGTTTGAAATGATAAGAGGGATTGCTTGATTTCAGGTTAGACTATAATATTTACTCAATCATCACTAATCTTTTGTCTCTAACTCATCTGATAAGAGGGAATATATTAAATGAAGGAAAATATCTACTGTTTTCCCACTTCAGTATGTAATTCAGCTTCTAGATTTATGGTTCTCATTTATGAAATAAGTTATCCTAATCAAAATTAAAAATCTTCCTGATTCATACAAATATCTAAACAAATTAATAGAAGCTATTAAACTATAGATAAATGTGTGAAATTTGAGGATTTGAAAATTAAAAATTATTCCTCATATTTACCATGATTAGATACCCTTTACGTGGAGTTTTATGATTGAAGGTGGTTATCATGTTAGATCCAAAGGCATTAACACATCTTAACATATGCGTAAAGAAGCCTAAAATGAGGGTGTGTTTTGCTCATTTTCTTGAATCCTGTGATTCGGGATTTGCCCTTAGCGCAATACTGGCCAGAACCAACAACCAACTTGAACTGTCTATTTGTCTCCATTTAACACATTTCAAGAGCAGAAATCCACACCCACTCAGAATTTTTAAAAAAGGCACAAGTCAGTAACGGACATTTGTTTCCGGTCTCATTTATATACCTCTAATTAGAATGCTATTCAGATTTTGGCTTTCTACTTCACAGAAGAATGAATCTTTTTTGGACTTAGCCATTATAATTTTTTTCTTTTTTCAAATGAGAAAGTGACAGAGTAGGGGAAACAAAGAGTAATGAAAAACAAAATCCTTCAGATACATCTCTTAGACTTGCTTTTTCCAGAATATAAGATAAACAAATTATACAAGTCCTTTTTAAAAGATTATGTGGTAGGGACAGCAGAAAACTCATTTCTATCTGTGGCTCCTGATGTCACCCTGATCAGAATTTCTATCAAAAATATTGAGGCCAATATCAAAATCGTAGAAAATAGCTGCCTTTAGCAGAGGGCTTTGGTGTTTAATCTTTTGAAGCATAGGAGAAGCAAAGATACACCATATGCAAAGTAAAATCCTCTCCTGTCTTTGAAAATACCAAAGGTAACTTTTAAGTGCACTTACCATTTTCATCTTTAAAGATTAAATGTCTAGTAGGCAGATTCATAGATGGTCATGGGTTTTCTCTACGATTTAAATGTTTTTGAAATGAACAACAAAAATAGCTATCCTTTTGAAAAAGTCAAATAGCACTTTAAACTACTTCTATGCTATATACATATTTTTGGCTTTCAGAATTGACAAATATCATCCATGGAATTACAGCCTTATGTGTAGGTATATTTCTTGAAAGCCACACCGTTTAAACTATTTCCATAAAATTTACAGTTGAGTACAAAAATCAGGTGATTATAACTTGCATATTTAGTCACAAAGGTACAAATGTGTTGCCACGTCACAAGTAACATTTAAACATATTAAATGTTTTAGTATTTCCAGAGCTTTTTTTTTTTTTAAGTTTTATCTGAAAGCTACTTTGTGTTTGCATTTCCCTGACGATTAGTGATTTTGAGCATTCTTTCCTATGTCTGTGGGCCAATTCTTTGGGAAAAGTATCTATTTAGGGCCTCTGTCCATTTTTAAATTGTATTATTTGTTATTTTGGTGTTGAGTTCTAAGAGTTCTTTAAATATTTTCGACTATTAACCCCTTATCGGATATATTACTTGCAAACCTCTTCTTCCGTTCAACAGGTTGCCTTTCCATTTTGTTGATGGTTTCCTTCCTTGTGCAAAAGATTTTTAGTTTAATGTAATCTCCGTTGTTTATTTTTGCTTCTTTTTCCCTTGCCTGGGAAGGCACATCCAGGAAAAAGAAAAAAATATGTATGGGTGTGTGAGTATTGCTAAGGCTAATACCCAAGAGACAGACTTCTTGTTTTAGGAGTTCTATGGTTTCAGATCTTATATTTATATTTTTAATCCATTTTAAGTTTATTTTTGTATAAAATTTAAGAAAGCAGTACAGGTTTGTTCTTCTGCATATAGTTTTCGAGGTTTCCTAATATCATTTCCTAAAGAGATTGTCTTCCCTGTTGTGTATTTTTGCCTCTTGTGTTGTAGATGAAATAACCATATAGACCACAATGATATATCACCTCAAAATAGTCAGAATGGCTAACACAAAAAATACAAGAAACAGTGAGTGTTGGCAAGGATGTGGAGAAAAGGGAACCCTTGTGCACTTTCCTTGGGAGTGGTAATGGGTGCAGCCACTACAGAAAACAGATTAGAGGTTTCCCCCCAAAATTAAAATATCCTAGAGTCCAGTGATTCCTCTTCTGGTTATTTTCCCACAGGAAGAAAAATGAAATGAAACTAAGTATCTATTGATAAATGAATGGATAAAGAATATGTGGCATATATACACAGTAGGATATTACTCAACCATAAAAAGATTGAGATCTTGGAATTCATGTCAACATAGATGGATCTAGAGGGTATGATGCTTAGTGAAATCAGACAGATAGAGAAAGACAATACAATATGATTTCACTTCTATCTATAATCTAAAAAACAACAACAACAGACTCCTAAATACAGAGAACAAATTGAGTGTCACCAGAGGAGAAGGGGTAGAGGGGTTGAGGGGTAAGGCAAAATGAGTGAAAAGGATTAAGACATACAAAAAATTCCTGTTAATAAGTCATGGGGATGAGAAGTACAGCATAGGGAATGTAGTCAATACTACTGTAGTAACTTTGTATGGTGGCAGATGTGATTATACTTATGGTGGTGAGCATTTCATAATGTACGTAATTGTTGAATCATTTTTGTACACATAAAACTAATATGCCCAGTGTGCTTCAATTAAAAGTAAAATAAAGGACATACTTCAGCTAGAAATGTGTATATGTCATATACAAAGCAAACATTTCTAATGACTACTTTTTGGATATGCCAGCATATTATATAGAAAATGACCAAATTTAGTTTTTCTAGAATATATTTTATTAATATTTATACTTCAAATTTGAGGAAATTGGCTTTTCAGAAAATATATTTAGTTGTCTATAGGGGTCATGGTGGAAGAGGGACAGAGAGTTTGTACTTTTATACAGGAATCATATGGCTGATTCTGCTCTTGTGAAATGGACTTTTCCAAGCTGAGTAAACAGTACAAACACATCTATTCCATCAACTGGCTATTGTATAGTTATAAAAATAGACATTATAAAAATTCCAGTTTGCCAATTTCTACGGATGTTCAGTGTTCAGTAGTCAAGAGGAATAACCTTACCTCTCAATGCCTTCTCAAAAAGACTTAAGAATGCTTCTGCCCACATTTTTTTTTTTTTTTTTTTTTTTTTTTTTTTTTGCTTTATTGAAGTGGTTCTCAGACTCTAGCAGGGATCAGAATCACAGGAAGGGCTTGTTAAAACACAAGCTGCTGAGCCCCCACACAGTTTCTGATTCAGTACATTTGAGGTGAGGCAGAGGGAGATTTTGCATTTCTAAATCCCTCTGTAAGAGCTGCTGGGGTTGCTGGTCTGGAGACCACACTTTGAGAATCACTGGATTACTGGATTGTAACCATAGAGGGGAGCTATAGCTTCCTAAACTTCGAGAAGCAGTAGTGATGAAATTTTCAAAATGATTACATTCTCTACTATCGGATGTGTCAGAAAGAACAGTGGCCCGAAGTTTTAATTTTTTTTTTTTTTTTAGAACCTTGTAGAGAGAGAGAGTGGAATTAAATTGATAGAAGATGTAATCTACACAGTAGCCATAGACATATGAGGTGCTAACATTGTTTCATATGAATCTATCTATTCTAATCTTTCTTTTACCTCAGTTATCTTTATCTGCAAATATTTACTCCGTGAAAAGGGAGAAAAGTGAATATAAAAGGATGTCCTGTGCTCTAAATTCACATTTTAATTGCCCTCCAAACTGACTCAGTATCCCCAGATAACATCTTAAGATATTGTGTGTGTGGGGGGGGGATAAAAGCAAAGTATAAACAAGTTAAAAATAAATTACATCCCCAGGCTCTTCACCTAATGTATACTTTCAGTCTGTAAGCTACTTATCAGAAAACATTTATGAAAATAAATTGTCTTTGAGAACTGCTCTTCAGTGCTTCTGAACTAAGACAATATCTGAAACATGAGATCTGCGTGGAGGAGAGAAGGTGAGGGGCAGTCGGGGAGACACGAGGTCTGTTTTCTTCCTGGTCTTTGGCATTTATCAGCAGTATCTGGTCTTAGCAACTCTTTTAACCTCCAGCTGAACTCTGTTTCCTCATTTATAAAATAGCAACAGTAATTTCTTTCTACTACTAGATTGTTGAGAAAATCAAATTAGGTAGAGTATTATTTTCTTATAGATATAATTAACTACAATCTAACATATTCAATGCTGTAAGAGGGTTGGCGGGGTGCCATCGTTA
Organism: Mustela lutreola; assembly: GCF_030435805.1. Lineage (NCBI taxonomy): Eukaryota > Metazoa > Chordata > Mammalia > Carnivora > Mustelidae > Mustela > Mustela lutreola. The sequence goes on from NC_081307.1 coordinate 31,027,431, forward strand.
GTAAGAGGGGAGTATCTTTAGATCTCTTATTCTAATTCAATTGTGTCCTCCTAGCATTGCCTTGGTTTCTAAAAGTAATAATGGTCTAGAACTGATTAACAGATTACCTCCTTTAAGTCCTGATTTTGCCATGGGTCAATCTTATTCCAGTTCTGTGAAATTTGGTCTTCTTCCTCATGGGAGATAATGCCAGACTGGAGAGCTTTGAATATCATTTTTAGCACTTTTTAATAATACTCAGTAAACACGCAGAAAATTTTCACTGGAAATGTTATACTGTGGATGAATAAATGTTAATTTTCAAATTCACATTAAAATAATATTGCTCAAGAATGAAAGCCACATTTTCAGGGAGCTATATGCTGGGTTTTTTTTTTCCCCTTTTCTTTTCTCTTTTTCTCTGTGTTTCTGTGTATGTGCATGATTGCACTTCTTGGCTGCAAAACCCAGCATAAATATCCCCATAAGAAGTGATTTCAGATTTCCTGTATTAAATAATGTAGATATGGTAGGGGTGAAAGTGAAATATCTCACTAGGAAATAAAAAGAGTCTTAAAAAAGACCTTCTGTCAAGAATGATGTCCTTTGTGTGTCTTTGCCTCTGCGGATGACAAAAATGTGGCAAGTCAGTGCCTCTGAATGATGCTGCTGAAAGCAAAGAAACAGCCTTGCAGGTGAACTTGGAACAATGTGTCTGCATCGCTTTTCTTCCTAGAATGAGCCGTCTTATTAGAGGTAGTGTATCACCACTCTCAGATGGTATTTAAAACTACACATGGCTACCTCTGCATGCCCATTTAAAAATCCTTCACATTTCTGCATATTATAATGACATTCAGATGAAAGATGGGGTGTGACTCTTCATCATCTCTTGTTTCTCTTGCCAGCTTTCTCTGAGCTTTTGCCTTTCTCAAGCATTGGTTAAAAATCTGAGAAGACAGACATCTTCCAGAGCTCTTGTCTTGGGAGAATACAAACAGCACCCCGAATACAGTAATTTCAAAACCAAACAGAAGGGATTTGGAATTTGATCTCAGCGAACCTTACGGAAAAAAAAAAAAAAAAAAAAAAAAACCCACCAAAAAAAAAACCACACCGCCATGGATGATTTCTCAGATTCTCATTAACATATAATTTTCAAAGACACAAACATGTCTGATGTGGATGTTCTGACACATAAAATCTGTGTTTGCTTCAGCCACACTGTGAACGCTCATAAAATTTTGAGATCCATGTGGTACACAACAACAGTCTATCGCCGCCTCAGCCCTGGCCAGCCAAAAATGTTAAGGGCTTCCTTTTATATGCTTCAGAGATGTTTAAAATAGGCATAGAAGAATGCACAAGCTGGAGAGACTAAAATATATGAATTTTCTCTATGAAGAAATTCATGTGTTAAAAACATGACATAAAGGGCACATGTGCAAAGCAATGGCTAACATGCAACCTAGCTCTCTCAGGTCCAACAATCTGGACTGCTGCTTTCCCATCTTTCCTAAAGTTAGAGAAAATTGCATGCACGATTTAAAAGTGAAAGCTATATTTCAGTGTCAGTTCCATAAAATCAAAACTGAGCATCCCTGCAGCCGCTCTGACCCACCATCTACCATCAGATATCCAAGAAAATAGAGAATGCCCAATGGCAAATTTGAGACATGTGAGAAGGTTTATAACACTGCATTACTTTGCTGTGTGAGATTTATTCTTTTCATTGAAGAATTATTCTTAAGAAGTGGGATAGCTGAACCAGGAACTGACTATTCATTATAGCTTCTGTCAAATCAAACAGGAAAATGTAGTCTTAGCCACTGCTGGCTAAAATACTTCTTCCAAAAATAAAGTAAGTGTCCATTATGTCCTTCCCTAATAGAGATCAAATTTGTTTTTAAATACATATTCACACAAGTATTTAAAAGAATATTCACAATTCTGATCATTTTTAATCAATCCTTAAGTCCATTACACATGAAATTAAAACTTTTTAAAGACGTTTTATTTGAGAGAGAGCATGTGCAAGAGAGCATAAGACATGGCGTGGGAGAAGCAGGCCATTAAGCAGGGAACCCAACACGGAGTTCGATCCCAGCACCCTGGGATCATGACCCGAGACAAAGGCAGACGCTTAACTGACTGAGCCACCCAGGCGCCCAGAATAAAACTTTAATAACCTACAAACTGACTCTGACAGTCTTAAATTATAATGGATGCATCAGCAAAATGGTATTACCACAGTATAATAAACATTTGAACTGCTACACTGCAAGTTTTATCAAACATCAGTAAAAAGAATTAACGGAGACGTGATCTCTGATCTTGATCTCTCTGCTCTGGATTACTTCTCCTTCAATTCCAGTGCTCTAGTCTAGAGACACGGGGCAAGGGCAGGCTCTCTGCCTGATGCGCTTTTTATTTCCCATTCATTTGTTCTTTTTCCTCTTCTTGCCCCTTGTTAAAGTTATGGGTTTAAGACTGCTATTTCTTTAAGAGCTTAAATGGCTTTTGTGACATTTTATGGTGGTGTTTCTTTAGATCTCAGCAGGACAGAGCTCTGGCATTACACAAAGGCAGTGTGTGTGGGGTGTGTGTGTGTGTGTGTGTGTGCGTGTGTGCACAGATACACATACATGCACATAAGCACAGAATATTATCTTGGACAAAACAAAAAGTTTTAGTCCATAGGTGGTCCTGCAGACACTGCTTTGTGCTTAAAGAAAAAAATACATAAAATGGAAACCCCAACAGATTTAGTAAAGAGATATTTGAGGTGGAAAACGTGGACATAGAAGGATCACTATGTGTGTGCGTTAGCACTTCAGTTACATGTGCTGCTTTAACGAGAAAAACAGAATTCTGAAGCATCATTTTTGGTCTGCTGACACATGTCTAATTGAACATCTTGAAATTTGCTTTACATCAATAATGATCTCATATATAGCTGCTTTATATTTTTACTTGTCTCCCAAGAGAAGTCCTCTAGTCTGTGGTTACTTGTCACTAGTAGGTAATATATATGGACAACCACAAAAGTCATACGGTATTAGAAATAAGTTTATGTTCTGCACAAAAAGTCACATAATCTTGATATATAAATAGATAGCTGTAAGAGTTTTCAGTAAGAAAAATGCAGGATATCTATTTAAGGACTAAGTTTGTATTTTTATATTTTAAAAACATGACATAACCAATGTGGTGACATTTCAAAAGGGAGGCTATCACCAGGTGAAGGCACAGGATCTAGAACAGAGCTTCCTAAACGTTGCTTACCTGGGCAGCTCTTTCAGAATAATATACGGTCTCAAGGATACCCAGGGGGATTTTATTTTTTATTTTTTATTTTTTTTTAAAGATTTTATATATTTATTTGACAGAGAGAAATCACAAGTAGTCAGAGAGGCAGGCAGAGAGAGAGAGAGGGAAGCAGGCTCCCTGCTGAGCAGAGAGCCCGATGCGGGACTCGATCCCAGGATCCTGAGATCATGACCCGAGCCGAAGGCAGTGGCTTAACCCACTGAGCCACCCAGGCACCCCCCATGGGGATTTTAAAAACTAGTCTGCAATTTGGTATGTCATATTTTTTTAAAGAAAACTTCTATTTTTGGCCATGATATGACTAAATGCTGCATTATGATGAAATAGAGAACAAATAGCAAGATGGTAGACTTAAATGCAACCCCATCAATAAGGACAAATGTAACAGACTAAGGATTTCAAATAAAAGGTAGAGAACATCAGAGCAGGTAAAAAATGCACTCAGTTAGACTTTCTGCAGGAAATGCACTCTAAATATAATGCAAAGAGAAAGTCAAAAGTAAGAGGACGCTAAAATAAATACACGCAGACACACTATGCAACACTAACTAGAAGCTAGATTGACTATTTTAGTATCAGACAAAACAGGTATCAAGTCAAGGAATAATAGGTTCACAGACACCATAAGGGGCCATCAACAAGGCTCAGTCATGTGTTTAGCATCCGCATGGGGGTGGGGAAACAGGTAGTGGCTCAGTACAGTGTCAGAGCTCAAATGTCCAAAAAACAGAGTCCTCATGGGTCAGTAGCCTGTTCCAGTTTGTGGGAGCCCCAACAGCTATATGGGGTGGTATGAAACTAGAGCACGGGTGCCAGGAAGTGAGAGTCTGCACAGCTGGAGGGGGATGGCTGTGACATTGGCAGACTGACTACATACAAGAATATTGATCGAATAAGTAAATATGCTAATGATAAAGGGAGACAGTCCAAGTCTGTGAATGGATCTAAGAATATGAAAAGGTAGTTACCATTGTGAACTCATGGTTTTCAACATACGTAGATAGATAAGTATAAACATTTCATCTATCTATCATCTGTCTTTCTAACTAACTGAAATGTTGGAGTTCTGCAGAAGCAGATGCTAAGCCAGACTTGGACCTGCAATATATTTACAAGGGACCAATGACTACAGAAGGTGGTTGGGGGGAAGAGATGAGCAAAGGGGAAAGTCCAGCTCTCCCAAAGCCTTGCTCAACCTCAAGGGAAGCTTTGAAGCATGTATGGCCTTCCAGACTTGTCCTTCAGTGGGTGGAAATGCCCAGGGCCTTATTATCCCTGAGATAGGTCACTGGATATGCGTTTCTTCATGAAGGACATGGACTTGGGTGCGGTAGCTCTGTGTAGTTGAAAATAAAGGGTCTGAGACCTGAATCTGTCTGCTGAGTGTACTCCCAGCAGCCACATTTCTGGGTCCATTTCACACACACACACACACATACACACACACACACACACACACCCCTTCAGCTATAATGCTTGTTTTGAAATACAAGTATATCCCCATATGGTTCATGTACTTGGGAATATTTGGAGTATGACAAAAATTTTAAGTGAATTTGTGTGCTATTTCCTTACTAAAAAACAAAACAAAACAAAAAAAAAAACAAAAAAAAAAAAACAAAGAAACTGGATGAAAGCAGAGAACTGTACTCAGCTAATCTGAGATGGCAGGAACCCACAAAATGACCACATGCTCACACCACAAACACTGACAAGCTATTTCAGTTCACTGCACGTATCATCCTGCAAGGTTGTGTTTTGTTATATTTTTATTACTTACGAACTGTCCCCTATTGTATTAAAACAAAACCCAAAACCGAAAACCAAACAAAATAAAAACCCACCTCATTCAGGATCTCAAATATATTTCAATGTCCTGGTTCACAATGCCAAACAGTGAATCCAACTAGTAAAGCACTCCCTTAGGGGGACACAGCCACATCCTGCGGAAGTAGCCCCTGTTTGTGCATGTAGTGGCTGGTTTCGTAGTTTGAAATGTGCCCAGCATTTTCAGAGCCTTTAGTTGTTGGGTAAAGCCATGGATCCAAGGGAGAAAAAGAGTGGGGGGAGAAAAAATCAACAGTAATACAGAAGTTAAAGAAGCTTATGACATTGGATCAAATATTTGGTTTTGATAAAATCTTGATAAAATATATATTATAAGAACATATTCCAAAGGACCTATAAATCAAAGACAAGAAAAGCCTGCCCCAAGATTTAAGGCTGTGAAAGATGCCTCAACTGTGGTGTTTGGAACAAAGATACATGTCACCAGATGTCTCAACCTTACTTTGATTTCATAGCACCCAACTTCCCACCAATTCACAGGAACCGAGAAGCTACAGCACCTCCAATATCCACTTCCTTAAAAGAACCCCCAAATATTAGTTTTTTTTAAAGTGAAGTATTACATATTAAGTACCATATTTACTGTAGTAATTATGAATGTTAACCATTTATTATGTGTCAAACTATGCTATTTTTATTAGATTCCTATCTTTCTCTATTCAATATTTCACAGATGAAAAAGTAAAGAGTGCTTCTGCTCTAACTTTTTTACATAAGCCCTGTGGTTTTTATTGCCTGATTATGCATAGTAATGTGATTTTTAGGAACGTGTGTAACATTATGGCAGAACTGACTACAGGTACATATAGACCCACCACTTTCCTCTATGACATAAAATCTGGATGTGATTATATAAGCAAAAAACATGATCATATAACTACATATGCTGCAAGCAGGATCGTGCAATTTCATTTTTTGTTGTTTTGTGCCTTCTGATTTTTAAACAATTATCTATAAAATAAACGAAGTTGTTTTTTTTTTTTTTTTCTGTTATGAAAAACAAAGTAAAGGAACAAGCACAGTGAAACGCTGGGTTGTTCTAGCAGCAATTTCTTACCTCCTAGGAAAGGAGAAAACCCCATTATAGGAAGAGCTCAGCATAGTTTAAAAGCACAGGTGGATGATATTTAATAGCAAAACCACCCAGCTTGGGACAGCAGTGGGGTCCCCCAGCACTAGCCAGCACACACATTCTGAAGCGTAATGATGACCGAGTCCTATTCGCACACCGCAGTATTCTCCTTAGAGCAGGAATTTCATGAAAAAGGCATAAGGGTGCGTGGGAAGATGAGCTGAGGACTGCCGGAATAATGGATAGGTACATACGCTGTTGTAGTCCTCATGAATTTTATCTTCTCACATCCGTGCGTGTCGTAAGGCATTTCTGAGCGCTTCTCAGAAGTCTGTTTTATTAACCCCCAAGGTAAAAGTTGTCTGAAATTCTCTCCCTGCTCTGGCCTTTGTTTTCCTACTGTCTGCTATTTAAAGGTTGTTCTAAGTGCCTTTGAAAAGGACAAGAGGAGAAAGAGAGGGACTGCTTACAGATCAAGGGGAAATGAGAGAGAGAGAGAGGCTGACACGTTACAGGTTTTGTCTGAGTCAATGAACCCTAGACTCAGCTTCACCAAAGCTTCCTGTGCCTCATGACCTGAAAAAACAGCCAGTCAAGAGCCTGCCCAGGGACAGCAGCCTGGAAAATCTTCACAGAGCAGAAGTCAGAGGCCCCCACCTTATTAACCAAGTCAAGCAGCTTTATAACACAAAAGTCAAAGCATTCCACCAAAACACGGTTGCTTTCCCGACCTCTTTCTTTACCCAAATAACCTCCGTAATGTTTTCAATCCATATCCACTTCTCCACATACTACCTCTCAGTCTATATCCCTGTGTCTGATTCTTTTTTCCCATCTCCTGCGTCTGCGTCGCAGCCGGCCGGATCCTAGCTACGATTCAGCAGGTGTCTATAACTGCTCTCACTCTTGTCTTTTCTATAGGAGGCAAAGAAGACAAACAACCTACCTCACAACAATTCAAGATTAGTGGGAAAAACTAATACAAACTAGAGAAAATTCCAGAAAGCAGGCCCTTCTGAGAATATGTACAGCAAAAATTATAGAATGCATTCAGTCAACTGGAACTTTTATTGGAAACATTATCTATAATTAGAACATACCTGTGAACCATGTAGAAAGCATCCTAGGCTCAAATATCTGTTAAGACAGAAATGGTACCACCAGCTGGCTTTCATCATGAAGGTCTATCTGTATCTGCTCATTAATTCACTGGGATTTTGAAAGTGTCAAGGAATAGGCATTATGCTTTGTCTGGCAAAGAGTATAAACATGCCCCACAAAAGGTTTTGAAAATTCAAAACAGGGGCACCTGGGTGGCTCAGTCACTTAAGCAGCCAACTCTTGATTTTGGCTCAGGTCATGATCTCATGGTCATGAGACCTAGCTCCACAACAGACTCTGTGTTAAACTCAGAGCCTGCTTGAGGTTCTCTCTCTCTCTCTCTCTCTCTCTCTCCCTCTTTCCCTCCCTTGCTGTGCTCTCTCTCTTTCCCACTTGCTCTCTATCTAAGAATAAAATATGGGGCACCTGGGTGGCTCAGTGGGTTAAGCCTCTGCCTTTGGCTCAGGTCATGATCTCAGGGTCCTGGGATCGAGCCCCACATCGGGCTCTCTGCTCAGCGGGGAGCCTGCTTCCCCATCCCTCTCTGCCTGCCTCTCTGCCTACTTGTGGTCTCTGTCTGTCAAATGAATAAATAAAATCTTTTATTTTTATTTTTTAAAGATTTTTTATTTATTTACTTGACAGACCGAGATCACAAGTAGGCAGAGAGGCAGGCAGAAATAGAGGAGGAAGCAGGCTCCCCGCAGAGCAGAGAGCCCGATGTGGGGCTCGATCCCAGGACCCTGGGATCATGACCTGAGCCGAAGGCAGAGGCTTTAACCCACTGAGCCACCCAGGCGCCCCTAAATAAAATCTTGTAAAAAAATAAAATAAAAATTCAAAACATTGAACAGCTTAGCTTACCCGAGAAGTAATTTACCTAAAGTGGTTCTTTCAACCGTCGGGAACATTTATTTGAACAGTCTAAGAAAAAGTGAACACAGTGTATATTATGTGTGATAGTCTGCTCTACATTAGTAAGGCTGAAAGGCACTCTTCTGCCACAGAAGATGTAGTAACTGTATTTTTCAAAATCTGTGTGACATATACCATCACAAAGTTTGTTAAAAGCAACACAGGGCAAGATGTGTATTTTCCAATGGAAAAAAGTCCTCTTCATTTCTTGAAGATCAAGACAAGGGTAGAAGAGCAGACAGCTCATAAAATTTAAAAGTAATGCTCAAAAGCATATGAAGTCAACAGATATTTTCTTTACCCTAGATATGTATTTTATTAGACACAGTTCTATAGTTTCTGGAATACATTTTATCATGAAAAAAATTAACTTTTGTTGCCTAGAATAACTGGCATCAAAACAAATTTAATTCTTTGTGCTCTTAAGCATAATCGGAAGAGGAACACATATTTGCTTGTTATTATTTTGGGAAAATATGTGGAGGACCATTAAGTGGCTGCAAATGAGAAAGCAAAGATTGGGTCTTGACTTCATAAAACTTTATTTTCTGGAAGCGATATTTCCAAATCCTTTTATTTGAATATGAAGACCATAGCTATACTTATTTTACTGCTATGTAGTTTTATTTTCCAATAACTCCAAAATATGAAAGAAATCATAGGCATATGTGGCCTCAAAGGTTTTGGGTGTCATTTCCTTCTCCTTTTAGGAGTCTTCTATTCTTTTGAGAACTTCCTCACATCTGACCATCATATTGGCCTTCAAATATTCATGATTACCTTCACTGTTTACAGATAATACAGGCCTTCCACGTAACATTTCCGAAGAGGCTATTTTGCAGGTCTCTACCATAGTTCAAGATTAATCTTCTGAAATATGAGCTGGCAGCTGTTAATAAAGCTGTGATACCACAGAGACGGACTTCCAGTTTACTAAGTCGCCTTATTAACAGAAAATTTTTTAAGACACAAAGAAAGACTTTGTAATAATGGAACTCAGTGTGATGGGGGAGGGAATTTTTGGATGTTAGTTACTTGCTTTTTTCAGAATGGGTGAGGTAAGGGAAAGCAGCCAAAAGGGGGGTTGCTATTGATGTCCTTGGAATCATCCCACTTTCAAAGACTTGGTACTTCTTCTTTTTTTATTTTTTTTTTCCCCAAGATTTTTTAATTTATTTGACAGACAGAGATCTCAAGTAGGTGGAGAGGCAGGCAGAGAGAGAGAGAGAGGAGGAAGCAGGCTCCCCGCTGAGCAGAGAGCCTGATGCGGGGCTCGATCCCAGGACCCTGGGATCATGACCTGAGCAGAAGGGAGAGGCTTTAACCCACTGAGCTACCCAGGTGTACTTCTAATACATGTCATGTCCTCAGTCAAAATTACCTATGACTGGAGCAAAATATGAAGTTCAGAAAAACCTCATAAAATTAAGATTTATGGGGCATCTGGGTGGCTCAGTGGGTTAAAGCCTCTGCCTTTGGCTCAGGTCATGATCCCAGGGTTCTGGGATCGAGCCCTGCATCAGGCTCTCTGCTCAGCAGGGAGCCTGCTTCCCTTCCTCTCTCTCTGCCTGCTTCTCCGCCTACTTATGATCTCTGCCTGTCGTATAAATAAATAAAAATCTTTTAAAAAAATTAAGATTTATGTCAATGGATTTGCTTAACTTACCAGGTCTGCTTTTGTGAAATATCAATGGGCTTGATATGATTAAAAACTTCTAAAGACCACATTAAAAAAATGCATTGCCCTATATAAACTTGGAAAGAGAGAAGAAATTCTATTTGCATACTTTTAGAAGCTTTGGTCTCCTCAGGTGTGGTTTCTCTGGTTTCTTTCTTCTATTCTAGATTATCAATGCATTGTTCCAAGAAAATACATACTTTAAATTTTTTGAATGTATTGTAAAAATGTGATTTGGAGCCTCACCATTTTGCATTTAAGTGCACTAATGATATTAAATACATATATAGTGGAATGTTTATTTGGAGAGAAAATGTTGGAATCCTTATACAAAATGTAACTTTGATAAAAATAATTACGTATCAGTTATGTCACACGTGTGGGGAGAAGCAGTATGGTACATGGGGAAGTTATTTTGAATTGTTTGTCTACCAGTTTGTTTTTCATTAGCTATTGAACCAATGCCAAGTTCCTTGTTTTATTTATCTTCTAATTCAAGCTGAATCACATAGGGAGAGTATAACCAAAGTTTGTTGAATTAACACATCGATAAATATGTCTCTTGTGAAAGGAGCTTCTTTACATGTAAAATATTTTTCTCACTTACATATGCTTTTCTGCAATCCTACCACAACTTAATTTTTGTTGCTGTTGTTATTGGTAAACTCTTTGCCATGTTGACTCCCGGATACAAAATGGGATACAAAAACAAAATTGATCGAGAATATACCAAGGGCAGACAAGCAGATGTCAAGGTAACAGACATCTCTTGAATGCCTATTTCAACCGGGTTCTAGACCTTACCTAATTGCCTAATTGGTTTATCTTGGCAATCGATAAAGGTCAATAATATTATCTAAATTTTAAAACTAAAGTAAGAAAGTCTCAACGAGGTCATATGATTTGTCTATGACCTCACCAGTACTGACTGACGGGACTAAAAATTCAGAGTGATCTCTCCGTGGACTCTTTTTTTTTAGTTGACGACCATAAAGACATATAAAATTTATCAAAAACATGTTGATCAGGAGCCTGGGTGGCTCAGTTGGTTGGGCGACTGCCTTCAGCTCAGGTCATGATCCCAGGGTCCTGGGATTGAGTCCTGCATCTGGCTCTCTACTCAGCGGGGAGCCTGCTTCCCCCTCTCTCTCTGCCTGCCTCTCTGCCTACTTGTGACCTCTGTCTGTGAAATAAATAAATAAAGTCTTAAAACAATAACAACAACAACAAAAACGTGTTGATCGGCACTTGGGTGGCTCAGTTGGTTAAGCACCTGCCTTCTGCTCAGGTCATGATCCCTGGGTCCAGGGATTGAGGCCGCACCCAATCAGGTTCCCTGCTCAGTGGCAAGTCGGCTTCTCCCTCTCACTCTGCCCCTCCCTGCACTTGAGTTTTTTTTTCTGTCTTTCACACACTCTCTCTTTCAAATAAATAAATAAAATCTAAAAAAGAAACAAACAGAGATGAGAATCTACGTTGTTACCCTCAAAATAACTTTTCCAGGTAGAATCAGGAATTACGAATGTATTAGCAGACTGTCCTCACTTTGGAAGAATGTAAGTAATTGGTACAGCATCTCAGTGTCTCTTCAACTAAAGACAATCTATATTCCAGCTTTATCTCCACACTGCAGTTCTCATACAGCTAATACCAGCCAGATAGCTTCCTGCTTCCAGAACATTCCCCAAACCATCCTGCATTATTTTCTTCTCTTGGCTTCCTCTGCCTCAAAGGCCCTATTATTCTGACCACTGGCAGGCAACCCACAGTATTTTTTATGATGTGTATCATACGTTCACCACAGAATGAAATATTCTATAATATGGGTTTAAAAGACCGTAGACATATTCTCTTAGATATGTCTTTGGCCAAGTCCCTCACCTTAATGTCCTTTGTCACATGCCACCTTCTTAATGAAAACCATTTTAACCATCCTATTTAAGTTCTCTCCCATCTGCCCCCTCAGTTTTTCATACTCTGCTTCTCTTTTTATATTTTCTGTTGCACTTCTAATGAACTTCATAATTAACTTCTTGTGTTTGTGCAGTCGCCAATGGGAAGTATAAATAAACAAACACCTAACCAAAATTGGGAGAAAATTGTATTCTTTCCTTGCTTGGATGTTCTCTAAAGTTGGAACTAAGAAACCTTAATGCTGGTGGCTACAGCATCGGATATGACACTTCAGGAACTATAGACGGAGCATCTTTATGTACACGAAGAGCAGGACAAGTCATTCTGCAGAGAAAACCAGCAATGGGATACCAAGCTGGAGGATAACAGAGGGACAGAGCAAGAAAGGCACTAAGAAATCAAAAAAGCAGTCTTGACTGCTGACCTTTGGTAATACATTATTTATTTATTTAACCCCAAGTTAACATCCATGCTTGGGGGATGTCACCCTTTTGTTAGCCTCCATGTTTTGCTTAAGCCGGCTTTTCTAATTTTCTGGGAAACCGAGAGTATCACAACTCATAAAATATGAACCTCCATCTTTTTTAAAGTCATTTTTTTAAAAGTCATTTTTAATGTAGTTAATGAGCATGTCTTGCAAATTGTAAACATTCTGGAAGTACCACTCCTTGTTCATTTTTTGTTTCTTTCTTCCAAATGTGCCACGCATTGGTTCAGTCCACAGGTAGTTTTGGTGAGTTTGGTTTTTAATATATTTTTCTTGACCTGTATTTTTTTTAAATGAAGACCCTGCCCATAGATGTTAACACTGGTAAATATAGAAATAGCTTTCAAACTTAAACTTTCTCCCCTCTAACATGAACAACAACAACAATGAAAAACTCATTTTGTAGATTTCTTATAAATATTTGAAAATTGCTCCAATAAAAAATTTTGTAAACTACTGGACCCAGAACACATTTAGATTAAGGGCTAAATGTTCGATACTTGGCCTCATATAACCATTTAAACCATCATCTGTCACAGCTGTTCTTGCTTTCCTCATACTGACACACGTGTGCTTGATGGCATAAGACACAGAAACCAAGCGGACTTGGCCAATCACCCAACTAGCCCAGAGGCAGTCTTATCTAGAAACTAGGGGGCAATCTCTGGAGCCTGACTGCCTGGGTTTGAATTTCAGCTCTGCCACTTCAAGCTGTGTGACTCTGAGCACGTTACCTACCTTCTTGGTGCTTCTGTTGGCTCCTCTCAAAAATGGGCTTTTAATAAGAACACCCACTTCAGAGGATCGGATCAAAGGTCAAGAAAGTCTCCAGTATGCTTGGAACAGTCCAGGCATGTAATAAATGCTGTACAAGTATTTGTTGATTTAAAAAATTCTCATACCAAATTCTATGGCTTTTTTTTTTTTCCCAAGTTTTTTTTTTTACACAGAACTTGACACAAGGTGATAGAAATAGGTACCATTTGTTGATCGCTTACTATATAAGGCGAATCTAATAGAAGCTTTTTCCCACAAGTATGGCATGTTTGGAAAGCAGAAATAGTGGGAAAAGAGGAGGGGGGGGGAGGCTTTTTAAAAAGTACTTATTCAACCTAAATGCTTGAGAAAAAATCATGACAACTAACCTATGAAGTGGTTGCTCTTACACTTTATAGTTTACGAGTGAAGGAATTCACATCACTGAAAGCTTAAGTGTCACCCAAGTACAGTCTTTAACCATACTACTTGATGAATTAAAAAATAAATAAATAAAAATATTCTTCTAAAAATAAGAATGAAAGCACATCTATTTGCAGAATGCACTTCAGAATGCACTGAAATTATTATTTATTTTTCATAATTAACATACAAAAACCATAGGGATTTAAGGCTGCCAAAGTTCTAAGTCCAACAGAAGTATATGTTTAGTTCAGCATTGGAGCAAAAATTCAGGTTCTCACTTAAAATTCATCAGCAAGTGCTACTAATAATAATCTTATGACTAAAAAAAATATTTTTCTTTGCTTTGGAGATCCCTCTACTGAAGGAAAGCCCTGGTTGCTAAATAAAATTTATATGTTTAGAATAGACTGAAAATAACACTTTTATTGAATTTCCAGTAGTTAGTGCATTATCACTCTGGATTTCCCAAGAATACCTTGATTCTCAGAAGGTAATTTTAACATTTTAGCTAAAATTCAGATACTTTCTTTTATGAGATTTTTGTAGTATGCTGAGACAGGTAGATACACATTTGGGTCATCAGATTTTAGTACTGAACATCGATCAAAAGAAGCATAAACTAATCATTTGTCAAGGTTACCATGAACCTGAACGAGTCTTGCATATAATTTCTGTAGTGCAATCTCACTTAACCTGTGTCTGAACTTTAAACTTAAAAAACCACTATTGATATCTGAAATATAAATCATCATATCTAACTGTTCTTTCTTTTATTTAAACTTAAATTTCTTCATAGGGCTACGTGACAAGGCATTCTAACTTAAACAGACTGTATGTGCTCATATCTGAGCTTTAACTGGACAATGACGTATGATAATGTCATTCAGTTAATGCTTACTTGCAAGGAACAGCTTAGTGTAGCATTAACACTGACAACGGAACACGAAAAAAAGGTTTCCTGTATTTTCTTTTCCTTTTATACTGCATAGTTCTCCAAGAAGATATGGCATCCATTGACATTTATACATCAAACAACAGAATGGCATTGAGCTATATAAAGATACAACTGTGACGCACATAAGGAATGAGGCTCAAATCTGTAGTCATATGATTGTACTGTACACAACTCTCAGAGAATGGCAGGTCAGATAGAAAAAAAGTAAGTCATGATAGAGAGTCTGTGAATGAAAACAACAAGATTGTATAGCTATGTGTGAGAAAACTTCTGCCCTGAATCAAAAAAGAAAACTTATAATTTCTAATTCTAGAATAACATTTAGAAGTAGTACACCAGACTAGAAAGAAAATCTCAAAAAATCCCAAAAGTAGAACCATCAAGATTATATTCTCTAACATAAATGTGATAAAACCAGAAATTAGAAACAAGAGGATAAAAAAGTCTAATACTTTTTATGCTTTTAATACATGGGCAAACAAACTCTAAAAATATAATAATTTACTCTTTTTAGGACATCTGGGATATTCAAGAAATAAACAATAAAACTATTATATATGTAGAAATTAACAATGAGAAACATACAGAGTATTCCACATAAGTACATATGACAAATGCATAACCTAAAATGTTTGCATAAAACAGAAAGCAAAATAAATGACATAAGTATTCCCTTAAGAAAAAAAAAGTAAAAGAAATTAAAGAAAAAAGTAGAAATGTTTAAGTCAAAACCAACAAAACAGGTAATTTCGTCAAACCCTACTTTTATGAAAGAATTCATAAAATTGCCTGGTTTGGATGAGAAAGGGTCAAAAAGGCATGAAAAATATAAACTCCATTAATAATAAAAAACAAGTCTACCATACCACATAGGAGGTGCTTAAAACATTATAAAAGGAAAAGTTTTCTATAATCTGAATACACTAAATTCTACTTTACTATCTAAATAAATAATCATCTAATGGATCTAGATCTAGAAAGCACATAAAGTGTTACAGTTCCCTGAAAATGGCAGATTTTTTAGTCAACAACAATCAACCTTTGAAAGTTTTGGTAGAAAGAATATATTTTCAACATATCAATAAAAACTACTTACTTAGAAGTAAGTTTAAAGAAATGTACACAGTCTACATTATAATCACATAAAATTTAAAGGACACACACATCAAATGAACTTGACATGTTCCTGAAAGGAAACTGTGAATCTTTTGAAGATATAAACTATATCCAAATTAGCCCACAAACTTAATGCTATTCCAATCAAAATCAAAACTGTCTATACTACTATTTGTAATGAAAGCTGCTAATCCACATAATTTCACATAAATGAATAAATACTAGTAATAGCTAAGACATATGTGCAAAAAATAAAGGTATAATTAGAAGGAACATGCTTGAACAAAACTCTGTAAAGGTCTTATGCTTAAAATAGTTTAATCCTAACAAATGAAGAAACACAATAGCTTAGAAGGAGACAAATAATTAAATAGAAATAGTATTTAAAATTTTGCCATCAAGATAGACTATTATAATAAATGGTACAGAGATGGGGAAAAAAGATTTAAGAAAAAGAATATTCACCACAAAATTGTATCAGTACCTATTAAAGATAAATTCATAAGTCAATGGTAAAAGTAAAGCCAAACTAAAGTAGGCTGAGAAATGAAGAACAGAGATGGGAAAGTGTGCTTTCCCTACCTGTTATGTTGAATCAGGTAACCTAGTACCTTCAAAGTGTAGGTTGAACCTAAATTAAGGAAATATGTGTCTAGCTAGGTCTTACCTAAAACCTACTCTCGTCTTCTCTACACCAAATAACACTTCTCTATTATTGGGCAATAGCAACATATCTAGCGAAATCTGTATTATGGGGCAATAGCAACATATCTAGCGAAATCTGTATTATGAGGCAATAGCAACATATCTCAGTATCCCATTGTATCTAGGTATGACTACATGACTATGCTCTGACCAATCTCATAGAAATTAATGTTAAGGAAGAATTTCATGAAAAGCATTTTTAAGAGGATTAGGCAGTTATGGATAGACCCCATGTTCCCATCTATCTTTTCCAGCTTTGGCTACCTGGAGTTCCGGTGTTACGACTGAAGTGTCAAGAGTCCAGGAACAATGGAACAGAAGGGTACAAGGCTTATTCATGGGGACTGATTTATTCCTGGATATAACATAATGACACAGGTCATACAGTCTCTGGACTCCTTATGCATGGGAAAATAAACTCACGTGTGTTGAAGTCCCTGTTGTTTTTGGATATCTATTATGTGCAGCCAATCCCAACAATAAATCGTTCAGGGTGCAAGGGATTCTGGGATGATTGGAGATAATGATTTAAGTATAAAAATAGTAGAACATAAATGTTAGAAAGAAAATAAGGATTTGACAAGGTTAACATCACCACCTGCCATCCTTACTAAGGAATGAAGAGCAGTTACTGTGTTAAAGGAGATAGTAAAATTCAAACAATTACATTGGGGAAAAAATTCCACTAGTAAGACTGAACACATCTCAGAGTGTTCTCTGAATAAGTATACTTTAGTTCTATCCTGACATGAATATCATGAGACTTTTTTTCCTCCACAAATTATTCCAGAATTTTAATGGGCAGAGATTCTATGGGGAAACTCCAATATTCAGTGAAAACATGGTGTAAAACATCCAAAACCTTACTTTTAAACCATTTTGAAGAATCACACTTTTATGAGTATTTCATTCCAACATTTTTGCTCAACTAGCGTGTGTGACTACTATGAACAAAACACACAATGGATGTGTTCTGAGATGTTATTTTAAGCCTTTACTCATTTTCAAGACACTCCTTTTTTCATTTATCATTACTTTTTAATATACATTCAATTAGCCAACATATAGTACATCATTAGTTTCAAATGTAGCGTTCAGTATCAGTTGTGTATAACATCCAGTGCTCATCACATCACGTGCCCTCTTTAATGCCCATCACCCAGCTATCCCATCCCCCATGCATCTCCCCTCCAGCAACCCTCAGTTTGTTTCCTGTAGGCAAGAATCTTCCATGGCTTTTCTCCACTCTTTCCTTAAGTATATATAGAATATAAAAATATAGAGCGCCTGGGTGGCTCAGTGGGTTAAGCCGCTGCCTTCAAATCAGGTCATGATCTCAGGGTCCTGGAATCAAGTCCCACATCGGACTCTCTGCTCAGTAGGGAGCCTGCTTCCCTCTCTCTCTCTCTCTCTCTCTCTCTCTCTGCCTGCCTCTCTGCCTACTTGTGATCTCTGTCTGTCAAATAAATAAATAAAATCTTTGAAAAAAAAAGAATATAAAAATATAAATATAAATATAAATATACATGTTATAAGGGGACGCTCTAATAAACAGACGTGAAACTTGTGGTAAGAAAACAGACCTAAGGGTTTTCAGATCGTCTGCCCAAGTTTTGCAGTGCTTGTGTTCCAGTAACCTTTATTTTACTTGATAATGGTCCCAAAGCAGAATAGTGATGGTGGCAATTAGCATATGCCAGAGAGAAGCCTCAAAATGCTTCCGTTGTGTGAAAAAGTGAAAGTTTTCAACTTGATAGAGAAAGAAAATAATGGTATGCTGCAACTGCAAAGATCTGCAGAGTAAAGAAAGAAAAGAGTAAAGAAAGAGTAAAGAAAGAAAAACACCAAATGGTGGCTTTATTTGAATAACTCCCATCTTCCTTCCCGAGGAGCAGCACTAGAGTACCAAGTGTCCTGAAGGATCTGATACAAGAGCAAGAGTTTCCAGGTAGAGCAAATGACTGAGGCAGGTCACTGAACCTTAAGGAGCCATATCAACATTTGACGGAGAGGACTGTATGAGATCTTAAAATCAGAAATTAATAAAACAATCAAAAAAGGCTATGTTTTGTTCCTTTGGGGGAAGCAGTGAATGTATCCTATGTGGGGGAAGAGTAAAAACATTATCAGATCCCTGCCTCAAACCATATAAAATTGTTAACTCAAAATGGATCACAGAATTAAATGTAAGAGTTAAAACAATAAAACTATTAGAAGAAAATATAGGTGTAAATCTTTGTGGCCTTGGATTAGGTGATGGTTTCTTTGATATGACTTGAAAAGCACATGTAGCAAAAGAAAAAAGGCAATTAGACTTCAACAATTAAAAAAAAACTGCCACGTATGCAAAACTGATTCAACATTTGAAAATCAATGAATGTAATCATCACATCAAAGTGCTAGATAGAAGAAAAAATACATGATCATACAAATAGATGCAGAAAAAGCACTTGACAAATTCCAACACCTATTCATTATAAAATCTCTCTGTAACTAGGAAGAGAGGGGAATTTTCTCAGCTCAATAATCTGAAAAATCTCCTATAGTTAGCATCATATGTAATGGTGAGAAGCTCAGAGCTATCCCATCAAGATCAGGAACAATGCAAGAATGAACTCTGCCATCACTACTTTTCAACATCATACTGGATTTTCTAGCCAATGCAATAATACAAGAAAAGGAAATGGAAGGTATAGACTGGGAAGGAAGAAATAAAGCTGTCTTTGTTTGCAAACGGCATGACTGTCTATGTATACAATCTGAAAAAAAAATCAACAAAAAACTGCTGGAACTAATAAGTGACTATAACAAGATTGTAGGATTCAAGGTCAATACATAAAAGCCAATTACTTCCTCTAACCAAAAATGAAAAAGTAGCATTTGAATTAAGAAAATTTACATTATCTATATGTATGTACAATGAAATATCATCTATATGTACAATGAAATATCATCATAGACCTTTAAGAGGAAGATTATAAAACTTCGATGAAAACTCTCAAAGAAGTAGTAAACAAATGGAGAGATACTTCATATTCATGTACAAGAACTCAGTATTGCCAAGATATTAATTCTTCTAACTTCATCTATAAATCCAATGCCATCCCAATCAAAAAGTGAGTAAGTTATTTTGTTGCCAACGACAAGCTGATTCTAAAGCTCATGTGGAGAGACAAAAGACCCAGAATAGCTAATACTGAATATTGAAGAACAAATCTGTTGGGCTAACATTACCTGACTTTAGGACTTACTCTAATGACAGCATGGTATTGGTGACAAATAAATAGAACAGAATAGAGAACCCAGAAATAGATCCATATAAATACATTCAATGATCTTTGACAAAGGAACAAAGACAATACAATGGAGCAAATATAGTCTTTTCAACAAGTGCTGCACAACTAAACATCCACAAGCCAAAATAAACAAACAAACAAACAAATAAATAAATAAAAATCTAAACACAGACCTTACACCCTTCACAAAAATTAAAATGGAATATAGTTCTAAATATAAAATTCAAAACTATGAAATTATTAAAAGATAACATAGGAGAGAACTTAAATGACCTTGGTGATGGTCACGACTTTTTAGATAAAGCACCAAAGGCATGACCCATGAAAGAATAATTAGTAATCTGAACCTTATTAAAATTAAAAACTACTCTGCAAAGACAAAAGAGTGAGAAGAAAAGCCACAGGCTAGGAGAAAAAATATATCTGATAAAGGACTATTATCCAAAATACACAAAGAGCTCTTAAAACTCAATAAGAAAACAACCCATATAAAAATTGACCATATATCTTTAATAAATACTCCCCAAAGATATACATATGATAAGCATATGGAAAGATGCTTCACATCGTATGTCGTCAGGAAAAGGTAAATTAACACAATAAAATATCACCGAACATTTCTTTAGAATGGTTAAATCCAGAAAACTGAAAACACCAAATGCTGGTGAGGATTTGGACTTTATCAACACCCCACAACACCAGCTGTATCTTCGTAGTAAGTCTTGAAGTCAAGGAATGTTAGTCCTCTAACTTCTCCATCAGTATTAAGTAATGACTGAATATAGGAACTATGATTCATTCATTGCTTGTGGGAACACAAAATGGTACAGCAACTTTGGAAGGTATTTTGGTAGTCTCTTATAAAAGTAAACATACTCTTGCCATATAAGCTAGCAATCATATGTATTGGTATTTAAGCAAAAAAAAGTTGAAAATTTAAGTCCACACAAAAATCTGGATTTTTTCCAGATGTAAATCTGGATGTTTACAGCAGCTGTATTCATAACTGTCAAAATTTGAAGCGATCAAGATGTCAAAATTTGAAGCGATTAGTATGCCCTACCCACCTTTAGTAGGTGAATAAGTAAATAAATTGTGGTACAACCAAACACTGGATGACTAGTCAACACTAAAAAGAAATGAGCTATTAAGCCATGAGTAGACATGGAGGAAACTTAAATGTACACTACTGAGTGAAAGAAGCTGATCTGGAAGTATTGGATATTGTATGATTCCAACCATAGGATGTCCTGGAAAAGGGAAAACTATGGAGATAGTAAAAAGATCAATGGTTGTCAGGATTTAAGAGGAAGGAAAGATGAACAGTAGGAGTACTGAGGATTTTTAGGGCAGCAAAATCACTCTGTATGATACTATAATGGTGAACATGTTATTATGCATTTGTCTAAACCAGTAGACTGTACAACACCAAGTGTGAACTATAATGTGAACTATGGATTTCAGGTGACAATGGTGTCAATGTAAGTTTATAAGTTTTAATAAATGTATCACTCTGGGAGGGGGGGAACAACAGACTTAAAACTCTTTCTGTTAGTATTTATACATTGCTCATTAAAAAGATCATAATAAACTGATAGCTAAATTTATGTTTTAAACACATTTTAACAATTTTAATATTAGCATCAAGACAAGAGAATCATTTAAAAATGTTCTAGGAGTAGGAGGTGTTAATTGTGCCATACTGATTGAGTTGATTTTTTTTAATGTGCGTATATATAGATTAGCTTTGAAAACAACAATTTAACCAGATTTCATGAGTATGTAGTGGCAAATAACATCAAGAGGCTTTGTCATCAAATACCCAGCTATGTAAGCGGGGGTGTCCTACCGGGTACAGAACTGTGGACCTTGGCAGCAATGCCAGTGACCGCTCCCCAGAACCATCAGGTAGAGCTGTCTCAGTATTCAAAAGAATGTCAGAAAATGCAAAAGAGCAGTGGCAAAACCTTGCAGGAATTTGGGACACAACAGATTTGAGGTGTGGGTGTGAAGAAGAAAGGCAGTAAGGACTTCTCTCCAAAAAAGGATGGATTCCTGAAGAGAGATCAGGGCTGAGCTCTCCATATGGCCCCATGAGCATTACAGACATTTACAAAATTGTGATCCCTCTTGGGAACCTGGGTGGCTCCTTCGTGAGGCGTCTGCCTTCAGCTCAGGTCACGTTCCCAGGGTCCTGGGATCGAGGCCCATGTGGGGCTACCAGCTCCCCAAGAAGCCTGCTTCTCCCTTTCTCTCTCCCTCTGCTTGTGTACCCTCTCTCTGTCAAATAAAAATATAAATAAAAATCTAAAAAAAAAAATTGGGATCACTCTTGAAATTGTAATTTTCTGTATGATCTCATTTGTGACTCCTTTCTACTGTCGTTGGCGTCAAGGAAAAATTCCGAGAACGTGCTTAAAACACCATGTCTGTGGTAAACTCTACAAATCCAAACTTCAGGTCTGGAATTTAAAATCTCTCAGAATGCAGATGCTTTTATCCTCTCTGCCTCCACTGCCCACAATACCTACTAGTTCCCACAAGATTTTCAGCATTTTCTCAATATGCCTTTGGTGTTACTGTTCTGTGTATCCCTAGCTGATAGTTTACTCTGCTTGGAATGACCTTCTCCATTTTACCTCAAAGTAATTCTAAACATTCTTTCAAGGACCTACCTGAAT
Source organism: Mustela lutreola (assembly GCF_030435805.1). Lineage (NCBI taxonomy): Eukaryota > Metazoa > Chordata > Mammalia > Carnivora > Mustelidae > Mustela > Mustela lutreola. The sequence goes on from NC_081307.1 coordinate 31,049,690, forward strand.
ACGTTTTCCTGCATGGAAAGTGATCAGATTGCCTGTTTGGCTCTGTCTCTCTCCTATTCACACCAAGTACAGGGCTGATTCACTGCCGATGGAATGTACCTTGACATCACACACTGGCCTACAGAAGCCGTTTGATGGCCTCTCTGACCCCCCCCACCCCACACACACACACAGGGCTGAGACTATGTCAAGAACATGAACCTGAGAGTATTGGCGACAAAACTTGAGTGCACCAGCTGAGGAAAACATAGCCTGATTGGGAAGAATAGGGTAGAAGATTGGAAAGAACAGAGCCCCCATCAGGCAGCAAGTGCATCCATTCATGCATTCATATTCTGCCACTTGGAAGTTTCCAAGTGTTTCCAAGTTTCCAAGAACCTAAACAGGATCGGGAGCTGCAGACTCAGGAAGACCTCACTTCGAAAACCTTGTCTTCACTTCCTCTCCTGACTTTCCACTCTTCATTAATGTCTGGCTTTCCGGCCCCAAAGCCAATATCTACATATATCTACAATACCTACAATATCTAAAATATCTACATATATCTATAATATCTATATACATCTATAATATCTACATATATCTACAATATCTACATATATCTACAATATCTACATATATCTACAATACCTACAATATCTACAATATCTACATTTATCTACAATATCTACAATATCTAGCATTGGAGGGAGGGGTGGTGGGGTTTGGGGTGGGGGTGGGTGGAATCCTTAGAGAAACCCTTGTCTTCATCTCCTATCTTCTTGGTAAGAGAAGTGAGCTATGCAAGTGCTCAAGCCCTCACTAAGGATTTCTCCCTCACTAAGAGGGGCTCTCCTTTTGATCTTCTGTGCATCTTAAAATTTTGAATAAGTTATACTCTTTTGAGAGTTCAAATGGTCTGTTGTGAACATCCCTATTTGAAACTGCTGTGTTTATAGGAAAGCTATTTGGATTTGTGAAAGAATTTACTTTTATAAAAATAACATGCTCTGTAAGTTGATAACGGCATATACATATGATATAATACTACAAAGCAAAAGTGTGAACTCCATATTTTTTTCTTTCTTTGATCTACCCTGAGAGCTCACAAGTACCTGGCAAATATTAGACATCCAGTGAGCATTTTTGAATGAATAAGTAGGTGAATGACCTGGTATGACATAGTCTAAAACCACTAAGATTGGATATTGTACACTATCTTCAAGGAATCTACTGTGCAACAGTGTACTTCATGTATGTTAAAGTTTGCTCACAGGGAAGTAGACAAAGTAACAATAAATAGCATGGATTATTGCCAGAGTATAGGGGTACAAATCCCAGTGCCAGCATACAAGCTCTTTGAACTTGGACCACTATGATGCTAAACCACGAATATAATTATACCACTCTGTGATATCTCAGTGTATCATTGGGCAGACAAGTCACCTAAAATCAGAAGATACATCCTGAGGGACAGTTAAATTTTGGACTGAGTGCTTTCACATCTATTTTCCTCTTCTTTTGTTTTTTTAAATATCCTTAAAATATCCTTCCTGGGTGCCTGGGTGGCTCAGTGGATTAAGCCACTGCCTTCGGCTCAGGTCATGATCCCAGCGTCCTGGGATGGAGTCCCGCATCGGGCTCTCTGCTCAGCAGGGAGCCTGCTTCCCTCTTTCTCTCTCTCTGCCTGCCTCTCTGCCTACTTGTGATCTCTCTCTATCAAATAAATAAATAAAATCTTAAAAAATAAACAAAATAAAAAAAATTCCTTCCTTTTTAAAATAGCCCTCTGAATTCATTTTCTTATTAATCTACTGACATTGTCGCCTAAGCAAGTAAAATGACATATCTTCTTAAAGATTGGTTTTATAAATGTTTTCCATCTTTATGGAAAGTATAGATATTAGTTCAAGTACCAAGGGATTTAAAGAACTAATCCATGCTGATGTCATGATTTAGATTCATATGTTTAAGATATGTTTGGCATTCTGTTTCCAGAGATACAGAAATTTTTTAAACATGTATTTATTGTATTGTTCTTAACTACCTCTCAAGAATTCCTCTATAGTTTCAGCATGGTAGAACACGATTAATAGCCAAATGCTTAAACATCAAAAAGGCATTGATACATGTGGGCACAAATTTTGACAATAAGAAATACTACCAATATTCACTGCACATGCTAATTACAATGCCTAAATCAACACATCCCCACACATGAAGAATTAGAACTTTCTAAATTATTATATCCACACCCTGCCACATACAGTTTTTATAATACAGATAATGGCCAAATGGATTTTACTGCCTTAAGAGCAGAGCCTGTTTTTCTTGTGTTTAATACTTTTTAGGTATGCTGAATAAATGTGCAAGTTAGTTCTAAGAAAACGAGGTAATGAGAAACACAAACTTCTAAATTTTAAAAATCCAGCTCACTTTAACATGTCTCTTCATTTAAATCTTACCAAAGAAGGCAATAAACCTAAGGCACTCTTTTCAACTAAGCTGTTAATTAGCATTCACATGTGACTTTAGAAAGAGGGAAAAAGCAAAAACAAACAGAAACTCTGAATTGGTGCAATGTGCAATTTGCACTGTCCCTGTTGAGTAGTTTTAGAAGCATTCTTGTTGAGAATATTGAACCTGATCTATATTTCTATGGTTCTCGATCTGTCAGGATGCTGAGGAAAAAAAATAAGAACAGAAAAAAAATTGGGGGAAGTCCCTATTAATTCCGCGAATTGCTAAGAGTTCTTTGAACTCCTACTATGTGTCAAGTAGAAAGAAAAATAATAAAAGACATAATTTTTAATGTTTAGGATGTTCTTCATTTATGTTTTTTAAGATTTTATTTATTTATTTGACAGAGAGAGAGGTCCCTGGCAGGCAGAGAGAGAGGGGAAGCAGGCTCCCTGCTGAGCAGAGAGTCCAATGTGGGGCTCCCTCCCAGGACTCTGAGATCATGATCTGAGCCGAAGGCAGAGGCTCAACCCACTGAGCCACCCAAGCGCCCCAGGATGCTCTTCATCTAAATGAGACCAATAAAACAGCTCTGGAGAGAGCTACTAACATACCTATGCATGCTGATGAATATACAGAGTCTGGATGAATTTATACATTTATCTTTGATCACTAGTTTGTATTTGTGTGTATGTATATGTATGGACACACACACACACACACACACAGATACATAAATGGTAAGTTAATATAATGTATTAACAGATGTGCAGTCTATCATTGGCGGAAAGCCGTGGATCTGTGCTCAGCTAACCTTGTATAAGGTTGTGCTTTATAGCCATTGAGGCAGAAACCAGAAATAGATTATCCAGTGTTCTCACCCCTACCAAAACCGTTACACATCATCACACCCTCTCACTAGGACCTTCACTGAGTTTTTCAGGACCTTAAGCAACCGTCAACTTGCTTGTCTATTGTAGTAATAGAGTTAGTAATAATACCATGTCTTTTTCTCTCCCTCCAGAGTGGAAACTCCCTAAGGAAGAGACTGGAATAGTTTATCACCTATACAACACTGAGTACAGAATCTGGGGCACAGGAACTGTTTAGTTAGTATTTGCCAAATGAATACATATGTAAGTTAACACTAATTCTTTTTTTTTTTTTAAATATTTTATTTATTTATTTGAAAGAGAGGGAAAGCCAAAGAGAGAGCACTAGTAGAGGGGACGAGCAGAGGGAGAGGAAGAAGCAAACACCCTGCTGAGCAGAGAGCCAGATGCGGGGCTTGATCCCAGGACCCTGGATCATGACCCGAGGCTGAAGGCAGATGCCTAACCGACTGAGTCACCCAGGCGCCCCATCACTAATTTATTACAAGATGGTAAAAGTATGTGGTGCAGGGAGAGGAGGGACTTCATGTATCAGATAGCAATAATTATAATAATTATACCATGCTAAATATTTTGGAAATGTACATATACTTTTGCGGGTCCAGATGCAATCTCTAGCTCATACTGGCATTCACTTACTTGGAATGACTTACATGTCACAGAAGGATTCAAAGAAAGATAATTAAGGAATATCAGTTGCTAATGCAGGAGTATGGCCCCCACCACCCTGTTAGCACATCAAAGGCCCAAACTAAAGCCTCTAACTTATAGCTCAACTCTGCAATTGTTAAAGGATATTTCAAGGCATAGAAAGTCTACATTTTGTGGCCTAAGTTCCTTAGAAAATGATGGGGATGGGGAGAGAGAAAGAAAGAGGGAGCATGAGGGAGAACAGCAAGTGATCAGACATAGTAAACTGGGAAATTCAAACGAGTTGGAAAGTTCCAGAAGTGGAAGAGACCTACCCCACACTTCATCTGGAGTTCAGACTCTCCTCTCCCACTGCTGTCAATAGGCAGGGGGCCACTGCATGGCTGGGCAAAGGGAAGCCCTGGGCCTCACTGACTCTACCTTTCCTGAGGTTCTGCCCTCCATTGCAATAAGGTTTGGAGGGGCAAAAGTGAAAAGGCAGTCTCTGGAAAAGGGAGGGTGTTATAGCAGACCTATCATAGAACCACGCCAAGATGGGTCCCTGCTGGGCTCAGAACACCCGCTGGGGAGAGGCTGAGGCTGAGGGCACTAAGGTAATGGCCCAAATAGCCCCCGACTTCAACTGCAAAACCCAATAGGTTATACCCAATAGACATGCCCGTGGTAGACAGGGAACAGGAACCCCAGAGACGACAGCAGGTAGAGGACTTCACACACAGAGATGTGGGCTTCTTCAAATTATACAACCAGCACAGCGGGAAAGGGAGTGAAGCTGGGGTTCAAACCTGGGTTGCCTGACCCTGGGCCCTGACGTTTTCACTCATACTCTCCTTAAAAAGCTTGAATGCTTTCCCTTTGCTTCTTGCTGTGGACAGTACCTTTGCCACCCAATCTCAAATGTACAACCAAAATCTAATGCTGTTATGGGAAGAAGATAAATAGTGAAATGGATAAAGGTATGGGTTTGGGAGAAAAAAATGAGCTGAGGCTGAAGCGACATCCCGCCTGTGACTAAAATCTACCTGTGAAAGCATAGCACATCCTACCTCTACAGCCCTGACCAAACATAACGTCACGTTCATTACCTATAAATGAATATTTTAGCATTATCTGTTGCACAGGGGTTTTGCACAGGTAAAAACTACAGTAGGTGCAGCGGTGCACACAGGAAGAGCTAAGGAGTATTCGTAGCTGCCGCTGTGGAAAGCAGACGATCAGGACCTGTAGGGGACCCAGACATTCCGGAGTGCGTCCAGTCCAACTTTCCAGATCCCACCTTGACCAGGCTCTTCTCTATTTCCAGCCACTGGGTTTATTCTTCTAATGCGCCTCCTCTCCAAAGTTGCCATCAACCTCTTCATCACATTTCCAAATCCTTTCCACCTCTTGGGGCCAGAACAGAGGACACTCTCTTTGTAAGCCCTCCCCATGCCTCTCAGTGGATATAACCTCTTCCTCCTTTTTTTTTTTTAATTTTAATATTTATTTATTTATGAGAGAGAGATCACGAGTGGGCGGCACAGAGAGAGAGGGAGAGAATCTCAAGCAGACTCTGCACTGAGTGTGGAGCTTGACACAGGGCTCGACCCCACAACCCTGAGATCATGACCTGAGCCGGAACCAAGAGTCCATGGCTCAACCCACTGCACCACCCAGGCACCCCTCTCTTCCTCCTGTGAATGACTGCAGCACAGGGTCAGCAACCCCTTTATGGAATTCATCATTTTCTACTTTTATAAATTGGCCTCCACGGTGCTTTGTAAGAAACTTTCTTCCCTATTAGGGAAGAAACCAACAACAGCAGCGGCCATGTAATAACCGAAGCATTCTCTCTGGATACAAAAGCAAATGACGTCGCATCAAGTTGACAATCCCCTCACTTACCAAACAGGCTGCTGGCACCCCGTCCTCACACTTCCCCCACCCCCCACACACCAATTCAGTCTTTAACTAACACAAGCAGGGGCAGAAAATATAAAAGTAAAAAAAAAAAAAAGAAAGTTCATCTTTTACTTTTTACATGATTTTGTGAACAAAGAACAGACCTTTTACAGGAGAAATAGTTTGCCACAGTGCTAAGAGCTCGCAATGGAAAACCGGAAAGCACAGGTAATAAAACCAACGCTGCCACTAACTAGCTTTCTGACCCTGGACGTGTCACTTAACCCCAGCTCACTCAGCTGCCTCTGGAGAGCCTTCCAGCGCGAACATCTAAGGATGCCGTGATTTTACTTTATTTCAATTCTCTAATATATGTAGAGCCTTTCAGTGTTCAACAGCACTAACCTTCGTGGAAAGTCTTCTTCTTGGTTTTTTTGGTGCTGCTCTCGGCACGACCTTTCTGGGGCAGCGCCCCCTACCTCCCCCCGGCCCCGACCTTGTGACACATGACAGATTACCCACAGCCACAGCCCACAGATCACTCTAATGAAGAATACAGGTTCTGATCACAGGTTGGGCCACTATCACACTATTATTATCTTAGTGAGACAGCAAAGTGCATGAACGGGATCTCCCTTGCAAACCACACCTTGGCTTGCAGATGTCCTAACACAGGGTGACAGGGCTGAGCTTAACTGTAAGTGCACTGGGAACATTTCCAGTCCTGAAGCAATAGGAAACGGTTTAGAGGACTAGCCTGCAAGTTCCCAGCCTGGGCTTGAGGCACGCGCCAGCAATTCCTAACCAGTCTTCCCCTTGCCGCAACATTCGCTGATCCTGAATGTCTCTCTACCACTGCCTGGGATGTCCCGCTTGCCTCACTTACTTCATTCGACCTTTCCTTCAAGGTCTTTATCAATATCGATGCCGGTATCTCTGAAATCCTTCAAACGACCGTACCCAGTTTGCCTGAAGAATAACACACTTGTATCTCCCACAACTTGACAGTTTCATCTTTGACAAAGATGAGGTCAGACCCACTCTCTACTCAATCTGATCAGCACTGATCGCTGACTGTCTGCTCCAAGGTCGAAGAGATTCCTTCTCTGTTACACCAAACCCTTCCATTTTCCTGCTAAGCCCATGCTTTCTGTAAAGATCTGATTTGCAACTTCATCTCTTCCTTCCTTCCCATTCTGAATTATAACACATTTATTTCCTGTTGAGATGTCTCCATAGCTTCTCTCTGTGCCTAAGATAAATAAAAATGTATTCTCACCTCCAAGACTCAGTGTGTTTGGACAGCTGTCCATTTCCAGAGCATTATCTCATTTCATGACTTGCCCCCTCTGATCTTCACTCTGGCAACACCAAACCCTCCCACGGCACAGATGCAACCAACATGAGGTACTGGGTACAAAGTTACAAGGTTAAGAGAGAAGGAAGAAAAATGTATGTACATAAGTGAAATCATACGTTGAGTGGGAACATGGGAAGCACCGTGGACCAGCCAACTTCACAGTGACATGATCAGCACCGCTGGGCCCATGCACGTCATCAAACCTCTTTACTTTGCCTTTTTTCTCTCTACCTAAGATGTTGTTTCATTAAGTGGTCCTTGGACCAGGAGACAAGGAAATTTGGTCTCTTGGCGGGACCTCCCACCAAGGTACGAAGGAAAGAGGCAAGGGTTGTCAACCCAACTCACAGAATGACACCAACTGGCATTTACTTTTCCTTTGCTAGTGGGGGTGTTTTAGAATGACTATGTCTTTAGGGGGGTTTCTGTTTCTTTACTTATTTGCATTTTAAAATTAAGCGTTCAGTCATATCTGGTGAACATGAGTTGGTATAGATAGCTGATAAAGTAGAAATAAAATGCGTCCCTTTTTGCAGTAAGAATGAAGTAGTTGCCAGGGCGCCTGGGTGGCTCAGGGGGTTAAAGCCTCTGCCTTCAGCTCAGGTCATAATCCAGGGTCCTGGGATCGAGCCCTGCATTGGGCTCTCTGCTCAGCGGGGAGCCTGCTTAACCCCCTATCTCTCTCTCTGCCTGCCTCTGCCTACTTGTGATCTCTGTCAAATAAATAAATAAAATAAAATCTTTAAAAAATTAAAAAAAGAATAAAGTTCTTGCCTTATTAGTGAATCCATGCCAAATACCTGCACATTCTTTCCTTCAGTGAAACAGTCAGAAAAGTGGCTAATGTTTGCTAAATACCCAGTATTATTCAAAGTGCTTTACAGATATTGGCTCATTTAATTATCAAAATAACCCTCAATGAGGGCATAAGGGAAATAAATTCTTTTCATTTTCCAAATGAATAAATCAAGACAGAGGAAAATTACACAACTTTCCCACAAAAGAGATAGAGATTTGCATCTCGGTACAGGTTTCCTCACTATCTTACAGTGTCTGCAGGAAACCTTCCGTAAGTCAAAAAAAAAGCATAAGGTGACAAATACACCCATTTTCCAGATGTTCGCCTCCTACCACTTTACTCTTACAAAAGACCTACATGGGTAGGTAACAGATTTTTTCCGGAAAACCAAAAATCCGCTTCAGACACCTTTTGGTTAGTGTTTCCTAAAGCAGGTTCTTTTGTAAGAGCCAAGGAGTGTAAAATGATTTTTTGGAAAAAAGGGAACACCTTCCATAGTCTACCTTCATTTATGTATATATGTCTGTCTGTCTTTCTGTCTTTTTGTGTTTATTTGTTTATTTATTTATTTATTTACTTGAGAGAGAGCGAAGGCCTGGTGGGAGGGGCAGAGGGAATGGGGAGAGAGATCCTTAAGCAGGCTTCACACCCGGCATGGGGCTGGATCTCACCACCCTGAGACCATGACCTGGGCTGACATCAAGAGCCGGTGGCTCAATGGGCTAAGACATCCAGAAGCCCCTATCTTCTCCCTTTTTTAAATAAAATGCTATTCTGTGATCATACCTGACCCAAACCAGGGAAGACATGAGGATCCTCCAAGCAAAGGACTATCATTTTTCTTCCATGGCTTGACCAGACTCGGAGGTTCGTCTTTCCATCCACCATTTGCTGATTATTTGAACACATACAACACAGCAAGAAAGGACGGGAACTCAGCCTCTTTTAAACTTCTAGAATATAAATCCCCGACTCATTGGTAAAATTACCTTTGATTTAATCATTTTAAATTATCTGCCCCTTTTGGAGTGTTCATCAGAATAGGCCCAAGAGGGATTCAGGCATGCTAACCCCACGGAAGCAAACCAAAGCTTAACTAAAGTCCAGGGAAGGAAAGCCTAGGTTAAACAATCAGCCATGGCCTGTTCAACACCGGTTATCTAACCTGGTTTCATACAAGGGAAGGAACCCTGCTTTAGTCAATCAGTATGTGCCCAGTGTAATTCCCAGGCTCCTGCTCTCTGGTCCATAGAACACTTTCAAATTATATGACTCTTTACAGCTCCTTTCTATCTGCTAGACAGGATGCTCCCTGATTCAGGAATCACTGAACAATGCCAGTAAAGTCTTTCAGATTAACTCCGGTGAATTTTGCTCTTTAACAGGAGGAATCCAAAAATGTTTAACTGTGAAATAAATTAAATCATTTACAGATTTAATAGTATTGTCATAAGCAACATTAAAAGTATGATGTATAGCATGTTAAAATAATGTTACTGAGACAATTTTGAATAATAAAAACATTGTGTGTGTGCTAAGTCACTTAGCCCAGGAGTGAAGTTGGACCAAATCCCAGTGTCCTCTATCTGATGAGGCAGCAAATACATTGTTTACTGATGAATGAAACAACAGTACTTTGATGGTTTTCTTTTAATCACTGTGGACACAATGCCTCTGGAGAAGTGGTTTGAAAATCAAAAAACAAAAACTTCTGAATATCCTAAGTTTGGGGTTCATGTTACAAAAGGAAGAATGTACTACAGTGTTTTAAACAACTTATTTTGGTGGATAACTTACTTTCCTAATCTTCTGGATGAATATATAGACTCCTTTAAGAAGATAAATGGATCGCTTAACATTTTTACATTTTTAAATGTATGTTACTACATTTGGGGGCAGATTTATGTTTTCAAGAATTGGATTATCTGGGGATTAGTGGGAGTGAACAAAATAAACTAGAAAATGTCTGCTTTTGTCTCTAGTGTGGTAATGAAAGATTTTAATTTCAGTATTAGGAGATTAAACACTTTCTAATTATAACACTTGTGTTATTTGGAATAACTTGTGTTATTTGGAAATGAGTAGCTTAAAAATATGAATAATTTACAATTACAACATGGCTGTTCAAAAATATGGAAAAGTTTTAAAATATGGAAAGGTGTAAAAATATGGATACTTTTCAAAACGACATGGTTGTATTTTTAGCTTCTAGTAACAATAAATATAGACAACATGTGTATTCATTATGTTATTTAAACATGCTCTAAGGGTATTTTGTTGTTTTTCCATACTTTTGCCTCTTGAACAGGTCAAAGCAGGGGAAAGAGATAACAGTGGAGGAACCAGTGTGTTCGTCCAACCACCTTCAGTGTGACCGAGGCCATACCGTGTTCAAACACAAGAGCGAGTTGGAAACGTTAGCAAAAATCAGTATCATTCCAAAAAGGACCCAGTCTGGCCAAAGCATAGTAAGCTAGGTCATGTAATGAATTTTCCTCTTGGGCCCCAGGTTAGAACTGAGAGGCTGGCTGTGTCTTTTTTTTTTTTTTTTTTTTTAATATTGTATTTATTTTTTTGACAGAGAAAGTAAGAGAAGGAATACAAGCAGGAAGCATGGGAGGCAGAAAGGGAGAGGGAGAAGCAGGCTCTCCGCGGAGCAGGGAGTCCGATGTGGGGCTCCATCCTAGGACCCTGGGATCATGACTTGAGTCAAAGGCAGAGGCTTCACGACTGAGTCACCCAGGTGGCCCACGGCTGTGTCTTCTTCTCAGTGCTTCCTCTTCCCTGAACATTGTTCTCAATTCTCCAAATCTGGCCTACGTGGACTTCCCTCCAGAACACCATCCACATCTTCACTAAACTTCTTCATACCCTTTTTTTCACCCATTCTGATCCCATCATTATTTCCTGGTGCCCACCATCTTCACTAACACCCCTATAAGGCACTCATTTGTGTACTCAATCGTTCACGTCAATGTATTAAGCATTTTCAGTGCCAACCCTATTGGTTGCTAATCTCTCCCTTTAATACCACTAACACGTATCATTGTTCATCAGATGGAACGCTCTTTTTTTTCTCTCCTGCTTTATTTTTGTTCATATGCGCATCTCCCCAACTCAACAGCAAGTTTCTTTCCAACAGGAATTTGAAAGAATAAACCTTTTTTCCCCCATCTGTCATTTGCAAACGACCCTTTTATTGACATAACGCATTTCAATGAAAATGCATGTTTGTGCCACAGAAATCAAGTGTTCCCTCTGAGAGAGAAGCAAAATTGCCCTTGTCTTCTGAGGGATTGCTTACTTATGACTACACATTGAATTAATGAATGACAGTGTGTATCCTTTCTAGTTTATTAAAATTGATCATGTTCATTTGTAATTGCCAGGAATATCTTTAAAATACCAAGGTAACCTTGATTCCAATATATGCTTGGATTTAATTATAAGAAATAAAGGTTAAATTATGTGAGAACACACGCTGAGCTCACCCTTGCAGACTCTAGCGTGAAGAAATCAACACACTGAAGAAGAGAAGATATAAGTGGCACTTTCCCCATTTCAATTTAATTCTACTGCTTTTCTAATGAAAATTCACCTAAACACAAAGTACCTCACTAATTATCTAATCACAGCAGGAAAATAATAAATGTAAACTGTACAATTGTATTTAGAATCGTGCTCAGAACTGCTTCACACTTGGCTCTTCCCTAAGGTATGTTAACCAAGAGTAAGGTTTCAATATATTATCCTGAAGAAAACTGAACTCTATTAACTCACCCTTCCAACCAATTTAGTATCAATTTAATATCTACAAATTGGTTTTGGGTCTGTGTTTTGTTTTTGTTTTTTAGTTTAACAAAATTTTTGGATTCCATATTCTCTCTCCTTTTGTTAAGTCTAGTTGAAGATTAATTGGGTATCACTGTGAGATGGCAAAGCCAATGAAAAGTAACATTAAGTTCAATGACTAAACACAAATTCACTATTTGTTGATGCACATAAATTTGAGGAAGATTCCTGAAGTTACAACTCTTCCATGACAGTGTTTGAGGGAAATTTCATTTGCTCAGCAGTAGTTCAAATTTCAAAGTACAGGAACAATGTTACTTAGAGACAAGCAGGGAGAAATGGCTGATTCTCAAAACAAAGTGCCCTCCTACTGAGTTTTATTTTTTTTAGCCATCAAGAAGAACTGATTCTCCCTTTTAAAATTAGGGGATTCTGTATTCTCCTTTAGCAATATGCCTCCTAGCCCTATTCAGAAGATAGAACCATTCAAGACAATTTGTATAAAGATAAATCTATTTTATACCTATCTCTTTTGTTTTTGTTTGTTTGCTTTTAAATCTAGCAATGAAAACAGCCCTTATAATCAGGGGGTAGGATACGGCCCAAATCAGGTTAGAGATGCTAATAGAAGCTCTAATAATTTCAAATGAGTTCAAGATTTTAGACCTCCATGAACCAACCCCCCAAATATATAAAAAGAAAATATGATAATATTTTAAAAAATATTTTATTTATTTTACACAGAGAGATCTCAAGTAGGCAGAACAGCAGGCAGAGAGAGAGGGAAGCAGGCTCCCTGCTGAACAGAGAGCCTGATGCGGGGCTCCGAAGGCAGAGGCTTTAACCCACTGAGCCATCCAGGTGCCCCCAAATACGATAGTATTGAAGTCACAACTAGGAATATTTGCAAAATATTGGCTGTTAGAAAAAGGAAAAGATGAGGAATGGATAAATATTCCTCGTAGAATGCTGCATCTTTTCAGTATTTACAAACACACCCACAAGCCTGAAAAGTCTTTGGGAAACTATAGAAAGGTGAGAAAGGAGTTCAAAAATCAGTACCTTGAACCCATGAAACAAAAATAATATTCGCTAGGCATCAGGAAGGGCTACACAACTGTCAATGAGTTTAAGGTTATAATTGATTTGTTTATCAGGGGATGCCATAGATAACTTTGATTTGAGTAGTGCCTTTGGCAGAGCCCTAGTTCCAGTCTTGCCAAGAAAAGGTGAAGTTGTGAATTAGGTAATTGCACAGTTATGTAAAATTTATCGTTCACTAAGCAAATTCAGATTGTTGAGCACTGGATTGATGTCATCTAATGTAGATATTTCCAAAGACAGGAGACTATCCCAGGCAACATTGTCAATCAACAACTTACAAAAACAAACAAACAAACAAACAAATGAAAACACTAAAGCTAACAAAGCACAGTTTAAGTGAAGTAATTACTAAGTCCTAAATTTAGGTTTTTTTTTTTTTTTTTAAATCAATTAAACAAAATAAGCAAGACAGATGTGAAATGGCAGTGGTTCATCTGAAAAAGATCTGAATGCATTTTTACACACAAACTGGGCCAATCCTGATACAAAAACTACTTTGGTATGGATAAAAAAATCAATATGCATAAACCAAAGTCAAATTCAGCCTTAGTTGCAATAAATAGAAGCACAGGTTCTTAGTCACTGAGGTAAGTCAATGGTTCATATTTTGCACTGGTCAGAGTAGATTTGCGGAATAGTGCCCTCTTCCCTTAGTCATTTCTTGTTCATTGAATAATACGATAAGCATCTTTCCTATGCAAGGTGAAGTGCTATTAAAAAAAAAAAAAATCCACCTGAAACATTTTAAGGAAACTCATAGAGGAAGGCTTCCAAGACGAAGCCAATTAAAATGATGAGGATTCCAAAACCATGTCACATAAGTAGTTAATGGAAGGTGAGATATTTTCACCGACACGAAGAATAGCCATAAAGAATAAACTCACACATGGGGAAAGCTACCATGAAAATTGGGTTTGTGTTGTTTCAAAAGGTGAAACTAGGGACGCCTGGATGGCTCAGTGGGTTAAAGCCTCTGCCTTCGGATCAGGTCATGATTCCGGGATCCTGGGATCGAGCCCCGCGTTGGGCTCTCTGCTCAGCAGGGAGCTGCTTCCTCCCCCTCTCTCTCTGCCTGCCTCTCTGCCTACTTATGATCTCCATCTGTCAAATAAATAAATAAACTCTTTTAAAAAAAGGAAAGGTGGGGGCACCTGGGTGGCTCAGTGGGTTAAGCCGCTGCCTTCGGCTCAGGTCATGATCTCAGGGTCCTGGGATCGAGTCCCGCATCGGGCTCTCTGCTGAGTGGAGAGCCTGCTTTCCTCTCTCTCTCTCTCTCTGCCTGTCTCTCTGTCTACTTGTGCTCTCTCTCTGTCAAATAAATAAATAAAATCTTTAAAAAAAAAAAAAAAAGGAAAGGTGGTACTAAGGCTAAGAGGGAGTAATCAGTTACTGAAAGGCAAATAGGAGACCAAAGAATAAAGAATTTTCTGACAAAACTAATGTTTTGTTTCTATCAAAACAATAGAAGAGGCACCTTGTACATCCCAGCACCATGGACAGTTACAAAAGCAAGCTCCTGGGAATGGTGGGAAGGTGTTCCTATAGGTGGGTAAAGGTGCATTGAACAGCTGTGCAGAGATTGCCTTTGAAATTGTGATTCTTGAAAATTTCATTCAAGGAAACTACACTCTAGAGCTCACATTGCTTAGATATCTTGGCACTTTTTTTTTTTTTTAAACCTGTATCCTGTTTATCTTGGGACCAATGAGTTTCTCTTTCTTCCACTTACAGATACATCTCTGATCTCCAAGCCTCAGGGTCCTTTCCTGTCATGTATTCCTGGCTCCTGTCTTCAGGGGAATTATCTATTCATATTCCCTGGGCTCCTTAGAGGAACTTTTCTCCCCCTGGGTTTCAACCCTAACTGTTCACCTTTAGGCTGAATTCTCTGGAGCCCCTCCACTCATCCAATACACACTTGTTTCCTCACTTCTTAGCCTCATGTAAGCTCTGGGCATACAGTATTGCATTATGTTCCTTAACTGAGTCTCATTTCCAACAGCACATGCTGGGTTTTCCTTAGTCCTTCCTGAGTTTGTGTTTGCAGATTGTCCAGGAAGAAGTACTCCTGCCATTTTTACACAATTCAACCTACCCACTGACTACCACTTTCTCTCAATTCTAGGATGCTTCACAATACACTGTCCCATTCTAACTCCAGCATGAACTTCAAGATATTCAATTTCTAATCAATGTTTACTATCTTGCTGTGGAAAAACAAACACAGCCTTTTCCACTTCAATGTTAACTTGCCAAGCAGGCGGATACATGGAAGACAAAAGAAACTATCATTAAAATTACAAAAAAATGAAAATAAATAAATAAAATCATGAAAAATCAAATCAGTTAGACACGAAGGTTGAACAAACAGGAAAAATTCAATGTCAGCAAAAGAAAATAGAGAGTGGGGTTATTATTTGGGTGAATGTAAATTATTTGGGAAAATAATAAGATAAAAAATCCAGATTAGACGGAAGGAAGACTAGAGCTACAGATAAATTAATAGAAATACTGACTCTAAATATAAAAATGAACTGGAGAGGATAGAAAAACTATTCGAAAAGGATAAGACATCTTTAAATCAGGAGTAAGAAAGGATGTGTTCTAACACCGAGTAGAAGACATGTTATAAGAGGTTTTTTTGGGGTTTTCTTTATTTGTTTTCCAGGAAAAGATTCTCATACTGTACAAGGGAGGAAGAGTTCTTTAGATTTGTTATCTCACTGAAGCTATACCCACGTGGAATAAAACCATGTGGTAATATAATATAATATAATATAATATACTTCACCTTTTCTGTACCATAAACAAAACTCATACTAGAAATCAGACTCACGACACACATGCATACTCAACTCCCTCATGAACCATGACAACAGCAAAAGAGTAATCTCTTACCTTGGATCAGGAAAATAAGTGATAGCTCTTGGAGCTAATACTAGCCTGTGTGTTGTTTACTAACAAAAACAACTTCATTCCTGACTTTTGCAATTCTGTTATGTGAAGGTGACTTTTGCAAATATAATAAATACCAAGTGAAAAAAACTGCTGCTTTTCTACTACAAATAAACTAATTATAGCCTTGACAGTTCTGTAATCTTTTTTTTTAAGTACACATCAGATTTTTGTTTGTCTTATTGACAAGCAAGCATTCCAAAGTTAAAATTCCCTCACAAAGCTTCTCTCAAGTAAATGAGCATTCTTTTCTAAGACTCTTCCTTCTCTGGGTCTTCCTTTGTTATGGCGGTAGGTAGTCCACCTTTGTTTCTGTGGTAGAAAGTGAGGCCTGTGGAGGTGCCCTAGCTTGATCACAAAAGCACAACTAAAAAAAACCACTGGAATCAGGATTTACATAAAAAGTCTAAATTTGTATTGTTATCTATTGCTGAGTAGCAAATTACCCCCAAACTCAGTAGTTTAAAATAAGAAGTATTTATTATCTCACAGTATTTGTGGGTTAGGGAATCTGAATATGAATTAGCCAGGTGCTAAGGTGTGACTTAGGGTCTCTCAAAAGCCTGAAATCAAGCTGTTGGGAGGGCTATAATCATTTCAAGGACTGGATGGGTATCCATTTTAAGCCTACTCCCACAGCTATTAGCAGGCCGCTAACATTGACCTTCCTGATTGCCACACATATTACTTCCTTGCCACATACATAGGGTTTCCCAAAGCACGGCATTTTGCTTCAGTCAGAGGAGGAAGGCTAGGGAGTTATCAGAGGATGTGTAGGAAAAGATGCTGGAGTATTTCTGTAACTTATTCTCAAAGGTGATAGCCTATTTTGTCTGTCATATTGTATTTTCTAAAAGTGGGTCACTAAATCCAGCCCACAACCAAGGATATACAAGAATGCACATCAAGGGGAGATCATTAGGGAGTATCTAGGGAACTGTCTACCATAGGCCACACACGTGAGACCTAAACTTACCTTCATCTAAAATTATAATACCATTATAGATATTTTCATCTAAGAATATTTACTTCAAAAAGTACTTAAACTGAAGTAAAAAAAAGTCAACTATTATTTTGAATACAGAATAATTAAATGCATTAAATGCATTTTTTTTCATCACAATATTACAAATACACATTTAAATATCTTAGTGCAGTTCCAGGTACAATATATTACGTCACTGAAGAACAAAGATACTTCTGCAAAAAAGTAAATGAATAAATAAAAGTCATGTTTTTAAACGCATTAGAGATGTGTGGAGCAATCAACATTAAACCAAATTTCCATACACGGGTGTATTTCACCTCATGGGTGATGAGGTGATGAGGTAAATGTTTTCAGTCATTTTTCTCTCTTTGAATGCATAAGTCAATTAGTCAATTATAGGTACAGGCTGAATTGGGTTGTCCAAAAGAAACCAAAGACAAAGAAAAAACAGTAAAACTTTAAAAAAATTTTTGAAGACTTATTAATTTAGTTGAGGGAGAGAGAATATGCACACAAGCAGGGGTAGAGGGAGAGGGAAAATCTCAGAGTCATTCCCTATTCAGCACTGATTCCCTGTTGGGGGGTCAAGCTCATGACCTTGAGATCACGACCTGGGCCCAAACCAACAAAAGTCCACTGCTCCACCAACGGGGTCACCCAGATGCCTCAAAAAACCAACAAAGATTCTAATAGTACTACAGGGCTGATGGGACATTGAAAATTTGAGGACATTCAAAAGTATGGCTCAAATTTGCTGAAATTTGGTGCTGTATGGAGGCTCTGGAGCTAGGTTGAAAACTTCAAAACTACAGAAAGAAAATCTGCCATAGTCTTGTGATGCTTAGGAAACAAAGACCTGACTAGAAGGGCTCTATTTCAAGCATAGAGACTGCCTCCCCTTCAAGCACACAGTAGTTTTAAATATATATAAAATGAGACAAAGGGGAGAAGGTCTGCGACATGTGAAGAGCACAGGTGTATCTCCTACAGCTTCTTAAGGTAAGGAAAAAGACTCTCATCAGATTTTCAATCAAAACTTGTAAGTATGGGACGCCTGGGTGGCTCAGTTGGTTAAGCAGCTGCCTTCAGCTCAGGTCATGATCCCAGCGTCATGGGATCGAGTCCCACATCGGGCTCCTTGCTCAGCAGGGAGCCTGCTTCTCCCTCTGCCTCTGCCTGCCATTCTGTCTGCCTGTGCTCGCTCTCTCTCCCTCTCTCTCTGACAAATAAATAAATTAAAAAAAAAAAAAAAAAACTTGTAAGTACATTATTAAAAGAGACATATTTCCAGAATACAAGAAGTTTAAAGTAAATTAAAAGATGAAGAATTTCAACAAAAAAATTCTAATTTAGAACGAGAATTCAAGGGACATTCTGGAATTGAAAAAGTATGATACTGGATAGTAGGAATTTGTTACATGGACTTAATCTCAGACTGAACAGAGCAAAAGGAAGAATTAATAATCTCAATGTTCGATAAACAGAAATATACAAATAAAGTATCTAGACTAAGGGGCATAAAGAAAGAGAAGACTGTGTAAGACATGCCTATATTTAATATTCTTATAATTTACAGAAGGAGAGAAGATAATGGGGCAGAAGCAAAAATTCAAAGACACATGATTGAGAATTTTCCAAAACTGATGAGAGGTATCAATTTGTATGTTCATGAGTTTAAGGAGCCTTAACTAGGACAAACACATTGTGTGTGTATGTGTGTGTGTGTGCACACACACGTGTGCGCACATATGCCAACACACATAGAACCTCTCACACACAAAACCTACACAGAGAATATACTGATATCCAAGACAAAACAGACAACCTAACAAAAACAAAACACAACAAACAAACAAAAATTTTAAAACCAGCCAGAGAAAAAATGCGCATTGTCCTCCCAGGAGCAACAATAAGACCAGAGGTTGATTTCTCAAAGTAAATGATGGAGGGCAGAAAACAATGAAATGGCATCTTTAAGATGATGGCACTAAAGCTCTAACTAGACCTGTATATGCATATGAAATAGTCTTCAGAACTGAAGCTGAAATCAGAGTGGTTGGTTTCAGACAAGCCAGCACTAAAGGACTTGATCTCCAACAGGCCTACACTAAAATTAAAACTAAAAAGACTTTTTTTTATAGAAAAACAGTAATCCTAAATGAGAACACAAAAACAAAATTAAAAAAAAAATAAAAGTAATGGGGGCGCCTGGGTGGCTCAGTGGGTTAAAGCATCTGCCTTTGGCTCAGGTCATGATCTCAGGGTCCTGGGATGGAGCCCCGCATCGGGCTCTCTGCTCCATGGGGAGCCTGCTTCCTCCTCTCTCTCTGCCGGGCTCTCTGCCTACTTGTGATCTCTGTTTGTCAAATAAATAAATAAAATCATTTTAAAAAAAAGGAATGAAGATACAAGAAGTAGTATGTAAATAAACATGAATATGAACTGTACAAAGCAGTACTTGTACATCTGACAAAATTTAAATTATATCTAGAAGTAAAATACACCAAAACAAGAATGCAAATGCACAAAAAGATTTTAAATTTTGTAAGGTTTGATCACTATGAGGTAGTGATTAAAGTAATGTTTTTAGTAGACTGTAACAAATCAATTACTAATGTTGTAAATTCTAAGATGCCACTAAAAGTACAAGAAAAGAATATACACATAAGTCAATAAAATACCAAGTAAATGTTTGATTAAGCCAAAAGAAGGCAAGAAGAAAAAGGAACATGAAAGAGGGAAACCAAACACACTCTAAATAGCAAGGTGGCAGATGGAAATACAACTACATTTAAGCAATCAAATGAAATTAATTGTAAATAGACAAAATCTTTCAAGGGGAAGTCTAAGATTATCAGAAGAAAACAACAAAAACTAAATGCTATACACAAGCAACTCATTTAAAATATAAGGTAAAGTTTCATACCTTGCAAGTAATAGAATGGTAAAAGATATATCACAAAAATGCTCACCAAAATAAAATTTCTATAGCTATACTAATAACAAAGTAGATTTTAGATTAAAAAAGATAAAAAGAAAATTTCTGTTGTAATGAAAAAGAGACATCAAGATATTAAAATGATACTTAACTATAAAACTTATGACCTAACTAGATTCAAAATAAAGCAAAAACAGATTGGAAGGAATAAAAGGAGATACAGATAAACCCAGAGTAGAACTTTGTAAGCCTTTCTCCATAAATGACAGAATGAGTAGATTAAATTAACACAATTAAAAAACTTAATCTGAAATAAGTGGACTATTTCACCCAACAAGGTAGAATTCACATTTGTTTTAAGTGTATTTAGAATATTTTATAAAAATTAACCAGATGCTTGGATAGTAAGTAAATTCACAAAGAATTTCAAAAGTTTGGTATTAATCAGACTAGGCTACCTGATCAGAAAAAAAAAAAATTAAACTAGAAACCAGTAGACAAGTAGAAAAATTCAGCTGTATAAAATATAATGATAGTGCTAAATAATGTATGGATCATATTGGATGCATTAAAAATATCCCAAACTGACTGATAATAAAGCATTCAGTACTAAATGCATTCCTTAGAAGGAAACTTACAGCTTTAACTATTTATGTTAGAAAAAAAATAAGGGCTTAAAAGGAGTGGTCTATATTTCCCCCGTAAAGAAGTAGGGATTAAAAAAAAAAAAAAAAAAGCAGCAATGAAACCCAAAAAAGTAAAAGACAACAATAAGTTGAAGAACTTGATAAAAAAACTGAAAAATGAACAATATAAAAATCAAAGATTAAATTTGTTTTTAAGATTACTAAAATTCGTAAGCTTTTATAAACTCTAAGAAAAAAGAAAGACAGGTAAGATTAATTACATCAGAAATAAAAATGAGAAGACTATATGAACAAATTTATGCCAAGAAATTTAACATTCTGTATGAATTTGAGAAATTCCTACAAGTATCCAATGTAACAGACATAACAGAAGAAATTTTAAAAATCTAAATAGTTCTATAGCCACTAAAGAAACTGAATTCATCATCTAAAAATCTTCCACGAAGAAAATATCAAGCCCAGAATTTAAGTTTTCCCTAATGCATTATTCTAAATATATAAGGAAGAAATAATCCAAACATGCTAAACTTACTTTTCTTGCTCTTTTGCAGACAAAAAAATGAAAAAAGTAAAAATACACAATAACAAAAAAAATAAAAATAGCAACAAAAATTCTAATTTTTATGAGGCCATCATATCCCTGATGTAGAAATCCAACAATGGCATTATAAGAAAGTAATCTGTTTCATAAACACAGATGGTAAAATCTTTTACCTGAATATCAGCAAGCCAAATTCTGACATAGAAGTGTCAGTAAGTCATGGTCTTTTCCAAGTAAGCAATGGTATTTTAACAGTAGGAAATTCACTTAATGTAATTATTTATATTAACAGAAAAATGAGAAAGAAATTGTGTGTTCATTTTGATAAATGCAGAAAACACATTTGGTAAAACTTAAAACTCAATTGTTAATTAGGGAAAATCATTCTTAGTAAATAAAGGACAGACAGGAACTTCCTTAATCTGAAAAAAAGTAACAATTCTTCCAATGTTTACTAGAGGTCATCCCAGTCTCTGAAGGCAAGAAAAGAAATAAAACATGTAGGATTACAAGGAAGACTTAAGATGTCTTAATTCACATGACATGATTTTGTACCCAGAAAATTTTATAAAATCTGCGAACTATTAGAAGTATTAAGTAAGTTTAACAGGGTCAATGGATAAAAGATTGATATATAAAAAGGAGCCAGTTGCATACACATCTCCAACATCATCCACAAAGAAAATTAAACACCATTTACATTAGTATTGAAATATCAAGTATCTAAGAATAAATCAAGTGAATGAAGTTTAAGGTCTCTATACAGAAAACTATAAAATGTTATTGAGAGAAATGAAAGACATTTAGAAAGATGCCCCACGTCTTTCAAAGACTCATTACTATAAAGGCGATAATTCTCTTCAATTTAACATTAATGCAAACACTTTCAAAATGCCAGGTTGGTTGTTTAGTAGAAAATTAAAGAACTAGCCTAAAATTCATATGGAAGGGAAGAAAAATCAAGACAATCTTGAAGAAAACGAAAACTGGAACATACATACTACTAAATATCAAGATTTAATATAAAACTGTATTAGTTCAGAAATCTGTTAATGGTGTATGAATAGACAAAATGACTATAAAACAGAAATGGGATTCTAAAACATATCAACACATATACAGCCTCATGGCTTATAGTAAAGATGATACTTTCGTGTAGTAAAGAAAAATGGACTTGGAGTAATAATGCTGAGATAATTGGACACAAATACCAAATCAAAAATCAATTCCAGAGAAAGTGTGCACACAACAATTATAGATAAAATGGTAAAGGTTTTTATACAAAGTTTATGAGAATATCTTTTGACTTTGGCATAGTCAAAGATTTCTTCAACCGGATAAGAAAGAAAAGGAATGATAAAAAGAAACATAAAAAAACAGACTAAATATAATTAACAACCTCTATTAGTAAAAAGAGAATGAAAATACCAGCCACCAACTGGAAAATATAATCAACAAAATACTCATATTCAGCGTATACAAGAGAATGCCACAAGCCAGTAAGAAAAAGATTAACGGGCATCATTTTTGAACTGGCACTTCAGATAGAGGGCGTTTAAATGGCTGGTAAACACGAAAAAGTGTTCATCTTCGTGGGTATAAGCAAACTACATCCACAAGATAGAACCAAACACCAGAACAGTAAAAAAAAAAAGCACATAAATAAAAAGTAAAAAGTAAAGAGAGAGAGAAAGAATACCAAGTGTTTGTCAAAAGTAAGGAGGCATCTAGAACTTGATACATTGTTGCTGCGAGCATAAATTGGTAAAACTCTTTGGAAAACTGCATAGCGGTATCCACAAAGCTGAACGTAGCATACTCTGGGATCCAGCAGTTCTACACTTAATAGACCCCCCAAAATGCATACATTTGCTCACCAAAAGTTAAGTACTAACTTCATACTGACAACAACCCAAATGTCCTTCAACCAAAAAAGAACCTATAATTCTCTCTCTCCCTCATTCCTTCTCTCCTTCTCTGCCTCTATCTCTTTCCATCTCTCTCTGTCCCTCTCTCTCATACCCATATACACAAACATGAAGTAAATGATGGAATCTAGACACAACACAGTAAATACAAATGATTTCACTATGGAAAGTACCAAGGTGGATGAAATAAAACTATTAGAAATCCCAAGAGGAGGAGTGACAAGAAGACAAGCATGAGCGAGGGGCTTCTGGCGACTTGAGTGAGTTCGGTTAAACGAAAATTCAGTAAAACCTTAGTAAACTACATATTTATAATATTTGTATTTGCATTCTTCTTTATGTAAACTTTACTTCAATGAAAAAAATAAAGTAAAAAAATGGTACTGCATATACTGTATATACAAAATACTGTGTATTCTATCTAAAATTATTGAACACAAACTGTGGGCTGGTGTGTGAAATCCTTTGCTCTAATTTTCCCCTCAACACGGACAGCACCCAATACAACAGGAACTGGAGTTGATTCTTTAAAGTAGAAAGTTCCAAACAGTGGACAGATAATACAGTATTTTAAGTTGTTATTGTTTATAGAGAGGAAGCAGGAATAGTAGTGTAAGAAGCATTATTGAGAGTACAAAGATCTCCTTTCTTTGATCCACGATAATATGTAGGAAAGTAAACAAAAGGTCTCAGTAACCAACAAACTGATCTTAATTACTTACTAGCTAACGTGAAATCTTTAATGGCCAAATTTTATAGAGAATCGTTTAGGAAATAAAAACAAACCCATTCAATATTAATTAATTCCTTCTTAAAGCAAGGATGGTATTTTGATGGAACATGAAAGCATTAATGAAAATATATGCAAGATTCACAGGAATTCTACATTAATTCATTCCGATTGGTGCTAACAGAAAATAAATTCATACAGTTGCATATTTGAGATGCGTTGTTACCCAAGCATATTTTGTAAACATAAGATAATTTCTATCCTTTAAAAGCGCTTTGTTTTTATATATTAGCTGTCATGCATTTAGTGAGGAAAAAAAACAAGATTAATGTGTCTCTTCTAACAGAGTGACCTGCTTCAAAGCAAGCTGTGTTCTATCCCTATAGATATTTAGAAAAAATGTAGATTAACTTACTGTTAATTTGCATAGTACATATATAGTCCCAATTCCCTACTTCAAATATGATAAAAAGAGTCCAGATAAGATCTTATATTAGTTCAAATATTCTACTGCAGTTGTGTATTACTTTAATTTGCCTCATGGTTCCTTCTTTCTGATTCACTGGCCGTTTCCTCCAATATTAAAACACACATACACACATTTTAATATTTCAGAGTGAGCAAGGGTGTGCAGTTAGCAGAACTCAGGCCAGATGCTAATGAGCATGGAATTTTCAAACAACTAAAATAACTTAAGTTTGAAGTATGATCATACAGACCCTTTAAAATGTCTCACTCCTAACAATACCAGAGGAAAATACTATTTTATTTTCATGGAAAATATGAAAAATACACATTCTACAGATTTTTATGATGTATGTGTGGATGTGGATGCATAGTAGACCACTATTCAAACAGAATATAATTCACTGAGCCATGCTAAATGTAAGACGACACTAAAACAATAGTTTTCTCCGTAGAATTAAACTACGAGGCTAAGAATACCTGAAATACCAAAGGAAAGTTTCCATTTCTTACTGTTGTAAATGCTGTCAAGAACTGTCAGAAATTGTCTCCATTTTATAGCTGAGAACATTGAAGCTCAGAAGCCATGCGTGAACAGCAGAAGGTCAGGATTCTGACATCTACTCCCCGAAGGTAGATTTTATTACAACAATTAAAATGTAGTGCATTTAGGGCGCCTGGGTGGCTCAGTGGGTTAAGCTGCTGCCTTCGGCTCAGGTCATGATCTCAGAATCCTGGGATCAAGGCCCGCATAGGGCTCTCTGCTCAGCGGGGAGCCTGCTTCCTCCTCTCTCTCTGCCTGCCTCTCTGCCTGCTTGTGATCTCTTTCTGTCAGATAAATAAATAAAATCTTAAAATAAATAAATAAATAAATAAATAAAATGTAGTGCATTTAAACAAAACTAAAAATCAAACAGAACGAATGAGACTGACATAAAGACCATAAACATAAACACTGATGATAAATATAATGCAACAAATACAAACATACCTAAAATAAATATTTGCTCTATTAAGGGACCTTCATACAGAAAGTATGTGTTACTTCGATCATGCAAAGGGGAAAGTCTATATCCTCTTACTTTTTAAAAGGCTTGATGAACACCTCTGATGCTTTTTAGTGATAAGGCAAGGTATAAGCATGCAAACAAAGTCACACATCATCCATTCATACTAGAAATGGAATGCATTTAGAGGGGATTAGAATAGGACACTCCAAAATATGTTATTTTGGTGTAGAGATTACTTTGAGGTAAAGGAAACTGAGAAAAAGCCCATACGGGATGAGATCTCCGGCCTTCCCTTATCTGCCTAAGGATATAAACTTCCCTTGCGTAGTACCTCCTCTCATACCAGAAAGAGAACTATCCTTATCACCGGAGAGATGGGACAGGAAAGGGTATGCACCATAATCCTATCTACCATTAGTTTCCCTCATATATTTTATTTTATTTCTTTTTTTAAAAGTTATTATTTATTTGAGAGAGACAGAGAGCAAGATAGTAGGAGCTTAATCAGGGGAGAAGCAGAAGGAGAGGGAGAAGCAGACTCCCAGCTGAGGGGGGAGCCCAATGGGGTTCCATCCCAAGACCCTGAGATCATGACCTGGTCACCCAGGCACCCACCCTCCCTTGGATATTTTCTAGTCATCTTTGCATAATTTATTACCCTTACAGGCTCAAATCCCTTTCCTTTATCTAGTCACTTTCCGCAGTTTATTATGCTTTCTTAAGATGGAACAGAAGTCCCAAAATTTAACTGCCTCTTTGGGTTTTTCACTTTTTCTTCTGTGAAGCCCTTGTGAACATAAAACTAAAAATACTAATAAATTTATAAGTTTTTTGTCCTGTGGTCTTTTTAAAAAATATATATATTTTTAAGTAATCTCTACACCCAACATGGGGCTCCAACCTACCTCCCTGATCAGGACGTACAAGGTCTACCAACAAAGCCAACCAGGGACCCTCTCCTATTCTTGTCAATGTAAATCAAAGGCCCAAGAAACAGAATTTAAGCTGACAGAGGAAAGTTCTTCCTCCCCCAGCATTATACAAATGTCAGTAAGAAACCCTATGCTAGACTTACAGAAATAATGTTATTAAAATAAGAAAAGTGAACCAAGGGGTAAACTACTCAAAAAAAACTATTTGGAGTTTTGTTTTTTTTTTTATATATGGGCTATGGATTAGAAGAAAAATTCTACCTAAAGAATCATAATAATCCTTAAATATTCACATCTAATTAAACTACCAGGGTGCCTGGGTGGCTCAGTCCTTAAGCATCTGCCTTTGGCTCAGGTCATGATCCCAGGGTGCTGGGATAGATTCCCACATCAGGCTCCCTGCTACGCTGGGAGCCTGCTTCTCCCTCTCCCACTCCCCCTGCTCCTGTTCCCTTTCTCGCTGTGTCTCTTGGTCAAAAAATAAGTAAAATCTTTAATAAAAAATATAAACTACCAAAGATTCCAATGTAAAGCATAAAACCAAGACTTGCTTGTTAAATAATCTGCTTTGAATGAGTCTATTAAAGAACAAATTCTCACTTCATATTATACCCAAATGTTTGAGTATCAACTTCTAGAATTATACTGCAAGGCACAGAAATACTTTTATGTAATTTTCCTAAGTTCATAAAGATGATTTTTCAACCTGAAGAACAGCTATTATTAGCTGTCTAAATTTTTTAACAGAGAGATAATGGCAATATTGATGTTTCTGAGAAATTGCGACATTACTTTAGCGATCTAAATTCTGCATACCTTCATGCTCAGGTAACACTACGAAATGTGTTCTCAGTTCTGGCCTAAACCAGCTCTAAATAGAATGCCTAAGACCATCTTTACTTACACCAGTGTTTTCACCACCATTTATAAGACTAACTAAAATAAAGAGAATTTCAGATTCTTATCTAAACCTGACAGAAGATTTAGAATTCTTGGCATATTTTAGCATTTGTTATTTGCTCTTATCCTTTCTGATAATATTTTTACATAAAGCTGGGATAAATTATGAGCTTCCTTCTCTAATTGTATTTCTGCTTTACTGCAAGGAAAACCCACTGTTATTCAAATCAATCTTTACTCCCAAAATGGTTGCTAGTGACACCCTGAAATTAGCATCTAACAGCCTCATCAATTCCAGATGACAAAGAAATAAGTGCCCCTATTGTATGATTAGGAGTTAGTTTTAAATCCAAAGAATAGTCTAGATTAATTTCAGCATATTTTGAATCTTAAAAAAGTTCATTTCTTTAAAAGAATAAGACAATTGTCTGACATATTTTTTTGCACATCATGTCTGAAATGGATATGACGTTTGCAGTTGTGTATATGAAAATTGGTTTTAATATGTATGATCGTATTATGCTTCCTGTTATGCTGAGATTTAGAGAATTATTATTATTATTACTTTTTTTGGCTATTACAGATGTCTTTGGTAAAGTCTAAAATCCGTAACTTTTTTTTTTTCTTTCTAAGGTTTTTGGCTTTTTACAACTATAGAGGGGAAGCTTGATTGAAAATTTTCAGGTCAAAAACAGGGTTTTATTTCACAAACACAAAGTCATACTCCCTGGAAATCCCTCCCAATGCTGGAGAATTCAGAATCTGTTCTTTCTGCTGCCGCTGCTCAAGTTGAAAGAGCCCAGGAGATTTCCAAAAGACGTTAATGCA
Organism: Mustela lutreola; assembly: GCF_030435805.1. Classification (NCBI taxonomy): domain Eukaryota; kingdom Metazoa; phylum Chordata; class Mammalia; order Carnivora; family Mustelidae; genus Mustela; species Mustela lutreola. Next base: position 31,077,471 of record NC_081307.1, read on the forward strand.
CACATCTTGCCCTGCACTACTGAGGTGCTTTCTATAAAGGGATGTGTACTACTCCATTTTCTTGGAATAGGATTGTAAATAGAAAAACAGAAGGAGCCATCAGAAAAAACAGGGTTACAAGTCTAATTCACGCTAGGTTCCCTTATTCAAGTTAGTGTGAGTTGCTAGAAATACTAACCTAGAGACTATAAAATCAGGTTGTATATTTTTAAAAAACTGAATCGCGGGGATCATGAGTCAGTTTTTAAAGGAGAGTTATTTTCGGTTCACCATCTCTTTTCTTTGGAAAGCCACGTTTCCAAAGACTCATCCTGTAATTAACTAATTGGGTGCCAGGCAAATGAGCTGTTGCTTTCCTCAGTTTTGAGAAAACGATGGAAAGCGGGCAGGAGAGTTTTGATGGGAAGGTCATGAGAATATCCTCCTTGTAAGATCACCTCCTAGCCCAATCTTGGGAACTAATGCTAAAGCTGCAAAGATGGTGTTTGAGACTGAAAAAGAGGGTGCTTATTTCTCCCTGACCATAAGCCATAGGTTGGAGCCTTGGCCCTCAGGGTTACATATTTGGAGATAGAGCTTTTAAGGAGGTAATTAAAGTTAAATGAAGTCACAAGGTTGTGGCCTGAATCCAACAAGACTGGAGTCCATATGAACAGATGATGTGGAACACAGAGGCAGAAGAAAATCATGAAATTTCCTTACCTACTGACAAGCCCTTAAAACAGGCAGAGTGATCTCCACCTTAAGGCTTTGTTAAGGGCAAAGGACAATCCACCTTAAGGCTTTGTTAAGGGCAAAGTGCACACTGATGATTCCAACCCCCTACCCCCAATCAGGATCCTGTAAGTCTACTTTAACAATTCCTTTAGGAAACTATCTCTAAACCTCCAAGATAGTGTGACAATCATTCCCAAGCATAAGACCCACTGATATACATCTAAAGGGTCTCACTTGAAGATTTTTATTACTGGTGATAAATATCCTTTCTCCCAACAAAAGCTAGCCCTTCAAGGTCCTGGAGACCTTGCTTCCAAAATTCTTTAGAGACTTAAGCCCTCCCCAATCCCCTCCCCAATTTACAAGTATATAATGGACCACTCCTCACATCCCCGGGGCAGCAGCTCTTCCTGCTTTAATAAACCACCATTTTGCACCAAAGATGTATCAAGAATTCTTTCTTGGTCATCGGCTCTATACCTTACCCCACCAAGCCTCACCTATGTTCCAGAACTTCCTCACAGAGGAAGAGAGACCAGGAATGAGCTTTCGTAGAGGAAAGGCCACAAGAGGACAGGGTGGTGAGGCAGCTGTCTACCGGCGGGGGTGGGAGTCTCACCAGAGACCAATTTCGCCAGCCCCACCCTCCTTGGACTCTTGGCTTCCTAACAGTAAGAGAAAAGGTTCTGTTGAAGCCACCCAGCCTGTGGTATCCTGTGGTTACGGCATCCAAAGCCAATGAATACAGGTAATTGGGATTTAATCTTGACAAGTTTACAGGGAACAAACCTACAGACTGATAGCAGGGTTTTAGGAACTGGACCCGTTAATCCAGCTCCACTGACTAACCACCTCAATCATGATGGCTTTTTGTCTTCAACTCTTTCTTCCCTACCTGTAGTGTTCTTACCCTGCCCGGGAAGATCCTCCCGACTCACTTTGTCCATTAAATCCTGCACGTGTTGTAAACCCCCCCTTCCTCCATGATTTCAATCTTTATGTAAGTGCACACTGATGATTCCGACTTAAAAATTCTTAGAGCTGGGGCACCTGGGCGGCTCAGTCGGTTGAGCGTCTGCCTTCAGATTGGGTCATGAACCCAGGGTCCTTGGATCAGGCCCATATCCAGGCCCCACATCGGGCTCCTTTCTCAGCGGGAACCTGCTTCTCCCTCTGCCTTTGCCTGCTGCTCCCCCTGCTTATTTTCTCTCTCTCTCTCTCTCTCTCTCTCAAATAAATAAATAAAAAATCTTAAAAAAAAATTCTTAGTGCTGTTATTACCTCCGACTCCCTTCGGCACTCATTTTGTGGTACGGTTTGGTGATGCATTCCTCTGAATGAGACTGGAACATAGAGTGAATATACATTTCTTACTATTTTCCTTTTTTTTTTTTTAAAGATTTTATTTATTTATTTGACAGAGATCACAAGTAGGCAGAGAGAGAGGAGGAAGCAGGCTCCCTGCTGAGCAGAGAGCCCAATGCAGGGCTCGATCCCAGGACCCTGGGATCATGACCTGAGCTGAAGGCAGAAGCTTTAATCCACTGAGCCACCCAGGCACCCCGACATTTCTTACTATTTTCTATGCCTTAATAAACATCGGTAGGTTGGTTAATTTCCCACTTCACCTATTTATCCCACTTGATAAAATACAGGTTTTTTTCTTATAGACCTCAAAGCTTCGCTTGATACCATGCTCTTCCTCTTCTGATACATCAATATTGTTGAAAGAGCTTCTGAAATAGTTAATTTCATGTCTCTAGCACTGTGTGGAAATTTTACAAGGTTTCTCTAACTTTTGTTGTATCTGTAT